>NC_083223.1:146753142-148008380 GCF_032191835.1 Heteronotia binoei
TCCTTCCCTCCTTCCTTCCCTCCCTCCCTCCTTCCTTCCTTTCTTCCTTCCCTCCTTCCCTCCCTCCTTCCTCCCTTCCTTCCCTCCCTCCTTCCTCCCTCCCTCCTTCCTTCCTTTCTTCCTTCCTTCCTTCCCTCCTTCCCTCCCTCCCTCCTTCCTCCCTTCCTTTCCTCCCTCCCTCCTTCCTCCCTCCTCCCTCCCTCCTTCCTTCCTTCCTTCCTTCCCTCCCTCTGGCCACCCCTGGAGTAAACAATACTGACTTTGGTGGACCCAAGCACTGATTCAGTGTAAGGGAGCTTTGTGTTTGTGACTGGACTAGACAATACTGACTTTGGTGGACCCAAGCACTGATTTAGTGTAAGGGAGCTTTGTGTTTGTGACTGGACTAGACAATACTGACTTTGGTGGACCCAAGCACTGATTCAGTGTAAGGGAGCTTTGTGTTTGTGTTTTCTGGTGCAATTTTGTTCTCAGATCCTGTATTTACTTCATCAGTATATGGGATAAGGCACTTTCTCAACTGTGCTGCATAATGCAGCCTATTTATTTTGTCCTGTTTGCTCTGTTGGCTCTATCTGTGCCACCTTCATCACTTTCGGGGTGTGGATCCCCCAGTGGGGTGGTCTCTCGACTCCCTCCGCCGGCTGTTTCTGATAGCCCTGCGCCCCTCTTTCATTTGATATGTGTCCCGTGCGGGTGCCACCCTCCCGCCGGGAGATGCCGCAAAATGAGCCCCCTTGAGGCTTATGGCGGCAGGGCTCGGGGGAAGCGAGCTAGACTGCTGTTCTTTTGGGGGGTTATAGAGTGTTTCGAGCCCGTCCCTGTGGCATTGGTCCCATCATTGTGGGGCCCAGGGGGCCGGCGCAGCGGCACGCTGAAGCAGCCTGTCGGTCACTTCCGGGTTCCTGTCCTGCATCTCGACCTGTGTTATTAGTGACAGGCTGCTTCGGCGTGCCGCTGCGCCGGCCCCCTGGGTCCCACAACGATGGGACCGATGCCACAGGGACAGGCTCGAAACACTCTATAACCCCTCAAAAGAACAGCAGTCTAGCTCGCTTCCCCCGAGCCCTGCCGCCATAAGCCTCAAGGGGGCTCATTTTGCGGCATCTCCCGGTGGGAGGGTGGCACCCGCACGGGACACATATCAAATGAAAGAGGGGGCGCAGGGCTATCAGAAACAGCCGGCGGAGGGAGTCGGGAGACCACCCCACTGGGGGATCCACACCCCGAAAGTGATGAAGGTGGCGCAGATAGAGCCAACAGAGCAAACAGGACAAAATAAATAGGCTGCATTATGCAGCACAGTTGAGAAAGTGCCTTATCCCATATACTGATGAAGTATATACAGGATTTGAGAACAAAATTGTTTCCGGCGGTAATATTTGGGGGATTTTTGGGGACGTCACAGGAAGTGCTGTGAAGTCACTTCCTGTTTCCGGCATTGGCATTTGGAGGAAATGATGTCACAGGAAGTGATGTCACTTCCTGCTTCCGGCAGGTGGCGCGGGGGAAATGATGCTACAGGAAGTGATGTCACTTCCTGTTTCCGGCAGGTGGCACGGGGGGAATGATGTCACAGGAAGTGATGTCACTTCCTGTTTCCAACGGTGGCATGACATCGCCGGAAGTGACGTCACCGGAAGTGCTGTCACTTCCTGTTTCCGGCGGCGGCGCGCCGGCACCGGAAGTGACGTCATTTCCTGTTTCCGGCGGTGGCATGACATCACCGGAAGTGACGTCACCGAAAGTCACCCCGGATTTTTGGGGACGTCACAGGAAGTGCTATGAAGTCACTTCCTGTTTCCGGCAGTGGCATTTGGGGGAAATGATGCCACAGGAAGTGATGTCACTTCCTGCTTCCGGCAGGTGGTGCGGGGGGAATGATGTCACAGGAAGTGATGTCACTTCCTGTTTCCGGCAGTGGTGCGGGGAAAATGATGTCACAGGGAGTGATGTCACTTCCTGTTTCCGGCGGTGGCATGACATCGCCGGAAGTGCCGTCGCCGGAAGTGACGTCACTTCCTGTTTCCGGCGGTGGCACGACATCACCGGAAGTGACGTCACCGGAAGGCACCCCTACCTTCCCCCCCAAAAAAAGGTGTCCCTGGCTGGCCTTCAGACATTATGGCCACCCTACTCTGTCTCCATATTCAGAAACCTATTTTCACCAGTAATTGATCAGTATTTTAGGTAAAACTAAGAACAGGCAGAATCAATCATCTTGAATGACTAGGAAGTATGGAATATAAATGCTTTAAATAATGTTTATGCAGAAAAAAAGAGATCTACCTAAAAATCTATAGTCTAAAGCACAATAAGCAGGTTTGAAGTGTTTATTTTGATGATGTTTCATGTGATGACGGTATTAGGGATAGGAATGCAGAGAGTCTTCTTGAGGCCCCAGAGAAAGATTCCATCTGCCCTCCCTCCCCAACATATGACCTTGATTCAAATCAAATGTCATAAGTAAACAAATCACTTGGCTTCCTGATGCTATTAATAGAATAATAATTGTTCATTAGGTAAGAGAGTAAAAGAAATTAGGAAGGATTATCAAATAATAAATTTTACTTAACTTTTGATATATTCTATACAGATTGCAATTGGATACAATGGAGGAGGGGGGGAAGCAAGTAGAATCTGAAAGACTCCCAGCCAAGGGACCTAGCAAGAATACAAAAAGGTCAGTATAAATTAAATACAGATGAGACATAAATTACCTGGGAATAAGCCACAATGAATGAAGTAGGACATCAGTCTCTCTCAAAAAGCAAACTGAAAAATACTTTAAAATATTTTTACTCACCCAAAGCAAAACAGGAGGCTCACATGTTAAGATGTTTCACGGGGAAAGAAAATAGGAAGATAAGTAAATCAATCATATCCTCCATCGATTGGAGGCACATTATTTATTTTTATTTATTTATTTATCTAAGATTTATATCCCGCCCTTCCCACTAGGTGGCTCAGGGCGGCTTACAACATATAAAACTAACATGGAATCTAAAATTAAACATTAAAATTAACATATCATAATTTACAGTTAAAAATCTAAACAATTGTTATATACATACACATTAAACTCAGACGGTGGTCCTACAGCTACACTCATCGGTTACAAGTTCAGTATTTGATGTTCAGTCTTCGATATTCAGTACTCAGTGCTGATTAGTTGTGGGCCAGCCAGAAGAGGGATGTCTTACAGGCCCTGCGGAATTGAGTAAGATCCCGCAGGGCCCTTACCTCTTCCGGCAGCTGGTTCCACCAAGATGGAGCCATTACGGAGAAGGCCCGGTCTCTTGTAACTTTCAAGCGGGCTTCCTTTGGCCCGGGGACAACCAGGAGGTTTTGGGTTCCTGATCTTAGTGCTCACTGGGGAACGTGTGGGAAGAGACGGTCCCTCAGGTAGGCAGGTCCTAGGCCATATAGGGCTTTAAAGGTAATGACCAGCACCTTGTATCGAACTCGGTAAGATATTGGCAGCCAGTGCAGAGCCCGAAGTCCCGGCTGAATGTACTCCCACCTTGGGAGCCCTAATAACAACCGGGCGGCGGCGTTCTGCACCAGCTGCAATTTCCGGGTTCGGCACAGGGGCAGCCCCATGTAGAGGGCATTGCAGTAGTCCAACCTCGAGGTGACCGTAGCATGAATCACCGTTGCTAGATCGTCGCGCTCCAGGAAGGGAGCCAGCTGCCTTGCCCGCCTAAGATAGAAAAATGCGGACTTAGCAGTGGCTGCTATCTGGGCGTCCATTGTTAAGGAAGGCTCCAGAAGTACCCCCAGGCTCCTGACTCTATGCGCCGCCTTCAGCGGCGCACCGTCAAAAACCGGAAGGGGTATTTCCCTTCCCGGACCCCGACGGCCCAAGCAAAGGACCTCTGTCTTCGCCAGATTTAGCCTCAGCCCGCTCTGCTTGAGCCACCCAGCCACAGCCTGTAATGCCCGGTCCAGATTTTCTGAGGCGCAGACCGGCCGGCCGTCCATAAGCAGATAAAGCTGGGTGTCATCAGCATACTGGTGACAACCCAGCCCATACCTTCGGGCAATCTGGGCGAGGGGACGCATATAGATGTTAAATAACATCGGGGAAAGAACCGCACCCTGAGGCACCCCGCAATCAAGCGAGTGCCTACGGGACAGCTCGTCCCCAATAGCAACCCTCTGTCCCCGACCTTCAAGGAAAGAGGAAAGCCATTGCAAGGCTAACCCCTGAATCCCCGCATCGGCGAGGCGGCGGGCCAGCAACTGATGGTCGACCGTATCGAACGCTGCCGATAGGTCCAACAACATCAGTACCGCCGAGCCGCCCCGATCCAGATGCCGTTGCAGGTCATCTACTAGGGCGACCAGCACCGTCTCCGTCCCATGGCCCGGGCGGAAGCCGGACTGAAGGGGATCAAGGACGGAAGCGTCATCCAGGAAAGTCTGTAGCTGCGACGCCACTGCCCTCTCGATAAGTTTGCCCAAAAAGGGCAAATTCGAGACCAGCTGATAGTGTGCCAATTGGGCTGGATCTAATGATGTTTTTTTCAAGAGGGGGCGGACCACCGCTTCTTTAAGCTGTGTTGGAAATTGCCCTTCCGTGAGGGATCTATTTATGATATCCCGTACAGGATATCTAAGCTCCCTCTGGCAGGATTTAATAAGCCAGGAGGGGCACGGGTCCAATTTACAGGTTGTTGGGCGTGCAGATAAGAGGATCCTGTCAACTTCTTCCAGGCTGAGAGGGCTGAAACCATCCAGAACATAGTCCG
The DNA here is from genome assembly GCF_032191835.1 of Heteronotia binoei. Taxonomy (NCBI): domain Eukaryota; kingdom Metazoa; phylum Chordata; class Lepidosauria; order Squamata; family Gekkonidae; genus Heteronotia; species Heteronotia binoei. The sequence goes on from NC_083223.1 coordinate 146,757,897, forward strand.
AAGACAGGCCCGGAGCCTCGGTTTCGCTAACTGCCTCCAATGTGGCAGGGAGGTCGAGGCGGAGCGACGCGATCTTGTCCGCAAAGAAGTTCGCAAAAGCCTCACAGCCAATCTCCAATTCTTTACAATTTGGTCTGCCCTGTGGCAGTGTTGTTAGACTCCGAATTATATTAAACAGTTGTGCTGGGTGTGATGTTGCGGACGCAATCTCAGCCGCAAAGTATGTTCTCTTTGCGGTTTTGATTGCCACCTCATAGGACTTCATAATCTCTCTATAAGATGTTCGAGTCGCTTCGTCTCGAGTACACCGCCATTGCCTCTCTAATCGTCTGAGTTCCCGTTTTAATTGTCGCAACCCCTGGTTATACCAGGGTGTTGACTTCAGACGGGGGCGCAGAGGACGCCTAGGTGCGGTTTCTTCGATGGCTCTGGAGAGTCTGTCGTTCCAGGACTCTACCAGGCCATCCAAGGAGTCGCCAGGGGGCCCGGGATCCCGCAGAGCCATCAGGAACCGTTCCGGGTCCATCAGGCTCCGTGGGCGAGCTAAAATACGCTCTCCGCCTAAACAGGTTTGGGGTGGCATACCCACATGAGCCTTAAGGGCATAGTGATCCGACCATGGCACTGCTCTGGCAGTAATATCGTTCACTAAAACTCCCGCCGCGAAGACCAGGTCTAGTATGTGCCCCGCCTGATGGGTGGGTGTTGTGACAACTTGGGAGAGTCCCAGTGTCGCCATGGATGACACCAGGTCCAACGCCTGAGTGGAGGCTGCGTCATCGGCGTGAACATTGAAGTCACCCAAGACCAACAGCCTGTATATTTCAGATTTTGTTTGAGATTGTCCCCCATAGTGCCCTTCTCCTTCCCCCAATAGAATATCATTATATCAATATAGTGTAACACATATGCATTCAAAGTTCACTGAATTCCAGCAGTCATTTAAAACAAAAGATATGTCAGTATTCCCTTCTGTCGTGAGGATATAAGGGAACAGCTTATCTCTGCAATGGAAAAAGCTAGAAAAAAATAAATCTGGGAATTCAGAGAACTTGATATACATGGGGCCTTGGAATTATGTTTATTCATTCCCCCTTGGTTGCTCCAATAAAGGATGAGACTAAATGGTGCCTAGTTCTGTTCACATAGCATGATTCTAATTTTGTTTACCTATAAGAAATGAACCCTAAGTCTTTATTTTTGCACCACTTTCTCTTTTCCCATGCTGAATTTTTCATGGGAGGGTCTCTAATGGCCTCAGTAGATGGAAAATGAATGAGCCCTTTTTGACTGCTGTAGGCTTCCCAATCCCCAGGAATGAGACTAAATGGTGCCTAGTTTTGTTCACATAGCATGATTCTAATTTTGTTTACCTATAAGAAATGAACCCTAAGTCTTCCCCCAACCCCCAGCCAGCTGGTTGGCATGGGAAGCCCCGCCCCCACAGCCACCATGCAGCTCTAGATCTCCGGCAAGTTTAGAAACCTGAAAACAGGTCTGTTTCAAAATATGTGTGTGTCTGTGTGCCTTTAAAGTTGAACAGGAAGTACTTCATGGGAAGGGTCAGCAATACAGTCCCTCAGTTTGTTTTGCTTTCGTTTCAGAGGAACTAAGTTTGTGTGTGAGAAAGAGAGAGAGCAGTGTAGCCCCTGTTCTTTTCAGATGTCATTGTGGAGGAACCAACTGGTAAGTGTGTGTGTGTGTGTGAGAGAGAGAGGATTGCCAATCCCCAGGTTTGGAGGCCCTCCTCCCCCACCCACCTTAGGGTCATCAGAAAGAGGTGGGGGAAAAATGTCTACTGGGCAATTATTCCCTATGGAGAATGATTCCCACAGGGAATAATGGGGAATTGATCCACGGGTATCGGGGGCTCTGGGGGGTCTGTTTTTTGAGGTAGAGGCACCAAAATTTCAGTATAGTATCTAGTGTCTCTCCCCGAAATACCCCCCAAGTTTCAAAACAATTGGACCAGGGAGTCCAATTCTATGAGTCTCAAAAGAAGGTGCCCCTATCCTTCATTATTTCCTATGGAAGGAAGGCATTTAAAAAGGTGTGCTGTCCCTTTAAAAGTGATGGCCAGAACTCCCTTGGAGTTCAATTATGCTTGTCACACCCTTTCTCCTGGCTCCGCCCCAATGTCTCCTGGCTCCACCCCCAAATCCCCAGATATTTCTTGAGTTGGACTTGGCAACCCTAGACTGCTGTCACTTGCGGGATCCAAGTTCTTTCTTACTTCATCACAGTCTGTCATATAGAGTGGGACAAGGAACACCCATGAACAGCATTTTAAGTGAGAAAGTAATGATTTGTGGGTGGAAATTCTTCTGTCAATAGAACCACTACACTGGATCAAAGCTCAAATCCCTCCTATGTGGAAAGTGAATCAGTATCTAGTCTCATGGAACATGACATTACCTAAGGAAATCTGGCTTAGTCCAGGTCTATTATCATTTGCAAAGTTGTCCTTTTTGGGCAAGCATTTGGATAACTAATACAAGTTTAATGTCCTGTTTTATTGAAGCAATATTGTTTGTGAATATTTTGAGTCAATGTTGTTTCTATTTCAGATTTCTGACTTGTTTTATTGCTTATTCTTTTGTATTTTAAAGCTTTAGAAGCTACCTCGAGCCCTCATAGATAGCACCGATTATGAATTAAATAAAATTAAATAACTTTAGAACTTCATCTACATAAATTTATACTTCCTGTACAATACTGAATGTTATATGGAACGCTATTCTGCTTCTGCCTGTAGGGAAGAGAAGTGCTTTCTTCAACCTCATTCAGCCTTATTCACTAGGAGCACACTTTCTTTATAACAGTTGCCATCATCAAACCACTTTCAGCACAATATATTCTGAAGACAATGGGACTGCTTTGTAATAAACTGAGGAACAAAGGCAACTTTTTTACAGAAGAAAACCTGGATGCCAGGGAAATTCTTAAGTTTGTTGGCTCAACTTACATCATTCTGTTTTGAATCATTTCTTTTGTAGCACAGTACAGAGAAAGCTCAAATGAACTTGTTTGCTTGCTTGTTAATGTTCCAAAGACAGAGAAAATAGAAGAATGGCATAGAACATTTATTCTAGATGGAGAGGGGATACTCAGATTGCATGATACCCTCAAGCAACTAGATGAAAGGAAGGGTCTTAAGTCCCATTGGTTTCCAAAGGAGAGAATTTTCCCCCTAATTTACCATAGGGATGGAAATCTTAACAAAGGATAATGACAGCACATTCACATTTCTTGGAAGAGAAGGTTGTGGGAGAAGGGGTTGTTTTTTTGTGGTGTTTTTACACTTTACACAGGGGAACACATTTTAATGGATTTTAAAAGTAGGTGTCTTAAACCATACAGCCCAAAATAGACATTAACAAGTATAAAACAAATATAATACTAGCACTTTTAAAAAATCATCCACATTTTAGCAAAGGAACTCAGGGAGAGACAAAGCAAAGTTCTTTGAACATTGGACCCTAAAAAAAAAAAAAAGTACCCCAAATCTACAAGCACATGCTTCCTTCCCTAAGAGAAATTGTTCCCAGAAAAACTGCCTTGGCCAGGACAGTAGTTCCAGTATTATTCATTTATATATTTATTTTACAATTCTTTTTGCTATAAAAATATTTTATTGTCTAAAAAAATACATGAGTAAATAGTTGTATCTAATATCTTCTCGCACAGTTGATTCTGAAATAAAGGAAATGCATAAGAAAGATAAAATTAACTGGCTGATGTATGTTATGCTGATACACCCAGGAGTGGAATTCTAGCAGGAGCTCTTTGCATATTAGGCCCCACACCCCTGATGTAGCCAATCCTCCAAGAGCTTACAATGTTCTTTTTTGTAAACTCTTGGAGGATTGGCTACATCAGGGGTGTGGGGCCTAATATGCAAAGGAGCTCCTGCTAGAATTCTACTCCTGGATACACCAAAGAGATTTTATAGGGTGTTTTATAGGTGTGTTTTCTAGAATTACAATGCTCAAAAATATTTTTCCTATATTAATTTAGGCATTTTTCCACCTCCAGTTTTAATTGCACCTGTATGGTGAAAAGCACTTCTGCTTGCACCACAGCAATGGAAAAGAGGATTTGTTTGTATCCCATTCCTTCAGCAAGCTTCTGTTCTCTCATATTCAAATGGTACAGGCAGCAGAACGTTTCCCAATTTTGCTCTTTTATCAAATGGAGACTGATAGGGGTGTACACCAAGGAAAAACGTGTTTTGTATCTAGGGTTTGGGGGGTGGGGTGCTGTAATTTGTGTCTGATATTATAGGTTCAGGATTTAGATTTGTGTAGCTTTTCAGGTTACGGTGCTTCAGGGACATTACTTTCAACATGAAGGGTCTGGACAGCCCCATAGCTACACAATTTTCAGTGGGGGAGCACTATGGGGGCACAAGATCACTTTTGACATCACAAAAATAAAATTAAAAGGGCATCAGCCCTATAACAAATGCTTGACACTTTGGAACAATGAGTTGCTTGGCAGGTTTTACCTGCTCCTGCCTATACACAAACTGCACCCGCTCAGAAAAAAAGTTCAGTCCCTCCCACCCACTTTCTCCTATTCAGTTTCTTCAAGATCTGACTTCACTCTTTCCACTCACCCAATGGTCTGCTCCTCCACCTCTCCCCTTCCCAAATCCTGACTCTCCTCCACCCAGAGAAGTACATCATGCCCCCATAGTGCCTGTAAGGAAGGTACCTTTTGAGTTGCAGGAATGAACTGAGCTGAGTTTCAGGAATGAACTTCATTTTGCCAAGACCAGCACAGCACAGCTGAGTCATCTTGCTTAACAGCTGGACTGGATGAGAGGTAGGGGCATCCAGTTAATTGTTTGGCTTTAAGGATAAAACCAAGAGGGGAGGGAAGTTTTATCATCGCTTTGTCTGAGGCAGAGTTCTTCCCTGCCTTTTGAATTTGAGTAAGTTTTGCCTGATTTTTATTGTAATTCATGCTTCATATGATGTTGAAGTTCATTAGCCTGGCTATGTATTGCTAATCCAGACTATTTGTCATCTTTGATGATAATAAAACTATTTTGCCTGACCTGCTGGATTCGTGCGTGTGGACTTTAGAACTGAGTATCTGGGAGGAAAGTGTAGATGACTGGGGAAGGCAATGACAAACAACCCCGTAAAAAGTCTGCCGTGAAAACAACGTCACCCCAGAGTCAAAAACGACTGGTGCTTTCACAGGGGACTACCTTTACCTTTATCACAGAAGAAAATCCAAGCCTGAAGCATACAGTGCCCCACACCAAAAATCATCTAGTTATGGAATTGAATGGTGCCATATTTACACAGAACAAAGCGCTCTAATCTAACCCCCCCCCAAAGCAAGGTGGACAAAGGTGGTTGATTTTACAGACCCCCAAAGTAAATTCATCTCCTATCTCCACTAATTACTATTGGGAAGAAATGGCACCAGCCACCAGCACCAAAAGAACAAAGACAAAACTCTATCTATATTCATTTCATTCCCCTATTCTTACAGTGGCTGACAATAAAAAAAATTTGCTTCTGAGAACCAGGAACTGTGTCCATGGGAGAGATGCAAGGGTCCCAAATTTTGGATCTTGCAAAAACTTGGAAGCAGACAACTTCCATCACATGCTTGAAGGATTAACATTGAGAACGAGATGCTGAAGTTCCAAACTCTCTGGTTGCTTTCATACACACTGGATAATGCACTCTTGATGCACTCTAGCAATTGTTTGCAACTGAATTTTCCTGTTCACACAGGAAAATCCAATTGCTAGAGTGTAACAATGTGTGAAAGCAGCCTCTGAAGCCACATGCTGCAGATAAATATTCTATCATGGTGTGCATAAAAGATTTTTTTTTCAGATTCATGTCTCACTAGATTAATATAATCTATAGTACTTATTTTACTTATTGCATGTCCTTTCTTACAGAACTCCAAATAGCTCCTGTAAAATTCCCAGGACATCTTCCATTGAGGCACTGGCCAAACCCAGGGTGGTTTAACTTTACCACGGTGGCTGTATTATACATCCTAGAACCAAGTTTACCTGCCAGAATGTAGCTATGATTTTCAGCATCCACTGTATATAGGAAAGAGCAGCTTGTCCCATATCTCTCATAGGATACCTCTGTAGCCTTCCTGTTAACTCTGGAAAAAATAGAGTGGTCACCATGTGGTCAGACTCCAAGGGGAGCCAGTTGTGTTGAACGTATCTAAAAAGGTAAAGGTAATCCTGCGCAAGCACCAGTCGTTTCCGACTCTGGGGTGACGTTGCTTTCACAATGTTTCCACGGCTGATTTGCCATTGCCTTCCCCAGTCATCTACACTTTCCCCTCAGCAAGCTGGGTACTCATTTTACCGCCCTTGGAAAGATGGAAGACTGAGTCAACCTGGAGCTGGCTCCCTGAACCCAGCTTCCACTGGGATCAAACTCAGGTCGTGAGCAGAGAGCTCGGACTTCAGTACTGCAGCTTTATCACTCTGCACCATGGGGCTCTTTGAATGTATCTATTTAATGGTAAATTTGCAATTTGGTCATAAAGGCTCACAATCCAAATGATAGGACCTCAACAAAAAATTACACATACCACATCATTAATTAATTAATTCACTTCATTTATTCTCCACTTTTCTTTCCATGGGGATGCAAAGAAGCTTATATTATTCACCCTGTGAGGCAGGTTAGGCTGAGTGTGTAAGACTGGCCCAAGGTCATCCGGTGAGCTTCCATGGGATTTGAACTTTGGTTTTCCATATCCTAATCCAACACTCTATCCACTACACCACATTGGTGTACTCCCTTGTATCGTTAAAAGTAGCTTTAAATAATTTCAGAGCTAAATGTCTTCCTGGATTTTATGGATGAAAACAGGAATTTATGTGAAAACACCCCAGTTCTTGCACTAAGGATCTCTGCCTGATACCATCAATGTTACATATGAATGAAGGCTCTATGTTTTCTGTTATATGCAGCATTGTTTAATTCTGTAACCACTTCTGTGCCATTAATTTTAAACCCAAAATGTGTTTGTTCTTTTGGTTAAAAATGTATTTGAAAAAGGTGCATGCAAGCATTTAAAGGATGTATGCTAAAGGGCAATCCCTTGCCCATGCAGAAATTAATTTCTAGAGACCTTGTAGATGACAATTCTAGCAACTCACACTAACATTTTAACAAGGCATTCCCAAAGTCAAGACAGTCATATCATAGGGAGAGTGATTTAGCAGGGACAGGTAGTAGATAATACATACAGCACCTGGAGAACAGGGACTGTTGGAGCATGTGGCTGCTCTGATTCTTCAGTGCTAATCCTATTAATGATTCTCTGATTCTGTACTAACAATGAATGATATTAGCCACTTGCTTATTTAAAAGAAGTTAGCTAGAACTTAAAAATTAAAAAAAAATGTTCAGGGCTTTAAAAAAAAAATTCAGAACAGAAGCCTAGAAAGGTAGGCACTAAGAACTTCCAGAAAATTTGGCCTAGAGGAACTATTTTAATATGGAAACTTCTACTGCACTGATACATGCATAATTTTCCTATACATTGAAAGAAGCACAATCTTCAACAGACAAGTGGCATCTGACTTCAGAACCTGGGGCTTTTTAAAATTTAAAGAGAAAATGACATATTGATGCTCCAGGTTCATATTTTGCCTAGCCATTTTACCTGTTACTTGGAGGAAGGAGGACTTCAGGTTAACTTGCATGAGCTGAATCCAAAACCCATTGTTATCATCAATTTCATGCTTTAAAAAAACGTTCCTCTTGTACTGTGGTTTTGAATTTCTCCCCCAAAAAAACTATTTTCATGAAAGACTTTCTTCAAATTGCGTCTTGACCTCAGCCTGTAGGGATCCTAAAGCAAAAGTCCAGTTAAAAATTAATACACCTATATCATGACTTCTCATTCTCAGCCATCATGTACTGATATTAATAAAAGCAGATACACATCAAAGGGGACTTGGATCATGTCTACATAGTTCCAGCTTGACCTCCAAGTGTTGATTGTTCCATGAACACATGTTGTTTACAGGGTGCATAATACAGTGTGTGTGTACCTGTCTTCACAAAGGACATCAGGAAGGGTGTTGCTGCTTCATTTTTCTCTCATGCTGGATTAAAACATGCTGAAGCCCTAAATTTAAAACATCCCATAATGTTGCCCCCAAATGCTATTTACTCATTATTAGTAATGTTTTATTTAGCAGTTCCTCATAATTTGATGCCCTAGACTATTGTTCATTTATATTGTACATAAATCCAGTTATGTCATTTAGAAGTTCTTCTTGGTTCTAAACATAAAATTATTTTTTCTCTTTCACACCCAAACTTACTTTCCCATATTTAAGAAGAAAATCCCATAGAACTAGACACTAGTATCTGAAAGGTTTCTTCCTGATAAAACAAATTCTCCTGTTTTCTTTAGCATTAGGATTATGGCAGTTGCCGTGGAAACCAGCTTTTTTTTTTTTTTAACTTTCAACCTTAAAAGAAAAACCTGCTCTGTCAATAAGTGCACACACTATATTACTTGTCTCAGTTGTCAGGGTGCATTATTCCCCTTTTGCTTCAACATGAGTTCCCATCTTTATTGAGAAGTGTAAAGACTGTTTATTTCTCATATAAAGTGACTCAGCATCTTTTAGCATAATATGCTGTCTGGTTCAGTCAGGTGACAATAACCCACTTGGCCTCCCAATAATGAATTTATTTACCCTAATGAGGAGAGTACAAGTAGAACAGCATGGGAAATTAAAGCCCTGTGTAATTTCTATAAATGTGGTAATTTCCCCCAAAGAACTAGAAAGGAGGCTCTTCATTGGGGTGGGGGGAGGGAGGGAGACAGTATTTTAGAGAAAATGTAAACTTTGCAGTGCTAGCCTTTGGTTACATGCAGAAATGAAAAGTGAACAGCTGCACTGACATTTTGTTTCCAGATAGCATAGGGCAGCAGTGACTCATTCTTCATTGCTATGCCAGAATACCTTTCCAGCATGAGCCTTCACTGAAGTGAAAACAAATACAAGAGGAATATGCTTAAGGTAAGCTTGTGACTGGCAAGTTTTCAAAGGAAGTGACCTACTATGGCATAAGCTGTTATTACAACACCAGGAAGAGCTCAAACAGAATTTCAAATACAATAGGAATTATTTGGGCCTTTGGATACAAGGAAAGGAAATTGTGTGACACTCTTACATTGCAAAAAGTGCATTAACATAGAAATCTATTTTCAGTACCACTTAGGGAAGCCTAAACCAGGTATAGTAGAATTTGATGGACAATATAAGAAGTATCATTGGTGACATAAGTAGATTTAACACAGTGTGGAACTTCAGAGATAACAGGTCATTCATAATCTGAAGTTTTCTCACATAACATTATAACCCAATAGGGGAGAGAATGCCACTTTTGTGAGTTTAACTGAGATCAGATATTGAAAACCATTTTAAAGGCTCTTTGTATACCATTTATATTTAAAAAGATCTCCAGGATGGGAAGAGCAATCTTGAGTTGTGACTGCACTGTGGCAGCCAGCTGTAGCACAGCTGCAGTGATAGTTGCCCACCGCAAGGAATAGGTACACAACAGTTGAATGGAGGGGGTGCGGAAAGTGCCTCAAAAGTGTTGATGGGCATTGCTGTGGCAGTGTTCATCATGATACTGCTGCAGCATTCCATTCCAGCATTGTTGCAAGGAAGGGTGGCATGATAGACAGGGCAGGCAAGACCAAGGGGAGTCATGAGTCCAGAAGGTCAATCCAAGTGTCTGTCATTGGCAGGGGGATGGAGAGACATGGGCCACAGGAGCAATACAGCCACACACATACCCCTTTTAAATAGATCAGTTACCATCATCAGCCTCCGCCACCTTTCAGTGGGGAGGGGGGCATCACCCATCAACTATACAGACATTTTATGGTGGTGCTCTGCACACAGAGTGCACAAGGCACCAGAGACTGACAGCAGACAAGAATGTGGATGTCAGGGTGCCATCCATTCACTGCTGGCCACCTATGCCATTGAAGGCATCCCTGTGCCAACCCATGTGCCAGTCCCACAGTAGGAGGATGGGTGAGGGGGTGCCAGAGGGCCCAGACAGTCTTTGAAAAGTCCCGCAGCAGCTTCTTCATGTGCTTCTGTCTCATCCACATTCCTTCCAATGGCAAGAAGCCCCTAGTGGGTGTCTTGCAGCTGCCATTACAGATGCTGCCTGCTCCATGGCCAAGTCTTCCTGCCACTCTGAATGGTTCTCCAGCTACACTAACTTGATTGTCATACACATGGAGGAAAGGGTGGGTGGGATGGGCTATGCCAGGCATGGGCCCCATGACAAAAGGCAAGGGACCCAAATCTGCTCCTTCCTCTGGCCATGAGCAGCCTTGATACCTGGTCAAGGGGCATCTACCCAGCCTCTGCTCCCCACTGGCATCTGAACACCATGAGTCCACCCTCTGTATCACCTCCTCCACAATAGCAAGGCTGAGGATTTCAGAATGCAAAGGAAGCTGCCATTGCCATGGACCAAGTACCAAGGCTGGGATTCCAAGGCCAATGAAGCTACTATTGGTGTGTGCCTTCTTGGGGCCAGGGCACATAGTCTACAACATCAGGAGTGAACATCAGGGAATAGGCACCTAGGCCCCCGCGCTCACATCATGGCCATCACTTGCCAGGAGATAGCTGCGGGTGAGTGGCCAGCCTTCCAGGGCCAAGCTTGCATTCCCTGTGCCATCCCCATCTTGCAGAAAATGCTGCTCTCCTTGAGGTTCCTGGCCAGGGGGTCATTGTAAAGGTGCTCAAGGTTCCACAGTCTTCCACTAATTGATACATATGTGACTTTCTGAATGTTATGCTGGTATGCCTCCAGGACCCCACCAAGCAGATGGACTTTGTGCCCATTAGGGCAGAGTTCACATTCATCAAAGGCTTTCCCTTTGATGTAGTGAGGGTTGTGGACTGCACACACACAGCTCTCATCACCCCAGGGAAGAGCCACAGGTCTACTGTAATTGCCACCACTTCTGCAGCCTAAATGTTCAGGCCTCCTGTGACCACCAGGGCATCCTCACAGACCTTGTGGCCCAGTTCCCAGGCAGTCTCCATGATGCTTCAATCAGCATCTGCCTAGTATGGTTGTCATGGCTGGGTAGTCATACAACAGAAAACATCACCCCTGATGCCTCACATGCCATTCCATCCAAGTGACTGCTGCCATAATTGCTAAATGCTGTATCCCAAAGATGACATGCCAGACCATCCAGCCTACAACCAAGCCTACCAACAAACATGCATACTCATCAAGTGGGTATTTGGCCAATTGAAGATGCAATTCCAAACCCTCCATCTCACAGGGGCCCACAGAACTATGCAGCCTCAGGCAGTGGTGAAGCTGCTCATAGTGTGAGTCATGCTCCACAACACTGCCATGTGCCAGTGCCTCCTTCCTTCCTTCCTTTGGTTGGCTCATTGTGGAAGGGTTTTGGCCCAGGGAACAGACTCCTACGCTGTCGCTGCAGGCTTCTGCAAGGCAGGACATTAAGGGCCGTCTTCAGCAGGAGTGTGTACAGCCACACTTCTTGTGGCAGAGACAGCCCAATGGCCACATTGACAGCTGGTGTGGGGGAGGCTTGCCTCTCCTCTGCCTGGACAGGGAATGTTGCTAGTGGCCCACTAATTTATTTTATTTTATGTATTTATTCATGATGCCTGAACCCCACCATGGGGTTATAGGGTGCTTCCAGCCCCATATCAACTTCCCCACCCCCATGAAGGTCAACCCCCCCCCCCCACCACCCAGCACATGGCACCATTCTGGAGTTGTTGGGATTGGCATAGTGGCCTGCTTGCCACACCAAAGTAAACACCGTGGCACCCTTGGGCTTAACTGACCAGGATTAAGGCTTGCTCAGGTCTGCAGATGCATGCCCATGGCCCAGCTGCTGAAGCCATGGTGACTTCTGGCAAGCAAAGGGCCACTGAAGTCACTGCCATCAGGGACAATCAGGCCGCTGTGGCTATTTCCCATGAGTGGACTGGCCCCCTCAGCCATTCTGTTTTTCACATTGCTCAGGTCCCCTCAAAAGGAAAAGGAATGACATCGACTAAAAAGCTAGGGATTTCTGCCAGGTAAGACAGTTATGCCATGCTTGGGAGCAGTGACCATAACGTTATTGATTTCACCATTTGTATAAATAGGGAGTTGCCCCAAAAGACCAGCACAGCCACGTTTCACTTTAAAAGGGGTATATTCTCTGAGATGAGGAGGCATGTGAAGAGGAAACTGAAAGGAAAAGTAAATACAGTCAAAACTCTTGGGGAAGCTTGGAGGCTATTTAAAACTACAATCCTAGAAGCTCAGATAAAATATATACCACAAGTTAGGAAAGGCACAAACCGGTATAAGAAAAGGCCTGCATGGTTATGTCAAGAAACAATTTTATTGGTAACATATGGTAGCAAATCTATATTTATATCTTACAACTTAAAAAAGGAAAGATTTATCTACTCCATATCTTACTTTTTTCCCCACCCCTCCCCCCGTTACTTGACCCCCGCCAGTGTTATTTACTTAAAGAAAAACAAATATTAAAGGTACCCTTAACTATTAAAAAACCAAAAGTTATATTCTTGTTTTAAAAAACTTAATCATTATCAAAGATTGTCCAATGTACTTTTATTTTCCACTCTTTTTCTACGTATCTTCTAAACTTCTTCCACTCCATCTTAAAAACTTCTAAATCATAGTCTATTAATATTCTTGTTAATTTGTCCATTTCACTCCAAGACATAACTTTTATAATCCAATCCCATTTCTCTGGTATTTTTTCTTGCTTCCACAACTGCGCATACAATGTCCTAGCAGCTGAGAGCAAGTACCAGATTAAAGTTCTATCTTCTTTTGGAATTTTTTCCATTTGTAATCCCAACAGAAAAGTCTCTGCAACTTTGTTAAACTCATATCCCAAGATATTAGACATCTCTTGCTGGATCATCTGCCAAAACATTTTTATTTATTTGTTTATTTATTTGTTTATTTATTTATTTATTTATTTATTTATTTATTTATTTAGTGGACTTATATCCCGCCCTTCTCACCGAAGTGTCTCAGCTTTCACAAGTCCACCACATATGGTAGAAAGAACCTTCATGCTTTTTACATTTCCAACACCTGTCTGGCATCTTGTTATTCATCTTTGCTAATTTTTTAGGAGTCATATATCATCTATATATCATCTTAAAACAGTTTTCTTTAATACTTTGACATGTTGCGAGTTTCATAGAGTTCTTCCACAAATATTCCCAAGATTCCATCTTTATTTCTTTATTTACATTAATTGCCCATTTTATCATTTGAGATTTCACTACTTCATCTTCTGTAGACCATTGTAAAAGTAATTTGTATACTTTTGAAATTAGTTTCTCATTGTCTCCAAGCAGAACTTTTTCCATTTCTGTTTGTTCTTTCCTTATTCCTTCAGTTTTGATATCATTCTCCACCAAGCTTTTTATTTGTTGCATTTGAAACCAATCATATTTATGACTCAATTCTTCAGCAGTTTTCAGTTCTATTTTCCCACTTTGTATTTTTAATAATTGATTATATGACAGCCACTTTTCTTCGCCTGTCTTAGCCGTTATCTTTATCACTTCAGCTGGCACTATCCATAAAGGTCTTCTCTCATCTCCATATTACTTATATTTTATCCATGTATTTAATAGGTTGCTTCTTTATATGATGGTGAGAGAAAAGACCATCCATCCTCTTTTTTCCATCATATAAATATGCGTGCCAGCCAAATTTATTTCCGTGACCTTCCAACACTAAAAGTTTTTTGTTTAACAATGCTATCCATTCTTTCATCCATACTAAACAAACTGCTTCATGATACAATTTTAAATCTGGTAGTTGAAATCCGCCTCTCTCTTTTGCATCTGACAGAATTTTCATTTTAATCCTTGGCTTCTTCCCAGCCCACACAAATTCTGAAATTTTCCTACGCCATTTATCAAATTGTTTGGCATCCTTCACAATAGGAATAGTTTGAAACAAATACATTATCCTTGGTAGAATATTCATTCTTATTGCAGCTATTCTGCCCAGCAATGACAAATTAAGCTTGTTCCATTTTAGCATATCTTCATCCATTTTATGCCATAACTTCTCATAATTATTTTTAAACAGATCAATGTTTTTCATTGTTATCTCCACCCCTAGATACTTTACCTTGGAGGTAACTTCACAGCCCGTTAGTCTTTGTAATTCTTGTTGTCTGTTCATCTGCATATTCTTACATAGAATTTTAGATTTTTCTCTATTTATAGAAAGTCCCACCAACTCCCCATATTCTTGTATTTTCATTAACAACAAAGGTGTAACTTGTATGGGGTTTTCATTTATAAACATTATATCATCAGCTAATGCTCTATATTTGTAAGTACATCCTTTTATTTGTAAGCCTTCTATATCTTTTTCTTCTTGAATCTGCATCAATAAAATTTCAAGAGTCATTATAAACAACAATGGTGAGAGCGGACAAACTTGTCTAGTACCTTTGCTAATTTTCATTTCTTCTGTGAGATCTGCATTAACACACAGCCTTGCCCTTTGTTCAGAGTATATTGCTTTTATCATTCTTATAAAACTTTCTCCCAGCTCCACCTTATCCATTACCGCAAACATAAAGTCCCAGCTTAAATTGTCAAATGCTTTCTCTGCATCTGCAAAGAATAATGCTACTTCTTTTCCTGGATGTCTTTCATAATATTCTACAATATTTACAACAGTCCTAGTATTGTCTCTTATTTGTCTTTTGGGAAGAAACCCTGCTTACCTTCCTTTATAAAGTTTATCAAATGTTTAAGCCGTTCTGCCAAGATTCTTGTAAATATTTTATAGTCATTATTTAATAACGAAATTGGTCTGTAATTTTTTACATTCGTGGCATCTCTATCTTCTTTAGGTATCAAGGAAATAACAGCTTCTTTCCATCTATTTGGTACATTCCCTTTTATTCTTATTATATTCATCAACTTCTGCAATTTTGGTATTAATTCATCCTTAAAAGTTTTAAAATATTTAGCTGTATATCCATCTGGCCCGGGAGCTTTCCCGTTTTTCATTGCGTTGATTGCTACTTCGATTTCTATCTTTTCAATTGGATCATTCAAAACTTTTTGCATATTTTCAGTTAGGGGCTCTATTTTTAACTTTTGTAAATATTCATCCATCTTCTCTTTCTTTACTTTAACACCTTTAAACAGTTTGGCATAGTACTTAAAAATTCTCTTTTTATTCCCTCTTGAGTAACCACCTCTCTTTCATCTATCACAATTCTATTAATAATTTTATTTTCTCTCTTTTTCTTCAATTGCCAAGCCAAATACTTTCCTGCTTTATTATTCAAAGTAATCAACACCCCTCTCATTACTGCTTTATAAGCATCCCAGACCATCTGAAAATCAATATCTTCTTTATCATTCACTTGGAAAAAGGCTTTAGTTTCCTTTTCTAGAAATGTCACTGTTTCTTTATTCTGTAGCAAATCTTCAATCTCCATCATCTCAATTTTTTGGACAATTTTGTAATCCACATTATTGGGCTATGGTCGGCCCCAATTTTAGGTAAAATCTCTATCTTCCTTGTTATAAGACTTAAGTCTTTAGTTCCCTACAGCATGACAATTCTAGAAAAAGTTTTATGTCTTGCTGAAAAAAAAAATGTAATCCCGTACTTCTGGATTAAATTTCCTCCATATATCTTGCCTCACTTGCCCTGGCAACTCCTTCATGATTCTCACTTTACTGCCTCCCACTATCAATGCCTTTTCAAAATTTTTATTCACGATCTTTCCCACCATTTCCTTTGTCATATATCTTATAACAACATCTCTTGGTAGATTATTTTTCTTGGCAAAAAGTGAATTCACTCTGTACATATAGTCATACATATTTTTAGTGTCATCAGGATCTTCTTCTAGGAATTCTGCAATTATTTTTATTATATATCCTTTCAGATCACCATCCTCCACTTCAGGTACTCCTCTCAGACGTATCTGAGTTTCCATCAATTTGCAGTCATGAATTGTCACTTTTTCTTGAATTTTCAACAAGGTGGAATCATATACTTTCATTTTTCCTTCTACTGCCTGCACTTTCTTAATTGTTTCCCCAGTTTCCTTTCTGAAATCTTCCATGTCTTTTTTAATCTCTGCAATAATTTCTTCTTTCGATTTATCTATCATCTTCCTGACCCCTCTCATCATTCTGGCTTCCATTGCATCCAATTGTTTCTGCATTTTCTCCATTGAAAGAGCCCTTGTTTGGGGCTGCTTGGCTTCAGACATTTTAAAAAAAAACCACCAAAAATTTTAATCTCACAAATTTTGTATTCAGATATCAGATTCAAGAGATTTGGGCTTACGTTTTATAATAAACTTTATTTCATCTTCCTCGGAGCTTCCTAGGCCAAGATATGAATTTTTAAAACTTTTAAACCCTTCAAAAAATAACAAAATTTTTGACCTCACCAATTTTCAATTTGACTATCAGGTTCAATAGATTAGGACTTGCCCTTTATGGCAAGCTCAATTTCGCCATCCTCTGAGCCCCCAAAGTCCAGATATTTATTTTTAAAGTCTTTAAATTTTCCAAAATGGCGGCCACAACTTTTTATTATTTCTTACAATTTCTTTTTCCTTTTAAAAAAATCTGAGGAGCCCACAAATAATATGACCAATAGTACTTATCTTCTTACCCTCTTTTCAGTTGATTCCAACAATTTTTAATGTCCCAAATTCTTTTAAAAACAATGTTTTTAATTTAGCCTCCCAGCAATGGCCGCCGATGTTTCTCAATGGTATATATTCCTATAGTAGGTTTTCTTTCTATTGCTTCCTGTTTTTGTTGCCACCAACTCACAAGGAGATCTCATAATACTTGACGTTATTTCCTGTCTTGCTCAGATGTGCTGCAGGTCTGTTCCAGTATGACGATGTTGCTTTTACTTCCAAACCGCAAGCAGACAAAACAATAAATTCCTTCTCACTTTTTAGCAGTTTTAACACTGTCCTTTATATTTATAAAATCCAAATTTCGCCTCTTCCTTCTCTCTTCTTCCAAGCTTTCTGTACTTTCTTTTCCCACCTTTTAATTTTGTCCCTTTAAGCTATAAATAGCTCTGGAATGAAAAAGTAATCTTCTGTACCTTTTCTTCCAATTATCCAAGTTTCCACTGGTCTTTCAAAGCTTTAGATGTTTAGCAATGTCCAAGAAGGTTAGGATCCTGATGAGCTTATGTCAAATAAATGACTCTGGGCACCTCTGCTGATAATGACTATGCAACTTCCCCTGAGACCCCTCAAAGCCTCAAAGAAGTCCCCCTCCGGGGCTCCCTTTAAGCCAAAGTAAATCTCCTTAAAGTTTTCCGTGCATGTCTTGGACTATTCTCTAACTGAGAAAAGTAGGCAGTAGGCATTAATTTGCCTTCCACTACCCCAAACAGAAGTTCCAGCCTGCTCCCGTTATGAGAGACAGCTCAGCTCGGCATTTTCCTCCCCCGGAAGTCCCAGAAAAGGCCTGCATGGTTAACAAACAAAGTAATGAGAGCTGTAAAAGGTAAGAAGGACTCCTTTAAGTGGTGGAAAGCTAGTCCAAGTGAGATTAATAAAAGGGAACACAAGCTGTGGCAAATCAAATGCAAGACTGTGATCAGGCAGGCAAAAAGGGACTATGAGGAGCATATTGCAAAAAACATAAAGACCAACAATAAAAATTTCTTCAAATATATTAGAAGCAGGAAACCAGCCAGGGAGGCAGTGGATGACCAAGGGGTCAAAGGATTACTGAAGGAGGATAGGGAAATGGCTGAGAAGCTGAATGCATTTTTTGCCTCTGTCTTCACTGTGGAAGACGAGAAGTGTTTGCCCGCTCCAGAATCACTAATTTTGGAAGGGGTGTTGAAAGACCTGAGTCAGATTGAGGTGACAGAGAGGAGGTCCTACAACTGATTGATGAATTAAAAACTAGTACGTCACCCGGTCCAGATGGCATACATCCAAGAGTTCTGAAAGAACTCAAAGTTGAACTTCTGGATCTCCTGACAAAAATATGTAATCTTTCATTGAAATCTGCCTCCTTTCCTGAGAAATGGAAGGTAGAAAATGTCACCCCCATCATTAAAAAGAGTTCCAGAGGAGATCCGGGAAATTACAGGCCAGTCAGTCTGACTTCAATACCGGGAAAGTTGGTAGAAACCATTATCAAGGACAGAATGAGTAGGCACATGAATGAATACAAGTTATTGAGGAAGACTCAGTATGGGTTCTGTAAGGGAAGATCTTGCCTCACTAACCTGTTACAATTCTTTGAGGGGGAGAACAAGCATGTGGACAAAGGAGACCCAAAAGATGTTGCTTACCTTGACTTCCAGAAAGCTTTCAATAAAGTTCCTCATCAAAGCCTCCTTAGTAAGCTCGAGAGTCATGGAGTAAAAGGACAGGTCCTCTTGTGGATCAAAAACTGGCTAATTAATAGGAAGCAGAGAGTGAGCATAAATGGGCAGTCTTCGCAGTGGAGGACGGTAAGCAGTGGGGTGCTGCAGGGCTCAGTACTGGGTCCCATGCTCTTTAACTTGTTCATAAATGATTTGGAGTTGGGAGTAAGCAGTGAAGTGGCCAAGTTTGCAGATGACACTAAATTGTTCAGGGTGGTGAGAACCAGAGAGGATTGTGAGGCACTCCAAAGGGATCTGTTGAGGCTGGGTGAGTGGGCATCAATGTGGCAGATGAGGTTCAATGTGGCCAAGGGCAAAGAAATGCACATTGGGGCCAAAAATCCCAGCTACAAATACAAATTGATGGGTTGTGAACTGGCAGAGACTGACCAAGAGAGAGATCTTGGGGTCGTGGTAGATAACTCACTGAAAATGTCAAGACAGTGTGCGATTGCAATAAAAAAGGACAACGCCTTCATCTGATTCGAAGGATATGTCCAGTAGGGTACCACAGGGCTCATTTCTAGGCCTGGTACTTTTCAGTACTTTTATAAATGATCTGCGTGATGAGGTGAAAGGACTAATTAAATTTGCAGATGACACCAAATTGGAAGGAATGGTGAACACACCAGAAGATAGATGTAGAAATTAATGAGATCTGAACTCATAGGGAAAGTGGGTGAATGTGAATAAGATGTAATTCAACTTAAGGATAAGTGCAGAGCAATGTGGAGTGAGCAAAAGCTGTGGAGTCTTGTGAGCAAAAGTTCTTTGTGAGCTACTGGCATTAAATTTCTGAGCTACTGCATCAGTTAGTTTGCTCTGGGGTCATTTTTCCTGAGCTAAGACAAAAATGCGTGAGCTGGATGCTAAAATCTCAGTTTAGAGGGAACACTGGTGCAGAGTTCTACCTCTGGATAACAAAAATGAGAAGTATACATAGTGGATGGGGTACATGCTTCTGGGTAACAGTTTGTGTGAAGAAGATCATAGGGTACAACGGGTGGACTGTGGGATAAATATGAGCAGTCAGTGTGATGCAGCAGCAAGAAAGGCTATTGCAGTCTTGGAGTGTATCAGCGAAACTGAAAAGTCTAAATCACAAGATGTCATAGTCCCACTGTGCACCATATTTGTCAGGTTGCATGTGCAGTTCATGCGAAGTTCTTGAGGCTTCCTTTCGAAAAGGATGAGAACAATATAGAGATGGCATAGAGAAGGGTGGTGAACAGTGGTCATTTTGTAGAAAAATAGGTGGTGGAGCTCATCCAAGAATTGTTATGCAGCTGCACATACTATTCAATGAACAAGGAGGTGGAACTCTCAGAAGGAGGAGGTGCTCTCAGAAAGGTACAGGAGCTGTGCTCCTGTGAGCTCCCACTGAATCTGAGGCCTGGTGGTGAAGATGATCAGGGACCTGGAGACCAAGCCCTACAAGGAAAGGCTAAGGGACTAGAAAACGTTTCATCTGCAGAAGAGGAGGTTGGGGGGCATGATTGTTCTCTTTAAGTATCTGAAAGGCTGTCACTTAGCAGAGAATTGTTCCTGTTGGCAGCAGATGGGTTTAAATTATGGACAGAGAGATACTGGTTGGATATTAGGATCAGGCCTTGAATTCAGCAGGAGCTCACAGGAGCACAGCTCCTGAATCTTTCTGATGGTTCCCCCTCCTCCTCCCACCTTGTCCATTGAATAGTAAATGCAATTGCATAACAATTCCTGGATGAGCTCCACCACCTATTTTTCTACAAAACAACCCCTGATTAGGATTGGTTTTTTTAACAGTAAGAGTAGTTCAGCAGTGGGATCAGCTGCCTAGGAAGGTGGTGAGCTCCCCCTCAATGGCAGTCTTCAAGCAGTAGCTGGACAAACACTTGTCAGAGATGTTTCAGGCCTCAGAATGAATAAGCCACCAGCAATGTTCAATGAGGAGGAGGAGTTCTTGACTTGACCAGAGGATTGGGCTAGATGGCCCCTTCCAAATCTTCCCCATTGTACTATTCTATTGTTATCTATGTACTTATTCTAAGAATCCAGACAAGGCCTAGGATGTGCATGCAAAGCCCTTCTCTTGTGCAGCTGTTTCAGAAAAAAATTGGGAAGCTGTCAGAATTTGGGCTTTAAATAGCCCTTGATCGACTGATTAGCATCATACTGCCTTGCAACTCTAGTAGTCTGATGCCTTCTCTTTTCAAGAGCAGGGGGTGGTGGCTTCTAGTGAATATAGGAAACATCTTATATCCCAGCTTAGCATCTAAACTAAACCAAATAATCAATTACCATGATTGCCCATGATCAGAAAATCAGATTGCACAACAGGTGGTAGTGATTGGAATAATAAAACAAATTATCAAGATGAAATTCTTAATGGATGGAAAATAAATTTTGACATTAACCTTGATAATGGTTAACCTTGATAATTAACATTGATAATGTGATTTCATTAATTTAAAACTGAAAAAAGAGCAATGCCTATCTCTCTGTCCTTCAGTTTTGTTCATCCCAGATTTTCCAAAGATATCCCCAAAGATATTTAATCTATCAGAAGCTTTGCGAAATTTAACATTTCTTTATACAATTAACAGATTTACACATATGGATATAGGCTGAAATCTTTTTATACCTAGACTTTGCACTCTCCATAAATTCTGTGTTTTCATAACCAGACAGACTCTGTAAAAGCTTTCATGAGAAAATATGGCTGAAGATAGAGACAGCTGGCATTTAAATTAGCCAAGTGAAAGAAATTACTCTTATTCATTCACCAGATGCTTTTATTCATATATAATTTTTTAAATTAATAATTCCATAATGCCATGCAATCCACACTGTTTTGCTCACTGACCTTAACAAGCATTGACATCTTATTTCATTATTTCCAAAGACCTTGGCACAGTTTGCCAACTTCCATTTTGATGAAACATTCTAACAGATGGGGTGGAGTGAGGCAGGGGAGCCAGCATTCACATGCAAGTTGTGAAAAGTTCAGTAAGTTGTACTCTTGGCCTCAAAACCAGGAACTTGACCCAGAAAAGATCAACTATATTACTAAATACAGCTTTCATTTGCCTTCTTTTCAATGTTTTCTTATTATACAAGAAAAATCTGTATTATCAAAATACTTCAGTGCAAACTGTCAAACAATCAGATACAGTCTTAAATGACTCTGCACTCTTGAGGCACTATAGATTCAATGGTGCTATGTAATTTCAATCTGTGACACATGCTCTCATTAATCCAAACATCCCTAGAAAACACTTAATGAACTCATAGTCATGGGCTTCCACTGTCCCATCTGCCTGGTTCTATATTCTATATTCTCAGCTTGTGCAAGTTTGTTATTGATGACTCCACAGTTGGTCCTCCACCAAATATCCTTTCCTTTAGCTCTCCCCCTAAGGGTATATCAGGCTTTAGGGTGCTCACCTCATGAATAACGTATTCATTTTGCTCATGTGTTACTCTTCTGGAATTCTTTCTGAGAGCATGGGTGCGGAAGAGTCTTAACAACAATGTTCTGTTTTCCCCATCCCCAATGGTGCTCATTAGGGGTGTGAATAATGAAATTCCCAAGCCAAAATATACACAGAAATTGGTTTCAGGCATTACCATGGTGTTCTGGAATGATAACACAAATTTAAAATTCTTATATATTATGTGGGGGGAAACCCTCCTGGAAGAAGTGTTTGAGTTCTTCATCTTCAGATGCTGATAGCTTGCTGCAGCATATGCTTATGTTGTTATTTGATTCTACTCACTTCCTAAGCAATGGCATTTCTCCCTTCCAATTAGATCCTTGCAAGGTATAGAGCACTTCCAGCCAATCACAGGTGATATACAAGCTATAGAGACATTTCTCTTTCTGACCCTCCTTTGTGGGGGTATAGCCTTTTTGTTCTTTGTAAATCCTATGGCTGGGGAAATAAAGAGCAGGGGTATATTATTCAAGGGCTCACAGGATTCATTCTTTTTGCCCAATTTGCTTGAAACTTGGGAGTTCTTTACAGAATAGATAGCACTCACTCCACTGCAATTTTGATGTATTTTGGTTGAAAACAGTTATTTCAGCCCCGCCAAAAATTCCCCCACAGGATATAATGCCAGACAGACATAGAGGAATGGGGAAGTGTGCAAAGGAAGCCACTTTCACTTTGTGAAAGGAAACAAAAAGGACGCAATAAGGAAGTATGACAAATGTAGACTTTTCAGTGGAAAGGCAGGACAATTCTATGCTCAGTCGCTGTAGGAGCGGCCAGCTGGAGTCCTGCTAGACTGCTGCTTGACTAACATTTTAGGAATCAGTAGAAATGGTGCAGAGAGTCATCTATTTTGGGGATTCTGTAAAATCAAACTTGGTTGTTCAATTTGATTAAAAATTAAGAGATCTTTAGACTATGCAGAGGACTGTGTTCTGTTCAAATATAGTTCCGTTATCTTTATAAATAGCTGCCACAGACCCGCATCTAAATGCCCAATTGAAAATAATGGTCCTGAACTCCAGAGCCACATGATTTGAATCTGAACCCAGTTATGACCTATTCCAAAATAAGTAATTATGGTAAAGCCCAGAACCAAAATTATAACAATTTTCTTTTTGGCACACATCCATGCTGCTCATACACCATACTGTGTACAGATATCACATCTGAGCAGGAGGCCAGTATATACTTCCCATATTACCATCCAGAGATTCATATTGTGGGAGCTCCCATTCCTTGACTGACTAATGGGACCAGGTTTGGGATAAAGGGATGCACATGCAGGTTTCCCGTAGCCTGTAACAGCTTGGTGAGAATGTGCCATGGAGAAGGGGGAAAGAAACAAGGAACTATTATTACATTTGCAACCGCTGCAGCTCTAATGCATTTTATTAAGTCTTCTATATTTCCACTTGAACTTGGTCTCATCATCTTCAAAACTTCCCTTAAAAGGCCCTACTATTCAGATTTGAGGTAGCGATGTCACAAACTTGAACAACATTTTCCTTTCCATTCATTTGAATTAATTTTGGAGCATACCTAAGAGAGAACTGTCAAATGTTTCTACCATTAAATGATTTGCATGCACCCAATCAAAATATAGTTCAATTTAATATAGTAGCAAGTAGCTTTAGTTGTCCAAATTAAAGGGGAAAAATGAAAGGAATACAGCTTAAATCATCACTGCCCTGATACTTTTCTTAAATGTGTACTTACAAATTATTAATGTAGTTGTAGCTGTTGGAAGCCTGAAGGTGTTCTCTGATCTGATACTCTAAGATCAGTATGCTTTGTGCAAAGTGAAAATCATCTGCAGATAATAAAAGGCAGAAATAATAGACCTGCAGAGCAGGATCTTTTAGCTGAAACCGTAGAGTGGGCTACTCCATAGAGTGCTTTGGAAGTACTCTCAGCTTTTGACATAAAACAGCTGAGTTCAATATTTTCTTTTGAGTACCCCAGGATTCAGAAATTTAAAGTACTGTCTTGGAACTTCTAGTGCTTTGTATGTTACACTAAATTCAGTTACTAGAGCAAATGCAGATTGCAAAGGTAGAAGATTCTCTCAGATCCTATATCTACAGTTTCAACAAGAGAGAGATTAGGAGGCAATTAAGGCCAAACATTTGAAATTAATCTTCATTAAAGGCATCATTTTTTCAAGAAAACGTGTTGCTGCATAGTCTGCATTTTAACCTAATCCAGTATGTCTAATACTTCTCTGCATATGACCAAGATGTGGCTAATAGAACTAGCCTTAAGTCTGATGCCATATTTACTCAAAGAGAAGATGATTCTGAATGTAAGACACCCCCTTAAAGATCTTACATACACAGACACACACAGTTTATTGAACATGACTGTAACTTGCATGCACATGTAAGACAGCTCCCCCCTCCACACACACTGTTTTTGTTTTGCGGGCATATCTGTGGGGAAGCCTTGCATTTGAGTAAATGCTTTATCAAAGAATCTGAGATATTCTTAAAATAAGAACCAGATCTGGCAACCCTGGTTGTCCAAGGGGTTTGGTTCTCTCATTGCCTTTTTTATTCTGTGACAGATATTTTCCTTCTGTGCTACTCCTGCTATCGTTTTTTTATTACTACAAGAAGTGGTATAACTGATGTTAGAATTGTGGCTAGCCAGTGTGCTTGCCAGAGAAAGTTGGCATCTGGGAACTCTCCAGCGAACATGGATGTACACTGTTTTTCTCAAAGATGTGGGGCTTCTAATTGGTGTTTTCTTCTGTTTGGCTCTTATGCCTCTTCCAAGTAAAAATCTCATCAGTACAAGACTGAATGGGGATGATTCTAAAAGATTCTGGAATTTCTGCCAATCCTGTAGAAAAACCTTTCTTCCTAGAACACAAACTGATAAGCTAGGGCTGAAGACATGATCAGCTCATACCAATACTAGGAGACAATACCAGCTCTATTACCACAAATTGTGTAGTGATTACTTCCTGCTTATGCTACAGCTTGTAAGTAGCACAAAGGGATGTATTCACAGCTCTGGCAGGTGCAAGACCAACAACAGTGCAGAAGTGCATGCACAGTGTGGTTTACAGGGCTAGGAGCCAAAGTCATCAGCACAGGAAGTGAAGCAGAGCTGGATGGCTCTTTGCATTCCTAAATATACACAGCAATCTTTCCTTTCATTCTAAAGGTCTCCGCTGATCAAGCAGTTACACTTAACGGGTGAAATGCAAGCAGTTCTGTGAAAAGCTGAAGGTGCAGAGACAACTGTATGAGTTTCACAGCAGGCAAACATAGATTAATGTGACCAAAAGCAGCAAGGAGTTAAAAGCCAGCTAACATCACATTTACATATATATTAAGATGAAATCTTACTTAGGTTTAATGAGTGATGACTGATGTGCAAGTACTGCAGTGCCAAGAAATGATTTTGTCTCTTTAAAAAGTATGCATGCCATCCTTTAGAATCAGTATAAGAATATAACATTTATTTTATTTATTTATTTAGAATTTATATCCCGCCCTTCCCACAAGTGGCTCAGGGCGATGTTAGCCAAAGCTAACATATTGCAAAATGATTTTTAAAAAAAGATGAACATTAAAACCAGCTTTGGCTAAAAACAGTGATGTTTTAATTCTTTTAAACAGATTTTTTTAAAAAAAAAACTACATCTACCAGTGCCATTTACAATTAAATTATTTAAATGATTAATATGAACAAATTTAAAATCTCCCAAACCTTTAAAACAATAAGAAAACAACACACAACCATTTAAACAATAGCAATAAATAATAATACAGTTGTATGTTAAGCCTAATCAGCAGCCCAGATCATGCTCTAAAACCAGATAAAAGCCAGAAGCAGAAAGGCTTGAAGTTTGGCGCCAAGGGAACATCATACCTGGGGTCAGGTTTGTTTGTTTTTTCCTGGCGGAACATGGCAGACCAGAGTTCCAGAACCTCTTAGTGGAAACAAAATTATATTTTTAAAAAGTTTAACAGTTCATGAGGAACACCTATATGTTTCTCCTTCATTTTTTCTTGAGAGTTCCAACACCTCTTTTCCCAGAAAAAAAGCCCTGCCTGGGGTCCATGGTGTCTTGAAAGCACCAATATTTGATGATCAGCCTGTTTTGGGTCACAATTCTCCAGAAATAACATGATGATGGCATCTTGAAGGTCTAATACCTAAGGAAAAGTTGATGGGAGTAATAAAGAGTGACTTTTTCCTGTTTGGTGTGTCAGCTTTCCTTTGCAGAAAGTCTCTGGGTTGCTGAAATAGCTGGTGTGCTAGTATTAATTGTGTTTGTTTTTCATCCCCCCACCCCTTATGAGCAGGTTAACTTAAAGAAGCCCAGAAGACGTCTGGAAAGACACTGGTGGAAAACTTGGATGGAATTCAACAGAACATGCTACAGAGCTCATGGGAAAACATGAAGCAGCAATAATAGCAGCAAAGAAATGTTATATCTTTTCAACCATTGCATCACCTACCTCATCACTGTCTAAAACTAAACTGTTTAAGGTGTTTGCCACATGCTGACTTCTACATCTAAACTTTACTGTCTCAGGAACTGATAATTAGTTGTAACCTTCATGAGATTCTTTGCTGATAAAGTAAAATGGATATGCTCTGATCTGGATGTTGCTGGTAAGATGAAATGCCTAATACATCATCCAGTCTGATTATGAACCACTAACTCAGTTACTGTGATCAGGCCTCGGATTCAGTGGGAGCTCACAGGAGCGCAGCTCCTGAACCTTTCTGAGAGTTCCACCTCCTTCTTCTGAGAGTTCCACCTCCTTGTCCATTGAATAGTAGGTGCAGCTGCATAACAATCCCTGGATGAGCTCCACCACCTATTTTTCTACAAAACGACCCCTGACTGTGATGGATATTGGCAGGATCCTGGTATTGAAGGCCACCACATGCACAATGGACCCTTGCCCATTCCAGCTGCTAAAATAATGTAAGATCCACTTAAATGAACCCTTGTTTACTATCATAAACCAATCACGAACCCTGGGAAATTTCCCTCAAGCACTAAAACATAATAATAATAATAAAATTTTATTTATACCCCGCCCTCCCCGCCAAGGCAGGCTCAGGGCGGCTTACAGGCATGGCAAAGCCATTGAACAATAAAACAGTTATACAATTCAATAAAATTACAATTTACTATTAAATTTTTACATAATCTAAAACAATCTAAAAACAGTCTAAAATATCTCTATTCGGTGTTATCTCAGTTATTAATATTTGTGATGGCGTGATGTTTATTTCAAGCTCCATCTTGAAAGGCTAGCCGGAAGAGGGCGGTTTTGCACGCCCTACGGAATTGACTAAGGTCCCGTAGGGCCCGCACCTCTTCCGGCAGCTGGTTCCACCATTGGGGTGCTTTTATAGAGAAGGCCTGTTCTCTAGTTATTTTTAGTTTGGCCTCCTTTGGCCCAGGTACTTCTAGGAGATTTTGTGAGCTAGATCGTAGTGCTCTCTGGGGAACATATGGAGAGAGGCGGTCCCTAAGGTAGACAGGTCCTCAGCCATATAGGGCTTTAAAGGTAATAACCAGCACCTTGTAACGAACTCGGTAAACAATTGGCAGCCAATGCAGCTCCCACAGCCTAGCCTGCACATGTTCCCACCGGGGTAGGCCCAATAGCAGTCTGGCTGCTGTGTTCTGCACTA
The DNA here is from genome assembly GCF_032191835.1 of Heteronotia binoei. Classification (NCBI taxonomy): domain Eukaryota; kingdom Metazoa; phylum Chordata; class Lepidosauria; order Squamata; family Gekkonidae; genus Heteronotia; species Heteronotia binoei. Next base: position 146,785,537 of record NC_083223.1, read on the forward strand.
GCTGCAGTTTCCGGGTTCGGCAAAGGGGCAGCCCCATGTAGAGGGCATTACAGTAGTCTAGCCTCGAGGTGACCATTGCATGGATCACTGTTGCCACGTCACTGCACTCCAGGAAGGGAGCCAACTGCCTCGCCCCCCTAAGATGAAAGAAGGCGGATTTGGCAGTGGCTGCCACCTGGGCCTCCATTGTCAGGGAAGACTCCAGTAGCACTCCCAAGCTCCTGACCCTGCGCACTGGTACCAGTGACGCACCGTCAAAAGCAGGAAGGGAGATCCCTCCATCCGGAGCACCGCATCCCAGGCACAGGACCTCCGTCTTCGCTGGATTCAATTTCAGCCCACTCGACCTGATCCAATCTGCTATGGCCTGCAGCGCCTGGTCCAAATTTATAGGAACATCGACAGCCCGGCCGCCCATCAATAGATAGAGCTGGGTGTCATCAGCGTACTGGTGGCACCCCAGCCCATACCTCTGGGCAATCTGGGCAAGGGGGCGCATGTAGATGTTAAATAACATCGGGGAGAGAACTGCTCCCTGAGGCACCCCACAATTAAGTAGGTGCCTCCGGGACAGCTCCCCCCCAATTGCCACCCTTTGTCCCCGACCCTCCAGGAAAGAGGAAAGCCACTGCAAGGCTAACCCCTGAATCCCTGCGTCGGCGAGGCGGCGGGTCAGCAGCCGGTGGTCGACCATATCGAACGCAGCCGAAAGGTCTAACAACAGCAATACCTCCTCGGTCCAGATGTTGCCGGAGATCATCCATGAGGGCAACCAGAACTGTTTCTGTCCCATGGCCCGGGCGGAAGCCGGACTGGAATGGATCAAGAGTGGAAGCGTCATCCAGGAAGCTCTGTAGTTGCAACGCCACAGCCCTCTCTATAACTTTGCCCAAAAAGGGCAGATTTGAGACTGGCCGGTAATGAGCCAATTCGGCCGGGTCTGATGTAGCTTTTTTCAAGAGGGGGCGGACCACTGCCTCCTTCAGAGGGGTTGGAAAAGAACCCTCCGAAAGAGATCTATTTATGATGTCCCGTATAGGACATCTTAGCTCCTCCTGGCAAGCTTTAATTAGCCAGGAGGGGCACGGGTCCAGATCGCAAGTTGTTGGGCGTGCAGTAGAGAGGATCCTGTCAACCTCCTCTAGGTCGAGTGGGTCGAAATGGTCCAGAATCAAACCTGAAGACAGGCACGGAGCCTCGAGTTCACATACTGTATCTAATATGGCGGGGCAGTCGCGGCGGAGCGACTGGACTTTGTCTGCAAAAAAATTCGCAAATGCCTCACAGCCTATCTCTAATTCCTTAAAACATGCAGTCATCCATCCAATATTTTAAAAACCATACCTAGTTAAAAATGATGTTGTTAACAGTTGCTCAGTCTCTAATCTACCCTTTCAAGGCAAAATGATTGGGAGAGCAGAAGATGATAGGGATGGGCACAAGCCAATCCACAAACCAAAATTCCTGAGCAATTTTGCCCCATTCATAGCTTGGGAAGCAAAGTCCATGATAGATCTACCATCAGGGACTTCCACAAACTTTTAAGGCACTTATGCCAGTTTCTGGCCAGAGTAGAAAGCAGGGATTTAAAGGGACTCCAAGGCTGAATTCAGATGGCCAATTTGGGCTAACACAGCAACTCCCCACGTCTGGATTAAAATGGGTGTTCAAATGTGCACATCTGGGTCCCACCTCACTCACACCCTTATCTCATCCTCTACTGTCATTCTGCCACTTCAAAAAGCTACCAGATGGTCAGTGGTAGCAAAGCGCAGAAGAGCTTCCCAATCACCTTTCCTGGCTGTCCAAATGGCTGGGGAGTGCCAGGGAAGCATCTCTCATGCACTTGGTTCAGTTAGTGGTTTGGCCATGAACCGTGAACTGAACTGTAAAAATGCAATTTGTGCCCATCCCTACTAACAGACCAACTCCGGGTCTTCCTGGATAACTCATAGGCTCTCAACATTTCCAGTCTGGATTCAGACAGGCTAGAACTCTAGTTGCTTTAGTTGATGATGCCAGCTACCTGAATGTAGACAACGTTCATGCTTCTCTGTTACTCCTCTGGATCTGTCTGCAGCCTTTGGCACAGTAGGCCGTACCATCTAGGCTTCCCACTCCTCAGTTCCCAGTGGGGGATCCCCCTTTTTTACAGGCTTCTCCCCGCCCCCAGCCAGCTGGCCGGCGGGGGAAGCCCCGCCCCCACAGTCACCATGTAGTTTGAGAGCTCCTGCAAGTTTAGAAACCTGCAAACAGGTCCATTTTTAAAATGTGTGCCTGTAAGTCTGAGCAAGAAACAGGAAGGGCTTCATGGGAAAGGGTAAGTAACAGTTTCGTTGTAGAATGGCCCCTCCCTTTGTTTTGCTTTTAGTTTTCAGAGCAAGTAAAGTTCTGCAGGAACAAGACCCAGTAAGTATTTTTGTGCGAGAGAGAGGGAGGGGGCAGGGGATTCCCTGGTTTGGAGGCCCTCCCCCCACTTTAGAAAGCATGGGGGTGAGAGGGAAATGTCTACTGGGCACTCTATTATTCCCTATGGAGAACGATTCCCATAGGGAATAATGGGGAATTGATCTGTGGGTATTGGAGGCTCTGGGGGGGCTAGTTTTTGAGGTAGAGGCACCAAACATTATTTCCTATGGAAGAAAGGCATTTAAAAAGGTGTGCTGTTCCTTTAAATGTGATGGCCAGAACTCCCTTGGAGTTCAATTATGCTTGTCACACCCTTGTTCCTGACTCCACCCCCCAATGTCTCCTTGCTCCATCCCTCCAAAGTCTCCTGGCTATCCACCCCCAAGGTCCCCAGATATTTCTTGAATTGGACTTGGCAACCCTAGTACCATCCTAATGAGGCATTTGGAGGCAGAAGTAGATATCAGGGGATGTTCCTTGGACTGGTTTAAATCATTCCTCATAAATTGCTACTCAAAAGATTGCTGCTGGAGACCAGCTTTCTTCAGTTTGGGAGTTCTCTTGTGGAATTTCTTAGGGTGCAATCTTATCCCCTGTGTAATTAAACCTCTACATAAAGTCTCTACGAGAAATCATTTGTGGCCTTGGAACTGGATGTCATCAATATGCAGGTGACACTCAGCTTTACATCTCTCTATCAAAATCCCCTGGTGATGCAGTAGAGGTCCTGAGCCTCTGCTCAGCTGCTGTGGTCAAATAGTTAAAAGCAAATGAATTTAAACTTACCGTATTTTTCGCACCATAAGGCGCTCCGGAGGATAGAACACACCTTCCTCCTGGGGGGCGATCTGCTGCCTCTTCCTCCGATCCGGCGCTTCCCCCGTGCCTGCTTGCCTGGCTCCATCTTCTTCAGGCAAGCAGTGGGATCGCTCCACATGGAGGGGGGAGGGAGCGATCCCAGCGCTTGCTTTAAACATCACAGCTGAAGGCAGGGACACAGGCATGTAGGAAGCATGCTGCCCCCTCCGCAGACGGCGCTTGCAAAGCGCTGGGGCCACGTGGAGCGATCCCAGCGCTTGCCTGAAGAAGATAGAGCCAGGCAGGCAGGCGCGGGGAAGCGCCGGATCAGAGGAAGAGGCAGCAGATCGCACCCCCCCCCCCGAAGGTACGTGCCTTCCAACTATAAGACGCACACTTTCCCCCCCACTTTTTTGGGGGGGGGGGGAATGCGTCTTATAGTCCGAAAAATATGGTAATCCAGACAAGACAGAAGTGATGCTGGTTGGGAAGGTGGATGTTTTGAAGGACCTTGTGATTCCCACTTCCAGTGGGGTTCAGCTAACACTTGCTGACCCAGTTAAGAACCTTGGAGTTATATTTGGTACAGCATTACTGCTGGAGGAGCAAATTAACATGGTTGCAAAAATGCTCTCTTTCAACTCTATCCTGCTCTTACACGTCTAGCCTGCAAAATGGCCCCCTACTTTGACTCAGCTGATTTAGTGACCTGGATAACCATGTAACATGAAAACTAGACTACAGAAATGCACTCTACATAAGTCTCTCCTTGAAGTCCATTAAGAGACTCTGGCTAGTTAAAAATGCTGCAGGAACATGAGTATCGCTCCCGTTCTGCAGTCATTCTATTGGCTGCCCATCAATTACCAGGCTCAATTCAAGGTACTGACTATCACATACAAAGCCTTTCATGGCCTTAGTCTTTCTTATCTGCAAGATCACCTCTCTCTCTCTATTGTCTGCCACAACAGCTTTGCTCATCCAAGAAAGGCCCTGCAAATGGGCAAAACAATAACTGCCCGTACTAATGTACGCTCTATTGTGGCCTTGTAGTATTCCTTGCAGTTGGACAGTTGGGCTGCCTGCTGCATTGGGGCTACACCTGGCCATTGGAGTTTGGAGGCCAGGACTTCCCACTGAAAATAATGATCCCTTAAGGTTTAAAGGGCCAGCGTGTCATGGTTCAACTGAGGATCTGGGTACGCTTCCTCTATCTCCTTCCCTTTTTCTATTGCCTCTGCAGGAAGGGAGGCATGAAAAATTGCTTTTGCTTTCCTTTCCTTTACATAAATACAAGTTACAACTATAATAATTTAAATTTGACTCAATTAACTAGAATTCAGAAAAGGGTTTCCAATGTTGATCAGGACTTGGTGGCTTCAGTCTCCCATGTCTCAGTTTTAGCAGTTCTGTTAACTTGGACCACTTGGTAGTTTTCCATGACTTATTAACCCATTGTTTAATATTTAAATAGTTATATTCTCCATGAACTTGATATAATCATTTTTTCTGCAATTAATAAGTTGGTATTCATCCATGTGTTAATGGAGCCTTAACAGCAGAACTTTTGAAATCAAAGGAATGTGTAATGTTGAAAATGTGGCAGCAACAATCCAATTTGGGTATATGTGGTGGCATTGTAATGTAAAAAGATAATTTGTGGAAGACTTAGTAAGACAGACAAAAAGTATAACAAAAATTGGGCTTTTGAAATATCCAAAAGCCAGTATCTATCTTGATACTTGCAGAATGCAAGATAGTTGCATTTAATAATATTCACTGTTTATATATCCAGAAGTGAGTTACCTCCCATAAGGAGAAATCTACACAAACCACCTGCAGTTCTGAAGCTCATTAGTAAGTGAATGTTCGACCTTTCTCTCTGGTTATTAGCAGACAAGTTATAATCTTTAGCCTAGTATAGTAGGACAAAGTTTTCATAATGTGAATCTGGAAAAAAAAGAAAAATCTGCCTAATAAGAGTTTGTTTCATCTGGATAGTTTCTCAGGGGAGAAGAGCTCCATGGCGCAGAGTGGTAAAGCTGCAGTACTGCAGTCAGAGCCCTCTGCTCATGACCTGAGTTCGATCTCAGTGGAAGCTGGGTTCAGGTAGCCGACTCCAGGTTGATTCAGCCTTCCATCCTTCTGAGGTTGGTAAAATTAGTACCCAGCTTGCTGGGGGGGTAGTGTAGATGACTGGGGAAGGCAATGACAAACCACACCACAAAAAAGTCTGCCATGAAAACATTGTGAAAGCAACGTTACTCCAGGGTCGAAAATGACTGTTGCTTGCACAGGGGACTACCTTTACCTTTTTTTACAAAGTTAACAGCATAAATATCTTTTCTCAAGCTGCCAGGTTATAGACAGCAACAAATCTTGAATTGTACCAATTTCTTTTATTTAAAATTGGGTCTCAGAATTGTTAAAATAAAATCTGCCTTTACCCCAGGGTTCAAATCAAGAATACACTGCTTTCAGGCACAGCAACATAACAATAAGTGTAATTTAGTGGTAGCCAGTCGTACACAACAAAACACTAATTCCAAATATACATTCCAAATATATGGATACACAAATTCCAGAAATGAATTCCAAATATATATGGGCAATGGTGGGTCGATCCAAAGTACACTTCCAAATCTTCATCAAGTCCAAAGATGAATGGATAAATATATAGTCCTTTGTGTTAAAGCTAAAGAAACAGAAACTAAATCATTGAAGCATAATAATAACAAAAAATAAAAATGTAAACATTAAAAATAACCATCTACTTGGCATCACTTTGAAATGGGACCTTATTTACCCTATTTACCATAGGGTTGCCAAGATCCAAGTGAGGTCTAGAGATCTCTTGGAATGATAACTGATCCCAACTATAGAGATCAGTTTCTCTTGAGAAAATGACTGCTTTGGTGGGGTGGACTCCATTAAACTCTGCAGATGTCCCTCTTTAAATCTCATCGTCTCCAGGATCCACCTCCATATCTCCATAGTTCTGTTATGAAGGACACTAGTGCCTACTTAGAGATACTCATTTCTTTATTGCTAAACAGGCCATCTTCTTCTTGCTGTTGTTGTTTTTAATAACTGAAAAACAGGTCAGTTCTGAGCTCTATCTCAGATGAAGTCCTGATGTTGAAATAGTGTTTGTCCACTTTATTCTAAAAGACTGGATTCTTATTGAGTCTCCTAAATCTCTTATTAGCCCCTCAAGGATAGCAAACACTTTAGATTACCGCTTAGTATCACAAAACTACAGCAGTTTGCAACTATAAACTAATTAACTATGCTGACTCATGGAAACAAAAACAGCAGCTACATCTCCCTCCGAACTATAATAATGATGGCCCTTTGATGGGAACTCAAATCTCAATTTTGTGAACAGGACATGGGAAAAATTCATAATGTGCCAGTTTGAGATATTTATATCCCACATATTCATTTTTCAGCCACACCTAGGATAAGAAGTAGGAGTTAATATAGCACAGTGGCTGAGCTGAAGACCCAGAAGTACCCAATTCAATTTTCATCTTAGCCATGAACCCATTGGGTTCTAGGGTTGCCAACTGCCAGGAGAAAAAAATGCCCTGAACATTTAGTAGAAGCTTAATTGGATGTTATTTATCAGATGATGTTATTTACTGCCATGCCATGAAAACCTTCAGCTGCCTATGTCCACAAATTAAGCCTTTATTAAAAGGACATCACATGTTTTCTCCAGGCTTGCCCCCAAAGTGTAGCAGTATTGCTTACAGCTAATTAATATTCCAATCACTGCATCTGATTGTGAAATTTAATTTCACAAGAACATACATAAAGTTGCCAGTGTCAGGCCACTGGCCTGTGTGGGTCAAACTCAGAACTGTCTACTCTGACTGTCGGTGAGTTATTAGCAGGGCTTTTTTGTGGCAGGAACTCCTTTGCATATTAGGAACTCCTTTTGTGGCAGGAACTCCTTTGCATATTAGTACAGAGCCCTGTAAACTCCAGGAGGATTGGCTACATCAGGGGTGTGTGGCCTAATATGCAAAGGAGTTCCTGCTACCCCAAAAGCCCTGGTTATTAGGGTCTCAAGCAACAGTCTTCACATCATCCACTACCTAATCCTTTTAATACTGGGAATTGAACTTTGTGTAAGATGCTGCAATCACTCAATAATATGATTAGAATCATCTTGAGTAGACAAAGTATAACTTTAATCAGAATGAAGTGCAAAACACACACACACACACAAAAAAAAGCCCTGGACAAAATACCATATGCCACAACAAACTAAAACATTTGTGATTATATATCAGCTTGCATGATAAGGTTGCCACAGTTTCTGGCTGAAGGCAAAGGATCTCCTGACCCCAGCTCCCATCGCCTACCACTGCTTAACTGTGCAGCAGGAGGACATGTCCAGGCAAAATGGGAGGGAGGATGTGATTTGCATCCTGGGTGTGATGATGGCACTTCTGGCATGACCCAGAAGTGGTATTATCATTTCAGGTAATGCTTTAGCACTTGCCCAAAACTCTATGATTAAACTATAGAGTTTGGTGAATGCTAGACTATCACTCCTGTTGAAATTATTTCACTTCCAATTCACACCAGAACTGATGTCCTTGTACCACTGGCCACTGTGTGACACAGAGTGTTGGACTGGATGGACCATTGGCCTGATCCAATATGGCTTCTCTTATGTTCTTAGGGTGGCCATAATGTCTGAAGGCCAGCCAGGGACACCTTTTGGTGGGGGGAAGGTAGGGGTGCGCGCGCGTGAAGTGTGCGTGCCGCCGGAAACAGGAAGTGACGTCACTTCCGGTGATGTCATGCCACCACCGGAAACAGGAAGTGACATCACTTCCTGTGACATCATCCCCCTGCGCCACCTGCCGGAAACAGGAAGTGACATCACTTCCTGTGACATCATTTCCCTCGCGCCACCTGCCGGAAGCAGGAAGTGACATCACTTCCTGTGACATCATTTCCCCCAAATGACATCATTTCCCCCAAATGCCACTGCCGGAAACAGGAAGTGACTTCACAGCACTTCCTGTGACGTTCCCAAAAATCCCCCAAATATCACCGCTGGAAACACCAAGATTATTTATAGAGAGGGAAAGGGGGAAGTAAAGTTAAATGAAACTCTTTTTTTACTTTTTTCAAAGTGAGAAGACTAGAGAGAACGGGTTCTACGCTGAGAAGCCAGTCAGATTCCAGTGAGATTCCAGTGAGACTGTGCTGCATAATGCAGCCTATTTATTTTGTCCTGTTTGCTCTGTTGGCTCTATCTGCGCCACCTTCATCACTTTCGGGGTGTGGATCCCCCAGTGGGGTGGTCTCCCGACTCCCTCCGCCGGCTGTTTCTGATAGCCCTGCACTCCCTCTTTCATTTGATATGTGTCCCGTGCGGGTGCCACCCTCCCGCCGGGAGATGCCGCAAAATGGCGGCAGGGCTCGGGGGAAGCGAGATAGACTGCTGTTCTTTTGAGGGGTTATAGAGTGTTTCGAGCCCGTCCCTGTGGCATTGGTCCCATCATTGTGGGGCCCAGGGGGCCGGCGCAGCGGCACGCCGAAGCAGCCTGTCACTAATAACACAGGTCGAGATGTAGGACAGGAACCCGGAAGTGACCGACAGGCTGGGGGATCCACACCCCGAAAGTGATGAAGGTGGCGCAGATAGAGCCAACAGAGCAAACAGGACAAAATAAATAGGCTGCATTATGCAGCACAGTTGAGAAAGTGCCTTATCCCATATACTGATGAAGTAAATACAGGATTTGAGAACAAAATTGCACCAGAAGACACAAACACAAAGCTCCCTTACACTGAATCAGTGCTTGGGTCCACCAAAGTCAGTATTGTCTACTCCAGGGGTGGCCAGAGTTGCTTAACAAAAGAGCAACACAGAATAAAGGTCAGATGTTTGAGAGCCGCAAGACATGAACATCGGATATTTGAGAGCCATGGAAGGAAGGAAGGAAGGAAGGAAGGAAGGAAGGAAGGAAGGAAGGAAGGAAGGAAGGAAGGAAGGAAGGAAGGAAGGAAGGAAGGAAGGAAGGAAGGAAGGGAGGGAGGGAGGGAGGGAGGGAAACAGGGGAGATATTTTCTGCTGGTCTCCTGTCCTGTCTGGCTAGGTCAGCAACCAGAAAACACCAGATACCTCCCTTAGTCAATGAAAACAATGTACATAAATACACAAGCACTTGAAAAATATGCAAAGCACAAGTAGTATAGGAAAATGATCACCCTATCTATATGGCAAAAAAAAAAAGTCAAAATGCTGTATTACACAAGCTATTGCCAATAAATGCAAATGCCAATAAATGCAAAAGTAACCATATACCAAACCACCAAAACAGGGAGGCAGGAAGGAGGGAGGGAGGGAAGGAAGGAGGGAGGGAGGGAGGGAAGGAGGGAAGGAAGGAAGGAAGGAAGAAAGGAAGGAAGGAAGGAAGGAAGGAAGGAAGGAAGGAAGGAAGGAAGGAAGGAAGGAAGGAAGGAAGGAAGGAAGGAAGGAGGGAGGGAGGAAGGAAGGAGAGAGGGAGGGAAGGGAGGAGGGAGGGAGGGAGGGAAGGAGGGAAGGAAGAAAGGAAGGAAGGAGGGAGGGAAGGAGGGAAGGAAGGAAGGAAGGAAGGAGGGAGGGAGGGAAGGAAGGAAGGAAGGGAGGAGGGAGGGAGTGAAGGAGGGAAGGAAGGAAGAAATGAAGGAAGGAGGGAGGGAGGGAAGGGAGGGAGGAGGGAGGTAGGGAAGGAGGGAAGGAAGGAAGGAAGGAAGGAGGGAGGGAGGGAAGGAAGAGAGGAAGGAAGGAGGGAAGGAAGGAGGGAAGGAGGGAGGGAGGAAGAAAGGAAGGAAGGAAGGAGGGAGGGAGGGAAGGAAGGAAGGAAGGAGGGAGGGAGGGAGGAAGGAAGAAAGGAAGGAAGGAAGGAAGGAGGGAGGGAGGGAGGAAGGAGGGAGGGAGGGAAGGAAGGAAGGGAGGAGGGAGGGAGGGAAGGAGGGAAGGAAGGAAGGAGGGAGGGAGGGAAGGAGGGAGGGAGGAAGGAAGGAAGGAGGGAGGAAGGAAGGAGGGAGGGAGGGAAGGAAGGGAGGAGGGAGGGAGGGAAGGAGGGAAGGAAGGAGGGAAGGAAGCGAGGAGGGAGGGAGGGAGGGAAGGAAGGAAGGAAGGGAGGAAGGGAGGAAGGAAGGAAGGAAGGAAGGAAGGAAGGAAGGAAGGAAGGGAGGGAGGGAGGGAGGAAGGGAGGGAGGGAGGGAGGAAGGAAGGAAGGAAGGAAGGAAGGAAGGAAGGAAGGAAGGAAGGAAGGAAGGAAGGAAGGAAGGAAGGAAGGAAGGCCGCCTCCTCCCGCCAGCCGGCCCCCCCGCTTTCGGCCCCCTCCCTCCCTGCTTACCTTCTTCCAGGGCGGGTGGCGGCCTCTCCTCCGGGCGGCTGGTGCTGCTGGCGGGGCTGGCGGCGGCTGCGGAGGCCGGGGAGGGCCTCCGCTGGTCTTTAGAGGGCCTCCAGGGACCAGCACCGGACTCTCCGCAGCCTCCCCTGGTAGGCGCTGGTCGCTGGAGGCCCTCCAGAGTCTCTGGAGGGCCTCCAGGGACCAGCGCCGGCCTCTCCGCCACCTCCCCGGCCTCCTCCTGAAGTGTAGGGCCCGCGCACGGGGCCCTGAGGCGGTGGCGGAGGCCGGGGAGGCGGCGGAGAGGCCGTCGCTGGTCGCTGGAGGCCCTCCAGCTACCAGCGCTGACCTCTCCGCCACCTCCCTGGCCTCCGCCGGTGGGCCCCGCGCGCGGGCGGGGAAGGCGGCGAGTGAGGGAGGGAGCATCCCTGCACGTGCGCAGGGGCCCTGAGCATGTGCAGGGACGCTCCCTCCCTCGCCGCCTTCCCCGCCGGTGCACGCGGCCCACCGGCTCTCTGGCTGGCTAAACCGGGACCTCTAATGGTCCCGGTATAGCCACCCCGGGAGGCGGGAATAGGGGGCCAGAACCGGGACTTTCCCGGGTGCCCGGGATGGTCTGGCCACCCTAGTTCTTATGTTCTTACCAAGGATGCCAATCCCCCCTGCAAAATGGAAGTCCCCACCCTCCTCATCTCCTACCAGTTGCTAGGCTAAGCCTGGCAACCCTAGCCTGCAATTTCTATCTAATTTGACCTGTGCCTCCCTTCCCTTCCCTTTGATTCCTGAAGGGAAAATGAAACATGCCTGGTTTGTGCTTACAGGAGAATAAGGTAGTACAGTAGGAGCTATGTGATGGTCTAGGAAGTTCCAGATTCAAATCTCACTTCTGGTTTAACATTTCTTGATAGGCTTTTTCTTGATAGGCTTAGGCAAACCATTGCTTTTCAGCTACCACAATTCTATATGAAAAATGGGTCATATCCAGGACTTTTTTTTTGAGTTGGAATGCTGTTCCAGCTGGCATGGGCAGCACGCAGTCCTCCCAGCTCCCAGACGTCTGACCGGGTCAGAAGTCCCAAGCATACTTGCATTGCCTTTTCTCGGCTCTCTGACGTCCAGCCAGGGTCAGGGAGCCAAACCGCACTTCTGTGGCCTTTTCCCAGCTCCTCAATGTCCAGCCAGGGTCAGGGGGCCAAGCTGCGCTTCTGCTTCTGCAGCCTTTTCCCAGCTCCCTGAAGTCTGGCCGGGGTTGGAGGGTCGAGCCGTGTTTCCATGGTGTTTTCGTGACTCCCCACTGGCTGGCTGGGCTTTCAGGGCCCAGCTGCAGCAGCAGGATTGGTGCTGGCTGGGGTTCTCCTCTGTGGAAGAGTCAGCATTGCACTTCAGGCAAGTTTGTTGACTCTCCTCCACCCCACCTGCATGGAATCCTTGCTCGGCTCCATTTCTTTTTCCTCTTTCTTTTCATTTCTTCCTCCTTTCTCTCTCTTTTCATTTTCTTGCTTGCTTGCTTTCAATTTCTTTCTTTCTTTCTCTCTCTTTTTCCTTCATTCTCTCAAACATATGACAGCTTATAGCTCTCAGACATCTGATGTTTATTTTATGTGGCTCTTATATTAAGCAAATTCCTGTGCTAAGGGTTCTTTTGGGTCACAGCCAGTGTTCCCTCTAAGCTGAGTTAGTGTGAGCTAGCTCACTGATTTTTAGCCTCCAGCTCACAGATTTTTGTCTTAGCTCAGGAAGGATGACCGCAGAGAACAATAATTTATGCAGTAGTTCACAGTGTTAATGCCAGTAGCTCACAAAGACTCTGCAGCTTGGAGGGAACATTGCCGCAGCCAGTCCCTCCCAAGTGATTGCTAAGATGTCAGCTCAGATGCTGCATCTTCTTATGATACAGCACATGTGCATATATGAATACTGTCAAAAAAGAAACATGGCCACAACTGAATTGCCGGGGTGCCAGCATCCACTTCAAGTAAAGAACAGTGCAATCCTAAACAGATTTATTCAGAATTTTGTTGAACTCTACTCAGTTGTGATTATTTCTAGGAAGGTTAGATTCATGTCCAGTAGCACCTTAGAGACCAACAAGATTTTTGGGGTGTAAGCTTTGAGAATCAAAGCTGGGAGGTGTATACCTCAAAAATATTGTTGGTCTCTAAGATGCCAATTCGACCCCCACCTAGCCAAGCGGCCGCTAAGGCTGGGGGTTGTCCATTGCCACCTCAGAAGGATGGGAGGCAGTGGACTTGTCCAGGCTGAGTGGGGGCGTGGGTGGCCTTATAAGGCCCCCAGTGGCGCAGTTTGGAAGCCGCTCTCGGCCGCATACCAGCTGGTGCAGTCCTCAGCGGAGTGGTGAAAAGCGGCGTGATGGCCTTGGGCAGCAGGGAAGCGTCGTTTCCCGGCGACTCAAGCCTCTTCGTGGTGTGTGGTCTTTGGGACGTGGAGTGTCGCAGTGGCCTGAGGCGCGACGGAGAGGCACTGTTGCCCGACGCCGCTTTGGAGCCTCTTCTGCGTGGCTAGGCTGAGCTGAAGCCTCCGGTTGGGAGGGGTTTGCAGTGAAGCCTGCAAGGCAGTGTGTGGGTTGCGGCCTGGGTCTGGCTGGGTAGTTGGGGAGGTGCGTTGGCGTGAAGGGGCCCTGGGTGGGGTGCTTTGCTGGCCTGAGCTCCTCATAATTTTTGGCTGAATAGGGCCTGCCTGGAGGTCTCTCTCTTCCTGACCAGCCCCCGCCTGAGGACGGGGATGACGTGCGGACTAAGCAGGCCATTTTGGAGTGGCTAGCTGTATTGGAAGAGGCGAAAAGGGTGGCAGGCCCATCTCGCAGGTTTGTGGGGCTTAAGGGTTCCGGCAGGGCGGCCACCATATCATTTCAAAAGGAGGTGCTCGCTCGGCTTTCTGCCTTACAGGGTGGCGAGGAAGACAGTAGCAGCTTGAGTGAGGTGGTGCCAATAGACAAACAACAGTGGGAGGAGCCTGAAGCGGTTGTGTTGGTGCCTACTGATGTAGGAGGTAAGTCACCAAATTGGCAGCAGGGGATGGTGTGGGCCTGCCTGGAGGTCTCTCGAAAGGTAGGCCACCAAGGAAGTCCAGGGTTGCTTCATAGAGGCTGGGGGGGGGGGCTGGCTCCCTGTGTGGCGGGCAGCAGCATAGAAAGCAACATGGGGCCTAAGAAAGGTCAAGGCCTGGCCAAAGGGAAGCAGCCTGCTAAGAGGCCCCTCAAGGGAACAGCATGGGATCTATGGGGCCCCAGTGTTGTTTCAGGCTCAGGGCCGGCGGTTGCGTCTCTGGTTGCAGGGTCGCCCTATGAGGGGGGGACCCACCAATAAGTCGGCAAGCGAACTCGGGTAGGATGCACACTCAGATGGCCAGTTCACTTTCATTTCCTGCCCCTGGGGGAGTCTGGTCACCTTGGCCCTCAGCTGCAGCAGGAGGAGGGCAGGTTGGGAGCACGGGGCCAGTCGGGCTTGCGGCAGCGGGGGGGGGGTTGTTGCCTTGGGGATGTCAACAGGCCGCCTCGCCACCACCAACCTGGTCCCCTCAACATTGGGGGAGTTGGGGAGTTCCATCTCACCCCCCAGTTCCTTATAGTACGGTGGCTTTTCATGCTTTACCTTTTAGGGATCCAGCCATGCCTCTAGGTGATCACTTTACGGTGGCAACCAGAGAGAAGATCTTAAAAGGGGAATACGTGGACGTGTTCAGCCTTTTGTATAGGGAGTTGGAGAAGAAGCCCAAGGAGGAGCTTGATGAGAAGGATAAGGAGAAGCTGAAGCGCAGGAAGGTGGATAGGTCATGGTCGAATTGGCTGCTGGGATTTCCATGAGTGGCGGGCAGCTTGGGACCCAGCAGGTTTGGAGCGAGCCTGGAAGAAGGCCAACAGGCTTTGGAAATAGCCCATGGGAGGGGGCTAGGAGTTTATGTGCTGCATCCATCCATTAAGGCCTGTTTTATGGACTTGTACAGGCCGGATGGGGTCCATCTTTCTGTAAAGGGCAACGAGGCCTTTTTGGCCGACTTACAGCAAGGGCTGGAACATGTTCTAGGTTAGTGTGGGTACAGTGGCCTAAGTTGAGGCTTGGCTCAGTCTGTGGCTGTTTACTGTTGGGAACATGTTGTGTGGGGTATTGGTACGCTCCCATGGCACCGCACCCTTGGGGTGAGTGGAGTGACCGTTAAGCTGTACGGCCCAAGGTTGGCTCCAGGGAGCCTTGGGATCCCGTCACATGGAGAGTTGTCCACAGCCCAGGCTGAACAGCTTGGGGATGGTGGAGCTCAGGTGAATGGGATCTTGTGGCCTAGCCGGCCAGGTCTGAGCCATTGGGTTGGCTCACACCCAGGGCCTGGAGGGCTTGCCCAGTTCCAGGTTAAGGAGGTGGTCTGGTACTGACCCCTGGCCTGTCCCCACTGTTTTGCCCTTGCCGTAGAGTTAAGTTAAATAAAGTGGCCCTTTAATCCATACCTGTGTCTGTCTCGTTATTCCAACTGGGGAGGCAATTCGGCCCCCACCCAGCGCTAAGGCTGGGGGCCATCCATTGCCACCCCAGAAGGATGGGAGGCAATGGACTCATCCAGGCTGAGTGGGGGCGTGGGCGGCCTTATAAGGCCGGCCCCGCCCCCAGTGGCGCAGTTTGGAAGCTGCTCTTGGCCCGCCCTCCCATCATGCAGTGCAGGCAATAGGCTGGTCACCTTGTTAGGGGCCGGGTAGGAATTTTTTGCCTCCAAACATATTGGCCAGTTTGGGAGTGTTTTTGCCTACCTTGTACTGTTGGCGCTGGGCGCTGGCAATTGGCTTGGGCAGTACCGTTAAAAAGGTTGGTCACTGGCTGTTTTCTGTTGGGAACAAGTTGTGTGGGGTATTGGTGAGCTCCCGTGGCACTGCACCCTTGGGGTGAATGGCATCCCTGGAGTGACCATTAAGCTGTACAGCCCAAGGTTGACTCCAGGGAGCCTTGGGATCCCATCACAATGGACTTGAGTCTAGCTGTTTTTCTGTAGACCAGTACAGCTACCCTTTGAAACTATCCTAAAATGTGAATTATAGACACAATGAGAGTATGGAGAAATTATAGCAGTGTATTGCACTGGAATCTCCTGGAATAACTTTTTAACTTTTGGAGGACTATGTAGAAGTGTATGTTTATATGGCACAGTTCTAGAGGAACATGGAAATACTGAAAAATTCTGTTTCCTACGAATCTCCCACTTTCATTCAAAAAGCAGTTTTCTAGCCCTTATGCCTATAAAGCCATGACCTTATTAGCCCAGACTATCCTGATCTCATAAACTACAAAGGGTTGTGGCTCAGTGGTAGAGCACCCTCTTGGTATGCAGAAAGTCCTAGGTTCAATAGCCAGTTAAAAGGATGAGGTATGAGGTGATATGAAAGACCTCTACCAGAGACCCTGGAGAGCTGCTGCCGGTCTGAGTAGACAATACTGACCTTGATGGACCAGTATAAGGCAGCTTTATGTGCTCCTATATATTGGTCCTGGTTAGTATTTAGATAGGAGGACCTCCCAAGCAATACTCCCTCTAAGCTGTGTAGTCCTGTGAGCTAGAATTCAATTTTGTGAGCTACTGGCATTAAAGTTGTAAGTTACTGCATAAATTAGTGTGCATTGGGGCCATTTTTCCAAGCTAAGACAAAAATGTGTGAGCCAGAAGCTAAAAAACTGTGAGCTAGCTCACACTAACTCATCTTAGAGGTGGATGTGGCTAGATGACCATACTTCTGGCGATGTCAGAGGCATGGCCTTGCATGCAAATGATGGTGATGTCAGAGGTGTGGTCTCACATACTAATGAGTTCCTGCTGGGCTTTTTTTACAAAAAAAGCTTATATCTATATATCTACCTATCATCTATCTATCACTGCTCAATTGGCTATCACCTTAAGCAGAAGTTAAAACCAAAAAATATTTTAAACATCATACACAGTATTGTTTCTCTTATATTTGATTACTGTGCCTATGAATTTTACCACTAAGAGGGTGACATGATCATTTGTATAAATAGATCTTATAATACTAACCTACCTCATGTTGGAAGCATTTCTGAAGTGCCATACTATATGAAGTAGAGTTGCCAGATAACTGGGGGTGGGGGACTGGCCTACTCGTTTGTGTTTCCCAGAAGCATAATATGCAAATAATCAGCACATAAATATTTCCATAGCAAGAACATAAGCAGTAATGCATCCTAATGTCTGCACATTGAGCTATTTTTTTAAAGTCGCAGGAGCAGAAGCTAATCAAAGAGCTGGCAACCCTAACTAGTCCATTTGGAATACATAATGTATCCCAAATGTGTTTATCTCAGACAGAAACTAAAGCAAGATGGAGAATTATTTTGTATATTAGGACAACATTCTCATTTATGAATATTTCCCTAGTTGTGAAGCTACGATAAAAATAAACATTAAATGCTTCCTGTTTGCCTCTGTGATGCTTTCACATTAAAAAAAAAAATCAGTACCATCCTTGGATGCAGGGATGTAAAGGTTGCAAAAAAACCTGTAGCTTAAATAACTGCCGTTTAAATAATCCACAGATCTCTCCTTCTTTCTCAGAATACCGTCTTTAGGAGGAGATAAATAGGGGCAATTAGATCCATTTTTGTATATATATATTTTTATCAGCTTTCTGTAGAAGTAGGAAAACTGTTTCCCTCTATTGTCTGTCTTTATGGTTGTGTAAGCCACTTTACCTCAGAGATGGGAAGAAAGGAGATCATGTGAATATGAGAAAGGGTTAAAATTTAAGAAAACCCTGAAAGATTTAGTGAGAATGGAACAGCGCTATATATGAGAAAGGAGGAGGAAGCAATTAAGTTTAAACAAAGACCCATGTCAGAGAGACCTAGATGGAACTGATACAAGTGGGATACTAACTATGATAGAATCTGTAAAGTAGGTGATTGCCTAGGGCACTGGCCTTCTGGGTGTGCTGAATTGGGCACCCCTTCATGTGACTCGGTGATGTTATCAGTGTGGGGGGGGGAGGGGCGGCATCAGAAATTAGCCTTGCCTAGGGTGCCAGACAGTTTAGGGCTAGCCCTGTCTATAAAGTGTCTAAACAGCACCATCTATTAATACCTGCTCAGAAATGAATTCAATAAGATTCACTTACTAGTTAGTGTGTTTAAAACCATGGCATTAGTTTATCAAAAATCAACACAAATAAAACTGTCTTTATAATAGCTCACATACAATAGATGCTTACAATGATTAGGTTTTTGTGTTATCCTGGTGTTCACCTAATGAAAAATATATATAAATCTACTTTGTTTTTCAAACAATTTTGTTAGTAACATATGGTAATAAATTTCAATTTCTTACTTCATTAATAATTACTTTTTAAAAAATCTATCCCATATATTACTTTCTACCCACCCCTCCCCCCGTTACTTGACCCCCGCTGGTGTTATATACTTAAAATCTTAATATTAAAGGTACCCTTAATTAATAAGAACCAAAATTAATATCCTCCTCCCTCTTGTACTTAGTCATTATCAAAAACTGTCCAATGTCCTTTTATTTTCCACTCTTTTTCTACGATCTTCTGAACTTTTTCCACTCCATCTTAAATACTTCTAAATCATAGTCTCTTAAGGTTCTTGTCAACTTGTCCATTTCACTCCATGTCATAACTTTTACAATCCAATCCCATTTCTCTGGTATTTTTTCTTGCTTCCCCAACTGTGCATACAATGTCCTAGCAGCTGAGAGCAAGTACCAAATTAAAGTTCTATCTTCTTTTGGAAATTTTTCCATTTGTAATCCCAACAAAAAAGTCTCTGCAGCTTTATTAAATCCGTATCCCAAGATCTTAGAAATCTTTTGTTGAATCGTCTGCCAGTACTTTTTCGCTCTTTCACAAGTCCACCACTTATGGTAGAAAGAACTTTCATGTTTTTTACATTTCCAACATCTATTTGGCATCTTATTGTTCATCTTTGCAAAATTTTTAGGAGTCATATACCATCTGTACATCATCTTAAAAGTTTTCTTTAATACTCTTACATGTTGAGAGTTTCATAGAGTTCTTCCACAAATATTCCCATGTGTCCATCTGTATTTCTTTATTTACATTAATTGTCCACTTAATCATTTGAGATTTCACTACTTCATCTTCCGTAGACCATTTTAAAAGTAACTTATAGATTTTCAAAATTAATTTTTCATTATCTCCAAGCAGAACTTTTTCCATTTCTGTTTGTTCTCATCTTATTCCTTCAGTTTTAACATCGCTTTCCACCAAACTTTTTATCTGTTGCATTTGAAACCAATCATATTTATTATTCAACTCTTCAGCAGTTTTCAATTCTATTTTACTGCCGAGAACGAAACGTCTAGAAGAAAAACTTTCTCCAGTAGAACACGGCACTTGAGCCCGAAAGATTCTACAAACCCTAATGCTTTTATCATTCTTATAAAGTTTTCTCCCAACTTTATTTTCTCCATTACTGCAAACATAAAGTCCCAATTCAAATTATCAAAAGCTTTCTCTGCGTCCACAAAGAATAATGCAACTTCCTTCTCTGGATGTCTTTCATAGTATTCTACAATATTTACAACAGTTCTAATATTGTCTCTTATTTGCCTTTTAGGGAGAAAACCCGCTTGGTCTTCCTTTATAAAGTTTATTAAATATTGTTTAAGCCGTTCTGCTAAGATTCTTGTGTATATCTTATAATCATTGTTTAATAATGAGTGGTCTATAATTCTTTACATTAGTGACATCTCTATATTCCTTTGGAATCAACAAAATTACTACTTCCTTCCATGTATTTGGTATTTTCCCATTTATTCTTATCACATTCATTAATTTTTGAAGTTTCAGTATTAGTTCTTCTTTAAACGTTTTAAAACATTTTGCCGTAAATCCATCTGGTCCAGGAGCCTTTCCAATTTTTATTGCATTAATCGCTACTTCAATTTCTATTTTTTCAATTGGATCATTCAAAACTTTTCCCATATAATCAGTTAAGGGTGCTATTTTAATCTTCTTCAAATACGCTTCCAACATTTCCTTCTTTACTTTAACACCTTTAAATAGTTTAGCATAATATTTAAAAAATTCTTTCTTTATTCCTTCTTGATCTACCATCTCTCTTCCATCAGCCACAATTTTATTAATAATGTTACTTTCTCTATTTTTCTTCAATTGCCAGGCCAAATATTTTCCAGGTTTATTCATTCCCTCAAAAGATTTCTGTTTTAATTTTTTCAAATTCCATTCCAATTCTTTATTTAACAAATGTCTCATTTGTGCTTGCAATATTGTAATCTCCCTTATAATTTTCTTTTTTCCTGGCCTTTTCCTTATTTCGCCTTCTTTTTTCTTAATTTCATTTTGAATGTCCAACATCTGTTTATCTTTTGCTCTCTTGTTTTTATTATTCAATGTTATTAATAATCCTCTCATTACTGCCTTGTAGGCATCCCATACCGTCTGAAATTCTATATCCTCTCTGTCATTTACTTGGAAGTACGCTTTGGTTTCATTTTCTAGAGATGTCACTATTTCTTTATTTTGTAGTAAATCTTCATTTAATCTCCATCTTCTTGACTTTTTCGACAATTTTGTAATCCACATTTATTGGGTTATGATCAGCTCCTATTTTAGGTAATATCTCTATTTTCTTTGTTATGTCCCAAATCTTTAGTACCCCACAAGATGTCAATTCTAGAAAAAGAGCTACGTCTGGCTGAAAAAAAGGTATAGTCCCGTACTTCAGGATTAAACTTCCTCCATATATCTTCCAAACTCTCCTGTTTAACCAATTCAAAAAAAGACTTTGGCAATTTCCCTTCTTTATCATCCCCCCCCCCCCGATCTATCTATTGTATTCTGAATTGTTCAATTAAAGTCCCCCATCAATAAAATTTGCTCATAGGTCACTTCATCAATATGTTGTGTAATATTTTTAAACAAAATGTCCTTAGCACCATTTGGAACATAAAGTCCCAACAACAACGTTTTTTTGGCATTCAAAGTAATTTCTACTGCTATATATCTTCCATCTTTATCTTTAAATACCAATTTCGGGTCTAATTCTACTCCTCTCTTCTTCTGTTCAACCAATGTAAAAAATTCTAGTTCCAATTGTTTATTCCATTAAAAAATTGTAATCCTTTTGTCTAATATGCACTTCTTGCAAACATACTATATTACAAAATTTTTTATCCAATGAAACGTTGCCTTTCTTTTTTGTGGTGAATTTAGTCCATTTACATTCCAAGATATCAACTTATAATCCATCATGGTGCAAATTCTTTATTTTCTTCATAAAATCTACGCAGTTCCTGTGTATTTGTGATTGTAATCCTTTTCCCTTGAAGTTCAAAGCTCAAACCTTCAGGTATTATCCATCTATACCTCATTCCATTGTCATGTAGTTTTTCTGTCAATTTTTTATATGCCTTTCTGTCAGTTAACACTTGTCTTGGCAGTTCTTTCATAATTCTCACTCTACTGCCTCCCACTGTCAATGATTTTTCAAAGTTTTTATTCATGATCTTTCCCACCATTTTTTTTGTCATAAATCTTATGACCACATCTCTTGGCAGATTATTCTTTTTTACATAGAGTGGATTTACTCTATACATATAGACAAACATATTTCTATTCCCTTCAGGATCTTCCTCCAAAAATTCTGCTATTATTTTTATTATGTATTCTTTCAAGTCTAATTCTTCATCTTCAGGTACACCTCTCAGACGGATCTGAGTTTCCATCAGTTTGCAGTCATGAATTGTCACTTTTTTTTGTAATTTTAATAAAGTGGAGTCATGTGTTTTCACTCTCTCTTCCACTTCTTGTACCTTCTTTGTTATTACCACAGTATCATTTCTGAGATTCTCTATTTCTTTTTTTAATTCTTTCTTTGAGTCCTCAATAGCCTTTCTTATTTCTTTTTTACAGGCAGTTATCATTTCTTTCAGGGCTCAGTACTGGGTCCCATGCTCTTTAACTTGTTCATAAATGATTTGGAGTTGAGAGTAAGCAGTGAAGTGGCCAAGTTTGTGGATGACACTAAATTGTTCAGGGTGGTTAGAACCAGAGAGGATTCTGAGGCACTCCAAAGGGATCTGTTGAAACTGGGTGAGTGGGCGTCAACGTGGCAGATGAGGTTCAATGTGGCCAAGTGCAAAGTAATGCACATTGGGGCCAAGAATCCCAGCTGCAAATACAAGTTGATGGGGTGTGAACTGGCAGAGACTGACCAAGAGAGAGATCTTGGAGTCGTGGTAGATAACTCACTGAAAATGTCAAGACAGTGTGCAATTGCAATAAAAAAGGCCAATGCCATGCTGGGAATTATTAGGAAGGGAATTGAAAATAAATCAGCAAGTATCATAATGCCTCTGTATAAATCGATGGTGCGGTCTCATTTGGAATACTGTGTGCAATTCTGGTCACCGCACCTCAAAAAGGATATTATAGCACTGGGAAATGTTCAGAAAAGGGCAACTAGAATGATTACAGGTTTGGAACACTTTCCCTATGAAGAAAGGTTAAAATGCTTGGGGCTCTTTAGCTTGGAGAAACGCTGACTGCGGGGTGACATGATAGAGGTTATGCATGGGATGGAGAAGGTAGAGAAAGAAGTACTTTTCTCCCTTTCTCACAATACAATAACTCATGGGCATTCAATGAAATTGCTGAGCAGTCGGGTTAGAACGGATAAAAGGAGGTTCTTCTTCACTCAAAGGGTGATTAACATGTGGAATTCACTGCCACAGGAGGTGGTGGCAGCTACAAGCATAGCCAGCTTCAAGAGGGGGTTAGATAAAAATATGGAGCAGAGGTCCATCAGTGGCTATTAGCCACAGTGTGTATATATATGTATATATATGTGTGTGTGTGTGTGTATGTATGTATGTGTGTATATATATATATATATATATATATATATATATAAATTTTTGGCTACTGTGTGATACAGAGTTTTGGACTGGATGGGCCATTGGCCTGATCCACCATGGTTTCTCTTATGTTCTTTCACCCCCTTCATTATCCTAGCTTCCATTGCATCTAATTGGCTTGCATTTTCTCTATTGAAGTAGACCTAGCACGAGTTTGTATCGGGTCTGACATATAAAAAAAAAATCAAAAAATTTGATCTCACCAAATTAAATTTGAACCATCAGGTGTGATAAAGTGAAGTTTGCCCTTTCCAATGCATCCAATTTTGTTGTCCTCTGAGCTTCCCAGGCTCAGATATTAATGTTTAAAGTTTTTATTTCTTCCAAAATGGCAGTCACAACTTTTGCTTCACTTTTAAAAAAAATTCTTTTTTTTTCCCTTTTACCAGTTCAATTTTTCTCATTTACTATCCAACAGTAGTAATTTTTTAATTGCCAAATCTGTTAACTCCATTAATTTTTAATGTCCCAATCACTTTAAAAACAATATTAAAACTTAGTCCTCCCAACAGCAATGGCCACCGATGTTTCTCTCTGGTATTATAATCCTAGAGTAGGCTGTTTGCTTCGTTGACTTCCTTCTTCTTCCTCCAATACTTCCTGCTTTTCTTGCCTTCAAATCTCATTTCACTGGTAGAGAAATCTCACGATATCTAACGTATTTCCTGTGTTGACTGTGAACATTGCAGATCTGTAACATTGCCTCCTCAACCACAGATAGACTAAACAATAAATTCCTTTCTTCTTTTAACACTGTCTTTTAAGTTTACAAAAATTCAAATTTAGCCCCTTATCTTCTTCTCCTTTCAGGCTTTCAGTATTTCCAACTCCCACCTTTTATTTTTGTTTTGTTTAACTTTAATTAGTCCCAGAATGAAGAGATAGTCAGTACCTTTTTTCCGTAGTTTAACAAAATCAACACCAGTCCTTTGTAGATTAGATGTTTAAAATTGTAAAAGAAGGTTTGGATCCTGTCGAGCTTATGCCAAATTGATTACTCTGGAAACTTCTGCAGACAATGAATATGCAACTTCTCTCCAGAGATCCCTCAAAGCTTCAAAGGAGCCCCCCCCTGGGACTCCCTTTCAGCCAAGGTAAGTCTCCTCGAAGTATCTGTGCATATCTTGGATGATTTTCTAGCTGAGAAATGTAGGCAGAAGGCATTAATTTTCCTTTTACTACCCTGAACAGAAGTGCCAGCCTGCCCCCGTTAGGGAAAGCAACTCAGCTCGCCATTTTCCAACCCTGGAAGTCCATAAATCTACTTTGTTAAGCCAGATTTTCTGAATTTCATTTCCCATCATTAATAATGGTATTCTCACATAATGTTTTGTTTTGCATACCTCCACCTCCACCTTTAGCCTCTGCTAGTTGCAATGGAGGAAAGTTAGTTTTACCATCTTAGCAGAACAGAACACACAAGTTATCACTGACTTAAGCTTATGAACAACTACTGCAACGCCCTTAAATCAACCTATAGACAGTTTTAAAAATAAATGCCTAACTTCCTAGTTTGTGTGTGTGCGTGTGTGTTTTACCATTACAATAGGCTCAGATAATAGATATTTCAGAGAGTCTTTATCCAGTATTTCGCAGTACAGGACAGAGCTGCTGAAGCATTGCTTTCCAGTGCGATGCTAGCAGACGGCACAAGTCAATTTTGCCAAGAGGCATAGATAGAAGTTCTACTCTGATGGAGGATAGCAACAAAAACAACATAGACTTCTGCTGTCACAGCTCCAGAAATTGCTCTGGGTGACTTCTGTGCTTGTCACTTTCAGAAACACTATGGGGAGATTTTTAACACTCAGGAACAAAAGAAGGCTAACCAGATTTCATGCTACTGCCAAACTTAGGTTAACTGACATCACTTATCCTCTTTCCCTGTATTTCTTTCTTTACACATAGATCCAAGTGGGCAGCCGTGTTGGTCTGAAGCAGTTGAACAAAGCAGGGGTCAAGCTGCACCTTTAAGCCCAACCAATTTTTATTTAGAACGTAAGCTTTCATGTGCTTTTAAGCACCATGTTGTACCATGTTGCATTCTGGGCCACTGCCTACCAGCTATGTATGGCTTTGCTCACTGTGCTGGATTCCTCGTCTGATGAAGTGTGCTTAACAGCACATAAAAGCTTACGTTCTAAATAAAAATTGGTTGGTCTTAAAGGTGCAACTTGACTCCTGCTTTCTTTACACATGGAGGAGTCCTTCAGGATCCAGCAATAGTCAGACATCAGCATGCATACCTTTCTAATTTATTAATCTCTTCAACTGTACCATTTTTATATTTCCTATATTATATCAATTTTTTTAAAAAAAGAATTAAGTAGCTGATGTGGGGCAGACACAAACAAATGCAACATGATGTGGGGTAGACACATACAAAAGCAATATATATCTTACATTCTAATAGCAAAGTTGGCATATCTTTGGTTACTTAAATCCAGTGCCTGGAGCTGTGAACAATCAAAACAAATCTGAAAAGGGCCCTAGGTTTGCAGAAAAATGTGAAAGAAAGAAAGAAAGAAAGAAAGAAAGAAAGAAAGAAAGAAAGAAAGAAAGAAAGAAAGAAAGAAAGAAAGAAAGAAAGAAAGAAAGAAAGAAAGAAAGAAAGAAAGAAAGAAAGTCAGTTTTAAAAAATCCAAAAATGATAAAAGGAGTTCCTGCAGCTTTAAAAATGGATTCCCTCAGTGGCTGTTGCTAGGCAATAATAGTATTCCAGGCTGGGATTTTGGGAGGAAAAAGGGAGGGCCCTTTCCAGGAGGATTCATTGAGGCCACACTGTTTGCTAATGTTCAACTATACAAACCAGTGTCGTGCAGCAGTTAGAGCTTCAGAGTAGGGTCTGAGAAACCCAGGTTCAGATTGCCATCTTGCTGTGGAAGCTCAATGAGTGATTTTGGACCAGTCAAAACTTAATGTACCTCACAGGGTTCTTGTGAAGATAAAAAGGAGAAAAGTAAGGATGCCAGCCTCCAGGTGAGACCTAGGAATCCCCCAGAATTATAGTTCATCTCCAGACTAGAGATCAGCTCCCCTGGAGAAAATGGATGCTTTGGAGGGTGGAGTCTGTGTCATTGTACCCCCACTGAGGTACCCCATTATACCCCACTATCCTCCCCAGACTCCATCCCCAATTCACCAGGAGTCTCCCAACCTGGATCCAGAATCTCCCCATTCCTCAATGGTCACCAAGGGGGAGGAGGAGGTGATAAACTGCTTTGGTCCCCACTGTGGAGAAAGAAGAAGAAATTTTCGTAAGAAGAAATTGCAGGGAGGGAGGTGATGGAAAGCTGAAGACAGAGGGGCAAAGATGGATGCCTAAAGTCCACACTCCTGATCCCCTTCCCCCTCAGCTGTTTTGTGTATGGGGGGAAAGGCTGCAGGTGCAAAGTCAATGATGGGAATTTTGAGAGAAGTCATAATTAATGGTACTGCAAATTCATAGGAATTTTTTGGAGTAAAATTAGAGCTAAGATTAAAATCATAACTGGCTATCTAATTCCTTTTAGACCTGAGTTAATACTACTCAATTTCTGACCTGATAAAATGATACCTGCAATTAAGAGGGACTTAATAGCAATGTTATGTGCAGCAGATCATATGGCAATTGCTTCTTCCTGGAAAAACCTACAGATACCAACAATTTCTGCTTGGTATAATGGGGTATGGGAAATTTATTTAATGAATAAAATTTTAGATACATTGTATACTACTGGTGCCTCTCCAGAAAACTCTCATTTTGTGGAACTGTAGTTTCCTGTAATTGATTATATTGCTAAAGAGGAAGATATCATTCAAAGCTCATACCCAAAAGAGGAGGTTTTTTTCCAGTGTGATTGTTCTGGTTTATTTATGGTAGTACTAATACTGTCCAAGTGTTTTGAGATTGTTTTATGTACTTATTTATTATGTGTTGTATTGTATGTATTGTGTTGTGTTGTATTGTAACCATATTGTTGATTATTAAATATTTTTTTAGGGGGGAAAGACAGAGGGGCAAATAAAAGCAGGTTGGCTGTTGGGTGGGAAGGAGATAGGATTGCCAACTCCAGGCTAGAAATTTGTGGAGATTTGAGGGGTGAAGTCTGGGCAAGGTGGGGTTTGAGGAGGGAAGGGATCTCAGATGTGTATAATGTCATAGATTCCATCCTCCAAAGCAGCCATCTCCTCCAGGGGAATCTGCATTGCCAGCCTCTGGGTGGAGGCTAGAGATGACCTGGAATTACAACTGATCCCCCGATGACAGAGATCAGTTCCCCTGGAGAAAATAGCTGCTTTGGAGAGCATTATGCCTATGGTATTATACTCTGATGACATTGTTTCCCTCCCCAAATCTCACGCCCCGAAGGCTCCACTCCCAAATCTCCAGGAATTTCCCAACTTGGAGCTGCAGCTCTAAGGGAAACTCATCTCCGTAGCTGGGAGATCCATCATGATTCCTGGAGAGCCACCACTACCACTATGGCTGGAGAAAGGAAGGAAGCAGTTGGATGGTTGGGATAAGGGCAGAAAGAAAGAGTGATGTGATGGGGGCAGAAAGAGAGAGGAAATGATATGCATGAAGGGGGGAGAAAGAGAACAGGTAGCAGGAGAGAGAAAGAGTGAGAGACAGAAGTGTCGGAGCGGGAGTAGCAGAGTGAGGGAGATGACTTGCCCGACACAGGGCTTCAGGAAAGAAAATCAGGCAGACACGTGCAACTAGTGCCAAAAGGTGTATTAACATATATACACAACAAGTGCTCTCTTGTGCAGTCTATACAATATCACCTCCACGGACAAAGTGCTTCGCCTAACCACCATCTCACAGGGAGAGACCTGTGTGATGCACACACAGATCATATATAGTCCAAGCAGCCAATCCTGGCCGTGCTGACTCAGCAGATTGCATCACTTGGCTTCTGCCGGCTCAAGCCGGTCTGCTGATCAGGTCACTGTGACCTAGCCTGGCAGCTAGATCACCAGCTGTCATACTGTGGCTGTCAGACTGGGTTTATGTAGATTCTTGCTCCAACACACCTCCTAATCTATTTAAACCCAGTATACCCAAACACTTTACACAGTTTTCATGTTCACTTGCAGTTAAACATTTCGTGAATATATCAGCGGCATTCTCATCCGATGTACACTTTATTATTTTTATGAGGTTTTTAGCCGCTGCTTCCTTCACATTTTGGTACCTGATAAGTATATGCTTGCTTTTCCCTCGAGCAGCTTGGTTCTCCGTCAGTTCTTTGGCTGCTGAGTTGTCAGTATATACTGAAACTGGCAAATTTACAGGTATGCTAAAGTCCCTCATCAGTTGTACTGCCCACTCTAGGTTAAGTACACATTCGTTTATGGCACCGTACTCTGCCTCACACGTGCTACATGCCACCAGGGTCTGCTTGGTGGCTTTCCATACTACTAGGGCATCTCCCAGAAATATTCCAATTCCTGTGGTTGATTTTGCCTTGGGCCGGTCCCCCCAGCTTGCGTCAGCATAGGCGCGTAGTTCAGGTTTTTCTCCTACTCTGAGGGATAGCTTACGTTCTATTGTGCCGCTGAGGTAACGTAGTACTCTTTTAGCCGCCACCCAATCTTTGTGGTGGGGTTCAGCATTTTTCTGGCACAATATATGTACCGCATAGCTGATATCTGGCCTGGTCCAGCACGCTAGGTGCAATAAGGACCCGATCAGGGACTGGTATAATGGTACATTCTTGAATATCTCACCTTCAGGTTCCTTGCTATAACCTGTGGTCATGGGTGTTTGCACACTGCTAGCTTCGTTCATACCATACTGAGCTAGCAGCGCTCTCACTTTGTTGCTCTGGGACAGTTCAAAACAACCATCGGCCCTCCTCGCTATTTCCACCCCTAGGTAGTAGCTCACTGGCCCCAGGTGCTTGATAGTGAACAGCTTACTGGCTGTTTCTTGAAACCATGCTAATTGTTGGTTGGAGTCCACTAAGACAATCAGATCGTCCACAAAGATGAGGACTATCATTCTGGACTCTCCCACCACCCTGCTAAACATGCAAGGGTCTGCCAGATGCTGGTTGAATCCTACTTTCATTAATGCTGACTTCAAACACTTGTACCATGCGTGTCCGGCTTGTTTCAAACCATACAAGGCTTTGTTCAGTTTTAACACACCACTCCCACCATCAAAACCGGGGATTTGTTCCATAAACAGCTCCTGGTCTAAGGGGGAGTTCAAATAGGCTGTCTCGAAGTCAAAGTGATGGGCTTGTTGCCCCGTACTTCCAGCCTTACACAATGCTGCCCTGAGGGTTTCAGCTTTTAAAGTGGGGGCAAACACTTGCTGATAATCCAATCCCTTCCTTTGGCTGAACCCTCTGGCCACTAACCTGGCCTTTCGTTGCACGGCTCCATTTGCGTCTTTCTTTAACCGGTAGGTCCACCTACAGGAGATAATGTTCCGGTTGCCCGGCCTTAGCACCTCAGTAAACACTCTGTTTTTCAGCAAGGAATCATATTCCTTCTGCATTGCGGCAAACCATGCTAGCCTTTCTTTACTATCTAGCTTCAGCACCTCCTCGTATGTTTCAGGTTCAGGGGTGCTGACTTGGTTTGCACTTGGGAACCCGTATCTAGCAGGAGGGATGCCTTTTGTGGCTCTAGCCGACACCCGTGGCCCTGTGCCAGGATTCGGCTCACCTTCTCCAGCCCCACTGGGTGCCACCTCCTGGGCTGGGCTTCTGGGCTGCGCTCCAACATTCTTATCAGTACTTGGCAGCATTCCCAGGTCTCTTTCCGTAGAGTGCAATCTTGCCCAGCTGGACTCACTAAATCCAGCGGACCTACTAAAGGTTAGCTTCGCCCGCTTATCACAAAAGCGATATGATTTGGTTTCTGGCTGGTAGCCCAGAAAGGTTAGGCTCACTGCCCGGTCACCTCCTTTCCTTCTATGTTTCAGAGGAATATTCACCCAGGCTTGGGTTCCAAATACCCTCAGAAAGCTCAAATCTGGGCAGTGGTTATATAGCCGCTTATAAGGCAAATCATTTACAGGCTTACACCAAACCCTATTATGTACGTATGCCGAGCAATGCATCGCTTCCGCCCAATAACGAATTGGCAGCTTTGCATCCTCGAGCATGCTGTGCATTAATGTTTGTAACACGGCGCCTGTTCGCTCGGATAGCCCATGTTCTTGGGGCGTTGCTGGGTTCGTCAGACGGTGGGCAATGCCCTTGTTCTCCAGCCAACGTTTCATCTGGTTAGATAAGAATTCCCCCCCTCTGTCGGTTTGTACAGCTAGGAGATTAACCCCTAATTGTCTCTCCACTGCTTTGACCCACTTGGTGAATGTCTTATACACCTCAGACTTATGCACCATGGTGAAAACCCACGCGTACCTCGTGTGGTCGTCGGTGGCCACCAAGCAGTATCTCCTCCCCGACAGACTCTTTGGCAATGGGCCAATAACGTCTAAATGGACTAGTTCCAGGGCTCGTGTGCTTTCCCTTGAGCTTTCTTTAGCAACAGCACACGCCTTGCTTTTGGTCTTCTTGCAGACCTGGCAATCCAAGTAACATTTGCAAGGATTTACTTTCAAACTAGGCACAAGCTCCAGGGTTTTCTTTAACGCCCTAAATCCGCAGTGCCCAAGTCTCCTATGGAGCAAATGTATACAATTATTGTGCACAGGCTCATTCGACACCTGAGCCACCTGGGCACAATCACTCTGGACCACATACAGTTTACCTTCCCTCTTTCCTGTCACAAGCAACTTTCCCCCACCTCCCAGGATTTTGCAGCAGGTTTTCTCAAATCTCACCTGGTATCCCTGGTCAAACAGTGTGCTAACACTCAACAGGTTAGACTGCAGTGAGGGTACATACAACACATTTTGCAACATACATTTCAGTGCAGGAAATTCCACATTGCCTGAGCAAACAGAATTGGCAGTGGTCCCATCAGCCAATCTCACATACTTATGCTCAGGACTGTCAATGTTTTTCAACAACTCCTTCTCGCAGCAGAGATGGCTCGTTGCCCCGGAGTCTAAAATCCAAGCAGACCCTGTGCTCTCTACTGCAGACGTGACCAGCCGGGTTGCTTCCTCACACGGGCTGGCGGTCCTCCGCTCTCGCCGCACACGCCCCCGCCTCTTCTCCCTCTCAGGGCAAGCTCGGAGCAGGTGCTGCGACGACCCGCATCCATAGCAGCGACGGACTGCAAACGCAGTCGGCTCCACTTCCTCCACCTTCGGACGCCTGCCAGCAGCAGAAGCTGGCTCATTCTTGGCTGTCTTCCCGGACACACCGATAACAGCACGCTGCCCGGCCGACACCCCCGGACAGCTCACGGCCGCAATTCTCTCTTGGAAGTCAAGCAGGTGGGCACAGACGTATTCCATGGTCAGGGTCGCTACGTCCACCGTCTCCAGAGAAGTTATCAGGGGAGTGTACTCAGGTGGCAACGACGACAGCAAAATGTACACTCTGTCGTCTGGAGCTACAGTCTTGCCTCTTGCCTCCAGCTCAACGAAACAGTCCGTTAGCCGTTTGATGTGATCTTTCACACACCCTCCAGCCGGCATAACGGTGCGGAACATCCTCCTTGTCAAGGCCATGAGGGAACCAGCAGTGGTGCTAACATGCACCGCACTCAACGCGTCCCAGGCAGCCTTGGGAGTGTCCTTCCCTCGCACATAAACCAGCTGGTCATCTCCTATAGACAGCACTATGTTGGCCAGTGCCTTATCCGATAACACAGTCTCGGCAGGAGATAAGTCAGCAGGGGGGTTACTCACGAACAGCCATTGCCCTTCACGCTTGAGGTAGTGTTGCATTCTCAGGCTCCACACCGCGTAGTTGGCTGAGGTGAGCTTCTCAACGGCTACTCCAAGCTGTTGCTGAGCCATCGTGCCGACTCCTCCTCACGGCTGGCTGCCGACGTCCCTCAGGCTCTCAAACAGAGAACGGTGGTGCTTCTGTGTCCTTCACCGGCGTTCCTCGCCTCCGGCTCTTTCCAAACTCACAGTCAGCTCAACTCTCAACTCTCTCCTCCGCGCAGCGGAACCGCCCTGGGCCCATAACCCTGTCGGAGCGGGAGTAGCAGAGTGAGGGAGATGACTTGCCCGACACAGGGCTTCAGGAAAGAAAATCAGGCAGACACGTGCAACTAGTGCCAAAAGGTGTATTAACATATATACACAACAAGTGCTCTCTTGTGCAGTCTATACAATATCACCTCCACGGACAAAGTGCTTCGCCTAACCACCATCTCACAGGGAGAGACCTGTGTGATGCACACACAGATCATATATAGTCCAAGCAGCCAATCCTGGCCGTGCTGACTCAGCAGATTGCATCACTTGGCTTCTGCCGGCTCAAGCCGGTCTGCTGATCAGGTCACTGTGACCTAGCCTGGCAGCTAGATCACCAGCTGTCATACTGTGGCTGTCAGACTGGGTTTATGTAGATTCTTGCTCCAACAAGAAGGAGGGGAAAAGAAGGGAAACAAAGGTAGGAGAATGGGCTAGCCACTCCCGCAGGTTTCTTGCAGGTCTCCACTTATGTGTGTATATACACGCACACAGCAGGAGAAACCCATTTCCCATTCCACTCCCAAGCTCCTGTTCTACCTTTACTATGCTGCTGGATTTTCTTTCCCCAACTCTAGCTTGCCTCCTGAGTCCTGCTCCAGCTTCCCCTAATCTTCTCCTTCTGTTTACCTCCTGACTGCTGGCAGTGTTTATGCACCATTTTAGGTTGCTATGGCAAAGTAAAATGTTGCCTGGGAGTCCTAATTGTTATGGCTGGCCTCACTATATAGATTTGCCTATCTGCATGGAGACCAGCCTTTCACTATTAGCTTTAAAAGTATCTTCAGAGCTGAAAAACCTCATATAATTTACAAAAAAATTAAAAACTGACTATCTTTTCCCCCCCATGGTGATGAGACAAGCATACAATCATGAAGCCTGGGTACTCCACAATTCAGCAGTGAACTGAACCAATATCATTAGACAAAGTTACTTTCTTATTTAAGGAGTGCAGTTGATCCATTGTGATATCAACTCCACATGTTGCATAACCAATCAAAAGTCCTCAGTTAGCAATAATTATTTCATAAACCGATGAAAAAATAGGAGCAGAGGAGATGAAAGGTTGTTAATTAAAGCTGTCAGCAAAATGACATAGTTGTTATTAAATAGTTGTTTGGATGACTTGAGTAGGATTCATTGGGAAAATGTATGTGTACATTTCAATATGCAAAGGACAGCCTAGTTTGGAAATCCTCATCTTTTACCTGATGCAAATTTGGCAAGTCCAGAAGAATGCTTTTACATTCAAGGAAATGACATATTTGCTATAAAATGCAGGCAGACCTTTATAACTCTGTCACAGCGCTGATAACCTTCAGCACAATGTATAACAACACAACTCATAATTTTTGTTGGAAAAGGGGACAGCATAGAGTTACCTAACACAATATTTCACATGCAAGTGAATAACCTATCTGGGCTTTTTCCAAGAGAAGAACCAGTGTTAGGGAAGGAGCTACTTATCATGACCAAAACGTCTACAGCATAATCACTTTGTAGGAAATCTGTTCAAAAGCTTGCCTGTATCTTAAACCTGATACATGCCCTCTGATTGCCTCCACACAGGCAGCGGAGGTAATTGAACATCTGCTAGAGTTTGGCCCCACCGTTAATTTTAATTGGGTTCTCTCTCTCAGCACCTGAATTAATTGTGGGTATTTGGTCTAAACACTGTTTTAAACATTTCTGATGGTTCTGGCACATCCCTTTATGAGGCACCAGATGTGCAGGTCCTGAAATAGCTGCTATCAGCTCCTACCCACAGGGAAAATGGTGGGCATATGAAGTTTGGGCTTTTTAAAAAAGGATAAGGAAGAAGCTAGTTGGTCTGTATATTCATTAAAACACACACACACACATACATACTCATAGAAGGTTGAAAAAATTGTTGTGAAACGTGATTTTGACATTTCCCCAGGCTTGATAACTCAATCTGGCTGGTGTGAGAAGTCTGGTTACATCAGCACATCATGTTACTTTCAACATTTTTTTTTAAAAAAAAATCCTGAATGACACAGTATCCTCCAAAAAGGTTAGTGGCATTTTTTTTTTTTTTGGCAACCTTGAGCATTTAAGCAGGGGAAGCAGGGGGCATAGGTGATTTAGCAGGGCGTTCATTCCATCAGCTAAAGCAAAGCTGATTCCTTCACTTCATTTGCCTCTCTTATTCAGTATTCCTGCCTTAATCCAAGTCCCTGAAGGCCAGTTTTGCACAGTTTCAATTCAGGGACAAGAAACAGGAATGAGAAAAAGACATACTTCCTCCTACTTACTTGCAGCTTTCATTCTTTGGAGGCGGTGTGAGCATACCATCATCAGGGCCCTAGCTTCAGCAACCCACCTTTTAACCACAAGGAGCCTGAGCTCAAAATGGGCCCTCCAATTCCCTGTGACTGCTGAAGTCTAGAAGAAGGGCTGTGGAGAGATATGAGCCTTTCCCCCAAAGTGCTTCTGTAGATATACTGATCTGATCAAGAAATGATATACTAGGGTTCAAATCTATGTCCATAGCATATTTCTAAAGATTTAATCATGTGTTGTGGACATTTTAATGAGAATTTTTAAGTTAGAAATCATAACTAATCTGTGTTAAATGATCCTGAGTATTCTTGCATAAGAACATAGGAAGTGTCTTGCTGGAGCAGACCTAAGTCCACTTCATTCAATCATTTTTGCATTTTTGCAGAAATCCTAAATTGTCTACTCAAACTTGGCCAGTGGCCTACCATTAGGCCATGAGCTTCCCACCACTGACAGTGAAATGGTTCCCTTGAAGGTAGATTTGATATGCTACCCAACTAAAGAATAGATAACTCCCCACTTTATTTCTCAGAGGCAGTAGAATTTTAGTTGTAGGGTTTTTTTTACAAAGTTTTCAATAAATAAACCAAAAGCTGCAGGCTAACAAGGGGGGGCATAAAATACAGGAATCTATAATTTTATTAAGCTTATTAAAATACTTTCCCCATCTCTGAAAGTGGCCAAGCCAGCATAAAAATAAAAATTAGAGTTAAGGAGAGCTTTCTGGTGACAATTTCAGCTTTCAGATATCTATAACTTTATATTGGGTTGCAGCCAGTTATATCAGCAGAAAACATAATCTTCACTAGAATGGAGCTGCTGGGCACAAACTAATGTACTTCTGGTTCAACATCAGGGACACAAGAATGATATAAACCAGGTGTGGCCAGACTTGCTTAACATAAGAGCCACATAGAATAAACTTCAGATGTTTAAAATGAATGTCAGATGCTTGA
This sequence comes from Heteronotia binoei, assembly GCF_032191835.1. Lineage (NCBI taxonomy): Eukaryota > Metazoa > Chordata > Lepidosauria > Squamata > Gekkonidae > Heteronotia > Heteronotia binoei. The sequence goes on from NC_083223.1 coordinate 146,820,357, forward strand.
GAGTCACAAGACAGAAAGGAAGGAGGTAAAATGGAAAGAAAGGTGGAAAGAAAGCAATTAGATGGGGAAAAGAAAGGTGGAAAGAAAGCAACCTTAACTTTAAATGCATTTTCCAAGCGGCTGACTAGCTTGGCTTGGAGAAGTGATTTAAAGAGACAAATGACTCCTCCAAGCCCACCAATGGGGCAGTGGGAGCTTTGAGAGCCACACAACATGTGTGAAAGAGCTCCTGATTTACAGTTTGGCCACCCTGACAGAAACAATGGATGCTAAACTAACAAGGCACAAACTCATTAAGTTCCAGGGCTGCCAGGTTGCACGCCTATGCTGGGCAACCTCCTACTGGATGTGCCATGCTTCTGCAGCCAATCCATGGAGCAGCAAGAGTTAACATTGATGATGCTTTGATTTTAGAAATTCTAGGAATTCTCCAAACTTCTATGTTTTTTACAATAGAGATTTAAGATTTTTAGAGTGTCACAGCCAGTGTTTCCTTGAAATTGAGTTAGCGTGAGCTAGCTTATAGTTTTTTAGCCTTCAATTCACACATTTTTGTCTTAGCTCAGGAAAAATGGCCCCAGAGCAAACTAATTTATGCAGTAGCTCACAACAGTAACTCATGAAGTAGAATTTTTGCTCACAAAAACTCCACAGTTTAGAGGGAGCATTGGACACATCACAGCATAACTGATTTTGAAATCTCCACCCCTATTTTGCTCCAAGAAATTGTCAGTAGATGGCTGGCAACTCTGCTAGGGTCTTTTTGCATCACAAGAAATGTAAGCCCAAGACATTACAAAATTAGATCTACTGTTTTCATGTATTTTATAATAATAATAATAATAATAATAATAATAATAATAATAATAATAATAACAACAACAACAACAACAACAACAACAACAACAACTTTATTTTTGTATCCCGCCCTCCCCCACCAAAGGCGGGCTCAGGGCGGCTCACAGACATGGAATTCCATGATTCAAATAAAACAATATAAACAACAATTTTAAATACAATCAATTACATAAATGAATTAGTTAAAAATAGATAAAATAGGTGCTATAAAATACTATACGTCATAATCATACATAAGATGGCTAGATGGCTACAAATCAGTTTAGCCAGGTTCTGTCTTAAAAGCAAGCTGAAAAAGAAATGTTTTGCAAGCCCTGCGGAATTGGTTCAGGTCCCGCAGGGCTCGCACCATCTCTGGAAGTTGATTCCACCATCGAGGGGCCATTGCTGAGAAGGCTTGCTCCCTGGTTGTCTTCAATCTAGCCTCTCTTGGCCAGGGATTGTTAAAAGATTTTGAGAGCTGGATCTCAGTGCTCTCTGGGGAACATATGGGGAGAGGCGGTCCCTTAGGTAGGCAGGTCCTCGGCCATATAGGGCTTTAAAGGTGATGACCAGCACTTTATAGCGAACACGGTACACAACCGGTAGCCAGTGCAGATCCCGCAGCCCAGGCTGCACGTGTTCCCACCGAGGTAGTCCCGTTAGCAGCCTGGCCACCGTTATGTAACTTAATCTTTACTAAACATTATTATTCAATGTCTAGGACATTTTTATGGAGAGAGATATTTATTTTATTTTAAACATCTTAGTGGCCTTTCTTCTGAGCTGGTTTGTTTGTTTGTTTGTTTGTTTGTTTGTTTATACCCTGCCGGACCGAGGAGTGGGCTTCGGGTAGCCTTCAACATAACACCATCAAACAATAAAACAGTGAATGGCAACAACAGATAATAACTAAACCCATGCCTCATGTCAGTCAGAAATAAATACCCCAAGAAACTCCAGTGCCCAGATAGTATTCAGAACAGTAGAGGCACTGGAAGAGGGGCAATGAACAGCAGAGACCAGAATGGTTGAATGTTCACCACCTCAACCAAAAACATGGAGGAACAACTCTGTTTTACAGGCTCTGCAGAACTGCAGTAAGGCCCTAATCTCAGGGGGGAGCATATTCCACCAGGTCAGCACAAGGGCTGAAAAAGCCCTCGCCCTGGTTGAGGTTTAGTGGACATCCCTCAGGCTAAGCACCATAAAAAGGTGCTGGGGCCCCCAAAGCTGTGAAAAATCAAAAACATGGAAACAAGCTTTAAAATACAAAGTTTAGAAATTGTGAAAATATTAAACAAAACACGTGCACAGTTAAAATGCATGCACTGTTGAAGACATACAGAGGCAGAAAGGTCGGTGAGAGAACACCAGATAGCCTTCCCCACTGATGGAGGAATATGATAGGAGCAGGCCTCATTTTGGGCAGGAGCTCACAGGAGCAGAGCTCCAGAACCTCTAAATGTCATTGCGCTCTTTCTTTCTCACCTCTTCCCCCCACCCACCCACCCCAAAATACTTGCTTCTGGGTTCCATTGTTCAAACCCCCTGTGATAATTTTGCTGAACTCTAAGATTTGACAAACTTTCTAATATTTCCCCCCACAAAAAAGGGGGAAATAACCAAAACACAGAAAGCAGACAGATGGAAATCTTTATCATGTCACTGTGACCACCTAGGAGAAAGTAATTTTTAAAAAGTATGATGGGAGTAGGGTTTTATTATGACAATTATAATTCAAGAAGCACTTCAAGGTAGATGCTGAGCTGATATAATTTAGTACACCTTCCGGTGCTGTTAGGGGTGCATGCAAATGAGCTATGCAAATGAGTTATGCTAATGACCTCCAGCACCTCTTTTTTTACAAAATGATGCTTGGATAGGGAAGATAGATGAATTTCCCTGGGGAGAGAATTCCTTATTTTTGGTGCCATGATTGAGAAAGCCATTTCTTGTATTGTCACCTATCTAGCCTCAGATGCTGGGGCACCCAAAGAAGGGTCCCTGGAAGTGAAGTTTCACATAAGAATAGGCAGTCCTTAAAGTATGTTGATCCCAAGTCAAATATGGCTTTAAAGATCAACACCAGCACATTGAATTGGGCCCAGAAGCCAGCTGCGAGCCATTGTAGATGGAACAAGACTTACAACCTTCTCCAGTCAGCATTCTAAATGCACTATTCTGTAACAGCTGTAGCTTCTAGACAGTCTTCAACGGCAGCCTCACATGCAACACATTGTAGTTGTCTGATTCAGATGTTACCAGGGCACGTACTACAGTGGCAAGTTCTTTTTGCCCAGGAAAGGTCACTGCAAGCTCATCAGCTGAAGGTGGTGAAAAGAATCCTCCAGTCACCACTGACACTGGCCTATCCAGCAGGATGTCTGGATCCAGCAGCGTTCTCAAGCTACAAACTTGTTCCTGGGGAGGGGGAGGTGCAACCTCATCCAGAACAGGATGAATTCTTAGGTCAGTCTTTTCTCCCATCAGTAGCACCTCTAACTGATCAGGATTCAATGTGAAATGGCACAGAAATAATCAAAATAAATTAATAGAATAGCTACAGGGAAGCAACCTGGCTTTCTCCTTTGTTCTCCCTGTGCAATTCCACACATGGTTGACTGGTAATTTGTATATCTGCACATGTCTGAAATATACATTGAAGAATGCCTCTTCCAAATGTAGTATCAGCATCAGTTTTCAGATCAAAAGCATCAACTCAATAAATACAGAGTGAGACAAAACCCAGAAGCTAGGGTTGCCAAGTCCAATTCAAGAAATCTCTGGGGACTTTGGGGGTGGAGCCAGGAGACTTTGGGGTGGAGCCAGGAGACACTGGGGTGGAGCTAGGAGCAAGGGTGTGACAAGCATCACTGAACCCCAATGGGAGTTTTGGCCATCGCATTTCAAGGGACGGCACACCTTTTTAAATGTCTTCCTTCCTTCCCTCCACCCTCCCCTTCTCTGATTTCACCTCAGAGGCGGAGCGGAGCGGGCGACGCCGCTGCGCTGCCGCCTCTTCTCTGCTTCACCGGAACTGCTCCTCCGAGATAGGCTCAGCCTGAGCCCATCTCGGAGGAGCAGCTACGGTGAAGCAGAGAAGAGGCGGCAGCACAGCGGCGTCGCCCGCTCTGCTCCGCCTCTGAGGTGAAATCAGAGAAGGGTAGGGTGGAGGCAGGCCAGGAGCATGGTGAGCCAGATTCGCGGCTCGCCACGCTCCTGGCCTGCCTCCACCCTCCCCTTCTCTGATTTTACCTCAGAGGCAGAGCGGGTGATGCTGCTGTGCTGCTGCCGCCTCTTCTCTGGTTCACCTTAGCTCCTCCTCCAAGATGGGGCAGCTCGCCACGCTCCTTGGCGCCGTTTCCCCCTCCCGCTTCCGTTTTTTTTGGAGAGCGGGGGAAGAGGCTGTAAATCCTGGGGTCCCCCGCCAGGGCGGGAGGGTTGGGAAGCCTACTAGAAACAGTCATATGACATAGCTATTCCTCAAGTGGAAAATCAAGTGGGGGCATTCAAAGTTGGAGGCTGTTTTGCTAAGGACTCAAAATGTATGCCAACATAACTAATCCAGTAAAAAGAAACCCATTTGCCTTCTGCTAAGAGGTTATTTTCCTTAGGAAAACCTTTGGTCCTAAGTAGAGACCAGTAAGGACACACATGCATGCATAAGGCTCCCTACAGATATTCATCCTTGTGTAAGGACGTCCAGGTATGATCTCACTCCCCTCAGTACCCATAGCATTATATGGGACTAATAATATAATACAATAACACAATATTATAAATACTGGTTCTTTGCTATACACAGTTTAATACATTAGAAATACATAAGTCAGTTCAATTGACTTGCAAGAAAGCTCCTGAATTGCTTGCCTCTGCACTGATCAAAAAACAGATCTTAAATTGCACAACTATTAGCTGTAACTATTGACTGTTGTCAGAGCTTTGCCACTGGCAGTGAAAAGGTCAGGGCTTTTCATTTGTGTTTCCTTTATGTAATGAATACCAAATAATAAAGCACACTGTTTATTGCGCTGCTGAGTTTTGTTTTTCATAAACCCTCACTCATCCACTTTGTACAAAGCAGGAGTCAAGTGCACCTTTAAGACCAACCAAGTTTTATTCAGAACGTAAGCTTTCGTGTGTTCTCTAAGCACACTTCATCAGATGAGGGGATCAGGTATTATGGGCTGAAATGCATGTGGTTTGTTGATTAAGAGGACAAACTGGCTATGATCACATGGTGAAACAGTGTGGCTTGGCCATTTGGTCTGGATAGCTGTAAAAGGTAATAAAGTTTCCTGCCAGTTGGTGTTTCTGCAAATCTAGGTACGGTAAATCACAAAAGGGCATGTATTTCCTAGTTGTAGTCCACCTAATTTACTTATCAACATCAATCTATACATTATAAACCCCCACATCCCACTACCCACCCCCATTTAGTGTTATCTTAGATAGTACCACTTCATATTGAGGCTGTTAATGTCCCAAAAAGAACGATACAAGTTATATTCCTCTAAACTCCCACACTCATGGATCTAATCATTTTGTACTGGAGTTGTGATAATACTGTTATTTTTTTATTTACTAATTTGGCAGAATCATTTTGGATTGTATGTAAATGGGGGAACCAAGATTCATTCCCCTGAAGGATCTCAAATTAAGAGGCATGCTTCAGAAATTCTCATCCATTTTTTTCCCCTCTTGATTTTGGAGTTCCAAATTACATGTTTGTGAAGCAAAAGTAATGCATCTGGAATTCTCTATTGTTTCATTTTATGCTCCCAGATTCCCAGAACATAGTTTGTACAGTTCGCTTCAACTTTTAGTTCCTTCAGTTCTGTGTCCATTTCTGCTTTTTCTGTGTTGCTGATATGTAGGCATGCATTGATCTGTTTTAAAAGCAATCTTGATGTGATTGTATTCACATTTATTATGTGTGTTAGGGATTATAAAAAGATAAAGGTAGTCCCCTGTGCAGGCACCAGTCGTTTCTGACTCTGGGTTGATGTCGGATCACGATGTTTTCACGGCAGACTTTTTACAGGGTGGTTTGCCATTGCCTTCCCCAGTCAGTGTCTATATGCAGCAGTAAAATGCTGCACAAGTAGTTGTGACTCAATCATTTGTATAATTACACTACAAATGCTTTTTATAGTGTTTGTATCAATGCCCATATTTAATAGATTTTAACAGTTAGTTTTCTAATGAAGGTTGCAAAAATAGTATTGAAAATGAAAATCTGGAAGTCAAACTGGAGCCTGAGAAGGATTTTTAAAAGCATATAAGAAGAACCCTGCTAGATTAGACCAATAGTCTATCTAGCCCAGCATCCTGTTTCACACAGTAGCCAACCAGTTCCAGTCTGGATGACCAACAACAGGGTATAGCAGCAACCTTAGCCCTTGGTGGTCAGGCAGAAACGAGGTCACAGGCGAAATCAGGAAGAAACAGCCATTTATTTAATGTGTACACAAACCCCAGATCAGACTCATGTCTAAACGAATCTGGGAGCCCCGATTTCAGGAAGGTCTATAGTTTTATAGTAACAGACAATCATTTTCAGTAAACACTCACACAATTACAGGAAAGGACCACACCATATCCCATACATCATTACAAGCATCATTATTACTAAAGGAACAAGGAGGAGACAAGGAGGGTCTTTCCATACATAGCATTGATGTTGCTAACACTTTTGCAGTAATATCCTTCATCAAAACACATTTGCACCTTTGTCTTGTTCCTGAGACATTTTCCAAGGTACATTTGCTCAATGCTTATTTTAGTGCTTATTCCAGCCAGTTTCTAGTTCCTCTTTTAGGCAGCTGCAGCAGAGTCCATGGGTGAAGGATTAACTTCCTCTTTTGCTGCCTTATGCTTCTACAAACCGAACACACTGCTAATGTCCCTTTCTTTACTTTCACAATCTAGGAGGATTATTTCACAGAGGGATCTAGCAAGCACTTTTAAAATCTCTTTGATCTTTTGTTTTCTTGCCCTTGTGCCTAATTGATGGCTTTCAATTTACCTTATTTAATATCTTTTTATTTCAGCCCTGCTTCAAGGGCATAGAGACTGAGGCCTTCCCCTGATGTTGACTCCTAGCACTGGGATTCAGAGGTTTGCTGCTTCTTAATTGTGGAATGTCCCCTTTAGTCACCATGGCTAATAGCCACTAACTGACATATCCTCCTAATTCTCATTCCAAGCTATCTTTGCCTGCGGCCATCATGACATCCTCAGGCACCAGATTCCTCATTTTAATTACTTGTTATGTAAAGAAGTATTCATTTTTATGCATCGTGAATCTACCAGCTCTGCAATGGCCTTTTAAAGATATGGTGACCAGATCTGCACATAGTATTCAACATAAACCTGCACCATAGAACTATACAGAGGCATCATAATATTGGTCAGTTTATTTTCAATCCCTTTCTAATAATCTCCAACATAGGTTGCCTGTTTCACTACTTCAGCACACTAGGTTTACACTTGCATTGACTCCAAGTTCTCTCTCCTTGTCAGTCTCTGCAAGTTCAGACTCTATTAGCATATATTTGAAGTTGGCATTTTTGTTCCAGTTTGCATTATCTTACACTTATCTCCAATGAACTTCATCTGCTGCTCACTCTTAGTTCCAGATCACTGATGAAAAAAATTAAATAGCACTGGCCCCAATACTGATCTTTGTGGAACTTTACTGTTAGGGATGGGCACATGATGAATTTTGGCTGGTTCATCATTTGCAAACTGAAGTTTGTGTCAGGTAAATTTTTCACAAACTGTCAAGCAGTTTGTGGAGGTTTGTGCCAGTTCATGAATGGACACACTTCCAGACAGACTGTTTATGCTCAAACAAAATGTTTACCAAACTTCAAAGTAACAGGGGGGAGTGAAATTTTGCAGCCTTGGAAACGCTATTGTCAGTTTCAAACTTGTCATGTCAGTTTCAAGAGCCCCCCCCCCCCCGCAATTGTGGAGTTCCTTTGTGTTCACTTCCCATTTTCATGCACAAGGCTTGCAAAATCCCATCCACCCTTTGTTTGGATTGTGACTCTGTGCTTTGAGATCAGTCTTTTTAAGCTTGCAATGCCATTGGCAATTGGTTCTGTTGGGTACTCTATGATTGCATTGGTATTGCCACATTGGCACTAGGTTCTCCTGGATTCTAGTGCACTAGTGCATTGCACTGGCTTTTTGGGCCTGGCAACCCCCCCCCCCTTGCTTGGAGTGTGCTAGACATCAGTCCTATTGAGCTGGCATTGCTACAGTGGCACTGGGTTCTGCTGGGGACTGGTACATTGCACTGGTTCTGCTGGGCTTGCAAAAATGTCCCCCCTCAGTTCCATCTACAGAGATTCTCTGGTTTTCCCCAGTGGCACTTCTTCTGTTGGTCACATTGCATTAGTTCTCACATTTGAGTTCCCTAAGAACTTTCAGGTGTATGCAATCAGGATTTGAAGACTTAGTGGTTTACAGTTTCCCCAACAGATCTAAAACTTTACCTTTTGTTATCTCAATTTGACTTTGTCCTTGAGATTTCATTCCTGAAAATAGTAGTTGTGGTGTGGGTAAATGCCCCACACTTTCCAGAGTGAACACAGATGCAAAGAATTCATTGAGCTTATCTGCCGTCTCCCCATTTTCCTTTTATTTCTTGGCCATCCAAAGGCTCAACTGCTTCTCTGACTGGTTTCCTTCTCTGGCTATGTTTAAGGAAATGTTTATTATTTTTCTTGATGGTTTTAGCAATCTACTCCTCAATCTACTTTTTGTATGGCTAATTATTAACGTATGCTTCTTTCTTCCTGATATGCGCTCCTTCTTGTTAACTTCATTTAAGTAGACCTTCCACTTTTTAAAAGAAATATTTTTACTTTTTTTAATGGATTCCCAATGATCCAGAGTGTAGACTTTCAGTGCCATGACTAGCATAAGTGGAACATATAGCATATGTCATGACTAGCAAAAGCAGATCATCAGGAATAGGATGTACTTCACCACATACTGTTTTCCCCCTGATGTCTGCATAGCTAGTGGAAGTGATTTTGCAAAGGTGAGTAGATTTTAACCACATTGTAGATTCCAGGCTAGGTAATGATCAGACTCATTGCCCAAAGCTCCTTTGTTTAAACAGAGTTACCAGGACAGATCTAGTGTTCAGTGTTTACAAATGACAAAAAACCCGAAAAACCAGAGGTAGTCATTGCCTCTCAATGTTCTTTCTCACCTGTAAAGTGATATATAAATTTGCTATCTGTGACCAGCCCTTGTAGTATATTTAGGGTTTGATGTTAGAATCCCTGTAGTAACTCAAATGTTAGTTTGGACTTGCACAGGAAGATGCTCCAGGGTTTGGTTTGTGTACTGCAGCAAGTAATTGTGACTAGTTTTACCCTCTGGAGTAGCTGTTCTGTAGCTGTCTCAGGCCCCTTGCAAGAGCCTTTGAATGAGTGACTCCAGCTGGTAGATACTGAAGGTCTGATTAAAAAGGGGGAAAGATCTCTCAAGCCTGAAGCATGCCTGCCTCTGGATTAGGATGCCACTGTGATCAATTAGTACAGTCTTCATGGTCAGTTTCTGATCATTGTCACATGATGGTTTCTGAAGGGAAAATCTATTCCTTTTGCAGGGATACTTTTCCCACATGAGGCTACACTCTCCACAATCCCTATAACAATTCTATTTATAGTATATAAAATCTCATACAAAGAACATTCCTACTTCAACCTCTGAACTAATTCAAATCTCTGGATATTCAGAACCTATGTGGCACAATGGAGATTATGGTATTTAGATTGCAATTCAAGTCTCATCTCTGTTGAGGGCTCATTGCTTCAGGCAAGCCATCCAAACTTCATGTCTCCATCTGCAAGGTGAGACTAGTAAATGACCTGTTTCACAAGTATGTTGTGAACACGATATAGTACCATAATATACCATTCATCATTAAAACTTCTATAAATACTGATAACTAATAATTAGGTGTATAAGTACTTTCTGTTTCTATTATTCATTTGTTATAAGGTGGAGTTTTCTTGTATACTTAGATGGGTAAAAGTTGCTGTTGATCTAATTAAAAGTATGTTAAAAACCATTTAAGCACCTTGGAGAAGCTACTGGGTGATAAAAGGCATTCCCCCCTTTGTTTGCCCCCTTTATTTGGCCTGTAATTGCTTAGGCAAAAAAGTTTGTGGACTAGTTTTTGGAACAGAACAAAAGGAGATAATGAGGAATTATGTGAGACTCAATGTATACAGACAAGAAGCTCTGCCCTGTTCACACCTGAAACGGCTCTTCTGTATAAGTGTGGAAGGCTGTGAAGCCCTTTCTTCCCCCTAGGGAACAATGAAGAAACACAGTATAACAAACTGATCTGCTCACAGAACTGTCAAGGCAATAAATATACAACAGGGCCCTCTCAAGACTGTTGTCTTCATATTTATAGTGTGATATTCAGCAAATTCAGTGTTCATAAGAATTGTCTAAGCAAAGCCAACTTTGGTGATTGTAAGCCACTCTGAGATTCCTTCAGGTAGTGACGAGTGAGGTACAAAACCCAACTATTATTATTATTATTTAACAATGACTTTGTGCATAAGCTATTGATTAGTGATTTCATGGTGACGCTGCCTAGTAGATTGTGCCTGGTATGCACACCGACCATCCATGTCTATTTGATCTGGAAACATTTAAAGAAATCAACATGTAGAGGGATTGCATGTGTTGAGAGATTTGCCAGAGTGATTTTCTTGTTTTGCAAGTGTTGTGGTAAACATTTACATTGGACTTTGCAACAATTATCTGTTTTCATTAGTTCTGTCTATTTATTTCCTTGTTTTCTTTTCCGTCCTTCAGCCTCAACCACATTGAGTCAGAAAGAATTCATACTCTGATGTTTGGTACCCACTGAACACTAATCACCCATTTGTAGTATTGATCAATAGCTTTCACATTTACTACAGTTAAGCTGAGAAATAACCACCTAGAGAATTCAGTACTGCAGAGACTGGTGAAAAAAATAGGATGCACTGGCCTGATTTCTTATGGAGCTATTTTATCACATTTATGTTATTAGTTTGATAGTTTAGAAATATTTCAGAAATTTCCCAGCAGTGGGTGATTTTTAAAATTATCCTCTGGACATCCTCAGATGAAAATTGGTATTCTGAAGGGTTCAAAGTACATGTGATGATCACACTATGAAAATATGTACACTATTAAATAATACTGAGTCAGATCACTGATACATCTAAAGAGCAAACCTACAGTAAGTAGGTTTACACAACAGGGCTTATTCCTAGTAAAGTGTTTTTAGGATTGTATTGTTAGCCTAGTACCTTTTATTCTGAATAGAAAAATCTCTGCAAGGTCTTGGCCAGAGATATTTGCCTGCCCTGCTAAGGCAGGGTTGTTGTTGTTCTTAATGGAGATGTTGGGGGTTGAACAAGGGACATTCTGCATGAAAGCCATATGCTTACCACTGAAATAATAGCCCTTTCCTTTAGAAATGGCAAATCTCAACAATCAAGTTGATATCTAGCACATTGAATGCTTCCAAAAGAAAACTTCCTAAAAAATCTGCCTAAGCAAAACATTTATGGTTTCTTAATTGCAGTGACTGAATAGAAGGGGGTCATGTGGATGGTATATTAAGGGGATCATGTGGATGATATATTACAGGAGTTAAAGGGTGCTTAGGTATCTCAATAACTAAAACTGAAATTCAGTGAATAACATGAGACATACAGGCTAAGTTACCAAATGTGATTTGTGGTGGTGTTCCTATACCCACAAAGAATCTCTGAATGTTAGGAATGGAGAAAAAGGCTTAAATTGTTGATTCTGAGCATCTGACAGGAAGAAGGAGTCTCGGAGTGGCTTGCAATCATCTTCCTTTCCTCTCACCACAACAAACATCCTGTGAGGTAGATTGGGCTGAGAGAGCTCAGAGAGATCACCCAGCTGGCTTCATGTGGAGGACTGGGGAATCAAACCCAGTTCTCTAGATTAGAGTCTACCACTCTTAACAATCACACCAAACTGGCTCTCAGACACAACCATCAAAACACAAAAACATTTGCAAAGAAGAACAAGTGGTTTAGAGTGGCTGTAAATGGAGTCTCCCAAATTTACATTTCAATGAAACAGTAAAAGACCTGCTATTGTTTTTTTTCCAATTTTTGCTATAACATCCAAATTAATGACCCTTCCACACAAGAAAAATCTATGACTCTCAGATGGCAGCTCATGGTTTTTCTCCAGTTCAGCTGAGAGACCCTTTTAACTCTGGATCATTGCCTTACAAATAGGGTTGCCAGGCTCCAGGTAGGACCTGGAGAACTCCTGCTGTTACAACTGATCTCCAGCTGGCAGAGATCAGCTCTTCTGGAGAAAACGGCTGCTTTGAAGGGTGGACTCTACGATATTGTAGCAGGCTGAGGCCCCTCCCCTCCCCAAACACCACCCTCTTCACCCCCAACGTTTCCAGATATTTTCCAACACAGACCTGGCAACTGTACATGATAACAAAGTGTTGAAAATGTTTTTGGTCTCTCCTCCTTCAAAGAGAACATATTGGTATGCACTCAGAAGTCTCCAGGGAAATAGCATTTTCCCCCCTCATTGAATCTGATGGTAAATAATAAAGTGTTGTGGAAATAATCAATATCTCTGTCTGTGTCACCAGCTTCAAACATTCCTTTATATTAGTCCGTGGAGAAATATGAATGCTTTTATCTATTTGACCAGGCACTGCACTTGGGCAGATGTCCATATGCTGTAATATTCGTACTTCATTCTTGCATTGCAACATTAAGCAGACCTTCTTCATAGTAAGCTCCACTGAGACCTGCTTCTGAGTTACAAATAGGCCGTTGGACAATTATCTATACTCACATGCATGTTCACATGTAATAAGCTAAGGATGAATCCAAAGAAATGAGTAATTTATGCAAAAGCAGCTATAAGGACAGGTCACAACACAGAACTGCAAATATTTGAGACCGGAGGATTTCACCAGCAGAAAGGCCATTATTACTTAGTGCAGGACAACTGTGCTAGGAAATGAATTTAAACTTGTCTGTGCCCACTAACACAAGAGATTGAACAGGCAATTTCTAGGCTTCTTGCAAAGATCTGTGGATGCTTGTGTAAGACTTGACACAAGAATTTGCAGATCTTGTGCTGCTATGATGGCACTCTACTGGTGGATTATAGGATCCAACCCATTTTTTGGAATCTGACTTTTTTAAAAAAAAGATGAGATAAAACTTATTCTCATTCAATTAAACAGATGCTCACCTTCACCTTAATTCCAAGCCTTTTGTTTTGGATTGCCAGCCTCCAAGAAGGGTTTAGAAATCTTGCAGAATTACAACTCATCTCCAGAGTACATAGATCAGTTCCCCTGGAGAAAATGGTAGCTTTGCTGGCCAGACTGTAAGGCATTATACCCACTCTAACCTCTGAAAGTCCTACCCCAAATCTTCAGGAATTTCCCCAACTCATACTTGGTAAACATACTTTCATTTGTCCACTTCATGAAGCTTCTGATTAAATAGTTTTGCTTACAAAAGTTTATGCCATTATGAATGTATTAGTCTTCAAGCTGCCACTGAAGTTTTTGTTTCAATTTCATTAGTGATGTAATGAAAATTCTTCCAAAATGATCCTATTCTATTAAATATTACTAGTACATGTAGCACTGAAAATGAAATAAACAATGACTGAAGAAATAAGCCACTTCCCCTTCTTTTAAAAATATGTTTTTGCTGGTTTCTGTTTGACTGCTGTGTGTTACCTATATTTTAAGAGGCATAGGTCAGTCCAGTAATACATAGCGGTTGCATACTGCCATCTAGAGTCCAAGAACACTCTGGCAGCTTTTGCAAAAGCTGAATTATTTCAAACATAATTTCAAATAGATGGATATAACAGAAGTATTTTCCACATCATTTCAGATTTTGGATTTGCCATCTTCCTCTAGCTTTCTAATACAAATTCATGGACCTTGATTCAAAGGCTCTGATATGTCTGTGCGGAGGGCCACTAATGCATATACAAAGAGCTCCATGTCAACCCTCGTTTCAATGTGAATTCACATTCCACACAACTAGATATGGAATTAATTGGGTGGATATTCAGAGTCAAGATCAAATTTACCTGAAAAAATGTGCATCCTTTTTAACTATAATAGTTCTCCACATTGAAATTAGGAATTTCAGACATAAATTAGGAAATTCCAGGTGTAAATTAGGAAATTAGGAATTTTAGATATAAATTACCCTCAAGTAAAAAATCAAACTACATTTCTGACATTTTGGGACATTTCAAAATATATATTTTACAGGTTTACACACCATGTGGTAAAAAGTATCATCAAGCTTCAGCTGATTTATGGCAACCCTGTAGGACTTTCAACTCAAAAGGGGAACAGAGGTAGATTCCAACCCCAAACTTTGTTGGTGGTCTCACATCCTAGTACTAACCAAAGCCAACCCTGCTTTTTTATTTATTTCTTTTTAAAACCCTCTAAATCCAGCAATTAAATAGAATTTTAAAAAAGAAATGAAAAACTATACATAGAGAGAAAAATATAACAGTGAAGGAAGATCTACACACACAGAGATATACACATACAGATACACACACACACACATATATATAGTTTCCAAATATCTAAACATGAGTCCATACACAATTGTTGTCTTTATGCCATGCGTTCAAATATGGATAAAATTTGACGGTCCTCAATCCACTGATTTATAGGAGGTGGGCATTTGCATCTCCAGTTTTATATATGAGTCTTTTGGCTGTGATAAGGACACAGAGGTCCATTTTCATTGACCCCCAGTTAGCCTCCAAGAGACAGGCAGCTAAAATGTACATAAGCAGCCTCAAAGACCAACCCTGCTTAACTTCCACACCCTAACATGATCTCTCTAGCCTGGACCATCCAGATCATTGTTTACATTCCCAGAAACCTAAGTATATGATAAGTGCTTTCTTAAGTTGAACTCCATGTTCTCCTGAAAGACTCAATGAGCTTTGGATCAGGATAATTGTAATTATCATTAGTAATGGCTTTTATCCTTGTCATCCTATATACATAAACCCTTGTGTGCTGGCATTTTCAAGTTCTCCCATTGGCTGTGGTGCATACCACATCAGCTATT
This sequence comes from Heteronotia binoei, assembly GCF_032191835.1. Classification (NCBI taxonomy): domain Eukaryota; kingdom Metazoa; phylum Chordata; class Lepidosauria; order Squamata; family Gekkonidae; genus Heteronotia; species Heteronotia binoei. The sequence continues at coordinate 146,835,374 of NC_083223.1, forward strand.
GGCAGATCAGTCACCACTCAACTGTACTCCCATTGCTTGAGTCCACTCCTCTCTCCTGCCTGCTGGGCCACTGAGGAGGCAGTGGCTGTTGCTACGTAACCAAACATGCTTTTATCAGTAAAAAAACAACCAAGCTTGGTTTTGTCAGTAACAGGCTGGAGGGAGGTTCTTTGCAGCCTTTGAGGATGAACTCCTTCATCCCAGTTCTGACTATAGTTGCCAGCTCCAGATTGGTGGGAAATGCCTGGGGATTTTGTGGTGGACTATAAGGAAGCCAGAGTTTGAGGAGGGAGTCCTCAGTTGAATATAATGCCATACAGTCCATGCTCCAAAGCAGTTACTTTCTATAGGGGGAGACAGATCTGTTGTCTGGAGTTCAGTTGTGATATCTTCAGGAGATCTTCAGGCTCCACCTGGAGGTTGTGCAACAAACAGAGAAATACGGCAGAGAGTGACAAGAGAAAACCCTAAGGTTCTGTGATAACCAGCCTCCAAAGAAGCATAAAGACACTTATACAAATATACAAAACACACTTCTATATTATTACAAACACTCTCAAACAAACCATCTTATAAACAACCCTGATTTACAGAACACCTAAAGTGAAAACAAAGCAAAGACATAATCTAGAAAGTTCATAATAAGCGGTCCCACATAGTCAACAGTCAGTCCTTCCACATTCAAAGGAATCCTCAATTCAGTTGCTCATGAGGAGACCCTGTAGTGTTTCTGAATAGTCCCAATTCCAAATATGTTATGTACACAGCATAACACAGTGATGAGGTAGTACTTTATATTCCCTCGTTTCACTAGAAGCTTTGACCAGCTTTCAATAACTCTATCAGAGCAAGATTCTAATTCTTTTCACACAATTAAGTTACAATTTTCAAAAAGTATTGTAGACAAAAAATAACAGTATATATCAAACAATACAAGTTGTAAACCAAATTGTAGATGGTGGTATAGTTAATACATTTGCAGCATGCTAAGGTCAGATGCTGAAGCTGAAGCTCAAATACTTTGGCCACCAAATGAGAAGGGAGCACTTTCTGGAGAAGATCCTGATGCTAGGAAAGACAGAAGGCAAAAGAAGAAGGGGACGGCAAAAGATGAGATGGCTGGACAGTGTTACTGATGTAACAAACATGAATTTGAACAGACCTTGGAGGATGGTGGAAGACAGGAGGGCCTAGCGTGACTTTGTCCATGGGGTCACAAAGAGTCAGACTCAACTGTGCAACTGAACAACAACAAGGTCTGTTGACCAGAGGCGGTGTCATAGCATAGAGCCAGTCAATAGGGCAGGATGCCTCTGCCTCAACTGAAGGCCTGGTGGAATAGCTCCATTTTGCAGACCCTGAAAAAAGGCAGTAATTCAGTGAGGACCTGAATTTCTATGGGAAGTTGATTCCACCCGGCCAGGGCCGAGGTCCTGATCGAGGCAAGTCAGACATCCTTCAGGCCAGGCATGGTCTGTAAGTGCTGCGAGCTAGATCTTAATGCTCTTTGGGCCACATGTGGGGAGAGGCAGTTCCGTAAATATTTTGGTCTCAGGCCATGTAGGGCTTTAAATGTCAGAACTAAGACCGTGAAACAGATCTGGTACTCAACTGGCAGCCAGTGCAGTTAGCGCAGCGCTGGCCAAACGAGTGCCAGGATGCATATTATTATCAACAGCCAAGCTGCTGCATTCTGTACCCGCTGAAGCTTCCAGATCAGTCTCAAGGGTAAGCCTGCATAGAGCAAGTTACAATAATGCCATTAAGACTCTGCACCATAAATGGTAGAATTGGTGTAAAATAATAGTATTTTACTAACAAAATATAGATAGACTTGAAATAGTATGGATTCAGGAGAAGAGAGTTTTGGAAAGGCCCTCCATTTCCAATATGGCAGTACCAATATGGCAGCTTTGTGCAGCAAATATATGTGACATGGATTCATGACCCTGTAGGGGGAGTCATACTCGCTGGTTGTTATCAACCACTAACTCTACATATGTCCGCCATTGTTTTTCAAGAGCTTATCACAGCCGGGTCTATGATCTTGTCTTTCAGAAGGAACATTTACCCTATTCTGGACATAAAAGAGCAATTTAAAAAAATTAGGTAAACAGAACAATTTCCACCAAAGATGACAAAGACGGCACTAAGTAATAATTGGGAAATGGGATCATTGTCCCTGGGCAGGATGTATCTTAGACTACTTCTCCAAAAAGCAGACCTTGTACATAAGGAGTAGGTACCCAGTATAGGAGCAATACACACCAATCTGAAAATTCTTTCTAAATGTTGGAGTCTTGTGAGCAAAAATTCTACTTTGTGAGCTACTAGCATTAAAGCTGTAAGCTACTGCATAAATTAGTTTGCTCTGGGGCCATTTTTCCTGAGCTAAGACAAAAATGTGTGAGGTGGAGGCTAAAAAACTGTGGGCTAGCTCACATTAACTCTGCTTAGAGGGAACATTGTGAATAACCCCTATAAAAACACCCAATTCTAGTTGCTCATGTGAACATAGCCTAAAATCACAGGAACTGGATTCATCTTTATCCCTTGATAGAAAATATATGGGGCAAAAGCTGAGCATGACCTTTAATTTAACTCTGAGAAGTTCTTGCGTTCTTCCAACTGATGCCGCTGGAGGACTTCCTGATGACACCTGGTTTTTGGCTACTGTGTGACACAGAGTGTTGGACTGGATGGACCACTGGCCTGATCTAACATGGCTTCTCTTATCTTCTTATGTACAAATCCAAAGATGGATTTCCCCAGGGTTTCTTAAAAGGAAATAGCAGCCACATGAGGACACAATTCAGATTGGAGCCATGGTGTGTGAGGAACCTCTCTTTTCCATGTGATTTTCATGTGACTTAACCCCAGGCTGTTAATAGCCCTGGAACAGGATCCCCATCATGGTGCCCATAGGCAACATGATGACCCCCAACACCTTTCCTGGCACCCACCAGGTGTTTTTAGAAAGTGAGCAAAGCCAAGTTGAGCTTTTGCCCAGCAAGGCTTTTGACTTGCCATTGGAGATTTAATTGCCTGTGCAGATTTTTTAAAATGTTGCTTTGGCAGCAGCTGCCACTGCAGCACAAGAATCTGCACTGTGTGATTAAAGATAAGCAGTGGAAGCAGCCATTTTGTGCACCCAACACACCATATCAGAATTCTGAAGGTACTCACAGGCTCTGAAAGGTGGCATACTGCTGCCCTAAAAGGAAAAGACTTGCCTGTTTTATCACCCCTTCAAGAGATACAAAGATGGGAGAGAGAAGTCAATCAGTGAAATGGAACAAGGGAACAGTTAAACCCCTACTGTCCATGTACCATGGCTCTGATCTGAATCAGTGCCCTGAATGTCTGCAATGACATTTTAAAAAACTAGGAAGATCCATTTGTGATTCTCCCAAGTTCATGTGCTTGAAAGTGTGAATTTCAAAGTTTCTTTTCACCTTGGCTGGCCAAACAGCTGGCAACAGAAATCAAAGAAAACATAACTCAAATGTATTGTCTGCCAATTAGAATGCATCAATAAATACAGCAACTTCCTGCTCAGTTTTATGGGAAAGGGTGTTAGCACAAAAAATGAGAAAAGCTTTTATGCACAAAGAAATTTTCCTTTCTCCTAGAAGAGAAACAGAGTCAATTCCTGGCCACTGTACATTTAAACTTCCCAAATTTCTAAGTGCAGTTCACTAGGGAGGCTGTTTTCCTGTATAAAATTCTATTGAAATACATGGGAGCTGCCTGTAAGCATGATGGGATTCTTCTCCAGCTCCCATTCAGTTCAGTGGGTCATACACATAAGAATCTCGTAATGCTCCTTAGTCACATAGTAGGACTTGGCAAAAGCAGACTTAAAAAAAAAACCAAATCCATAATGCCATCTGAATACTGGGCAACCATCTAGCTCCTCTTCTCTGATCCATGAAAATTAAAATGAAGACACATGAACAGTTAAAATCCTAGCTGGCTCACAGTCCATCAGTGATGCGGCATTCCTGCTCTGCCAAATATCTAGTGCTGTCTAGCACTACAAACCATTTCATTTCTTCCTCCCAGTCCGTCTTCAGGATATATTTTTTTTCCACTGAGAAGCCCTGCCCTGCACTGGTATGAAAGCATTTCTTTCTCTTGGTCTCCCAGTATCCAATGAGAGGCATTTCTATTTAGATAGGAAGCTCCTCTCTGGAGGGGCCTTTTCATTGTGTCTTCTACAGGCTTCTCTTGCTGACAGCTCTTATAAATAATAGTAACCTAATAAGCCATTTAGAATTCAAAGCACAACATGTCAGGATGAGAAAGAAAAGAAAACCAGGGGCCTGTATGCTTTTTTTACCCCTCCCTCCTTCCCCCATTCTTCCTTTAAGATTCCTCCCTTTATCTCAGGCATGTCAGCCTCTTCCCTTTTTGTGCATGTACATTTTTATGAATATCTCTTTTCCACAGAGAGTTGCCTAAAGCTATCGGTGGTCCATAGTGCAGCTGAATTAATGCAGTTGGTAAGCGATAAAATGGAGAAATGTTGGCAATATGCGATTACAGATTAAATGACGCAATTTTGGGGTCAGCACTACAGAAGGCACTTATGAAAAGACTGACAAGTGAAGATAAATGGCAAATGAATGAGGGCAGTTACAGTATTTAATGTACATTTGTTTTCCCTGAGATCTGCAGACTCTGCTACCATCTGCTGGCTTATGAAAAAGAGCCGGAGAGTCTATAAGAGAGGTGACATGCATAATCTTTCAGCTGTCTCTCATTATGAGACGGGTGCTCATTTCAGGTCGCATCATACCTTCAGCCTCTATAGTCCTGTCAATTAGCTTTTCTTTTATATGCTGATGCATTTCCATTAGCACAGAAATGGCAAGGAAACGGAGGACAATGTATTCCAATGACCAAATCATATGTCCTTGGTTTCCAAAATGCAGAGTTTGTATTTTTAGGAAATATGGAATCAATACAATTAACTTCCCTATATTCTTCATAACTCAGGGTTCAATGAAGACTGAAAGATATTCAATTTGGTGCTTGGTACGAATGTACTTTCTTTTTTTAAATATAAAAACTTATAAGTAATTTGTCTCAGTAATATGCCAGGCTAACTTCTAAAAATAGGAAAAGGCATTATGCCCAATCAGTGGGAACACATTTGGTTTCCCAGATATCTTAAATCAAGTTGTCTAAATCTTGGACAATTCTCATCATTCAAAGTCACAGGCTGATGGTATGTAAACTTAATGCCATGTAAACTTTATTCAGGAGTCAGATGGATGTTGGAAATGGGTATTTATTGCCATTTATGGTGAAGCTGTGAAACATAACAAAAGTCATAACACTTAGATTTGGTGAAAAAAATCGATAGAATTGTGAATTATATTATCCCACAGGACCAAATGGCATTTCTAAAGGATTATTTTGAAATTGAACAATTGCCTGTGGAAGAGCCTAATTTTCGCAGTAAACACTGGCCAGTTTAATAAATGGCATGCTAATTCATCTCTCTTCTGTGGCTCATTGCTAGGGACAAATTTGGTATATAATTTTAATGGGAAATCAGCTTTTAAAAGATAAATGAGTTTGAGTAATTGTAGACCAGAGGCATTTATGTTAGTTTGATTCCATTTTATAGATTATGTAGACACACCAGATTCACACATTGCACAGCCATTCAAATATCATTTGTGATAACTGAACAATGACAGTGTTATAGTTTTCTGGTTATAACACTTACTCGATGAAGAAAGTCATGGCCTTCAGTCTGCAAGACCTGAGCTAGGCTGTTAATGATAGGACATTTTTGAGGTCATTCATTCATAGAGATGCCATAAATTGGAAACAACTTGATGGCACAAACTCACAAGTCTGATTACATCTCTTTTCACCATCTTCTGTATCAAAATTTCCATTGTGGGGGTTAACTTGTTTGGTTGATTCTTTACATAGGTAGTATTTTGTCCTATTTTTGTACTGATCTCTCCCCCAATTACTTTATGGGTCACAAATCAGCTTAATCAGCAATGTAAAAACCCTAGAAACCATACAGTCAAAATTTCTTAGATAATTGTGTAATGTCCCTAGATGCACCTCTAATGCCATTTTAAGACAGGAAGCCGCCCTCCCTAGAGTAAAAAATATGGAAATTTGCAATTTGCTTTTGGTTAAGAGTTCACTTAAAGCCAGAGGGCCTAATCCCATTTTTACTTGCAGCAGACCCTTATCCTTTTTTGGTCTGCTAAGATTATTGAAAAAATCAGATCAATTGGGCTGAATCCAGAAGAACTTTTTGATAGGGGGCTGAATGAAGCAAAAGCTCTGGTATTTCGGAGACTGTGTGACATTGAACTCCAAAATGATAAAGCACCGCTCCCTGCAAATTATTCCAGATTAAAATCATGGTCAGATTATATATCTGCCCCTTATCTGTCGAATATAGAAGAAGAAGAAGATATTGGATTTATATCCCGCCCTCCACTCCGAAGAGTCTCAGAGCGGCTTACAATCTCCTTTACCTTCCTCCCCCACAACAGACACCCTGTGAGGTGGGTGGGGCTGGAGAGGGCTCTCACAGCAGCTGCCCTTTCAAGGACAACCTCTGCCAGGGCTATGGCTGACCCAAGGCCATTCCAGCAGGTGCAAGTGGAGGAGTGGGGAATCAAACCCGGTTCTCCCAGATAAGAGTCCGCTCACTTAACCACTACACCAAACTGGCTCTCCCTAGAGTAATTGTAGACATAGATGAGCTTTCTCAAGGGCTCGCCTTGACATTTTTCCATCTGCAGTATTTGCTGGTAGGTTCTCCCATCTACCAATGCAGAAATGATGTTGTCTTTGTTCAGAAAAAGTAGTTGAAATGGTCTTGCATATCCTTCTCCACTGTGAACTTTATCAAGAGGAAGGAAAGGAAAGGTTCCCTTTGCAAGCAACAGTCGTTTCTGACTCTGGGGTGACATTGCTTTCACAACGTTTTCAGGGTAGACTTTTTACGGGGTGGTTTGCCATTGCCTTCCCTAGTCATCTACACTTTCCCCCAGCAAGCTGGGTACTCATTTTACTGACCTTGGAAGGATGGAAGGCTGAGTCAACCTCGAGCTGGCTACCTGAAAACCCAGCTTCCACCGGGGATCAAACTCAGATTGTGAGCAAAGTTTAGGACTGCATTACTGCAGCTTTAACACTCTGCGCCATGGGGCTCGTATATCAAGAGGAAAGATTGTGTCTAATTACCCCATTTTTATCTAAATTCAAACCCTTGGAGTTTTATATAAATTTTAGAACTTCAGACATTTTTATTGGAAGATACACAGAGCTCAATAACTCAGGCAGTAGAAAAATTTTGTAACGTAATTTGTAAGATGAAATATTTGGAAGAGCCTTGATTTCATCGACTGTACTCTTATGAGTTATCTTGTTGTCTTCCTTTATTGCTGTTCTGGTCTTTGACTGAAATAAATATAGATTGATTAACTGATCTGATACTTTGATAAAACAAAAATGGCTGGAGGAACCATCCCAAAAATAAAGTCTGAAGTCTGCTAGAAGCTCACATTCTTTGACTTGGAAAGTTTGTCATTGTAGGTGGGTGGGAGGGACATGCTTATTATAAAAAATTGAATGAACACCTGTTATGCATGCATGCCAAACACACAACTCCTGAATACATTTGGGATGCCAAAATATATCCAAATAATACCAATAAAATGGTTTTGGGGGGTATATTTTGAGTTTAACTAGACCTGAATGCATGCCCTCTCATGACATAACTTCAGATGTATATGGGAACACGTGTAGTTGGGAATGCATACTGGATATGGCTTTTGGTACTAATTTACAAAGGAGGGTTGGACCTGATGGTCTTTAGCCTGTTCCATATTTATAGTTCTATGAAGCTTAACTCCAAAACCACGGAGTTGCTTTTTATTGTCTGTGAAAGCTTGTGATACATTAATGAAATATGTTTCATTTCTTAGAGCTGATCCAGAGAGTAATGAGAGAATATCCCCTGGCAACAGCAGCTGGAGATCACATCCAAGGACCACCCTGAGTCCATTTGGAATGGGTGGGATATAAATTGAAAGTAAATTAAATAAGTCTCTTTTCACCATATCCCACACTTCTGGAAAGGAACTTTCTACAGTCTGCTCTGCCAGCTCCATTCTCTTCCCATTCTCAGACCAACTTGACTATTTAACTGGACATCCAAACTGAGCCCAAGTTGATACTTCCAATGACCAAAAAAATGCTCTATATGACCTAACTTTCGGTAATAATCATGAAATAAAACAAATAATATTAATGGCCAGAAAAGAAACATGGACAGTATTTTTTTTAATTTGGCTTCATATGTATCGGGCCTTCTCCTCTATAGCTCCGAGCCTATGGAACCAACTTCCAGAGGAAATGCGGGCCCTGCGGGACCTTGAACAGTTCCGCAGGGCCTGCAAGACCTTCCTCTTCCGACTGGCTTTCGCTGATGAAAATGGAAATTGCTAAGGAAACCGCCATCATAAAAGCAAACATAAAGTAAACATAGCATTAGCACTTTTATTAATTTAATTTAATTTAATTTTAAAACTTAAGCAGATTTTTAATTAAATGTTCATGTTGTTTAACTGTAATTTTATCTATCTGTATAGCTAAACTTGAATTGTGTTGTTAGCCGCCCTGAGCCTGCCCCGGCGGGGAGGGCGGGATATAAATACAATTTTGTTGTTGTTGTTGTATAACTATGCCAGTAAAAAAAAAAAATCAAATTCCAACACACCGTTCCATCATGAGAACCAGTGTTGTATAGTGGTTATAGTGTTAGTCTAGGATCTGGGAAGTCCAAGTTTTAATCCCCATTTGTATAATGGAAGCTGGGTGGGTGACCTTGGGCCAGTCACATTACTGACCTGGATAGCCCTAGGATAGCCTAATCTCATCAGATCTCAGAAGCTAAGCAGGGCCAACATGGAGGTATGGGATCTGTTGCCTTGAAAACCCTACAGGGTCACTACAAATCAGCTATGATTTAACAGCAAAATCCGTCACACCACTCATGTTCCGAGCAGGCACTTGGGAAGCAAGAGCTGACCATCCCAAACATCTACAAGGCATTTTTGAGAGCAAGAATTTTTGTACTAACTGTTTTTGTACTGCTTTTGTACTAACTTTTACTAACACAGGCCAAAGCATCACAAAAGCTTCACCAGACTGGATGTTCAAAAAAAAACCCCTACCCCCGGGCATGAAGCAAGGGTCACTGGGGATGTGGGGGAGGGAGGAATTTGTGACATTCCTGCATTGCACAGGGGGTTGGACTAGATAACCCTGGATATCCCTTCCAACTCTATGATTCTATGATTCTAAGAAGGTTCCCCCATCCTCCACTGCTTCCAAAGAACTAAAATCAAGCCAGAGAAACTCTGTAGTAGAAACTGAAGGGTTCCGTAGAACCAGTGCAATAGACAAAGTACCCAGCAGTACCAGTGAAATCACAAGGTTACAGAATCCAGAGCTATTGTGGCAATGCCAACTCAACTGGAGTGATGTCAAAAACAAAATCATAGTCCAATAAAGGTTTTGAAGCCCAGCAGAACCAGTGCAATGTACAGTGGCGAGCAAACCCAGTGCCACTGTGGCAATGCTCAGGCAATCCTCTTCTCAATATTATTTAACATCTACATGCACACTCTCACCCAGTTGGCATGGAGTTTCAGGCTGGGGTGTCATCAGCATACCAGCTATATCTGTTATTGGACAGCCACCCAGGTACCACCCCACATAATCTGGCTGCAGGTTTGAAGGCCATGGTGGGATGGTTAAAAAAGAGTTTAGTTTAGTTTAGTTTATTAAATTTAAACCCCAGCTCTCCCCACCAAGGCAGGCTCAGGGCAGTTTACAACATTGATCATAATAACAATAGTAATAAAATCTAGTCTCACATTAGGTCCTGGAGGAAAAATTTAGGCTGCTAGGCGGGAGACTTAAGGCCAGGACCTCCAAGGTAGCCTTCTCAGAAGTGCTACCTGTTCCACGTGCAGGGCAGGAGAGACAGGCACAAATCAGAAGTCTCAATGTGTGGATGAGACAATGGTGTAAGGAGGAAGGGTTTAAGTTTGTTAGGCACCGGGATGCTTTCTGGAACAAGCGGGAGCTGTACAAAAGAGACAGTCTCCACTTGTCCCCGGATGGAACCAGGCTGCTGGCACTTAAAATCAAAAAGGTGGCAGAGCAGTTTTTAAACTAAATCTTGGCGGAAAGCCGACAGGAGATGAAATGTCTCTGGTTCGGGAGGACTCGTCTCAAAGAGACGAAGGGTTGGCTGCTATTTTTCTACCGGGTAACGGATCAGAGTTTTCCACTGTGATGGTGACAAACAGTATGGACTGTCTGCCAGAGTCTCGAGGCGGCAGGAGGAAGGTGGCGGGCCTAGCTTGCCTGGGAAATTATAGATGTTTGTATGCAAATGCTAGAAGTGTTCGAAGTAAAATTGGTGAATTGGAATGTTTAGTGTTGGGAGAAAACATAGACATTGTGGGAATTTCAGAAACTTGGTGGAATGAGGAGAATCAGTGGGACACGGTGATTCCCGGATATAAGTTATATCGGAAGGATAGGGAAGGAAGGGTTGGAGGTGGGGTGGCTCTGTATGTCAGAGAGGATATACGGTCCAGTAAGACTGAGGTCAGAGAATTAGATTCACTTTTAGAAATGCTTTGGGTTGAAATAGAGGGCCCAAAAGGAAATTTAACTATGGGAGTTTGTTCTCGCCCACCAAATCAAAAGAGAGATTATAATATGATGGAAGGCTTAAAGATAGCGGCTAAACATAAAAACTGTGTCGTAATAGGTGATTTTAACTACCCGCAGATTGATTGGGTCAATATGTGTTCTGGTCGAGAGAAAGAGATTTTGTTTCTTGATGCTCTCAATGACTGTGCTATGGAGCAGATGGTCTCAGAACCTACAAGGGGTGGGGCGATCCTGGATTTGGTCCTAAGTAATGCCAAAGACTTGGTGAGAGATGTAAAAGTGATTGCGCCGCTTGGGAGCAGTGACCATAATGTTATTGATTTCACCATTTGTATAAATAGGGAGTTGCCCAAAACGACCGCCACAACCACGTTTAACTTTAAAAGGGGTAAATTCACTGAGATGAGGCGGCATGTGAGGAGGAAACTGAAAGGAAAGGTAAATATGGTCAAAACCCTTGGGGAAGCTTGGAGACTATTTAAAACTACAATCCTAGAAGCTCAGATAAAATACATACCACAAGTTAGGAAAGGCACAAACAGGCATAAGAAAAGGCCTGCATGGTTGACAAACAAAGTAATGGAAGCTGTAAAAGGTAAGAAGGACTCCTTTAAGCGGTGGAAAACCAGTCCAAGTGAGATTAGTAAAAGGGAACAGAGGCTGTGGTAAATCAAATGCAAGACTGTAATCAGGCAGGCAAAAAGGGACTATGAGGAGCATATTGCAAAAAACATAAAGACCAACAATAAAAATTTCTTCAAATATATTAGAAGTAGGAAACCAGCCAGGGAGGCAGTGGGGTCCTTGAATGACCATGAGGTAAAAGGATTACTGAAGGAGGATAGGGAAATGGCTGAGAAGCTGAATGGATTTTTTGCCTCCGTCTTCACTGTGGAAGATGAGAACTTTTTGCCCTCCCCAGAACCACTAATTTTGGAAAAGGTTTTGAAAGACCTGAGTCAGATTGAGGTGACAAAGGAGGAGGTCCTACAACTGATAGACAAATTAAAAACTAATAAGTCACTGGGTCCGGATGGCATACATTCAAGAGTTCTGAAAGAACTCAAAGTTGAACTTGTGGATCTTCTAACAAAAATCTGTAATCTTTCATTGAAATCTGCCTCCGTTCCTGAGGACTGGAAGGTAGCAAATGTCACCCCCATCTTTAAAAAGGATTCCAGAGGAGATCTGGGAAATTACAGGCCAGTCAGTCTGACTTCAATACCGGGAAAGTTGGTAGAAAGCATTATCAAGGACAGAATGAGTAGGCACATTGATGGACACGGGTTATTGAGGAAGACTCAGCATGGGTTCTGTAAGGGAAGATCTTGCCTCACTAACCTGTTACATTTCTTTCAGGGGGTGGACAAACATGTGGACAAAGGAGACCCGATAGATGTTGTTTACCTTGACTTCCAGAAAGCTTTTGATAAAGTTCCTCATCAAAGGCTCCTTAGAAAGCTTGAGAGTCATGGAGTAAAAGGACAGGTCCTCTTGTGGATCAAAAACTGGCTGACTAATACGAAGCAGAGAGCGATTATAAATGGGCAGTCTTTGCAGTGGAGGACGGTAAGCAGTGGCGTGCCGCAGGACTCGGTACTGGGTCCCATGCTCTTTAACTTGTTCATAAATCATTTAGAGTTGGGAGTGAGCAGTGAAGTGGCTAAATTTGCGGATGACACTAAATTGTTCAGGGTGGTGAGAACCACAGAGGATTGTGAGGAACTCCAAAGGGATCTGTTGAGACTGGGTGAGTGGGCATCAACGTGGCAGATGTGGTTCAATGTGGCCAAGTGCAAATTAATGCACATTGGGGCCAAGAATCCCAGCTACAAATACAAGTTGATGGGGTGTGTACTGGCAGAGACTGACCAAGAGAGAGATCTTGGGGTCGTGGTAGATAACCCACTGAAAATGTCAAGACAGTGTGCGTTTGCAATAAAAAAGGCCAACGCCATGCTGGGAATTATTAGGAAGGGAATTGAAAACAAATCAGTCAATATCATAATGCCCCTGTATAAACCGATGGTGCGGTCTCATTTGGAGTACTGTGTGCAGTTCTGGTCGCCGCACCTCAAAAAGGATATTATAGCATTGGAGAAAGTCCAGAAAAGGGCAACTAGAATGATTAAAGGGCTGGAACACTTTCCCTATGAAGAAAGGTTAAAATGCTTGGGACTCTTTAGCTTGGAGAAACGTCGACTGCGGGGTGACATGATAGAGATTTACAAGATAATGCATGGGATGGAGAAAGTAGAGAAAGAAGTACCGTATTTTTCGCACCATAAGGTGCTCCGGATGATAGGACGCACCTTCCTCCTGGGGGGCGATCCGCTGCCTCCGATCCCGGCGCTTCCTCCGTGCCTGCCTGCCTGGCTCCAGCTCTGACAGCAAGCGCCAGGATCGCTCCCTCTGCCCTCCGATCCCGGTGCTTGCTGTAAGCATCAGAGCTGAAGCCAGGCAGGCAGGCATGGAGGAAGCACCCGCCCCCTCCGCAAACCCAGCGCTTTGCGAGCGCCGGCTGTGGAGGGGGCAGCATGCTTCCTCCGTGCCTTTCTGCCTGGCTTCAGCTCTGACGCTTACAGCAAGCGCCAGGATCACTCCCTCTGCCCTCCGATCCTGGCACTTGCTGTAAGCGTCAGAGCTGAAGCCAGGCAGAAAGGCATGGAGGAAGCACACTGCCCTCTCCACAGCCGGCGCTTGCAAAGCGCAGGGTTTGCGGAGGGGGCGGGTGCTTCCTCCATGCCTGCCTGCCTGGCTTCAGTTCTGATGCTTACAGCAAGTGCCGGGATCGGAGGGCAGAGGGAGCGATCCTGGCGTTTGTTGTAAGCATCAGAGCTGGAGCCAGGCAGGCAGGTGTGGGGGAAGCACCGGGATCAGAGGCGGAGGCAGTGGATCACCCCCCCCCCAGGAAGGTAGGTACCGGTACCTTCGCTCCATAAGACGCACACACTTTCCCCCCCACTTTTTTTTGGGGGGGGAAGTGCGTCTTATGGTGCGAAAAATACGGTACTTTTCTCCCTTTCTCACAATACAAGAACTTGTGGGCATTCGCTGAAATTGCTAAGCAGACAGGTTAAAACGGATAAAAGGAAGTACTTCTTCACCCAAAGAGTGATTAACATGTGGAATTCACTGCCACAGGAGGTGGTGGCGGCCACAAGCATAGCCACGTTCAAGAGGGGTTTAGATAAAAATATGGAGCAGAGGTCCATCAGTGGCTATTAGCCACAGTGTGTGTGTGTGTGTATATATATATATATATAATTTTTTTTTTTGCCACTGTGTGACACAGAGTGTTGGACTGGATGGCCCATTGGCCTGATCTAACATGGCTTCTCTTATGTTCTTATTAATAATAAAATCAGTTAATAAAACAATTTAAAACAATTGGTGCTAGTAACGTTTTGGTATTATCCAGTTATCCTGGTGTCAATATTTCCTAGATTCCTCCTGCTGTTATAGGTCTCAAGGGTCAGCTGAAAGAGTATGGTCTTACAGACCTTGTGGAGCTGAGTGAGGTCCCGCAAGGCCCTAACCTCTTCCAACAGCTGATCCCACCAGTAGGGGGCTGCTACTGAGAAGGCACAATCCCTGGTAGTCATCTGTCTCGCCTCTCTCGGCTCAGGTATCACTAAGAGATGTTGAGTTCCCAATCTTAGTGCCCTCTGGGGAACATGTAGGGACAGATGGTCCCTCAAGTAGGCAGGTCCTCAGCCATAAAGGGCTTTAAAGGTAATGACCAGCACCTTGTAGTCAATCCAGTATACCAGTGCAGTTCTTGCAGTGCCACCTGTATGTGCTCCCACCTGTGCAGCTCCACGAACAGCCTAGCTGCCGCGTTCTGCACTAGCTGCAGTTTCCAAGTTTGTGACAAGGGCATCCACATGTAGAGGACATTACAGTAGTCCAATCTCGAGGTGGCTGTTGCATGGATCATCGTTGCCAGGTCGCTTTGGTCAAGGAAAGGAGCCAACTGTTATGCCCGCCTAAGATGAAAAAAGGCAAATTTTGCAGTTGCTTCTATCTGGGCCTCCAGTAGCACCCCCAAGCTTCTGACCTTGTGCGCCATTGTAAGTGGCGCACCCTCAAAAGTTGGTATGGGAGTTCCCCGACCCAGACCGCCGTGACTCAGGCAAAGGACCTCTGTCTTCATCAGATTCAGATTCAGTCGACTCAGTTTAAGCCATCCAGCCACAGCTTGCAGTGCTTGGTCCAGGTGTACTGGGACATCATCAGGTCAGCCGCCCATTAGTAGATAGAGCTGTGTGTCATCAGCGTCCTGGTGGCAACCCAGCCCATACCTCCGAGCAATCTGGGCAAGGGGTCACATATCTATGTTAAACAGCATTGGGGATAGAACCGCTCCTTGAGGCACACCACAATTAAGGGTGTGTCTCTGAGACAATTCTCCCCCAATTGATACCCTTTGTCCCTGGCCGCAAAAGAAAGAGGAGAGCCACTGTAAGGCTAACCCCTAGATCCCTGCATCAGCGAGACTGTGGGTCAGTAGCTGATGGTTGACCATATCGAACATAGCCGATAGGTCTAACAACATCAATACCACTGAGTCGCCTCAATCCAGATGCCGCTGGAGGTCATCCACCAGGATGACCAAAACTGTCTCTGTCCCATGGCCTGGACAGAAGCTGGACTGGTGGAAATCTAGGATGGAAGCATTCTCCAGAAAGCTCTGTAACTGTAGCGCTACTGCCCTCTCAATAATTTTACTCAAAAAGGATAAATTCAAGACCGGACGGTAATGTGATAATTCAGCCGGGTCTAGAGTAAACTTTTTCAAGAGAGGGCAGACCACTGCCTCTTTAAGAGATGTTGGGAAAAGCCCCTCTGAGAGAGATCTATTTACGACATCCCATATAGGATATTGGAGCTCTCCTTGGCAAGCTTTAATCAGCCAGGATGGGTCCAGATCATATGTTGTTGGGCACACAGTAGAGAGGATTCTGTCAACTTCTGTGAATTTAGGGGGAGGTATTTGTGAGTTTCCTGCATTGTGCAGGGGGTTGGACTAGATTACCCTAGAGGTCCCTTCCAACTCTATGACTTTATGATTCTATGATTCCTCCAGACTGAGTGATTTAAAATGATCCAAAGATGGTCCGGAAGAGAGGCATGGGGCCTCAAGTTCATGTACTGTTTCAACTGTGGCAGACAGGTCGTGGCGGAGCGATGAGATCTTGTTTGTGAAAAAATTCGTAAAAGCCTCACAGCTAATATCCAATTCCCTAAGATTTGGCGTGCCTGGCGGCAGTGTTGTAAGCGTCGGAATTATACTAAACAATTGTGCCGGGCACAAAGTCACAGACGCAATCTTGGCTGCAAAGTATGCTTTCTTTGTGGCTTTGACTGCCATGTCATAGGACTTCATAAACTTTCTATAAGATGTTCTAGTCACTTCGTCTCGAGTCTGTCACCACTGCCTCTCTAGCCGTCTGAGCCCTCGTTTCATCAGCTGCAATTCCGGGGTATAGCACAGTGCTAGCTTTGAATGGGGGCGTAGATGGCACTGTGGTGCAATTTCATTGATGACCCTGGAGAGCTGGCCATGCCAAGACTCACCTAAATCATCTGGAGAATTGCCAGGGGGCCAGGGATCCCAAAGAGTCGTCTAAAACTGCTCTGGGTCCATCAGGCTTGTGAGGAAAAACCCCCTACTTTTCCTAATATGTGCACATCATGATCACCAACATGGTTGCCAGGGCGCCTGGAGAAGTAAGCTTGCATCCGCCTGGCCAGTGAATGCGAGTGATGCTACCCAGGAACTACATAAGACTCCAGTGTACCTATTAACAAGTATATGAGCGCTTGAGTCAGGCACAGAGTGTCTGCAGCCGCGCTCTAACCTGTCCCCGCCATCACGTGGAACCCGCCATGGCAAGGAGGAGGCTACGCCGCCACGGAGCTGTCCAGGCGAACGGTGTGAAGCGTTAAGCATGGAAACCACTGTGTTTTGCTTACACCACATGTAGCCATCTTCCTGCCTGGTTGGGCTTCATTCCTTCTATGTGGGAACCTCACGTACACACCTTGAGTCATTCCTAGCCCGCAAGCAACCCACTTAGTTTATGAATGGATTAATGGCTCCACTATTAATCCTGATTGCCCAGTGGTTTCCTAAACAACTGTCTTCACCCCGGAGAGTTGAGAAAGAGGAAGAATCTCTCCTGATACCATCAAGCCTTTTTGTCTACACCGGAATACCTAGGTGCATATCTGATTCTCTATTGTCCCTTTCCCAGTTAATCCCATCTCCTCCCAATCACCCAGTCATTCCCACATTGATACCTACGGAGCCGCCCCAGGCCCTGTCGCAACCTGGAAGTTTCCAGGATGCCCAGGATGAAGGTGATGTTCATTGGTTGAAGTACACACCCAATCAGGTGTCGCCATTGACCCACCATTGGTCCAGCCGAAGTCCAGCCTTCTTGGTCATCAGCAGAACCTCCCATTACCACTCCCAGTCACCTCCCATCCCCTCAGGACTAAGGTGACTCTATATAACCTGTGGACTAGCTACCCACAGGTGTGCCTTCTACTCAGTAAACCCCCATTCCCGCTGGGTAGTAACACCCCCGATTCCTGATCAGTTTCGGGACCTTTCCCCCATTTCCTCATTCGTCGCCATCGGAGCCTTCCATTGGAGTCTGCGAGAGGTAGTATTGCCCTGTATGTCAATTCCTTTATGTTCCCCTATCGATCTCTCTATTTTTCCTAGACCTGTATGAATGTGTGATTGATTTTGTACCTTGTGTGAACGAACTATTGTTTCAAATAAACCACAATTGATTTTATTAAATTAGAGTTCTTTATTGAGCATTGACTCTCTGAACGGTTGAGCCTGGTATACAATTGATAACAAAGATTCCTTTTTAGGGCTAGCTGTCTCTCAGTCTAATTCCCCAACTTTATTTTGAGAGCAGTTTCCCTAACAGAAATTGGTGGAGAAAGCGTTGGCATTATCCTGTTTGTAGGAACACACGCGAGTCGACACGCGTGTCTTCATACAGACAGACGTAAGGTTGCACCGTTCAGAAAATCGTGCTAGTGAGGCTATTGCGTGAGTGATTGAGTGAATGAGTTCTGTGTGAACGGCTCTAGCGAGCATTTCTATAATTTGTGGGTCGGGCTGCTCCCCTTTCTATCATTCAGCGTTGGACTTCTCAGCCGCCCCGAGGAGGCCAGACACCTCGCAAGAGGACTGAGCCCGATCGAACGCAAGGGGGAAGTCCCGTGAAGTCCGGCCGCCGTCCCGAGGCCTTCTAAACGCGTCTATCGTGGGAGGGAATGTCAGGACAGGCTAGGATTGTTTAAGATCTGGATAGAGCACCCTTCCCTTCTCCCTTTTCTTTAGAGCTTAGTGCACACACGCACACACACTACATACACACTCAGACACCTACACACACACCCAAGTCCTTACACGAGTCTAGGCCAAGGCTAGTCTAAGGCACCCGACAGTCAAGAAGGCAAGCGGGTCACAGGACCGTTGCAATCTGACTGCTGGGCAACTTTTATTTTGTTTTTGTTTGCCCGAGACGCGATCGTTGGGTCGGCTCGCGGCGCCCTTTTCTGGCTGAGACGCGATCGTTGGGTCGGCTCTTGCCTAAAAACACTGCCCGGTGACGCGATCGTTGGGTCGGCCCGTGGCTCCCTTTTCACCCGAGACGCGATCGTTGGGTCGGCTCGTGGATTTTCCCTCTGGCTGAGACGCAATCATAGGATTGGCTCATTGCCTAAAACTCTGCCCGGTGACGCGATCGTTGGGTCGGCCCGTGGCTCCCTTCTTCACCCGAGACGCGATCGTTGGGTCGGCTCGTGGATTTCCCCTGGTGGCCGAGACGCAATCATAGGATTGGCTCGTTGCCTACAACTTTGCCCGGAGACGCGATCGTTGGGTCGGCCCGGTGCCCCGTAACTTTAGCTGAAACACCACTGGAGGTTGACAGTAGAAAAGAAAAAATAAACTAAAGTAAAACTCACCCCCACGCTAAAATGGAGATTTTCGCCAAAAAGGAGGAAGTCCCCAAGTTGGAAAAATGGTTGTTAAAGAAAGGGGACAACCCTTGGCAAAAGGGAATCTTTGACCAAGGCCCTGATCCCCTCCAGTCCTTTAGGGACATATTTGAGGAAAATTGCAACAACAAAACAATTAGCACTGGCAAAAGAGACCTTTTTGCCACGTGGGGTTTGTTTGAAGCCCTGCGGGATAGCTCAGCCCTGGTTAAACAACTTAGGGAGCAGCTTACGCAGAGAGATCAGGAAGTGAAACAGCACGAAGTGCAGGCAGAGAAGAAAGAACAAGAATTAGAGACAATTCTTAAGAAACACGCAGAGGTGCTGGAGAGGGAATTCCAGAGGCAGACTGCTGAAAGGGAATCCATACTCCAAAACCATGCGGCGGTGATGGAGCGGGAGTTCCAGAGGCAGACGGCAGAAAGGGAATTCCTGCTCCAGAGCCATGCGGCGGCGCTGGAGCAGGAATCCCAAAAACATACTGCTGAAAGGGAATCCATACTCCAGAACCATGCGGCGGTGCTGGAGAGGGAGTTCCAAAGGCAAACGGCTGAAAGGGAATTCCTACTCCAGAACCATGCAGAAAAATTGGAACAAGTGCAGCAGGATCACGAAATTGAAAAGGCAGAGCTCCATAGGAGACACGCTGCAGAAATAGACAGGATAGCGCAGGAGAATAATACCTTGGATCTTGACTGGCAACAGGCGAGTCGGACCGTAGAGGAGATTAAGGCTGAGAAACTCACCCTAGCTATAGCATATCAAGAGACAGTAACAGCTCTAAAGAAAGCCCAAACGCAAATAAAAGCATTGAGCAAGGAGCTGGAGCAAACTAAAAACCGGAATGACAAACTGCAACATGCCGTTGAGATAGCCACAGAAACGGTGAAGAGAACCAAAGAGGCAGCTAATCATGAGGCGTGTAAAAAAGAAATTGCCTCATTGCAGCAGAAGTTAGACCGTAAAAATGCTCTTATAGCAACGGTCTCCCCATCCACCTTCTATGCTTTTTCGGACGAGGAAAGTGAGGATGAGGGAGAAATACAACCAGTTTCCCGGGTTTCGGAGCCATGGGGGATTACCCCCGCCCCAATATACCCGGTGGTCACCCGACAAACCACCACTAAACAAGGGGGCGACACAGAAACTGTACAAATAACTAAGGAAGTTCAAGATTGGAAGATCGAGAACGTTAAAATGGCTTTTCAAATCCTCGGTCCATATAATAAAGAGACATCGGTACAATGGATGATGCAACTGAAACGGGAATACCCGGACATCACCATCAAGGAATTAAATCAGGTTCTGCGATTGGCCGCAGCGGGCCCAAATGCAGAAAAAGTAAGGGCCCAATTGGTGATCCCATACCCAGATACACTCACCACCCGGGAGTGGATAGCTGAAATATTAGCAGTCACCTGGGAGGAAGAGAGCATTAAATATGTTTACAACCAGCTTGTGCAGGGTCCGGATGAGGACCCCCTAATTTATCTATCAAAAAAACAGTTCCTAGCCGTAATTGCAGATGTAGTCATAGTAGATGAGGGAAAACCGCCCGATTATAATGACGAGGATTTTGTCCTTGATGTCATCCAAGGTCTTAATAGGACCACCAGACAGATGTTAGGACCCACCCATGCACACAACCCCGAGTGGGATCTCCTTCATTCTAACCTCAAGAATATCAGTAGATATATAGGTAAATATGGGCCTGATAAAAGGGGTAACAAGAAGGACCGCGCTAAGGAAGCCGTTAACACGGTTACTTATGCCAACAATGGGCCTCACTCTCAGTACCAGAAGAGGGAAGTTAATCCGGACCCCTATAACCCATCGCAGCCTCCAGTCAATCCTCCAACAGGACAAAATAAGCACACCCAAGGGCGGAACAACGGGAAACCGGCCAGGCAGAAGCCAGGAGCGAGGGGGGGAAACCCTAACTATCAACCAAGAGTCCCCCCTCCACCAGTGCAACCCACGGCCCCTTTTCCTCCTCCCGCAGTGCAACCGCACCCGGCCCCACAGCCTAACACAATGACGGGCCCTTATGGGGAGGCATATCAAGATTTACAGAATCAGAGTCGAGGGTACAAGCCTTCCTTTAACGGAAAGACCGAGCGGACTCGTTTTTGGAATTCGCTATCGCCCGTAGAACAGACTCAGCGGAAAGCGCTCTGGAACTTTTTACTCCGTGCAGGGTGCGATATGACCAATATGGATCTAGCACCCACTGCACTTTTGATGGAAAGGCAACAACAAGTGATACAGGGGTGGGGAAACCAGCAGCCGTCTGCTCCCCCACCTCCGCCAACCCAATCTCATTTTGCGGCACCTCAAGGGTATGCACCGCCCGTAGCTGCAGTAGTTCAACATCCGCCCCCTCCAATGCACCCCACTGTTCAGCTATATCCGGCTCCGATAGCCGCGGTCCAGCAGCAAACGGTCGTTAACAGTCCGGAATACGAGGAACAGGGTCTGTGCTAGGGGTGCCCGGGGCCCACTGATCTCCCCGAAGGAGTAGTGGCTAGACTTAAGCCAGACACTTGGGGGAGACCAATGGTAAAGGCAGGCATTGGGGCCCCAGGGAACATTAAACCTGCCACTCTACTAGTAGACACAGGAGCATCGATTAGTGTGCTGCATCCAACGCTAGTTACTCAAGGAACCCAGACAGATAACACTCTGGAACTGGCTGGGTATGCGGGAGGAAGCCATCTCTCCCACATCTGGAAAAAGATTCCAATCACAGTAGGGAGACTCAAAGCCACCATGAGAGCCTGTAATAATGCAGGAGAAGACGATGGGATGATTGGGGCTCCCTTCTTAAAGAAAAACCATTTAACGGTAGATTTAGCCAACGGACTCCTGTGGCACATCCCGGGAGGCCCGGACTTTATTAATGCTATACACCGATGTGCAGCTTTAAAGGCTCCCTTCCCTGTGTGTTCAGTAACGGGAGATCTATGGACCCTAAAGTTTCCCGGGGTATGGATTACTGACAAGGCGGAGTGTGGGACTGTGAGAAACGCTTGTGTTCTCATAGAAGGCAAAGATCCTCCTCCCCAGCGTCAGTACAAATACCCCGCGGAGGCGGAAACAGGGATAGGAAAAACAATTGAGGGTCTGTTGAAGTGGGACGTCATCCTCCCAATGCAGTCCATCTGCAATGCCCCCTTGTGGCCGGTCTTAAAGGCAGATGGAGTAACTTGGAGGATGACAGTGGATTTCAGAGCCCTCAATGCAGTGACTCCCCCGGTGGCCCCGGTGGTCGCCAAGTACAACGAGATAGTGGCAGCCATTGCAGCGGGATCTAAATTTTACAGCGTGGTGGACTTGGCCAACGCGTTCCACTCGATCCGCCTGCACGAATCTTGTTGGTATAAATTTGCATTTACCTTCCGCGGCCAACAATACGTGTTCAAGCGGACACCGCAGGGCTTCCATTCTAGCCCAAGCATTTGTCACGCGCATGTTGTACAGATGTGGGACCGACTGCTGCCCGGATCAAAGGATTGCGTGCTCAGTTATGTAGATGACGTGCTGATCCACGCAGAGACAGAGGAGAAGGTCCGGGAGGTCACTGAGGAGGTCCTCAACCTCATCCAGGAAACGGGCTTCAGAGCAAGCAGGGAGAAAGCCCAGCTAGTAAAGACCGAGGTGAAGTACCTCGGCATCACACTAGGAGCAGAAGGGAGAACACCGGACTCACAGAGAGTGGAAGTGATTTCCAAACTCCCTGCCCCCACAGACCCCCACTCACTAAGAGCTTTGTTAGGCACCTTTAACTTTTCCCGGGATTTCATCGAGATGTTCTCCGAGAAAGCCCGACCTCTTTATGAGCTCCTGAGGAAAGATGTGCAGTGGTATTGGGGACCGGAACAGCAAAAGGCTTTTGCAGAGCTCAAAAATGACCTCGCAAAGGCTCCGGCGCTTGCCCATCCCGATGTTACCCAGCCGTTTTTCATTCAGCTGGCTATCTCGGAGCACAGTCTGGGGGCTACTCTGATCCAGAGACGAGCGGGATCGCAGAGGGTGGTGGCTTACGCCTCCAGGAACCTTACTCCCGTGGAGGAAAAATTCTCCCCCTGCGAGAAGGTCTGCCTCGCTCTGGTTTGGAGTTTAACCCATTGGGAGTTTATAATAGGAGGAGCAAGGGTGGTAGTTCAAACCACTCATTCCCCTCTTAAGTATATTCTCTCCGGGAAAGTTAAAGATGGGCAAGTTTCGAACCAAAGGATCGCCCAATGGACGCTGGCGTTAACTAATAGAGGGGTCGATTTCCAGAAGGAACAAAAGGAACCGCCCTCGCCCTATGGCCTTGTAGTTGAAGGGGAAGAGCATGAGTGTCCGCTGCCAGTGGTACAACATATACCCTGGCCAGTTAATGGAGGAATAACCCTAGCGGAAGCCCGACAACAAGAGCTTGTTTGTTGGTTTTGCGATGGGTCTTCTTTCCATGTAAATGGCTCAGCTCGAACCGGCTACGGCGCCATTAGAGTGCAGGATTCCCTAGTCCTTAAAGGAACCGTCCGCCCTCATTCTAGCCAAGCCGCAGAAGTGGAAGCAGTGCTAGCAATCCTCCAGTTCGAGCCTTTGGATGTTCCTCTAGCCATTTTTACAGATTCTCATTGGACGGTGCAGGCGATCACGGCCTGGCTGCCCATTTGGAAGAAGCAGAATTGGCAGAATAGCGAGGGGAAAACAGTCGCGCATTCTCAGAAATGGCTGCAAATAGCGGAGAGAATAGAGGCGCGAACTGACTCCACCTACGTGACTCATGTTAAGGGACATCAGAGACAATATACAGAGGAAGGGATGTGGAACAATAGAGTAGACGCTATTGCCAAAGAAGCTGCATTCGCAGACAGCAATCCTTTCCGCTCACCCCCCACCTTTCCTTTACACCCGGTTACCACCCGGAACCAGAGCAAAGGGAGGGAAATCCTAATGGATCTGGGCGAGCTCCAGACAGACGACCCAGAGATCCTGGAGCTTGCCAAAGCCCAAAAGGATGAAACGGGGAAATATACCATCATTCAGAAAGAGGGCATTTACTGGGCAGTAGATAGTCAGGGGGAGCAACACTGGATTGTACCCCTGCAGGTCAGAGGGGATTTAATCAAGTTTGTGCACGAGCAGGGACACCGCGGTGCAAATCTAACTTTGGAGCGGGTAAAGGAGACGGGCTGGTGGCCGGGCATGCGCCAGGAAGTAGCACAGTGGGTCAATAATTGCCTTGCGTGCGCTATGGTTAATGCCGACACATCAGGACCCAAAGCTCCCATCCAGCACCAAAGAATAGAGGGACCCTGGGCTCGTATACAAATCGATTTTATCGGCCCCCTTCCCCGCACAGCAAGAGGGAATCGATACTGCCTCACGGTGATCGATCCCTTCAGCAAATGGGTGGAGGCCTTCCCGTGTAAATATAATACTGCCGCTACTACTGCTAAAATTCTATTTAACCACCTATGGACGAGGTGGGGAATCCCGAGGGTCATGGACTCGGATTTGGGGTCACACTTCATCGGGGAGGTCACGAAGGAATTATGCAAAGCCTTGGGGGTGGAACAGCGGTTTCACATTGCCGGGCACCCCCAAGCCTCAGGGGCAATTGAGAGGACTAACCGGACTATCAAGGAAGCCCTACGGAAAGTAGTGAAGTCCACAGGCAGGGATTGGGATGAAAAGTTACCCATTATCCTGATGGCACTGAGGGGTACTACTGCAGTTCATGGTCACACACCGCATATGGTCATGACAGGAAGGAAAATGGTGTTGCCAGAAGCCTTCTGGCTCAAAACACAACTTCCATCTGACTGGATGCCGGTGGTTGTGAATGACGCATGGGTGCAATCGCTAGTCACGGAGGTCCACAATATTCACCTGGAGGTAGCTAAACAACTAGGAAAAACACAGCAAGCGATGGATCAGAGATTAGGATGGGTTAAAAACCCTCGAGTGTGGGATCCAGGCCAGCTAGTGCTATATAGGAGATTCTCGCAAAACGAGCACTCCTTGGAAGCCAAATGGTTAGGTCCCGTCCCGATAACACTGAGGATCAGCCCAGCAGTCTACCAAGTAGAAATTCAGAAAAAGAACGGGGAGACCTGGCGAAAGTACTTCCACTGTTCCCAACTCAAGGAATGGAAGGGGACTGCGCCAGCTAACCCTAATCAGATTCAGCAACCTGAAGAGGCGCCGCCGCAGAGAAGAGCTGAAATCCGACAAATCTCTGTCATGCCCTGCCCTGAACCGGTGGATTTTCCCTTAAGTGATACTTTCCTCACCCTTGGTGTAACTTGAACAAGTCCAAGTACAAAGATTCCTGAGACAGACCTGTCCACAGTAATCTAGGGGGGGGGGTGCAGGAGAAAAGAACTCAGAACACAAACATGTAATTTTACAGCAAGTTTTTTTTTCCTCTTCTTTTCTTCTCTCTTGCGAACATTACTCCTTCCCTTTCCCCCTATTCCCCAACCTTGCCTTAGTACTTTGACTCCTTCAAGCTGATAGAAATAGCAAGAAGGGTCTACAGCGCAATCTTATCTTTTATTTTCAGGTACACAATATGGATTACCAGAATGTGAAGGTGAGATTTGTGAGAACAATGATGTATGCAATGTATTTAATGTTGATGCTAATGCAGGAGGAATGTACAGCTGATAGAGCAGTATTGCCCACTATAGTCCCATTCTCTCATTGGAGATGTAAGACAAGCCTATATCCCAAGGAAATCATGCTGTGCAAAGTCATAAAGTCTAATTATGGGGAAAATGACAGCAGACTCCCCAGAAGCAGCTATGACTTTCGCAGCTGTGATGAAGAGTGGGTCAGACCACCTAATATGATTCTGTTATGTGCTGGGACCAGAATGTTAACGCAGGAACTGTACTGTTTTTCTCATGAGGACACCATGAGACCTCTAGTGCCAATGCATTGTGTTTATGTCCCAAAGGGCCCACGGAGATTAACAACAACTCCCACAATAACTTCTAGCGCTACTCCAGCCTCTAAAGGGTTTACTGAGGACATGGGGCCATACTGTGAAATTGCAATCGTGTCGACCGCAGTGTGGAGCGCAAAGAATCCTTTCAAATTTATATTATCAATTGGCTCTAGGATAGAAAAGCCGCTTGCGTTCTCAATACAGACACCTAGTGGAGAGACGCATCACTACCAGCTAACTGCATGGTCGAATAAAAATTGGATTGTTACTGATTCGGAGTTAGGAATACAGGGACCTCCTGACTGGTTTATAGTAATAGACCCTCTATGCCAGCGGGAGTCTGCGATGGGAATGAAATTCACCAAATTGGGCACCTTCAACACAGAGCTTCCATCGGAGGAAGGAAACTACACCCTCACAATAGGGAATTTTACCCAGCTCCAATTCAACCCTCTCATTCCAGACGCTGAGAGCACATTAAGTGCCAACTCTCACATAATTGGCTCCCATGTGATTAAGCGGGATATTAGGGAACAAGTTTTAATTCGGCCACAGATGGTATTAAAGGAAATCAGGGTCAGCCTGACGGGATTAAATACCATCGAAAAATTGCCACAATGTGCTCCCTACTTGGAACCCAGCAAAAAGGGTTGGGAGGCTTGGCTGCAGTTATGGGTGGGGAACACGCCTCGCAGATTGAAACGATCTGTAGGAGACTGGGTTGCACCAGTTGCTGGAGGAGTAGCGGTTTTAGATTCTATAAATATAGAAACCCTTGCAAATAAATTTGCCTACGCTACCTCCTATATCTCCCAGCTGGGAAAACCCATTAATGACTCTTTCCACACCATCTCTGAAGTCCAGCATTCCATCAGCTCCATTTTAGTAAATTGGGAAAACCAAATTGAAAGAGATTTTGCCTTGCTGCTGAGAGGCACTCAATCACTACAATTGAATATTTCTTTAGCGCTGGCATGCACCCAGGCTCAAGCTATGAATTTAGCAGTAACCATGGGCATGATCAGGCAAGCCACGGAGGGAAATATCCCCCTGGAAATCAAGCAGTTAATTAAGCCAGAAATTCCCACCCCGCAATTGGAATTGGAAGCCTGGTGGACTCTGGTGAATACCTCTTTCTCAGTGGACAGGCAGGAATTGAGACTTCTCATCCTGATGCCCACTGCACAAAGGTTCTTTTATGTACACCCCGTTGTGCCACTAGGGCTGCAAGTGGGACCAACCGAAGTTCTGTATTCCTTGGACTCAGATAAATGGGCCAGGAATGAAAACGGAAGTTGGGAAGCTGTGGGTCTACAGGCATGTGTACACAAAGACAACCTGGGATTTATCTGTGATGAGCAGACTCTACAAACTCACCACCCCTGCGTGAACCCCTTAAGGGACTCCCCTCAAGAATGCAAATATGCGCTTAGGCAAGAGAACGCCTCCGCTTTTGTGTACTTGGGAAGAGGGTGTGCTTGCGTGAGGACGTATTGTGAGTACCTCATCATAAATACTTTCCACATCCAACCCATGCTCCCAGATGTAAACAGATGCTTCTGTAACTTATCTTCCATTGTGGGATGCGATATAGAATTCACAGTCCCCATATGGACTAGGGAAGAAATCCTGCTGGCCCCGAGTCTGTTCAAATTCATCCAGCCAGTTTTTCTGGGCATGGGGCTGCGGGCGATTAGATCCCTGCTGTCCCATCCCCTTTTAAAACAGACCTTGCAGGAAATTAAGAGGAGCGGAGACACAGCGTCCATGGTGGTTAAACATGATGGACAGGAAATCTCCGGGCTACTGACACAGATCAAGGACACGGGAAAGCATTCGTTCCTTGACGCGCTCCTTGGCTGGAGCCCTACTGGGTCAGCGATCCTTAACGTAGCCCTGCACCCTATTGTAGTCATTTTGGTCTTCCAGATTATACTCTGCATTGCAATAATTGTCTTGGGGTGCTGGCTGAGAAAGCAGCTCAAGAAGGTGGACGAGCTCCAAACCATGTGGAGATATCGTCCCCTCGTCATAGAAAAGCCCTAAGTACCACCTTGAATCCCTTCCCCACTTGTGCGAGGGGGGGGGGGGGGAGGCTCCCTTTCTTCATTCCTTTTCCAAGACCTTTCTTTTACTTGTAAGGGAGGGCTGTATAGCCCAAGGGAAAGGGAGAGGGGAGAAAGGCGACGAAACCGAACCGTGGAGGGAGGACCAACAGTGGCAAGGTAGAGCTTGCAAGGGCTGCCACCCGAGGGTTCAGAAGTATTCATCGGAAGACTCCCATCGGGTGCGTGCCCTGCTTTGCCACTTCAGGCTCCCATCTGAACCGGATCGCGCCAGGCGCGTCAGTTCGACAGGCCCACTGGGACCCCCGGTTTTGCAGCCCCACATGTTTAACAACAGCGGGGACCGGTCGGGTCACAGGCTAAAGCCGTCGGATCATCCCCCTCTGATGCCTCAATTCCACCAAGTAGCTAAAGGGTCACAACGAGTCAAATCAAAGCTCGGCCCAATATATATTTTAAATCCCTACACCCTGTGTATAGGTTTGGAAAACTTCCCCCTCCTTGCTCACCCCTGGACAAGGCTTTAAGGGTAAAGACCCCACTGCCCCGTCGCTCCCAGATCACCCTGTATTTGGGGCATTTGCATAGATCTTTTCGGCACATGCTCCAACTCTCGGGATGGGAAACAGAGGACGATGGGAAGTGTAGTCCCCACAGCCCGTTTTTACATTATGCATGTCAGTATATGTCAGCCCCTCGCTCTGTTCCTATGGGGAGTTCTATCTTTTACCAAGTAAAGGGTGGGCTCGTTGGCCCAGGGGGAAGGGGTGAGAGGAAGCCCAAATTGAGCAGAACAAACTCAGGGCATTCTTGCAAGTGTTGGATCGCTTCTTGATGGTCTAGATAACAGTCCCACCAAGTGATCCATCACTACAAGGCCCAAAGTGACTCTGGGACAGAACCTGTTCTGACCCAGAGAGACTCCCAGCAGTCCAGTGTTTGAGCTCTGTGACTCTTCCGGCGCTCCGTGATCCTGAAGGAACACAGGGAACGGAGAGGGGAAGAAGTTGCAGACGCTCAAAGCATCAGGAACCTGGCGCAGCCTCTGTTCTGACCCATTGGGACGCCTGAGCGTGCAGCCCTTACCCACATAACTGTGGAAGGGACTCAGGCTGTGCATGGGCACCCGAACCGAGGAGCTTAGGAAAGGCCACCTCCCCCGGGCACCCTAGGTCCGCCAGCTACCTTTTAGATTAAAAAGGCAACGCGGGCGAAGAGCAATCTTGGAGCCAATACACCTAAACTATGGTCCATTCACAAGCCACTATCCCCACAAGGAGCGGACCGAACCCAGGTCCATACATTTGATAAATGTTTTATAATATCCTATTCCCAACATGCCTTAGGCTTAGTTCATCTGCATAAACACACCATGCGCATGCACTAACCCAAAGTGCAGGATTGGAGACATCTGGGACTTAGAGTTCTAACCCCCCCATGGGGTAATGAATTATTGCTATTAAGATTTGTCTATCTTTTACCAGAGAAGGTTGGGCCGCCGAAGCAGCCCGAGGGTTAAAAGAGGGCAGGCACTGACACTTGCCCTCCGGAGCGCGGAGCTCCAGCTAAAAGTTCCGCCCACCTAAGGGTCTCAGGGGGCCAGAACAGACTCTGCACCAGGTGCCATACTTGCAGGGGCACCCTGAGTTTGTAAAGGCGCACACGAGACCAGGCAGAATGCTTGAACTCGGCCCCCACCGGGAACGCCAAACACACCGAAGCACCTTCAAGTCACGGTGACTCTGGCTTTCCCCCACCAGAAAGGAGTGCCCAATAATAGGAATACCGCTGAAATTAAACCTCAGACCTTTTGGGGTGATTTTGAATAAAGGGGGAGCCCCACAATGGCCCCAGGGACCCATTTCAAGGCAAAAGAGTATTTGCATATGTGCCTCCCACTTGGTTTGCTTAATGAACTGAATATCCTCTTTGCCCGACGCCTCTGTGAACCGCCCTGTCTGCCAGTAGAAGGCAGCGCTCAGCGGAAGACATGACGTGTCAGTCTACCCGTTGTCATCTCCCGGGCGGGAGAAGGGACGGAAGATGGGATTTTGGCCGACCAGCCATGTTTATATGTATGTTTGTAAGATGTTATGAATCTATTTTTGACCAAAAGAAGGGTGCCCACCCTTTTCAGGGGGGCTGGGCTCAAAAATTAGAGCAGGCTTTTGGAGAAATTGCGAGGCCGAACCAGGGAGTGTGGAGCTGGAGGGAGCGAGAATCGAGTTAGCCCTTTTACGAGCTATCTCATCAAGCTTTCCCAAGAAGCATCTCCCTGGCGGAAGGCCTCTCCTGGTGGTGTAGGCTCGGAGAAGCCCACCCAAAGGAGTAACCGGCCGCGCTCGAAGCCCTCCTCACCATGGTTTCCATCGCATGGTCAGGTTAGCGTGAGGGACGGGAAGAAAAAGAAAAACCCCCCACACTGCTTTGCTCAGGGTCATTTGCATCTCCCACACCCACCAATAGACCACTGGCACCACATTAAGGGCACGACCCCACAGGAAGTGGGAACCTCCAGGCAACGCAGAACCCTCCCCTGCCAATCCAAACTTTGATTGACAGACAGAGACCCTTAGGTTGAGTGTCAACGGGAACCTAAGTTTTCCTTATGTGTTTGTTTTTGCTTATGTTCTATCTTTTACCAAGTAAAGGGGGAGTCCCCCCCTCCCAGTCAGGGAGGGACTCCAATAGGCCCTAAAAGAGAACCACGCTTAAGCGGGTTCTCCGGAGCCCAAACGGGCTCCCGATTAAAATATGGGAAGCGATCCCTGGGTCTACTTCCCCGAACCTACACACCAGGAGAGGCCTTTCCGTGGCCACGCTCCCCGGTTCGGGTTGTAGACCCATGGGTCCGCACGTCCATCGTATACCGTTCCCCTATGCCAAACCTATAGGGCACGGGAGCGGACCTACTTTAAGATTGAAGAGAGCAGTCCGGAGCCAAACGGGAAAGGGCTGCAAAAGTATAAGAAACTATGACTGTGTATTAGTGTTTTGTCTGGAAAGTTTATTATTGTGCTAGAACTGTATAAACTTGGACAAGAGTCTGTAAAAACCTCTCCCAGAACCCTTTGTCCATGACATTTACATAAATATACAGGAAACTCCTTCTGACAGGGTCTCCCCAGACCATGTGAACGGGCCCCCGACCGGATCCGAGCAGGATCGGAGGCCTCCGTGTTGGGCATGCTCCATGGGTGACTTGACCTCACTATGGGCAGCCTGAATACAAGGGGGGGGGGTGGGATATCCGCTGCAGACTCCTCGGCGCCGCCAGCCTCCTCCCCTCCAGAAGGAGACTACAGACAAGCCAAATGAGAAGGGAAACCTCCCCGTTCCCCAGCATGGAAGTTATCGAGGGGGGGAGAAGAAGACCGAAGACCAAAAAGGTCAGACAGATGAATTATGTATTAGCATAGTGATAGGATTTGTGTTTTATTATATGTATGAAATGTAACCCAGTGATTTTAAATGACTTGCCTTGGGAATCTGCGTATAATATAAAATGCTTACTGCCTGTCTAATCAATTATGGCAGCCTAGCCGGCCTAGACTGCACACATGATTTCTGCTTTTAAGTGACCTTTGATTCGAATACCTTGTATCTGGAGATTCACCATGTTTTTTTTTTTTTTATGGATTTTAATAATGCTATATTTTGCTTTTAAGTAACCTTTTAAATCTAAATACTTTGTATTATGAGATTTTATTATGTGCCTTTATGAATTTTAATACTGTTATATGAACCCTTGGTTCAGATACTGTGTATTGTGAAACTTTACTATGTGTTTTAATAATGCTATATGAAATATTGAATATGTACAATGTATCCCAGAAGGCCTCCCTGTAAGCACGAACGCCAAGGAAGGATCTGATGGCCCATTGGCATTTTTAAAATTATGTTTTTGAGTAGTTTTAGATAGTGGCTCCAACCTTTTTGCAGGTAGCCGGTATTCCATAGTAGATTTCCCATGCTTCAAGGGTTTAACGCCCTCTTAACGAAGCCCCGTTTTTCTTTATTTTTATCCGTTGCATATGCGAGACTTCGCCACTAGGCGGTGACGTCAGTCTCGAGGGGGGGAACTGTGAGGAAAAACCCCCTACTTTTCCTAATATGTGCACATCATGATCACCAACATGGTTGCCAGGGCGCCTGGAGAAGTAAGCTTGCATCCGCCTGGCCAGTGAATGCGAGTGATGCTACCCAGGAACTACATAAGACTCCAGTGTACCTATTAACAAGTATATGAGCGCTTGAGTCAGGCACAGAGTGTCTGCAGCCGCGCTCTAACCTGTCCCCGCCATCACGTGGAACCCGCCATGGCAAGGAGGAGGCTACGCCGCCACGGAGCTGTCCAGGCGAACGGTGTGAAGCGTTAAGCATGGAAACCACTGTGTTTTGCTTACACCACATGTAGCCATCTTCCTGCCTGGTTGGGCTTCATTCCTTCTATGTGGGAACCTCACGTACACACCTTGAGTCATTCCTAGCCCGCAAGCAACCCACTTAGTTTATGAATGGATTAATGGCTCCACTATTAATCCTGATTGCCCAGTGGTTTCCTAAACAACTGTCTTCACCCCGGAGAGTTGAGAAAGAGGAAGAATCTCTCCTGATACCATCAAGCCTTTTTGTCTACACCGGAATACCTAGGTGCATATCTGATTCTCTATTGTCCCTTTCCCAGTTAATCCCATCTCCTCCCAATCACCCAGTCATTCCCACATTGATACCTACGGAGCCGCCCCAGGCCCTGTCGCAACCTGGAAGTTTCCAGGATGCCCAGGATGAAGGTGATGTTCATTGGTTGAAGTACACACCCAATCAGGTGTCGCCATTGACCCACCATTGGTCCAGCCGAAGTCCAGCCTTCTTGGTCATCAGCAGAACCTCCCATTACCACTCCCAGTCACCTCCCATCCCCTCAGGACTAAGGTGACTCTATATAACCTGTGGACTAGCTACCCACAGGTGTGCCTTCTACTCAGTAAACCCCCATTCCCGCTGGGTAGTAACACCCCCGATTCCTGATCAGTTTCGGGACCTTTCCCCCATTTCCTCATTCGTCGCCATCGGAGCCTTCCATTGGAGTCTGCGAGAGGTAGTATTGCCCTGTATGTCAATTCCTTTATGTTCCCCTATCGATCTCTCTATTTTTCCTAGACCTGTATGAATGTGTGATTGATTTTGTACCTTGTGTGAACGAACTATTGTTTCAAATAAACCACAATTGATTTTATTAAATTAGAGTTCTTTATTGAGCATTGACTCTCTGAACGGTTGAGCCTGGTATACAATTGATAACAAAGATTCCTTTTTAGGGCTAGCTGTCTCTCAGTCTAATTCCCCAACTTTATTTTGAGAGCAGTTTCCCTAACAGGCTCTGCGGGCAAGCTAAAATATGCTTGCCGCCTAAACGGGTTTGAGGTGGGACATCCATACTAGCCTTTAGGGCATAGTGGTCCAACCATGGCACTGCTTCCGCAGTAACCTGGTCCACTGAAATTCCCGCTGCAAAGATCAAATCCAGCATGTGTCCCACCTGGTGAGTGGGCTTTGTAACAAATTGGGAGAGTCCCAGTGTTGCCATAGATGACACTTGGTCAGCCACCTGATTCGAGGTTGCATCATCCGCATGGACTTTGAAATCACCCAGGATCAAAAGCCTTGGGTGTTCCAATGCCCAGCCTGCTATGGCCTCCATCAGGGACGGTAAGGCACTGGCCAGTGTGTTAGGCTGAGACTGAATCCAGCTAAGACAGAGGTTCTGTAGGATACAGGCTTCCCATTCTTAATGGAGTGCCATTAACTCAGGCACAATCTGTCAAGAGTTTGGGCATTATTCGTGATGTCCCTTAACTATGGAGGCCCAGGTCATGAATATTGCCAGGCTGGCATTTTTCCATCTACACCAAGCAGCTCCCTTCCTGTTGCACCCCAACCTAGCCACAGTAATCCATGCAACAGTCACCTCCAGACTAGACTACTGTAACTTGTTTTATGTGGGTCTGCCCCTGAGACTGACTTGGAAACTCCCAAATGATCCAGAATGCGGTAGCACAAGTCCTGATGGGAATGCCAAGGACAGCATATATACAGCTATACCGGCTCCAAGTAGAGAACTGAGTCAGGTTCAAGGTCTTGGTGTTAATTTTTAAGGTTCTGAGTGGTTTGGGACCTTCATACCTTTGGGATCATCTCCTCAGGTATGTCCTCTGAAAACAACTTCCTGGTTGTCCCTGGCCCAAAAGATATCTAGCTGTCGTCAACCTGGTGGGACACTCTGCCAAAAACCACCAGGGCTCTGCAGGATTTAATGCAATTTCACAGGGCCTGCAAGGCAGAGATGTTCCACCAGGCTTTTGGTTGAGGACAGCAATAGTTTCCATCATGGCTGCATCTTCTTCTTTTCTCCATCTTCTCGCTTCAGCCTTCTACTCCTCCTGCCCATGAGACAGCAACACAATCCAGAGTGGATTTAAGTTTAAATTAATAATGCCATCTGAGATTCGTCATAATGTAGGAAAATAAAGGTCCCCTGTGCAAGCACCAGTCATTTCTGACACTGGAGTGACGTTGCTTTCACAACATTTTCTCGGCAGACTTTTTATGGGGTGGCTTGCCGTTGCCTTCCCCAGTCATCTACACTTTCCCCCCAGCAAGCTGGGTACTCATTTTACCGACCTCAGAAGGATGGAAGGCTGAGTCAACCTCGAGCCAGCTGCCTGAAAACCCAGCTTCCGCCGGGGATCGAACTCGGGTCATAAGCAGAGTTTAGGACTGCAGTACTACAGCTTTAACACTCTGTGTCACCGGGTTCTTAGTCATAATGTAAGGATTGTTTTAATTATTTTAATAATTTTAATGTTACAATGTTTTTAATGTGTTGTATATCACCCAGAGCCCCATGTATTTGGGGATAGGTGATCCACAAATCTAAAGTATAAATAAATAAATATAATGCCAGCTGTTGTCAAGCACAGAATCACAGTCTAAGCAGGGGGTGGAGTGGAAGCCCAGAAGAACCAGTGCAATGTACAGTGCCCAACAAGCCCAGTGCCTTCTGTTCATCATATACTCTTATACATATACTACTCTTAAATACATTCTGTCACCAAGCAGGATAAGGATGAGAAGGTCTTGAGACCAAGAAGTGATAATGAGGGAGGCATGGAAAAATAAGATGAAAGGAGACAGAAATGAATGAGAAACAGGTGATGCCAATAAAGGTACAATATTGATTGATTGAATGAGAAACAGGTGGAAAAGGGGGAGAGAAATTAAGAGAAGGAAAGATTGTTTTATCTTGCTGTAACACCATAACAACTGCTTTGCAAGATTTGGCTGAGATGGGTGCAAAAAGAGGAAGAGAGAAAAGCTAGACCATTTGAGAAAATGACCTACAGGCTGGCCTTTACTGTATTAGCAGCTATAAGCATGCTGGCTTGGTTGTATGACCTGTTAAGTGAGTTTGCTTCAGTCTGGGAGAAAGGGAAGTCTAGCTGATCCTAGAGTGCTTTTGCTGTGCTCAGACTTCCATGCACCCCTAGTGGCTGCAGCCAGAAGTGCATTTAAAAATAAAAAGAAAGACATTTGGTTGGACGCACCATGACTCTGGCTTTGAGGGCTCTCCAGCAGACTTTCTAAAGCTTCACTTAGGCCAATAACAGTTCTTTCAAAACTCAGTCCCGCCTCCCTCACAAGGTGTCTGTTGGGGAGAGAGGGAGGAAAGGTGAATGAGACTCCTTAGTGAAGAGAAAAGTGGCATATAAAACTAACTCTTCTTCAGAGACAGAGCTTTTTTAGTAATGGCATCTCAGTTACAGAATGGCCTTCCCCTTGAAGTTTCCTTTTAGCTGCCAGGCCAAAACGTTTCTGTTCACCCAGACTTTTACTTAAGGAGCTGATATTTTTAACACTTTGCGTGGAAAATGTTAAGCTAGCAGTGGTCCATTTTTATAGTCTATGTTTTTTTGCTGGACCAGATTTTTAATGCTGGACTTATTTTAATGTTTTGTTTCTATTACTTTTAATTTTGTAAGCTGCCTTGGCCGGGTTCCTGAGAAGCAGCATAAATTTATTTATTATTTTTCTAGTGAGAATGAACATAAATTAGCCGGATGCCATCGGATTTGGAAATTTTACTGTTTTATTGTTTTAAAAATTATCCAGTGTTTTAATCTTGTTTATTTTTGACATGATGTTCATTGCTCAGATCCTCGCCTTGGCCAGAATGGGGTAATCAATAAAATCTAATTAATACTACTACTGATAATGATATTTCAGATAATAAAATACATAATAATTCAGAAGATTAAAGACAGTTAAAATATAAATAATAGACAGCCCTTGGTTAGGATACAAAAACATTTTTAAAAGAATAAATAAACCTTGAGATCTGAGTGAACAAGACTTAAGACCCTGCTCAGATGGAGGGGAATTAATACTGGTTTGGGATCAAAATGAAAACTAACAGAGCTCCAAGGCAAGCTTAGAAAGGAAAACAAATGAATTGCACTGATCAGAGAGAGTTTATTGAGGACAAGTATTGGGTTCCAGTTGTAATGTACTGAGTGACAAGGCGTGTTGAAGGCAACATACTTTATTGGTGAGTACATCACAAGAGAGGGAATCATGGGCCGGGTCCCGATTATATACATTCCCCGGAACAACCCTCCGTCTGGCCAGGTCCAATCCTGGCCAGTTAAACTTCCCGCCTCAGATCTTGATTGGCGGATCGTATTAGCGAGCTACATCCGCGGACCAGTGGGTGTCCACTGGTCGCCTCTGTAGCGTACGCTGTGCTGTACATAGAGACTTGAATGTAGGACATAACACCAGTCAAGCAGAAATAGACATTTCAGCAGGGGACAAATTGGAGGGGAAATCATTCTCTTCTGTCCAGGGTTTTGGACCATGTGTGATTATTCTTCAGGATCATCTCTATTTTTTGCCAGCCGATGTTTTATATACTGAACAACTGGAACAGCATACAATTAAATGGGCTGTTGTAGTGAGTGTGCATATTGGATGCACAAATTCTTTTTGTGACATTTAAAAGGATGTAGGGTTGCCAAGTCCAGTTCAAGAAATATCTAGGGACTTTAGGGGTGGAGCCAGAAGACATTGGGGCAGAGCCAGGAACAAGGGTGTGACAAGCATAACTGAACTCCAAGGGAGTTCTGGCCAATACATTTAAAGGGACAGCACACCTTTTTAAATGTCTTCCATAGGACATAATGAAGGATAGGGGCACCTTCTTTTGGGGCTCATAGAATTGGACCCCCTGGTCCAATTGTTGAAACTTGGGGGGTACTTTGGGGAGAAGCGCTATATACTATACTGAAAATGTGATGCCTCTACCTCAAAAAACAGCTTCCCCAGAGCCCCCGAAACCTCCAGATCAATTCCCCATTATAACCTGTGAGAATCAATCTCTACATAGGGAATAATGAAGTGCTCAGCAGACGTTTCCCTCCCCCTCCCCCGTTTCTGGCGACTCTGAAGTGAGAGATTGGCCCCTCTACTCACGAGTTGCTGCGAACTTCTTCAAAGTAACACAGACTCCCCATCCCAAGAGGAAGCCTTTCAATCGGAGACTGAAGCCTCTGGAGGGAGAAAGGCACATGGTCCTCTGGAGGCGGGGCTTCCCCTCGCCGGCCAGCTGACTGGGGGCGGGAAGAAGCCTGGGAAAGCAGAAGAACCCCCGCTGGGACCTGGGGATTAGCAAGCCTAAAATGATGTGTTGTTGATACTAGTATAGCACAAGTGGCTTTTTGAACCTTCCTCTTTGACCTCAGGCATTACAAAGCCCTGAGCCAGGCCTGCAAATGTCACTGCCCAGCTCTGAGCCTCTCCATAGGACTCCTAATGCTTCTCTTTTGCTATGCCTGGCTTGGTAATTCCTCTGTTACATGCCTATCAAGTATTTAAAACATTGGCAGCTTTTCAGATAACATAATGTTCTTAAGAACAACCCCACGCTGAACAAGATAATGAAATATTTAAGTCCACACCTGCTAACACCCTCTTATTTACATCTTCAACACACTTTAATAGGATATTATGCCACATTTTGCTTATTTCTTTCCTAAAGCAAATGTTAACAAGTTCATGAAGCTCCCAGGAATGATGAACTAACAAGAATTATAGGCTATGTGTTCTTTGGCATTAATACAGTTAAAAGAATCTACAAGGACCAAAACATTTGGATATGGCCATTTTATATGGTGAATTATGAAATGAAACAATATATCAAGCATTGGTTTTAGTTGAAGAAATTGAGGCAACAGACAGGCCCAGTTGGCTCATACAGCAAGGTGATCCACACCTATCCCAGGGAAGCCTCTGGTCTTAGTTTCCCTTCTAGGGAGATTTTTGAAGATGTCTTCAAACTAATTGTTAGTGTGCATGCCAGAATATACTTTCTCTGCAACCACAACCTATTTTATAATGATCTGTACCCCACCAAAAATATCACAGACAGACAGATTTCCATTAGCTGCACAAGACCCTTTCACCTATGCTAGGCTTGCCTGCCTCCAGGTGGGTCTGGAATTCTCCATACTTACCACTGATCTCCAGACTAAACAGATCAGGTCTCCTGGAGAAAATGGCATGTTTGGAGGACAGACTCTATGACATCACATCCCTGCTGAGCTCTTTCCCTTCTCCAAACTCCACCCCCCCCCCCCCAAGGAAGAAGAAGAGATTGGATTTATGCCCTGCCTTTCACTTGGAGTCTCAGAGCAGCCTACAATCTCTTTCCTGCAGCCTACTATCTCCTTCCACAACAGACACCCTGCAAGGTAGGTGGGGCTGAGAGAGCTCTTTTGAGAACTGCTCTTGTGAGAACAGCTCTGAGAGAACTTGTGACTGTCCCAAGGTCACCCAGCAGCTGCATGTGGAGAATGGGAAATCAAAACTGGTTTTCCCAATTAGAGACCATGCACTTAACGAATGCACCAAACTGGCTCTCAAATATCCAGGGAATTCCCAAACTGGAGTTGATAACCCTACACATTTGCCTTGCATTGTAGCCCCAAATACCCCCTGAAATTCTTCAAAGGAACAGGAATCCACAAGACCAGCATTAAGAGGAGTCAGAGGCTGGCAACAAGATGCAAACCCGGCAAAAAGTATCCCCCCTTCCATCAGTGGAAGTCCTAGGAAGGATCCAACTAATTGTGAGATTAGACATTCTTTCTCTCTAGGCTTGGCTTCGCGAACGAAGATTTAAGAAGGGTGCAATAGTCCACGTTTGCTGCAGGCTCGCTGGTGGCTGACAAGACCAATGTGGGACAGGCAGGTCCAGCCACAGCGGCTGCAGGGAAAAGTCTGATTTAGGGTTGGTCCTGTAGCAGTGCGATTCTTCCTCAATCTCCTTTTGTCCTCAAGACCAGCTATGCGTGTGTTCTCAAAGGAAGAGACAGCCTGGTGGATGGTGTGCCTCCATGCTTTGCGATCTGAGGCTAGGTCAGACCACTGGTGATGGTTGATGTGACAGGTGCTAAGGGATTTCTTCAAGGAGTCCTTGTACCTCTTCTTTGGTGCCCCTCTATTTCGATGGCCGGTGGAGAGTTCGCCATACAGGGCAATTTGGGAAGGCGGTGGTTTTCCATCCTAGAAATATGCCCTGCCCAGCGCAGCTGCGTCTTCAACAGCAGTGCCTCGATGCTGGTAACCTCTGCCCGCTTGAGGACTTCAGTGTTGGTCACAAAGTCACTCCAGTGGATGTTGAGGATGGTGCGAAGGCAGCGCTGATGAAAGCGCTCAAGGAGTCGCAGGTGATGACGGTATAAAACCCACGATTCGGAGCCATAGATGAGGGTTGTCATCACAACCGCTTTGTAAACATTGATCTTTGTGCCTTTTTTCAGATGCTTGTTGCTCCACACTCTTTTGTGCAGTCGGCCAAATGCACGGTTTGCCTTTGCTAGCCTGTTGTCAATCTCCTTGTCGATCTTGGCATCTGAGGAGATGATGCACCCCAGGTAGCTGAACTGCTGGACTGTCTTCAGAACTGATTCACCCACAGTGATGCAGGGAGGGTGATAATCTTCCTGGGGTGAAGGCTGGTGGAGAACTTCTGTCTTCTTCAGACTAACTTCTAGGCCGAATAGCTTGGCAGCCTCTGCAAAGCAGGACGTCATATGCTGCAGAGCTGATACCGAGTGGGAGACGAGTGCAGCATCATCAGCAAACAGTAGCTCTCGGATGAGTTTTTCCATTGTCTTGGAGTGTGCCTTTAGTCGCCTCAGGTTGAACAGGCTGCCATCGGTGCGATAGCGGATGTAGACACCATCGTCCTCATCTAGATCTACTGCGGCTCTTTGAAGCATCATGCTAAAGAAGATCGTAAAGAGAGTTGGCGCGAGAACGCAGCCTTGCTTTACACCTGTGCCTATTGGGAAGGGCTCCGAGAGGTCGTTGCAGTGTCTGACTTGGCCTCGCTGGTCTTCGTGTAGCTGGATGATCATGCTGAGGAACCTTGGGGGACATCCTAAACGTTCCAAGATTTGCCACAGGCCTTTCCTGCTAACGGTATCGAAAGCTTTGGTAAGGTCGACAAAAGTCACATACAGACCCTTGTTCTGTTCCCTGCATTTCTCTTGGAGCTGCCTGAGAACAAATACCATGTCGGTGGTGCTCCTGTTAGCTCTGAAGCCGCACTGGCTCTCTGGGAGGAGTTCTTCTGCAATGGTGGGCACCAGTCTGTTCAGGAGTATTCTGGCAAGGATTTTGCCTGCGATGGAGAGCAGGGTTATCCCCCAGTATTTGGAGCAGTCTGACTTTTCCCCTTTGTTCTTGTATAGGGTGATGATGATTGCATCGCGAAAGTCCTGTGGTAATTTGCCTTGTTCCCAGCAGGTGACAAGTACTTTGTGAAGTGAGCTATGTAGTACTGTGCCCCCATGCTTCCAGATCTCTGGTGGAATTCCATCAACTCCTGCTGCCTTGCCACTTTTCAGTTGCTTGATGGCTTTAACAGTCTCTTCTAGGGTGGGGATCTCATCCAACTCTGTTTTCACCGGTTGAAGTGGGGTGAGGTGGATTGCTGAATCTTGAACTACGCGGTTGGCACTGAAGAGAACCTGAAAATACTCTGACCACCGGTTCAGTATGGATGCCTTGTCTGTGAGGAGCACTTGGCCGTCTGCACTATGCAAGGGACTCTGAGCCTGATATGATGTATCATATAGTGATATTCTTACATTCTTACACTATTAAAAAATGGTCACAGTCAGTTTCCAAGTACACTTGCTTTAGAAGCGAGAACAGACTGTTATTAGGGATGGACACAAACCAGCTGCAAACTAAAGTTTGCCATGAATTTTGGCTGGTTTGTGCCTCACAAAGCAATATTTGTGAACTGAAGAACCACCACAAACTTCCACGAATTTTGATGTACTTTGTGGAGGTTCATAAACAGTGGCAGGGAGCTCCCCACAGCTCAGCTGTTGGGTTTAAATGGCTTGGAGTTGTTTGATAATGTCTCTGACCAATCTTTGTCTGAGACATTATCAAACAGGGATGAGCACCGTCCGAACCTCTTCGTGGTTTGGGAATAGAAGTCCGTGACAGGTTCATAGGCATGGAGCAGAAAGCAGGGATTTCAAGGGACTAAGAACATAAGAGAAGCCATGTTGGATCAGGCCAACAGCCCATCCAGTCCAACACTCTGTGTCACACAGTGGCAAAAAATTTTGCATATACACACACACTGTGGCTAATAGCCACTGATGGACCTGTGCTCCATATTTTTATCTAAACCCCTCTTGAAGGTGGCTATACTTGTGGCCGCCACCACCTCCTGTGGCAGTGAATTCCACATGTTAATCACCCTTTGGGTGAAGAAGTACTTCCTTTTATTCGTTTTAACCTGTCTGCTCAGCAATTTCATCAAATGCCCACGAGTTCTTGTATTGTGAGAAAGGGAGAAAAGTACTTCTTTCTCTACTTTCTCCATCCCATGCATTATCTTGTAAACCTCTATCATGTCACCCCGCAGTCGACGTTTCTCCAAGCTAAAGAGTCCCAAGCGTTTCAACCTTTCTTCATAGGGAAAGTGTTCCAGCCCTTTAATCATTCTAGTTGCCCTTTTCTGGACTTTCTCCAATGCTATAATATCCTTTTTGAGGTGCGGCGACCAGAACTGCACACAGTATTCCAAATGAGACCGCACCATCGATTTATACAGGAGCATTATGGTACTGGCTGATTTGTTTTCAATTCCCTTCCTAAAAATTCCCAGCATGGCGTTGGCCTTTTTTATTGCAAATGCACACTGTCTTGACATTTTCAGTGACTTATCTACCACGACCCCAAGATCTCTCTCTTGGTCAGACTCTGCCAGTTCACACCCCATCAACTTGTATTTGTAGCTGGGATTCTTGGCCCCAATGTGCATTACTTTGCACTTGGCCACATTGAACCGCATCTGCCACGTTGACGCCCACTCACCCAGTCTCAACAGATCCCTTTGGAGTTCCTCACAACCCTCTCTGGTTCTCACCACCCTGAACAATTTAGTGTCATCCACAAACTTGGCCACTTCACTGTTCACTCCCAACTCTAAATCATTTATGAACAAGTTAAAGAGCATGGGACCCAGTACCGAGCCCTGCGGCACCCCACTGCTTACCATCCTCCACTGCGAAGACTGCCCATTTATACTCACTCTCTGCTTCCTATTACTCAGCCAGTTTTTGAGTCCCTTTAAACTCCTGCTTTCTGTTCCCCATTAAAGCT
The DNA here is from genome assembly GCF_032191835.1 of Heteronotia binoei. NCBI lineage: Eukaryota > Metazoa > Chordata > Lepidosauria > Squamata > Gekkonidae > Heteronotia > Heteronotia binoei. The sequence continues at coordinate 146,877,917 of NC_083223.1, forward strand.
GCAAAAACAGTTGAGTGGTGGGGAGGCTCCCCACCACTCAGATGTTTTGGGCTGTCTAGTGCAGTACCTTTAAACTTAAAAAGGACTGCAGTCCCTTTCAGTGGGGTTTGCAGTGCCACAAACCGCACAAACCAGTTTGGTTAAGTAAAGTAAAGTAAATTTATTTTTATATCCCGCCCTCCCCCGCCAAAGGCGGGCTCAGGGCGGCTCACAGACATGGAATACCATGATTTAAATAAAATACAATCTAGACAGGCAAATTTAAAATACAATTCAGTAACATAGGTTGGTTAAAATAAATAAAACAGCTATTATAGAATTAAAATTAGTTAAGGTGCTATAGATCACAATCGTACATAAGATGGCTAGGTAGCTACAAGTCAGTTTAGTCAGGTTCTGTCTTAAAAGCAAGCTGAAAGAGAGTGGTTTTGCAAGCCCTGCGGAATTGATTCAGGTCCCGCAGGGCTCGTACCATCTCTGGAAGTTGATTCCACAATGGTTCATGAACAAGCCTCCCGGTTTTTCCTGGTTCATGACCATCCCTATTATCAAATATTTTCCCTAATTTAACAGGATATAAGGCACCCCTGTCTTTGGTGATTTGCCATCTCTGCCTAAATGTTGGCTCCTTATAATCTAATTCTAGGAGGACCTCATAGAGTTTCCCTAATAATCCTTTGAAAAATTCAGAGCACATCATTAGCATCTCAAAAACATTCAATAGCTGGGAAATATCTATTCTTTGAGCTAGCTTGGTGTAGTGGTTAAGTGTGAAGACTCTAATCTGAGAGAACTGGGTTTGATTCTCTCACTCCTTCACCCCTGCTGAGTGATCTTGGGTAAGTCACAGTTCTTGAAACAGCTGTTCTCTCTTGAAAGCAGTTCTTGAAAGAGCTCTCTCAGCCCCACCTACCTCACAGGGTGTCTCTTGCGGGGAGAGGAAGGGAAAGGAGATTATAAAAAGCTCTGAGACTCCAAGTGAAGGGTGGGGTATAAATCCAATCTCCTCCTCTTCAAAACTGCAGGTAAAGATTTTAATCTGCTGATACTAAAATTCCACCAAAGGATTACTTTCCATCCTCTCCCTTATTTGATTCCACGAACAAATTTTCCCTTCTTTCAAAAAATCTGTGATCTGATTGAAGCCAGCCCATTTCCAAAGACCCCACAAGTCTGATTTGCCTAAAATATATGACATAAGGGGACAGGGGTCTAATAGAAAAAACAATCTCAATTTCTTCCATATAGAATAGATAGAGGCCTTAGGAGGCTTTACTTAGCATTTTTTGTATACTATTGTTAACCTCCACCCAGATTCAAATGTTTAGTGGTACAATTATATACAGTTGTTTAAAATACCATATCCTTTTTATCGAGAACCTCTGAACCAATATCATGACACCATAAATCTTGTAGTATGGTAGTAGTTTTCAATTGATGGAGCCACTAGGCCACATCTCTTTTTGTTGCTCTACATATCTGAGCCTTTCTGTACCTCCAGATAAATTGATCTATCATTTTCTGGGTTTTGGTTAGAAACTTCGGGATCAGTGCAGCAATGTCAGTGGAAAGAAGAACAAAGTCTGAGTCCAGTAGCTAAGACTAACAAAGTTTTATTCTGAGTATAAGCTTTCGTGTGCATACACACTTCATCAGATACACTGAAACAGAATTCACTAACCATAACATATAGGTAGTGGGTGAGGAGGATGTTGCCAAGAAGTGCCAATTAGAGCTAAGATTTGATAAAGGCTATTGGTAAGGGCTGTGAATAACAGCAAATATAGTTAAATTGGATTAAGGCAATTGGATTAAGTAGAAAGAAGGGTTATTCTTAAAAGGTTTTAAAAATATATATGTTGAAAATATCTGATAGGATCTCTATATTAATGCCCATACTGAATGGTAGAATTATGCATGACATGAGTGTGTTCCGTTTATCCTGCACCAAATCAGACTGTCTGTAACAAAAGTGTCTCAGGTTTTTTCCACTGACTAGAAATTCAATTACTTTAAAAACTTACAATCCCTTCTGTCAGGGCAAACTTTAGGCAGCTTCAGATAACATTAGATTTTATAATTTTATTACACTTGATTTGTTGCTGAGTTATTCCACTGACTCCACTGTCTTTTGTTGTTGTTTTGTGTTTTTTAAAGTTAGAACTTGTAAACTACCTTGGAGACTTTTTGAACAGAAAATGCAGGATATACATTTTTTTCAGAGTAAATTGTGTGCGTATCACTAATATGGACAGATAGCTGAGGCCGAAGTAAATGTTTTTCTGGGGCAGAGAATTACCAGCCCCCAGCCTAAATGTCTCTCCCCACAAAGAACTGAGGAGCAGGAGAAAAATGGCCTTCACATAGCAATGCTCTAGGAAACTATAAATCAATGCAGCCTAGAAAGTTACCCAAAAGTGACATCACATCCTCCCAAATCCCATCCTCCCATCCTACTTAAGCATCTCCCTCAAAGTTAGAAACCTACAAAATTGGTTTTTCTCAAAACAGACTGAAAGCCCTTAGTACTGCACCATATATGCATATCTGCATCCTCTATGGTATAGTCTGTCTGTGGTTGGCAGAGAGCCCTGTCCCAGCAGAATCCCCCACAATGAGCCAAAACCAGTCAGAGAAAAGTTGGAATACATGTCACACCCCCAGCAGGTCCAAAAGCCATCCCCAACACCCTGGACTCAGGTCCCAAAAGCCATCCCCAACACCTTGGGGCAGGCAGCAAGGGGAGGAGCAGGCAAGGAGGTGGTGTGCATGGTTACAGCAGAGTAAGAGACACTGGTCAGTAGGCAGGCACCACAACAGTCAGGATGGCAACACTGGGGCAAGGCAGCTTCTGAGCTCATAGCAGCAGCGCTGCTGAGCAGAAGGCTTCAGAGCCCTGGCTGCCTAAGTTAATGCCTGCCTCCCTGGTAGTGTGACATCACTCCTTTTGGAGTTCAATTATGCTTGACACACACTTGCTCCTGGCTCCTTGCCCATGTGAAAGCCAGCTGACAGCCTGAGACAGTGGTGGCTGGGTCAAGGAGATGTGGGGGACAGGTGGATGGAGGGGAGGAGTCCAGGGGTCAGGAGACTAATGGGAGGACAGCCACAAAAAGTGGCACATGGGCTGCACAGTGGCTGTATAGGAATGGGAGATGGCAAGGCTGGAAATAGGTGGAACTGGGAAAGGAAGAACCCAGGTGGGAATAAAAGGAGCTTCCTAGAACAGGCTGGGGAGGAAGCAGCAACTGATACCCCTAGACTGCAAGAGGGTCACGTCCAGCCAGGAGGAGAAGGAACCAGGTGATAGGGTTGCCAGTCCCCAGGTGGGGTCAGGGGATCCCCCAGTTTGGAGCCCCTTTCCCCACTTCAGGGTCATCAGAAAGCGGGGGGGGGAGGGGAGAGAAATGTTTGCTGGGCACTCCATTATTCCCTATGGAGACTGATCCCCATAGGGCAGGGGTGGCCAACGGTAGCTCTCCAGATGTTTTTTGCCTACAACTCCCATCAGCCCCAGCCAGTATGGCCAATGGCTGGGGCTGATGGGAGTTGTAGGCAAAAAACATCTGGAGAGCTACCGTTGGCCACCCCTGCCATAGGGTATAATGTAGAATTGATCCTTGGGTATCTGGGCCTCTGGAGGGCTGTTTTTTGAGGTGGAGGCACTAAATTTTCAGCATAGCATCCAGTGCCTCTCCTCAAAACACCCTCCAAGTCTCAAAAGGATTGGACCAGTGGGTCCAATTCTATGATCTCCCAAAGAAGGTGCCTCTATCCTTCATTATTTCCAGTGGAGGGAAGGCATTTAAAAGGTGTGCAGTCCCTTTAAATGTGATGGCCAAAACTCCCTTTGGAGTTCAATTATGGTTGACACACACTTGTTCCTGGCTCCACCCCAATGTCTCCAGGTTCCACCCCCAAAGTCCCCAGATATTTCTTGAATTGGGCCTGGCAACACTAGCAGCTGATATAACCCCCTCCCATTCTGAGGCCTGTAGAATCTCCCTCTGCATAGAAAGCAAGACAGTGAGGTCGGTCATCCCAGGAAGAGCAGACAGGGCCTCACATAGTTGAAGACTTAGTTGAAACTGAAGCTAGAGAGGCCTAGATTGCTTCTAGGCATCCCAATCCCCAGGTCCCAGTGGGGGATCCCCTGATTTTACAGGCTTTCCCCCACCCCCACAGCCATTATGCACCTCCACGAATTATTCCCATAGGGAACAATGGGGAATTGATCCGTGGGTATCGGGGGTTCTGGGGGGGCTGTTTTTTGAGGTAGAGGCACCAAATTTTCAGTTTAGCATCTAGTGCCTCTCCCCAAAATACCTTCCAAGTTTCAAAATGATTGGACCAAGGGGTTTAATTCTATGAGCCCCAACGCAAGATGCCCCTGTCCTACATTATTTTCTATGGAAGGAAGGCATTTTAAAAGGTGTGCTGTCCCTTTAAATGTGATGGCCAGAACTCCCTTGGAGTTCAATTATGCTTGTCATACCCTTGCTCTTGGCTCCGCCCCAATGTCTCCTGGCTCCACCTCCAAAGTCCCCAGATATTTCTTGAATTGGACTTGGCAACCCTAATTGCTTCAGAGGCTGGATGGAAGACCTCTTGGGAATCCCATGCACACAACATTGTGCTCCATTATGGGAAAATAATTCTAGCGGGGAGAGGCAGGATATAAATATTAGGAAATGAATAACAGGGCTCTGAAACTCATCCATGTCAGTATTTAATATAACTTTTAAGTCCTTCTAGAAAGATATGTTTTTGTTGCACGTTCCAGAGAACTTACAAATAAAAAGCTAGCCTTGAAGTCCAACTTGTAATGAGCGCTTAAGAGTGCAATAACTAGAAACACTGCAAAGCTAAACTGTGTGTTCCAATAGTTCTGTAACATATTTTATAAATTGAAAAACTTTGTTTCTCCAGAGCAGAATTTATGGAGTAAATACCTTTTCTATAGGTTGAACAAACGGTCAAGCTTTAATAAAAAATTATTCCAAGTCAGGTTCGAGTTACAAAAGAAGCTCAAGTAATTAATAATATTTAACTTTTATTCAGCACTTGCAGTGCTGGAAGCATTTTACATGTATTACCTTGTTGGAAGCCATATAGCCCTGTGGGGCAATGTCATGCCTAATTGCAGACGGAGAAGAGCTGAGAAAGAGTATATTATCTAAGCCCAACTAGCAAGTTAATGGAGGCAGCAATACCTGGATACTTTCTGCAACATAGCTTGTTCACAAATCCATTATTCTACACCAACTAACATATTACAGTGCCTTTCAAGGGCAAGAGAAAATGGCCGTCTTTTTCATAGGAAAAATGGATGCATCAAAATAGGCCAGATACAATTCTCAACCCGCCCCCCCCCCCGGCAAAAAAAAAGGAAATAGAAAGGAAAAGATGGTGACCTCCAGGGCCAGTAAGGAGCAAAATTAGGGAGAAACTGTCCCCTTGGCACACAAGAGGAGGGAAAAGCAAATCTTTTAAAATCAAAAGGTCAGCCATCCTTACAACATGTCATTATATAGAGAAGATACAACAGGTCAAATAACTATTCAGAACTGGAGCTAAAATGTTATTGAATTGGTGAAGAAACTGGAGGAGCACATCTTTCCCCTTAAAGATAATAAACATTACTGAATAAAAATAATTTTGGCAGAAGCAGTACAAGATAAAAGACCAAAAGGCAGAGAGTTAAGGATCAGATAAACCTGTGCTTGCAGTTAGACTCCAAAGTTGATGTTGGGAAGGGACAATGGCCCTTTGCTTGTATATGGTCCCAGGTTTGTAGGTAGCATTACCAGTTCAAACAAATAGATCTTGAATAGTCTAATGTAGTCAAGACCAAGGAGAGTGGCTGCCCACCAGAATACAAAGGGACAGACAAGCTGTTTCACATATGGTTGTATCAAAGTCCTGGTTGGGGTTCTCCTATTATTGTCCTTCTAGGATTGCCAGACATCATGGCTTGGCAGCTGGTGGGAGTCCAGAGGGACAGGGATATGGGGGGGTGAGGTCCTTTCACCAACAGTGTCAAATCACTTTCAGAGAAAACCAAGGAAATAATTTCCAAGAAAGCATTGGTCATTTTATTTTTAATGTCTTTCCTAATAAACTCTAACATCCAGTTTGCCTTTTGCACTACAGCAGCACACTGGATTGACACTTTTACTGACCAATTTACTAGACCCCATGATCTTTTTCCCTCCCAATCTCAGCAAATTCATTCCCCATTCGAATATACTTAAAGTTGGGAATTTTTTTTTTGTTCCATTGTACATAACCCTAGACTTACCAACATTGAACTTAATTTGGCACATTCTTGTCCATTCACCCAATTTGTGGAGGTCCTGCTGAAGGTCTTCAGTCATCCTTAGTTTTCACCATCCAGAATAATTTTGTGTCATCTGCAAATTTACTATTACACTGCTCACTTCTAGTTCCAGATCATTTATGAACAATTCTGCTTATTTTTTTTCCATTGTGATAACTGTCCTTTTAGTCCTTCTCTTTGCTTCCTAACATTTAACCAATTTTTAATCTCTAAAATAATTCTCAAACTATATGCAGAACCTATCATAAGGAAAACTGGATTAGATTTAGATGAAAGTGGAGTAAAAAATTGTGGAAGGAACACCAATTATTTGAGATATGCAGATGTCAGCACGTTACTGGCAGAAAATAGCGAAGATCTGAAATGGCTACTGATGAAGGTTAAAGCAGAATGTGCCAAAGCAGGATTACAGCTGAACATCAAGAAGGCAAAAGTAATAATAATAATAATAATAATAATAATAATAATATTTTATTTATATCCCGTCCTCCCTGCCGGGGCAGGCTCAGGGAGGCTTACAGGGTATGGCAAAAGCCATGGGTGTGGCAAAAGCCAAAAGTAATGACTTCTGGGGACTTACACAACTTTAAGGCTGTCACTGAAGAAACTGAAATTGTTCAAGATTTTCTGTTTTGGGGGCTTCATCATTGGTAGCTAAGAGGCACTGCCTAGCTCAAAAGCAGGGGTCCCCACTATTGACCTCAATTAGAGATCCCCCAAAAATTGGCAAAGTGAGAAAACTCTCAGTCTGTGCCAAAGAACCATCCAAGGCTCCACACAAAGGATTTCTGTTTAAGGATGCAAAAGGCATCCTTGAGGATAATTTCCATTTGCTCCTCCCACCCAGCAACAGAATTACAGTAATAATGAATTCCATCTGCATTCTCAAAGCTGGATGGCAACATCTGGCTAATCTTCCTCTGGCTCCAGAACCCTCCTCCCCATCTCTTTTGTGTGATATCTATGTTAATGTACAAATCCATTGTACACAAGCCCATCCTTCTTGTCCCTTCCCTCAGAGAACAGAGGTAAAATTAATCTAAACATTAAATCCTTAATGATCCTAACACCCATCAGGAAACCATTCCCACTTTTAGTCTAAACCTGGGAATCCATTCAATTTGCTCCAGAAAGCCCATCAACAGTAGTTAAACCTGTTACATTCCAGGAGGGAAAACTACCCCTCAAAACCCTATAAAAGTTGAGAGTAAACCATGCTCCAGTGTGCAATCTGAGGGTGCCTACATAGATTGCACCCCCAAAGACTCTTCCTTGGGCCTTCTTAACATACCATGCAAGCTGTTCACACTTCGTTCTACATGGACATCTGTACATCTGGAAAGGTAGTGAAGCAATAATGAATCTGGCAATGAAACTATCAAGCTACCAGCATGTCATCTAAGAAAAATTACAAACTATAACTGACATCTCAAATATTAAAAAAAAAAATTAGCTGAGTGGGCATATGATCCAGTAATCACAAATGAAACCTCTATATATTTAGACACTGAAATTCTGAATTTGTAAACAATAATAATTTTGAGATAATCCTTTAAAATATGGATTAGTTTTATTACTACTCTAAGTATATAGACCCAAGACCATAAAGAAGTGTAAAGTAGGTCATCTGTACCAGTTCCAGAGGAGTTATGCTGAGTTTGGTAAGTTGAGGATCTGGTTCATAACATCTTTTCCTTTGAAATGAAATGCTCCCAACCACAAATTGGAAACAAAAGTTCCAACAATGCCCATAATTTGAATGCCCAGAGAGCAACCCAGAAAATATAGTCACTGCCAGGATCAGACACCCTAGCTCAATGTTGCCCATGAAATATTAACTAAAACTCTAAACAACATCAAAAAGACTCTACAGAGAATTAATATTTCAAATCCAGGTCAAGTTAGTGGTCTGCTGGGGAGCAACTAGTAGTAAGGGTGTTCAATGTATTGTTTCTGACAAGAGTAAATACTGTCATCAACAGTGTACTTCAGGAAAAAATTGCCCTTGTGTACAAGCCTTCCGAACACTAAGACCTTTTCCACAGTAGCAGTTGCTCTGCCCTCAGACTTCTGCTTTCCTCAGGTCAAACGATCAATTCCCTGCCAGTTGCTATGTGGGCGCATTTTGACTCACGTCTCCCTCCAATTTGCCCCAAGTCTTCACGATCTTAAAAAAAAAAAAAAGATCAGAAAGACGCACGGTGAATTGGAGAGAGACATGAATCAAAATGTGCCTGCATAGCAACCGGTGGGGAATTCATCATTTGAGCCAGGGAAGCAGAAGCTCAAGGGTGGAGCAACTGCTGCTACAGAAAAGGTCTAATTTGTCACTTGAGCTTTACACAGATGTGGATCGGAACATGTAGGTTTTGATTGTGTTTGCCACAAAGGTAAATCTAATCTTGCAATTATGAACCTGTTGCATATCATATCCATCGTCAGCTCATCTGTGCCTCTGCCAGGGAAAACTTCACACAAAAGTGCCAGAAGCTGAATCTGGTATATCATTGTGGAGGGTTTGGGGTTTTTTTGTAAATTTCAAGAAACTCCATAGATGCAGAATATAAGGGTCTAGAAGGGTCTTTCAGTGGCTTCCCACTATGCTGCCTCTGGCAGCAGCACATTGGGATGCTAAAACACAATGAAACAAAAGAGGCATTATTGAATGGGAAAGAGGAAGAAATCTTGGAATAAACAACCATCTAAAGCTGAAGAGAACCAATAGAAAAAGAAAGCATCTAAGATTCGATGAAATTAGTCTGATTTGAGTCAGAATAACTGGTTTCAAAAGATGAAAACTCTGGAAATTGTTATTGGCTGCAGGTCATCTCTCTTACACTTGAATCTTATAGTTACATCAATCACCATAGCCTTTTAGTCTTTCATAAAGTTCAGGTTAGCTTTTGTGCTTTCCTTCCACTGCCCTAAAGAGAGGTTTGTAGTAGACAATCCATCTCAGGATTTGATTTTATTTGTTTGATTTCTAGCCTGTCCTTCCCATGAACAGGCTCAGGGCAGGTCACAACATAACCATAAAAACAATAAAATACACATTTAGGGTATTTTAAATTATCACAATATAAAATCACTACTCTACAGTAAAAACTACATTATTCCAAGCAATCCAATAAGGCATCTTTGACTCTTAAGGGCCAAGTCCACATAATGATACTCATTTTCAAGAAAGTCACCATGTGGGGCCTGATTGAGGTGGGGCCTGATTGAGAAATGATGCCCGCCACCCCATTCAAAAGCCCAGTGGAAAACTTCTTTGCTTCCTCAGAAGAAATCTTATTATGCCTCAGTTTGTGCATAATCTGCACCACTGGGCATTGTCCCACTATGTGAGAGCAGATTCAAACCTTGCATCAGACTTTCTACAGCTTTGGGCATAGTTCCTTGTAACCCTACCAAGAAATTCTACAGCAGGTAGTCCATTTTCATGAGGCTTCAGTGAAGCAATGTGATGTTGCTCTAAGAATTCACAGCTATTTCCTAAACATGCACTGCTAATCTTATCATCCTGAAACAACTCAATTTCATTTCTTTGACATGGTAAGCATTTCCATTTTTCAAATTCTAAATCCTCATGGTCAACTGGAACAGAATACTTAACAGCCTCCTTCTTTCTACTCCATCTACTCAAACGCTCCAACTCACCTTCATCCCTCATCAATTTCTCCCAGACAATGGGAGCTTTCCTACTCAGTCCACTTAACACAACCCATCAGTTAGTATATCTATGTTTCAAATCTATCTTTGTATCACCAGGGAGGAGCAAAGTCTGAGCTTCTGCATCTGTCTCCTCTCCCCAAGTCTCCATAGCTCTTCTTACTGGTGGATCTTTGTTCCAGGGCAATATCTAGCAGCCACTGCAGCTTCAGATAATGAAGAATTAATTCAAATAGGACATGTACTTATAAAAAGTCAGAAAGCCTTTCCAAAACTTGAGAATACAATGATTCACAGAAAGTAAAAATGTTAGTGAGAATAATGCTGTTTGGCAGAAACATCAAACTTTTCTGGTTGGATGAAGTCCTTGCTAGGCACATATCTGCTGAGTCACTCTGTCACACACATGAGACAGAAATGGTTTTCACAAGATGCCAGATAAATTATTCAGGATTAGCAACCTCATCATTTCCAAATGTCATTTTTTTTCCTATTTTGATAAGTTACAGTAACTGTACTAAGGAATGGGGTCTGTTCAGGTCAGATTTTAATTAATTAGTTTTTATCCAAATGCACAGCTTTCATCAGCAGAGGTGGATAAACTAATAGGTGCTGCTGGGTTCAAGCAAAGCTAGAGTTTGGTTTACATGACATTCAGATCTGAGTTAGTGTTTGCAGCAATTTTTCAATCTAAGTAGAAAATTGAACATCTGGGGGAGTATTACTTAGCTAAGAAAACGAAAAGAAAATTTAAATACTTTGGAGAAATCTGTAACCATGCAGAGCATTTCCTCTCTTTTGAATTAGCTTTAGAAAACTCAGACTCCAACATATTTTAAAACTCAGAAGAATTTTCTCTACAATCCAGCAGAATTGTTCATTTTTCTTCCAGCCAAACTGACAAAACAAAGGCATATTTAAGTTCAATAAATCCTTAAGAGACTTTGTCATTCTCAGAAAACCATTTCCACTGTGGCAAAATCACAGCATATTAATGTCCCTTTGTGACATCTATGAATTCTATTATAAAGAGTGAAGGATTAATTAGCCAAAGAGAAAACATTAAGACTGGTATCTTATCAACAGAAGGAATTTTCTTCACCACCCACAAACAATGAGATCAGAAAATCTCCAGCTGTAAAGCAAGCTTAATTAAGACAGCAGGAATAACCCTATTAAAATGTTCACATGAAGACTCAAGGATTTAGAAAAACAACTGGTACTTAGTGATGATTTCTGTCAGATTTCAACCTACAATAAAAGCACACTTCAGAAACAAATGAAGTAAATATATTTTGGATTAATGACTCTATTTTAAGCATACCAAAAAGTGTAAAATGTTTGTAGAGATTCAGGAATAAACAAAAAAGCAAGATTAAAAAAGAATTCAAACCTGAAGGAGACTCCATGAGAAAATTAAAAATGCCAGATATTGCTAAAACCACTCAAGCACATAATGTAAAATAACTACCACATCAGTTATGTATTGACATGGTAGAGAATCATTTGGAAATCTAAGAAGAGCTACAAGGAAACTTTCAGCTCTGGAAACTGTAGACTGATTGAAACTGGTAGAGAGTGCAGTAGCTGCTCAGTGATGTCCAAACTTGTGGTACTCATGGAACTAGAATCCTGAAACTTAACTACATCCAAACTAGGGCTGCCAAGTTCCTGCCGGGGGTGAGGGATCCCCCAGTTTGACAGGCCCCAACCTGCTGGCAGGGAGGAGGCTGCCATAGGGATCCCTGCCCCCTGAAGTGTCCCACTGCTGTGTGGCACATGCAGCACGATGACGTCACCTGGAAGCAACATATCACACAGGACACGTTGTGCGGGGATGCTCTAGGAAATCACAGAAAAATCTATGGCTTCACATGGGGATGCTTTAGCAATTTGGGGGGAAACTCAGAGTTTTTCCCCAACTTTTACACCATGCAGTATTTTCCTTCTACCTATCGGTTCTGTGGGCGTGGTATTTACACAGTGATCCTAAGTACAGTTACACCCTTACAAGTCTGCTGAAGACAGACTTGTTAATTACCACTGTGGATGCCAGTGGCATTTTTATCGCATATCTGGTTGTCCCTCTTGGTCTCCAGATAAACTCAGATACAGTACTCTATGCCGAAGACAGTAACAGATGGGCTAGAGTTACCCCTTCCGGCTGGAAAATCGTTAATATCCAGGGGTGTAGACACAAGGAAAAGTTAGGATTTATATGTGAAGATGATGCATTCGAGGAGTACCAACCCTGCCTGAACCCGGGAATAAAGGTTTCAGGACAATGGCAATATGACTCCATGAACGAGTCCCAGTCAGCTTTGGTGTATGTGGGACAAGCATGCATGTGCCTGAGGATGAATTGTAATTATGCTATTATAAATTCTCTTTATGTGCAGCTCATGCTCCCCAAGATCAATCAATGTTTTTGCAATATTTCCACCATACATGACTGCGACTTTAATTTTTCCACCCCAATATGGACAAAACAGGAAATGTCTTTGTCCCACTGAGCTGGCCATAGCCCCATCCAAGAACTGCCCCCCAGGCTGATACAAGGAACTGCTAGGCTCCTGCATGGGCCAGCGCTACCACCACCATCCCATCTAAGAACTGCCCCTCCTCAGCTGGTACAAATGGCCACCAGGCTCCTCAATGGGCCAGTGCTGCCACTTTCACAGCCATCAAGTAGGTCATGGCCTCCTTCCAGAGTTGCCCCCTGAACTTGTACAAACAGTCACCAGTCAGCTGTTGGGGTCCCACACCACCACAAAGCCTCCCTGTGGACTGCCACCACCTCTGCTTGAGTTACAGTGTGGGCTGCACAGTCCTCCTCCTCTCTGCAGCCAATGGAGCTCCCTCCAGCTGTGATTTCACAGTGAAAGAGGAGGAAGAAGGGGGCAGAGCCACCTTAAAAGCCCTACTGACTCTGCCTCTCTGCCAGGATGCAGAAGCATCCCTTGTCACTCTGGCCTCTTCCTCGAGAGCCAGTTTGGTGTAGCGGTTAAGTGTGCGGACTCTTATCTGGGAAAACCAGATTTGAGTCTCCACTTCTCTACTTGCAGCTGTTGGATTGGCCTTGGGTCAGCCATAGCTCTTATAGGAGTTGTCCTTGAAAGGGCAGCTGCTGTAAGAGCTCTCTCAGCCCCACCTACCTCACAGGGTGTCTGTTGTGGGGAGGGGGAGGTAAAAGGAGATTTTGACTCTGAGATTCAGAGTATAGGATGGGATGTAAATCCTATTTCTTCTTCTTCTTCCTTCCATGGAAGCAATGGCCTCTTTAGGCTCCATGGCAGAGGGGAGCTGTATTCTCTTTTCCTCCCACCTCCTTCTGATATTCTCTTTCTCTCTCCAAAAGATGTTTGTGTTGCAGCTACTGTGGCTAACTTTGGTCATGACTGATCAGCTAAAAGGGAATACTATTGATGACGTGTTATGTGCCAGATCACTTTTAAATGTTGCAGTTCAATGTGTTAACTATCTTACAGAATTATTTTAAAAGGAACACAGATCTCTGAGATAAATAGATGATATTTTTATCATTGTTCCCATATTTGAATTTATTTTATCTAGGCCTTCTTTCTGTGGGTGGCTATTTTTCTGTCACCCTCAGTGTAAATATTAAAAGGGAAGGAAAAACCATGTATGCCACTCTGAACTCCCAGTTGTAGGACAGGCAATATGATAGGAATGTGATGTGATAGACTATTAAATATGCAGACTGGAATTTTGTTTCCCTGGAATTAATGTCATTCACTCATCTATAACAGCTGCATACAGACTGTTGTATTTTGAGCACCCATTTCATAAGAACATAAGAGAAGCCATGTTGGATCAGGCCAATGTCTCATCTGTGTCTCACTGTGTCACACAGTGGCCTATATATATATATATATATATACACACACACACACGCTGTGGCTAATAGCCACTGATGGACCTCTGCTCCATATTTTTATCTTACCCCCTCTTGAAGCTGGCTATTTCAGTTTTTCACTTTGCCGTAGCACTGACATTGATTTGTGTTTTGTAAGTATCCTACAGGATACCTCAAGAGAGAGAAAATATCCTGCCCCCTTAATAGACACTTAATGGAATATTGCCCTGACCTGGATAGCCTGATCACATCAGATCTCAGAAGTTAAGCAGGGTTTACCCTGGCTAGTATTTGGATGGGGGATCTCCAAGGAATACTAGGGTTGTGATGTGGAGGCAGGCAGTGGCAAACCATCTCTGAATGTCTCTTGCCTTTAAAACCCTGTGGGGTCACCATACGTCAGCTGTGTATTTTCAGCAAAAAAAAGGAGGGGTGTTATTTATTAGGTTGTTATTTACTGCCATGCCATGAAAAAGCTTCACTTGTTCATTTCCGTACATTAAACCTCTATTAATGGGGCAGGATATTTTTGTTCTCCAGGTTGTTGGCAGCCCTATCATATGTGGGTTTACATGCACTTTATAAAGTATGTATAGGTACATTGTTTATAGTACACACAAATATATGTTATATATTTATTATATGGATTATTGATTCACAAATGACTGTGACAAGAAAAATCCAGCAAGAGAAAACAGAAAAGGCACAAAAATAATCATAGATTCAATTTGACCAGTGGAAAAGCATGACTGAATTGAGGATTTTTCCATCAAAAAAGATGAAAAATTCAAAATCATCCTGACTGTACTAATTAAAGTGACAACAATAATGATAATGAATTAAAACCTTTCAAGCAGAAGTGTAATCTAAAGAAAGAATAAATACTTCCACATACAAAGGTTCAAACAGGTCTTGTTTAAATTGGTTTGAATGAAAAAACCCTTCTTTGGCTGGAATATAAACTTGATTCCTCCTGCCTTACATGCCAAGAAAGCTTCAAAGGTGTTTTGTGTGTTCTTAAGTCTCTTGTGTAAAAATGCTCTCCTTTCCTTTTCTAAACAACTAAAAAATGTTGCAGATAGACTAAGGTAAGATTTTTCATTGTCAGTTTTTAGTGTTTTGGCCTGGTCAGAACTCATGTTCAGTTTAAAAGTAAATTCTTTGTAAAGCTGTTTTCCTGAGTAGTCACCAATTCACTGAAGAACTACCTAGTAGGATGCATGTCTACAGTAGAGAGGGAAGAACTGGGACCACTTTGCAGGAGCACAGTTTTAGCTTATCTAAACACAGCACTTGTCACAGTTTGGGCTCCATATAGTGGTGCAGGAAGTCTATTTTTCCAGTGCACTTTCCCCCTGCTTTACAATTGTACTTGTCCATCAAATCTAACCTCTTTAAACAGAGAATTGCTTCCTCCATTGTCTAGAAGATAAGGTTGCAATTTGCCTGTAAACTGCTTTCAGAATAAGAAATGCCCCATTTTAAGAACACTTCAATTGTTTCAGTTTCGTAGGTCTTGTTACAATAGCTGCATTTCATAATATATTCACAGATTCAGACTGTATTTTAGAGAAAACTACTTCTTAATAGGGAAATCAAGAAACTAGTATAAAATTTGCAATCTGAATCAGAAAAAATGGAACCACTAGTTACAGTTGAATTTCAAAAACAGTTCTGGCTAAAGGACCAACAAATGTTGACAAAATGCTAAAAAAATAATTTAAGAACTTTAAAAGTAACATTTAGAGTGTAAGATTTATTCATGTAATTTCCAGAATAAGGAGCTTTAATTAGATATTTTTCCCCAGAAGTCATTTGAGTTACAAGAGAAGAGCCAGACAGCCACATTGTTGTTTCATGGGAAACATACTTTTCTCTGTTGCTGACAGGAAATTTCAGTTTATTTCAGTAATGTCCTTCATAACAAATGTTCTCTTTCTAGTCACTTCCATATTTACAAATGACTATAACATTCCACATCTATTTATCTGCATTACCTTTGTGGTTCAAATTGAATTAAGAAATTGGTGGAGAGGTGCATGTGCTGTTTTTCTTTGAGCCAGGTACCATGGGTCTTGCAATTTGGATTCTGGCCAACAGGAACAGGGTCCTACCATCACTATAGCAGCTGGCCAGTGGAAAAACCAGAATTTCAGTACAGCCATTACCTGCATGTGAACTACTGGGAGGCACATCAAAATCAGGCACTTATGGATGAATGTTCCCATGATGTGTAAGCCAAAATGCCCTCAAAACGAGGTTGGGGAATTGTCAGGTGGGCACCTGACTCACTCAGGATCTTTTTACCTGTGTATACAGGATTCCACGTCCAGAAAAGTAATGCTTAAAATATTAGGGACTCTAATATTAAGTAAACCAATTAAAATTTATTAATAAAAATATAGGCTTCCATACAAGATAAAATACTCATCAAAACACACATTCAGTCCTAGGAAACATAGATAGAGAGATAGGGGAACACATGGGTAGACAAACAGGGTGATATTTACCTATCGTAGTCTTCGAGGAAGGCTCCAATGGTGACAAGTGAGGAAGTGGGAGAAGGGACCCGAAACTGATCAGGAATCGGGGATGGATCTATGCAGCAGAAGTTGGGATAATGATAGAAGCACACCTGTGGGTAGCTAGTCCACAGATTATAAGGACACTCTTGAGCCCTTAGGGGATGGGAGGTACGAGGGAGGAGGAAGGTGGTCAGCTGGTGTGTGAACTCATGAAAAGGGGAGGTTTTGCAGTGACCATAAGGGCTGGACTTCTGCAACAACCAATAGAAAGTTCATTGGTGGCACCTAATTGGGTGCTTGCTCTTGACCAATGGACTTGCCTGGATCCTGGATACCTGAGTGAACTTTCAGGTTGAAATGGACCATGGGGAGGCTCCAAAATGACAGTTGAAGAGAAGAATAGAGAGATTACTTGGGTGGGGAGATACTGAATACTAAGGGACTTATCTAAAAGGGTGACAATAGAGAGTCAAATCATGGCCTAGGTAACACCCAGTTTGTACAAAGGAACTTGGCTCTGGCTGAAGATGGTCTTCCTCTTCTTCTGTCTTCTTCTGGGCACCAGTCTTTGTCTAGAGTTCCGTTAAACAAAGAAAGTGGTGGTTGGACGATTAACCACTCCTGGGGTGGGTAGGTTGCTTGCAGGCATAGGTGACATCTGGTGTGTACATGAGCCGTCCGCTTGCTGGAATGGAGTCAAGCCTGGTAGGAAGATGGCTGCGTGTGGTGTTAGCCCTCCACAATGGATTCCGTGGTTGGAACTTCATAACCGTTTGCCTGGATAGCTCCTGGCGGCGCAGTTTCCTCCACTCCAATGCTGGGATGGACGTCATATGGAACGATGGGAAGCCTTCCGTTCTCCTGGTGGGCAGTCTTGTACCGGTCTAGAGTGCCTTTGTAGCGTTATGGCTGCTTGTACTGCATAAGTCCCTTTTGCCCCTGGATAGATTTACCCACACTCTCTGGCCAGATGTGTGTGAGTCATTTCTCCAGGTGTTCTGGCAACCAAGCTGGTAATCACGATGTTCTGTAAGGGGGTTTTTCCTCACAGATGCAGTGTGGGAAGAGGCAAATCCTACAAGTGCTGGGTTGACAAGGGTGAGGTGGAGGGCAGTATATCTGGTGTGATTAAGGAAAAGCAAAGCATGGCTTGGGGGGCTGGGTCAAGCTTGGAGCCAGCAATGGATTGCCCAAGTGTTGTCAAACCCACTTGGGCAGCACTTTAGGGACTCTAATGGAAGGAAAAAGTTTCATACATTGTGCAGTTCAAATACTAATGAATAAACTCTAGTTTAGCACATGCATTGTATCCACTGATTCCATTTCATAACATGGGGACAATATTTTGCTTGAGTTGAGATCAAAGCTGGTTAAGATTACAAATATTATTTCATGTGATATCATGAAAACTGAGCACCAAACTGCAGAGATTGAGTGTACCTCCCTTTATCTACATTTCGGGGTTACATTAATCCCCTGGTGATTTGATATTATTATTTTCAGCTAATTAATATATTTCTGCTTTTAGTGTGTGTACATTCATTTCCATGCATATATATATTGCCATCATTTTCAGTATTCACCTGTCACCATGCATTAATCAAAATACCTTCTTGACTGTGAAAGCCATGCCAGAGTATATTTTGTCAATATTTAAATGGCCACAAGACTCTTTTTTGCTGCAAGAAGTTTTGTAGTAAAGTGTAACACAGTTGGTTACCCTTTTGGAATCTTCAATAAAAATATGCAGAAAATACTAAGGCTAACATTTCCCCTGACAACATTTATTAGCATAACTATAGGAAATAGACTCTCTCTCTGCGCACAGTTGAAAAAATATAAACATAATTATCTCTGTGACATTTTTGGTACTGATTTTGAGAAATTGGTTGTGCTCTGAATGCTAGTGGTTTCTACATGGATATACCCCTGTAAGAGATTAAAGAAAGGGGTTGTATACTACAGGAAGAACAATCAGATATCCAGACAAGCAGCTGCACTGTTGTTAGGTGGCATCACAGCTGGCAGATCATATTATTCTTTAATTATTTGATTTGTTAAATATTTATGAAGAGTGTCTGTTGAACAAAAAAAACCCTATCACCCAGATGTTAGGAGACCTTGTAGCTGAATGTTAATTCATAGCAGAGTGCCCAGTGGCACAGCTATTTCCATTCAGCGGAAAGCAAATTATCCTAACAAAAGATAATAATTCAATTAGTATAAAAATCATGGAAAACCATCAGGATTATTTGAATTTAGGATTTGGGGCATGAGAGCTTATTTTCTAGAATACAAGGTCAAATATGTGATTTGGGCAAGATTTACATTCATATCATACCTCTTTGCCCCTCTGATTTTTATCCTAAATGCAAACATTATTGGTCCATTTTTATCAATCGTGCAACAAATACACTGTGCAAGGAATATATACACCATGTAACTCAATTAAGTGGTGAATCACTTTCCCTAAATGGAAAAAGAATATGGAGGGATATGGCAGCTTTGGCTGATGATGAAGAACAGTCTGTTTCACCAGTCCAATGAGTCAACATGATGGCTTGAGATACTGTAATTGAACAGTGAGTTTATTGGTAGTCCACCAATGAATTTGTTCTACTTTAGTCTCCCAGAAATGCCTTCCCCCAATGATCGAAATGCCTCTGCTTCATTGGCATCTTTCACTACCATTTTTTTTTTGTTAGCATCTAGTTCAACCACTAACAATGCAATCCTAAAAACACTTCCCTCGGAGTAAACCCTGTTGAATAGACCTGAGTGGGATTATTAGTAGATTTGCTTAGAATTCCACTGTTAGTGAACTGGGACTGACCACCACATAATTTCATCTGACCACTCCCCCCTCCCCAATAGTACCTGGCTCATCAAGGAAGGAGTGAAGGCATGCAGGACCATTAGAATCATCCTGTGGAGTAAGCCCAACCTAACAAGGCACTTGCACCATGGCTACTATATTTTGCTCCAATCAAGTTTTCAGAGCTATAGTCTAGGGCTAGGCAAAGACTGACAACATTCTCTCATACCAGAAAAACTCATCCATAAAAACTAAGCTGGTCTTTTTCCTGTCCTCTGACTGGAGGAGCAGCATTGTTCTGATCTGGATATATTTAAAGAAATGTTTATTGTTTTTCTTTATGCTTTTAGCAATCCACTCCTCAAATTCTGTTTTTGCATGCCTAATTATTAACTTACACTTCCCCCCTTCTTGTTCACTTCACTTGAATAGATCGTCCTCTTCTTTAAAACGCCTTTTTACTTTTTATGTGGTGGGAGAGTCAACAAATGGCTGCCTACAACAATTGGCACAAAGGGACATACAGATGGAGATGGTTCTTCAAGTAAGTAGGTCCTGTTGTGAAGGGCTTTAAAGGGCATAACCTGCATCTTGAATTGAACATGGAAACAGACTGGTAAGCAATGTAGTTGTTTCCAGTGGTCCAGAGTATGAACTTTCCATGCCATGACTAACAGAACCAGGGTATACAGTATTATACTTTACTACCTGATGTTGACATCAGGGATAAGATGCACTTCACCACATTTGCCCTTTCGGTATATTAAATACTCGTGCATTAGTTGATTGTGGATGCAGATCTCATGGCTAAAATGAGTATTATGATTATGCTTGTCATTGTTTACATTTTAATTTTTTACCAAAATAACTACTATGAAAGTGTAGAGGGGCACAGTTTTGTGTTCTTGCCTTGGGTGCAAAATTAGCTACTTACAGCTCTGCTAAGTGGTAGGATGGCCAAGTGGTGGAATAGCCAACCAATGACTGCCTACTGCCCTGGCAAACAAGCCTTGCAGCATCTCCTGAAGTTCTCCAAGGAGGTCATTCAAGTATGTGGATCCTGTTGTGAAGGGCTTTAAAGGTCATAACCTGTACCTTGAATTGAACTTGGAAACAGATTGGCAAGCAATGTAGCTGTTTCAGCATAAGTTCCCAACAGCTAGCCCCTAACAGTAGTCAGCCTGCTGTATTCTGGATGAGCTATAGATTCCAGATTGTCTTCAAGGACAGTCCCCATAGAGCAGCTGTGAGGTGACAGAAGCATAGGTCACCATAGATCAGCTGAGTCTAGGTAACAAGAAAGTTGACAGATCAGATGCAGTTGATAAAAAAAAGTGCTTCTGGCCACCACACCAACCTGCTTTTTATATAAAGCATACAAAGCTTTATATAACCTGTCGGCAGCATTCGACACGGTCGACCATCGGCTACTGAACCGCCGCCTCGCCGACGTAGGGGTCAGGGGGCTGGCCTTACAATGGCTTTCCTCCTTCCTCAAAGGTCGGGGAC
The DNA here is from genome assembly GCF_032191835.1 of Heteronotia binoei. Taxonomy (NCBI): domain Eukaryota; kingdom Metazoa; phylum Chordata; class Lepidosauria; order Squamata; family Gekkonidae; genus Heteronotia; species Heteronotia binoei. The sequence goes on from NC_083223.1 coordinate 146,898,655, forward strand.
AAAGGGTGGCAATCGGGGGTGAGCTCTCCCAGAGGCGCACACTAGATTGTGGGGTGCCTCAGGGAGCAGTTCTCTCCCCAATGTTATTTAACATCTACATGCGCCCCCTTGCCCAGATTGCCCGGAGTTTTGGACTGGGTTGTCATCAATATGCGGATGACACCCAGCTCTATCTGCTAATGGATAGCCGGCCTGACTGTGTCCCAGTGAATTTAGACCGGGCACTGCAGGCTGTGGCAACTTGGCTTAGGCTGAGTGGGTTGAAGCTGAACCCGACGAAGACAGAGGTCCTTTGCGTAGGGCGCGGCGCTCTGGGAAGGGAAATACCTCTCCCGGTTTTTGACAGTGCGCCGCTGAAAGCGGCGGGCCGGGTCAAGAGCCTGGGAGTCCTACTGGAGCCTTCACTATCAATGGAGGCCCAGGTAGCGGCCACTGCCAAGTCGGCATTTTTCCACCTGAAGTGGGCAAGGCAGCTGGCTCCTTTCCTGGAGCGCCGGGACCTGGCAACAGTGATCCATGCGACGGTCACCTCAAGACTAGATTACTGCAATGCCCTCTACATGGGGCTGCCTTTGTGTCGAACCCGGAAGCTGCAGCTAGTGCAGAACGCAGCGGCCAGGCTGTTATTAGGACTCCCGAAATGGGAGCATATACAGCCGGGGCTGCGTGAACTTCACTGGCTGCCAGTTACATACCGGGTCCGATACAAAGTGCTGGTTATCACCTTTAAAGCCCTATATGGCCGAGGACCTGCCTACCTGAGGGACCGTCTCTCCCCATATGAGCCCCAAAGAGCACTGAGGTCAGCAGGGAAGAACACACTGACTATCCCTGGGCCAAAGGAGGTAAAATTACAGAGTACACGGGCACGGGCCTTCTCTGTTATAGCCCCGTCCCTTTGGAATCAACTTCCGGAGGAGGTACGGGCCCTGCGGAATTTGGACCAATTCCGCAGGGCCTGTAAGACCATCCTTTTCAAACAGGCTTTTGTAGACATTGATAGGATGGCTGTTTAATCCACCAACGATTTATCTAGTGACCCCTGCCATAATATAAGTGTTCAGAATAACATCAGGAAGATCACCGCCGTTTAAACTATGGAATGACCTAGACATTTGGAACTGGTTTTAGATTGTTGTTTTAAATTAATGTATAATTTAAATGTTGTTTTAAATCATCTTATATTGTATATTGTATAATTTTATTGAACTGTTGTTAGCCGCCCTGAGCCTGCCTAGGCGGGGAGGGCGGGATATAAATAATTTTTTTATTATTATTATTAAGCAACAAAGTCTATAAAAGCAGCTATACAGCTGCCAGATTCATTACTGCAGCTCTGCTCAACACGGCCTTTACTTTGCACTCAAAGCAAAATATTAAGAAGACGACGACGAAGAAGAAGATATTGGATTTCTATCCCACCCTCCACTCCGAAGAGTCTCAGAGCGGCTCACAATCTCCTTTACCTTCCTCCCCCACAACAGACACCCTGTGAGATGGGTGGGGCTGGAGAGGGTTCTCACAGCAGCTGCCCTTTCAAGGACAACCTCTGCCAGAGCTATGGCTGACCTAAGGCCATCTCAGCAGGTGCAAGTGGAGGAGTGGGGAATCAAACCCGGTTCTCCCAGATAAGAGTCCGCACACTTAACCACTACACCCTATCTCTCGGCTTGACTTCGCGAACAAAGATTTAAGAAGGGTGCAGTAGTCCACGTCTGCTGCAGGCTCGCTGGTGGCTAACAAGACCGATGCGGGACAGGCAGATCCGGCCACAGTGGCTGCAGGGAAAAGTCTGATTTGGGGTTGGTGCTGTAGCAGTGCGATTCTTCCTCAATCTCCTTTTGTCCTCAAGACCAGCTATGCGTGCGTTCTCAAAGGAAGAGACAGCCTGGTGGATGGTGTGCCTCCATGCTTTGCGATCTGAGGCTAGGTCAGACCACTGGTGATGGTTGATGTGACAGGTGCCAAGGGATTTCTTCAATGAGTCCTTGTACCTCTTCTTTGGTGCCCCTCTATTTCGATGGCCGGTGGAAAGTTCGCCATACAGAGCAATCTTGGGAAGGCGGTGGTTTTCCATCCTAGAAATATGCCCTGCCCAGCACAGCTGCGTCTTCAACAGCAGTGCTTCAATGCTTGTAACCTCCGCCCTCTTGAGGACTTCAGTGTTGGTCACAAAGTCACTCCAGTGGATGTTGAGGATGGTGCGAAGGCAGCGCTGATGAAAGCGCTCAAGGAGTCGCAGGTGATGACGGTATAAAACACACGATTCGGAGCCGTAGATCAGGGTTGTCATCAGAACAGCTTTGTAAACATTGATCTTTGTGCCTTCTTTCAGATGCTTGTTGCTCCACACTCTTTTGTGCAGTCGGCCAAATGCACGGTTTGCCTTTGCCAGCCTGTTGTCAATCTCCTTGTCGATCTTGGCATCTGAGGAGATGATGCACCCTAGGTAGCTGAACTGCTGGACTGTCTTCAGAACTGATTCACCCACAGTGATGCAGGGAGGGCGATAATCTTCCTGGGGTGCAGGCTGGTGGAGAACTTCTGTCTTCTTCAGACTAACTTCTAGGCCGAATAGCTTGGCAGCCTCTGCAAAGCAGGATGTCATATGCTGCAGAGCTGATACCGAGTGGGAGACGAGTGCAGCATCATCAGCAAATAGTAGCTCTCGGATGAGTTTTTCCATTGTCTTGGAGTGAGCCTTTAGTCGCCTCAGGTTGAACAGGCTGCCATCAGTGCGATAGTGGATGTAGACACCATCGTCATCATCTAGATCTACTGCGGCTCTTTGAAGCATCATGCTAAAGAAGATCGTAAAGAGAGTTGGCGCGAGAACGCAGCCTTGCTTTACACCTGTGCCTATTGGGAAGGGCTCCGAGAGGTCGTTGCAGTGTCTGACTTGGCCTCGCTGGTCTTCATGTAGCTGGATGATCATGCTGAGGAACCTTGGGGGACATCCTAAATGTTCCAAGATTTGCCACAGGCCTTTCCTGTTAACGGTATCGAAAGCTTTGGTAAGGTCGACAAAAGTCACATATAGACCCTTGTTCTGTTCCCTGCATTTCTCTTGGAGCTGCCTGAGAACAAATACCATGTCGGTGGTGCTCCTGTTAGCTCTGAAGCCGCACTGGCTCTCTGGGAGGAGTTCTTCTGCAATGGTGGGCACCAGTCTGTTCAGGAGTATTCTGGCAAGGATTTTGCCTGCGATGGAGAGCAAGGTTATCCCCCAGTAGTTGGAGCAGTCTGACTTTTCTCCTTTGTTCTTGTGTAGAGTGATGATGATTGCATCGCGAAAGTCCTGTGGTAGTTTGCCTTGTTCCCAGCAGGTGGCAAGTACTTTGTGAAGTGTGCTATGTAGTACTGTGCCTCCATGCTTCCAGATCTCTGGTGGGATTCCATCAACTCCCGCTGCCTTGCCACTTTTCGGTTGCTTGATGGCTTTAACAGTCTCTTCTAGGGTGGGGATCTCATCCAACTCTGTTTTCACTGGTTGAAGTGGGGTGAGATGGATTGCTGAATCTTGAACTACGCGGTTGGCACTGAAGAGAGCCTGAAAATACTCCGACCACCGGTTCAGTATGGATGCCTTGTCTGTGAGGAGCACTTGGCCGTCTGCACTACGCAAGGGACTCTGAGCCTGATATGATGGGCCATATACTGCCTTCAGGGCTTCGTAGAACCCTCTTAAATCACCAGTGTCTGCACACAGCTGGGTTCTATCTGCAAGCTTGGTCCACCACTCGTTCTGAATGTCTCGAAGCTTGCGCTGGAGGATGCTACATGCAGCGCGAAAGATTGCTTTTTTCCTGGGCAGGAGGGCTGAGCAAGATGTGCTTGGTAGGCAGATCTCTTTTTCGCTAGTAATTCTTGGATCTCTTGATTGTTCTCGTCAAACCAGTCCTTGTTTTTCCTTGTGGAGAACCCGAGGACTTCTTCAGAGATCGACAGGATGGTAGTTTTTAGGTGTTCCCAGAGTGCTTCTGGAGAAGGGTCTGTGGGGCAACTGGGGTCCTCAATTCTTGACTGGAGTTTTGCCTGGAAGGCAGCTTTAACTTTGGCTGACTGAAGGCTGCCAACCTGAAGCTTCCTCCGAGGGATACCTCCTCTCCTGGGTGTGGGTTTAAAGTGAAGACGGAGATTGCAGCGTACAAGACGATGATCCGTATGACATTCCGCACTGGGCATTACTCGGGTGTGTAAGACATCTCGAAGGTCTCTCTGGCGCACCAGAATGTAGTCGATAAGGTGCCAGTGCTTGGACCGTGGGTGCATCCAGGTTGTCTTCAGGCTGTTCTTCTGCTGAAAGATAGTGTTGGTGATGGTGAGCTGGTGCTCCGTGCAGAATTCTAGCAGGAGGCACCCGTTATCATTGCAGTTGCCAATGCCGTGTTTGCCAAGTACTCCTTTCCAGGCTTCCGAGTCTTTACCTACTCTGGCATTGAAGTCGCCAAGGATGATCACCTTGTCCTCTGTAGGGGTCTTCCGTACGAGGTTGCGTAGGCCATGAAGCCAACGCCAGAAAGGCGGCTCTCAGCCTTTGACTTACCCGACCAGTAGAGGGTATAGCCAGCACCATGTTCTTGAAGACTACCTTCCTCAGGGAAACGGACCTCACTGAGAGCTGCTATGTCAATATTCAACCTGAGAAGTTCGTGGGCAACTAGAGCAGAGCGTCGTTCAGGGCGACCACTGTCTACTGTGTCAAGCATGGTTCTGATGTTCCAACACGCAAGCTTAAGTCTTTGCGCACTTTGTGAGGCAGGTGCATGCCTTTTCTTTGTTGTTATTTTTTGACCGCAAGTAAGGATGCCCGTTGACCGCGGCTAGCCAACTGGGGTGGGGGAGACGAGCTTTGTTTAGGCCACCTTTTCTAGGCCCCTCTCCGTGTGGAGCAAGCAGTGCTGTCCCTAGATAAGGCTGCTTGGTCGTTCAGGGTGCTGCCGAAAGATGCTTTCGTCTCCGGGTCAGCATCAGGCGACCAATACCCTGAACCGCCAACATGCAGGATCGAGACTGCGGCTTCCAGTGGCATCTTCCACCTGCCGTTTCGCCCCTTGCCCATCGCTGCAGGACTTGGTGTGTTGTGGGTTGTGGATGTGGATATGCCCTTCAGGCCTGCGCAGAGGAATTTTTAGGTGAAGCACAGTGTGCGCAGTACTGGCTCCACCCTTTCACCTTGGGATCATCTGCCATGGCCCAGTAAGCCGGGACGCCGGCAGCAAGTCCTCCAGGTGGTAGGTGTTACATTAACGAGCTCTATCTGCCAGGGCTTGATGTTAGAGTTTTCCTTCTCTTGGCGGCGAGGTTGGTGAGCCCAGCCTGCCCATCCGGTTATACCGCCGGACATTCGGTCACACCATGACGTGGCAAACTCTGTGAGAAACGGGGGGGACCAGCGGGAAGGTGTTGCCACGGATGCAGTAATGCAGGAGAGGCCATTGCAGTGACCATCTGCCAGGCACAGCTGGACAGTGACCACGCGGCGTTCACTACACCGGGAAGGAGAGGCTATGTATTGCGCATACACTTTCCCTGGGGGGGGCAGGATACCCAAGAGGGAGCCCACCCCTCCCCCCCCCCACTACACCAAACTGGCTGCAAATTGCAATCTGATGGTTATTACAATCACTGTAAGTATAGCATTCATTGCATTTTTACAAACTCTGCAGTATCCCAGTTTATAACTTCATAATATTTATTTAATATTTCTCAACAATTATGTATTAGAACAATAAGCATGTTCAATCTGTACAACCATCTATTTAGTGTGCTGTAACAATGTGTCTTAATTTGATAAAAATCTTTAAGTACTACATTTATTGTGTCTGCATTGTGTTATCAATGTACTGACATAGCTATGGAATAAAAATAACCTTTTAAAAAGTATCTGAAATGAATGTTTATCTTTCCACTCTCAGGGAAGCAAAAGACTAAGGTCAACATTGTCTAGCTTACTGCTATAAGCATGTATCAGTAAAGCAGACAAAATTAGATGTTGTGCAAATAAAAAAGATAAGGAGTCAATCTTAGACCTCTATGGTTTGGGTTGGGTGTTGTTGTTTTTTAAGCAGCAGTCATTCTTGGAATGTTCTAAAATGTAAGAACCCCTTCTTTGTGCTGTTACAGAACCATTTGTCCCCCCACCAAAAAAAAAGTTTGCTTCCACTATATAGGCAGTTTGAAATGGATTTCTATTACAAAACATGAGAGCTCCCATTCTGTCACATGAGTTAATGCAGATCACTATAGGATCAAAATATATTAACAACAAGTCAGAACTGTATTTTTTATCTTTCTTCCTCTCATTTTTCAGTTAGAGGTGATTATTAATTATATGCTTCAGTCAAAGTTTTAGTCTGTTGGATTCTGATGGAAAAGATTAACAGTGTAATCCTAAACAGAGTTATACCACTGAAGTCAATGGAATTTAAAAAGCATAATTTGGTTTAGGATTGCATTGTATCTGTCCATGGTTTGAGTGAGCATTTTGTCTGCACTGCTAGATCAAAAATCTTGATTACTGCCTTACTATCAGCCAGAGTAAACCAGTTGGTGATTCTTTTCAGGAACAGTGGTTGTAAACAGAAGATTAACCTAGGTGTGAGAGAGATTTCTTCTTCTTTCCTCTTTTCCTATTGAAAATCCCACCCAGCTACAGAAAAAAGAGTACCTATACCTTTGAATTGCCTCTAGACATGCAGATAACAAATAGGATAAAATGAATAATGATATCTTATTTGAATGTATCCTAATAAATGCTTACCTTGTCAAAATTAAAGTAAATCTGATGCCTAAATCCAGTCTCTCTGAAGCTTCTACCTCATGAATGAGAAGAAGACTGCAGATTTATACTCCGCCCTTCTCTCTGAATCAGAGACTTAGAGCGGCTTACAATCTCCTATATCTTCTTCCCCCACAACAGACACCCTTTGAGGTGGGTGGGGCCGAGAGAGCTCTCCCAGACACTGCCCTTTCAAGGACAACTCCTGCGAGAGCTATGGCTAACCCAAGGCCATTCCAGCCGGTACAAGTGGAGGAGTGGGAAATCAAACCCGGTTCTCCCAGATAAAAGTCCATGCACTTAACCACTACACCAAATTGGTTCTCATGAATAAAGATATCTTATTTGAATGTATCCTAATAAATGCTTACCTTGTCAAAATTAAAATAAATCTGATGCCTAAAACCAATCTCCCTTTTCCCTAAAGCTTCTATCTCATGTATGAGGAGATGCTGCCTGCCTCTTGTGACTCTTGCAAGGTTATGTGACCTCGGTATGAAGTATGAAATTGGGAAAGTATGAACTTTCCCAATTCAAAACTTCTAGGCTAATTATAAATATTGCCCAGTTCTCTCCTGAGTTCTAGGGCAGCTGGCAATTAGTTTTGATCCTATTCACAAAGCCAATTCCCTAACCCTAACAGGAGCAACTGAGATACAGATCCAGCACATTCTGATACTTTATTCTGATATTTCCTATCGTTACCTATAAACCAGCTATGACAACCTTGATTTGTAGCAATAGTTAGTAGCAACGCATGTAAAATCTAGGAGAATAGGTGAGATGGAATGCTTAGGCAAGTAGTTCCTTTTAAAAATCTTTCTTTATGAATAAACAATTTTTATTAGTAACATATGGCAGCAAACTATACATCTTATAAAGACTTAAAAAAGAAAAATTCTTCTACCCCATATCTTACTTTTCCCCCACCCCTCCCCCCGTTACTTGACCCCTGCCAGTGTTATTTACTTTTAAAAAACCAAATATTAAAGGTAACTTTAACTATTAAAATTATACTTTTGTTTTAAATTTTTTTTAAAAAACAATAATTATCAAAAATTGTCCAATGTCCTTTTATTTTCCACTCTTTTTCTACGTATCTTCTGAACTTCTTCCAGTCCAACTTAAAAAGCTCCAAATCATAGTCTCTTAATTTTCTTGTTAATTTGTCCATTTCGCTCCATGACATAACTTTTATAATCCAGTCCCATTTCTCTGGTATTTTTTCTTGCTTCCACAGCTGAGCATACAATGTCCTAGCAGCTGAGAGCAAGTACCATATTAAAGTTCTATCTTCTTTTGGAAATTTTTCCATTTGTAATCCCAGTCGTACATGTGACACTCAGTGCAAAACACTGGAAAGCCCCCACCCCCCTGCTGGCATTCTATCTTCATGATATATATATATTTTACAATATACAGTCCTTTTTAAATGCTGTTTGTTTAAGTGGCTCCCCTTCTAGAGGGTCAACTTACCTTATTGGAAGAACAAGGAAATCAGGGATCTGGGTTCCTGTTCATTAGAGAGCCCCTAGGCGAAGAGCCACAGGCCAAGAGCCCTTTAGCTCTCTTGCCCTTTGACAAGGTGCAGCTTAAAATGCAAAGAGGGTGGAGCAGAGGCACTCCTAAGCAATCAGCAGCAATCACTCTCAATCTCTTTCACCTTTAGCCCACTCAACTAAACAAAGAGCAGTTCCCCAGCTATCACAACTCAGAATTTTAGGCCGTCCCACAAACCTCAGAATGAAGTCTTTCAAAACTCAAATTCTCAGCAACTTCTCCAGCTGTCTCAGCTATGAGAGCTGCTGTGCTCTGTTCCGCTCCTCTCAGACCTCTGTGAGATGTGCTCAGCCTTTGGCAAGGCGCAGCTTAAAATGCAAAGAGGGTGGAGCAGAGGCACTCCTAAGCAATCAGCAGCAATCACTCTCAATCTCTTTCACCTTTAGCCCACTCAACCAAACAAAGAGCAGTTCCCCAGCTATCACAACTCAGAATTTTAGGCCGTCTTACAATCCTCAGAATGAAGTCTTTCAAAACTCAAATTCTCAGCAACTTCTCCAGCTATCTCAGCTATGAAAGCTGCTGTGCTCTGTTCCACTCCTCTCAGACCTCTGTGAGATGTGCAGGTATCTACACAGATTCCAGGTATGCTTTTGGAATAGTATACGCCTTCAGTCCACTCTGGAAAGACAGGAATTTTCTCACTGCCACCAGGAAACCAATTACACACAAAGACTTGAGTCCTGGCCATCCTAGACAGCACTCTGGTATGGAAGGAAGTTACAGTCATTCATTTGAAAACCCACCATTTCACCACAACAGTCCTCACCTAGGGTTCCCGCTCATCACCTGATACAACTCCTGCAGAGCAGACGGAGACCACTGGACCATCTTTAACTTTGCCAGTGGCTGTACCCACTACTGGTCTTTGCAGGGCTGGTGGGAAGAACGAAAGCCCGGTCCCATCCCTTGTCCGATAGATGAGCCCCGGCTCTGTCACTTCTGGGTCCAGTGGCAGCCTGAAGACACCGATTGCTCTAACACATGGATTCTGCCTCCGTCCTGAACATCCAGCAGATCCAACTTGCTTCTCTTGAGGCAGCTTGGATCCCCTGATCATCACCTTCTCCAGCCACAGACTTCCGCTATCCTCAGAAGCTCTTCTGGCCACAAAGACCTTGCCTAGGACATCAGCACCCGTTTCCCCCAGACGAGGTCATTTTCTGCAGTGACTATCCTTGCTGCCACTCTCAGTGCACGTGGAGGGCAATCCAGAAACCTGAAGGAACTGTTCTTATTTGTGTTTGACATTTCAGGCACCCCGGTGATGAAATAAGGGAAGGGGAGAGGGACGACTGGTTAATAAGGGTAATCTATATTTTTATGCTAGAAGGTGTTGGCGACTGGAAATGATATGAGGGTCCCTGGAGGCTAGTTCTGAAAGGGCGACCCAGAGGAAGGCTTTTCTGGGTGTGTGAGCCTGGTCCGGTCTCAGTATTTGATTGGGACCCTGAGGGCTGAAGAAGGGAATCTCCCCGGATTATCACCCAGAACGGGAAAATTTGGTGGGAAGCTAGGGGGTAGAGTGTGACTATTGTTGGCCTGACCAATTTCTGCTCCCTTCAGGACTGACAAGAAGTAACATTAACTTTAGCCAGTTTTACAGTAACCCAGCTTGGACCACCCGGAACAGAGTACCCAGCCCTGACAACTCTGACCATGGCAATTAAAACAGATCTGCTGGTCAAAATAGTCATACTTTACACACTCCTATACTCCCTGTATTCCTCTGATATAGACAGCAAACTTGGAAAAGAGATCTTTGGATATGCCCCAGATGCCCCAAGATGGGCAAATAAGAAAAACCTTTGGCTAGGGTTGGCAAATTACTTGAATCTCTCTGCATTCTGCTTGCACAGATGGCTATCTGGAGAAGAAATGTTCTCATCCTGCCTTTGGGGAGTCCCTGCCTCTATAGAGACACTCAGGTTGGAGACAGAGCACAAGAAATTTGAGGGTCCCAGCCCCTTCCAGTCCCTGTACACTTGGGCAGAACCACCCTCACAGTATCTGATCTCAGGTACGATCTCACTTGGTCTGACCAAGATAGCCCCAGACTGCATAACCTTCTCTGGGTGTAACCCTAGCCGCAGACCATGCACTGATATGTCACATGAAGAATTAAAGTGTAACAGAACTTACAAGGTCATGTCACCTACCAGTTATTCTCCTTTACCAGATGGTTGGTTTTTGTTATGTGGAATCCTGGCAATGCCATATTTTCCAAATGGTGCATACGGAGGACCATGTGCTATAGGTAGACTTACCCCACATCTTATTCCTTGGGATCACAGGGGTGAGAAGCAGGAACCAAGGTTACCAGGCCACAGGATAAAGCGGCTTGTCATTGACCATACCTGCGACTCAACACTTCCCCTACTCTCTACCTCAGAATATGGGTTGGTAGTAGGCTTTTTGGTGAACGAGCCGGCATTAGCAGTTCTAAATGGGAAAAATATCAATGCCTTGGCCTGTAAACTGATGTGTGGTATGAATGAAACATCTATTGTGGTCTTTAATATAATGAAAGACCTCAAAGTTACTGAACGGGCTACCATTCAGAATCGAATGGCTATTGACTTTTTGCTTTTGAAATTGAATCATGGATGTAATGAATTTGAAGGAATGTGCTGTCTTAATCTAAGTGACCACTCTCATACCATTGAGGCCCACATCCAGGACCTCCAAGACTTAGCCACTCAGTCCAGGGAAGAAGGAAGTTGGTTTGAAGACTGGTTTGGTTGGATTGGTAACATCTTTGGAGGGTGGGGAGCCGGCCTGAAGGCAATTCTCATTTATTTACTTGTGGGAATATTGCTGATTGTTGGAGTATGTACAGCAATTCAGTGTTGTCCACTCATAATATCATGGGTAAGAGCTTGTGTACCCAAGCCCCCTCCAAAATGTGAACGTATGATAATGGTTGCCAGAAGATGTGCTGAGTTAAGACGAGAGAGGGTTGGCATCAGAAAGATGTAGGTACCCCTGCTTTGCCAAAAGGGGGGACTGAGATACAGATCCAGCACATTCTGATACTTTATTCTGATATTTGCTATCATTACCTATAAACCAGCTATGACAACCTTGATTTGTAGCAATAGCTAGTAGCAACACATGTAAAATCTAGGAGAACAGGTGAGATAGAATGCTTAGGCAAGTAGTTCCTTTTAAAAATCTTTCTTTAGAAGCTGGCCCTGGTTGGGGAGAAAAGGGGGGGGGGTGGAATTCCACCTTTGGCAACAAGGCTCTGAGTTTCCTAGCAACACCATAAAGGAAGGCATATGTCCTGGGAAACAGAGCAATTTAGAGATACAGAACATCCTTGCAATACATTGATGTGGGCATCAATCTGCATTCTTATAGGAAAGAGCCTGGACTGTCACCAAATGGTCCAGAGATCAAAAAGCAGGAAAACAGGAAACCAGCATATTTTATTGCCCCTTCTAGGGTATCAGACCATCCCTCCTGGATGGGTAAACAAGATCTAGTTTAACCAACCCCCCCCCCTAAAGTAAGTCCTGCCAATGAAGAGGTGCCAGGACTATGAGGCCTTATTTTGGGTCCAGTAGCGGTTGTTTGAATGTTTAATGTATTCATGCATCATTGATAGTACAAGAGGGTCTGCAACTCTTTGTTTCTCTGAGGAGTTTGGGACGTCCTGGGGTTCTTTACACCCTGTAGGTTCAGACTTCTCCTATTCTTATTCTTATTAATAAAGCTTTAGATATTTTTCTCTCCTTCAGGATCTGTCCATGGGTTCCTTGATTGGGCTGGGGAAACACAACAAAACACAGACTTTCTGTGCAACACAACTGTCACAAAAAGGTCTGGTATTGCATATAGGGATGAACACAGACCCCCAAAAATGTGGTTTGGTTCATGGTGTGCCTGGTTTGCAAACTACAAACCATCATGAACCTTTAGCTGTTGAACAAACTGGTACATTTTGTGAGGTTTGTGATGTGGTAGAATGGCCCACTGGTGTTCTAGAGAAACTCACAGGGAATCTTCCCAGCTGACTCTACTCCATCTGCCTTCCAAGTTTGGCAATAATTGGATTTATGAGGTCCGAACTACAGCCTCCCAAAGAAGGTGCCCCCAGGAAAGTGTTTTCTAGGGAACTGACAGGTGCTGGTTCAGGAGTGTATAGAACAGACTCTGTGCAAGCTAGAGACATCAACATCAAAGGGGACCTCCTCCAGATGTTCCTTTACATGCCCTCCAAGTTCTGCTCCCTCTGTTGCTTTGAAGTTTGGTAAACATTTAGATTGAGCAAAGACAACCTGTCTGGAAATGTATCCATTCAGAAACCACTATGAATAGCTTGAAAGTTTGTGGAAAGTTTGTGCTGGTTGATCTGCCACTAACTTCACTTTGTGAATCACAAACCAGCCAAAATTAATCATGTTCGATGATGGTGGTGGTGGTGGTGGTGGTGGTGGTGAAGAAGAAGATTTATACCCCACCTCTTACTCTGAATCAAAGACTCAGAGCAGCTTACAATCTCCTATATCCTCTCTCCCCAAAACAGATACCCTGTTAGGTGGGTGCGGCTGAAAGGGCTCTCACAGCAGCTACCCTTTCAAGGACAACTCCTGTAATACCTATGGCTAAACTAAGGCCATTCCAGCAGCTGTAAGTGGAGGAGTGGGGAATCAAACCTGGTTCTTCCAGATAAGAGTCCACACACTTAACTACTACATCAAATTGGCTCTCAACTGGAATTTGGAGATGTTGAAGTATGAATTTTCCAAATTCAAAACGTCTAGGCTAATTACAAATATTGCCCAGTTCTCTCCTGAGTTCAAGGGCAGTTGGCAATTAGTTATTTATTGCATTATACCCTGCCTTTCCCTTGTGACTCAAGGCAGTTTTTGGCTGTGTCTACACCACCGGCTCAAGGCAGCATTAAGCTGTCCCGGAAGTGAGTCGGCTGGAAAAGGAGTGCCCAGGAGCATGCAGATGATGTGTGGCCTGCCCCCGGAACTTGGGTGAACTTCAGACGATTCCAATACTTGTTACAAAGTTAGGATCTTTATTGAAGAACTACAGTACTGGAGCAACGAAATAACAGTAATGCCAATTCTTGGCAGTTGGTTACATTTTATGCCATCAGTAAAGCACAATAAAACTATCATTCACACGGTCACAGACAAGTGTCTCTTTTCCCAGCCTTCGTTATCAGAAGGGAGGATGCTCCCCTGTTGTGAAGGCCAAACGGCCTGTCTTCAAAGGGCACCTGTGGATGTTAAGCAGAGACTATCTGCCGCCTGCCCTGCTGCCCTAAATATTTGGCATAGCAAAGGGGCCAGGGTTAATTGCTGTGGCCAGGCACTCTATGTTATTACTAAGTTACAACATGGAGTCAGTTTGGTCAAGGCAAATAGAGCAAAAGTTACAAGTTCTGACACACGGCACCCTGGAGGATCATCCAGAACACTCGGGTGCCTGTCTGCCACTTCCTGGGCACTTCCTGACCATCCAGACAGCCACCTCAGATATTAGGTACCACTTTGGAAGTGATAACTTTCTGAGGCAACTTCCATCCGGACAAGAATGGGGTGATTACGGGATGGGGACAGCCGGCAGATTTGTGTGTTTGGACACACTTTTTAAATCTGCTCACCTGCCATCCCTGGGGTGGCTTAAACTGCCCGTCTGTAACCAAACTATGTCTCAAAATTAAAATAATCCATAATGGAATAAAACCCCATTAACTTGCCTGCAAGAGCATTGTCAATTATGGTTTTGGCAGGTCTTATAACTTCTCAGGTTTCTTGATCTTTCTGAACATAGCAGCATCTCAGGTGCCTGAGCTGTAGTTACTTGAGGATCCTGGATCTTTATTATGAAAACTATAATTCTTAGTAATTCTGGTGCCCAGAGCACAGTTCTTCCAGTGTTCCGAGGTGTAACCTATGGCACAATCAAGATTGGAGTCACAAGTCTTGTCTTTGCCCCCAGGGAAATTAGGGGAAAGGGAAGGGGACAGTGGGGATAGACTTGAAAGGGGGTTGGGTAGGGGAGGCTTCAGGCCTTCTTTCATTCATGATGAAATCATCAGGAAGCTAATGAAAATTAAAGCTCAGAATGTGGCCAAGTTCCAGACAAATAAATCTTGGACCAATAATAATTGAGCCCAAATTAGTGTATTTTAAGTGGGCCCATTCCAAACTGAGCCTGGGGAAGCTTACTAATCACTTGTGCTAAATGACAAGTTTTTGTAATTAAAACTATTCAACATTGAATAGTTTTAAATTATAAATTAAGTATCAGTTCGCTTAGCAGAATACTTTAGATTTCAATTTACAGATCTCATCTGCTTTCCAAGGATTCTACTCTTATATCCTTTTATCAATAACACATATGATAGAATGAAAACTGAAAACTGGATACTAAGTTTTTAATATTACAGTCATCATTATTTGGACAGTAAAGTTGACAATCATTATACCATCAATTGGTATGAGTCCTCAGGTCATTTAAGGAAGAAATTTAAATGTGGATCTTTAATTTTTTAAAAAAATCATAGGTGCTGTCATATGGTCAGTGCTCATTGTGCACAATATAGATTAAAATAGTCAAATCAAATAATTTATTACAGTCCATGACCAGAATACAAAAGATATCATTAAAATAGTCAGTTTATTTGTAAGGTCATTTTCCTAGCACTAGAAAATTATTTGTATATGCTATCATTCTTAAACTTCTAAAAATATCACCTGTATTGAAACATGGCAATAGTAATTTTAGTTGAATAATTAATTAATACGTTAAATAATCAATGAAGTATATTGAAGCACTTTAATTAAGTTTACATTGTCCACTTAGAAATAGTAATTCCATGGTTGAGATCACTGACTTTTAGAAAATGTAAGCTTAGGCCTTTCTTTCATTTGCTTCCTTGAGCACAGCTTATGCAAGGAAGCACTCCCAAACTTATCTGATAGCCAAACAAATGGGTTTCCGACATCTCAGAGTAAAATGATAGCCATTTGCCCTCCAATAGTGTTCTCATCCATCACAGGTAATTTAAAACTGCCAAAGGTCCACAGTGACTCAAGAAGAGTGACAGGTAGGACTTGGAATAACACATGTCTGTGTCAGTCCAATCTTATCAGCAGGACACTTCTTCACATATGGTAGATGCTAACCATTAACCTATACCCTATGCATATCTGGATAGCTGGGGAAAAAGAAAAGGCTTGACAGATAAGCTAATTTCTAAATTGCTTTGATCCTTATAAGTGAAGCTTTGAAGAAACTGGCAGAGAGGGTGAAAGCACTGAAAGAGGTACTATTACTTAGTGTTACCTGGCCTGTTGCTCAGTAACACACTTCTGGAGGAGGGGTTATTTGAAATTACCCTAGACCTGGTGAGACAACAAAAGCATCAAGAAGAAGATGGCTGGGAACAGGCTTTATATATCACTGATGTCTCCTCCAAATTAGCACCTCAAACAGCTACTGATGCCAAAAGTTCTGAGAGCCAAGAGCTGGACACTATATGCTTGGAGAGGCCTACAACATTGAAAGAAAGTCTGTCAAAAGAGAGAGGAAACATTAGTGAAAACTTTAGAGCTGAAATATGTAAAGATGACCATTGTGGTCATCTTCAAAGGCCCTGCATTGGATACTGAGATTAGATGGGTGGCAACCCAAGAGGGCCATCTTGGTCATGAAACCAAAAGTCTCACTTTGGCTGGTTACAGATGGGTGGTTTAAGCCACTCAGAGGATGGCAGGCAAGTGCCCCAAAAACGTGCATCTACATGTGCACATCTGCCTGCCATCCCCATCCCACCTCCGAGCCATCTCCAATTTACCAGGAGCCAGCTTTAAAAGTGGTACCTTTTCACTCGAGCACCTCCAAGGCCAGGAAGCACCTGGAAAGTGACCAGGGAGCTGTGGACAGAGCGCATGAGCACTCTAAATGCTCTCTGGGATGCCCATCGCTCATCCCTCTTCCACAGGCCATCAGGATGCTCCCAGGCGCTCCTTTTCTGGCCGGCTCACTTCCAGATTAGCTTGATGCTGCCCTGAGCCAGCTGTCTGTTAGCAGCCACTCTGACCCTGAACAGATTACTCTGTCCCCTTCTATTGCTGTTTTCTGAGTGAAGACTTTGTTTTGGCATTCTCTCAGTGATCCTTCCTTCAAAAATCGTTATGTTTTGTATGGATAATAACTTTTGTATGTATTTTAACTCTTGTTTTTAACTCTTTTAAAATTGTTTAATGATGTATGTTTGGGAGGAGGGTGGATTTTAATGGTTTTATAATGTAATTATATCCAAATTGTCAGCCACCTTGGCAGCCTTTTTAAGGGCAGAAAGGTAGATTATAAATTTTGTAAATAATAATTGTTCTCCAAATTAACAAGATGTCAACTAGGGATGTACATTCAGGTAGAAAATTAATCCAAATCCAAGCCAAAGAACCCTGTTCTTCTGTAAAGTTATCGTAACTAGTCTGAACTGGAACATTATTGGCAATCAAATATTATGAAGGAAAGTTGATTCCCTTCCGTATTCTGGAATTTCAGTGAATTTCACAGCATCATCCTATTGCCAGTTCTGACACAAACACTTGACCTCTAAGGAATTCCTGGGTCATGACTCAGAGGTAAGCAATGGCAAATTACTTCTGAATGTTTCTTGGCCTGAAAAACCCTACAGGGTTGCCATAAATTGGCTGTGATTTGATAGCAAAAAAAAAAAAAGTAAACTTTTTGTCCAGTTTTTTTATAACACATTTTATTAAATTTTCTGCAATTTTTCAAACATATATCACATAATACAACTAAATTTTAACAACAAAAATAAAATAAGAAACAAATAAAATTACATACTTTTCTAACACATGGTATGAGTTATTGTACATCTTGCATCTATAACTGTCAGATCTAGCCCATTGTTTGTTGATACGACTTTATATCAAAATTCAAAGTAACCAGCTGGTTCTAAGAAAATAAGTAAATTGCGACCCTGATGGTTGAAATTTAGCCAGTAAGGTATTTAGCCTTTCTAGTATTGGAAACCATTGTTCATGGTAGGTGGATTGATAAATTGGAGAGTTGTTTGCTTCAATGTTATCTGTGATTTTCATAAGTAGGTGGTTTCATACACTCTGGAACCAGTCATTGAGAGTGGGTGCTTTTTGTGATTTCCATAAGAATGTGATTGACGCCTTCGCTGTCAACAGTAAAATAGTAATTAAGTCTTTTCGGTTCTGCAGTATTGAGGATATGTTCCACAGTTGCGGTAGTAGGGTTTCAGGTTTGTCTTTTACTACATATCTGGTATAATCTTTGATTTGTATTACTTGCTGCCAAAATAATCTTATTTTTTTTTTGCACCCCACCAACAATGAAGGTAAGAACCTGTTTCCCCTCACCCTTTCCAGCACAATAGTAACCCAGATTTTGTAATATAATGCAATTTAACCGGGGTAAAATACCATCTAGTTAGCAATTTGATATTTTGCTGGTGAATATTAATTGCCTTACTTGTAAGGGCCCGTGATAACCAGATTTCTCTCCATTGTGTTTCTGTTAGGTTGAACCTAAGATCCTTGTGCCAAGAGTCACTATAAGTAGGTAAGTGTTCTAAAACTGTTGTGATAAGGGCTTGATATGTGTTAGAGATTAAATCTTTATTGTCTCATACTTTAATATGAGATCTTCAAATGCCATTAGTGGCCTATGAAGTGATTGTTGTATCTCTGAAGATGCAAATAGGTGCTGTAATTGTAGATATTCATACCATGGCAAAGATGACTGTGCCATGGGTTCTATTTTTTGATTTTTCTAAAAAATTGCTTTTCTTAGAAATGTCTGCCAGTTTTACTATTGAAGCTTGCCTCCATGATTTAAATGAGTTCCTGTCGTAGGCAGGTTTAAACCATTCTTGGCCTGTAAATGTCAAAGCTAATGAGATACCAGGGGCTAAAACCTTCTTATTTTTAATCCATAGAGCAGGGGTGGCCAACGGTAACTCTCCAGATGTTTTTGTCTACAACTCCCATCAGTCCCAGCCAGCATGGCCAATGGCTGGGGCTGATGGGAGTTGTAGGCAAAAAACATCTGGAGAGCTACCATTGGCCACCCGTGCCATAGAGTGTATAAGGCTTTAAAAAAGATATTTACATTTTTCAATTCCCTATTGACTGGGTTCTTCGCTCAAATTATTTCTGAATACTCTTTTGGTTTTAGGTAGTATTCCTCAATTATTTTCCAGTCAAGCCTTAGGTCTAATTTTAGGATTTTGGGAAGCTGGGATAAGACAGAGGCTTCATAATATAGAAAAATGTCTGGTATACCTATGTCTCCTTTTTTTGTTGACCTATGCATTGTATTAAAACTTATACATGGGGCGTGGCGTCGGCACGAATGGCGATGGACGCGTGAGGCTCAAGCTCCCGACCCAATCCTCTCACCCTCCCTCATCGATGCAGGTTTCTGCACTCTGTTTTTCACCAGATTATGGGGAAATCGTCTCATAAAAAGAGTAAGTCAATTTCAGCTAGTGCTTGGCTCCTTAAATCTTTCCTGGACTCAAGCCCGCAATTAGACCATTCACTGTCAAGGCCGCACGAAACATCAAATATGGCGGATGACGCTGTCTGTTCACCTCACTCATCAGATCTGCTCACAACAAAAGAATTTCACAATACTCTGAGCTCTTTTCAATCAAAAATGCTTGACAACATGGCGGCTATACTTAAACCGATCACAGATCAGATCAGCACTCTACAAATCACTCTACAAGAAGCCACAGCTAACTCGGCGCTAGAAACAGGCCTTGAAAATCAGGATGACATCCGCCATCTTCAGAGGCAAGAACGCTGGACCACTGACAAAATCCTGTCACTTGATAACAAAGCGCGGGAGCGACACGTTAAACTGCGAGGCTTTGAAGAACATGAGGAAGGAACCTTAGATCTTGCCAGCTTCTTAGCATCTTGGCTATCTGCAGCTCTTCAATTAGAAGACGGCATTGCCCCACACATCGTTCATGCCTATCGGCTGGGCTCGACTTTCTCCCCATGCTCCCATGGCTCTTGGGACGTCATCATAGAACTGGCTGACATTCGCATCAAAAAGAAGATCCTAGACACTGCCAGAAACCTAAATGGTCTAGCTTTTAAAGACAAGAAAATTCTTGCTTTTCTTGACTTGTCCGCAGAAACTCTACAGAACAGACATTTCCTCAAACCAATAGCCCAAAAACTGGCTGCAGCAAACATCTGCTATAGATGGTCGCCGTCAGGCAGGCTTGTCGTTCACCATCAAGGGAAAAGTTGGACTATTGAAGACCCTGAAGCTGGCCTATATCTACTTCAGTCACTCAACTTGGATGTTCCGATGGAGTTGGATCGCAAGTCACAAAAGCGAAAATGGACTTTCGCGTCACCGCCTAAAGACTGCAAAATCTCAGTCCGTACTCCTGAGCCAGCTCATGCTCCAGATCCTATGCAGTCTCTACAATCCGTAAACTCCTCATAAACCTGTGTCGTTTTATCATCTTTCTTTAAAGAAATGTGTTATATATTTCATATTATCTGAGGGAGGGTGGGTGGGAGAGGGTAGAGTGGGTTTTGACTCTCCAGCTCCCAATAATGACAGGGATGTGTAGTGGAAGGGTACTAGGTCCCCTATCTCGGGTGGTTTCCTGGGACCCACGGGTTTTCCCCATATGTTTGTTATTGGTTGTATTGTTCAATTTATCTGGTAAGGGATTTGTCTCCCTGCACGTGTATTTCCAACTCACATATGACCATAATTCGCCTGCAGGGGGAACAGAGAAAAGGGAAGGGGGAAGGGAGCGCGGTGCATTCATTGCTGTTATTCTTATTATTGTGTTAGATATGCTAGCTATCGCTTAACTTGCTACTTCGGTATGCCATCTGCTGTTCAAGTAATGACATTACATGACTGTTTGTTTACTCTTCTCATGCTCCTTTATCTTTTTTTTAGTTCTTGTTTGTTTGACATGACATTAACACAATTTGATCGCCCTAGAGATGGTATGTATATGCCTTCATGCCTCAGGGCTTTGTCTTTTGGATCATGGGTCTTTCCACTCTTGGGTTCGCCACCTTCCTTTTCTAATGGCCTGTTAAGTTGGCATAAGTCACTACATCAATTTGGCCCAGCCCTCGTAATTTATATATTTCTAGAGCTCTGCTATACAACCATCGCAAACTTATTTTTGTGTATTGTTCTGCATCTACTCACACACTTATCACCTCACTTGATACCCAGGAAGACACCCCTGTACTTATTTCCAAGCCATGCACCCCTGAAATGTGATATTGCAATGTAACCCTAGAATATTAATTGGATACAGCAATGCCCATTTGAATTGGAATGGTCTTTCTTGCACATAAGGGAGACAAATCCAGTTCCTTCTTAGCCCAAGGCAGGCTATAGTGTGGTTCTGGTTCACAAGCCAGAACAACATGTGGCCAGCTGAAAGGTTGAGAAGCATCCATCTTTCTGCTCCTGGGAATGAAAATGTTCTGGGCCCAGAGAGACTGGTGGGCAGTGCCATAAAAATTCCTTCACTTTTGGCAAACTTTAAAAGTCCTGTTATCAAAGCATAAGGAAATAAGATTGACCCAGGAAACCTCCAACACAAATAAATGGCTTGTCTGTCATTCCTCAGCAAGACAGCAGGAACACGAAGGTTAGAGGCTAAGTACTCCTCTTGTTGTGAATGTGTGGTATAACCTGTAAACTGATATCACAATTTTTACTCTTAACAAAGTTTCTATTTTTCTTTAATTAATTGCTAAGGCCATCAAAGTCAACCAGTCCCCTGACCACTTGATGGATGTCCATCCATGTTTGACACTAAGAGAGAAATCTATCACTTTTGGGGAGCTTCAAAGGAACCAGTTTTGGGAAAAACAAGGCCATAAAGTCATTTGGCCAGTGTAATTAAAATGCCTATGTTGGGGTATGGATCTATGATGCGAATGGTCTCTGATTGGATATTACACATATGACACCCTGATTTTCCATTGGTGTGACACTCTGCCCCCTCATTGGGTACGTTAATTGAGTGATGTGACGTAATTTACCCTAGAAAACAGACGACCCAACCTGTCAGGTTAGAGAAGGAGAGCGGGTTCAGGGGATGCTGGTTGCAGAAGAAGAAAAAGGAAGGAAAAAGGGAATCCCTTCATCCTCTCCTTCCTCCACCCCCTTCCTACCCTTACCCCCCCCTTCCTCTCAAGAGAAATCTCCCTCCAGAGGCCTTGCATTTCCTCTGACTGAGTCTACCCTGCAAGATCTAGGTATTGTATCACCTTCCCCCATCCTGCTTATTCAGCTAAACTCTTTGTAATTCCTCTTGTATGCTTGGAATTGTTTGATTGGGATGTAACTATTTGAAAACTTATGCTATAATAAAATCCATTATTAACCAAAGGATTTTCAGTGGTCTATCTCCGTAGACAAAGACATAGATCCTATACACCTCACCTCTCGTAGGCCTATCATTTTGAGCTAAGAAATAGTAATATTTCCCAATAAAAAGTTGTTTGAGGTGTAACACACTGTGCTGTCATGGGGCTTTATACTGCATTCTCATGCCATAGACCTCACATTCTAATTCCTCGTCACCTTCTTCTTGTCTTCTATCTCCAACGGGAGAGCTCTCTCACCATCTACTCATTTCGATCTAAATGGCTCCAGACCTAAAAATCTTCTCGCTGAACTGTCGAGGGCTCAATAGCAAAATTAAATCCAGATGCATCCTCTCAAGTCTGAGGAAGCGAGCTTTAGATATCATCTTTTTGCAAGAGACGCACCTATGAAATGACACCAATCTCTTATTTCACTCCACTTACTTTCCTGTGACCTACACTGCTCCTGGCTCCTCCCATGCTAGGGGGGGTTGCTATTCTACTTTCGCGCTCAGTTCAATTTTCTTGTCAGGCCTTGGAAAAAGATGATCGTGGTAGATTTCTATTTGTTAAGGATAGGCTTAATGAAGAAGTTATAACCCTGGCCGCCATTTACGTGCCTAATTCGGGACAACTAGACTTTATCTGTGAGGTTATGTCCAAACTAAAAGCTTTCCAGGAAGGCCCTCTAATTATCGGAGCTCACTTTAATTTCCTTATGGACACTCGGCTAGATAGAAAATCTAACCACCCACCTCTCCATTCTCCCTCCAGTCAGTGTTCTTCACCTTCGGGCCTGCAAAAAATGTCAGATATGGGGCTTACGGATTCCTGGAGGTTTCTTCATCAAAATGAACGGGACTTTACTTATTTCTCATCACAGCATCAAACCCACACACGCATTGATTACATCTTTATTTCCAACTCTCTTTGCAATGCTCTTGTAGACACTTCTATTGAATCGAAGCTTTGGTCCGACCATGCACCAGTTCTTTGCTCTATAAGGACAACTGAGCAATACGACCGTAGTCTTTCATGGAGACTTAACAATTATTTGTTACTAGATAAGGAACTTTTTAACCAAATCGAACATGAAATTAATGATTTTTTTAGTCATAACCTTTCCAGTGACATCCCCCAAAAAACGGTCTGGGATGCATGTAAAGCTGTCCTAAGAGGTAAAATTATTGCATTAACTGCCGCCCAAAGGAAAAAACAACAACATCTTATTACTGCCCTGACCGCAAAAATTAGTGATCTTGAGCTTCAGCATAAACGCACATGCAACAAAAAAGTCTATCAACATTTACAAGAAGAAAGTAAAAGATTAGAAGCCTTGGAAATGCAAAAAATCAAACGCAACTTGCTATTTACCAAACAGGCATATTGCTTTTGAAGCCCTAAATTTCATAGGCTCCTGGCATGGAAAGCCAAACAACAAGCTACTAACCTGAATGTGAAAGGTCTTAGAGACTGTAAAGGCACTCTATGCACTTATTCAAAATCTATTTTAGATGTTTTTAGCCAATTTTACTCCTCTTTATACCAATCCAGAAACCCATCACCAGAATCGATTTCTAATTTCTTTCAATCTGTCAACTCTCTCCCCACTTTGTTAGAAACTCACAGAGAGTATCTTGACTGCCCCATTGATTAACTGGAACTTGCTGCAGCCATCAAGTCATTGTGCACAAATAAATCTCCGGGTCTTGATGGTTTCACTTCTGAATTCTATAAAGCTTATAGTTCTTCACTATCTTCTTATTTATTATCTCTTTTCAATCATATCCTTGATTCTGGCTCTATCCCTCAGTCCTGGAGTCTTGCCGAGATTATTGTTTTGCATAAAAAAGAAAGGGACGAATTAGACCCCAAATCTTATCGACCGATATCTCTTTTAAACACAGACTACAAGCTCTTTGCCAGCATTTTAACCAGACAACTAAATAGTTTTATAGAAAATTATATTGCCCCTGATCAGTCGGGTTTCATCCCTGGTCGTGATCTAACTGACGTCACTCAAAAAACATTGAATTTGATTCATCACTGTAAATCCAAGGCCATTCAAGATGCCTGCATCCTATCCATAGACATTGAGAAGGCCTTTGATTCGGTTGAGCCTCTTTACCTACACTCCTTGCTCGAAAGAATGAATTTTGGTCCAAAATTCCGCAATCTTATAGACTCCTTTTATTTCTCCCCTTCAGCGCTACTTCGGATTAACAACTTAAACTCAGCTATCTTTAAACTCTCTAGAGGCATACGGCAAGGGTGCCCCCTTTCACCCCTCCTATTCGCTCTTGCAGTTGAGCCTCTTGCCATCAAAATCAGGGGCGATACTTGTATCCATGGTGTCCCTGTAGCGAGCGAAGTTTTTAAGGTAAGTCTCTTCGCTGACGATATAACCTTGTACCTTACCAATCCTTCCTTGTCGCTCTCAGCAACTCACTCTCACCTTTCTGACTTTGCCAATGCCTCAGGCCTCACTATAAACTTTGATAAATCTCTCCTACACCCCATTGCCCTATCTCCTGCCTCCACCTCCTTTATCAGAAAGCATTACCGATACAAATGGGTTAAAAAATCTTGGAAACACCTTGGTGTCCACATACCTCTAGACTTCAATACTCTTCCAGCCGTTAATCAGGCAGAAATCTCTAAATCTATCAACTCTCTTCTAACCTACTCCAGCACAAAATTTTTCACCCTTTTGGAACGCATTTATTTAAATAAATTAACTGCAATCTCATTCCCATCCTAAAAATATGGCCAAATCAAATGGGATGCAGAGTTTATGTGAACAAAGCTTCCAGTGTTTGTTCTTTAATTCTATTTTCAGCTCCAATTGAGACAATAGCCTAAGAGGGCAGGTTCAGGGTCCCCAAACACACACAGTTTTCTTAACACAAAGCAGCTCCAAGGAGCCACTATTGGCTTTGTTGTAGCACACATGCTGGTACCGATGCAGATGGATATGCATTGATGTGACCTTAAATCTTTCCAACTATATAGGATTGCCAATCATATACAGCAACTTGGGGACACTGATTGTACTACTCAGTAAATTAGCCAAATGAAAGCTGTGTATGATGCGCATATGGATATATATCTATGGTTCAGTAACTACAGTATTCACACATAGACCAAGTAAAGCCACATCTCTTCTCAGGCTAATTTATTGAACCAATTCATAATTGTAACAGTATAACTGAACCAAAAAACACAGGCCAAAAACTTGTGAAATCTGTGAATTATTGGCCAAGTTATATTCTAATTATAGAGCAATTCCAAAAAGACAGATATTCTAACATCAATGTCAACTCAGTTCAGCAAGGACACATTACATATTAATTCAAGTCAGGCCTCATTTGGGGAAGAAGCCAACAGGAGCGGAGCTCCAGAAACTCTAAATTTTATTGTGCTCTTTCTTTCTTATACCCCACCTCCCAAAAAAAGAATAAATTCTGGGCTCCATTGTTCAAAACCCCTGTGAGAATTTTGCTGAACTCTTAAGATTTTTTTTTTTCATTTGGAAGGGACTTTTTAATAAAGTATTAAATGTACAACCCTAGTTTATAAAAAAAAATCAGAAACAACAGCATTACAAAATCGTTAGATAAGTGCTAAATAGCAACCTAATGCAAACTCTAAGATTTGACAAAGTTTCTAATATTTTTCTTCACAAAAAAATGGGGGAAAAACAAAACATATAAAGCAGCCAGATGTAAATTTTCATCATGTGACTGTGGCTACATAGGAGAAAGTAATTTTAAAAGTATGATGGGAATAAGGTTTTATTATGACAAGTATAATTCAAGAAGCATTCTAAGGTAGATGTTGATCTGATATAATTTAGTCAGGGGTGTGTGGCATATGCAAATGAGTTGTGCTAATGAGCTCCAGCACCTCTTTTTCTACAAAATGATCCCTGGTTCAAGTACCTCAGACAAACTAGAGCAGGGGTTTCAAACGTGCAATCCAGGGGCCAAATCAGGCCCCTGGACAACTGGCTGTCATCTGCTTCTTTCTCCCTCTCTCTTGCTTCCTTCCGCATAACAGTTTGCTTTGCAAGTCTTGCTCAATTGCACAGGAGCTACAGAGCAAAACCTCTATTTTCTCCATTGGCTGAGGCTTCTCCCTTGGGGAGGAAGGGGGGAGGCAGAGCTTGTTTTTCCAGGTTTTCTCAATCGCACAGCAAAGCTACTAAGCCAAGCCTCTTCCTTCTATTGGCTGAGGCTCCCCCCAATCCCCTGGGGAAGGAAGGAAAGAGCCACAACTTCCTTTGCCCAGTTCCCTGGATTGATTCCATGGGAGAAATACAAAGAAAGCACCTTTTAGACCAACGCGTACTAATGTTTTAAGCATGTTTTAATTATTTTTAATTATTTAAATATATATATAATTAATTGTGCTTGTCTGTATCCTTTATAAAGTTTATATCTCTGCTACCTAATCTTAAATAGGTACACACATGGCCTGGCCCAACATGGCTCAGCCCAACCCAACAGGGCACGGCCCAACAAGGTCTCATTTATGTCAGATCCGAACCTCATAACAAATGAGTTCGACACCCCTGAACTAGAGGGTCTAAAATCTGAAAGGATAGGAATACAAAATTATTTTAGCACGTAATGAATTTGTGGGAATGACAACAGACTAGTTTTGTAGACAGAAGTCTTTTTCATCTAAAATACCACTGTGTAGAGGAGAGGACAGGGCTGACAGGAAGCAAGAGAATGTAGTAGCAGGTAGGAAAAAGTTCAAAACACTTGGGAATTGGACTGAAGGAAAAGGGCACATAGATGTGTGCAGAATCTTAGATGAAATTATTGAGATGTGTAGTGGCCTGAAATGTTTTGCAGCTATTATGAGACTGAGAGTATGGATAGAAAGCACATCACAGCTGTTTGCTGCAGTGGCGGTGATGGTGGAACTTCTGTTGAGTTTGATGTGTTATTGGCTGATGTCCTGGTAGCAATAGATTCAGTATGAGTTTGGATTTACTCAGTTGTTTTTCTAAATGTCCACCCTCTATTGTTATTTCCAGAATCTTTTTGTTCTGGTAACGTTGCTGATCCTGACAAAGAATCATGCAGTGCTTTAGTACATGCAGGTTCAGTAGTAGGGTTGCCAAGTCCCCAGCTTCCTATAGTGGGAGACTTTTGTGTGTGCGCAAAGTAAGCGTGCAATGCAATGACATCACCCGGAAGTGACATCATCAAAATGGCAGCATGCACACAGGCCACTCTAGGCATTTCCAAGAAAACTCGATGGTTTTCCTGGCTGCTCTAGCCATTTGGGAGGTAAAAACTCTATGATACCTATTGTACCACAGAGTTTTCCCTCCCAAATGGCTAGAGCATCTGGAAAAACCATAGTTTTCCTGGAAACGCTGAGAGCATCCCCATGTGCATGCTGCCATTTTGATGATGTCACTTCTGGGTGACATCATCGTGCCAGCAACATAAGGGGAGGTTCCCCCCGCCGGCCCACTGTGGGCCAGTGGGTTGGGAACCTCTTAGGTGGGGGAACCCCCACCCAGACTGGGGGCTTGGCAGCCCTATTCAGTAGTCAAGATGAATTAAGCAACGTTATAGATGCCTGATGATATATAATGTCTGGTTTGTATTTCCATTGTATCTTGACATTATAGAAGTCCAGGTGAAAGCATATTTGTTAGATTACTTCATGGAACAGTTGTTAAAATGAAATGAAAATTTAGAGCAAAAATGTAAAGTAGATAGTGTGGTATGTGTGTAGATGCATGCTAACATAGAATGCATTGTTCTGCGTGTCTCAAATAAGCCTATAAATATGAATGAAATAACTTTAATTTTTTAAAAACAACTAATAAGCATGCCTGCAAATCCAGAAAGATTGCTTTGTACTTATGCACAAACCAGAAAATGTTGGGGTTTGGGGGGAATCCATTATTTTTGAGGACTCCTGCTTCAGTGAGCTCATGTGGTGTTATGGTTATCAGCAGTACACTATAATCTGGAGAACTGGATTTGATTCCCCACTCCTCTACATGCAGCTGCTGGATTACCTTGGGTCAGCCACAGTTTTCTCAGAGCTGTTCTTTCAAGAGCAGTTCTTGAAGAGCTCTTTCAGCCCCACTAACCTCACAAGATGTCTGCTGTGGTTGAGACTTTGGGTGAAGGATGGAATATAAGTCCCATCTCCTCCTCCTCCTCCTCTTCCCTTCCTGTTTTCTTTTTGCAAAAATGTGAAATTTGGTGATTTTAATGCTTACATGATGCTTTTATCTTTTTAGCAGAATGCTGTGTATCTTTTTTAAAGAAGTAATTAACATGCACTATTTTAAATTATTTTTACAAAAATCTTCATTACTTCCCAGAATTATGAGCAGGCTGGTATTATATTCCTATTGTGTTTCCCTCTCTGTGGCAAACTAAAAGGCAACTTAATCTCGCCTTTCAAAATCTATAGGGCTTTAAAATTGGCAGCCTCTTCACTTGTTTAGATGCCAGTGGATACCTCCCCCCACCTATACAGAAAGTGTGTGTGTGTGTGAGGGCATGCTCCATTCTTCTCTTTTTTTAAAAAAAACAACTCACTACTTTGTTTTAAAAATATCAATGTGACCTGATTAAATTGATCAATGTGAGTGGTTTTAATCATCCCAACTTTGTTTTAATAACATGAAGCTGCCCTGTACTTAGTCATTTTACCCATTATTATCTAATCTCTCCAGCAGTATCTTTTCAGGGTCTGAGGCAGAGGTCTTTCACATAATCTACCTGATCCATATCTATATTCCTAGGAACATTCTAGTTATTTTCCAATTACAATGCTCCTAATTACAATTTTTTGTACAAAATAAGGATGGGCAAAGTTAAATTTAAGTGGGAAGTTTTAGCATACACCTACCCACCCTCATCAACAGCATTTAAAAGTACATAACTTCAGTTGGGTCATGTCAAAAACCTTTGACTTTCAAATTACTGTCTCTGGATTAAATCTTGATTTTGCTTTTTGTGACCCTCAAGTACAAGAAGCTGCTTTCTACTGAGTCAGACCATCTGGACAAGCACTGTCTTTTATAGCTAGTGGTGGCTGCCTGAGATTCTTTTTAATGGAGATGCTGGGGAAGTTGCCAGTCTCCAGGTGGGGCTGGAGATGTCTTCAAATTACAGCTGATCTCCAGACTACAGAGAACAGTTTCCCTGGAGAAAATGGCTACTTTGGAGCTTGGACTCTATGGCATCATGCCCTCTCCTCCCCAATCCCTGCCCTCTCCAGGATTCATCCCCAAATAGTTTCCAGTCTCCTTCCTCTAAGCTGTGGAGTTTTGTGAGCAAAAAATCTACTTTGTGAGCCACTGGCATTAAAGTTGTGAGCTACTGCATAAATTAATTTGCTCTGGGGCCATTTTTCCTGAGCTAAGACCAAAATGTGTGAGCCAGAGGCTAAAAAACTGTGATCTAACTCACACTAACTCGGCTTAGAGGGAACATTGGTGGGGACTGAACCAAGGCCTTCTACATGCCATGCATGAACTGTCCCACAGAGCCACAGGCCCTCCCAAATGGAGTCAATGTGACACATATTAGAAGCTTCAAACAACAGAGCAACCACTGAATTAGTCTGGTTTGCTAATAGACCACCACATCCTTAAGGCTGGCTATTATGAAACCTCTTCATTTTGATACTTCATGCCCCCCAAAAGGCAAGGCAAGCTAAATGAAACCCTGTTGGCATTTTGAAGAAAACAAGGAAGCTGAATTTAAAAGAGGTAGCCAGATGTGGAGGGAGGTGGGAAATCTATTAACATTTGATTATCTAGTTGCAATCAAAAAATTAGAATCATTTTTTTCTTTTTCTGCAATGCTTAAAAAAAAGCAATTCGAAACAATAAAAAGCTTCCTAAATGAGCTACATAATGTTCCTCGCCATAATCACCACTGCATCGAGAAAATTGCTAAAATCATTCCCAAGCCAGATTTGTCAGTCATGCTGCTCTGTGCTCTGAGTAACAATGTTCTGTGCAATTAATATCAAACCTTCCAAGGCAGCTTTGCCTTGTGATATTCAGTGTGCTTCTGCCATCAACAGAAACTGCAGTGATGCTATACAAGAGAGACTGCAAGAGGGAAGGAGAGCAATAGGGTGGAGGAGGAGGAGAGAAGAAACAGCTTTGAAGTCGACTGGGACAGGAATAGGAAGATAATTAGGGTGCATTTTGCACAAAATTGCAGCAGTTTGAAATGTCTCCCCACTCCTTCTACCCCACCCATTTTCTGTTTAATTATAGTTATTATTGTACTCTTAAGAAATTCAGCTGGTGAAGAACAATTCCTTCCCCACTCCCAAACACATCCAACCAGAGCATTATGTGGTTGGGATTTTTTACTGTGACCTGAGATGAAACTGAGTGCTACAGGATTCTTGTTTACACTGGGGTCCTTAGATGCAATCTTTATTTTTGAGTCTATATGAACATCTTATAGGAGGAAAATGGACAAGCAAGAGATAGGGAAGTATACAGAACTATTCTTCTTGGCTTCTTGCTGTGCTTTTGTATTATAGCATTTCCAGTAATATCAGGGAAATGCATTATCAGGTCATAATGAATGTGTAAAGGCCCTGTGGAAAGGAAAGCACAATTTCAGGTATGCGTGAGGCAATCTGGAAACACTACCCCCATGTGTATTTAAGTAGCTATATGCCAAATGGTGCTGTTTGCAAAGAAACAGTAACAGAACAAGCACAGAGGAAGGAGGTGGGGGGGAAGCACATAAAGGCATTTCTTCAAAGCTGTGCAATTCAGGCATATAAACAACTGGTTAAATACAGCTTGCTCATCAAACCTTTAAGCATAATGTTAAAAAGCAAATACAAATTTGGGAGCTGCTACATTTTTGTGGCTGGATTATAAAAGAAAACCCTGCAGCATGCAGCTGTACAGAGCAAAGCAGGATGGAAATAAATAGGGAACCTGCAGGACACAATATGGGGCTCATTTATACATTGCTACACCAGGCCTGCTAAACAACTCAGTCCGGAGGGCAGTCTTGCTGATGTCAAGACTGCCACTTGTATGAGTAAGTTATGCAGGCTGGGTCCCCTGCTCATTAAAAGAAGGAACAGAACACTGAATGCTGGAATCATAACAAGAAAAAAGAACACAAAACAAACCAGTCGGTGGGTGGCTTGATGGACAGAGAAATCTCCCCATTTTATCATGGTATTTATTTGTAGGGCTTTATATTACTAAGCCCTCTCATGAATTGCTGCCTTGACGTGGCGAAAGGGCTTTAATGGTTCAGTGAGGCTGTGGGCTATGCCATGCAGGGGCACCCAAGATGGACAGGCCACAGCTGAGAACCCGGACAAAATGTGATCCACTGGAGAAGGAAATGGCAAACCACTCCAGTATCCTTGCCAAGAAAACCCCATGGACAGCAACAAAAGGCTAAAAGATATGGCACTGGAAGATGAGCCCTTCAGGTCAGAAGGTGCCCAATAAGCTACTGGAGAAGAGTGGAGGGTGAGTCCAAGTAACCACAGAAAGAGTGAAGCAGCTGGCCCAAAGCCGAAAGGACACTCAGCTGTGAATGTGTCTGATGGTGAAAGAACAGTCCGATGCTGCAAAGAACAATACTGCATTGGAATGTGGAATGTAAGATCTATGAATCAAGGTAAGCTGGATGTAGTCAAACCAGAGATAGCAGGACTGAACATTGACATCTTGGGAATCAGTGAACTAAAATAGATGGAAATGGGCAAATTTAACTCAGAGGATCACTACATCTATTACTGTGGGCAAGAGTCCCATAGAAGAAATGGTGTGGCCTTTATAGTTAACAAGAGAGTGAAGAAGGCAGTAATGGGATACAATCTCAAAAATGACAGAATGCAGCTGCCATCTAGAGGCAGGCTGCACAGCCTTGCGTCTGGGGGCCGTCTTGCCTCCTTGCAAGGAGGAGGAGTGGGCAGGGCATCATCAGAGGTGGGGGCGGAGCAGGCACACCCTAGAAGCGGGCTCCGCTCCCTCCTCTCATTCTTCGCCTGTTGCCAGTTACCGGGACTTTTCAGGCCGCGGTGGTTGGCCATGGCTGCTTATAGCAAGCCGCGGTGATCTTCAGGAGTCTCATCGCGTCAGGAGCATCTTCGTTTGATGCGGCGGTTTGTCGCTGGCAGTTTCGTTTTCACGCAGCCGGCGTTTTTGTGCTTCCCCTTTTTGTTTTAGGATATCTTGCAGTGCCTCTCCCCTTTTGAGGGTACTGTTCGGCCCCCTCCCCTTTTTTCCCTCTCCCCCCCCCCCACTTGCTCGTCTCTGTTAAGCAGGCTGAGGAACCAACTCCCGCCCACCCCACCCCCGTTTATATAATCTTCTGGGGGAGTGCATGTTGCCGGGGAAAAGAGTGGCCATTTTGTGGATAGCCTGGGGTGGCCATTTCGAGGATAGCTTTAACGTTCATCACCTGCCTCCTGTAGGGCGGA
The DNA here is from genome assembly GCF_032191835.1 of Heteronotia binoei. Classification (NCBI taxonomy): domain Eukaryota; kingdom Metazoa; phylum Chordata; class Lepidosauria; order Squamata; family Gekkonidae; genus Heteronotia; species Heteronotia binoei. The sequence goes on from NC_083223.1 coordinate 146,930,875, forward strand.
GGCCACATCAGTGAGGGCAGTAGACGGGCTTGTCATTGTTGTTGGGCACATTATCATGCCTAAGGGACAGGGCAAATCCAAGGGCAAGTGCCCTGCACCGAGACCGCAGCAGCCTGTTCCTAAGCGGTCAGCACCTTTGCCTTCATTATCTGATAAGGAGGATGGCACTTTCAAGCGGTCTGTGTTAGCGAGAATAGCTGCTTTGGAGGGGTCGAGTAGTAGGCAGCCGGTCGTATTGGGTGTAACGGGCCTGGCTTCCAAGGCAGACAAGCGGGCTGCTAAGAAGCGCTTCCAGGAAGAAATCCTTAATAGTTTGTCTTCCCTTGAAAGCAGGTCTTCTACAGACAAAATGGAGGGTGTGTCGCCTCTTCCAGTGGAGGTGCCCGATGCGGATGCTTCGCAGAGTTTGCAGTTGGGTAGGGGTGAGTTTGCACAACACACTACCACAGCTTGGCCCTGGGGGGCGTGGGGGCAGTCTGCCACCTTCAGGCCGGTTGCCAATAGCTAGCCTGCAGCTTTTAATAATTCCCAGCCTTGGGCTTGGGGCTTTAACCTGGCTAACCCTTGGGGTCCTTGGGGAGGCCTGCCCAGCCAGTTCCCGGGAGCATCTATGGCACCCTATGGTGGCTGGGGTGTTTCTTATCCTCGAGGTCCATCATACTCTGCTGTGCCAGCTAAGGCTTTACCTTTTGGTGATCTGGCCTTACCTCTTGGGGATCACTTGTTGCCGGCCACCAAGGATAAGATACTGAAAGGGGAATTCATGGACCTATTCTCTCTGCTCCATAGGGAGCTGGAGAAAAAGGATAAAGAGGATTTGGATGATAGGGAAAAGGAGAAAATCAAGAAGTGGAAAGTTGACAGGACATGGGCGAACTGGGTGCCTGGGTTCATTATTAACGCCGGAATTATTGCCAGGTCACAGCCATGGAGGGCTACATTCCTTTTTCAGTATTTCAACATCATTTACAAAAGCTATACTAGCTTTACCGACCCAGCCTGGCTTCGTTATGATGAGGAGTTCAGAATGAGGGTAGCTTTGAACCCGGCCCTTCAATGGGATCAGATTCAGCCACAGCTGTGGCTGCAGGTTATGTCTCCAGCACGACCTAACCTGGGTGATAGGTCAGACAGTGGACATGTTCTTCAGTGAACAGCCGCTGCTTCTGGTGCCCGCAGCAGTGCGGGGCAGGAGGTTCAGCCCCGCCTGCTTTGTTGGGAGCTTGGGTCCCAGGGGGTGTGTGGTAAAAAGAACTGCCCATACAAACATGAGTGCCCTCTTTGCGGGGGGGGGGGGGTCATTCCTTTATGAATTGTTCCAGGGGTAGATTCAGGCGGGAATAGTGCAAGCAGGGCCTGGGCGGTGCAGATAAGCCATTTGGTAAAGGGTCTCAGCCCAATAAGGGTGACAGTGCTTGAGGTATGGCTCCGTGATTATCCAAGGGATGCAGATCAGCTTTATTTGTTAAATGGTTTTAAGTTTGGGTTTAGAATTCCTTTTCAGGGCCCCAGAAAGCCATTTACGGTCAATAATTTGAAGTCGGTTGTAGGGATGGAGCACATAGTTCGTCAGAAATTGGGAAGGAATTAGCCAAGGGTAGGGTGATTGGCCCATTTTCCGAACCCCCTGTGATTACCTTGAGGGTCTCCCCATTGGGCCTGGTGCCTAAAAAGGCCCCAGGTGAGTTCAGATTGATTCATAATTTAGCTTACCCCCATGGGGAATCGGTGAATAACACCATACCAGAAAATTTGTGTACTGTGCGGTACACATCTTTTGACCAAGCGGTGCAGATGGTAAGGCGTTGTGCAGTAGGGGCTGAGTTGGCAAAGTGCGACATAAAGTCTGCCTTTTGCCTCCTACCGGTTCACCCTATGGATTTTGAATTGCTGGGTTTTCATTTTGAAGGTCAGTTTTATATGGACAGGGCTTTGCCCATGGGGTGCTCCATTTCTTGTGCGGCCTTTGAGCGCTTTAGCTCCTTTTTAGAATGGGCAGTGCGCCACCGAGCTCGTTTGAGCAATGTGGTGCATTATCTGGATGACTACCTGTTTGTGGGCCCCTTAGGCTCCGGCCAGTGTGCCCATTTGATGGCGGTCTTTGCAGCGCAGTCAGCAGAGCTGGGTGTTCCTCTAGCCCATGAGAAGACGGAGGGCCCTACCCAGCAATTGACGTTCCTGCGGGTTGAATTTGATTCATTCCAACAAACTCCACGCCTCCCAAGGGACAAAATTCTAGTTCTGCAGGAAATGGTTGCTCAGTTTTTGCTGCGGCAAAAGGCAACCTTGAGGGAGCTGCAGCAGTTGGTGGGTCACTTAAATTTTGTGTGTGAGGTGGTAGCTCCTGGTCGCCCCTTTTTGAGTTGATGCAAAGGCTGGATTACGCCAGCTGCATCACCGAATCAGGATTTCACGCAGTATGCGGGACGACCTTTTACTTTGGAAGGAGTTTTTAACCTCCTTTAATGGTGTCTCCTTTTGTAGGGCTGAGTTACAGCTGGAAGCTGAGCTGTAAATTACATCAAATGCAGCTGGGTCCCTTGGTTTTGACGTCTACTTTCGCGGACACTGGTGCACAGAGGAACGGCCCCAGGAATGGGTAAATATGGGGGGAATAGAGATTTTACTTTCTTGGAGTTCTTCCCGATCTTGCTAGCCGTTTGGTTGTGAGGGAATGAGTTGACAGACCACACAGTCCACTTTTGGTGTGACAACTTAGCCATGGTGCATGTTATCAGTTCCCTCACTTCCAAATCCCCCAGAGTGATGAGGCTGGTGTGGGCCTTCACTCTCCATTGCCTAAGGCTTAATATTTTATTTTTCACCAGGCATGTGCCTGGGGTGGCTAATGGGGTGGCTGACGCTCTCTCCCGCAAACAGATGCAGAGGTTTCACCAGCTGGCTCCAGATGCAGATCTTCTTCCGACAGTGATGCCCCCCGGGATATGGATGATTGGCGGGTCGAGGCCAGCAGAGCAATAAGTCTCACCATTGCTCCTAGTACCAGAAAATTGTACAACAGGGCAGTATGCCATTTCAAAAGTTTTAGGAGCAAAGTTGGTTACCAAAGGGGATGCTACCTTCCGGTGGAGCAATTACTCCACTATAGTGTATCTTTAAGGCGCAAGGGATTAGCAGTTCAATCTATTCGGGGCCGGCTGTCTGCGTTGGCCTTCACTAGTAAGGCTTTGGGTTTCCAGGAGAATACTGGTGACTTCCGCATTAAGAAAATGTTGGAAGGTTGGTCTAGAGAAGTTGGGCCCAGGCGGAATCCTAGGCAACCGATTTCCCCTGCAGTTTTTAGGGGTTTACGATCGGTCTGGGGCCAGGTGTGCGTGTCGGGGTACGAAATGCTGCTCTTTCACGCCGCCTCTCTCATGGCATTCTTCAAGGCTCTCCGGGTGAGTGAGCTGGTGGCTCAGTCCAAATGGGACATTTCAGGGAAGGCCTTGATGGCCCAAGACATTCGTCTGGCTGGTGGATCTGTATATGTTACAGACCGATCAACTGCAACGGTGGGATACTATTAGTTTGGGTTCCTGTTCTGATGTAGAGATCTGTCCTGTAGCGGCTTTAACGCGATACATGGTTGCTCATGGTTTGGGTGCTGGCCTGTTGTTCCATCACGGGGACTGCAGTCCCCTGATGAAGCATCAGTTTTGGACAGTGACATGCAAGGCCCTTGCTATGCTGGGCCTGTCAGGAGTTGTTCGGCACCCATTCCTTCCGTATTGGAGTAGCATCTACGGCTGCTGCCCTATGGTACTCCCCGCCTTCCATTCAGAAGCTTGGTAGGTGGCGTTCCTCAGCCTATAAGGGCTATGTTCGCCCTCTTGCACTGCAGTAATTGGCATCACGTTATTAGGGGGCTATGTTATTCATTGTTTCTTCTTTTCTCAGGTGCTGTGGTCCATGGAGAGAGATGACGCGTTCTCATATGCGGACACAACATCATGTTTTGGGCTGCCCATTAGGCCAGGAGGACTTCGGCTGGGTCACAGCTGGGGCTCAGCAAGTGGGCCACCATTGAATGGCATGGATGGCGGGGTCTCCATTGGTCGGGCCTGTTGCCTCTCTTGTTTGAAGATGTGCATGTGCTGCCACCACATGTTGTGGTGATACATCTGGGTGGTAGTGATTTAGGGCTGCTCAAGGGAAAAGCTCTTTTGTTGCAGGCCAAAGATGACTTTAGAGTCATCAAGAGGCGTTGGCCACAGGCTTTGATTGTGCGGTCAGCCATGATCCCACGCCGGGTATGGCGTGTGGCTTGATACCCACGGGCAATTGAGAAAGCTCACCGCAAAGCCAATTTAGAATGTAAAAGAGCCCTCGAGGGGGGGGGGGGGTTGGGTCACTTTCTTCCCCATCCTGGGATCTGGGCTGATTGCGCAGATTTATACAGGAGCAATAGCGTACATCTTTCAGACAAGGGTAATGACACCTTTTTGGAGGACTTGAAACTTGGGCTTAAGGAAGTGTTGGGCATTTAGTGGGCACAGCTGCCTAAGCAGAGGCTTGGCCTCGTGGTGGCTGGGTTTAGGCCTAAACTTTCATTATGCAGCTCAGTGAGCACCTGTAGCACCCCAGTTTTGGAGCACGGGGTCTTGCTAAATCATTCCTGGACTCTGCAGGACAGTTGAGTGATGAAGCAGACTGCCTTGGGTTTGCATGGATTGATTTGCCCATTAGCTGTGTGGCTGGTGGTTAGAACTTCAGGGCATAACCTTTGCTAGGCCGCCTGGGTACAAGTCATGTATTTTGGCTATACCTAAGGGCAGGGTGGCTTGCCTGTCATGTGGCAGGGGAGGGGTATTTCGTCCCCTAGCCCTGCCATGCTGCCTGTTATGTTATAGCCCTTGTGTTAATGTAATAAAGAAAGAAAGTGGTCCTTTAGTTACCCAAACCCTTGTGTCTGTCTCTTCCTTCCATCTGGGGGGGGGGGGGGGGGGCAATGATCTCAGTCCGTATCCAAGGCAAACCATTCAATATCACAGTAATCTAAGTCTACACCCCAACCACTGATGCAGAAGAGGCTGAAGCGGACCAGTTCTATGAAGATCTGCAACACCTTCTACAATTACAAAAAAGATGTCCTCCTCATCATAGGGGACTAGAATACCAAAGTAGGAAGTCAAAAGGTAACCAGAACAACTGACAAGTTTGGCCTTGGAGAACAAAATCAAGCCGGGCAAAGGCTAATAGAGTTTTGTCAAGAGAACAAACTGGTCATAGCAAACACCTTCTTCCAACAACCTAAAAGGCGACTCTACACATGGACATCACCTGATGGGCAACACAAAAATCAGATTGATTATATACTCTGCAGTCAAAGATGGAGAGGCTTCTTACAGTCAGCAAAAACAAGACCTGGAGCTGACTGCGGCTCAGATCATGAGCTACTCATTGCAAAATTCAGGCTTAAACTGAAGAAAGCTGGGGAAACCATTAGGTCATTCAGATTTGACCTTGATCACATCCCTTATGAATATACAGTGGAGGTGAAGAATAAGTTTAAGGAACTAGAGTTGATTGACAGAGAGCCTGAGGAGCTATGGGCGGAGATTCATGACATTGTACAGAAGGCAGCAATCAGCCCCACCCCAAAGAAAAAGAAATGCAGGAAAGCAAAGTGGCTGTCTGATGAGGCTTTACAAATAGCTGAGGAAAGAAGGAAAGTGAAAGGCAAAGGTGAAAAGGAAAAATTCACCCAACTGAATGCAGATTTCCAGAGAACAGCAAGGAGAGATAAGGAGGCCTTCCTGAAGGAACAATGCAAATAAATAGAGGAAAATAATAGAATGCGAAAGACAAGAGATCTCTTCAAGTAAATTGGAGACTGTAGCAAGCCCTTAAAGAGATGGGAGTACCAGACCACCTCACATGTCTCCTGAGAAACCTGTATAAGGGTCAAGAAGCAATTGTCAGAACAGGATATGGAACAACTGATTTAGAATAGGAAAAGGAGTTCGACAAGGATGTATATTGTCACCCTGCTTATTTAATTTATATGCAGAGTACATCATGCGGAATGCTGGCCTGGATGAAGCAGAAGCCAGAATTAAGATTGGAGAAGATCCTGATGCTGGGAAAGACAGAAGGCAAAAGAAGAAGAAGGAACAGCAAAAGATGAGATGGATGGACAGCGTTACTGATGTAACAAACATGAACTTGAGAACACAAAAGTAGGCTTGAAACTCAACATCAAAACAACTAAGGTCATGGCATCTGGCCCCATCACACCATGGCAAATAGAAGGGGAAGACATGGAAGTAGTGACAGACTTCACATTTTCAAGAACTGTGACTGACCCAAGGTACAGCCCCTTTGACTCCTTAAAAGTATATAATATCAGTAATGACTGTTGTTTGGGGTTCTCCTAGGCCAAATGACCTCTTGAGGCCTTGGGGGAAAGCCTGAATATATTCCTGATAAACATATTTAAAAGTGCACTAATTTTCTATTAGGTATTTGATTCTATTAGGAATCTGATTTTGAATTATTGTTGTATGCTGAATACAGGATTCTTATATGTTTAGAAGGTTTTTGCATTATGATTTTACATTTTAATAAATGGTTTTAATGTTGGAACAGGCTTTTCTTTCTTTCTTTCTTTCTTTCTTTCTTTCTTTCTTTCTTTCTTTCTTTCTTTCTTTCTTTCTTTCTTTCTTTCTTTCTTTCTTTCTTTCTTTCTTTCTTTCTTTCTTTCTTTCTTTCTCTCTCTCTCTCTCTCTCTCTCTCTCTCTCTGGAACTATAGGGTCACTGCCAGTCATCTCCCTCCCTTATTGAACCTGATAGGAATGGGAGTCCTAAGCACTTCTAGGTGTTCTGTAGTTCTAAATTCCCTAACTGTAGGCCATAGCTCCATGGGAAAGTACTGCATCAATTTCCAGGTGGCCCATTGTTCCATAGGAAAGCATTGCATCAAGTCCTAGGTTCAACGCCAACAGCTCAATTGAAAAAAACTTTACACAAGCAAGGCTGAGAAAGCCAACCACCTATCCAAGCACCTACTGTTGGGTCAGTATCATAGATCAACACCATTAGGCAATTACCAGGGCCCATGATAGACCCCAACCCACCACTGCACAGCAGCAGAAATTGTCTCTATCACCATTTGGAATAGCAGGAGCATCAGACCTGTTTCTGTGTAACAGTTTCTTGAGAGTGATGCTAAAGATACATTGATACAACACTTTTAAGGCATACTTCAAAAGGATTCCAAAAGGTGGGGGCGAGGGATGCGCTCTCACACATAAACTATCATAAATGTCTACATTCTCATAGTGTTATCAGGACTCCGTCCTTGCTTTCCCCAGATGTGCCACACTCCCTAACAGGAATGTATGGGAAGGTGCTGATTACTCTTTCTCAAGTTAGTTTCGTTTCTCTCTCTACTTCTACTTCACAAGCAATAAAGCAAGAAGAGGGAGGGGAAAAGAATAACAGAGTTAATAGACCTTGGTCCTCCATGATATTTCACAGGCCAGCTTTATGGAGGACTCTAAAACAATCAATTACCAGTGGAATTCTACCATGCTTGACATATTTCCCCCTTAACATCAACGTCGGGGTTTTTGAGGGAATGCTTTATAGAACTTGTTTACTAAATCAGGGGCTAATACATTTTGTTCTGCCACCCATTCATTCTGGCTGGCAGGGAAATGCTTCCACTTAGTCAGATAATATAACACTCCACGTTTCACTTTAGCATCTAAAATTTCTTCTACTTCATGATGACTCTGATTCCCAATCTGGATAGGTTGTGGAGATGGTGGTCGAGGGTGTCAAGGAGTACCACCTGGGTCTCTTCGCAAAAGACTGCAATGAAAGACAGGGTGTATTTTACTAAACATCTTGGGTAACTCCAGTTCTACTGTGACTTTATTGATTACCCTTTTTATTTTGAATGGACCCAGAAACCTATAAGCCAACTTCTTTGAAGGCTGATTCAGCAGGAGGTTTTTTGTTGACACAAACACAAAATCACCCACTTTGAAATCCCACACAGGCACATGGGATTTATCATATTTTTTTTTATAAGCTTCCTTGGCCAGTTCTAGATTCTCTTGGATTCCCTTCCAGTTTCCCTCCAATTTGCCCCACCATTGTTCGAAAGAGATGGGGTCTCGGGTCCGCTCTCCCCCCGGCAACAATGGGACAGGACGTGTAGCCATTCATAATCTGAAATGGGGAAGCTTTGGTTGAGCTATGCACACTGTTGTTGTAACCATATTCGGCAAATGGCAAGAGGTCCACCCAATTAGATTGCTGGTGGTTCACATAACACCGTAAATACTGTTCTAAGAGCACGTTCATCCGTTCTGTTTGACCGTCCGTATGGGGATGGTATGCTGAGCTCAACCCCTGTTCTATACCCATTAGCTTGCAAAACTCCCTCCAGAAATTGGCAACGAACTGTGGGCCTCTGTCATTAATGATCTTATCAGGGAATGAGTGGAGTTTCACAATATGGTGGAAGAACAAATAAGCTAGCCTCTTATCTGTTGGCAGTTGCGCACAAGGAATGAAATGTGCCTGTTTGGAAAAGGTGTCTACTACTACCAGAATTACGGTCTTCTCCTGCGAGACTGGTAGTTCGACTATGAAATCCATTGATACTACGGACCAAGGACATGTAGCTGTTTCTAGAGGCTTCAACAATCCAGGGGGCTTCCCTCCTCTTCTCTTAGCCATTAAGCAAATAGGGCAAGAAGCCACAAACTCAGAAGCATCCTTTTTCATAGAGGGCCACCAGAACTGCCTGTTAATTAGGTGCAGTGTCTTCACATACCCAAAGTGCCCAGCCTGTTTATTGGAATGGCAAAATTGCAGGACCTCTGAGCGGAGGCTCTTAGGGATATAGAGTTTGCCATCTTTATACCAAAATCCATCCTCCCCCTTTTTCACTTCACCCGGCCAGTCTTCTCGATCTCGGTGGCCAGCCATTTCCCCCCCACACACACACACACACACACTTCTCTGTCTGCAGATTCTGCCTTGATTTGGACCGTGTGGTTACCATGGTGGCTACTTGGGAGGGGGAGATCAGGGAGTCCACGACCTCCTCTTTCTGGCTATTGTGCTGAGGGAGGCGTTCCCAGGATGTGCTTCAGTACAAAATCGAATTTAAAGAAAAATCCCACCCACCTAATTTGCTTCTCAGTGAGTTTACGGTGGCCGGTGAGTGCCTCCAAATTTTTGTGGTTGGTCCAAATTTCAAATGGCAGCTTGGCGCCTTCTAGCCAGGACCCCCAGGTTTTTAAAGCATATGTCACACAAAAGCCTCTTTGTCCCACACCAACCAATTTCTCTGCTCCTGAGAAAATTTTTTAGAAATATAGGCACAGGGTTTCAGCCTCCCCTCCTCGTCCCTTTGCATGAGGATGGCTCCAACAGTTACGTCGGAAGCGTCACATTGCACAATGAAAGGTCTTAATTCATTGGGGTGACTCAAGACTGGCTCACTGGTGAACAGTCTTTTAAGCTTATTGAATGCTTCCTGGCATTTAGGCGTCCAATTTAGCTTTGCTCACGTTTTTTTGGAGTCTGGACCCTTCCCCTTTGTCTTCAATAATTCAGTGAGGGGCAACATTATTTGAGCAAACCCCGATATGAAGGTGCGGTAGAAGTTGGTGAACTTGAGGAATGATTGGAGCTGTCTACGTGTCCTTGAGGGAGTTCAATCTAGTTCCGCCTGAACCTTACTCGGGTCCATGGCCAGTCCCTGCCCAGACACCCTGAAACCCAAGTAATCGAGTTTGGTTTTATGGAACTCACATTTGGACTACTTAGCATACAATTTGTGCTTTAGCAGTGTGCTGACAACTTTCCTCACTAGCTTCACATGTGATTGGAGGTCTTGAGAATAGATAATGATGTCATCCATGTACACCACCACCCCCTTAAACAAATATTCTCTCAGCACTTCATTGATAAAGTTCATGAACACTCCAGGCTCTCCTTGCAACCCAAATGGCATCACTAGGTACTCAAATCATCCCATTGGTGTATTGAACGCTGTTTTCCACTTGTCCCCCTTTTTGATGCGCACCCTGAAGTACGCATCTCTCAAGTCCAATTTAGTAAAAATCTTCCCCTCCGACACTGTAATGAGTAAGTCCTTGATGAGGGGTATTGGATATGCATTAGAAGTGGAAATCCCATTAATCCCACAAAAATCAGTACAAAGTCTAAGCAAGCCGTCCTTCTTTTTCCTAAAGAGGACGGGGGCTACGTGGGGGGCCGCGGCGGGTCGAATGAAGCCTCTCTTCAGGTTCTTATCTAGGAACTTCCTCAGCTCCATCTTTTCAGCCCACCCCATTGAGTACAGCTTTGCCTTCGGCAGGGTTTGCCCTGGGATCAGTTCAATGGCAAAGTCCGTGTCCCTATGGGGTGGGAGTTCATCGGCCTCCTGTTCACTGAATACCCCCCTTAAGTCTTGATATGCCTTAGGGATCATCTGGACTGCCTCCATTGTCAGGCAAACCTTCTCATTTCGGGGAGGCAGACTGGGGCCCCACTCCTTATTCCAAATATGGGCTCGGCACCTCGTATAATTGAACTCTATTGTCTGGTCCCCCCAGCGGATGTCTGGCTCGTGCTTTGCCAGCCACCCAACTCCCAGCACTACATTGTAAGAGGAGTATGGGGCTATTACAAAAGCCTCCTGGTTCCAGTGGTCTTTAATGCCCACCGGCACCAATTGAGTCTCTAATACGCATGGCTCCCCCCTCATTACTGACCCATCCATTTGCTCGAATTGGATGGCATGTGGCAAAGCCACCATGGGAAGCCCCAATGCGTCCACCAGTTTAGGGGTGATTATGTCCCTCGTGCATCCCGAGTCAAACAAGGCTTTCACCTGAATGAACCTCCTGAGTCTGCTGTTTAACAAAATCACTGGTACAAAATATAGCGACCCCATTACTCTCACCCTGAGTGGTGCCGGTTCGTCGGCGACCTGCTGATTGACACTATTTAGAGCAGGTCATCCTTGTTTTCCGCCGGCTCATCCTCCCAAGACATCTCACTCAGCTCAACGATAACAATGGTCTCCTCATCCAGCTCCAAGCTCACGGCCACGCTGCTCTTTGCCGCATTCTTAGGGTGGCTAGTCTGCTTTCTTGGAGTTGGAGTGCTTGTCTTGGTGGTGGTTGACGCTGGCCTAGGGGGGTTAGGGCAGCTGCTGGCCAGGTGGTTCGGGTCCCCGCAACGGAAACATTTGTGGATCGCAGCAGACTTTCCTGCTCCTCCCCCCACCTGGGTCTTCTTCGCCTCTGTCTTCACCCCAGGTTTCTGATCAAGGCCCATCTTGCTGCTCTGCTGCTGGTGCTGCATGGCCACTCTCTTCTCCCTTCAGCTGTATCCACCCCACCAGGGTGGTTGTCCTCGCTTGCTGTAGGGCTCGATCCAGAACACTCGCATTCAGCCCCCAGGTGAAATGCTCGATCTTCATCAGCTCACTCCACCCCCTCACTTTAGCTGCATTGGTGCGGAACTTGGCCACGTACTCACAGATCAACTTAGAGCCTTGTTGTATGTCCCTTAGGGCAGCCAACGTGCGGGTCTCCTGAAGGGGGTCCTCATACTGGGCCAGCAATGCTTGGAGAAAGGTGGCCACATCGTCCAGTTCAGGGCTCATGGCCTTGTACAAACTCACGTACCATCGCTTAGCGACTCCCTTCAGATTCGATCCCAGGTAGTCCACACGGCTAAATTCGTCAGGGAAGGTGTTTCCCCAATAATGCATGTAGCTATTGGCCTGGATCGTGAAGTACTCCACCTCTTCAGGGTCCCCATCGAAGGTGGCCTCCAACTCCCTCCCTCAGCCACTCTCTGCCGGTTGCACCAGGGGTGGTACCGGTTGCACCAGGGGTGGTATTGCCGAGGGTCTAGCCACAGATTGCGGGGCTCTTCTTGGGTCAGTCGTCCGCAGGATGCGGTCGACTTGCTTGTTGAATTCTCCAGCCATCATGATGATCATCACTTTCATCGCATCCCGCAACCCCTTGGCAACATCTTCAACTTCCTTTCTTACCATTGAATGGAACTCTCGAGCAATCTCATCTTCCTCATCCCCCGGGCCCATTATTTCATGGGTCCTAGCCGCTTCCACCTCTACCAAAGGTGGATCACTTTCCATGCAGGTCGCTGCTGCACTCCCCTCCTGTCCAGGCTCAGCTACCTCGCCTGCTCCTGTGGCCATCTTTACCCGGCGCATGTACCTGGTTAGGATGGCATCTCTGCATGCCAGGGCCTAATTCATCGTAGTGGTAGAGGTGCACGGTTGCCACTGGCGTGGGGTGACCAAGAGTTGTTGAATATGGAGAGGGGAGCCATTCCCAGCAACTCTCCGGGCGTCCAGCACGTGCCACGGTGGGGTTGGTGCTCTCACCCCTTCTTCAGGTTCTGGAAGTTCACTGCTCACTGGAATCTTTTCAGCCATCCGATTACAAAGTTGCCAGGGCTGTTAAACTTCTTATAGGATCACTCTCAAAATGTCAAGCATGCGTTTTCAATGATGAGTCAGGTTTGATACAAAACTACGTTTATTGATAGACCGATACTTTCTGTGTAACAATTTCTTGAGAGTGATGCTAAAGATACATTGATACAACACTTTTAAGGCATACTTCAAAAGAATTCCAAAAGGTGGGGGCAAGGGATGCGCTCTCACACATAAACTATCATAAATGTCTTCATAGTGTTATCAGGACCCCGTCCTTGCTTTCCCCAGATGTGCCACACTCCCTAACAGGAATGTATGGGAAGGTGCTGATTACTCTTTCTCAAGTTAGTTAAGTTTCTCTCTACTTCTACTTTGCAAGCAATAAAGCAAGAAGGAGGAGGGGGAAAGAATAACAGAGTTAATAGACCTTGGTCCTCCATGATATTTCACAGGCCAGCTTTATGGAGGACTCTAAAACAATCAATTACCAGTGGAATTCTACCATGCTTGACATTTACAACCATGCACGCATGCTTTGGACTGCAGTCTGAATCAGTAGCAGCCTGAGGGATGTCTTTGCAGCCTTCCTAATGCTTCACTTTGCTATGTGGATAAATTACCCACTCAGCAGTGCCCTTAGAGCAGGGATGTCCAGCTCATTCGTTATGAGGGCCGAATCCGACATAAATAAGACCTTGTCGGGCCAGGCCATGTCAGGCTGGGCTATTTAAGATTAGGTAGCAGAGATATAAACTTTATAAAGGACACAATTAAAGATTTTAAAAAAACCTTAAAACATGCTTAAACATTAGCACTCATTGGTCTTAAAGGTGCTTTCTTTGTATTTCTCCCATGGGATCCAGGGAACTGGGCAAAGGAAGCTCTGGCTCTTTCCTCCCTTCCCCAGGAGACCAGGAGGGGGGAGAGCCTTAGCCAATAGAAGGAAGAGAGTAGACTGATCAAAGCCATCAAGTAATACACCATCTTTCAGTGCAAAAATATATTACAAGGATTGTGTACTACACATAATAAACAATACAATAATGATAAAAGCCGGTGGTGCTAGGGCCTTTTAAAGTAACAGAAACCCCAAGGTTGCTATGTGAGTGAGAAAGCCTGGCAAAGCAAGCACTCCAAGGGAGGAACCTCAGCCAATGGAGAAAACAGAGGCTTTGCCCTGTAGCTCCTGTGAGATTAAGTAAGCATTGCAAAGCAAGTTGTTATGCAGAAGGAAGCAAGAAAGAGGAAGAAGGAAGCAGATGACTGTCAGTTGCTAGACGGCCTGCCTTAGAGGTTGATGCAGATTGCAGTAGCCCAGCCTTGCCACACCTATTAAAATGAGTGACCAGTTGCTGGACCAGTTTCTGCTGGTCAAGCTGTCAAGGCCATTCACAGTACTTTAGCCAGGGGCATTCTTTCTTCACCTGTAATGCTGAGTGGCATGTCAAAAATGGAGAGCACCAGCTGCAATTTAAATAATTCACTCCTGAAATAAAGAAAATCAATTAGAACATAGCAACATTTCAAATGAAATTGTAGCAATCAATTAAATGGTGTTCCACAGTAATCTTTGAGTCCAAGCTGAAAATGCTGCATCTTCCTGCTCAGCAACAGCTCTAAGGTCCTTGGTTTAAGTTGCTGGCTCAGAGTACCGCTGTCAGAATTGTCACAGTTTTTCAGTTGTCTAATGATCATCACCAACCAAGAATCTGCAGTCCTGGTGGTCCTTCCAACACTCTCCTGTTTTGTCCAGTATCCTTTTCTTTTTAGTTTGCTTCTAAGTGTTCCATCTTTATTCTTTCAAACTACTCTCTGTTCTTCCTTCTGCTCCATTATATTCCCCTCACCACATCCACCTTAATTTCCTGAAGAACCCCACTGTCTGACCAGTTTCGCACTAGACTTTTAACCCTGGTTTAGCCCTGTCCCCAAGCTGACATTCTGCACTAAAATCATAGAATCATAGTCACAGAGTTGGTTTCTCTGATTCTCCAATTCTAGTGTAGAATGTCAGTTTGGGGACAGAGTTAAACCAGGATTAAAGGTCTAGTGCGAAATTCTATTATTTGGTCCTCTACAGAACTCAGCATACCTTAATCCTCATATAATACTGAATACAGCTATATTCATGCTACTTAATTACATACCTTCCAGTGCCCACCAGTGTTCCCTCTAAGCTGCGTTAGAGGGTGATGGTGCACAGACGTTTAGCTAGCTGCTCAGGGATGTTAGCTTTCAGCTCACAAGCATTTTTTTCCCTCTCCACTGGAAACTCCCCTTTTTGAAACTTGGGAAGGGGGTTTGAGGAGAGGCACCAGCAGCTATGCTGCAAATTTGGCACCTCTACCTCAAAAAAACACCCTCCAGACCCCCAGGTACCCCCATCTTGATTCTCCATTATAGCCTATGGAGCCCATTAACTGTAATGGCACCCATAGGTCACAATGGAGCTGGGGGGTTGATTTTTTTTTTTGCACACCCCTATTATGCTTTTCATTGTGATTTGTAAGGTGCCTTCAGTCACAGGGGAAAACAGGATATAAATATTTGAATAAATAAGTCGTTTGAGCAAGCTGATAACAACTTCCTGTTTTTTTAGGTTAGACAGGGTTCTGATTGTTCCTCCTCTGTTACACTTGACCTGTAAATTTGTCATATTTCACTTTTTTTAAAAAACAGAGTAGACTGCAAAAGTTCCCCCACCCCAAGTGCTGATAGGGGTGCACAAAAAAAAATCTGGAAAATTCAGATTCAGGGAGGGGGGTATTTGGGGCTTAAAATTTGGGGGGACCAAATATCTCCTAATAGCAAATTTGGTAGCTGAATCTGATTCAGGAGATAAGACAAAATAGGAGTCGATTGCACCTTTAAGACCAACTTAGTTTTTATTCAGAACGTAAGATATTCAGCTATTCCCAAATATACAGTCAATGGCAAAACAGGGTATAATGAATTGCAGCTGTGGGGAGAGGGAGTTTGAAGTATAGGTTCCAAGGGCAACTGCAGGAATCTCTCCTCCACAGAACCCCCAAGTTTCAAAAATATTGGACCAGGGGGTCAAATTCTAGTAATTACAGTGGGGAAAGTGACTTTGGAGGGAGGGGTTTTGACTGAGAGGCAGGGCTGCTTCTGGAGTCTCTCCCACACAGAACTATCAAAAGGATTGGATCAGAGGGTTCAACTCTAGGGGCACCATCTATGATGGGAAAACACCTCAAGCAGCAGTCAGATTCTCCTCCAGAGTCTCTGCAGTCAAGTCAACTGTGCTGAAGGTTCTAGCTTGCAAGGAACATAGTTGCCTAGCAGAACAAGTGCTATTGTGGCATTGGTAGTGCAATGCACAGGACCTGAGTTCAAATTAGAGAATGTCTTATATAAAATTGGGATGGGGGCTTTCTGCAGGGACTGCAGCACAGAACCAGTGCATTGAACACCCTAGTGCCAAGCAGCAGAGCTGCGGCATGGACTTTCCGCATGCAAAGGAGTTGCATACTGAACCACAGCCCTACAGAAGAAATACCTGTGGGGAATCATATAGCACTGAACTGTAAGAAAGAAAAATTTGGAAACCAGGACAGGACACTTGGGTTTTAAAAGAAACTTCTGAGAAGTCAAGGCTGCTCAATAGGAACCTTAACCTATGTGGCAATAAATTGCACTAATATCACCTCAAGTCATCTTTTAAAAGCTTGGGAACCTGTCACTGCACAGTACTTATTTTAGTTCTTGGTTCTGCCATAGCATGCACCCGAAGAAAGAGGCATTCTTATCTATCATAAAAAAGCTGAGAGACCAGTTACTGCAAAAATACTGAAGACACAGGACTTAATAGAGATATCGGATTCCTTTCTCAGTGCATATAATAACTTGCTCAGCTCTTAATTTTCCCCAGGATTCAGACTGTTGGTTTTAAAAGTGCCACTGGTCTCAAATTTAGTTGTCAGGCATGTTATTAATAGGGATGTGTATACCCTCGTGCCCTCGATATACCAGAAGATGAATGGAAACAAATCTGAAATCAAGTTTCACAAAGCTGAGCAACCTGTTTTAATGCAACATCGTTTCAGAAACAGACTGGAACAAGTGACTGCTGAATTACAATCATTACAAAACTGGGAGCCAACAAAGATAGTGAATTCTCATTTCATTACACAAGCTAAGTCACTCAGTTCTTGCTTATACATGGAATTTTAACTTTGTTGGTCTTAAAGGGGTCACTGGACTCAAACTTGGTTCTCACACCTGGTTTTAACACCTTTACTATATGAACAGCAATTTGCTACACTTCCATGTCCTAGCAAATGTATAATTTCAATATTGGCTGTGTTTATTGCTCTGTTACATAAGCATATTGACTCTAATCAGCTCTTTCTGGCTACTAACCCACCCCTACCTGAATGTAATATTTGAGGGAATCTGATTTACTGTGTGAACCTGGGCACCTGCATTTTTATTGCAATATTTCTGAGGAAGTGTGCTTGCACACAGAAGCTTATACTTTAAATAAAAAAATTGTTTGTCTTAGAATACCACAGGAGGCTATGAAGGGAGTGGGGGTGCACAAAGGGTTCCACTGCTCTGAGTTTTGTGATGACTATAAAGATTGTAATTCTGGGGGGGAGAGGCACCAGAAGCAGCTCTGCAATTTTGGTGCCTCTCAATCAAACCTCCTCCTCCACCCCCCCCCCAAGCACTTTTCCCACTGTAATTACTGATCGCTTTTTTCCCATCTTAAGAGAAAAGAGCCCTCTTTGGGTGCCCCTGGTCCAATCTTTTTGAAACTTGGAGATTCTGTGGAGGAGAGGCTGTTGCAGCTACCCTGCAAATTTGGAGCCTCTACCTCAAACCCCCTCCCCTCCAGCCACAATTCATTATACCCTATTTTACAATTGACTTCAATGGCCCACAAGGTATAATGGAGCTGAATGGCCACCAAATTTCGGTGACTATTTGCAACCGCTGTATTTGCCAGCTGAATCAAATCAGAGAATCTGATTCAGCTCTATATGGCCTGAATACAGTTGAATCAGCTGGCTTTCAGGGTTTACTTGGTTTTCTCTAACCCCAGAACTGAATTCAATAAATTGATATTGAAGTAGGATCTCTTCTACTGTTACATAATGTAAAGGTATGTGGCTCTTATTCATGTGCCTCCATATTGTGAATGCCCAATATTAGCCTCTAGTTCTAGTTCTTCCTCACTTTGCTGATCTTCTCTTTCAGTAGGTTTAGTGTTCAGCATTATCTCTTCCATTTCTTCAATCAACATTTCCTGTTGCTCCCCAAGTTGTTCAGGCATATCATATCTACTCTGTTGCAGTTGTTTTCTGTTCCTATGAATCTCCTGTCCTCCTTGTGTAATGACTTCATATGATCTGTTTGCTATTCCTATTTTCACTATTCCTTTCATCCATAGCTTGTGGTTCATTCCTTCTGCTAGGATTCTAAGAAGTGTGCTGGGAATCAAGGTGTTAAGTCTTGTGCTGACCTATTATTTAAAAAAAAAAATCTTGTCTCTGCTCCACTTGTGAATCATTTCTTCTCTACAACGTCCTCCACTTTTTCTTTTTTTAGCCACTGTGTGACACAGAGTGTTGAACTGGATGGGCCATTGGCCTGATCCAACATGGCTTCTCTTATGTTCTTATGCTCACTTGCTGACTAAAGAAGGTCTTCTCTAATAAGCAGCAGAGTTTTTGTCCTCTGGCCTATTAGTACTCGTGCTGGACAGGTCAGGCAACCTTGTGAGGGAGTATTTTTGTGTGCTAAAAATGCTAGCCAGGGATCGTTAACTTTGATAACTGGCTTCCATAGCAACTTGTTGACAGTTTTTACTGCCAATTCCACTTTGCCTTTATTTTATGGGTAGGCTGGTGATGAAGAGTGGTGCTCAAATTCCCACTTTATTACAAATAGTTAAAAGTCTTCCAAAGAGAATGAAGGTCCATTATCAGAAAATCCCCTGACTAGAATGCCATACCTTGCAAAGGGCACAATCTGTTTAGCAAATAACCATTTTGCTCTTAGTATCTGGCAAGGTATCAACTTCCAAAATGTTGGAGTAATAATCTACAGTGACTTAGTACTGTTGCTCCCTAAAAGTAAATAAATAAACTCTGGTGGGCACCTCATGAGGCAGGAAGGTTTCCTTCTGATTGTCACAGGATCAACAAGTATTATCCTTTTATCTGAGATTGCAGTTATGATTTCATGCCTGCCCAACAAACACATTTCCTTGCTTTTCTAAGACAACTTTTTGAGAAGCATGTCATTTTTTCATGACTTTCTTACATAAAAGGATTCTATCCTGTATACCTAAGCTTATCTTTCAGATGCAGGTACGGCTCTACTTCTTCTGGTTCCTGATGTTTGTCTTCAGGCTATCCTTTTAATATTTTTGCCTTGACAGCTTGCAACTATACATCCTTATCTGTGACTTCATGAATCTCCCAGAGATTCTTTGCTGAAATAAGGAGAGATTGTAGCATACTGATGGATTCAATGTCCTGGTTCCCTTCTTCAGACTCACTGCAATTAGGCACATATGCTCTGTTAATGGTGTCAGATAGTACCATTTGTTGACTTGGACAATATTTATTTTTCTTAGATGAGAAGTAAGTATCTAAGGCTGTTAGCACTGCTGACACACTAGAATCTTTGCTTACTTTGAGAGTGCTGAACACTTCTCTGCCTTGCTCCCGCAACACATAAAATAAAAGCTTTATTTTCCTGGCACTGTCCTCTGCTTTTATGATCAGGTCTGTGTACAGCTGGAATTCTTCCTTCCAGTGACTCCATTGTTGAGCTAGATCGTTGTCAGTGAAATCCAGTGATACAGGGAATTTCAGAGTAACTTTCAGGATTGTGTTTTGCAGTAATTATTGTTTTCCTACTGCCAATAATGAGAGGACATTAACAAATAGCTGTGCTCATAATAAAGGCTTTATTTAACTGCAAGTATAGGTCCAGAAAGGCAGAGCTCTATTCCCTTAGAACTCTTCTCCCTAGGAACACAGTTCGTGTTAACATAATTAACATTTATTATGACACAGCCTTGGGCCTAGGTGTCTGAAGGTCCTCTTGCTCCAATTCAAAAGCTGCTTATGCTATTAAGCTCCTGTTCAGAGACATAGTTCTCTGCCATCTAAGTCAGGAGGGTGGCCAAAAAAAGAGGCCCTTTTCTGTTTGTTGTGGTGTCTTAGTTGTGGAATACCCTCCTTGCAGTTACTTGGTTAGTGCTGAGCCAATAGTTTTGGTGCCAGTTTAAAAATGTATACCCAAGTGTCTTCTTCTTCTTGTATATTCACTTGATCCTCTTATTTTGGCTACCTCTGTCAACAGTGCCTACATTTCATATGATTACTGTTCATATCATGCTTGACTTTTTATGCTGTGTCTTTTAATGCTTTTATTCTGTTTCATTCTGAATGTCATTTTAGCAAAATATTTGTATTCTTAATTATGGGAGGCTTTAATTATTTTGAATTTTTCCTTTAAATTGTTTTTGTAAGCCACTTAGAACGCATAAGTGAAGTATAAATAATAATCAAATATGTAAATAAATGACTTCTCCATATATTCCAGATTCCAAGGGCCAATGGAACAAAAAAAAAACTGGCTGGTGCAGAATGGCAGTGGTGTAGATTTGAAGAACTTTATTTAATTGGTCTATTAAAATAAGTCTAATTAATAGAAAATATGCTATAGCAGCTGCACAGCAAAAGCAACATATGGAGAGAGCCACATTCATTGCTGTCCTAAAAAACTGCAAGCAAGAACAAACATCTGCAAAAGTCTTTCTTCCCTGCAGTGAGAAATTTCCCATCAATCTCCTTGTGATGTTTTTTTGCTAGGATGCAGGCTTGTTTTCTCGCATACCTTTATGCTTCTTGGAGGGGGGGAAATATCAATGCATATAGCCTACAGTAGATTCAGTTCTCATGAAAAAGGGGGAAAAAATTGTGTCAACCATTTTCATGCATCAAGGAACTGATCCATTACTTTCAGGTATACTGTTTATATGACAAACCCAGAGTGATTAATCTCAGATTCCAGGAGCAATTAAAGTTGCAGTGTTAGTAGTTACAAAACTACAGGTCTAAGCATTAATTTGATCTGCTTACCAATATGAAACCCAATTTTGCTTAACTGTGAGCGTGAAAATATTGATTCCTTGCTCATGAGTTATGATCTTCCTAGGAAATCTGAAGTCACAGTTTTCAGTGTAGAACAAATTAAGACATTTACAGTCAGGACCAGCTCTTCCACTAGGCAAACTAGACAATTGCCTAGGGTGCTGGGCCTGTGGGGGTGCCAAATGAGGTGTCCCCCACCTAACTTTTTGTTTGCTGCCCACACCATCTTGAGTAGGGACTCCTAGCTAGTGCCTGCCAGTACAGGGCACTTCCCTCCCTCCCTGAATTGCTACTTTCAGCTGCCGCTTCTCCCTGCCCCTTCCAGTCAGGCTCCAGCTTTCCCACCCCAGATTCACTCTTCTCCTTCCTTCCCCAATTCGCTGCTTTCGGCTGCCACTTCTCCCCTCCCTTCCAGTTGAGCACCAGCTTTTCTGCCCCCTATTCACTCTCCCGCCCTCCCTTATTCACTGCTTTCCCCCCTCGGTAGCCAAGCTGTCCTGCTTAGGCTCCCAATGCAGCTGCTTCCCCCTCCCTTCTCTGCTCACATCGGAAAGAGATCCTCGGCTGCATCATGCATGCAAAGCACTCAAGTGGGTTGGATGGAAATGCCTTCTTCCTTTCTGTTAAAGTTGTGCTGGTGTTTGTAAATCTCAATAGCTTCTCTGTTCAGGTGAATATGATAATGTGAGGCCGTAGAAAGAACTTCAGTTCTTTCAAAGTGGATGACGTGGTCTCTTTCTTGAAGTGAAGTTTCATCCACTTTGAAAGAACTGAAGTCCTTTCTACGGCCTCACATTATCATACCCGCCTGAACAGAGAAGCTATTGAGATTTACAAACACCAGCACAACTTTAACAGAAAGGAAGAAGGCATTTCCATCCACCAATCTTGGTATCCAGCTCTGCAAAACACCCTACAGACTATAAATTGCAGAAATTCACAGAACAACCAACACATTCCACAGAACAATCAGCACAGTCAACAACCATCTTCCTTTTCTTCACACCCCTTCCAACCCTCCCAGCAATTAACACAGAACAATGGTCACATTCAACAGCCAGTTTCCTTATCACTACCCTTCCAGGAAGCCCCACCAAACAATGGGCACATCCACAAACCTATTGCCCTTTCACCACACCCCCTCCAGCCTAGAAATAGCAGCTCTCCAGCAGCCCTGGCCTCACTGAATGCACAGCAGCCAAGAAGGTCAGAGCGCCTGCTCCGGTTGCAACCCCACTGAGGATGTTCTCCGCAGCCGAGAATGAAACATCTGGAAGAAAAGCTTTCTCCAGTAGAACACGGCACTTGAGCCCGAAAGATTCTACAAACCCTAATGATGTTACCAGCCGTGAAAACCTGAAATCTTTGATAATATTTGATTAATTTCATAAAGGAAGATCAAGCAGGATTTCTCCCTAAAAGGCAAATAAGAGACAATATAAGCAGTTGTAAATATTGTAGAATATTATAAAAAACATCCAGAAAAAGAAGTTACATTAATTTTTGTGGATGCAGAGAAAGCCTTTGATAATTTGAACTGGGACTTTATGTTTGCAGTAATGGAAAAGATAGAACTTGGAGAACACTTCATAAGAATGATAAAAGCAATATATATGGAACAGCGAGCAAAGTTGTGTATAAATGCAGACCTCACAGAGGATATGATGATCAGTAAAGTTACAAGACAAGGTTGTCGGCTTTCACCATTGTTGTTTATAATGACTCTTGAAATTTTGCTGATGCAAATATTAGACGATAAAAAAATAGAAGGGCTGAAAATTAGAGGATTTACTTATAAAATATAGAGCATTCGCTGATGATATAATGTTTATAGCTGAAAATCCTATACAAGTAATACCTTTGCTGTTTGCCAAGATACAAGAATATGGAGAGTTGGCGAGACTTTATGTTAATAAAGAAAAATCAAAATTTTTATGTAAAAACATGCAAGTAAATAAGCAAAAGGAATTGCAGAGACTGACAAGATGTGAAGTTACTTCTAAAGTAAAGTATTTGGGATTGGAGATAACAACTATGAAAATAGCTATGAAAAGCTATGGCATAAAATGGATGAAGATATGGTGAAATGGAATAAACTTAATCTGTCATTGCTGGGCAGAACAGCTGCAATTAAGATGAATGTTCTGCTGAGAATAATGTATTTGTTTCAAACCATTCCGATTGTGAAAGATAGCAAACAATTTAATAAATGGCAAAGGAAGATTTCAGAATTTGTATGAGCTGGGAAGAAACCAAGGATTAAAATGAAAATTTTAACAGATGCTAAAGAGAGAGGAGGATTCCAGCTACCAGATTTAAGACTATATCATGATGCAGTTTGCTTAGTATGGATAAAAGACTGGATGACGCTGTTGAATAAAAAACTTTTAATGTTGGAAGCTCATGGAAATAAATTTGGTTGGCATGCTTATATGTACTATGGGAAGAAAAAGATGGATGAGTTTTTTTCTCACCATTATATCAGAAATAATTTGTTAAATACATGGATGAAGTACAAGAAATATGGTGATGAGAGAAAGCCATTATGGATAGTGCCAGAAGAAGTAATAAAAATAACAGCTGAAACTAGTGAAGAGAGAGGGCTGTCATACAATCAATTACTAAAAATACAAAGTGGCAAAATAGAATTGAAAACTGCTGAGGAGTTGAATAAAAAATATGATTGGTTTCAAATGCAACAAATAAAAAGCCTGGTGGAGAATGATATCAAAACTGAAGGAATAAGACGTGAGCAAACAGAAATGGAAAAAGCTCTGCTTGGAGATAATGAAAAATTAATTTCAAAAATATATGTTACAGTTAAAATGGTCTACGGAAGATGAGGTAGTAAAATCTCAAATGATTAAGTGGGCAATCAATGTAAATAAAGAAATACAGATGGATACATGGGAGTATCTTTGGAAGAACTCTATGAAATTATCAACATGTCAGAGTATAAAAGAAAATTGTTTTAAGATGATGTATAGGTGGTATATGACGCCTAAAAAATTGGCAGAGATGAATAAAAAGATGCCAGACAGATGTTGGAAATGTAGAAGACATGAAGGTTCTTTTTACCATATGTGGTGGACTTGTGAAAGAGCGAAAAAGTATTGGCAGATGATTCAACAAGAAATTTCAAGGATTTTGGGATATGAATTCATGGAAGTAGCAGAGACTTTTTTTATTGGGGTTACAAATGGAAAAATTTCCAAAAGAAGATAGAACATATGTTATCAATAAAATTGTGTTTACAAAAAAAAAAACCAAACACCTGTCCAGCAAACCACGAGACCAAGTGCGGCTGGTGATCTACCTCTGATCCCTCCGCGATCTACTGGTAGATTGCAATCTACCTGTTGGACATACCTGCCATAGAGTCACCCTCCAAAGCAGCCATTTTCTCCAGAGGAACTGATCTCTGTTGCCTGGAGAGCAATTGCAATAGTTGGATAGCTCCAGGTCCCACCTGGAGCTTGGCAACCCTAGTTGTATCAGGAGTAAATATCTCGCTTCTGATTTAAATGGTTGGTTTCTTTGGGGGTTTTGTGTGTGTGTGCGCGCACACGTGCACCTGGAAGTCCCGGTGACAATTCATCTGTTTTTGAAAACTGGTTATCAGTGCGGGGGGTGGGGCGCAAGAAGTTAGTCTTGCCTAAGGCACCAGATAGTCTAGAGCTGGCCCTGTTTACAGTAACAACTGACCTTCTAGGCCTCTAGAATCCAAGCATATGCTTTCTAGAACAGGAGAAATTTGCACCTGTGTAGGAAACTCTGACCTGGATAGCATAGGCTTGCCTTAGCTAAGCAGGGTAGGTCCCAGTCAGTATTTGGATAGCAGACCACCACTGATTACCAGGGTCACTATGCAGAGGCAGGTAGGCAATGGCAAACCACCTTTGGATGTCTCTCGCCTTGAAAAGCATATAGGATTGCCATAAATTGACTGCAACTTGGTGGGAGGTGAAGAAAGCAAGAGGAAGGAAGAGCTGTATGTTGTTTTCCCATATAATACAACTATATGGTACAATCAAAGTCTGCAACACAACTGTTTTGATGTGAAAGCTCCCGTTTTACTTTAGTTTCAAGGGCTGCAAACCTTGAACTGTGGCAAGGAAGCTTAATACAGTTCCACAATGAACCACAGAGCTGACCTCAAATTGACTAGACAGTTGCGGTTGATAAAGGTGACTTTGTTTTGTCAGACTGAATGTCTTAAGACTTTGGTTCCATTGTTGAATCCTGAAGAAGCACCTGCCACTCCAGGGTAGGGAGCTGACCATTTGGATTTGCCTTGAGCCTACAAGGGACTTTTGAGAAAGTGCTATACCATTGTGGAACTGTGTTAAGTTTTCTTTGTATTTTTTGGAAAGAACTCCATGTATAAAGTGATTAGAATAATAGAATCATAGAGTTGGAAGGGACCTCCAGGGTCATCTAGTCCAACCCCCTGCACAATGCAGGAAACCCACAAATACCTTCCCCTAAATTCACAAAATCTTCATCGCTGTCAGATGGCCATCTACCCTCTGTTTAAAAACCTCCAAGGAAGGAAAGCCTACCACCTCCCGAGGAAGCCTGTTCCATGGAGGAATTGCTCTGATGGTCAGGAAGTTCTTCGTAATGTTGAGCCAGAAACTCTTTTGATTTAATTTCAACACATTGGTTCTGGTCCTACCTTCTGGGGCCACAGAAAACAATTCCACACCATCCTCTAGATGACAGTCCTTCAAGTACTTGAAGATGGTGATCATATCACCTCTTAGCAGCCTCCTCTCCAGGCTAAACTTCCCCAGCTCCTTCAACCTTTCTTCACAGGACTTGGTCTCCAGACTCTTCACCATTTTCATCGCCCTCCTCTGGACCCATTCCAGCTTGTCTATATCCTTTCTAAACTGTGGTGCCCAAAACTGAACACAATACTCCAAGTGAGGTCTTACCAGAGCAGAGTAAAGTGATACCATCACTTCACGTGATCTGGACACTATACTTCTGTTGATACAGCCAAAAATTGCATTTGCCTTTTTAGCCACCACATCACACTGTTGACTCATGTTCAGCGTATGATCCACTAAGACCCCTAGATCCTTTTTGCACATACTACTGCTAAGACAAGTCTCCCCCATCCTATAACCATGCTTTGGATTTTTCCTACCTAATTGCAGAACTTTACACTTATCCCTGTTAAAATTCATTTTATTGGTTTTAGCCCAGTTTTCAAGCCTGTTTCTGTCTTCTACTGTATTTGCAACCCCTCCCAATTTAGTATCATCGGCAAATTTAATAAGCATTCCCTCTATTCCTTCATCCAAATAGTTTATAAAGATGCTGAACAAAACAGGTCCCAGGACAGATCCTTGATGCACTCCACATGTCACTCCTCACCAAGAGGATGAGGAACCATTCACAAGCACTATTTGGGTGCGATCTGTCAACCAGTTACAGATCCACCTAACGGTAACAGGATCCAAACCACATTTTACCAACTTGTCAACGAGAATAGTATGTGGAACCTTATCAAAAGCCTTACTGAAATCAAGATAAGTGATGTCTACAGCATTCCCCTGATCCAGCAAGGTAGTCACTTTCTCAAAAAAAAGAGATCAGGTTAGTCTGACATGACTTGTTCTTGAGAAAACCATGCTGGCTCTTAGTAATTACAGCCATCCTTTCTAAATGTTCCAGGACCGACTGTTCGATTATTTGTTCTAAAACTTTTCCAGGTATAGACATCAAGCTGACGGGTTGGAAGTTACTCGAATCCTCCTTTTTCCCCTTCTTGAAGATGGGGACAACATTCACCAGCCTGCAATCTTCCAGCACCTCTCCTGTTCTCCAAGAATTCTCAAAAATAATAGCCACTTAGAAATTATTTCCACAAGGTTTTTTAGAACCCTTGGATGCACTTCATCTGGCCCTGAGGACTTAGTTTCATTTAAAGAAACTAGGTGTTTATGTATTACCCCTATGCTGATCCTAGGCTGAAACTTCATACCCTTCTTATATGTTCTTTTTTTGCCATGTTGAGCACCGTTTCCCTCAGGAGAGAAGACTGAGGAAAAGTAAGAATTGAGCAGTTCCTCCCTCTCTTCATTACCTGTTACAATTTCACTTTCCTGCCCTTGCAATGGGCCTGCCATGTCCTTGCTCTTTTTCTTACTCTGAACATAGGAAAAGAACCCTTTTTGTTGTTTTTAGCATCTTTGGCCAGCCTAAGCTCATACTGAGCTTTAGCTTTCCTAACTTTTTCTCTACAAGCACTGGTGATTTGTTTATATTCTTCCTTGGTTATAAGGCACTCCTTCCAATTCCTAAAGGAGTCTTTTTTATTTATCAAGTCTTTAGAGAGCTGTTTATGGAGCCAACTCAGCCTCTTTAGGCTTTTTCCATTTTTTCTTCTCATAGGAATCGTTTGTGATTGCGCTTTCAGTATTTCGCTTTTAAGAAACTCCCACCCCTCTTGAACCCCCTTCTTCCTAAGTATTTCTGACCATGGAATTTTACCCAGCACAGTTCTAAGTTTATCAAAGTTTGCCTTTCTGAAGTCTGACTATAAATCTGACTACGTATAGCTTTTCCCTTCCCTAAGACTGTAAATTCCAAAATCACATGGTCACTACTGCCCAGGGTGCCCACTATTTTCACTTCTTCAATCAATTCTTCCTTGTTGGTGAGAATCAAATCCATGATAGCAGATCCCCTTGTTTCCTTCTTCACTTTCTGGAAAAGGAAGTTGTCAGCAAGACAAGTCAGGAATCTACTTGACCTTTCATTTTTAGCAGAGCTGGACTTCCAACATATGTCCAGGTAATTAAACTTATTGTTTGTTGCAGTTTGGTGTCCATAGGTACTGTATTCAGATTATAGCAATCATTGCACTGAACGGAGCTTCTAAGGCAGCAGAAAGAGACCCAAGGCCGTTTCTCCATAGCAGCTTCTTAGGGAGCTGCTCAGGAGAAGTGGCAATAGCAGTGAGCTCCTCCTGCTTATCAGGAGCCCCCCCCCACTAGTAGCCCCCCCAAAAAAATCCCAGTTTCCCCCAGGATAAAAAAAATCCTGACTACAGGCCTGCTGGTATTCCTTGGATGTCTCCCAACCAATGTATCAAGCATCTTTTGAATAGCTGATCTCTAATTCTTCTCTCTCCAGGGCTAACTATTAATCACACACCAATATGTTAATGTGACCTGATACCTTTTTTTAAAAAAATGCAAATCATCTTAGTGAGGGGAGACATTTGGTGCAGAGAAGCAATGGGGGAAGGGAGATGTTCCATTTAATCCTTTTCCTCTTCTGATGTTTCTCTGTTCCTAATCAACTTTTCTTTCTTTGAGGCTGAATGACTCAATACGTTTCTAAGAAATGATAAATGTACATTTGTACAAATGGATTCCTTCTCTAGAAATCATCCTATGCTCCATTTCTACTAACCCATCAAGACCCAACAAGGCTGCTTAACAAAAGATTTTCCTAAAACCTGACAAGAAATGACAGAACTATAAACTATACACATAGTGGTGGTGATGTTAATTTTGTAAAAGTATAATTCCTGAGGAGTTGCTATGGTAAAACAGTTACTGTAATTCTGAATCATAAAGATTCTCTGAACCAAAGTAGATCATTGGCAAAGCTCCAAATAGTCACCAGCTCCAGTAGATGAATGTCCCAGAAGCTGTATTTTTCGTCTATAGTTTTGTGGCCTAAAAAGTCAGCAATATTATACGCAGTATTTCCCTCTTGTGTGTTAGCACAAAAACTGCCAAAAACAGACTATTGCTTTATTAAACTCAGTAGCTCATAGGATTAGTACAGACACTATGGATGTTTGCCTGAAGGCCCAGGGTTCAAATCCAAGCAAGATCAATGGGGCAAAGAATCTAATGAGTGGACTCATTGATTTGCTATATGAGAGCTCCATCCCACACTACAATGCCTACAGCAAACAAAATCCTGTCACAGGTAAGGCAGCACTACTTGGCATTTCTCAAACTTAAAACACAGAGAAAGCAAATAACATCTAATGGTCTGTTCATAAAAGCCACTGCATAGACCGGGGGAGGGACTGTGGCTCAGTGGTAGAGAATCTGCTTGGGAAGCAGAAGGTCCCAGGTTTAATTCCTGGCATCTCCAACTAAAAAGGGTCCAGGCAAATAGGCATGAAAAACCTCAGTTTGAGAACCTGGAGAGCCGCTGCCAGTCTGAGTAGACAATACTGACTTTGATGGAGCAAGGGTCTGATTCAGTAGAAGGCAGCTTCATATGTTCATATCTTCATTGACACACTGGTTCACAGCAGAGAAGACTCCTAGCAGAACCTATAGACTAAAATATTTATCAGGTACAACCAAATGTCTGAGCATGATAAACAATTTAGTTTATAGATAGCTGAGAATATTGGCCGGGAAGGGGGGGGGATTTTCTTTTGCATTCATATTTTAATGCAGTATCACGCCTAAATAAATATACAGTGGATTATGGAATCTTTTCCTTTATAGCACCAAAATATAAAAAATTCACACAAAAACATCATTTGAGCAAATACCCTTTTCTGGGGGCAGTGCCTAATCAATCATGATCCTGATCTAACTCCCAAGTCCTCCCAAGCATTCAGACTCACCATCCAGATGTTGACACTTTCATATCACTGGCACATGAGATTTTAAGAAGGAATACTGGAAGTACCCTCATGGTTCAAAATTAATCTACAGTTCCAGGTGATTGAGGCCCACTAAAGGAAAGAAAAGGTCTCTGAATTCCTGTCTTCATGGGAAGATGGGGTCATGAGACTTGGGGAGAAGAGTATGGTATTTGTTCTTGTGTGGAGTTACTAGCACAGTAGCCAATCTTTGTCCCAGCCCCTGCAAGCATTCCTTCTTTATTTAAAAATTGGAAACATGTCCTGAGACTTGGTATATTGGTGTTGACAATATTGAGAGAGAGAGCTGGTCACTTTTAAAGGACAAGGTCCCAATGGGGCAATATCTCACAGTCCTACTACAGTGGTGCTCAGTGTTCTCCCACCCATTTCCAACAACTTAGTAACAACTATGACATTTTTGTGAACAAAACTGTTCTTACAATCAGTTACAAAAACATTTTTTGTTTCCTTGCACTACATAGAATTACTGACAGTTATAAAGATTTGTCATTTGTCTGAAGCTAAAAAGAGATTTTCTCTCTAATTGGCAAATACAAAATGTCTTTAATTACTCTCAGAAAATTAGTTATTCTTTGACATAAATTATATACTTGAAATCCTCTCTATTCTGACACTCGATGGCATTGAAATCAAAATATATTCTGGGCAGAAATAAGCATGCACATACAAAACACCCTCAAATACCTAACCTATCAGTCATAAAAAACACCACTTGACATTCATCATTGATAAAACTGAAATAGACCATTGCACAGCTGCAAACAGAATTTAGCTATTGGAGTGCTTGAATAAACACAAATTGAAATTTTTAATTGTTCATGAAAACTGGAAATCAAAGCATGCAAAATGGTTTTTGCAGACTATATTGTAAAGCTGAAATGAAAGACAGAGAGAAATTCCCAGTCAAATTATCTGAATTCTAGATTGGCCTGGAGAAATCTGAATGCATATTTTTATGGATTCCAAGTTATTGTACAGTTGGAATGCTACATCATATTAAAACATCAGTGGTATACAGACAACTGGACTCAAAAGTTCTTAAAATTAGCTCTCAGATTTTAATTTCAAAAGGAAACTTTGGAAAAAATCAAAATTCAAACATTCACGTTTTTGAATGTATTAATTTACTACAATTGCCTTCCTTTCTCACTGAGATTCAAAGCAGATTATAAGTATAAATTGCTACAATCAGTATGATTGCAGCATGGGTCTCCTACAGCAAATTGCTCATGCAAACCAATATCTTTAAAAGAGAGCAACCACAATGTGAAAAACCTCACCATATGAAAATCTGTGCTATATGTGCAGGAAATAGGGATGCCAGCCCAGGTGGGGGCTGCAGATTCCCCAATTTTGGGGCTCTTACAGATGTCAGCCAGCTGGCCAGTGGAAGGTAGCCCCACCCAACAGTCATCCATAACCCCACATGAAAAAAAGCAGGTGCCATGTACACCTGCCCCTCAAGGGGCAAATTCGCTGCTTGCAGGACAGGCACCCATGGGGCCCACTTTCCTCTTTTAACAGTTTCCTTTAAATGGTTGGGGGGAAGTGAGGGACGCACACATGGAGTGCTGCATCCCTGACATGATGACGTTAGTCTGCATAGCATCTTTCCATCGGACATGACCTTGCCCCTCCCAAAATGCCCCCCAATAGCCCCCTGATGGAGAAAAGATGGGACTTGGCAACCCTAGCAGCAGGCTTGCTAGAGCAGGAGATATGTACAGTCCTGTTAATAGGCTTTGACTTTCTAATAAAATATTGCAAATATACCCTCTTGCAGCTGCATAACAATCCTGGATGAGCTCCACCACCTATTTTTCTATAAAATGACCTCTGGGTAGGAGGCTTGCCATAATTAGTTTTTTTGACTGTTCCAATGCAGAAAGTGAACTTGTCTGATCCTTTTCTTAAAATGGTTCTCACAATTTCCTTAAACTTTTGGCATTTGCTGCTAATCCTCTAACTGATATCAAGGGTTGATGATCTTTTGCAATTTCTGTTCCCTGATATAGGAAAACTTCAACTAGTGATAGCCTGATCAGCAGGATAAACAGAACGCCCTTGGGTATATAATCTTGGTATATAAATGCTGGTATACATGCCTGTAATGTACTGAGAACCGAGATGGTTGGAAGGCAACATTCTTTATTGTGAGCACATTACAAGAGAGCGAGCACGCGGGCCGGGCCCCGCTTATATACA
Source organism: Heteronotia binoei (assembly GCF_032191835.1). Classification (NCBI taxonomy): domain Eukaryota; kingdom Metazoa; phylum Chordata; class Lepidosauria; order Squamata; family Gekkonidae; genus Heteronotia; species Heteronotia binoei. Next base: position 146,962,323 of record NC_083223.1, read on the forward strand.
TTGCCCGGAACTGCCCCCTGGATTGACCAGGCCAATCCTGGTCCATCCGAACTTCCCGCCACAGGTCTTGGTGGGCAGGGTGAATGGCGAGCTACATCCGGGGACCCTGGGGTCGCCTTCTGTCGGGCTCACCATGCGGTATACTCTAAAGTCAATACATAACAATGCCAATGCAGTTTATGGAAGGAGGTATCAGACTCTGATTCAGTAGCAAGCGGCTGCATCCTTTAACCTTGTTTGTGAGTAATTTCTAGGTTAAATTAATGTAGTTTGTTTTCACTTCTATTATATTTTTCACTTTAATTACTTTTATTTTTTTTCATTTTTAGCTGCTATTAAGTGAACTTTGCCTTGAATGCCTTTTAAGCAGAAAGGTGGTTAAAGTTTTTTTTTAGTAAACAAGTTAATAAACTGTCCTTGCTCTAAATTATTGAAAACAATGGGAGCAAATGTTTGTAAAGCAAATGGAAGAAGATACAGTTGGACTGTCTAACCAAACTACATTCAGTTTTTGCAGCTAATGCCATGCAATGCACTAATTAATGTCAATATTGGAGGGAAACAGCTGGCTCTTCTGATATAATGGTCTTTACCTTTGTCTACCACGCTTCATCAAACAAGAACTGCATTCCCCCCCCCCCTCAAAAAAAACTCTACTGTTTCTACTGTTAACAAATTTGTGGGGCTAATCTCACGCAACTGCCTCCTAATTAGGCAGTAAAAATCAAAAGAACCTTCAAACTTTTACGCAGAGAGAAACTCTTCCATGTTACTGGAAGACACTTTCTGTATAAAGCACTTTAAATAGTATCATAATTATGAATTCAAACAAGAGTAGAAGCCAGATGTATCCATAGTATCTTCTGGCTGTAATTTCCTGTATACAAAAGGGATACTTGGGGGGTCCGGAGCTTTAACTATTGTGGGAAATTAAATAGCACCAGTCAAGATTAGCACCATTTGCTAAAACAATGAGGGGAAAGTGCTCAGATAAACAGGATCTTTAGACATCAATGAAACCACATATTTCTGGGCAAGGATATGATTATTCCACCAAGTGCCTGTTTTCTGGATGAGGCTTATTTTTTTCATCTATTTCAGTTGCACTTGAGGCTAAGATATACCTTGGTAATATTGGTAGACTGTATTTATATTGATAGGAAGTATATTAACCCAGAACTGGATCCTAACTAGGGATGGGCATGAACTTTGTCACAAGCCTAAATTCATCATGAAAATTACCCAGTTCATGGCTCAAGAGCTGATGGTCATGCAATTGTGCCTGCAATGAGCCTTCCACAAAGATCCATGGTTTTTACGGAGGTTCATGCCATTCATGTCAGCCATTTATGTGGCAGACATGCTGATGCAAATAAATTAATTATCAAAGCAACCGGGTGGGGGGTGGACTACTGCAGCCCTGAAACGCCAATAGTGGCCCTCCAAAGTTCAACAAGCAGTGCTGGCTGCTAACAAGAGAGCTTCCATTCTGTTCTATGGAAGCATAATGGATATATACCCCCCAGCTCTCACACAACTGTTTTTACTTGGCAGCAGGCAGTTGGGCAGACAGGGAAGGGGACTGGAAATCATTCCTCAGTGTGAAAACAGTGGGCTTACTCAGGGTTCTGAAGCACCTGCCCTCCTGCACACACCAAACAGAGGGGCTCTGCCAGTGGATTCCTCAACTGAGAACCTGCACTCCCCCTCAGTGGAATTTTTGAACACCAGTCCTTGCCTGGGGCAGTGTCTGGTAGACTCAGGACTCTAAGCCACCTCTAGCTTACAGGGGGTCCATTCAGCACACTCCTGAATCTGTGAATGTGATTTCCCCAGAGAGCATTTTACCGATTTGTAGGGTTGTAACTCAACCCCCCGTAAATCCAGTCCTCACCAAACTTGGCGGGCAGGTAAAGGAGAGTCAGCTAGAGAGTCGCTGTTAGTTTGGCCATTGCGGGGGATGTCATTCTACTGCATCACGAACCACACAAAATGAACCAGTTGGTTAAATAAGAAGATTTGTGAAAGTTCGTGAGACCCCACAAATCATGAACCAGCATGAACTTCCATTTTCTTGGTTCATACCCACCCCAAATTCTTACTACTGCCAATAGTAGAAATTCACATAGCTTCATGTTGCTTCTAACACTTGAAAAGTAGATTCCTGAGACTGTGTTACCCACCTTGATTTAATAATAATCTTGCATATCAGAGGGCTGAAGTGGAAAGAGATGAAATCACCATTTTTGCCTCTTCTACCGCTGTTACAACACTGATAAGGGGAAATGGCAATTTTACAATCACACACCCTAACTCATATAACTATTAATCGATGTATTAATCTATGCAGGTCCTGCACCACTGGGGATCTATTTCCCAGGCATCAGAAGGGATTACTAGAAAGAAAAAAACACAGCAAAGTGCTGGGAGGTAGTCCAACCCATGTTCTTATTACTGAGTCATCAAACAAGACTGAGAAGTAGAACCCATAAAGACATAGAACAAAGTGGCACTTTTAAGACTAACAACATTTTATTTGAGGTATATACTTTCATATGCAAGCACACTTCTTCAGATACAGTGAAACAGAATTTCCTCAACCATTACATATAGGTAGAGAGAGTGTGAGATGTTAGTGTGGTAGCAGCTGCTTTTTTGCAAGGGAATTTCAGAAACAGACTGGAATGGGAAACTGCTGAATTACAAGTTATTAACAACACTCAGGACAATGGAACCCCCAGGTTTTAGCAGAAGTATAATGTTCTTATCTCACTATGCTAAGTCATACAGTTCTCAATTGTATCCAGAATAAAACTCTGTTGGTCTTAAATGTGCCACCAGACTAAAACTTAGTTCTCACATATGGTATTAACTCTTTTATTATCTGTATGTCATTTTGCTGCTATTCACAGGACACAGCAAATATGTTATTTCAATCTTAGCTCTACTTATTACTCAGTTATATTGACTCTAATTAGCCCTTCCTGGCAACTAAACTCCCCACCTACATATAACATTTGAGAAAATCTGTGTCAGTGTATTGAAGAAATGTGCATCTACATATACTGAGTCTTTCAGTTCTTGCTTTTACCCAGGCAGGGTCCAGACCAGCAGCTTCAGGCACACAGGAGGCATCTCAGATCAGGCTGGCTCAAAATGGAGTGGGTGAATCCTGATCAGACGCTCCCGCGCGAGTCACACATTTCCCGCATGGGCGGCACTTTGGTATGGTCAGACGGTTGTTGCATACCATTCCCTTGGTGTGGTTTGGGTTTCTATTTTCCATACATTTTAGTAGTCATGCACACGTGCGCTCATGCACTCTGGGCAGTTAAAAAAAAAAAAGAATACCTGTGAGCTCCTAGAGCAGATTGGCAGGTTCACACCACCAATCCGCCTTGCTTGCACACTCCTGTGTTCATACATCGGAAAGGCAGAAGTGGTAGTTTTTTGAACCATGGCTGAGACGCCTAAGAACAGGGTAAGTACGAGAGCTGGATGGGAGGCAGATGTGCATGTTTGGATTTGATTGTTTGATCCATCTGCAAGCCATCCCTGTGTTGGCTTAAAGTGCCGGTCTGGACCCAGCCCCAGAGTTGAATTTTGTTGGTCTTGGGGGTGCCACTGGACTCAGTTCTAACATCTGTTTGTTAACTCTTGTAGTTGTATGCTGATTTACTGCTATTCACAGGTCTTACCAACTGCTTTAATCCAATTTCAGTATAATCAGTCAGTTACTTATGCTTCTTGACTCTAACTAGCCCTTCCTGGCAACTGACTTCCTCATCTACCAATATGTAATGGTTAAGGATGTGTTGTTTCTCTATATTATATGTATATGTGTATGCACATGAAAGCTTATACCAAGAATCCAACTTTGTAGGTCTTACATGTGCCATTGGACTCAAACTTTGTTCTGCACCTTCAGACCAACAAGTGTACCCATCTGAATCCATAAAGACACAGTCTGTATACTGTTTAAATAAGAGCTAAATTTATTAAGAACATAAGAGAAGCCATGTTGGATCAGGCCAATGGCCCATCCAGTCCAACACTCTGTGTCACACAGTGGCCAAAAAACAAACAAACAGGTGCCATCAGGAGATCCATCAGTGGGACCAGGACACTAGAAGCCCTCACACTATTGCCCCTCCCAAGCACAAAGAATACAGAGCATCACTTGCCCAGGCGGAGAGTTCCAACAATATGCTGTGGCTAATAGCCACTGATGGACCTCTGCTCCATATGTTTATCCAATCCCCTCTTGAAGCTTGCTATGCTTGTAGCCACCATCACCTCCTGTGGCAGTGAATTCCATGTGTTAATCATCCCTTGAGGACAGATCACAAAAAGCTCAGCAATAAAATAAACTAATAAAGTCTTCTAGAGGTTCTGCATCTGTGAAGGGAAGGAATCTATCTTAGAGATGTTCATAATTAACAACAACAAAAAACCGCAAGATGAATGCACATAATGAGATATAGCAATATAAATGTTTCCTAGTTGGATACTTACCACCTATGAAGAAGGAAGTTTTGCAACCTTCCTAACCTTCTCAGAAATACAGAAGATGATCAAATAAACTGGAAAGGAAGGTTTTCTAATATGAAGTTTTTTCTAATTTAAAGGAAAGTTTTCTAATTTCTAAATTGATTAGTGTGGATATTATATGATGTAGTGGGCAAAATTTCTGATACCATATTTAACTTTTTGTGTTATCAGAGCCTTTCCCTATTTGTAATGAAGACTGTGTTTGTCCTTTCACAGGTGCTGAGATGAACATGAATTTTTGCTTCATAACTGGCATGGATGAGCGTTTTCAGGGGAAATCAGCAAGTCTAGGAAAGGTTACATTCGATACAGGGATGGGGTGGAGGAACACGTTTCTGTATAAAGGTCTGCAGAATGTTTGCAAAAGTTCAAAAACAGCAGGAGGGCCACAGTACACCTTAAACCAATCAGAGTGTTTAGTTGTAGTGCTCCATAGATGACAGCTGTTTTAAATAATGACAGCAACACCAAGGCCAATGGAGCTCTGAACACCTTAAAACAACACACACACCCCAATGTGACATTTGGCATACCACCAGCATGGATAAGAGCTTGATTGATACAAGCAAAAATGATACCAAAGTTATTTGGGACTTGGCCCCTAAAGAAGCAGTGATGGGGGGTTGCCAGACAGCAGCTGCCTTTGCTTTTCAAGTCCTTCCAGCAGATCTGTTTTATATTTCTCTCATAGCATACAAGAGCAGGTGCATCAGCTCTAGTTCTGGTGGCAAGCTCAAGAAATGGGAGCTTTGACAGAATGTAAACATTCAGATTTCCTTCCTATGGCAGAAGGATGACAGGGTCATTTCCTCTCCCATCACCTCCTCCAGATCTGTTATTTTCCCTGCACCGTATGAATGGAAATAAAATGTGACAAGCTGACACTTGTAGTACCACCATAGGCTGAACAGAACATCTTTTCAGAGTAATGCTTCAAGGCTTCAGAAGGTTCTGGTTGACTGGCAGCTCCCAGTAGTCTTTTCATTCCCTTATTATTAATGTACCATAAGAAATGCAGGTTCATTGTGGTGTTTAGCTTCTATTCCAAATCCTTTTCTGCAGGTATGGAATCATTAGAGCTGTACTAGGAACTTCACTTTTGCACACACGGATGCACACACACACATAGTCTAATGAAGTAGGACTCATTGATCTACTTTTCCACTTCCCGGTAGCACCAATCATAGCCATCAAAGTTGTGTATGACTTAGGGAGGACTAAAAGTGAGAGGGGTACTAATAGCACACAAAGTATTTCCACAGCTTTCATTTTCTTTGTTATAATTTATTCACTTAGAAACCCTTAAAGGATTTAATTTATTAAAACATTTCTGTCCTGTTTCCCTATCTAGTGGATCCTAGCCTGGAAAAAAGTCATTAAAACAAGCCATTGTACATAAACAGCATACAAAGGAACACTCATGAAGTTGCCTTATATTGACTCAGACCATTGGTCTGTCAAGGTCAGTATGTTTTCCTCTGACTGGCAGTTGCTCTCCAAGGTCTCAGGGAGACATCTTTCATATCACTTGGTCCTTTATTATTATTTTTTAACTAGAAATGCCGTGGATTGTACCACGGACCTTCTGCATGAAAAACAGAGGCTCTTCCACTAAGCCACAGCCCTCTCTGCATAAAAACTATGCATAAAATAGAAGCGGACCATTAAAAAGCTGTAAGATAAAACCCCTACTTAAAAGCCTAAGTTAAAAGATGTGTTTTGGCCAGGCATCTAAAAGAAAGTAAAGTGTCAAGTCTCAAGGGGAGAGCATTCCAGAGGCAAGGCATCACCACAGAAAATGGCATATCTCTGTTCACCATCAATGTCACCTCTGAAGATGGAGACACAGACAACAGGACTTGAGAGGCAGATATTAACTCACAGGCTAGATAGTACAGGAAGTGTGATTACAGCTATCCAGCTCAGGGCAGCATCAAGCCACCTCAAAGAGAGCCAGCCGGAAAAGGAGTGAACCAGAAGCCTCCAGATGGCCCACGGCCAGTCCCTGAAACAGGGACGAGCTGCATGCACCCTGGAGGAGCTTCTGGAGTTCTTGTGCACCTCTTAGTCGCTCCCTGGCCTTCCAGATAGCCAGGGAAATGCCTCAAAGCAATCTCAGAAATTAGGCACCACTTTGCAAGTGGTACTTTTTTGAGGTGCCTTCAATCTGGCCCCGGGCAGGCTGTGGTCAGGACAGGGACAGCAGGCAGATGTGCGCGTGTGGATGCGCTTTTTTGATCCACCTGCCTTTTGTCCCCGGGACGCCTTAAAATGCCCATCTATTATCACCCAAAGAGAGGGTCTTTCAGGTGCCCTAGTTCCAAGCTGTTTGGGACCTTAAATGTAAGAATCAACACTTTGAATTGTGCCTGGAGACAAATGGGTAACCAGAGCAGATTCCTGCAACCAACCCCTGCCAGTAGCTTGGCCGCTGTATTTTGGACTAATTAATATTTTGGGGCCATTTTCAAATGGAGCTCATTACAGAAATCTAATTTGGATGTAATGTAATATGGATCACAGTGGCCAGATCACTCTTTTTAGGGATTTGGTTTTATCTTTGTATTTACCTCAGAGTCGTAAAGAAAAAAATAATTTTAAGTGCTGTGTTATGGCATACTTTAGAGCTTTCAGCACAGTTGTAGGATAAAATATTCAGGTGCTACTATTTTTCCTGATTTTGAGATGTTGACATGGTTGGAGATGATGTGGAACTCTGACTCTTCTTTCTTATATTTTTACCCCTAAATGCCCTTCTGTTGTCTTCCCTAGTCATTGTAACCATCATGGCTGGAGGAAAATCTTGCTATTTTTACCACTGCCTTATCCGTTCTTTTTAAATTAAAGTACTTCTACTAACTCCAGCTCCTATATGCCTTTTTAAAAAGTCATTCTTAGAACAATGCTGAATAATCTGAATGGCTAATTCTGCAAAAGTGACTTCCTTTTCTTTCTCTCTGCTCCTTCATATCCTGATGATAAAGAACAAGTCAAAAGATCACCAGTAGCTCAACTTTATCTTCAGATTGTCTAACGAACGATGATTACACAGAGTGTTTCTAAACCTCTGAATAAATGACAAAAGACATTAAAAATATGCAAGGATTCTGCTGACAGGTTTCCTTTTTAAATCAGTGGGACATTTCAAGACACTTTCACAGACTTTCTTATTTTCTTCCATTTATAAAGTTGCCAGGCAGGGAGAGTTTGCATCTATACTCTGTCTTCACACTATCAAGATCCGTTTTGTTTGACAGCATGTAGGCTCATTTTTGTTTCTGTCCCCTTTGGGAGGATCCCCTTTTGGAGTTATTTATTTGGATTTCCTTATTTTCTGCAAACCTGGGGTTTCCCTCAGCAATGTGAATGGACCAATTTTTGTGCTGTACACAGTCCCCTGTTTTACAATTAAAGAAAAGATGTGATCATGTGAATAATAGTAGGTTGTTATTTTTGGTGACTGTAAATTCTATAAAGAAGCACAGTGACCTTTGAATGACCATAAGCAATAAGCTCTGAGTCAGATGCCCTAGTATTTCTCCTGGAGACAAGGCTAATAGATGAAGAAAATCTAGTGCCCCCACAGAACAAGCTATGAGTATAATGACTAAAAAATAAGGTTGAAAAATGCCAATACTGCCTGTCTGCAGTTTCAGATGTACTGAAATCTATAATAAAATGGGTTCCCTCTGAAGATGGGTGAACCATCAAACAAACATGAACATTTACTGTTCAGTGAAAATCTTGCCACGTAACCTGAAACAGTAACTCATGCATGGGCAGGGATATGGTTGGCTAGACATTTTAAAGCCTTGAGATGGGCTATTCCATATCTAATTTTGAAAGCAAACAAAGAGACAATTCACTTCACAATCAGTTTTTGCTAGGAAAATTACACTTTACAGCCCATTCCTGCCCTTATAAGCTGACTATAACCAAACTTATTAGCTGACTCAACTCCATTTTGTGTGAAACACTGAGAAGAATAGCCTCCAGCTTTCATCCTCTTTATTCTAATTATCGTGTGTACCAGATTCAATTCAGAATGAAGTAGCCGGGTCAGGAAATCTACTTAAAGTTTAATAGAAGTTAATGATTCATTGATCAAACTCATTTATGTCTAATTAAAGCTTTCCTACACTGGAAAAGACAAGGGGTAAATTTTATAATGTACCTCTTCTTGCACATGGCAGATTTGAAGCCAAAGTGAATAGAAAATTCATGGCATCTGGATTCTGTGTTTCAGTAGCACATGGTTTGGCAGAAAGAGTGCATATTTAAAGCATAATTATTTTAGATGACTTCACCAAGTGGATTCTTTTTTTACATGACACTGCCAAATACAATACTGCTATCCAGCTGCATGAAGCCAGACTGTCAACGAAGTTTGTGTGCACCAGCATCAGTTCACAATAATTAAGCTCTGAGAGAATTATAATAATTAGGCTATGGAATGACTTCGGGACTGAATCTCAAGACACCTAGAAAAAAGGAAATCATGACAGCTTGGAAGTGAAAGGCGAGCTTCCATTTGTTCATAGGTACCTTTCTTTTCCTCCATTACATTGCAAGAGTTACTAACACAGAAAATGCATCTAAAGGAGGGAAACATCATTCTAGTTTGCCATTAGAAAAAGAAGAATAAATTAAAATATAGTGGAAGATGGGTTAGTATATGTAATATCCCTTATTTGAGTATGTCAATACAAAAAAACATTATTCTGATACACTATTCTAAAAGAGGAATACATTGGAATACTGATGTTTGTATGTGTGTTACATGTTTAAATTAAACCTCTGAGAAACTTATGCCCTCTTTTTAACCCAGAGCTAACATTACAACAGACTCTTATTTATTGCAGGTCACAGGATACCTAATGACATAGACATCTATAACAGCACCCGCCTCACGGTCCCACTGGATCGCTTCTATGTGCTGTTTATGGCTACCCCAGCCCCTCTTTCTCCTCCAGTTCTTCCTTTTAAAACTTTTACCTCAGGAATATAGTACTCAAGGGGTGGGTATGATATGGATTTCTCTCTATATTAGTCTCTTCAAGGTTTTTGCTTTCAGATGGATATAAAATGCACTTCGTAGGGGACCACAGCAGTTTTGACAGTTTTCCCAAATTATAGGCACTAGAGAACTTTAACGTGAACCACAGATATTTATTATAACACAAAGTCTTAAACTGGGGATATGGGTGATATATACATGGGCTATAAAGTATCTCACTCAGTTAACAAGTTGCTCAGTTACTTCAGGCTTTATCATATATTCTTTCTTTAGGTCTCTCAGGTTTTACAGTTCATTCATAATACACTCTCCACCACTAGTATAGGCTGGCCTCTTGGGTATACTGTGTCAAGTCTTCCAAGTCGACTGGAGCCTCTACTCCCAGCCCTTCAGACTCCTAGACCCACATATATTCCCTCAACCACCTCTCTGGCTCTTAAGAGATATGTATGTGTCTGTGACCGTTAGGTCTTCACGGTGACTCTTCCTTTTAGTCACACACACAGCCCCTTGGCTGTTTTTATAGAGCTAGCAGTCAGCTTGGCTTCTCTCCTCAGCCACTGTCATAGCTCCCTCTCAGAATCAACTCTCCCAGATTCTGTCAGACACCAACTCTCTCTGGCTCTGCCAGGCACTAACTGACTTCAGCCTCTGTCGGACACTAACTGACTGCCTCAGCCGTTAGCTGTCACTCCCACACTGAGAGTTCCGAGCACTCTGGCCCCCACCCTCAGGTCACCTGATGCAGGCTCTGCGCGTCTTCAGTTTTCTGTTTAACCCATACCTTACCGTCACAACATCAATCTGCTATTCTGACGTATATTGCCTTATTTTTGTTGTTTTAACCCAGTCAACCCAACTTGTGATTCTTTTAATCTGCTAAAAGACATTTCCATGATTTTGTATAATAATTCACTGCCCACTTTCTCTATATTAAGGACTGCTTGCCATTCCATCCTATTGCCTGATGAAGAGTGCTTCTAGCACACAAAAGCTTATTCTGAATAAAACTTTGTTGGTCTTAAAGGTGCTACTTTACTCCTGCTTTGTTTTAATATTTATTGTTCTTCCTTCTTTCCTTTCCACCCCGCAAAATCTGTGGGAATTTGTTATCTGACCAAACTTTAGTGAACTGGTTTTTCCTGAAATGTTTAGCCTTTAGCACTTTTCAAATTGATTGTAATGACTCTTGAATGGCATTTTGCATAATCAGTGATTAAATCCTTTGTTAAAATGTATATAATAATATCAAACTGAGTGCATAGTACTTCCATGTGAACTCAACATTTCTAAACTGTGCGATGAATCCCTTCCCTTCCAGTAACTCTTATCTCTTCATTTATAACACTCAAGTACATATGTGCTGACCATTCTATATCGTCAGCTGAACAAAAGAATGATCAATCAACAGAAGTGCAGGTTAGGGAGGGAAAGCTTCTTTTTCTACATATTTTCTGACTATTTGAACAATTCTGAAAGGATGGTAATAACAAAGGGGAGGGGGGGGATCCTCATATCAATGCCACATAAGAAAGCTTAGCAATTATGGGATGAAATTCAGGTGAAACAGCAAGTTAGTAAAGTTTGCCAAAAAATGATTTAGAGAACAGGAAATCCAAAACTGACTGCAAAAATCTTTCCATGTCCAAACTATGAAATGAATCCCTTCTTTTCTTGACACTTTGAGCTCCTATCTACTAATGTACAACTCAAGAGATATTAGTCTGGATCATCATTGTAAGCTATAACAAAGTAATCATATAACAGAAGTCCAGGTTAGAATAGAAAGTGACTTAATTCTCAGACCCCAAATATCTGGTGTTTGTATTGATGTTAGTTTTTTTTCTGTTGAAGTTTGAAAAAAATTGACTTTAGCAATTTCATTCCATAGTTTAATTAGCAGCCACAATTTTGTGCCTTTTAAAATAACACACCTGAACCATCGAAGTTCAAGTCAAAATAGCAAATGTGCAAAGCTATTTTACATCATTATTCTTATACAATGTATTCATTTGTGATGCTAACATAATATAAAAAACACAATAAATGCTTCCACAATGACAGGTTTATAGAAGTTTCTGCTGAACTTGAAACCCAAATGGAAATAGACCATCTCCACAGAAGGACTAAATAGTCAGCCTACCCTGGAAGGGTTTACACTGCCCCTGAAAGAGTTTGGGGGTGCAGTTTGATCCTAGCTTACGGTTGGAGGCCTCTGTAGCATGCAGCATTTTTATCACCTTCAGCTGATATGCCAGTTATGATGACTCCTTCCTAGAAAAACATGGTCTGACCACAATGATCCATGCTCAGATCACATCCAACTGGCTATGTGTGCCTTTGAAAACTGTCCAAAAACTTCTACTGAGCCAAATTGCAGTGCCCAGGCTATTGTTGAGGTCTGGAAGCAAGGATCATATCATCCCCGTGTGAAAAGATCTGAACTAGCTCCCTGTGTGTTTCCATGCACATTTCAACATGCTGATTCTTACCTTTAAGATCGTAAAACAATTAGGGTTGTTCCTTATCACTACCCTTCCAGGAAGCCCCACCAAACAATGGGCACATCCACAAACCAATTGCCCTTTCATCACACCCCCTCCAGCCTACAAATAGCAGCTCTCCAGCAGCCCTGGCCCCACTCAATGCACAGCAGCCAAGAAGGTCTGAGCGCCTGCTCCGGCTGCAACGCCACTGAGGATGTTCTCCGTAGCTGAGAACGAAACGTCAGGAAGGAAAACTTTCTCCAGTAGAACACGGCACTTGATCCCGAAAGATTCTACAAACCCTAATGATGTTACCAGCCGTGAAAACCTGAAATCTTTGATAATTAGGCTTGAGTTACTTGAATGATCACTTCCTTCCACATTGTCCAGCCTCTTCCCAAGATCCTCTTTCCAAGATTCTCTTCCCAAGCCCTGTTCTCTGTGCCTGCAGAAATCAGGTAATGGTAACCAGATACAGGAAATTTCCCAGCACCTTACCTGCAGAATGTCCTCTCCCTAAAGACTTGCCTAGTGCCCACTTTCCTTTTACCCTGTTTGTTTTACCCTGGCTTTTAACTGAGGGGGTTCCATCTGTTTTTCAGTTGTTTTGTAGCCTATGTTTAACTTTAGGACTATTTTATTATTACTTTCTTATGATGCTGATTGTTTTATGAAGTTCTTGATGGCTTGTTTGGTTTTATCATATAGCCTCATTTGTGAGCAGGTCTCTGAAGAGGCAGCAGCAGGCCCGTGGACAGGATTTTTCATTTGGTAGAGCCCAAAGCCAGGATTTTTGTTCAGTGGGGCATATTTTTGTGGGGGCCCAAATTATTATGCTTGTGTATAATTTAGTTCTGTTGCCTCTGAATAACATTTCTTTTTACCAGCTTTTTTCTGAGATAGAAAGGGAGGTTTAATTTGGCTGCCTTTTACTGAACAGTAACATCAACACTAACGTTAAAAATTTGCAAACATAGCAGCTATGGACAGGGTAGAATGCTCACACAGTAGCCTTGGACTTAAAATTAAAGTTAAAATAAACACTTTCATTAGAATAGATGTCCCACTCCCCTGTCAGTCTCAATCTTAAAACGCATTGAGAGCAAACTGAGAACAAATTAAAAGTAAAACAAAACATAAATACAACAAAACAGAATAGAACAGGACTGGATCAGGGAGAAAAGTAACAGTCGGGGCTATACAAGTCACACTAACATTGCAAATTGCATTAAATGACCCCCTTGCTATTAAGCTGTATTAAGCCCCCTCCCCCAGCTCTTATCTTCCTTTCCTTGGCAATTGAGACAAAGGATAAAAATAAATGAAAGGGAGATTAGAACCTGAGAGTAAGATAAACAAAGTCTGAATGAAGTGGCACCTTTAAGACCAAAAGAGTTTTATTCAAAGTGTAAGCAAAATGAGCCTATTTCCACTCAATTGCACCCAACAAAATGGGGGGGAGGAGAGGTGGTTTTGTATCCCTGAGAAAAAGTGAAGGAAAAGAAATCAAGCAGCTGTGTGCAAAAAATCATATCTCTCCCATGAGTCTTTTGCAACCTCAGGAAACGATAAGAAAGGCAGGGTTGCAATTTACACAGGGCAGACCCTGCAGACTCCCCCCTCCTTTTTTTTTTTTTTTACTCTGAGGAATCACCCTAGAATGCAAATTTGAGAGCTGAAAAGTGCATTATGTTCCCTTCCCTGAGCCAACAATGACTGGCATCTCAGCAGCTGATTGGAGAGGCCATAAAGGAAGAACAGTGGACTTCCTGGGTTTCAGCGCCTCGACCTCAGAGGTGGTCGGAGGAGCTCGGCTCCAATGCCCCCCCCCCGAATCAGGTGGTAGGAGGGGTGCTACAGCCATAGCATCCCAAAGGGGGCCTTTGGGGGGCCCTGTCAGCAAGGAACTTTACAGGACCCAGAGAAACAACGGCGGTTGTTCCTTGTTCTTCCTGTCTGCTCTGGTGCTCCTGCCACCAAGAACATCATGATGGAAGTAAGAGGTGATTGCCTGACTGCTTTTCTCTTTCAATAAACTTCTGATGCATCATTCTTCTACCTTAATCACTGGAATTCTACCATGAAAGCAAATCAGCGGTTAATGGATCTTTTAACATAACAACAATTGGAACTGTTCCAAAAGAAAGGTGAGGAGGAGGGAAATTCCCCTCCTTTTTCTCTGCAAGGAAAGCTTCAGAAAGCAAGGAACAAACTGGAAAACTTTCAACAATTTAAACTGGACTGAGCAAAGGTATTTGAACTGATTTGGTTTATAAATAAATGTCAAGGAGACCACCTTCTGGTTACAGCACGGTCTGAACAAAAATGGGATATGCTTACAAGAGAAATGTATGTGACGCTTAATTAGGACAAATGGTTACAATTGAAATGCAGGAGGAAAATTTGAAGCTGAAGGAAACAGGTTAACTGTGTCTTTGAACTAGTCTCTAACTTTGATTAACAGACTGAGTTTTTTCTGTGAGAGAAATGGCAGTTCAAACTAAAGCATGTGATATTATGATTAACATAACCTCCTCAAAGCAGGAACTTGATCATTTAGCGGAATTGATGCAACAATAGATAGAGACTCTTGTTTTGAAATACAGCGAAAATGAAAATCTACATCAGCAGAGTAATAAAGAGTCCTCAGTGATGTCTGTCAAGCTGAGAAAAAACACTAAAATCCATTGGGAAAGGTCTGGAAGAAAATCAAAATGGAGACAGCCTGCGTAGTTATAATGTTGAAACGGAAATAAACATCAACTATAGCTTGCATAGGAGGAAGTGAAGAGGCAATCGTACCACTTTCATCAAAATGAATGGAGATATTAAGAGGAGAAAAGGCAAATTTCAGCAAGAGGATCAAATTTTGGAAAGTGTTCAAAAAGAAGAGATTTTAAACTGTGTCTGTTTTTTTTGTGCTCTGCCTTCTTTTTACATCTAGCTGGTTAATATTGAATCAATAAAAGGGGCTAATAAATGTTTCTGTAATGGCAAATGAGGCTTTAAGAATTAGGATGCCTTTTTTCAGTTTGTTATAATTATCTCTGGAAGTTAAATAGAACAATGTAATTAAGAGCGGACTAAGGAGATTGTATGGGTTTTTATTTACCTAAAAATAAACAAGTATGGGAGATGAGGTAACTAGTGCATACTAACTTGTGTTTTTCAGAGCACTGTGAAAATAGGATTTACAGTCTTCAAAATTTTTAAAGAATTCTAAAGTAGATAAAAAGTCAATTTGGGTAAGTTTGTAATAAGACAGGCTACACAAATATTTTGTAATCTTTAAGTCTGCTCCTGACATTTCTGAGAAGAGAAATTGTCTATAACGAAATAGATAAATCACTGTGTTTTCTGCTTTTGCTTTTTCTCTCTGCTAAAAATAAGTACATTAATATTAAGGGTAAAGGAACTATATTTATTTTTTATGCTCATGTTAACTGATAATATTGTTAAACCAATTAGTTAGCTTTTATTTTTAATGATCTTAAAATTAACCAGTCAGCTCTGTTTCAGGGTTGGTTCTTCTGCTTTTCTCATTTGTACGTATTGAAGATGAAAAGTTTAGATCTATATTATAAGTTACATAATAGTTAAAAGTATATTTGTTATTTGCATATTCAAGAAAACACATCCATTTTTTCTAAAAACCAGTCTCCCGCCTTTACATTATCTGACAAGGTGATACTAGTTGTCAATTTGTCTTGGATTAGAATGTCCCATATTTTATTACACCAGTTCTGAAGGGGTGGACTATTGACTTGTTTCCAATAAGTGGCTATAGTGATCTTTCCAGCTAAAAGGAGTAGTGCGACTAATTCCTGTTTCAAATTTGAGAGCCCAGAATCAGGCCATAAATTTAGCAAAACCACTACAGGTGTCGATGGGACACTAACCCCGACTATTTTTGATATTATTTCCAGAATGGCTTTCCAGAATTTTTTTATCGTCGGGCATTCCCACCAGCAGTGGATAAACGTACCTATTTGCCCGCAGCCCTTCCAGCAGTCTGGGTCAGCCTTCGCCCTGCCCTTGAAGAGTTTGCAAGGAGTCACATACCATCTCGCAAAGATTTTGTAATTTTGAAATCGAAAATATAACGATTTGGATTTAAATAAAGAAGATATCCAGAGCTTACCCCATTGGTCATCATTTGCCCCCCCCAGTCGGAAGAACGAGACAACACGGTAATTGGATGAAAACAGGGCAACTTTATTGAGTAAAAGCAGCATGGGGCAAACTAAACTGTTCCCGGACAGGCCAAGGGAAACACCCAGGACCCTACCCTGTCCGGATGGGCGAGCCACCCTGCCCCCGGCGGCAGCCAGCTCGAGCCGGCTGCAGCCAGGACAGAGGACGCCCGCACGCCGCAAACGGCCAGAAGAGCGCCCCGACAAAGACCCGAAAGGCCCGACTTCGTAGCCATAGGCCTCACTAGGCCTGACAGAGAGAGCACGCACTGCACCAACGACGCTACGAAGTGCGTGCTCTCCTTCGAGCTTTATTACATGCTGAGGCTAAAGATATGAGGTTGCCTCTCATGACTGCTTTAAAAGCATCCCAGACCATCGTCTGAGGGACCCCACAGTTGGTGTTGAAGTCAAAGTAATCCTGAATATGTTTATGGGTCTTCTGACATAACTCTTCACTAGATAATAACATTTTATTTAGAGACCAGTTAGGCCCTTTCCCATCAGAGTCCTGCACTAGCAGATCACATCCTACCAACGAATGATCTGAAATATTTCTAATGTCCATTTCAGCATTTTCAATGCAGTTAACTATGGACTGGGAGACTAGTATGAAGTCGATTCTTGAGTATGAATTGTGCACCGGGGAGAAAAAAGAGTAGTCTCTAACATTAGGGTGTAGATTTCGCCAAGTATCGACCAAATTAAAATTGTTCAAGACAGAGCCCAGTTCTGTAAAGGAAGCTGAGAACCCCTTAGCTGGCCTACTATAATTTGATTTATCTAAAGAGGGATCTATTACCAAATTTAGATCACCTCCAATCAAAACATTTCCAATTTGAAAGTTTTGCAGATCTGAGAACGTTTTTTTAAGAAAGTCAATTTGTCCACTATTAGGGGCATAAATTGAAGCAATAGTGATGGGTACCCCATCCAACTCACCTTTAACAAATAAATATCTGCCCTTAGGGTCTAATTTGGTTTGAGAGCAGACAAAAGGAGTATGTTTTGAGATTAGGATGGCAACCCCTCTAGCTTTGGAGGTGCCCGGTGCCTGATAGGATTGTACAAACCATCGTGACTTAAGACTATTTATATGCTTTTCTTTGATATGTGTTTCCTGTAGACAGACAATATTGAGTTTCTTCTTTTCCAAATAATTAGTGATGCGCTTACGTTTGATAGGGTTTTTAAACCCCCTACAATTCCACGAAGCAATTTTGAAGTGACTAGACATCTTGCGGCAAAAAACAAACAAAGGGCAATAAGCCCAACTATCAAGAAACAAAAAAAAAAACTGTTTCTATCCGGAGTACAACTGCCCCTTGCTAACACCAACTCAAAAACCAAAAAACTTTGATAATTGTGAGGGTGTTAAGTTTCTATTGACTAGGAGAACAATGGAGAAAGAACAAGTAAAAAATAACACTTTCCCCTCCCTCGGGGTTCAGTTCCACGGACCCCCTAACTTTAGGAGAACAAGGGAGAAATACTCTATGTACTCCCTTTAAGTGAAACCTCTTGGCTAATCCTGGGGAGCAAATATAACAATACTTCCAAATGTACCCACTCATTGTTGCAACTTCTTCACAGCCCCCTTGTAACAGTATATAAGAAGACACAACCGAACTTATGTTCCCATAAGATCAAATCAGGAACAACAACTATAAGGTGAAGCATTAACAATGTACATATAATTGTTGAACTTCTTCAGGAAAATTCCCATTGTTTCTGTGGCCATTAAAATAAAACAACACAACAGGTAGGGCATTTTGTAGAACGAGAGATGCTAAAATATCTACACAGCTAATAAAGATCATATTAACCCACACACACACACACACACATTCATTCTATTGTTATTGACTCAAGTAGCTAGCTTTTAAGTTATGCCTAACATTCACACCACTCATCATACATTCACCTTCAAGCATTCCCATACCCTCTCTCACAACCCATTGTCAGGAGCAAAACCTTTCAAGGCAAGACTTAATTAATGAAAATCAGTAGCCTTCAAGCATCACTACATGTCCAATCAAGTCCAGGCATCATTTTCAATCATAACCCATACAACACACTCCCCTCTAAAATCTCTAGTTTTTCCACATACCACTGGCCCACGCAGAGTTAAAACGACCTAAGTCTACAAGCATTCAAACAGACACCACCGCTCTACATAGCCTGAGTCCCCCCCAGTCACTAATCCTTCCGCTCATTCATCTACCCAGCTGTCACCATTCCACATTCGCGCAAGGGACAGACTAACTTCACTCAACCATCCTATCGTAACCAATCACATAATAACCATCTCCTGTTTTCGCAGCCCTAAACACACACCCGTCGATCGTTTAACCCCCTTTCATATAGCATATAGAAAAGTGCATTAACCATTCGCTCCTGAATCAGGTCTCCCCAATGAGAAGTAGTCCATATATAACTCAAGCACTCAAGGTGCCACTATAATAACAGCACCTCAAGAGTATACATTATTATTTCAAGCTTAAACGGCCCACTAAAAAGCCGCGTAAGCTTCCCAAATGACGTCACCCCTTCTCCCGACCGTCAGCGTCTATTGTTAATGGCGCCTAAATTAACCGTCCTACAGAGTCAAGTGCGGGAAATGCCCGGGCACAACACTAGATGTGAGCAACTCATATCCTTCCCAAACTGAAAAAAAGAGCACGCCAATTACACTTCTACCAACCTGAAGCGAGCACCCGTGCCCCATACGTCTCCCACCTATGCAAACTCACACACACAGACACACCCGGCCCCCATTTTCATTCCATCCCTATCTCACCCAAGATTTTACTGTCGTTACCAATTCATCCATCATTTCTCATCCATACTTACCAAACCATACACACTTCATCCACATCAACCGCAACCAACACAGCAGGCACACTATGTCTGCAAATAGCCGACGCTTCAAAAATCAACGTCTCTCAGAGACTGCCGCCCAAACTCTTCAGCGGGCGCCGCCATTTCGTCAGCCATAGAGAGTCCACCGGTTCTGGCGCCGAAACCCCCCAAATTTTCCCTATATTTTGGGCAAGTCTCTTTAGTCACTTGTCAACGAGTTTCCTCCAGAAAGGGCATTTTTTGCTAGTTCCTCTTCTTCTGCAAGTGTCAATTTCAGTGCTAACAAATTCAGCAATGCCTTCCCTGTCTCTGCATCGGATGCTTTAAACATGGCTCCATTTTTGAAAACGAGGATATCTGATGCAGGGCTCCACCTGAAGCGGATATTGGCAGCATGTAATTTAGATACGAAGAGCCGGAGTTTCCTTCATTTCAGGAGGGCTTCAGGTGGGAGATCTAGTAAAGCCTTCACCTTTTTTCCGTTGTAATTTAAGGCTCCATGTAGTCTGACTTCTCTTAGGATCACATCCCTTGCCTTGGGGAAAACAAAGCTCACTAACACGTCCCTCGGTCTTTCTCTTCTCTCCGGTGTTATAGGGCCCAGCCTTTGAGCCTTAGCAATAGCAAATGACGATCCCTCCTCCACCCTTAGAGACTTCGTTAGCCACTTATATATAAAAACAGACAGATCCATAGCTCCCTGCTCTCGCTCATCCAATCCTCGAAATTTAAGGTTAGTGGCTCTATAACGATTTTCCAGAACAATAATGCTATTTTCAAGTGAGGTTTCCTGCTTTTTAATAGCCTTAACGTCATCTTTAAGCCCCATTGCCGCTTCTGCTGCTTGTTCCGCCAATTTGGCGGTTACAGAGAGTTCTTCTGTGAGCTCCTGCATCTTGGACTGGATGGGTCTTATAAACTGTTCTATTGATTCAGTAAAAAAGCGATGAATATCAGTTTACAACCCTTCTAAATCTTTTTTACATAAGGGTGCTTCTTCCTCTTCAAGCACAGGGTCATGAGAGGGAGGGTTAGTGGCGGCCATGATTGGGGCAGATCTAGTAGCAGGGCGACTAACCTTCTCGGCTCTGTCCGACTTAAAGAACTCAGCAACCGAGGTCTTCTCCTTCGAAATCGACTTTTTTTTATTCTTGGTTTGTTGTCCCATTGAAATTTATATGCAACCGTTGAGTCTAATGACTATATTAATAAGATGTAGAGGGGGCTGCTCAGGAGCTCCTTCAAAACACGTCCGCCATTCACTAGCGACGCTCCGCCCCCCTTCCTACCCTTTTTTATATTCAAACTTAATAAAAAAATCAAAATTGGAGAGAGAGAAAAATAAAGGAAGAACAGTGGGTTGATTGCAGGGGCTTGGAACCCCCTGGAAACCCTCTAGCTATGGGCCTGGGAGGCATATAATTTTTTAAAATAAATAAATAGCTGTGGCCCTGGATGAGAGAATGAAATAATGACTGATTTCTCACTCACCTTATGCCGCTCTCATGTTCCTCTTCTCAGTGGGGCTCCCTTCCAATTTCACACTATCTGCCCCAAAGCTGCAGCTAGCGTCGGCTTTTTCACACCACAAACAGAAACCTCTAAAAACCAGTTTCTGTTTGCAGCGTGAAGAAGCCAATGCCAGCTGCAGCCCCAGGGCAGATAGTGTGAAATCGGAAGGGAGCCCTGCTGAGAAGAGAAATGTGAAAGCGGCGTAAGGTGAGTGGGAAATCGGTCAATGTTTGTTTTTTTTCTGAGTGGAAAAAATCTGAGTGATTTTACAGGTGGAAAAAATTACCTTCCCTGTAACTATACACATTGAGTTTTTAAAAGGCCTTGATAATTGGTTTTGTTTTAGCGCTAATTGGATTGATCTTGAAGGTCTGTAGTTGTTTTGATGCTGCAGTTAGAGAGTTAGGTTTGGAAGCAGAAAACCCAAGTTTACATCCCTTCTCGACTATGAAAGTCCTTGGGTGTCTATGGGAAAGTTAATTGCTTGACCCTGTCCAGCTGTAGCTGTGGGTAGCAAGGCATATATGTCTGGTGCTTCTAGATGCTGATATGCAGCCCTCCTTCCTAGATGCTGTTCATTAGAGCTTGGATGTATATTGCAGCACAGACAGAATGTACATCCAGATCTGTATCAGCATTGCACATGGAATGCTCCTTATGGCTGCATGCTTTTCCGCCTGAATAAAGACAAGCATCTTTCTATCTAAGCTCTTCTATGACCTGTTATTCCAAAATTAGCACTATGTGTGCTGCCCTGAATCCTTTGGAGGATGCAGATTTATTAAATGTAATTGAGGCTGGAAGTGGGCTGGTTCAGAAGCATGCTTCTTTTTTTATGCAACGAAAAGCCATATTGAAGCCAGGGTAACTGTTTTCTAGCAACCAGAACCAGACATAGAAATCCAAATACGTCCCAACTGTGCATGGATTATGCCATGACTTTGGCAGAGATAAGTGATCCTCAAGTGCCCCCTAGTGGAATTTCATCTCTGCTTTCTTGACTAATTCTAGAAACATGCTTAACAACCAATCACACCATTGGGAATCTAAAAAGAATGGAGGGAAAGTAAGGATAACTCAAAAGTTGATTGATTGGAAGTCTGGTCTTGTGGGCCAAAAATATAGTGGATAATTCAGATGCTGAAATCCCAAGATACTATTTGGATCCTCTCACTTATAGCTATAGTGTTCAAATGCAAGCTCAGGTAGAGAAAGAAGGCAAGCTCAACAGGTGTCTGAAAAAGGAAGTGATAACAACATCACCCAAAACTGCCAGGAGATAGTATTTCATTCATTTGAAACTCAAGAGATAATTATCAGAGCATTGCTGGTAGAAATGTTCACAGTTTGTATTGTATTTCTTAAAACCTTCTTCATACAGTTAAAAATAATTCCAACGAGCATATACACACAAAATGAAGGCAAAAAATCCTGCCACAATCAGAACATGGTAGCCTTGCTAAATCAGACCAATAGTCCATCTAGTCTAGTTTCTGGGAGGTGACCCCCCAAAAAGGGATGCTGTAAACTTCACTGCTAAAGAGTTTCTTAGAAGAATTTACCACTTTCAGTGGAAGTGATTATGGTGAGTGAAGCCCAGAATTAGTTCATTGGTGTGGCAAACATCCCAAGCTCCTCACAAACTGCTTAGTGCCTGCACAATAGTTTTTTTCCCCTACTACTTTTACTATTTGGTTGATCTTTGGGCATAATTAATAGATAGACTCAGTCCTAGTGAACCAAGTGGTTTGGGGGAGGGAGAGTATGTAAAGTGAAGCCTTGAAGCACCTTGGGTATGAAGATTCTGTTATGTGCTGAGTCAGAAGTGGGGGTGGGAGAGAGAGATTCAGTTGCATCCAGTGGCACTGGCAAGGCAGCAGGATGTGTTTTTGTTTATAAACACACACATGCCATCTTTTACCCCATCTTTAAATGGGGACAGTGTTTGCTAAGGGTGCAACAAACCTTGGAATTGTGTCCCAGTTCAAACAGAATGATTCTTGTGAACCAGAGCTTTGTGACATTTCTCTCACCTTCTGCATCATATACTACAGACTCACTAAGATTATCATTCTGAAGCACCATTTATCACTAACATAGGGTTGTAAGGACCCCACCCTCTCCTCCAGCCAAGACCCAGTGGTCAATGGGATCCCCTCTTACTTTGGACTTTGTTGTTTAATTGGCAGCCCCTTTTAGAGCCTGAATGCCAGGGGATCTTAAGTTAGGGAGTCTCATAAAGGCGCCTGGATTCTATCATGATGCTGGAAATTCCCAGGAACAGGAGAGGAAGGTGTGCTGGCATCACAAACTGATTAAGTGCAATCTCCTTCAGCTCAGGGTTCTATATAACAATAAGACTTCACTTCATTCTCAATAACAAAATACTTTGCAACTGGAACATCCTAGCATTCTTGAAGGTATTTGCGCAGCCCAAGGAAATTGTTGTTTCATTAACCAATGCCTAGTTTGTCTTTTCCCTTTTTTTACTCAATCAAGAAAGGTACTCAAGTCATTAATTCACATTCCATCCTGTTTGAGGAGCTATCTTGACTCAATTAAACTTTTGTGTAAATGCAGATCTGGCTCACTTCAACCTAATTAATGTATAACAAAGTTTGAGTCCAGTGGCACCTTCTGAAACTTTGTTCTACTGCTTCAAACCAACACAGCTACCCACCTCAACCTAATTGAAGTATGTTAATCATGTTGCCTTGCCCAGGCTCTTTGTGCACATTTGGCTCACAATAGGCTAATCAAGGTATTTTTCAATCATGTTCCTGGGAAAGTGGGTTCTCTTCCCCATAAAAAAAATAATCCCAGACAGTGAAAAATGTTTCAGGTTTCCCACTACTACCTGAACACTCCTGCAATTATGTGACAGGCTCCTCTCCAGACCTCAAGTCCAGGATTTCAGATTGTATGTCCTTTCCCTAAAATCAAGGGCACCCTCATGCTGAGGTGTGTGGAGGAGAGAGAGAGATTGCTTAGGGAATTAGTTCTAAGGTACTTAGTCTAGGTTCTTTACAGTTTTACTTTTATTTTGTATACAATAAAACTATCTGTTTGTATTTACAATCACTCTCTCACTCTCTCTCTTCCTAATTTTATTTTGGGGGATCCTCACTGAGATTCATAATGGCATACATAGGCCAAAGTCACATGTTATCCCTTTCTGGAATCCTTTTTAAAGCTAATTTCCCCTTCTCTGGGTCCAGTTTGGATAACAGGGTGTAAGCGTTGCGCAGGAAGTAAAGAAAGATACTATCGCTAACTACTGGCATAGGGAAAAGACAGCTCCCATGGCCCCTTGTGAAAACATGGTGTGTTACGCTGTGCATGAAGCCCAGCTATATGTGTGTACTTGCTGTTATGCTAGATGTGCAACAGCCCTGTACACTCAATGAATATGAATGGCTCAGTGAGCACTTGGTCCAGTCATTGAACATTTGGTGTGACAGTCACTACAAGTAATTGCAGCATGATCTGAACCCACAGGACTTTGGGAATACCTATCCAAAAAGCTTGCCTCCAAAGCATGGAGGTTATTTTACCTCCAGAATGTAAACCAGACAGTGGCAAATGAAATCAGAGGGAAAACAAGTTTTCTAAATAGTTTGTTCCCTAACAGTCCTTGATTAGACTTCATGCTGTTCCTTCTCAAACATATCCAGTGAATGGGAACCACCACTCTGTGGAACATTCTCACGCCAGTGAGGGAATGTATATGAATATATATAGCCAGGACCAATTGCATAGGTCTCTCCCATCACGGAGGATGGGTGCCAACCAGGCTGAGGAGACTGATGCAGTTGGTCTTTCCAACACGGTTGCAACATTTACATGATGTGTGAGATTGTCCCACAAGAAAACAGTTCCTGTGCTGATTAGTATGTATCTAAAGTGGACTGACTTCTTGCCACAGCAGATGTATCCTGATTGAGGTTTCTTGCATAGTCATAGTCATGCTTTTCTGACAAACATGTAGTGATGGATAGGCTGCTCCTGTTAGATTTCTGTCTGTTATGTAGATGACAACCCTCGCCAGTTGCAATATGAGAATCCCTATTTCTCTTCTACCCAGGTCTTATTATTCTTTTAATCTATTAAAACATCTTAATTATTTTACATGCTAATTTGCTGCCCAACCTCTGTATGTATGACTGCAATTTCTAATTCCATTTCATTGTCTGACAAAGTGTGCTTTCACACAAAAGCTCACCTTGAATAAAACTTTGTTAGTCTTAAAGGTGCCACTAGACTCTAACTTTGTTCTAAGAGTATCCTTATCATCAATATAATCAATGTTTGATGGATATAGCAAAGCCTTTAAGGAAACTGCAATTATTCTTTTGAAAGATTTACATTAGCAAGCATCAAATATGCCTGGGAGTACCTTTGAAAAAATGAGTAGACCCAAATAAAGGTGTTATCAAAGATTTCAGGTTTTCACGGCTGGTAACATCATTAGATTCTACAAACCCAAATAAAGGTGTTATCAAAGATTTCAGGTTTTCACGGCTGGTAACATCATTAGATTCTACAAACCCAAATAAAGGTGCTTTTGGGATAAACATGGGGGTTATGATTTTTCACCTATTAATATTGACTCTACCATGGATGCATCAAATGTTGAGCAATTAGTAACTACTGTAAGGCATAAAGCCATAAAACAAAGGCTACATTCATGTAAATTTAGATAGCCAACAAACAGAAAAAAGCTACCAGATCTACAGCCAGGTCTACAGCTACCAGAGCTACAGCCAAGTGAATTCATTTATTCTCTAAGTTGCATTTTCATCTCTATAAGACAAGGAGGGCATACCTCCTTTGGAATAAAACCTCCTCTTCATATAGTTTTCTTTACTCCCAGTGCATGCATGAATACTACTTTGTAGGACAATACAAGCCTGAGAAAATTAGGAGCAGATTACCCTATATCTTGACTATTCTGGTTTAAGGTGAAAGTCAGAGGTTTCTCAGAGTTTGGGACAAAATAATCATTGTCTTTTTCCCTGAACCAGATAAGTAAATTAGATGGTAAAATTCACATTGATGCCTGCTTCCCCCCCTTCATAAATGGCATATAAAGTAAAAATGTCATTTAAAACCTAATTAAAATGCAATAAAGATTCCATTGAAATGGTGCATAATGGAAATATTTTATTTTATGGCAACAAAATACTATAAAAGAAATAAATGAAATGGGGAAATTTACAAAGAAAATGGGCAGGATGAAAATTCTCACAACAAATATGTACAAAGCTAAATGAAGCAAAAAATAGCATATTTGTATATCCTAATTAATAGCCAAATTTCTGCCCTAGAATCTCTATCCTAGACTCTCTATGGAATAGGTTTTCTACCTCTGTTGCTGTATAGAAGTAGTAAATTGTTAATCTCTAGCTAGCAAAGGCAAACATTAGTGTGACAAAATCATTTAAGTAGATTACCAGAGTATCATGGGATTCAGCCAGGATGTCAGCTAAGGCATCATGTATGTGCTGTCAAAAGAAAATCTAGATAAGGGATAATAACCATCACACATAATAGTTTTGTGCCCAACAATTCTATTTTTCTGCAGATGATCAATCCAGTTCAGTTCAGTCTCAAATACCTGGAAGACACCAATACAACAATTAATGTTACACACACTCACACCCATACAGATGGGATTTATGGGCATAGCAAAGCACTGTTAGTCTGTACAATGATATTAAAATATTGAATCACTTTCTTTTGCACTCTCACAGGATGAACTTTGAAAGAGCATTTTAATGCTATTTCCCCTTCCTAGTGTATCCCATGAGTTTCAGGAGGCCACATAGCTTGTACAGAGCACCTCAATCATTTTTGTATGCTTGGCCTGTATCACAAGAACAGCAGTTGTTGTTGATATCCATTGAGCTTAAATTCTATAGTTCAACATTATTAGCCAATTGACAATATTTCAAGGGATCATAGTGGAATCCTGAAAAATACAGGTAGGCAGTCTAATGTCTGCTCTATGTAAATCAAGGTTGATTCAGCCTTCCATCCTTCTGAGGTCGGTAAAATGAGTACCCAGCTTGCTGAGGGGAAAGTGTAGATAACTGGGGAAGGCAATGGCAAACCACCCCGTTAAAAGTCTGTCGCGAAAACGTTGTGAAAGCAACATCACTCCAGAGTCGGAAACGACTGGTGCTTGCAAAGGGGACTACCTTTATCTTTACCTTTAAAGGTTAAAGAACCAGAAGCCAAATAGAAACAAATGGACAACTTTTGCAGTGGATGCAGTAAGCAGATGGCTACCCCAAGGACTGTTACCAGCTTCAACAGGTTAGCTAGCTGCATTCTTTCCTGCATTCTTTACTTATCTCTCTAGAGATTTAACACATCTGCACTGGCTCCCTGTTTATTTCTGAGCCCAATTCAATAAGTTTGTGTTGACAGTCAAAGCCCCACATACTTGAAGGATACATATTTCCACATGAAGCTATCCAACTGCCTCAAGTCATCTTTCAAGGCCCTGGTTTGGGAGCCCCTGATATTAGGCAGGTGGCAACCCAATAGAGGGCCTTTTCAACTTTGGCACCAAAACTATAGAAGTTTCACCCAGAGACATTTTTCAGTCTCCTTTTGTCTTCTATCAGCAGGTGTTCCCTTAAGTGTTTTGTCTGGTGTTCCCTCAGTGATCCATCTGTCCTGACCTAGGTTTTAGTTACTGTTTTATGAGCTTTTACTATGTGCTTTGGTTTTAGATTTAATTGTTCTTATATGTTTTTCGTAATGTTTTGTTTGAACTTTTAGCTGCCTTCCTGGCCTTCATTTGACAGCAAGAGAGCATACTCATTTTGTAAGTAAATAAAGGATTACTTTTGGGATGAACCTTATTTCATAAATGATCTGGAGTCCGGGATTAGTGGTGGGAAGGCTAAATTTGCAGATGCCACCAGTTTCTTCAGGATAGCAAAGCAAAGAGAAGAAGATGATGATGATGATAATGATATTGGATTTATATCCTGCCCTATACTCTGAATCTCAGAGTGGTCACAATCTCCTTTACCTTCCCCCAACCCCAACAGACACCCTGTGAGGTAGGTAGGGCTGAGAGAGCTCTCCCAGAAGCTGCCCTTTCAAGGACAACTCCTATGAGAACTATGGCTTACCCAAGACCATTCCAGCAGCTGCAAGTGGAGGAGTGGGGAATCAAACCTGGTTCTCTCAGATGAGCTGCAAAAGGACCTCTCCAAGTGGATGAGTGGACAGTGACATGGATGGCAAATTTAGTGCAAGGAAACGTACAGCAATGCATACTGGGGTAAAATATCTTAGCTTTATTTTTAAAGGATTTAGGTGAATTAATGAGGATTATGGCTGTCAACAGCTATGATGCATAATGGCTAAAGGAAATGTTCATGGTCAGAACAGTATGCCAGTGAGATCTAATTCTGGGGGCAACAGTGGAGTAGACTGTTAATTCCTTAAATTGCCTCTAGATGTTTTGGGGGACATCTGCTTGGTTACTATAGGAAATAGAATCAGGGCTTGGACTAGGATGTGCTCAGACTCTAAGAGATATCATGTCTAAGAGGCCCCATAGCATTACCAAAATACTGATTTAGTAATGTTTAGCTTTTTCATTATTATTATTTAGCAGCTCCTGTGATTTGATGTCCTAAGCTGTAGTTTCCTAAATTTCTGCATAAATCTCACTCTAAATAGGATAATCATACCTTTTGTCTGATCCACAGGGCTCTTATATTCTTACAGGAAGAGGAAGTGTAATGCACTTGGCTTCCTTTTGACCCTCACTGTTGACAGGCCTAAGCCCACTTTTAATGAGAAAACCAGTTGTGGAAGCACCTTTGTGAAAAATGAGACACAAACAATCCATTTCAAAAGTGAGAAGGAGCTAGAAGTTTGATCTCCACTCCTGTTTGTTCCACGCCACCAAAAATACTGTGTATTGTATGCTGTAATTCTTTTTTACTCTGATGCTTTTTCTTCTTATCTGTATCTTCACCTCCTTCTTCTCTCTAGTCCCTTTTGAGTACTGTTGTCAAAATGACTTTGCTCTCATCCCGACTTAAGTAAAACCATTTTTCTATTTTATTAGTCTCATTAGTATTCTACTGCCCTTTAAATGTCACAGGTTCAAGAGCACAGCTGTACATATTCTGGAAATATTTCTGTTTGCTGTAATAAAGCACAAGGATACAATTTCCTGGGACACAGATAAGCTGAAATGACGGAATGTTAGAAGGAGAGAAGCTGGGACTGGTAGACAGGAAACCTGGCTTTAACAAGGAAATGAGGGCTTTTACTATCCCATTATGACACTAGGCTCCTTTGTGTCACTTCCACTTGGAGCTGAAGGATTTGTTGCTGGTTGCAATTCAAGGAGTAGAAGAAAAATTACACAGACACAGCTTGCAGTGCCTTCCCTGACCCATCAGTTACTGTTTTCAAAGTTACATTGTGCTCCCCGACAACTGACATTTAATAGCAATGATTTAATTGAAGGAAGAACCTGGCCAAAATAGTCAGAGATGGTTTTTATATTAGCCAAAAAATCAGAGTTAGTCAGAGTTATACTCAAGAGGAAAGCGGAAATTACTCCTCAGTGACAAAGTATAGATTTAAAAAAACAATCAAACAACTAGGAATAGTGGTTCATTTTCTCATTGCCCAGAGGAGGAAGGGTATATGTGTTGGGAAAAGTCTAGGGTTGCCAAGTTCAATTCAAGAAATATCTGAGGACTTTGGGGGTGGAGTCAGGAGACTTTGGGGGTGGAGCCATAAGCAAAGCTGTGACAAGCACAATTGAACTCCAAAGGGAGTTCTGGCCATCACTTTTAAAGGAACCGAACACCTTTTAAAAGCCTTCCCTACATTAGAAATAATGAAGGATAAGGGCACCTTCTTTTAGGGCTCATAGAATTGGACCCCCTGGTCCAATCTTTTTGAAACTTGGAGAGCATTTTGAGGAGAGTCATCAGATGATATGCTGAAAAATTGGTACCTCTACCTCAAAGAACAGCCCCTCCAGAGTCCCAGATACCCCCAGATCAATTCTCCATTATACCCTATGGGAATCGATCTCCATAGAGAATAATGAAGTGCCCAGCAGACATTTCCCTCCCCCTTCCATTTCTGATGACTCTGAAGCAGGGGAGGGCCTCCTCCCACCTGGGAATTGGCATCTCTACTCAGGAGCTGCTGAACTTCCAACTTCTTCAAAGTAACACAGAGCAACCAAAGATTCAAGTTTTCCTTTCCTAAGCAAATGACCTCTGAAAAGATTGTGCAACCAACGGAGGGTCTGCTTTCAGAGCCACTGGGAGCAGCCATGTTGTTCTGCCTGCTCTCCCCACCCCCTTTCAGCCTTAAAGACACAGACACACCATCCCAAGAGGAAGCCTTTCCAAGTGGAGTCTGAAGCCTCCAGAGGTGGAAAGGCACATGGTGACTGTGGGGGCGAGGCTTTTCCCCACCGGCCAGCTGACTGGAAGTGGGAAGAAGCCTGGGAAAGTAGAAGAACCCCCACTGGGACCTGGAGATTGGCAAGCCTAGATAAGTTAGTTGCAAATCAGAGCAAAATTGAGGAATACTGAAATGTCCTATAGTAAATATCAGCAAAATTTCAGACACGTGCCATTTTCAGGAAAGTAGGTTACAGTGGGTAATGCCTAGTACATTTCAGTATATACAATTAAAAATAGCAACACAAAACAGCAGCCAGCTAAAAAGCAGCTAAACAGATTAAAACAGCATGGAGTATTCCATGCAGGTAATGATGATAAGTGTATAAAGTATTTGGGCAACTCTGGAGCTGCACATTTACTCCATCGTCCCATGGAGTGCTGGAGCAAGTGCTTTGCAATGGTTGTGAACAGTCTGTGCTCTTAGCAGTTCTGAGGATCACTTTCAACAGCCCTGCTTTGTAGCCCTCAAGGGTTATAACCAATGGCTGCATAATGTAATTCTCATTCCCCAATTTTCCTTAAAAAAATGAAGCGCACTGTAGAAGGAAGGGGAGCATGGTTTACCACTTTCTTTCAGAACATTTTTCCCCATGCTGCTTTTCTTTCAGACTAAAGATACTGGGATCTGTGTCTTCCCCTGTTCAGGATGCAAAAGGAGCTGGTAAACATTTTTAATGAAAAAGTGGGCCAAATGAAAAGAGTGTTGTTTTAGCGTAAAGGTACAAATCAGCAGAGTAAAGTGAATTCCCTTTATGTAGCATGCTGAAAACTCTTAGATTCATGTATAATGAAAAGACGCTGTAGTATAGTATTAATATTAAAGCAAGCTAATAGTACATCAAAAGCAAGTAAAGGAAAGCTGATGATATAAATTCTTCAAGGTGAAGTTCTTGAAACTACTGTGGTAATCTAAATGTTCATGTTTAAAAGCATTGCTGTTTCTTTTATGCAAAGGAGGTGAGCAACAAGCAGAGAAGTGGGTGGAAATGAAAGGTGCCACTTTTCTTGTTTTATTTTTCAAGTCTTTCTACTTTGGGAAACATGAAAGAGGCTCCATTTTTTTATCTTCTCCGGCTGAGTCTGCATTGCAAATTGATCACTTCCCATTTGGTCAGGCAAACAGAACAAAGGCAAAAAGAATATTGCATCTGCTCATACAGTCTCTATCATTACCCTTAGGGAAGTGCTATTTTATTTATGACTAACAGCAAAAATATGGCCAGTATGATGTCTACTTTGTAATTCCTCCCCACCCTCTTTAGATCTAAAGAAGGGAATTCTCACACCAAAAATTGCAATAGCTTATAAAACCTGGCTAAGTGGGAGGCTTTTCTTTAGCCAGGTGCAATTATATGAAGTCCACCATACTAAAGACTACGGAATCAGTCATGGCTCTTGGAGCTGTGGGTTCCATTGTGCCAACCTCTCTGTTCAAAAATTAAACAAGAAGCTATTGGCAGGATGGAGAAATTCTACCATATTGGCAGGTTAGGATGAATGCCATATGGCAGGGGTGGCCAAAGGTAGCTCTCCAGATGTTTTTTGCCTACAGCTCCCATCAGCCCCAGCCAGCATGGCCAATGGCTGGGGCTGATGGGAGTTGTAGGCAAAAAACATCTGGAGAGCTACTGTTGGCCACCCCTGCCATATAAACTTGCCAACCACAGCTTGGGAAATTTCTAGAGATTTGGGAGTGGCACCTGGGGATGGCAGCTGAAGGTGAGGGAGCTCAGCAGGGATGTAATATTATGGTCATCTCTGAATCCACCGTTCCTCCAAGGGAACTAATCTCAGTTGTATTCCCAGGCCTCCTCTGGAAGTTGTCAATCCCTTATAAGGAGACTCCACCCTTAGCCCAGTTTTTGCCACTGACCTACCCTTCAAGCAACTAGCCTGTCACCTTTGTGAGTGGGGGGGGGGAGCAGGATTTTTTGGGATCTTCTATGATTGGCTCAGATGAAGTGAGGAGTTGCCTGCTTCCTGTTGTTCTTAGGTGGCAGCATGGAATAAATAGGATTGGACTGAGACTTCTTAATCCTTAACTAAAGATGGCAGGAATTGGGTGGATTGCTCAAGACAGAGGCATTGATGGACGAAGGACCATTCCTAATACATCCCAGTATGCATTCTGCTGCAGGTTGTGTTGGGGAGTTGCTGAGCAGTATCAACCAACCCCTAGCACATTGCCAGAGGGAGCTAAAGCTTAACACCTCTCAGAACACTTAATGTGCAGGCTAGGATAAATACAAGTGTTGTGAACACTGGCTAAGTTTGAAGTTAGAGTGGGATTCCAAAGACTGGAGATAGCTGTGGGCTGCTTCCACTGCATTCTGTTCTCAAAAGTTAAAAGATAAATTCTGTGATGATGCAGAGAAGCCATATAATAAAACCCCAGTTTAACCTGCACATGCTTGTCTCATGTCTTTACTGGGAGAGGAGAGTGCTCAGTCCCTTAACAGAAATCTGACAGGTCTGAAACTATAGTAAACACATAGTGTAGTTGTGGTAATGAAACAATGAAGAGAAACATTCTGGCAGCAAAGAGAAGGATAAATCACAAAGAACTATGAAACCATAATTCCTGTAAACCAATAAAATTATAAACCCAGTTCAGACTGTTACAGGGCCCACAAGCATCATGTCACAAAGGAGAATCCTTCCCCATTACCATGAAGTTAAAATGTCACATGTGAAAGAGATGCTCCATGCAAATGCCTGATTCTTCTCAAAATGCAAGTGAGAGATTGTCAGGCATTTGCACAACCATTTGGGTATCCAAACAGAGTACCTGCATTACACATGAAGCATTTGATTTGGGGTTGGGGTGAAGAGGGGACATGCCAAACTTGTAAAGACTCTCTCTAGACTGACTAAGCTGAGTGGAGAGCTGGACAGGATCAACAGGATTCTACTCCAACTGTTTATTTTAACGAGCAGCATTCACCATGCATAATGAATTAGCCATATTATTCATGTGGTATCAGTCTCAGATTCCATTACAGTGAATACAGATAGGAATTACAGGAGTGGGGACTGGAAAAGAATAGGAAGAATAGCTGAGTGCAAATATTTAGAATGGAGAGGAGGGTTGTGAGAGGGGATATGAGGAGAAAGGGGGACACTAGGGTTGCCAGGTCTGTAGTGGAAAATACCTGGAGACTTTGGGGGTGGATCCGAGAGAGGGCATGGTTTGGGGAGGGGAGGGGTGAAGAGGGGACATGGTATTGCCATAGAGTCCACCATTCATTTCTCCAGGGGAGTTGATCTCTGCCAGCTGGAGATCAGTTGTAAAAGTAGGAGAACTCCAGGCCCCACCTGGAGGCTGGCAACCCTATTTGTCCTACCAGTTCTCTTCTCACTCCTCAGATGAGGTTGTGCCTCCTGGCCTTTGATGACAGCTTCTTTCTCAGCCACATCCACACCTCTTTGAAAGCTGCATTTTCTTAGAATCAATACAAAATCCATCAGTAGCACCTTCTTTAGGTAAAACAGTATTGAGCATTGGCACTGTGGAAGTAGCCTGTCAAACACTGTCCAAATGCTTACTTTCATCCTTTAATTCTTCTAATCTCTTTTGTCTTGTAGACCATGAAGGTGAAAATTGGTTTGTTTCTGGTCCAAGCTCTCTCCCTCTCTCTCTCTCTCTCTCTCTCTCTCTCTCTCTCTCTCTCTCTCATCTTCCATTCAACATGCATACGTATCACAGTTCAGAGCTGGATTAGGCCAGAGGGTGCACTTTACTAGGCTTAGCACATTTTGGCAATGAAGCTCGATCCTCTTAGATGCATTTTGGCTCATGCGGGGGGAGAAGCCAAGAAAGAGGCAACTCTCCAGAGAGAGGAGCTCATATTAGCAAAGTAGAGTTTGCAGAGACAAAAGAAACTGTTATCTGTGAATACCCGTACACGAAAAAAGACCATGGCCTGGAATCTAATTCTTTTTTCTCTTTGAGAAATGAGGAACTGTAAGCTGATGTGCCTCTTAAGTAGCCAGGTGCTGTCAATGCTGACCTTACAGGGTGATTTGTGCATATGCCTTCTGTAGCACTGACTCATATGCTATGTACTAGCAGGAAAAGACTATTCATCATCATCTGCCAAATTACTGGGAAGAGATTAAACTTTTTTTCTGTGCACTTGTTCAAAAGCCAGGAGAGCAGGCTGCTCCCTGAGGGCCTGCTTTGGATTATGCTGTAAAGCGTCCTCTCAATCTAGAAAGGGGACATGTGTTTATGTACTCTTGTCCTCTGCAAGAGAGAATGTCAGGCATGACTGTGGGTCTATCATGGTGACTGAAACAGTCAGTTAGTTGGTCTGAAAACATACAATCAAGGTATTGGGCCTGGAATATGAAAACCTCAATCTTTTGTCACTTAAAATCTTCAAGGTCCTGTGTTCATTCATTTTCCACATCTCTAGGAAACCAACTGGATGATAGTAAACTAGGTAGCAAAGAATAAAAGAATAGAAGGCATTCAAGAGGGCATTTATAACAGCGCGCCTCGCGGTCTCACTGGATCGCTTCTATATGCAGAGTATGGCTACCCCAGCCCCTCTTCAGCCTCAGTTCTTCCTTTAAAATTTTACCTCATGACTACAGAACTCGAGGGGTGGGTATACTATGGATTTCTCAATACTCGTCTCTTCGGGGGGGGTTGTTTTGCTTTCAGATGGATATAAACTCAGTTTGTAGGGGACCACAGCAGCTTTGATAGTTTTCCCAATATACTGGCACCAGAGAACTTTAAAGTAAACCACAAAAATTTATTAACGTACACACACCGTCTTCAACTGGGGAATGGGAAATATATACATGGGCTATATTGTATTTCAAGCAGTTAACAGTTTCTTCGTAGTTCAGGCTTTATAATATCTAGTTCAGGTTTTACAGATCATGCAGCTTTCACTCTCCAACACTATTCTGGGTTGGCCTCTTGGGTATAATGTGCCAAGTCCCTTAAGTCGACTGGTGTCTCTTCTCCCAGCCCTTCAGACTTCTAGACCCACATCTTTCCCTCAACCACCTCTTTAGCTCTTAAGAGAGGTGTATCTGTCTGTGACCTCTCAGGTCTTTTACTGTGACTCTTCTCTAGTCACACACAGCCCCGTGGCTGTCTAAATAGAGTGAACAGTGAGCTTTGCTTCTCTCAAAGACTCTCCTCAGCTCCTTCTCAGACCAACTGCTCTCTTCAGCAGTCTCCCTCAGACTCCATCTGTCACTCACTGCCCTCGGCCATTAGCTGTCAATCACCTCCGGGAGTTCCGAGCACTCTGGCCCCCACCCTCAGGTCATCTGATGCAGGCTCTATGCGTCCTTAGTTTTCTTGTTAATCCGTTCATTACCGTCACAGCATTCAACAAGATGAAGATACTAAATCACACAGGTTTTACTCCTCTCTGAGAGAATGGGCTTTCTATAAAAGGCCTTCTTTGGTCAAGACAGAGCTGGCCAATTACTGCCAAGTCTTGAATTTGCTGTTTCTGGGAAAGGTAACTGAGAGGGCAGTGGCTGAGCAGCTTAAGAAATCCCTGGATGAAGCTTCCACATTAGATCCATTCCAGTCTGGTTCCAGACCTGGGTATGGAACAGAGACCGCCGGGGCTTTTTTTGAGCAGGAATACATAGAAACACAGTTCCAGTTGGCTTGGTGTCAGGGGTGTGGCCTAATATGCAAATGAGTTCCTCCTGGGCTTTTTCTACAAAAAAAGCCCTGGAGACCACACTTGTGCTGGTGGATGACCTTCAGCATTCAATTGGATAATGGTGGGTCAGCACTGCTAATTTTACTAGATCTTTCAGTGGCATTTGACATGAATGATCACCCAGTACTGATTAACCACCTCACCTCTCTGGGATACAGGATACCACACTTCAGTAGTTTTCCTTGTTTCTAAAGGGATGTATACAGAAGGTTGTTGTCAGTGGCAGGAGTTTACCTTGTATGCCTCTTGTTTGTGGTGGGGTGGGGTACCATCAGTATGTGGATGGACACAGATCTATCTCCTACTCAGTGATTAGCCAGAATCTGCTCCTCCTGGACTATCCCAGTGTCTAGACACTGTGGTGCACTGGTTGAGGGAAAACTGGCTGAAGCTGAATTCTTTTAAGATCAAGGTTATATGGTTGGATCAGCACAGACCTGTGGACAACATACAACTCCCAGCTCTTGTGAGCAAAAATTTTTATTTTGCAATATATTGAAAAGTATTCTACTATCAAAATCTAAATATAGTTCCTCAATACATTACACAATTTCTTACCCCTCCCACCCTCCAAATTGTGACCTCCACCGGTATACAAAACAAATTAAAAACCTTTTAAAAGTAAAAATTCACTTATATAGAATCTTAACTAAAAGTTATTATTAACTTTATCTTAACTCCAATATAACTACTATTCTTATTCTTTTACTCATTACTTACTTCTTAATCCTCAATATTACAGATTTAATCAGATAACCATAATCTGTTCTTATTTGCACTTTTTAAAAATTCAATTATTACTTGTTAAACATTAAACATATATTTCATAGTCCTTAAATCATCACTAAAATTATTCAAATCTTAATCTTAACTCACATAAACTTACTATATAAACTCAGCTACTTATAAAACAATACTCAGTAAGCACAGTCCATTTTCTCTTTTAGAGTTCAGTTAATATTATCAAAAACCACTAAATGTCTCTTCACCTTCCATTGCATCGCCACATAGTTTTGAAATTTATTCCAATCTTCTTTAAAGTTCTCCAAATTATATTAAGATTCTAGTAAATTTGTCAATTTCACTCCAGTTAAGAACCTTTAAGACCCAGTCCCACTTATCAGGTATTTTGTATCAGGTATCAGCACCATTGTATTGTTTTTAGCTTAATTTTAATAGCTTAATCTTAATATTAATTTATACATTGTATCTATGCTGTTGTTTATTGATTTTATTATCTGTTTATTGTTATACCATGATATTATATCATGCTTTGTAAGCCGCCCTGAGCCTGCCTTGGCGGGGAGGACGGGGTATAAATAAAAACTTATTATTATTATTATATTGTCTTGTTTCCACATTTGTGCATACAATGTTCTTGCAGCTGAAAGCAAATACCACAACAATGTCCTATCTTGCTTCGGGAAGCTTTCTATTTGTAATCCCACCAGAAAAACATCCGGTGTTCTCTTGACATTATAACCCAAGATTTTCGATATCTCTTGTTGAATCATAGACCAAAATTGTTTTGCCTTCTCTCAAGTCCACCACATGTGGTAAAAAGAACCTTGTTGTTTTTTACACTTCCAACACCTATCCGAAACGTTATTGTTCATTTTTGCTAGTTTTTTAGGTGTCTTGTACCATCTATACAGCATTTTAAAACAGTTCTCTTTTATATTATAGCACGTTGATATTTTCATAGAGTTCTTCCATAGGTGTTCCCACGTCTCCATTTGTATTTCTTAGTTAAAATTTATTGCCCACTTAATCATTTGAGGTTTTACCACCTCCTCTTCTGTAGACCATTTCAATAATAGCTTATAGATCCTTAAAATCAATTTTTCATTTTCACCCAACAGCACTTTCTCCATTTCTGTTTTTTCACATCTTATACCTATACTCCTGATATCTTTCTCTACCAAGCTTTTAATTTGTAAAAATTGAAACCAATCAAATTTATCTTTTAGCTCTTCCACCGACTTTATTTTTATTTTGCATCCATGAAATTTTAGCAGTTGCTCATAGGTAACCCATTTCTCTTCCTGTGAACTTTGAGACAGCTTTATGACTTCAGTTGGCACTAACCAAAGCAGTTTCCTCTCATCACCATATTTACTATATTTTTTCCAGGTATTCAACAAAGCCCTCCTTATATAATGGTGTGAAAAAAAAACAACCATCCAACTTTTCCTGCGTACATATACGCATGCCAACCAAAAACATTTCCATGGCCTTCTAATACCAATAGCTTTTTGTTAATCAAAGTCATCCAGTCCTTAATCCAAACCAAACAAACTGCATCATGGTATAACAATAAATCAGGTACTTGAAAGCCTCCTCTTTCTTTCGCATCTGTCAGAATTTTCATCTTAATTCTTGATTTTTTACCCGCCCAAATAAATTCTGAAATCTTTCTTTGCCAGAGATGGAATTGTTTCTTATCTTTCACTATTGGAGTATTCTGAAAGAAAAACATAATTCTTGGTAGAACATTCATTTTAATTACAGATATCCTCCCCAACATGGATAAGTTCAATTTATTCCACTTTAGCATATCCCCTTCAATTTTATGCCAGAGCTTTTCATAATTGTTCTTGTATAGATCAATGTTCCTCATCGTAATCTCCACACCCAAATACTTTACTTTTGACACAACTTCACAACCAGTAGCATTTTGTAACTCCTTCTGTTTATATGATGACAAATTTTTACTAAGGATTTTAGATTTTTCATTATTAATATAGAAGCCTGCTAGCTCACCAAACTCTTTAATTTTTTTCAACAACGAAGGTGTTACTTGTAATGGATTTTCATTGATAAACATCATGTCATCCACAAATGCTCTATATTTGTAGGAAAAACCTTTCAACTTCAGATCCTCTATCTCATTACCTTCATCAATTTGAGTCAGTAAGACCTCTATGGTCATTATAAACAACAGCGGAGATAGAGGGCAGCCTTGTCTTGTACCTTTGCGGATTATCATTTGTTCAGTCAAATCATAATTCACACAAAGTTTGGCTTGTTGTTCTGTATCAATTGCTTTAATCATCCTTATAAAATCGGCTCCTAATTCCATTTTTTCCATCACTGCAAACATAAAATCCCAATTAAGGCTTTTTCTGCATCCGCAAAAAATAAAGCCACCTCTTTTTCTGGGTGTTTTTCATAGTACTCTACAATGTCTATTACTGTTCTAATATTATCTCTTATTTGCCTTCTGGGGAGAAATCCTGCTTGTTCCTGTTGAATAGAAATGTTCAAATGCTGTTTGAGTCATTCTGCTAGAATTCTAGCAAATATTTTATAATCATTATTCAGTAGTGAAATCAGTCTATAGTTTTTAACATTTGTGGAATCTCTTTTCTCTTTCGGTATAAGTGAAATTACAGCTTCTTTCCATGTATTTGGTACCCTCCCCTCTTGCCTGATACAGTTCATCAATTTTTGAAGTTTGGGTAATAATACTTCTGTCAAAACTTTATAAAATTTTGCTGAAAAACTGTCAGGACCCGGAGCTTTACCTGCTTTTATTGAACAAATTGCTGCTTCAATTTCCATTTTCTCAATTGAATCATTCAATTTTTTTTCCATGCTTTCACTTAAAGGTTTCACTTTTATTCTTTGCAAATAGGCCTCTACTTTCTCTTTATTCACTTGTTGGCCTTTAAATAATCTGGCATAAAATTTGTAGAATTCCCTTTTAATTCCGGCTTGATCTAAAATTTCTTTACCATCTGAAATAATTTTATTTATAAATTTCTTCTCTCTTTTCTTATTTAATTGCCAGGCCAGATACTTTCCTGGTTTGTTAGCGCCTTCAAAAGACTTCTGCTGCAACCTTTTTAAATTCCACTCCACTTCCTTATTCGATAGGTGTCTCAGTTGGTTCTGTAGAACTGTAATCTCTCACAATATTTTTTTCTTCCCCGGTCTTTTCTTCAGGTCATTTTCTTTTCTGCCTATTTCTATTTGTAAGTCCTTCATTTGTTTTTCTTTAGCGCTTTTATCTTTATTATTCAGTGAAATTAGTATTCCTCTCATAACAGCTTTGTATGCGTCCCATACGGTCTGAATTTTAACATCTTGATCTTCATTCATTTGGAAGAAAGCTTTAGTTTCTTTTTCCAGAGATTTCACTACAACTTTTTGCAGCAAATCTTCATTTAGTCTCCATCTTCTACACTTTTTCACTCCTTTTGCTAACCACAGTAATGGATTGTGGTCTTCACCTATTTTCAGAAGAACCCCTATTTTATTAGTAATAAGTCTCAGGTCCTTCGTAAACCATATCATATCAATTCTCGAAAAAGTGTCATGCCTTGCTGAGAAAAAAGTGTAATCTTGTACCTTAGGATTGAACTCTCTTCAAATATCTTCCAAACTTTCTTGATTTACTAATTCAAAAAAAGACTTTGGCAACTTGCCATCTTTATTCTTTTTATTTCCAGAAATGTCCAAAGAGTTCTTAATGATTCCATGAAAGTCTCCCATTAACATTACATGCTTATAACTCATTTGGTCAAGTTGCTGCAAAATGTCTTTGAAAAAAGCATCTTTTGTCCCTTTAGGGGCATATAGTCCCTAGCAACAATGTCTTTTTCTCATTAATAAACACCTCCACCGCAATATATCTACCTTCATTGTCTTTAAAAACCAATTTCGGCTCCAGTTCTTTTTTAATATAAGAAAACACTCCCTTTTTTTTATCTTTTGCTAGCGAAAAAAATTCTTCTCCCAAAACTTTGTTCCAAATTTTTTTAAAATCCAATTGCTTAATATGTACTTTTTGTAGACAAATTATTTACATTTCTGCTTTTTAATCCAATGAAAAATTGCCTTTCTTTTTTGAGGTGAGTTAAATCCATTTACATTCCAAGAGATTAATTTGTAATCCATAATGGTTTTTACAATTATTCTGTACCCTCGAAATCTTTATTGTCCACCAAAAATTCATTCATGCCTTGGGTGTCCACTATTGTTTTTCTCAGTCTATTATACTCAAAGCTGAGACCTTT
This sequence comes from Heteronotia binoei, assembly GCF_032191835.1. Taxonomy (NCBI): domain Eukaryota; kingdom Metazoa; phylum Chordata; class Lepidosauria; order Squamata; family Gekkonidae; genus Heteronotia; species Heteronotia binoei. Next base: position 147,003,134 of record NC_083223.1, read on the forward strand.
AGGTAAAATCCATCTATATCTTATGCCCTTCTCTCTTAGCTTGTCAGTCAGTTATACTCAAAGCTGAGACCTTTAGGTAAAATCCATCTATATCTTATGCCCTTCTCTCTTAGCTTGTCAGTCAGTTTCTTGAATTGCTTTCTGTCACTGATGACCTTTCTCATCAATTCCTTCATGATTCACACTCTGCTTTTCTTCAAAACCATTGGGCTATTAAACTGCTTGGTTAAGATCCTTCCCACCACATCCCTTGTAGTAAATTTCACTACCACGTCCCTGGGTAGCTTGCGCTTTCTGCCAAATTCTGAGTTGACCCCATATATATAGTCACACATACGTTCCAACTCAACTGGGTCTTCTTTCAGAAATTCAGCCAAAATTGTAGCCATATACTTCTTCAAATCCTCTTGGTCAGCCTCTGGCACTCCCCTTAGACGAATCATATTCTCCATCAATTTACAGTCTTGCAATATTGCTTTATCCTGCAATTTCTTGATAGTAGCATGTTGGTCTTTTATTTTAACTTCAATCTGTTCAGGGTTTTTTTGCTGTTGCTTGAGACTCTTTTTTAAGTTCCTCAATCTCCTTAAATTCTTTCTTTACTTCTTCAGCACTAGAGTTGATTTCTTTGGTTATTTCTTTAGTTAATTTCTTCTCACTGCCCATTATTAATTCCTTCATTGCCTTTAATAATCTTGTTTCCATAGCGTCCAATTGTTCTTGGACTTGTTTAGACATTTTCCCTTCTCCCGCTGAGGCTGCTCTTAAACGTGTAACTCTAAAACCCAGCTTCTGATCAGACATTACTGTCTGTCCATTGCTTATAATGGGATTTTAGTTGGTCTCACCAATCCACAATCCAATGGTTGCATTCAATAGATTGGAGCCTGCCCTTTCCAGCAAGGCCAAAATCGCCGTCCTAGGAGCCTCCTAGCTCCAGATATTAATTTTTAAAGTTCTTAAATTCCCCAAAATGGCAGCCATGATGTTTTCAATCCTCTGTTTTAAAAAGTTTTCCTTTTCCTCCTAGGGCTTAGTCTTTAATTCCAAATATATAGTCCAAACTATTTCGCCATTTGTGGATGATTTGTGTTGGTTTTAAATGTTTTTATAGTCCAAATCCAGTTTATTTTTAATAAAACTTTGGCCTTTCTATAATAGCCTCCGATGATTCTCTATGGTTCCTGGTCCTGGAATATACCCGGATGTTTGGAGGTTCCTCTTCTTTCGCCACTTGCTTCCTGACTCTCTGGCAATGAAGTCCCGTTCTCTATTATTGTAAATCTCATGATACTTGAAGGAGTCATCACTTCCTGCTTTGTCATGAGAGTCTGCAGCTTTATTATGGCTGGGGTTTTTTTTCAAAGCCACAAAAATTCCAAACAGCAAGTATTTTTCTGCACTTTATTGCTTTCTCTTAGCTCCAAAAATTCCACCTTTACCCCTTCCACTTCTCCTTAATTTCTTACTTTGACAAATAGTTCTGGATCTTAGCACTTTTCTTTAAACAGTCTTAATTTGCTCCCGGAGTGATAGATAAGAATCTTTTACCTTAGCGCCATCTAATCTTGCTCATACTGTCCAGTTTTCCTTCAGAAGTTATTATAGTCTATAGAAGGCTGGAACCTTGATGAGTTTAAGTCAATTCAATGACTCCAGAGATTCTTTGTAGATGATGGGATGCAATCTCTTATCGGGGGTTCTTCAAAGCCAAAAAAAAAAAAACCTCCTGGGGTCTCTCAGCCAAAATCTCTCCCCTCGAGATAACAAGCATGTCCTTCTGGGGTTGGAACATGGTGAGCTGACATGTCTCTCACAGAGGGGCAGTACAAGTTCTTTGTTTTGGACATAAAAGGCATTTTAATGCCTGCTGTCTACTTGTTTCCAGTAAAGGATACAACTCACAGCTCTTGATGCAGTTCCACTTACATTGCTGAATTCTGTTAGGAGTCTGGGGATATGGTTAGATATCTCACTGTCATTTGAGAAACAGGTGTCTAACATTGTATGGACTGTCTTTTACTATCTACAGTGAGCCCGCCAATTAGTTCCCTATTTATCTTGTTCCAACCTTGCTAGAGTGATCCATACCATGGTCACCTCTCACTTAGATTACTGTGATTTGCTCTACACAGGACTACCCCTGAGGCTGCTGCAGAAACTTCAGGTAGTTCAGAATGCAGCCACCAGATTGTTGGCTGGTATCACCTGTGATGCATGTAGCCATCCTGTGCTGTGGCAGCTACACTGCCTACTTATCTATTTCTGGATTAAGTTCAAAGTGTTGGTACTTACCTTTAAAGCCCTAAATGGTCTGGGACAGTCATATCTGAGGGACCAGCTTTCTCACTATAATCCCCATCGTACACTGTACTTATCATCATGCAACTTCTTGGTGGTGCCAGGCCTCTGAGAGGTCCACTTGGCTATTACCAGGAGAAAGGCCTTTTCCACCTTGGTCCTGTCTTGGTGGAATGCCTTGCTGAATAAGGTTTGACCCCTGCAGGATGTTCCAAGCTTCTGCAGGGATTGCAAGTCAGTCTTATTTAGAGAGGCCTTCTGATCTTTTTCTGTTGATCCTCCTGGAACTCATCCACACATTCACTTCTCTATATTTTATAAATTATTTATGAATGGTCAGTGTCTGATTTTATTATATAGTATATATTGTTATATGCAGTTACTGCTTTATAGTTGTAATCTGCCCTGAGCCTCCAAGAAAGAAAAGAAGAAAGAAAGCTGGATTTGGCCATGCTGAGAACTTGGCATATTGATCAAGACAGCATTCAAAGAACATCATTAAACCTCTAGGGGATCTAACAACAATAACATCTTAAATCAGCTTCCCAAAATATTCACATATACTAGAATTCAGCTTCCCTTGTTATAATCATAACTCATTACTCTGTTCCTCCTCAGGTTGCCAACTCTGGCTTGTGAAACTCCTGGAGAACTTCCTCCTCTTGGAACCTTATAGTTGTCCCCTCTTGCTTCTCCCAGGAAAGAAGTGCCCATGTGCCACAGTTCACATTATGAACCTTGACCTGATGAAAATGGATTTAATGAATATTAAATTATCATGTTGGGAGAAGTTAAACTGTTTTGAAAATATGCTACACGGGAGATGAACCCCAGTTCATGACACTAGTAAAATGTAATTGTGAGACATTTAAGCAACTCTTCTTTTTATATAGAGCATTCACCCGAGACTAACTCTTTAACATCTGCTGCTACTCTGCTGCTTTCACTGACCCTTTTCCTGCTGTTGTGTTTGCTTCTTTGTGTTCTGCTCCAGACACAACCACCACATTTTGACATGCATGTCTCTAGGTAGGCTTTATCACTTAATTTCAATAGGCTTGGGTGCACAGAGCTTGTAAAGATGCATCCATGTGACAAAAAAGATAATTAGAAGCAAAGGTCTGGGGTTGCTTGTAAAAGCGGCTTTCTGCCTTCTTAGAGAAACACGAGCATTTCCTGGCAAGTGTACAGATTTCGCGTTTGCGCGACATTGCCTAAGAGATAAAGCACCAATAAATGGGTGAAATTTATGTGAGCCGAACATCCTTTTGGCAGAAAGAAAATAATGTTTCAATTTTATAAAGCTTTCTACTGCCATTGTCAGTTCACAGGTCAAAAAAACAGCACCAGCAAGGTTTGGGTAAACCTGTTCTTAACTTGTTGAGGGTTGAGAGCTGAATCACATTGCAGTAAAACAAACAATGTGCATTCCGATGGCTCCTTTAACAAATATAAAATGTTTAAAGTGGCCTGTGCCATATAATTAAGTAAAATAAAATGTATTAAAATTGATGGGTGCTTACTTGATATTTGAAAATTGATTTTCAATAGGTGTTTATATGGAGATTCAAAGGTAGAAAATACTGTTGTTTTACAGAATTTAAGTATTATTAAGGAAGGTGGACTATAAATACTGTAAAATAAATAAATAGCTCACTAGACAATTCATCCATAAAATCATGGAGGTATCTTAAACTCATGGAAGTATCATAAAGACAGGATTGAAAACATAGTCTTCAAAGGAAGAACTTGACTCAAAGGAAAAGTACCAGCTTTACTTTCAGAAAATTGTGGATTGAAACCCTGGTATCAGGCGGATATCAGGAGACCTGCTGCCAATCAATTGGGTATTTTCAGGGGGGAGCACAAAAGAGTGCTCTGCCCTGGACCCTAAAATTTCTGGGGGGCGGGGTGTCAATATACCCTGGCCCATAGTTGCCAACTAGCCAGCTAGAAGTCTAGAGTAGGCTCTAACTGACTTTACCCCCTCTATTATTTTTATGGACACCCTTGGCCAATTAGAGTAGACACAACTGAGCTAGATGAACCAGTGGTCAGTATAAACCAGCTTCATATGCACTCTCTAGTTTATTGACGTTTTAGGGATGGTACACATATATTTGATAGAATGACGACATTTTTTTCACATTTCAGCCAAAAGTGACCCCCCCACACACACACACTAGAATGTACAAATTCTACAAATTAAAACAAATATCAATATGTTTTCGCTCCATAAGACGCACCTGAGCATAAGACGCACCTAGTTTTTAGAGCCTTGTGTGAATTTAGAGGCATTTGTGTGAATTTTTTGCAGTATTCGCTCCTTAAGACGCACACATTTTTCCCTCCACTTTTTTGTGGTTTAATCAATTTGGGGAAATTTAAGCTCAGTGTCAGAGGGAAACCTTGCCCACTTCCATAGCTTGGCTACTTTGGAGGACTGACATATTCACCAATTTGTTTGAGCAGAACATGTGGTTTAAGGAATTTTTACCTGGATACTGGACAAGAAAGCTCAAATTACATCCATTAGGCTACCAGTAACCATGAAACAACCAGATATTTTCCAAAGCAAGAAAATATAGGTGTACATGAATTGAAAGGTACCAAATCACAAGAACAATTAAATGGCTATGTTCAGGACCTGTGTATTAAGAGTTAAATGTGAGGACAGAATTAGTAATTAGATTTTGCACTCAAGAGCATTTGCAAATGAAATTACACTGGTAAACCTAAAGGGTGCCCAGTTTTGTGACCTTCACAATGATGTGTACAGATGTTTCACCAGTGAGCCAGACTCTTGCCCAAGGTCTATGGAGAGCCCTGGCCTCACTTTCTCCAGAGCAAAGCATTGAAACAACCTAAGAAGTAATATATTGGATCAAACCTAGGGTCATGCTTCCTGAAAACGATGAGCTCCAATATTTACAGGTGAAGCTTCAGATAAACAAGATGGGAGCAGAAAAGGGAAATGGAAGAAATTTGGAAATCTCACCTACCCCTTTGGTTGCATATCACACACAGAGAAATATCCCTCCCCCCCACCATGATTCTACAAGATCTCAAGGGTTTGAAATATTAATTTCCCATCTCTCCGTTGTTTGTTGCTCATTTGGTAAGATGTGTACTCCTCTTTTGGCTAATTAGCAGAGCCATATTTTTCTGCATATTTTAGAGACTCTTGAATATGTAAAGGCCACTGCTGTTGAATATCTTTGGACTGGGCCCCTTGCCAGATCTCTTCAGCTATGTAACTTTACCCTGGACTTTCATTGTCTTTAACTCTCATCTTGATTCAGTATAGTGGTGAGTGGCAGACATCTTAACGTTTTTTCCCTCTGTGAAGTGTGAAGGAAGAGCTCTACAGTGTAGGAATAAGGACTGATTTGGACATCCAAATGGTGCTTCACTTATCCCAGTATTTGTAGTCCCAAAACATTGATTATGAATATCCTAGTCAAATATCCTAACCACTGCATCACATTGCAATTTTCCAGTCTCTTGAGGAACAGCCAGTTAGTGTGGTCACCAAATGGTTACTGCCAGTTGTCCAAAGTCCCAGAAAAGTCCCTTTTTAAAGCATCTCTTTTTAAAGCATTTGTGATATTTTTAATGTAAATGGTGGATGTAGATGCAGAAATATATTGTGGCTACTGTTAAGAATATTACTTTGTCTTCAGTCATAGTCTCTGATTTGCCTTGTTTATTTTATTTTATGTAGATAATTTATATTCTGCCCTTTCCCAGATGGGCTCAGGGCAAATAACAACATTTTAAAACTGTAAAACAGCAATTAAAACCAATAAAAGTAGACAATACAATTTGGCAGCTCAGTTGGGCACATCGTAATATACTGAACATGAGATAGTATAAAATCAGTATTTCAGCAGGGTGGTATCACAGCATAGGGTCAGCCAATGGGATAGGACACCTGCTGCCTCAACCAAATGCGTGGTGGAATAGCTCTGTCTTACAGGCCCTACAAAAAGGTAACAATTCAGTAAGGGCCCGGATCTCTCAGGGAGCTGATTCCACCAGGCTGGGGCCAAGATCAAAAAGGCCCTGGCCTTGGTTGAGCCTATGTTCAGTTTATTAGTTCAATCTATGCAGCAGTCTCTACTTTAGCTACCTAGATGCTCCCTGAAGGGAAGGGAGAGGGGTGTTAATTATCAGTCTGCTCTTATCCCATGGTTCAGGTTACTTTCCTTAGAGAAAATAGTGGTGAGGATCTTGACAAAAATTCAGCCCTACTGGAAGCCACAGGTTAATGACCCATTGGAATTTGTCATGGTAAGTCTACCTATTCTCAAGGTAAGCAATGTCACTGAACTTACCTGGAGCCATGTCTGCAATCATGGGGCCAGGAGCAAGTTGAAGGAGACCATCTTGTTGGCTCCAAGCCGGCACTGAGGAGCCCTGAGTGAGACACTGCTGCAGTCCTAGTTGACCAATTAGAAGAAGAAGAAGACCGCAGATTTATACCCCGCCTTTCTCTCTGAATCAGAGACTCAGAGTAGCTTACAATCTCCTTTATCTCCTTCCCCCACAACAGACACCCTGTGAGGTGGGTGGGGTGAGAGAGCTCTCCCAGAAGCTGCCCTTTCAAGGACAACTCCTACAAGAGCTATGGCTAACCCAAGGGCATTCCAGCAGGTGCAAGTGGAGGAGTGAGGAATCAAATCCGGTTCTCCCAGATAAGAGTCCGTGCACTTAACCACCACACCAAACTGGCTCTCTATGGGCTAGTCTGAGAGGGGTGGAGTTCCAGGTGGACCTGGGGCTTGATCTGCCCCTTTCCTATTTGGCTGTACTGCTGAGGGAGCTGCACCTTTTGTTGGTCCCAGTTCTCCCTCCCACCCTCCTTTGGGTTCATGTTTTTGTTATGCATTTCAATTTACTTTGTTGTTTATTATTTCACTGCACTTTTGGTGTGTGACTTGGGCATTGGGTAGATCCATTGGGGGAGGAGGCTGTGCCTGCATGCCTGCCTCCCCTGTTTCGGGGTCTCTCTTAAGGGTTTTGGGGGATGGAGCCATAAAGTAGCACGCCCAGCTCAGGGGCTGTCTGCTGGCTCTCACCACCAGGTGGCAAGCCTCAAATGGCTTGTGCCCATGTGGGATCTTGGGGCTTGCTACTCTGTGTGCTTCCCTCCCAGCAGGTGGGCTGGGGGTTTGGGGTAATATCAGGTTGCAGACAGGTAGCCCTAAGCAGGGTCTCTCCCCATGCTGTGCCAATGCTCCTGCAGCTGTATTCAATAAAAGCTATGGCCTATTTTCCCCAGTCTGGTCTCTGTTGTTGTTCCTCCTTGCCTTCTCTCCCTCGCCCCTGGTACTACAACACTCCGCAAACACATGCACGCTCATGCACAGAGAGAGAGAGAGATTTAGAACTGGTGGGGAAAGCATTTAAGAAGTGAAAGGAATGGGTTTACAAAAAAGGCTAGTGAACTCTGAAAATTTAAGATACGGGAAGGGCTCCTACCATGCCAATTTCTAAAGCTCCTTGGGAGATATATTTAGAGTTTTTATTCACCAAAGCTCATTTAGAAGTCACAGGAAGATCTAAAGGCAGTTTATTAGGAAGAAAACACAGTGTAAAATTATATTTCTTGATTTCTACCTGAAGCAGTAAAAAGAAAAGAATGTAACATATATTTTTATATGTTTGAAGCCCAGTGATCATTCCACTATGTCTGTTGAGCCCAATCCAGCAAAACCAGCTCAGAGAATTATGGCATGTTGTAAAATAATGCCAAGATTAATAAAAGAGAAAAGGCAGGACCTTTATTACTCTCTTCTCTATCTGCCAGACGGTGAGTCATCTCAGTTATACACATCAGAGAACTGAAGTCCCCTTTAACTGAATTAAGATTATGGGCAAGGAGGTCTCTTAAATACATATAACATCATGGATCAAATCTGTTTCACATCCATCCAAGATTTGCACAAAAGGTACACTAATCAGTTTATCATGTCTGATTATTTTCATTTCTAGCTGATGGTAACACAGTTCCAAAAGCATACAGTGATATACAACTCAGCCACAGCAAATATGTAGAATGCAGATTGAAGACTATTAGACTTGCTCATCTTTATGACAGGTTGTAATTAATAACAGCGGCTTTCATTGTCTGATTTAGGATAGCTGCATCACATGACACAGAAATGGAAAAAGAAGCTTTGTTGAGAGGACTAAGGATTGTTCACCAGCCTGCTGTGCTAAAAGAACACCAGTTGCCATGGACTCTATGTCCTAGATATGCAGTAAAAGTTTATCCTAATGAATTTTCAGTCAAGAGGACAGATTGTCCATTCAGAGGATGTTGATATAGCTATATTGGAACAATCACTGTATGTTCCATAAGAGTTGTGCATATCTTTGGGGTCAGGATTTTCTATTGCATGATGTAAACCTCTAGATTTGGATGGTTGTATGAGCCTGGAAGGCAGGAGCTGCTCACCAATGCCTTCAGAGCATGATTATATTCAATGGAAGCAAATATGGCTAAGACTGGATGATAGGGCAGCATCAGCCACAGTGTATGTAGGCAATTATGTATGCTTCCCAAATCTCACATGGATATCAGGCTGCTAAAGTATGAACAGCAGACACTGAATCAAGATGCTATGAGGACTAACTGAATCTCAGACCCTATTTACAAGTGCAGCAAGGGAACAACTTCTGTACGACATAATTTCCTGCTATAGGAATGTGCATCTGATTACTGCATCCATGTGGCCAGAATCAATCATGTTGTCTTTCTCATACAATAGACACCCTGTAGGAAGACATCAACAGCATGGGAAAGACTCACCTAATTTATGTCATCCATATGATGGATTATTTCCCAAATATAGGATTGCAACGCCCAAAAGCAAGTTCCATGCTGCTGAACTCTGTGTACAATGGGAAATCTGATTGGATATAGGTACAGAATCCCAGTAGAGCTGGCTGAGTATCCTTCCAGTATTCCCTAAGGTCCTAGGGTCCTGCTCAAGGAAACATTAGAAGAAGAAGATATTGGATTTATATCCCGCCCTCCACTCCGAAGAGTCTCAGAGCGGCTCACAATCTCCTTTACCTTCCTCCCCCACAACAGACACCCTGTGAGGTGGGTGGGGCTGGAGAGGGTTCTCACAGCAGCTGCCCTTTCAAGGACAACCTCTGCCAGAGCTATGGCTGACCCAAGGCCATTTCAGCAGGTGCAAGTGGAGGAGTGGGGAATCAAACCCGGTTCTCCCAGATAAGAGTCCACACACTTAACCACTACACCAACTGGCTCTAGTCTAACATATTCTTCTTAAAGCCACAACCCTTATGGGAGAGTTTGCTTTGACTCACTTTGGAACCTACTGCTAGAGTGAAGGTGCAGACGCGTGAAGACCACGCAAACTTGATAGATGGTGAGAGTAATATATCTCTGGGTTTCTGGTGCCTATTTCCAAATTGAGACAGGGTCCTGTAAGAGTGAAAGGATGACCCTTGAAAGCCTTATGGATTCACATTAATTTGGCTTTTGAAAAGAAACACAGGTGCTGACTAATAGGGTCTCACCAACTAACATTTAGGGCCAAATAACATATTATTGAATCTTCTGATGTTTTCTTTTATACTGAAATGCAGCTGCAGATAGCTGCTAGTTTTACAGGAGTCATGGCATTGGAGGAGAAGGTGTTTAATTCTTTCCCTATGGTATTTTCCTTATAAAATGCTCTTACTTCTGGTAGCTGTTTCCCCTGCAAAGGAATTAGCCTGTATGGTAAGCAGGAAAGCACTATTTTCATCATGAAAATTATTGAAGGGGAAAGGGCTAAATATCCCGTTCTCAGTGCCACTACTCAGATCAAATGGACAGCTTCCTTCAGCTACATTCCATTTAAAAAGAGAATGCTAGAAAAGTCAGTCATAGGACTCCCATGTAACATGCAGTTAAGCTTAAATTCTCCTTAATAATTACTACATTTGGAGTTTACATTACAGTTCAGTAATGATACCATGGACAGATAGTAATTATGTCATCTTTGAAGCTGAGTCCCTTGGGATTCTGTGCAAAGATTTTGTAGCTGTGGGGTTTTGTTGTACTTCAGCAAATCAGGCCTAGTTAATGCCCTCCTCTGATCATTTTGAAAATCTAGTCAATACATGTATATTCAGGAACTTCACAAAGCCATTCTGTCATTGGGGAAGTTGTTCCTGATGGTCTGAGGCCAAGTTGCTTGCTATTTTTAGCTTGCTGCTCTAGCTAGCTTCATCCCTTGAAACAAGATACTATAACTTTTTTAAAGGTAGCTAATGAGATTAAGGAGCAGTAAAGCTGAAAAGGTTACTCTTCCTGACCTTTCATGGAGGCCTACCTGTCTTAATGAATTCAGTAGCTGTGACAGGTCTGCTGAAGATGTTGGATTCCACATTCCCTTCCCATCACAGGGGAAAACATCTTCTCAGACTTATTGAAGAACTGACTAGGGGCACAGAGGGAACAGAAAAAGAAAATCATTCAGTACTGTCGTAACCTCATTAAGTAAAGGAGAAGCAGAGGTCTCTGTGACAGCAGGATACACAGTTGTAAAAGCAGGTACACCAGATGTCAGTAGTCTTTAGAGGGACCTTCACAAGGGATAAATAAGAAGTAAATAATTTTTTAAAAAACCCTAGAAGTACAATCTACTGGATTTTTAAAGAGCTAAATTCTAAGCTGAGCAAAAAAGCCAGGCAATAGCATTAATTTCCTAGAATCTGTGTGCAGATGTTTAATTAAATGCAGAATGTAGACTACTGAATACCTTGTAAAGGGTACAAAGAAACATACAGGCAGACATGTAGATGGCCACACAGACATATTGTACAAAAAAACAAACAAAGAGAACACGGGAGCATGGATTTCTTAATTTCTAGGGGGGCTGGGTAGCAAATCTGGACAGAGGGTGTGACCAAACGCCAAGATTCAGAAAACTGTTCAAAAATAAATTATGTTGCTGTTGTATTGCATAGGTGCTATTGTATTTTGCGGTAAGGGCAATGAATATTTGATTAGTTTTGCTCCTGTGCATTTTTTTTTTTGAGGGGGGGTGTCTTGCCTTTCTGGACAGTGTAATTTTTACTCGGTTTCACTCATTTTGGATCTTGTCTGTGTTTTTGTTTCATTCTTTTATGCCATTAAAGGTTTTGGATGTCTCTCTCTCTAAGAAAAATAAGAGAAAAGAAATAAATTATGTAAAGGAGATCTTTATTACATAAATTAACCATAAATATATCACAACTAACTAAAATATTCATTAAAACAAATTCAGTCTATACATAAATTGCTAGGATTATTCAACAATGAATATATTTCTTCTAATTAGTATTCTGTTCATGAACTCATTGGTTATAATATTAAGAGTCATCTTTTAAGAGAGATGTTTATGTCCATGTAGAACAGCCATGTGATTGTAAGAGGCTTGCCCATATTTGACTGCAGAGAAATCTTTGCCCTACGAAGGAAAGAGAATGACCTTTCTGATATACAGGATGAAAGAGCTATAGTAACACTTATTTTAACCACAGGACTAGAAAAATAAACCAGAAGTCCAGTGGTACCATAAAGACTACCAACTTTTATTTTATGTTGTCCTCTCCTGAGTCAGACTCACTTGCAGATATGTTAAGAAGAAATCATTTTGGGAATTCTTATAAGGAAAATTACACAACTGGAGAGGGAGGACTAGAGGCAGCCAGGTTTGGTGTGGATCATGTTGTAAATCTTGCAAGTGTAAATTTCTGTGAAAGGAACTGAAGTGGAATTAGTTGTTACATATTTTAACCAATGATTGTTACCAGCTTTGTCAATTCTGGTAGTAGCTGTTGCAGACAGTTTCCTTGTTTTCCAACACCCAACATTATATCATGATGAGGCAGGAAGATGTATCTAGGAAGCAAGAAGATGCATCCAAGTCAGTGATGCAAAAGCCTGCAATGTATGTGCTATCATTTTTTCCTTTAAGGAACTTTAATTTTTCTCTCTTATGTCAATGCTCATCTAAGGAGAAACAACTGTGTAAAGTGTTGCTGTTATCAGTAATTGAATAAAATTCCTTTAATAGAATTCCTGACAAGATTCTGGTGAGGGGGCGTGGCATTGGTGCCTGGGTTGATGGCTACTTAATAGAGGTGCTCTCCTCCCCAAACTTCCTTAAACTCCTATTGTATTGGTTTCATTGACGATCTGAGACTCTAAAAGCACTCCAGACAGAGCTTCATCTAATCCGGCTGGTGGTAAGGCAATTTTCATCTATTTTCCCAAGCAATCCTCTGACAAAAATCCTGAGCCAGCCAGCTTTGATGAGCCTGAAATGGTGGTTGAGGAAGGGGCAATGGGCATAAGAACATAAGAACATAAGAGAAGCCATGTTGGATCAGGCCAACGGCCCATCAAGTCCAACACTCTGTGTCACACAGTGGCAATTTTTTTTATATATACACACATACACTGTGGCTAATAGCCACTGATGGACCTGTGCTCCATATTTTTATCTAAACCCCTCTTGAAGGTGGCTATACTTGTGGCCGTATACTTGTGGCTATACTTGTGGCCCCCTCCTCCCTCCCTCTCCCAATCCTGTTTTAACTTCTCTGTTGGCTGCTGTGGAATTACGTCTAAAAGACACTATGACTGCTTTAATTCAACGGCTAACTGATCAGTTTAATGACTTCAAGCAGGCTCTTAACACAGTAAATCAAATGGCTGAAGGGGTGAGGAAGATGGGCCTCACATTAAAGGAAGACATTAACTCTCTACAGACAGAAAATGGCGCCCTCAGGGACAGAGTTTTGTTGCAGGAATCAAATGCGCGCCAAAATCAAATCAAATTTCAAGGCTTTAATGAACAGTTGACTGTGAATGTAAATGTAAATATTGTTCAATTCATCTCTAACTGGCTGGAAGGTGAACTAAATTTATCTGGTGCTTCAACTCCAATTATCTCCAATGCCTATCATTTAGGGCAACTCATTAACCCTTCATGTCGGGGGCCACATGACATAATTGCTGTAGTCCCAGATGCCAGAGTGTGTAAAATAATCTTTGATGCAGCCTGCTCTAATGGTCACATAAAACACAGGAACGATCCTATCTCTGTTTACCCTGACCTCCCCCTCAAAGCCCTCAACTGTCGGAGGATTCTTAAGCCTGTCACTGAAGCCCTGCAGCAGGCATACATTCATTATAAGTGGAAAAACTTAACCAAGATCCAACTTTCTTTCAAAGACAAACTGTACCTAATCGATGATCCAACGGAGGGTTTTGCCTTGCTTAAGTCCCTTCATATAAAGATCCCTGAAACCTCCAAATCTTCTCAAAAAAAGATGGCATCCACCTTCCTCCTCCTCCTCCACCGAAGAATGAGCTGGGTGCGGGGGGACACTGTCTTTCTCAAGGGTGATCTTTGCTGAATATATTGTACCTGAATTGTTGGCTAGAAGCTGGGTATTGACTTTGCATAGCTAACTTATAACTTATTATTTTTGTTTTCTGTTTTTCAGCCACAAGGTGTCATTGTTTAGCTGTAATTTTTCCCTTAAGGTTGTAAAAGGTCTTCTTTGCTCTACTTTAAACAAGAGGTTCCTAGTCTGCTGTCATTTTTAATTCATTCTGCCTTTGATTATTGTAACAATAGAGTTCACAAGGATGGGGTCAAGAATTTGTGGGCATTCAATGAAATTGCTGAGCAGTCAGGTTAAAACGGATAGAAGGAATTACTTCTTCACCCAAAGGATGATTAACATGTGGAATTCACTGCACAGGAGGTGGTGGTGGCTACAAGCATCTCTTCAAGAGGGGGTTAGATAAAAATATGGAACAGAACTCCATCAGTGGCTATTAGCTACAGTGTGTAAATTGGCCACTGTGTGATACAGAGTGTTGGACTGCATGGGCCACTGGCCTGATCCAACATGGCTTCTCTTATGTTCTTATGATATTCAATGTGTAATTTTTCTCCATCAATTAATTTTAGGAGCAAGAGTGATTCTTAAGTGATTAATTCTCTATTTCTTGATTGTAGTGGTTGTAATATTAGAGTTCAAACTTAATAATCAGTTTGAGTCTGTGCTTGATTATCTTTTCTAGCATTGTAAACTATTAATTCTATATAATAGTCTATTGATTAATTAATTTTATTAAATTGATTCTGGTTTTTGCTAGATTTTTAAATTATTTTAAATTATTTTTTTCCTTCTCTTTTTTACAAGCTTCTGTCGGTTTGTGCTGTGTTTTTTGTTCACCCCTGTGCCTTCTCCTTTATCCTCTCTCTTTTCTTACTTAGTCTCCTTCTGTCTGCTATCCTTCTCCTCACTGCTCATTTCTCATACATGTCTTCTGCTGCTGCTCTCTCTCTCTCTTTTTCATTTCACCATGGGTCCCATCTGGAACATCACTTCACTCAATGTGAGAGGATTGCACAATCCCATTAAAAGAAAACGTATCCTAAATACTTTCTCAAAATCACAATCTGATATTATTCTGCTACAGGAAACTCATTTGTGAAATCTTACCAATTCTACTCTAGAGGCTCCATGGCTTCAATTCCAATACCATGCAGCGGGTAGCTCCAACTCCAGAGGCGTTTCCATTCTACTTTCTAGAAGAGTAAAATTTCATCTCCAGGCCATACATCAGGATCCTTGTGGACGCTTAATCTTCATCAAAAGTAAATTGGATGACTTGCAGGTCACCATTGCTTTGGTTTATGCACCCAACACAGACCAATTGGTCTTCCTGGAAGAGACTCTAGATACTTTGCACAACTTCCAAGAAGGTGGACTCATCATGGGGGGAGACTTCAACCTTATTAATGACTTCACTCTTGACCGCTCCCATCACTCTACTAGACAATAGTGACAAAGTGCACGACTGGATAATCTGTCAGATCTCTTCAAGAGGTATCATCTGGTTGATATTTGGCATTCACAGTATGATTCGGAATGCAACTACACATATTATTCCCCATGTTTTGATGTGAATACTAGAATTGACTACATACTTCTTTCCACATCTCTTTTACGTAAGACCACAAAGTTGGTCAATGGGCCTATAGTATGGTCGGAACATGCTTGGGTTTGCTGCACACTGAAGATTGAGAATTCTAATTCTTCTCCCAAGTGTTGGGTCCTGAACAGGTCCTTATTGCTGAATGATGAGTGCTTCACCCAGATTAAATAACATATAAAAGACTTTCTAAATGACAATGCAGTTTCCAACACCTCAACTTCAACGCGTTGGGAGGCTCTGAAAGCAGTGATCAGAGGGAACCTAATCTCTCTTGCCTCATCTATGAACAAACATAGAGAGGCTCTCAAGCTTGAAGTCCTGGCTAGAATTCAAAAGTTGGAAGAACTTCATAAAGAGCGAGGAGGCAAGAAACTTTATCGTCAACTAACTATGGAATGGAAAATCTTAGAATCCACGGAGAGTTCCCAAATCCAGAGAAACCTTCTTTATCTCAAACAAAGGCATTGGTTCAACTCTCCACACTCTCTGAAACTTTTGTCATGGAGGGTCAAGGACAAATACACTTCTCGCTACATTCATGCTTCATGGGCCTCTGATGGTCGTCTACACCATAAAACTTCAGACATTATAAATATTTTTGAATCCTTCTACAAAAAGTTGTACTCTTCCAGGCTGCCATCAGCTTCTTCAATTTCAGCATTTCTTTCTCAACATCCTCAATTCAAGAGATTATCTGATGAACATCGTCGGTTCCTGGATCGTCCTTTTGATTCCTTTGAAATTTTGGAAATTATAAAGAATCTCAAGACCAATAAGTCTCCAAGTACAGATGAGTAGTCTGGAATTTTACAGGAAATATGCATCTAACCTCTAACCAACATATGTAATGAAATCTTGCGTACCGGTTCTCTTCCTACCACCTGGAATTAGACATTTATAATTGTACTCCCAAAACAGGGCAAAGACCTTACAAATCCAGTTTCATTCAAGCCCATCTCATTACTAAACTTGGACTATAAGATCTTTACAGCCACGCTTGCCAAACGCCTTAATTCTATGATTATCAACTACATTCATCCAGACCAGCAGGTTTTATGCCCGGCAGAGAAATAACAGATAACATACATAAAACTCTGTATATCATCTCTGAGTGCAAGACTTCCAAAATTGCCATGGCCCTAATCTCTCTTGACATCGAGAAAGCGTTTGATTCCCTAGAACTATCATATCTTTTAGTTCTTCTAGAGAGTATGTATTTTGAATCTAATTTCCTTACAGCCATCAGAGCTATTTACTCTCTACCCATGGCAAGCATTAATGGCCAGTCCTCTGATAAATTTATATTGCAATGTGGAACAAGGCAAGGGTGCCCCCTGTCTCCAGCCCTATTTGCATTGGCGATAGAACCCTTGGGGGATTTAATTCATCTCTCCGAGAACATCAAAGGTGTGCAATGTGGCATTCACCATCTGAAGCTAAGTCTATTTGCTGATGACATACTGCTCTACATCACTGAACCTGAACTATCTATTCCTCATCTACACAATCTTCTAGAGATGTTTGGCTCTGTGTCAGGACTACAAATAAATCACTTGAAGTCAAACATTTTATCTATTAACTTAACAGCGGATTTAGAAAAATCCCTTAGACAGTGATATACTTTCCAATGGTCCAAACTCTCGATTCCTTACCTGGGCATACAGCTTCCAATGATCTTTCTTAATTACTATCTCTCAACTTTGTGGCAAAGTTCAAAGAAATCTGCTCTGACTTTATAAAATGGGACAAACTAACTATCTCCTTTGTGGATAGACTGTACCTGTCAAAAGCTTTTGCACTCCCAAAACTCTTATATTTATTCCATACCATCCCACTAATTATTCCTCCACCGACCTTACATAAATGGCAAGCAGCATTCAACTCTTTCCTCTGGAACAGCAAGAAACCTAGAGTGTGGTTCCTTGTCATCAGGCATCGTATCTCTGAAGGAGGGCTCAATTTTCCTGATATACTATTGTATTATAAGACTGCACTGCTTTCATCAGTGGTCAAAATAGTACGTCATGGAGATACAGCAGAATGGTCAAAACAATTCAGACCACTTCTATTCCTGCTCTCTCCTCTGGACTGTATTTGAGCAGATTCTAAATCACGATCCCCAGGTGTTAAACTGAACCCTATGCTTAACATCATTCTCACTACCTGGGATGATCTCAGAAAGCATCTAGTTCCAGAGTTTTCGCGATACTGCTCTCTCTCCAATCAACCCCGGTTTATCCCTTGTCATTCGTCTCCTATTATTCAGGTCTGGAAAGCTGCCAATGTCTCCAGAATTAAAGATGTATCTTCAGCATCTGGGGTTTTTCCTAAGAATATTTTGGAGCAAAAAATCAGTAGCAATATTCCTTGGGTTTTTTACTCTCAATTAAATCATGCTCTGAACAAACTTGACCTTCAGAAAATCTTTCATTCTCCACTCATAGCCTTTGAACAATTACTACATGTCTCAACCTCTAATCACAAGGGTCTCATATCTGCAATCTATGACATTGTTTTGAGAATTTTTAGTACTAGACCTTTGAGACATCAATTGGTATGGAACACCGATTGTGGCCTCTCTTTAGATAATGAGCAATGGAATGCCATCTATTCTTCTTCTTTATGCTCATCACCAGTTGTCACCACCAGACTTCAGATGTTCAAAATAATCAACCATTGGTATCTCACTCCGGCAAGATTATCCTTCTTTTTTCTAAAGCTACTTCACCTTATTGCTGGAAAAAGTGTGGCCTTAGAGGTACCTTCGCCAACTGTTGGTGGGAATGTCCTTCCATTATCAATTTTTGGAACATCATTCTTCACTATATCGAGCTTATCACCTCCTATCGGATACCTCTCAATCCTTCTCTGATATTTTTAAATTTATGGGACACTCCTGACATCCCTAAAGCATGTCAAGATCTGATTACCAGCCTGCTAGTTGCTGCTTAAGCATCTATTGCCTCATTTTGGAAAGCGTCAACTGCAGTCTCACTGACCACATGGTTCGCTAAAGTATGGGATCACTTTGTAATGGAAAAAATTCATGCCAATTTGCAGAATACCGACTCATCTAATTTTTATGCTAAATGGTTCCTTTTTGTGGACTATATTAACTCTCAAGAAATCCCTCCCTATAACTCTTTCCACATGTCTTTAGTTCTCTTCTAATTCTTATTTGTATGTATGTTGATTGTTGTCTTTGTTTTCTGGCACAAGGATGGAAATTTTTGAGTTCAAATTCTGATTCTAAGCTTTTTTTTTTTACCCTCCTTGCATTTTTCTATAGGCCTTATCTCTCTTTTAGTTTTATTTTCCCATGCAGAATTATATGGTCGACACCTTGAGACAAGGAACCCTTTTGGGAATAATTTTTTGTTTGTTTGTTTTTGTGGGGGGGAGAGGGTTGTTTTTTCATATGTTTGATTTCCTGTTTGGCATCACTTTTATAATATGCATTTCTTTATTGTCGTGTATTTATTTGCAGCAGTATGTCATCTTGGGGGTTTTTTTAGTGCTTGATATATCTTGACACCATTCTTTTTCTTTTGATTATTGTACAAATTTGAATCGTTAATAAATTTTTGAAAAGTTTTTTAAAAAGATTCTGATGAGATTCTAGGGAAACCTCTTGACCTGAACCAACTGTTACTTATCCATCTACCTACTAAATCATTTTTAAGGCACCTTCTACTATTATTTAGTCAATCAAAAGTTCAGAGCAACTTTTTTCTTAGGACCAACTAAATGGCACATAACAATGTGCAAGTTTTCAGATTCACTTCATCAAAAAGTTATAGATTTTTTAAAAGAGGAAAACTCCTCAGTACATGATGATGAATCCTGATCAAGACTACATTATCTGCTTCAAATAGTGCTGATTTTCTCCCTAATATCTTTATTAGGACCTATCAAAATGAGTCAAAACAATGTGCAAGATTTCAAGTTCTCCAGAACTCTTCAACAATCAGTATATTACAATATAAAATGGAGGTAGGAGGAGATGTTTCAGGCCATGATTTTAAGGTCTTGTCTGGCTAGCCTGTGGGCTTTTTCATGCCCCATCCCCAGACTAATAAACCTGCAAGTCCACATGTCCTCCAGAGTCAGTAAATCAGATTACCTTCCACCACTCCCTCTTCCCCGAGTCTCCTTTTTTCCATAATGTGCACTGATCCTGCTGCCTGTTTCAGCCTATTTATGCAGAGCAATTTCATAACAGCAATTGAATTGAATCTGACACCACAGCCTCTAGACCTACAGTCTGGAACTAGAAGTCGAAGTGCTCCTACTGTGTTCTTTCCAGCAACTGGCTAAACTTATGCTGTTGCACTTTAGGTAGTGGGGGTTGCTGCTGCCGCCAAAAATGTAGGAAGGTATGTCTATTTTACATCATCTCAGCAACTCTTATGCTTCACCTAAAGTGTGGTGGAAAACCATGTTCTCCTTTCTTCACAAGGCAAATTAGAAAATGCTGATATTATTGATAAATGATTTGTGGGAACCATTTGTAAATGAACCATCAACTGAAAGTCAATGTTTCTCAACTTGCAAGGACTTGTTTGGGTTAATGTGTGTGAGAAATGTGCCTGGTGGTATTAACGTGGCAGGCAACAAGCCTCCCCATAATAGCTGCTTTACTAAGAATGTACAAAGCAAAATAACTATAACTGAGGATGATTCATAGGCTGAAAAAGTGCTTGCCTGAGCTTACAAGCCACTAGTACTGAAAGCCCTTTCAGTTTAGTAGAACAAGATACTTTATCTTCATGATGACAATTCAGTTGCACCATTCAACCTTCTAAACACTGCATAGATCACGTCTTTATTATCTGTATCTCAGCAAGTACATTATCATGTTGTACGAGGTCAACAGGTACATCACTAGCAATTATTTCCTTTGGTGGCCACTAGTCCCATCGCTCAGCAGTTAACATTACATTTTAGCTACAAAGTATGTTTGCAAGTCACTCCCATATCTGTGTTGTAAGAAGAGTAAAGGGTCATTATGACCCCCAAGAAAGCCAAGAATACTTACCTAAATGCTCCCAGATCCTCAGCAGTTCTTGTGTGTTTCCCAAAAAGTGTAATATATTTCATAACTGTTCAACTGTAATATTTTAAGACATGGGAATGACTTACAGGAGCAATCTCATGTTGCAAAAATCTAATGCAGAGAAACAAGAGGACTTTGATTTCAGACCCATAATAACTAAAATCAAACTATACAGATTATTATGAACATTGTTTATTTCTTTAGAATATTTATGTCATACTTTCATGAATGTATCCATAAGAGCTGATAATAAACCTTCTAAACAACTAATCAAACAATAAAAATAAACAAAAATAATCGTACAGTAGCAATAACAGAAGCATGTAAAAGCATAAAATAACCATAACATTGCAGCAGTAAACTAATTTGCAACTAATCTGAAAGTTTCTTCCCATTTAATTTTTGATGCATATTCTCCTATTGTATGTAAGGAACTGGCCACAAAAATGTTAAAGGTAAGCATCACTGTAGTGTGCAAATCACCAGACACATTATCAAATGTGTATTTGGCAGCTCTTCTCACTTCACAAAGCATTAAATCATATATCTTGAACATTTTTTTGAATACTTTTCTACTTGCATTTTAAGAAATGTATTGCTCCCAGATCTAGGCAGAAAAAATCCCCGAAGCGCAGCAAATATCCAGTTTTATTCAGTGGATCTACAGCATGAACAAAACAATATATATACATTGTTCAGGTGAGGAAGTCTAACAAGTTGCGTCCATAGCAGAACCAAAAAACAAGGCTATTTTGCCCTGACTCAAAGTCTTTTAAGCAGCCATACAGCCGAAGTCTGCAGAAATCTCACTTACAGTTTGGACTTCAGCCATCCTGAGGACTGATACTATATTGTATGTGCAACGTGACATTTGTGATACTTTGAGCTGTTGAATGGTTACCTATTTGGTATAATACTCTTTATTTGTGCAGCGGCTTGTTACTTTGTTTAGCCATACAAGCCAGCCATGGAGATCCCACCAGACTTACACACACATAATAACCAGAAAACATTCTGAACACTCTAGTTGCTAGTCCATGATGTACTGTGTCAAAACAGGCCAAGATAATCCAAAACAGATCAAAACAATCCAAAATTCAATCTATATGGGGGGAAAGGGGGGGGGGGGAAATCTGCTCCAGCTAGTTTCAGCTGTACTGCATTGTCTTCTAACACGCAAGTAGGTTTTCAACATGGTTAAGGCATGGCCTTGAGGCTATTAGGGAGGTACAAGCATACCCCAAAATACACTGTCATCTCCTTATCTTTAACATTAATGCTCATTACCAAATAGTCTTTTATAGGCTCATAATTGTGCTATTATCGCTATATCTACCTCTCAACATCGCCAAATTTGAGGGTATTTATATCCATAGATCGGAGCCATTATAAAACAAGACAGATCTTTCTATGAATCTAAAAATTGCCTGCAGGAAAATTCAATTAAAAAATACATTTGGGTTTTTAAAAATCCCCAAATGATCAAAGGACTGTCTGTAGCTTTAAAATATGAATGGCTTCAGTGAATGCTGCTAGGCAACTACAACAGTTTTGCCAGCCTTCTAGCTTGGTTTCTGTCAGGAAAAGGCAGGAGGAGAGGCAGGGCTCTTTCCAGGGCTGTTTGGGCCTTTGAGGAAGGATTAATTATGAATAGACACAACAGCAACCATCAGGCAACTTGCTAACATGTGACTTGCCTGACTCACCCATGGCCAGTGCATGGCAGTAGGCCAAGTAGGCAGCTGCCTAGGGTGCCTCCTGGCCTAGGGGTCACTGCCAGGTGTCCCCTCTCCCCAAGCACAGTGTGTGTTCCTTGGAGCCTGCCTTTCCCAATGGAAAGCAGGGTCCATGGAGCACAGATGCTGCCCAGCTGCGCAGTGTACTCCTCGAAGCCAGGCAGGGATAAATTAACCAATGCTGAAGAAGAACCAATTACAATTTCTAAAAACTGGCTCCTGTTGAAGTTGTATGCTGCCACTCATCCTTCCTACTCTATTTTATGAGGTGGGAGCCATAGCTTAGTAGTAGAGCATCTTTCTCACATGCACAAGGTCTTGTCACCGGTACCTCCAACAAAAAGGAGCAAGTAGAAATGGTCACATGAAGGGCTTGTCCCTGGCACCCCAGATAAAAGGATCAAATAGTAGTATCACAATTTTTATTGCTTAATCTCACATTTTTTAAAAAAATAAAATGTAAAATAAAAAACTGTAAATTAAAAATGTGAATAGTTTCAAGTTTTTTCATTTCTCCTACAGTTCTCTGGTTTTCTTATTTTGGGGGGGGTGGGGCGCCAGTGGGCAACTTGCCTAGGGCACCAAAAATCCTAGCACCGGCTCTGACTCACCCAGGCCTGGCTGCTTGCTACTGTTCAATAGCAGCCACCTGACAAAAGCAAGTATGATGACGTGATTAGAGTTTCATATTAGGGTGTCAAATCTCACTCTCCTGGGAAACTCATTAGGTGACCTTGGGCCAGTTACATATTCTCAGCCTAACTCACTGCATAGGCAGGGTCAGATTCACCATTAAGAGCAGCAGGACACTACCCAGTAGGTCATTGTCCTCTCCCTTCCACCACCTGGACCAGGACAGCGCTGTGACAGAATGGCTGAGCTCTGCCCACTGAAGCCTTGTGCAAGGTGGGAGAGGCAGTACCTAGATCACATAAGGTGAGATGGAGGAGGCAGTGCCTGGTCTACCAGAACCCTGCATGTGGTGAGGGATAGGAGTTCTTTCTGAGCCTCATGTTAAGTGAGGTGAGGTAAGCAGCATCCAGCCTGCAACAGAGGAGATAAATAAGGTCCCAGTACCTGACTTGGCCCTCCCAAGCCCTGTCTGAGGCAAAGGAGGCAACAGTGCCAGCAGTACCTGCAATGGCACACCTTAGATCCACAAAAAGTAAAGGAGGGGTAGTGGCACTTGGGACAGCGCACTTGAGGCAATAGAGATGTCATGAACAGGGGACCAGGGAGAGACTCAACAGGCTGCCACCACTCTTGTATGGGTCTGTCTGGGAAGGCCCAGAGCACCCACCCAAACCCCTTTATCTTCCTTCCCTGTAAGCCGTTTTGATCTGTGACCGAAGAGGTGTGCAGACCCGGGCTGTATAACAATAACAGGTTTATTATAAGTGCTCAAGAAGAAACAAATGGGTTGTAAAAACTTTTAGTGCAACAATGAATATGAAAACAGTAAAGGTGATGCAAAGAAAATAACAGCTCTGATACGACTAACTAAACATTCCCTTCCTCTAATGACAACAGACTTACCTCTCCTTGGGTGAGGGAACCCTCTTGCTGCAGCCATTCCAGAGAAAGAACATTTTCCCTCTATAGCCAGGCTTATGTATTCTTTCTTCCCAGGTCCCACCCACTCAGAGGGACAGAAGAGATCCTGGGAAATGTAGGGCCTGTTACTACTCCAATACAGACTTCCCTGGAGGCCACACACCTAGGATCATGACAAGAGGTTGCACCCAGCCTGCCTGAGGCTCACCTGAAGAAAGGAAGCAGCAGTGCTTGAGGCCCACCTAAAGCAAAGGAGATGGCACAGCCAATTGGTCATGCAAGCTGATTCTCCCCCCCCCCCCCTGCCCTCTTTTCCTCTCCCCATTGAGAGGGACAATCACAGTCAGGCTTAGGTTTCCTTTCCCGTTTCAACAAAAGATGAAGATTAAGGTACCAGTTTCAGAAGAATAATAAAAGGCATTTTATTTCAGTTTGGTCAGTATGTCAAATACCATAGCTCTAGCTACTCCATTATTAGGGCACAATGCTACCTCTGAAGATAAGGAGATGCCTTGACCAAATAACATAATGTGGACCTCCATCCATAGCAGATCACCAGTACTCTGCACTGTGGTCAAAGAGGAAATGAACTCTTACCCTTTGAGGTAGGTCTGCCAAGTCCCTGGTAATGCAGTCTGACCTACAAGATTTTCTTTTTAAATCCTTTGTTTAAAAAATTGTATGAACTACGCCTAAATCAGGGGCCCATACAACATAGTGAAAAGATCCCTTTCTGAATAATCCAACATAGAGATCTATATATCATACAATCATTTTTTTTTATTAAAGAATGAGCATAATCCACTGGTCAGCTCTTCCACAACCCTAGAGATACAATCTAGTTCACTGCAAACCTTCTTAAAAATATTCCTTTTGCATATTTATAAAATATATTCTAAAATGTCTTGGTCATACTTTTCATCAGCATAGCTTATTCCGTTCCTTTTTCACCATTGGACTCTTAAATCATACATACTTTTACCAGGTGAAAATTATTGGATATGCATGTGCTGGATCTTCAACATATTGTGTCAAATATGGGGAAATTGTGAAATTAGAAAAACATTATGGTTAAGGATGAACAAGCTACAAATGGCATTTGAAAGTTTAGTTGTACTAAGCATTGCAGATATGTAAGAAAAGGGAGAGGTTGCCTATCCATCATTTCATAGCAAACCATGGTCATCGGAGGTTTAGAATCATCTTATGCTGAAGATGGTACAAAAAGAAGTTTCCCCAGTAACCGTAGGGAAGTTTCTTATCCCTACTGACACCTTTCTGATCACCATATAACTACTGAAAGCATAATCTGTGAAAGCACCAACATAATATATGGGACTTTTACAACTGCTTTTTCACAGTTCCCATTCATTTCAATGGGATTTATGCTAGTGAAGTTCTTGATGGAATGTGCCCAGCAGCCTGTAAACATACTTATTTACACTTAAGTACTTAGGTGTTATGTTTGAAATGTCAGCATTTTAAGGGGGGCGGGGGGAAACTCCTTGAAAGCAGCAGCAATTTTTGTAGGTGGGCTAATAATCACACATCTTAAATGACACATAAATGTTGGAGAGAAACACATCCCAGGTCTCTTCAATAGGCAGAGGAGCCATTCCTGCTTGCTTCCTTATGGAAACTGTGCAGAATGCAATTGAAATATTTTGCTGTACTGCACTTGTTGGGTAACTGGGAAAGGCTGTTCAATTATAGTCATTTGGGCAGAAGGTACTTTGAAATGGCAAAAAGCAAAAGAGCTGGGAGAGCAGAACATTGCTTTCAAAATAGGATGGGGGGGGGAGGGAAAACACAAAGCTGGAAACAGGGAAGGAGCTTTTCAAGCAAATGCTGTATGTCAAGCTAAGTTTCAGCAGTTTTCAAGCAGCAGGCCTCAGAGAGGGACCATAATTCTCAATGATTAGCCTCCTATTCCACCTGATATTAATAGCAGCTCATGCCTCTATTGTCTCTTAGATTGCCTCTCAAAAACTTAAATAGGGGCACTGTGTTTTGCTACAACAGCAGTTCAATACAAATCATCCATTACTAAGTGGTAATTAATTTACCCAGCTATATATAAGTAACCATGCAGTAAACCTGTCATCAATTACATCATGCCAAGTGGCAAGGAAAATTTTATGCTACATTTGTGCCCAGTCAGGAACCTGGAGCACTGGAAAAGTAATGAATTCTCCACACCATAGATAACCAGCTTAACATGTGGTTACAAAATCTTCTTCATAAGCTATAACACAATTTTGGGTAAGGGGTTGTCTGAGGGGAAAACATTACCTCTCACATTCTAGGGCATTTATTCCTAAGGAATAGACTATAGTTCAGTAGCTGAGCACAAGTCCTATCCTCAGGCATCCCCAGTTTAAATGGGGAGGAGGGGAGAATCATGTACCCTGCTTTATGTTTCTTGAAGGAGGGGAGAGATTAAATAATATACTAGACATATATGGTGTTGGGTTGAGTGTTGGTACTGGGAAAAGCCCTTTTCTCCTGAGACCTTGAAGAGCCATTATCAATCAGAGTACACAATGGAGGTAGAGGGACTGATAGTCTAATTCAATATAAGAAAGTTTCATAGGTTGATGGAAGCTTGCAGAGCAACATAATCCTAAATTCTCTCTCCTAATTTGTCATCATGAGTTAAAACCTGGTTGATATACATGAAATGTTAATATTTTTTGCCCAGACAAATATGCATCACTTTATACATATTTATACTGTACTTCATTTACTTCCATCCTTCTGAGGTTGGTAAAATGAGTACTCAGCTTGCTGGGGGGAAAGTGTAGATGACTGGGGAAGGCAATAGCAAACCATCCCATAAAAAGTCTGCCATGAAAACGTCATGATGCAACATCACCCCAGAGTCAGAAACAACTAGTGCTTCCACAAGAACCTTTACCTTTTTCCATTTACTATGTTGCTGACTACTCACCCAATCTGGAGACATCTTCTTGGAGCTCTTCCTAAACTTCTTTGGTCCTATCTCATCCTGGATGGGTTGTTGTTATGCATTGGAACTGGAGTTTGGCCTTAGGGCCAGCAGAGACTTGGCTGAGCTTGAGACCCTAAAATAATAGCCATCTGAATTCAGGAAGGAGGCCCATCAGAGATCATTAGGCCAGCTATTAACCTATAGTTGTGTGATAGTTATGGGGTTTTGGGTGGGGAGGTTTGCATGCATATAAGCAGGGCTGTTGGTCCTGCCAGACAGTTGTTCCTATCTCACTATGCTGAATCACTGAATAAAGAGCTGAACTCACTATCTTTTGGGCGTCCTCATGCTTTGAACCCAGTACATTTTAGTTGTGCTTCCCTTGAGTACCAGGACAAACGAAAGCAAATGGTCTGTGCAGCCTAAGGCACGCCTCAGTCCTCCCACCCTACTGAAATGAAGCCTAAGCATGTGTAGGGAGAAGAAATACATTTTTTCACTGTTTCTTTCCAGTGACTTCTATCTCTTCCCTTGTCTTCACTGCATAACATTTGAGATTGAACTCAAAGTTCAAACTTCCTATAATGGCCATACGTAGATCCGTAATGGGTGGCATCAGATGAGGGATTTGGCCTGGCTGTCTCTCTTATAAAAGCCATTCCAGAAAGAGATGCACTGGGGTAATCGCACAGCCCCTACCCTGCTTCCAGGAGAGGTGCGGGCAAAACATGCTCAAGAAGAGCATTCAGACTGCTCCTGTGCTTGCGGAGCAGATGCATCACACTACCCAGCCATTCAGACAGCCAGGAAATGGGTCTTGAGTGTGCTTTAGAGATTTGCTACCAGGAAGTTCCTGGTAGCTATTTAATCCAGTCCCAGCCCGTCCTAAAATGAGGTAAGTACAGGCAGAGCTCAGGGGGCAGATATGCATGTGTGATTGTGCATGTTAAATCCAGAAGAGAAGTGTGGCTAGGTTGGGCCAAATCTTTCATGTGATCGTATAATATAGTGGGTTCCATACATGGAAGAGGCAAGGTGGTAGTGAATCATAAGCTCTTTATTGATTTCAGCATAGTAAGGCCTAAGTATAAGACTGGGGAAAGGACCAATGGGGCCAATATTATATACATGTCAGGGTTCCTGCGCTAGCGATCTATTGGTCCATTCAAACCAGCAGGGGGCTCGTGATTAGAGCTGGGCAGCAGGGCTTTGGATCCTGCTGCCTATTGTTCCCAAGTCCCCAAGCTCTGGTCGTCTGGCTCCAATGAGCCATGCGGAAATACCCATTCAGTTCTCACTTGAGTCCACATACATAACATCCCTCCCCTCCTAGTTTACAAGCCCTGACACACATAGTCCCTTAAGTACACAGGCTTGTGGTGCTCCCATGTTGGTCGTCTGGGTGCACGAAAGGGCGGCGGTGGCTTCCGGCACGGCGAGTGGGGGGGTCGGTGATGCTATAATGTCTGCCGGTGGTTCGGGGTTTCCGGCTATTTCATGTTCCAGCAGAATGGCAGGGGTTGAGATCACTGTGACTGCCGGCTTGGAGGCTGTCTGAGCTGTGTTGAGTGGCAAGTCCCATGACCTACCGTTTTCCTCGATCACATCCCCAGGCGCCTCATGTGACCTCAACTGGTCGATGTGTCATCGCATGGTGAAACCCCCTTCTGTGGTGACCTCATACGTTACAGACCCCAGTACCCTTGAGACTCTGGCCGAAAGCCAAGCCACCCCCCCCCCCCCAAAGTTCTTGGCATACACTAAGTCCCTTGTATCGAAACCCCTGAGTGCTCGGACCGCATCAGGTATCTCTTGCATGTCCAGGGCCCAATCAGGGTGCATGTGGTCTAGGAGTGTTGACAGCTGCCGACCTATGAGGAGCTCAGCCGGGCAGCAGTCAGTGGCTGTGCAGGAGATAGCATGTTGGGCTAGCAGGAACTCTGTGAGTCAGGCCTACCAGTCCCCTTGGATGATGCGGTGGAGTGACTCTTTTGTGGACTGCACCATCCTTTCCATTTGGCCGTTGGTAGCCGGGTGGAAAGGGGCTGACCGAATGTGCCAGATTAGGTTGCAGCCGCAGAAGTCCTGGAACTCCCCTGAGGTGAAGGCTGTCCCATTGTCCGAGACGAGCATGTCTAGAAGCCCCTGGGTCAGGTAGCAGCCTGGTTTAATCCGGTCACCTAGATTCCGAGGGGTCCGAACCATGTTCTGCCCAGCAAACTGCTCAAGTCCCCTTCCACAACTATTAGGGGCAGTCTCTCTGAAAAGCCGCCGTATTTCACCCTCGGAAACCCCACTCTCTTTACTGCAATCTCCCACTTTTGGTAGTCCCGGACCAGGAACGGGAATGGCTGCAAATGGGCTTCTCTCCGCCCCCAGGGCATAAATTCCAGAAGGTCCAGAGCGAAATTACAGTCTGTCCAGCCCCAAGTCCACTTCCATTTTACATAGTTTGCCCTCTAAGAATATAGTCTCTTGCAACTTCCCAGGGGAAGGTAGGGAAGTTGGCATACCTGCTCATGCAAGGCGTAGATGGAGTGGAGGTCTTCCACCATGGTGGTGTCTTGGGGTCTGCCCGCATTTCACCGGTTGGTGCTTCTCAGGGTGAATTGCCTTGTCCCGGAGTGGCAGACCCTTGCAAAGTGGCCATCTTTCCACACTGCTGGCAGACAGTGTTTCGAAATCGGCAGGAATGACACTCGTGGTCCTCCCCGCAGTTGGCACGCTCACTGTCCAGTGCACTTCCAGAAGGCTGTTTCGGCAGTTGCTTCAAAGCCGCGTGCTGGAGTTTGAGTGCGTCGTCCTCCCCCGAGTCCTTGGATTTGGACAATGAAGTGGCAGCTCAATGTGCTGAAGTTGAAGCTCACCCCTTCCTTGTCTTCTCAAAGGCCGTGGCTTCCTTGAGGGCCTTGGCCAGATTGGTGTCGTCTTTACCGACCAGTTTCCTCTGCAGCTTTTTGTCCCGCAGACCAAAGATGAACTGCGCTTCATCCAGGTCTGGGAACTTGCAGCAGATGGACAACCAGCAGAGGGCAGTGCTGAATTCAGCCACGCTCTTGTTGGGTCGGTGGCTATGCTGTGAGAACTCGAGGTGGCACTCCAGGACTGTCGGCTGCAGAGCGAAGTGCGTAGTGAGGGCCGTGGTGATCTCATCGAAGGTGGCCGCCTTGAGGGTCACAGGTGCCATGAGGCCTTGCACCAGCTCCAGGACGTCCAATCCACAGGAGCTGAGGAGCAGTGCCTTCTTCCTGCAAACCATGACCTCGTTGTATTCGATGTGGTTCTCCAGCTGCTCTAACCACATTTCCCATCTCTCAGGCCTGGCCACGTCGAAGGCCGGAATTGGTCTTGGCATAGCAGTCATTTCTTCCACAGCAGTGTTACACCTCAACTAACTTTTTATTTGGGAATATTAATATTTCTTAGCTCAAAATGGTGAGTCTACGAGAGGTGAGGTGAGCAAGGATCTCTGTCAATGTTTACAGAGATAGACCACTGAAAATTCTTTGGTTAATAATGGATTTTATTATAGGTATAGGTTTTCAAATAGTTACATCCCAATCAAACAATTTCAAGCATACAAGAGGAATACAGTGGTTAGCTAAATAAGTATGGATGCGGGGAGGTGATACAATACCTAGATCTTGCAGGGTAGGCTCAGTCAGAGGAAACACAAGGCCTCTGGAGGGAGATTTCTCTTGAGAAGAAGGGGGGTGAGGGTAGAAAGGGATAAAGGGAGGAGAGGATGGAGGAATTCCCGTTTCTTCCTTTTTTCTCTTTTTTCCCAACTTCTCTCATCCTGACAGGTGGGATTGCCTGTTTTCTAGGGTAAATTACGTCACATCAAGCAATTCAATTACCCAATGAGGAAGCAGAGTGTCACATCAATGGAAAATCAGAGTATCATATGTGGACTATCCAATCAGAGATCGTTGTGTCATAGATCCATACCCAATAGAGGAATTTTAATTACACTGGCCAAATGACTCTTTATGGCCCTGTTTTTCCAAACTTATTCCTTTGAAGCTCCCAAGAAGTGATAGATTTCTCCCTTAGTGTCAAACATGGATAGGCATCCATCAAGTGTTCAGGAGATTGGTTGACTTTGATAGCCTTGGCAGTAATTAAAGAAAAATAGAAACTTTGTTCCCTGTCAGAAATGTGAGACCAGTTTACAGGTATACCACACATTCACAACAAGATGGCCACTTAACCTTTAGCCTTTGTGTTTCTGCTGTCTTGCCCTGGAGAATAACAGAACATATATATACAAGCCATTTATTTGTGTTGCAGGAGTCCTGGTAACCCTTATTTTTTTATGTTTTGATAACAGGATTTAAAAGGTTGCCAAAAGAAGTGAAGGAACTTTTACAGCTCTGCCCACTGTGTCCCTCTCTGGGCCTGGAATTCTTCATTTCCAGGAGCAGAAAGATGGATGCTTCTTAGCCGTTCAGCATTTGGCCACTATGTCTGTCCAGCCTGTAAACCAGACTTGACATCATTCCAGCCTGCCTGGGGCCTAGAAGGAACTGGATTTTTCTCCCTTATGTGCAAGAAAGACCATTCCAATTCAAATGGGTATTGCTGTGTCATATTACTATTCTAGGGTTACATTGCAGTATCACATTCCAGGGGTGCATGGCTTGGGAATCAGTACAGGGGTGTCTTTCTCTCTTCCACGGCGGTACAGAGCGCGGTGCTGGAATAGAGGTAGCGATGTGCGTTGCGATGCTGGTCTGGGCTGCTCACCGGGATCCCACCTTCGTCGCCACTATAATATAGTGGGTTCCATACATGGAAGAGTCAAGGTGGTAGTGAATCATAAGCTCTTTATTGATTTCAGAATAGTAAGGCCTAAATATAAGACTGGGGAAAGGGCCAACGGGGCCAACCTTATATACATGTCAGGGTTCCTGCGCTAGCGATCTATTGGTCCATTCAAACCAGCAGGGGGCTTGTGATTGGAGCAGGGCAGCAGAGATTTGGATCCTGCTGCCTACTGTTCCCAAGTCCCCAAGCTCTGGTTGTCTGGCTCCAATGAGCCACGCAGAAATACCCCATTCAGTTCTCACTTGAGTCCACATACATAACAGATCGCATCCAATGTGGTTGCATTTCTGGAATACTGTATGTGATTTTGGTTGCACTTTTTCAAAAAGAGTATCATAGAGGTGGAAAAGTGCAAAAATGGGCCACTCATCATGTGGCTGGAGCTCCTTCTCAATGGAGAAGACAATAGATTTTGGGGCTTTTCAGTTTAAGAAAAAAAATGATAGAAATATATAGTGATATGCATAGCATTGATGAAATTGATAGAGAACTTTTCCCTCATAATGTTAGTATTAGAGGGTACCCAATATCATTAATAGACAGTTAACACATGTTCCCCAGAGGGTACTTAGATCTGGAACGCAAAACCTTCTATCAATCCCCAGGCCAAGGGAGGCAAGATTGAAAACCACCAGAGAAAGAGCCTTCTCAATCGTCGTCCCTCATTGGTGGAACCAACTGCCAGAGGAGGTTAGAGCCTTGCGGGACCTCGCCCAGTTCTGCAAGGCCTGCAAATCAACATTATTTCGGCTAGCCTTTAACTGAATTGCTGATACAGTAGCATAAAAGGAGACCTAAGAGTACTGAATGCCATCGGAAATTAAATGACATTAGCACCAAATTATTATAATTGTTTAAATTGTTGAATTGTTGAACTGGTGAATTGTTTAAATGTTTAATTAATGTTTGACTAAACTGAACTGTTTTACTGTAATGTATTGCTTTTATTGTTTGTGAGCCGCCTTGAGCCTGCTTCGGTGGGGAGAGTGGGATATAAATCCAATAAATTAAATTGAATTAAATTAAATTAAAAAGCAAAGACAATATGTTTTCACATATTTATTTATTTACATGATTTGTATGATGTCTTTCTGCTCTTACAAGGCCACCAAGGAAGCTAGCAATTTTAAATATACATAATACAACCACATTTTAAGACCATTTAAAATCAACCCACGCAACAGATAGATGAACCTTCCTGGGAGGTGCCATGACTGAGAAGGCCCTTTCAAGTTTCTACTTGCCTAATCTCAAAAGATAGATGCACATGAAGCAGGACCTCCAAAGATGACCATAGCAGGTTCCAGGGGCGTAAGGAGGGGGGGCGGGGGGCGGATCGCCCCAGGTCTGGGGGTCTGGGGGGGCCCCTTGGCAATGCCAAGGGGCCCCTCAGAAGCTGGCTGCCTGGCGTCCCCGCCGCCGCCACTCACGTTGCCTGGAGCGCCACGTTCATGCTGGGGATCATAACGTAGAGTGAACCTTTGCAAGGAGACTGATCGATCTACTCGGCACTCGTGCCGTTCTGTCTAGCTTGAAAGAGAGAATGAGGCAACGTCCCTACTGTCGGAAGCGTCTTTCAGTGCGAGCCCAGGACTCCCGGTCTCGGTCGTGTGGACTCCGCCTCTTGCAATGCTGCGCTGGCTGATAGGAGGGGGGCGTGAGCCGCAAGGATTGGCCAAGGTAAAAGCATTTTCGGTCGTGTTGGTGTGTGCGGCTGCCCTCCCGCGCCGGTTGGCGGGGAGAGAGATCTGCTTTCAGGGTGAAGAAAACGTCGCTTCCGTCAGGAAGAAGCTGAAGTGCCCAGGTTTCTTATTTGCGAGATCTTTGCTGTGGAAGTGCTAGGCAGGCACGGCTTTGACATCGCCTGATGCGCCTCTGGCGGGTTACATTTTGACATAATGATAAATACACGCATAGCAGGAGCGATAGAGATGAACAGCTGTCAAGGGGTGCGTGTGTGTGTTTTTAAGAGGAACTTTGTTTTTAACTTTGAAGCTTCTGTTTCTATAATGAAACTCCAGTCTATAAACTCTATAATGAGACTCCAGTCAGATGAGACGATGTGACATACCAGAATGGCTGTTCCGGAGCATCATTTTTTTTAGGGGCAGGATCTTTCTCTGGAGCCACTGCAAAGCCTGTTCCCAGCTGTGTCAAGTGACCCAAAAGGATACAATGCTGGGTTGATAGTTTTGAAAACATTCGAGGGGCCAGGAAAAACAAAACTTGAGCAT
The DNA here is from genome assembly GCF_032191835.1 of Heteronotia binoei. Classification (NCBI taxonomy): domain Eukaryota; kingdom Metazoa; phylum Chordata; class Lepidosauria; order Squamata; family Gekkonidae; genus Heteronotia; species Heteronotia binoei. Next base: position 147,036,825 of record NC_083223.1, read on the forward strand.
ACATAGGCTGTCTTTTTGTATAGATCAGTGCAACTAGTACAGTACCCCCCTCAAGACTAAACACTGGATTGGAATGAGTCCAGAAAATCAGCCTTTTCCAAAAGAACCTGGAGCTATCCCACTCCCCACTGGCACTAGTACTTTATCCAAGAAGTTATATATTCAAAAGCTGGCAGTTTTCTAGGTACAGAGAGTTAAGGGGGGGGGGGTTGTTTTTTTATTTTTTGCAGCATGTTGACCATGGCCTATTTCAGAGGCTCAGTAACTACTTCTTTGCTCAAAGAGACCTCAACCAGTTTCTCCCAGCTCAGGCAGGAAGAGCTAGTCACACTTCTCAAAGGACTTATTTAGATTCCCAGGCAACAGCAAATGAAATGTGCCATAACAAAAGTGTTAAGACAATTTTGAGGGCATCTCAGATAAAGATTTTATCTGAATTGGATGTGACAGCACTAAGCAGATGAAATGGTGGTAGAAAACACAATTATTTATCATCACTCCATGGAGCAGACTATAGAATCCAAATCTTTCCTGAACCTTTTTTTACTTGTACTCTGGCCTTCATCTGCACTTTTTTTTTTGATGCTGCTTCTTATTATACTAAAAAGCAAAATGGGCTGCAACTAGAGGGAGAGCTCTTTTTTAAAAAAAGGTAAAGGTAGTCCCCTGTGCAAGCACCATTCGTTTCTGACTCATAGGAACTATGTTAATCAGCAATGGAATAAACTCTTCCAGTACCAGGCAAGGGCAACTAAAATGACTGAGGGGATGGAACAGCTTCCCTATGAAGAAAGGTTAGAGAAGGCAGAGCTCTTTAGCTCGGAGAACAAATGACTGAGGGGTGACATGATAAGGAAAAGGAAAGGTCCCCTGCGCAAGCACCAGTTGTTTCCGACTCTGGGGTGACGTTGCTTTCACGGCAGACTTTTTACGAGGTGATTTTAATGAAGGCATAAATATTATTACAGTTTTTTTTCAAGAGACCAAACCAAACAACAGAGAGACAGCAATATTTCAATATAGGGGATCATATACCAGGAGTGGCCAAACTTACTTCACGTAAGAGCCACACAGAATAAACAGATGTCTGAGAGCCACAAGACATGAACATCAGATGTTTGAGGAGCCACAAGACAGGAAGGAAGGAAGGCAAATCGATGGAGAGAGGGAGGGAGAAGTGGAAAGAAAGCAACTTTCACTTTGGATGAATTCTCCCAAGTCCAAGCTGCCTGCTGGCTTGGCTTGGAGATGTGATTTAAAGAGACAAATGCCTTCTCCAAGCCAGCCAATAGGTCAGTGGGGGCTTTGAGAGCCACACAATATGTGTGAATGAGACACGTGGCTCCTGAGCCGCAGTTAAGCCACCCCTGCCATGGCCATAGAAATCTCTCTCCAGGTCCTTCCCAATGAGGAGCTGTTAACACTGCATGGGCGGAGAGGAAGGAGCGTGTTGAAAACCACGTCAGTATGCCTGTTTTTGTTTTCCTTGTTTTTCTTGTAAGCTTGCTTAATATAGAAGTCCCACAAGTTGAGGGCACAAGGGGAACAGCTGGGCCAGCAGGCTGCTTGTGGCATTTCTCCCTGTCACATGGTGTGGTGGGGTAATCAGGTTATCAATCACATGACCTAGATTGCACCAGCAGTGCCATCTTGGGGGGGGGGGGGTGCCGCCCCCAAAGTGACACCACTTCCAGTTTCCCCCAAAAAAAGTGGTGGCCATTTTGGGGAAGTTACATCACTTCCTGTTTCCAGCAGGGCTCCCTTGCAAGTGGTGGCCATCTTGCGGAAGTGACATCACCGGAAGTGACATCATATCCTGTTTCTGGCGGCGTGCACACACGTAGGGGGGCCCACATAAATCTTGGGCCCCGGGCCCCCGAAGCCCTAGCTACGCCCCTGGCAGGTTCATAAGGGAGCGGGTGATCCTTCAGGTATAGAACATCATTAATGTATAGACTTTATTTTATAAACCAGCTTTTTATTATTATCATCCATCATTAAACTCCAGCTGAACAAGAAGTCTTGCACATGATTCTGGTTCCACGTTTCATGCTGTCAGTGGCTCCACCCCCCAGCCCACATAAAAGCACTTATTCTCTCTCAGTAGAAAACATATATTAAAACAGAGGCAGAGTTGTGTACAACTGGCAGCAAAGTACTTTAACAAAATAGCTCCTCGTGCTCCTATTCACTGTCCAGGGCCCGACAGGCTCTAGTTCATGAATTGCCACTACACAAAACAGATTGGTCACTTACTAGGCTTGTCACTCTGGGGATCAAAGACCTTTTCACAAAGCCTCAGCCCAATTTCTTACTTCACTTGCTGCAGATAAGCTCTCATTACCTCTTCTTCCTGCTTGTTGCTGGGTCTAGCATAGAGTTGAGTGGAAATCTTGGCTTTCCATGGATAGAGAAGTTTATGATTCCAAGGGTGTACATTTCTCTTTTCTCCTTGGCCTTTGGAATCATACTTTTGCAGCTTTTTCAAGCTTTTGAAGCTGTAGAGGGTGATGTAGATCAGAGTTTGGTCAGCCTCATTCTTGATATTATTTTTAAATATAATTTGCTTTAAGGTAATAGATGACTTCATCGATAATGTCTAGGTCTTTGGATTCTCTGAGTGTGGGACCCTTGAACTGACTTTTCAGTCAATCAAATGAACCTTTAATGGCATAATGAACTGGCTTTTAATGAGCAGCAAGGGCCAATCAGTTTGGTGTTAGGATCCATCAACGTTGAATGATAGGTCAGCGTATTGGGAGGCTGCAATCCAACCAATCTGAGGTCAAGATGGAGAACTTCCCCTTCCAGCAAGCAAAGCAACCAATCTTGCAACTGGGCAACCCTCTTCCTGTTTCACCCAAGGCAGGAAGTGAGAGAGAGCATTAATGTATAGACTTAATTATCACAAGGTGTCATATTAACTATTAGCTTAGATAGCTTTGAAATGGGATGAGTAAGATCCAGCAAGGATAGACTCATCAATGTCTTTCATTGTGTCTAAATAAAATGTACATGTTATGAGGAAGTATCTTTGAATATCAGTCACTGGTGGTCAGCCTGGGGTGGAGATTTTGACCTTTATGCCTTGTTTGAAGGCCTTCTGATAGCATCTGGTTGGCCACCATGGGGAAGAAGATGCTGGAGTATGTATGTGGATCTTTGACCTGATGCTGCACAGTTCTTACATTATCATGAATACCATCTCTAAGGCCAGTTGTATTTCCAAGCAACACTAATTTTCTGGATTGATCTCCAGTTTATTAGCCCTCGTGAAACTCATCACCATTTCTGGGTAACTGCAAAAGGAATCTCCTGCCACAAGTGGATGAGATGGAAAGGACAAATAGAGCTATTGATGCCAAATCTTTGCCTTCACTCTTCCAATCGAATCAAGATAATCAGATGAGGTTTTGATAATAAGGAATCTTATTAATCCACATTCATCATCATTAAAATACTGAACACTTCAATTCAGTTCTGAAAAATTGTTTCTTACATGCATTTTATTTATTTATTTATTTATATTTCGATTTATATCCCGCCCTTCCCACCAAAGTGGCTCAGGGCGGCTCACAACATATAAACTTACATAAGTTTAGCTTAAAAACAATTACATAGTAACAGTTAAAACAATAAATTAATAAAACATAGAACATAAAAACCAGCGGTCTGTCAAATGCATTCTAGCTCCATCCAGAAATTCTCAGTGTCAGTTAGTTGTTGTAGGCCAGCCGGAAGAGGACTGTCTTACAGGCCCTGTGGAACTGGCCTAGGTCCCGCAGGGCCCTCACCTCCTCCAGCAGCTGGTTCCACCAGTAAGGCGCCATTACCGAGAAGGCCCGATCCCTGGTGGCATTTAGATGTGTTATCAGGTGGGGAGGTTTCTTCCCCTTGGTTTGGCAGCAAAGGGTCAAAATGTTCCAGACCCAGGATAATGTTGGTCCATTTGATAACCTTGGTAATTATCCAGTGATCCAGTGTTTGTCATTTGATAACCCTAGTAATTTTTATCAGCTCAACTAAAAGCATTTATGCTTGGCATTTATATTATATTATTTGGTTATTTTCTAAAAATAAAAATGAATATTGGGGAATATTCTCCAGATATATGGTCTTAAAATGTCAGCTATTTACAGTTGTTTTCTCTTTGTCATTAATCAATGGAGGCTGTCCTGACAGGGGAGGTCACAACCCCATTAAGGAAAGCTGGAGAGGAGGGGAAAGCAGCCATAGAGAATCAACAGTTTGAAGTCACTGTCCTTCCATGCTCATATACATCAGGTTTATTTCAAGCTGGAGGGATGAAAATGTAGAATATATGGCAGAGTAGTGTAAGGGTTAAAGTGTTGGGCTAGGATCTGGGAAACCCAGGTTAGAATCCCACCCTGCCATGAAAGCTTATTGGGTGACCTTGAGCCAGTCACACACTCTCAACCTAACCTATTTCACAGGGTTGTTTTGAGGATAAAATGGAGAAGGTAATTATATAAGCCACTATGGGTCCCCACTGAGGAGAAAGGTGAGCTATAAACAAACAAACAAAATAGTCAAAAGGATGGCTCACCTCAAGTAGTCCTGTAGTAAGCTGGGGCATAATGACTGCTGCTTACATCTAGTGATTTTGCAATGTTCAATTCAACATGGAATTTAGTTTGTCAGCTGAGGTCAGAAATCAAAACCTTGAATGTTAATCCATAATGAAATTTCAACCTGTGTCTTTCAAAACCTCACATTTAGGTATGTATGTAAGCGTCATCAAGTTGCAACCAATATAAGATAACCTCCAGCAAAAAGCTGCCAAGGCATGTGAGGTGGCTTGCCACTGCTTTCCTCTGCAGAGCCTTCCTTTGTGGTCTCCTAGCCAAATGATGACCCTGCTTAACTTCCCAAGATCCTACAAGATTGAGCTATACCATGGCATCTTGCCTCCCACACTCTAATTTACTTTCTCCATACTTCCTTTCTCTTTGTCTCTTCTAGATAGTAAAAACAAAAAAAGGAGAAAATAAATACTGAGATGAAGCTCATATGTTTCATCTCTTTGAGAGAAAGACCATTTACAATTTAAAGGAAGATAAGAATTCCAGCCTGCCAAATTTTAATATTAGTCACTATGTCCATCTGAGGGTAGACCTTGAAGACTGATCTAAACCCTCAATTAGAGAAATATAAATCCTGTGCAACCTGAAAAATAATGAGAAAATAATAAATGATTCTTCAGGGAACTGGCATGATTAGTTTATACTGATGTGTGCTTGAAAAGGGAATACAAAGCAGATGGAGGTGATCAGACATACATATTGGTTGATATGAAATGCTAGAAATAAGAACAGAACCTTAGGGCTCCAAAACTGTTCCTGTGAGCACAAAAAATAATGCATTCTGGTTGTGACCTCTTCTGAAAGCATAGTCTGAAGGAAGAATCATCTTGAGCGTGATACTGGTCATTGCAAAGCAGTGTGGACTTCAAACATCTTGAAACCATTCTAGCTCTGCTCACCTTTTTCAAAGATTAACTAGCAATCCCAAATGAAGATGTGAATCCCCATTCACATTTGTATTCATGAACTTCTGTAGGGAACAGATAAGCTAAATGACAAGGATTTGTGCCAGCTCTGCATGCCAATCCTCCTTGTTGGATTGGGATCCATGGACACATGGATGAAATAAGTAATAAATTAAAGCCATGATGAAATAAATAATAAATTAAAGCCTGGAACTGACTGTTTTTGCAAGGAAGTCATGTTGTGGTTGGCAAGTATCATCAGTCATGAAAGGGTTAAGATGAAGTTTCTGTATGCTAATAGCAAGTTTAGCATAGAAACAGTTTAGAGTATATTCTTCCCACCAAAAAGGAGGTGGTTTTATTCTTAATGAGGTGACTGTTGGCTAATCAATATATTGGAGAGTGTTCATGCTGTTCTGAAAGTACACAAGGGATGGAGGTTTGATGGAAAACTTCCTTTAAAAATATCTTTTATTGAAGAAAGAATTTATATTTTAACAATACCAACAAAATCATTTATGTTAGGACAAACATAACTTCATTTAGATGCTTATCTTCATCTCTTCTTCATCTTCTTCTTTCTTCTCCCATAAATAAAGCCTATAAGATTCTCAAATTAAATTTAGCTCATTCTAATAGATTTACAATGTATCATCAAATTGGTCTACAAACTAATTATTCTACTAATAATTAGGCTTGGTCCTAAGAGATCACTGGGACCAGGAGGGGAGCAAAACCCCACCTTCCAAGGACCTAATAAATATTGGGAGAACATACCCAGACATCTACCACCATCCCATTGCTTTTGTAGCATCAGAAAAAACCCTTTATATTACCCAAATCCTATTATTAAACAGAGTCCAAACTCTCTTCAAGATCTTTGTGGTCTTCAGGAGTACATGATTGAGTTGTTTTCACCGGTGTGAGAGAACACTTTCCTTTTTCCAGCTCTGTTTTCTCTTGATGCAGATGGAGTAGGAAGAGAAAATTTTAGGGCAGCCAGAATTAATTCAGCAGAGGCAGAGTTGTAGGCAGTGTAAGAAGTTGAGCTGTGTTGAATACACAACTTGCCTGTACAGAATCAGCAATATCTTATTCCTAGGTCCTGTAGTTTTGCAGTCATGTCTTTAAGATCTAATTTTTAAAAATTCGAGAGGAAGATCTGGAAATACCTGAATCTTTGAACCCTGAAAGTCAAGACCACCTCACTCTCTAGCCTCTGCAAAGATCCTCTGCCATGTTCGGAGGTTCTTAAATTCTACCAGTATGTCTCTAGTATATGAAGAAGTAGATTTGTCACATACCTTGCCAAGTTCTCTGCAAAAGGGGAGTAACACCAGCTTCAAGGCTAAAAGTGCCCACTAGCCAATTCACCATAAATATATTCAAGTCTCTTCTAGCTTCAACATTTGGTTTCACCCCCTGAATTTTAGATGTAATTCATGACAATGATAGTCCAAAGACAAAATCCATTTCCATGCCCAAGCATTTACAATTCTCACAGGTAATTGACTCTCAAGCTCAGTAACTTTCTTAAGAGTTGTCTCTACCTTTCGATTTGTCTGTTTGTGAAACTCTTCTAACTTGTCCATTTATTGAAACGCTGGTTTCAACATTTCTGTGATATCATTTCTCAATTCTTGATACTGTTTATTTAATGCCTGCATTAAAAAGTTTGCAGAAAGCAGGCTGTCTTCAACCATCAGCTCACTCCTCCCCAGCATTGCAGATGAGGTAGTTGGACTGTCTATAGCTGGGAAGAACTCAGTTAAACACAAAGCACTTCTTTCTTCTGTTTCCCCTTCTTACCTCCTTTAGGAGCTATCTTTCAAAACAAAGATTTTTGCAGCACAAAGGGTAAAATTATTCAAATTTATAGCGGGTGAGTGGCAAGTGCTGAGTAATTGCTGCTGACTCAGAAACTGGTCACAGCCACTCCTGATGGAACACTTCCATTCCATCCTTCTTAGGGTCAAGGGAAACAAAGAAACAAAATGGAGTAGATCAGAACTAGAAAGATGAGAATTAGACTGTTGTTTTCTTTCCATGTAACACTTTCTCTAACTTGAAGTAATTATTTCATAGAAGTTAAACACACATGTGTCTGTGCTACATTATTCCACTGTACTTTGTTTACTCTGCTAAATAGCCAACATGTAAGGTTATGGGCCCAGAAACTCTAAGAAGCAGCTAAGTGTGTTTTAGTTTACAGGCAACAGGGATTAGAATGTTTTTAAGAGGAATCAACCTTTTTTATGGATTCATTTTTTTCAAAACCTATTAGACTTGCAAGCAGAAGGATTTTTCCCTAGAGCCCACTTTGAAGTGAGATAGCAGGAAGAGATCCCTTTTGTTTGATTTATGCGAGGAGAGGTAAATTTGTGCATCAGCAGGGAACGAAGAATTTAAACTGCCCACCTGCAAGAGTGACAATGTCTGTTGATCACAGAAGCAACACAGCTCACCAGCCTGTGAGTGAAAATATGTCCTCCTTCCTTCAAGCTCCAAAGTTAAATGACCAGAACTACCTAATGTGGAAATCAAGAGTTCTCTGTACACTAAAGATTCAGAAAGTATTGCATGCTATTAAAGAGGACTCCCCTCAGAATGCAAGAGAAAAGGGGAAATTACAGGAAACTAATGTAAAAGCATGCTTTGTAATACCTCCATAGGTGATAAGGAGAGCCCTTTAATGCGTAGCAGTAAAACTGCTAAAGAACATTGGTTAAAGCTGGAGAATAAATACATCCAAAAGATCAAATTATCATGCACAGCTCTTGAGATGGAAATTGTATAATTTTAAGCTGCATGAGGGGGGATGTTTCTGCACATTTGGAGCAAGTAACAGAACTCCAGGCTGCAGGAGCAAAGCTCACACCAGGAGAAATAAATGCTCTGATTCTGAACAGTTTTCCAAGCTCCTATTCTAGTCATAGAGACACAAGATCAAATAGATGTTGAGTATATTTTAAATTACCTAAAAAATGAGGGTATATAGAGATAGGTTACAGAGACAACAGAAGCCATTTTGTTTTAAGACTGAAGTGTGGAAATGAAGGTGTTGGATACTATAACTGCCAGCAGAAGGGGTACATTGCAAAATTCAGTAGAATGAAGAAAAGCATGGAGCAGCACAATGATGAGAAGGCACATGTTCCCATATACAGTGCTGCTCCAAGAAGGATGAGAGATAAAAGTAAATGAGAAAGGAAGCCTCCTCAGCAGTTCACATATGTTATATCCAATAAAGATCCAAATGTGAAGAATGTTTGGCTATTAGATTCTGGATCTTTTTCTCATGTTTGCCATGATAAAAATTGTTTTGTGGAACTGAATGAAGAGAGTGGGCATGATTTGGTTCAGGAAAATTTCCATTGTCTATAGAAGGAACTGAGACAGTTAAACTAGGAGTCTTAAGTGCTGCAGGGGGCATTCTTCTAAAGCAGGGGTGGTCAACGGTAGCTCTCCAGATGTTTTTTGCCTACACCTCCCATCAGCCCTAGCCATTGGCCATGTTGGCTGGGGCTGATGGGAGTTGTAGGCAAAAAACATTTGGAAAGCTACCGTTGGCCATCCCTGTTCTAAAGGACTGTGTTTTTGCTCCACAAGCTGATCAGAATTTATTGTCTGTTGAAAGGATTGTAAACAAGGGAAACCTGATCAAAGAGGATGTGTGTATCATTTTTCATCCTGAATTTGATGCTGAAATACTGGGAGAAAAGATGAAACATGTTGATGAACCAGTATATCATAAAGACAAAATAAATGCTCCCATTCTAATTGTATCCTAGCATGGCACAAGAGACTGGACACAGAAATCTTCAGTCTGTGCAGCAGCTGTGGTAGGAGTGTAATATTGAAATGACTGAATGTAGCCCTGACCTGGATAGCACAAGCAAGCCCTATCTCAGATGTCAGAAGCTAAGCAGGGTTGACTGTGGTTAGTACTTGGATGGGAGACTGTCCTTGAAATACCCAGCCAGGAGGACAGAGGCAGGATTTCAGCCACTTCTCTGAATAACCTCCAGGCCCCCAGTAGGGGTCAATCAGCACAGATTGACAAGACTTCCAGGTGCAGTTAAACACATACACATACCTAAAATACACAAATATTCAAAGAAAAAAGAAATGACTGAATATGATCACATGTAAGTTTACTGTGAAATCTGCTTGAAGGCTAAGGGAACTGCTCCAAGTTGCAAACAGCAGCAGGGTGTACGCAAGAGACTGCTACAGAAAGTCTACTCAGATTTAGTTGCTGAGAACATGAACAAAGGTAAAAGTGAAACAGATGGGAGATAATTGAGAGGACTGAGAATGAAAGTTTCCACTTGGACCCAAACCACAAAATTATGGATCTTGCCAGGTCTCTAAGAATGAAAGAAGCTAAAGGAGTAGTACTCCACTTGAATGGGCTTAAGTCAACCTTGGGGATAGAATGTTTTTCAAGTTGCCAAATCAACAACTGAGGCTAGATATGTATCTACTTCAAATTCATGCAATGAACTTGAGTGGATCATCTGTCTACTGAAATACTTTGATGTAGATGAGCCTAAACCAATAATCTTGTTTGAAGACAATCAGGCATGGATTTGGTGAGAGAGATGTAGCAACAAGGGCTGATTGAACTCAAATACAGGAGATGATTACTGACATACTCATCAAGCCACTTTCAAGAGGAATGTTTGAATACCTGCACAATAAACTGAACCTTCATGACTTCAGTATATGACACATGAGAAGGGGTGTTTGGTTTTTCAAGTAATTTCCCTTCGGTCATGAAAAGGCTAAGCTGAAGTTTCTGTAAGCTAATAACAGCAAGTTTAGCATAGAATCAATTAGGTGTAGACTAGATTCTTCCCACCAAAAAGGGGGAAGCTTTATTCTTTATGGGACCCTAAGATTGACTATTGGCTAATCAATATATTGGAGATAATTCATGCTATTCTGCAAGTACACAAGAGGCTGAGCTTGGGGGGGGGGGACATCCATTCCTTCCTTCTTAGGGTCAGAGGGATGAGTTAGTTACACTGTTGTGGTTTTCTTTCCATAAATCCTTTCCTTAATTTGAAGTAATTTTTTCTTAGAAGTTAAACATATATGTGTCTGTGCTGCATTATTGTACTGCATTTCATTTATTCTGCTAAATATGCAACAGGAAAACTATACTGCATTCAGAGATCACCATTAGGCCAAATGCAGCATCCTTCCCCATAAAGGACTTTGAACAGATTAACATAATGCATTAACACAACCTCTGTAAAACCACTTTGAAGCATCACATCAAAAGCTTGACTAATGCAAATTTCCAAGCAATGGAATGACAGGATACTTTGTCTGCAAGATCCACTTATTAACATCTCCAAATAACTGATTGACATGATACATTGTGTAGAATCCCTCATGCGGTCTCAGCCTTCTCTGTGTAGGGTGTTTTGCAGCATCTAAGCAGCTCTGTGGTAGGCGAGTAATGAATTACCTGAAGTAAAAAGACCTCAGGGAGCCATGAACACAGGAATTGACAAGAGTTGTGAACCAGCTGCTGCATAGTATCTATCTCTAACTGAAGATCACAGATGGCCCTAATGATCGCTGATGCTCCAAAAGACCATATGAATGGAACTTGCACAGGAGAGGTCTAGATTTCCTGAGTCACTTGCCCATAAGCCAAGGAAAGATGGGTTAAGATGTTCGCTCTCTGCCAACTCCTCTCCATCTGTTCCTGTGCACATCTACTGGTGCAAAAAGAGCTTCTGCCATCAGATGTGCAAGCCATTGGCAGCATTACTCCCTGCTGACATGTGAAGTTACCTGATCCTTTTGTGCTGCCAAGAAGAAGCAGGAGAAATTATGACATCTCCCAGTTTGTTACATCAAAAATACTGCTTGCTTTGGTGAACTCTGGAAAATGCTGAACACAGCAAGTTGTAGGATAATCATATTAACTACCTATTTGTAGTCAAAACCCACATTAAAAAATTATATTTTGGAGAATCAACTTCCATTTCAGTGGACTGGATCAGTCTCCCATATTTAAGACACATACTTCAGCACAGTTAATTTTGATCAAGCTAGCTACTTATATTTGTTTATAATTCAGATTTAGAGACAGCCTTCCCCTGAGTACACAGGGCTCAGAGTAGTGAACAGCAATAAAAAAAACATTCATAAAACAATAAAACAATTCCAGCAGTTAGGTAATATATAATTAAACATTCTCAGATGGTGCTAAAACATCAAAAATTCAAATTGTCTTGCAGGGGAGGTAGATCCAAGCAGAGTGAGGTAGAGAGAGCGCCAGGTAAGATGGTACCCATTGCTGTTCTTGACCAAAAGCCTGGTGAAGCATCTCATTTAGGATGCATGAGGGGGAGAGGAAATAAATTTGACGGTAGCATTTTGCTTTAAGCTATTTTTTTCAGTCGCTAAAGTATGCACTCTGTGGTAGGGATGTTAGTATAATATCTTCCCTCCATTGTGTGGGGAGGGATAAGGCTCAGTGGTAGAGCATCTGCTTCGCATGCAGAATGTACCAGGTTCAAACCCTGGCATCTCTGGATCAAAAGCATAAATAGTAGGTGATGTGATCTAGAAGTACTCCCCTCAAAGCAGACTGTACTAACCTTGATAGACCTATGGTCTGACTCAGTGTAAAGGCAACTTAATTTGCTCATCTGTGATTAGTACTTGCCACAACAGTTGGTGAGCTCACATGTTACAGGAATCTAGAGCGTGCAGCCTGCAGCGTAGCTGCTATTCTGCTTTCGCTCCGTTTGCCTCCCTGGGAGGAGGAGGTGGAGTTCGCCCGTTTGGGCGTGCAATTTTGGGGGCAGAGCATAGCCGTGTTAATGGCTAGCTCCACGTTCCCTCTGGAGCACTTCATCGGTGATCAGCCCTCCCGCCCACCCTGTATGTCATGTAGGCTTTGCTGGTTGCCTCATTTGAGGAGCCGGGTAGGAATTTTTTATGCTCCGGCTGTTTGGCTGTTGCTGGGGTGTGTTATTTGCCTACCCTGCATAGCATTACAGTGGATTGTGGAATTGGCTTAGGGATGATGCCTTTAAATAGGTGGTCACTTTAGTTGGCAGGTTTTTGGGGTTTAGGACACTATGCGGCTAGGGGAGGACTGCGAAGCATCCCCCTTTTGGGGAATTTGGGGTCTGGCATGATCAACCTTGGGTTTGGAGACCCGGGTTTGGAGAATGCAGACTGTCCAGGAGGCTCGGCTAGCGGGTGCCTTTCCAGCAAGATGTGCATCTGGGTTTGGGCCCTCTGGTGCAGGTCTCCCTGCTGGGCCTGCCTGGAGGGAGCTGAGTCGATCAGCTCCGGCTGGGGGGCTGGGTCTCTCGCCCGTTAATGGCAGGGGAGCGGTTGTGGTGACCCCTAGCCCTGGCCAGGCCGCTGGTGGGGTGCCCTTGCTGTTTATTCTGTTAAGTTAATAAAGTGGCCCAATTTTATTCCAATGTATTGTGTCCGACTCTTTATTCTGACCTTGGGGGGCAATATACAGCGTTATATAACAATACAGTCCTGTTACTTTACCTTTCATTTTCTGTTTACCACCTTTAACTGTAACTGACTCCCAAAATGAAGTTCATTTTTGGTTCTCAGATTCAGAGTACAGCTTTCTTCAAATAAAACAAATGATCAAGATTTTGGTTCATCTAACTCTACCCTGAAAACTTATACAGACACTTCATTTTTCAGGACTGGATCCTATATATGATGAAATCAAGATGGATTGCAGCAAAGAAAGGCTATTTATCCTGACAAAAGATTCTGAGGTATCATAGCCATAAGAAACTGTGACCATTTATATCTTCATTGTAGGCAATGTTAACTAAAGACTGACATCAGGTACTCTTGGATCTGAAAGAAACACATTTGTCCATTGCTTTTTAAAATAATATCCATACAAGTGTCATTCTGCTCTGTAAGAACATCAGCATTGCTGAAATGAATACCATTTAATTTGGGGACTGAGAATTCAGCAGTTTTCTTTGCAGCTGCTTTTGAACCTATAATCTTTGCCATGCCACTTACATAAGAATTCATCTAGGTTTGTGATTGCAAGGAGAATAGAATCAGCGGAGTGTGAGAAGAGCAAGAATGGGGAAATCATGAGGAATGAACCACATCTTCAAGGCTTGTCAAGAAACATAAAAAATGAGTGAACTGGTTATTTTTCAGGTGATGAGAAAATCTATCAGTGTTTCAAGGTGACATGACCATCCCCAAGTGCACGGCAGTCAGCAGTCAAGAGTCAAGGTCACAGGGGACAGGATCTGGCTTGCAAGTTGGATCTGGATAACCCTTTGCCTTTGACCACTGACTAAAGTCTCATTCAGAGGAAGTGTCATAAAACATTGTCATACAGCTGTTAATCTTAAATCACATGCTTTTGATGGCCATGATCAAGTTCTTATTTATATCACAAACTCTCTATTACATAAGCTGCCTGGACCTTTTAACAATTGCATCAGAAAAGAGGCATTCATAACCTGAACTATAGCTGTAGCATTGTGAGGCTATATTCTCTGCCTCCAACTGGCAAGGTCAGTCACTGGCAATCCTAACCATTACAAATGGCACTTGATAGCTAATTTCATCCTACAATTGGCTAATAGCATAATGTGCATTAAAACTTTTTTTTTTTTACTATAGAGCGGTTTGTGCTTGGGCCTGGGACATCTTGATGGAATGGTGTGGATCTCAGTAATGGGATCTGCGTGGCCCAGAAATTCTTCAGGGTTGAAATCCATCACTTTCTAGCCTCCCATAAGGTCAGAACCAAGGAAATGTGATGTGATGAAATTAATGGAACTTTTAAAAGATGAGAAACAACTTCAAACACATTACCAGAAAGTTCTATAATGGTCCATGTTACAAGATTGGAAAGGAATTAGACAGATTCATGAAAAGTGTTGCTATCTGAGCAACTTCACGCATATGGGAGCTTGTGAAGCTTCCTTAAATGGAATCAAACCACTTAACTCAGGACAGTCTATTCTATTCTGAGTCTTTCCCAACACTTACTGTTTAAGATCCTTTAACAGAAGTTGCTGGGGGCTGAGCACAGGAGCTTCTATGCACAGAGCATGTATTCTACCACTGACCCATGGCCCTTCCATCCAACTTGACCATATCTTAGCTACTCCTTGTGATGCACTGAAAAATGTTCTGACTAGACAGTTCTCTGTGCAGTCTAGAGTATCATTTGTACAGGGCTTGCTGTGTGAATTTGCATAGCTGCATACTGCATCTCCAAATTAGTCATAGCCACTGCCAGAAAAACATAGCACTACCAGGGAGACATGAGTGGGTTCTCTCATGCTGTAAGCCAAATAAAAACATGCTATCCCACTGTGTAGATAGATGCCTGAACACTTAGGTGAATAACATTTTAATCATCCCTCAGTGGGAGGCATGCATGTTTTTAACTCAAAGTGCCCCTAAGCCCTCGATTGCTGGAAACTGAGAATGAACAACCACAGAGGAACAGAATAATCCATTAATACTCTATGCTGTTAATACATGATTAACCAGGAAAAAATTGCTCCCATGGTAGTTTTTCTTGTGGTTTCCTTCCTTTTCACTTTACTTCTACTCCTGTGTCTCTTGCCCGCTTCATGTCACCACCAGTAGCAGTAGAACTTACATATAAAGCTAGATATAATGAGTACAGCATGGATGGATGCCCCAGAGGGTCCCCCCCCCCATAAAGATGGGTATGCTTTTTTCAAATTATAAACTGCAAATCAGTTGGCTTAGCCTGGAGTCACTCTGTTTAGGATTGCACTATAGAAGATGAGTATACTCCTTTTTTATTATAAACTGTGCAAATCAATGGGCTTAGCCTGGAGTCACTCTTTTTAGGATTGTGCTATAGATCTTTGCAACCAGAGGGAGAGAGTTGTTCATTCTTGAGGTTCTGTCATGCTTTAGCATGACTAAGAAAAAGAACACAGGATAGGACTGTAAAGAAGGGAACAGACATGGATCTTAATGGCCAGTCTCACCAGGGTCATGTGGTAAATTTACACACAAACATCACACATATCACAACAGTATCCAAGAGCACCTTTTTACAAGCCCCCTATAAAATTGAATGGCTGCCATTTACTCCCCTGGAGGCAAGGAAACCAGTGCAACTGGGAAGACTCATACAAGGAGAGCAAACACACCCTCCAGTGCATGGCCTTTTTCTCAAGGACTTTGTGTGAGCTGTACCTTTGAACATAAGAACATAAGAGAAGCGATGTTGGATCAGGCCAATGGCCCATCCAGTCCAACACTCTGTGTCACACAGTGGCCAAATATATATACAAGAACTCGTCGGCATTCGATGAAATTGCTGAGCAGACAGGTTAAAACGGATAAAAGGAAGTACTTCTTCACCCAAAGGGTGATTAACATGTGGAATTCACTGCCACAGGAGGTGGTAGCGGCCACAAGCATAGCCACCTTCAAGAGGGGTTTAGATAAAAATATAATAATAATAATAATAATAATAATAATAATAATAATAATAATAATAATAATAATAATAAATTTATTTTTATATCCCGCCCTCCCCCGCCAAAGGTAGTGTGTGTGTGTGTATAAAAATTTGCCACTGTGTGACACAGAGTGTTGGACTGGATGGGCCATTGGCCTGATCTAACATGGCTTCTCTTATGTTCTTATATATATAAACACACAAACATATATACACACTGTGGCTAATAACCACTGGTGGACCTCTGCTCCATATTTTTATCTAACCCCCTCTTGAAGCTGGCTATGCTTGTAGCTGCCGCCACCTCCTGTGGCAGTGAATGCCACATGTTAATCACCCTTTGGGTGAAGAAGTACTTCCTTTTATCTGTTTTAACCTGACTGCTAGCAATTTCATCAAATGCCTATGAGTTCTTGTATTGTGAGAAAGAGGAAAAGTACTTCTTTCTCTACTTTTTCCATCCCATGCATTACCTTGTAAACCTCTATCATGTCACCCTGCAGTCGACATTCCTCCAAGCTAAAGAGCCCCAAGCGTTTTAACCTTTCTTCATAGGGAAAGTGTTCCAACCGTTTAATCATTCTAGTTGCCCTTTTCTGGACTTTTTCCAATGCTATAATATCCTTTTTGAGGTGTGATGACCAGAATTGCACACAATATTCCAAATAAGACCGCACCATCGATTTATACAGGGGAATTATGATACTGGCTGATTTGTTTTCAATTCCCTTCCTAATAATTCCCAGCATGGCGTTGGCCTTTTTTTATTGCAATCGCACACTGTCTTGACATTTTCAGCGAGTTATCTACCACAACCTCAAGATCTCTCTCTTGGTCAGTCTCTGCCAGTTCACACCCGATCAACTTGTATTTGTAGCTGGGATTCTTGGCCCCAATGTGCATTACTTTGCACTTGGCCACATTGAACCTCATCTGTCACGTTGACGCCCACTCACCCAGCCTCAACAGATCCCTTTGGAGTTCCTCACAATCCTCTCTGGTTCTCACCACCCTGAACAATTTAGTGTCATCTGCAAACTTGGGCACTTCACTGCTCACTCCCAACTCCAGATCATTAATGAACAAGTTAAAGAGTATGGGACCCAGTACCGAGCCCTGCAGCACCCCACCACTTACCGTCCTCCACTGCGCAGACTGCCCATTTATACTCACTCTCTGCTTCCTGTTAATTAGGCAGTTTTTGATCCACAAGAGGACCTGTCCTTTTACTCCATGACTCTCGAGCTGTCTAAGGAGCCTTTGATGAGGAACTTTATCAAAAGCTTTCTGGAAGTCAAGGTAAACAACATCTGTTGGGTCTCCTTTGTCCACATGTTTGTTCACCCCCTCAAAGAAATGCAACAGGTTAGTGAGGCAAGATCTTCCTTACAGAACCCATGCTGAGTCTTCCTCAATAACCCGTGTTCATCAATGTACTCATTCTGTCCTTGATAATGGTTTCTACCAACTTTCCCGGTATTGAAGTCAGACTGACTGGCCTGTAATTTCCTGGATCTCCTCTGGAACCCTTTTTAAAGATGGGGGTGACATTTGCTACCTTCCTGTCCTCAGGAACAGAGGCAGATTTTAATGAAAGATTACATATTTTTGTCAGAAGATCCACAAGTTCAACTGAGTTCTTTCAGAACTCTTGGACGTATACCATCCGGACCTGTTGACTTATTAGTTTTTAATTCGTCTATCAGTTGTAGGACCGCCTCTCTTGTCACCTCAATCTGACTTAGGTCTTTCAACACCCCTTCCAAAATTAGTGGTTCTGGAGCTGGCAAACACTTCTCATCTTCCACAGTGAAGACTGAGGCAAAAAATGCATTCAGCTTCTCAGCCATTTCCCTATCCTCCTTCAGTAATCCTTTGACCCCTTGGTCATCCAAGGGCCCCACTGCCTCCCTGGCTGGTTTTCTGCTTCTAATATATTTGAAGAAATTTTTATTGTTGATCTTTATGTTTTTTGCAATATGCTCTTCATAGTCCCTTTTTGCCTGCCTGATCACAGTCTTGCATTTGATTTGCCACAGCCTGTGTTCCCTTTTATTAATCTTATTTGGACTAGTTTTCCACCGCTTAAAGGAGTCCTTCTTACTTTTTACAGCTTCCATCACTTTGTTTGTTAACCATGCAGGCCTTTTCTTATACCTGTTTGTGCCTTTCCTAACTTGTGGTATATATTTTATCTGAGCTTCTAGGATTGTAGTTTTAAATAGCCTCCAAGCTTCCCCAAGGGTTTTGACTGTATTTACCTTTCCTTTCAGTTTCCTCTTCACATGCCTCCTCATCTCAGAGAATTTACCCCTTTTAAAGTGAAATGTGGTTGTGCCGGTCTTTTGGGGCAACTCTTTATTTATACAAACGGTGAAATCAATAATGTTATGGTCACTGCTCCCAAGCGGTGTGATCACTTTGTGTGTAGAGTATAGAGAGATTCTCTGCATCCACAATCAAGCTCTGTTCAATATCCAAATTCTTTCTCTACTATGTTCTATCAGAATGAAGAGCATTTTGCTAGTAGTGAATAAGTAGCATAAACAATCAAATGGGTATATTTTCCTGCTACCTAGGAAAGACATATTTTCTGTATATTTTCCAGTGTGTCACTGAAACCCAACTCCCAAAGTTTGCAATTTTTGCTGATTCAGATCTCAGCATATTCTAGAAATGATAGAAACAACAAGGAAGGAGATTGGCTTCCAGCTAAAGAAATCCAGATTGATATTATCCTAATGAATGATATCCTCCTACAGTAAGGGTCTATTCACTACCAAACACTGAATAGTGACTGGTTTTGATGACTACATTGACTGATTTTGATGACTATCATCTGCCCAGTTCATGTCCATGCCTAGAGTAGACACATTTAAATCAATTTTAATTCTCTTTTTTGGGGAGAAAGACTAAATCATCCCACGATAAGGAGGTTTCCAAAGGATTGGATCCAAAAATAGATGACTTTATTAGAAGCTTATCAATATGTTCTTGAGAAAAACTCAAAATATTGTCCCATTCCATGTGGACAAAAAGACTCACGTGGAATATCCACTAGTAACAAGAAAAGAAAGAGCCACACTAGTCACAGGGGATGAAAAATAAGTCCAAGGCCAATGGTGCAAAATCAGGTAATATGTATTTTATTACACAGTTAAATTTCCAAAATTTCACCAACAGTCTTCATCAGGGAAATGAGTAATATAGTCTTATAATAATAAAATATATTTTACCTAATTTTACACCATCAGCCTTGATCTTATTTTTTTTTATTTCATGTGACTAGTGCAGCTTTTTGTTTTGATAGCAAGTAAATGTACAATCTCCAGATCAGCTTATCTTCCTGATAGAAGACAGTGCCCCTTAACTTATGCACTAACAACTCTTCTTAGCTGTGATGAGAGAGTGAGAGAGAAAGAGAGAGAGAGAGAAGGGCTAAGCAAGTTGATTACCCCATCATGTGTCAATTAGCATAGTATTTTTGTACAATACACGCACACAAAATCGTATTTTTGCACATAACTAGGGGAGACTCATTCTGTGGAGTATGGCCTAGTTGATATAAAAGGAAGAATATCAGAACAGAAATTCTGTGTGGTGTTGGAGCCCTAGCTAGAAGTGGAATGAGACAGGAAAGGGAGTCTCTAGACACAAAGGTTGCAGAAAATGTGGAAATCAGAAGAGGGAAGCAAGACTGCCCTGCTGGGGATCTTCAGCCTTAATCGTAAGCTCGTAACACCTTGTTTTAGGTAACTATGATTTATGGATGGAAACTGGTAAGGGAGGGAGATTTTTGTTCTAAATTGTAATTTTTAGAATTATTGTATCAGGCTGTGTTATCTAATGGGGAGTTCATTTGGGAAGCAGGTGCACAGAGTGTTCAGCTGGTGACTTATTGGGCCACCAACAAGAGGAAAGAGATGGACTTGGGTGTGGCAAGCTGTGGAGGAGGGGAAAGCTAATTGTTTGGACTTTAAGAGATCACTGTTCTATTGTGTTACTATGATCTGTGTTTTTGTTACATGATATGATCTTAAGTAAAAAGTAAAAAATGTTTTATTCTCTTTAAATTATTGCAAGTTTCATTCCAAGTTCTGCCCCACAGAATTCACAAGATGGGATTACAGTATAACACTCGGGCCTTTTCTGCACAGTTTCCTACTCCATATCAGGTCAGGATTATGCGCCGGATTTAGTGAAGGATTTTGCACATTCTGCTCCTGATCAAATTTTTGGTCCTTCTTTTCTGCCTCTAACATGGGTTTTCTAGACTCCTGATTTTTGCAATGTCCAGAAAACTCGCATTAGAGGCAAAAAGGACCAAAAATTTGATCAGGAACAGATTGTGCGGAACTCTTCACTAAATCCAGCAAACAATCCTGACCTGATATGGAGTAGGAGACTGCAGAAAAGTCCTCAGAATGCTGGAATAGGTCCAAGAGAGGCACAGGTTCAAATTTCTAACCTATGTGGTTTTGTATCAGTTTAACTTCCCCTAACTGTAGTTTAGTGAACAGACAATTATTTGCTGAACAGACTATCCAGAGCAAAGAACTTCAGTTGCCAGAGTGTCCTTGGGAGAAGAAATGACTATTGAACCAGTTTAAACTTGCACAGTGGATAAGTCATCAGTCTATATTAGAACAGCACAAAGTAGAGCTGCTGTCTTTTTTTGAGTGGAGGCTCTATGCATTTAACTTCGCACAATAAATCAAAATTAATGGATGAAGCCTTTGATGCATGCAACTGCAGCAATGAAAGAAAGTTGCATCTGTTGATTACCTCCTGGCATACACATTTAAATGTGAAAGCAAGCAGCCTGGCTTCAGGTACCTTTTTCTGAATCTTAGAACAAGATCAAACACGGTGTTTGAGTTCCATGATTGGAGCTAATGTGACCTTAACAATGGCCGTGGGAGTGATCTGGATTTGGAGCATGAACTGGGGAAGGGGGCAATTAATCCTTCCCTACTACCTTCTTGCTGTCTTGAAATGGTTCCTTCAGGCTCTTTTAAGCAGTGGAAAGGATAGTTATCCCTATTGTGCCTGTCTTTTTTCCCTATTGAGGTTATGGCTGCTCATTCAGTTGCCAGTTTTATTAAGGACATTGAGCAGGAGGAAGATTTAGCACAAGTTAGCCCTTCTCCCTGTGTTATGGCTTCAATAAATATTTCCTCCCATGACTGCTTCATGTGTAGTTTGGTTGTCATTATAAAGAATACCATGTAGCAAAAAATTCCATTTCACTTTTCCCTTTGAAACATAAATGGGTGAAAGGCAGCTATGCAATTCAGACAGAACCAATAAAGATCTCTTCAACAATAGGGACAGACATGGAAGGGCTAAGCAAGTCAATTACCTCATCATATGTCAATTATCATAGTATATTTGTGCAAAACAGAATTTAAAGAAATCTAATATCTAGCTTGCAAAGGTAACAGTTGCGTCTTGCAGAATCTTGCAGAATTATTTGGACATACATTCTAAAAAGTTCCATTTTTTGCATTCTTCTAAAGGATGTAGCACAATACCTGAGCTAGATAGATGTTCTACTGCTATCTTTCTATAGACTACTTAGTTTCTAGTGCTGATCCATGTGGGGATGCTGTGGTGTTCATGAACCAGATTCAGAATGTTGTAGCCTTTTAGTCCTTTTATTCGATAATTTTATTCACACACATCTTCAAACCACTTAGTTCAAAGCAGTCCCATTGAAATTCACTGAGTAAGCAGTTTGAAAATTCTCAGCATCCAACTGAAATGGCAACTTTAGCAGGGAACTGTTTTTCAATTCCAATCAACCCCTTTTGTTTGCTTCTTTCCTGTGATGGGGAGGCTTCTCTCTTCCACTCACTAACACAGCCTGATAATCATTGGCAGAGCTGCCTCCACCTCCACTCAAAAAGTGCTCTGTCACCAAAGCATCTGGGAGATGCTGAAAAGGAGAAAAGGCATTTTGCTACAACAGCTGTGGCCCATTCAGCACACTTCTCAAAGTACATCCTGATTGGAATAAATTACACTGAAGGCTTCTGAATCCTGAAAGGGAGTGGAATGTTTACAGTACATTATACAGGATCAGATGCCAGCCACAATACACACAGATATGCCTGGAGGTTTTTTTCCAAAGGTTTGACTTTGAAACATTATAAATATTAAAATCTCAGATTTAATTTTGTAATACAGATTTATTTCACAGGCAAGAGCTTCCGAAAAATCAGATGGAGTGGAGACCCTTCAGGGCTGAGCTGCCTGGTCACAGAATGCCACAAACAACCCATTTCCTACTCATCCCCCGCTCAATTATTTTTTTCCTATATTATTATATACTAGCAGTAAAGCCTGTTGTAGGAAGACATTCAATGGGCCCTAGAAAAATATTTTGGAGGGGAGTGATAAATGTGTAGGTTGCAGGAAGGAAGGAAGATAGACAAACAGAAAGAGACAGAGAAAGAACAGTAGGAAAAAGATGGGGAGAAAAGAGTGAGAGAAAGAGAAAAGGAAGGAAGGAAGGTAGAGACGGACAGAGGCTGCAATCACACACATTAAATAATGCAGTTTCAATCCAGTTTCAAAGCACTTTCCATCTGGATTTTGCCACTTCACACAGTAAAATCCAGTTGGAAAGTCCATTGGAAGTGAATCCCCAGGTAACAGGGGCAGGGGATCCCCTGGTTTAGAGGCCCACTTCAGGGTCATCAGAAAGTCAGCGGAGGAAGAAATGTCTGCTGGGCATTCCATTATTCCCTGTGGATGATTCCCATAGGGTATAATGGAGAATTGATCCGTGGGTCTCTGGGGCTCTAGGGGAGTTGGGGGAGTTTTAGATAGAGGCATCAAATTTGCAGCTTAGCATCCAATGCCTCTCCTCAAAACACTCTCCAAGTTTCAAAAAGATTGGACCAGAGGGTCCAATTCTATGAGCCCAAAAAGAAGGTGCCCCTATTCTTCATTATTTCCAAAGGAGGGAAGGCATTTAAAAGGTGTGTAGTCCCTTTAAATGTGATTGCCAGAACTCCCTTTCTGCATTTTGGTAGGAAAAATCCCATGCATAGTTATAGGGTGGGGGAGACTTGTCTTAGCACAAGATCTAGGGGTCTTAGTAGATCATATGCTGAACATGAGTCAACTGTGTGATGTGGTGGCTAAAAAGGCAAATGCAATTTTGGGCTGTATCAACAGAAGTATAGTGTCCAGGTCTGCTATGATAAGACCTCACCTGGAATATTGTGTTCAATTTTGGGCACCACATTTTAAGAAAGATATAGACAAGTTGAAATGGGTCCAGAGGAGGGCGACGAAGATGGTGAGGGGTCTGGAGACCAAGTCCTATGAGGAAAAGTTGAAGGAGCTGGGGATGTTTAGCCTGGAGAGAAGGCAGCTGAGAGGTATATGATCACCATCTTCAAGTACTTGAAAGGCTGTCATATAAAGGATGGTGTGGAATTGTTTTCTGTGACCCCAGAAGCTAGGACCAGAACCAATGGGTTGCAATTAAATCAAAAGAGTTTCCGGCTCGACATTAGGAAGAACTTCCTGACCGTTAGAGCGATTCCTCAGTGGAACAGGCTTCCTTAGGAGGTGGTGGGCTCTCCTTCCTTGGAGGTTTTTAAACAGAGGCTAGATGGCCATCTGACAGCAATGAAGATCCTTTGAATTTGGGGTAGGCATTTGTGGGTTTCCTGCATTGTATAGGGGGCTGGACTTGATGACCCTGGAGGTCCCTTCCAACTCTATGATTCTATGTTTCTATGATTCTAAGGAAGGAAGATAGAGAAATGACAGGAAGACAGGCAAGCAGGCATGAAGGTAGGCAGCCATTAGAAGTCTGCCTTTTACCCCCTCCCACTTGCAGGTGGGGAGGGGGGGTGCAAATGAAAGGAAGCCTTCAAATTACTTCCTGCCTCTTAAAGCAAGCAGCCCACTGTAGCCTAATTTGAATAGAAAGAGTGAAGTCTATTTGCAGGTGGAAAAGTGACTTGAGTATCGAGAGCATAGAATATACAGAGTCTGTTTCTTTGCTGCTGAACTCCTCCCTCCCCTCATTGTGATGAAACATTCCTTTTCTGTTCGTTGAAGAGATTTAACTGTTTTCTGTCAGTGTATATAGTTATTAAATTCTGTTCAGTGTTATTTAAGCAAGTATGTCTACCACATGATATTAGTTCACACTGGATTCAACCACAGACTGTGCTGTAAATGAAGAGGCAGAATATTGCCCCTAAGGAGTTTCTGGCATATTTATAAATAATATATATATACCTCACCTCCTGATCAGTAGGGGCATGTGTGTGTGTACTGGGTGAATACAACTTTGGTAGGGAGTGTTAGTTGGAGGCAGCAAAATGGTGGCAGCATTGTTTTTTTTTTTTTTGGGGGGGGGGTGATGGACTGAGGAGAGGCAGTAGTGATCAATAACGCTCCAGTAGAACCTCTCAGTAGAAAACTGCCTCCCTCAGACATCAGAGGATGACTGGTGGGGTTCTGGCCTGACAGGGCCAGCAGTAGGCAGGTCACAGAGAAGAGTTTATATCTCTTCTGTCATTACATTTTATGATAAACATGGCCTGGCCCAAGAAGGTCTTATTTATGTCAGATTTGGCCCTCATAACAAATGAGTTTGACACCCCTTGTACATGGTAGTTCAGTGAATTAATCCCTTCCTCATGATTAGCTATGATAACGGGACATAATAAATAGATCCCTCTCGGAGGGGCGTTTTCCATCACCTCTGAAAGAGGCTTTGGTCCGCCCCCTCCTGAAAAAATGTACAGCAGACCCGGCCGAATTGGCAAATTACCGACCGGTCTCTAATTTACCGTTTTTAGGTAAAATTATTGAGAGGGCAGTGGCGCTGCAACTACAGGGTTTTCTGGATGACACTTCCGTCCTAGACCCTTGCCAGTCCGGCTTTCGCCCGGGCCACGGGACGGAGACAGTGCTGGTCGCCTTGGCGGATGACCTCCAGCGGCAACTGGATAAAGGTGGCGTGGCGGTGCTGATGTTGTTAGACCTGTCGGCGGCGTTCAACACGGTCGACCATCAGCTACTGACCTGCCGCCTCGTCGACATAGGGGTTAGGGGGCTGGCCTTACAATGGCTTTCCTCCTTCCTCAAAGGTCGGGGACAAAGGGTGGTAATCGGGGGTGAGCTTTCCCGGAGGCGCACACTAGATTGTGGGGTGCCTCAGGGAGCAGTTCTCTCTCCGATGTTATTTAACATCTACATGCGCCCCCTTGCCCAGATTGCCTGGAGTTTTGGACTGGGTTGTCATCAATATGCGGATGACACCCAGCTCTATCTGCTAATGGATGGCCGGCCTGACTGCGTCCCAGTGAATTTAGACCGGGCACTGCAGGCCGTGGCAACCTGGCTTAGGCTGAGTGGGCTGAAGTTGAACCCGACGAAGACAGAGATCCTTTGCGTGGGTCGCGGCGCTCTGGGGAAGGAAATACCTCTCCTGGTTTTTGACGGTGCGCCGCTGAAAGCGGCGGGCCAGGTCAGGAGCCTGGGAGTCCTACTGGAGCCTTCACTATCAATGGAGGCACAGATAGCGGCCACTGCCAAGTCGGCGTTTTTCCACCTGAAGCGGGCAAGGCAGTTGGCTCCTTTCCTGGAGCGCCGGGACCTGGCAACAGTGATCCATGCGACGGTCACCTCAAGATTGGATTACTGTAATGCCCTCTACATGGGGCTGCCTTTGTGTCAAACCCGGAAGCTGCAGCTAGTGCAGAACGCAGCGGCCAGGCTACTATTAGGACTCCCGAAATGGCAGCATATACAGCCGGGGCTGCGTGAACTGCACTGGCTGCCAGTTACATACTGGGTCCGCTACAAAGTGCTGGTTATCACCTTTAAAGCCCTATATGGCCGAGGACCTGCCTACCTGAGGGACCGTCTCTCCCCATATGAGCCCCAAAGAGCACTGAGGTCAGCAGGGAAGAACATGCTGACCATCCCTGGGCCAAAGGAGGCAAAATTACAGAGTACCCGGGCACGGGCCTTTTCTGTTACAGCCCCGTGCCTCTGGAATCAGCTCCCAGAGGATGTGCGGGCCCTGCGGAATCTGGACCAATTCCGCAGGGCCTGTAAGACCATTCTTTTCAAGCAGGCCTTTGTAGACTGCTGACAGGATGGCTGTTCAACCCACCAAACGATTTATCTAGTGATCTCTGCCATTATATAAATGCACAGAATAACATCAGGAATATCACCGCCACTGTTAAATTATGGAATGGCTTAGACAACCGGAACTGGTTTTAGATATTGTTGTTTTAAATTATTGTACGATTTAAATGCTGTTTTAAACTTATTATATATTGTATAATTTTACTGAACTTGTTGTTAGCCACCCTGAGCCTGCCTAGGCGGGGAGGGCGGGATATAAATAAAATTTATTATTATTATTATTATTATTATTATTATAACACACCCTTAATTCATGGAAGGATCAAACTGGCAACCATCCCTGTCTTAAGCCTATTGTTCCCCCAGATGCAAACATCAGTTCATAGGTGGTTCTTTGTCCACCCTCTAGATGAGTTTCAGATATTAGTGCACTGCAGTTACTTTTGGGTTGTCACTTGTGCATGTATAATTTTCCCACCTGACAGTAAGTGAGCAGCAGGTGGGGGCCAAAGCTGGGACCAGTTTTGAGCCAAAAAGTTTGATTACTGGCCAATTTGATTTTACTAATATGGTTTTTCTGAAGTAGAGTTGCCAGGTCCCTCCTGGCAACCAGTGGGGACTTACCAGGAGAGGGAGGGAGGCCCAGCAAATGTTGCAGCAACATTACCCAGAAGTGACATCATCGTGCAGCAACATTGTGGCAAAGTTCTGGAATTTCGGCAAAGCTCTATGGTAAAATTATCTTCTACCATAGAGTTTTTGCCCAAATACATTGCCCTGATGTCACTAAAGTGATTATGTCAATTCTGAGTCACATTGGAAGTGATGTAAGCATGTCACTGCAACTTTGACTAGGCCTTACTCTTTTTCAGGGTAAGTCTCCTCCCACTATCCAGCTGATCAGTGACTGGATGGTAGGGCCTGGTGGAGGGGGAGCCCTGCCTCCACAAGGAGAACTGGCAACTAGCCTGAAGAAGATAAGCAATCCAGCCGCTCACGTGTCTTTGGATGCCTGTGCTCTGTTAAATGTGGATGGCATCATCTCATAGTCAAGGACGCTGCCTGCTGTCTTCCAGGCAGCCTATAGGTGGAGGCTGCCTCGAGGTCATTAAGTCTACCTGTAAGTTCAGGGGGATGGGAGGCAAGCAGGAGCATATCTGAAGGCATCTACTGTAACAGACACTCTCTCCTTCTCTGCATGCCTACTGCCTTCTGGTCACAGCACTTCTTTAAAGTTTTCTAACTTAGGTGTCAGGTGATGTCAATCTGCTGGTGGTTAAATACTTGTCATGGCTTGCGACTTATCCCACTGTGCCTATCTGGAGCATCAGTATATTACAGCCCACTGAGATTCTTGCCACACCTGACTACCTGCACATGTTTGTTGTCCTCACTCCAGAGTAATTACATTTTTCTCCCCACATCAATTGACTTCTTCTTGCCTTCTATTCCCTTGCTTCCTCCCCTCTTGTCTCTCACTTGCCTCATGGTATAGTTGAAAAGTGTTTGCCCAGATCTGGCCAATGGCTGGTTAGGAAACCTTCTGGGTACATTTGAAATTCCCTAATAGATAAATTTCTGCATATAAATTAATAAATAAAATATTCCCACCATTGCCATTTCTAATATGAACTCTTATCTTACACCCACTTGGACCCAGTGAAACCCCTGTAATTGGGTTAAGGCACTGACTGATAACTCACTCTTCCATGTCACCTGCAGCACTTGTGGTCAGAACAACAGCAATGTTGTTCTGTGTGATCAGAGCAACGCAGATTTCAATTAAGTTAGATTTGAAGCATATGGTCACATGGGAAAATAGGTGATAAACCAAGCTGGAATAATAGTCACACTGTTCTTTGAATAAATGGTTAATTCATCGCATCAGGCAGATCATGTATGCTTTAGCCATTCTGGATAGATGTGTGCAGGAAGTGTTAAAAAGGTGAGCTTTTTACTCTTCCACTGAATGCTTATGGATGGCATCTGACTATAATTTCTGTTGATGACTGCATATGGGACCAAAGACTGTTATTTCTTCTAGGTTAATTAATCCAGAGTTAAAAGGTGTGATCTTGCATATGACATATAAAAGCAGTGTACTCAGATGCTAAGGAATCAGCAAATTATGAATTTTCTCTCTTCTTAACAAATCTGCATTACAAAGAGTCATGTCTGCAACTCACAAGTGACTGAAACAGTCATGTTCATTATGACGCAGTGCTAACAGAAGTTTCCATTCCACATAACAAAAAAGTCCATGCTATTTTTTTCTGAATCATTGAGACCTGTTTTGTTGAAGTCTGTAGCCTTTTCATTTGTGCCGCACTTGGCATTTAATAGGGCAATATAATGTTAAGACAGATTCACATGCTGTATCCCTTATAGCGAGGGACACCGTGGATTTTGCCATGAACATGTTTGAAGTTGGAACTCACTGTGTTCAAAGGTGTCAAAGCTGAATACTCAATCTATTTGGCTCATGCTAACCAGCCTCGAATCCCTGCCAAACTAGTTTGCATTAGGTTTTTGCATAACTGCACATGCACAAAAATTTTGCCAATTCAAACTGATTGGCAGCTATTAGCATCACTAAGGACTATTTTAGACAAACACCACAGGGTTGGATTTTATTGAAGCACAGAATTTGTTTATGACTGATTTATGCTTGCTCTAATTGTCTATCTAAACGGTTGCCTGCTGAGCAGAGCAGTTACACAGCAAGGGTGGGAGGGTAGGAAAACCCAGTTGGGCTGTGCAATAACATGCCTGGAACCAAGCCAACTGCATTGTACTGCATGGTTAGGAAGGAATATGCTAAAGGAATACAGTGAAGCAAACACAAATGAACAGATGGACGAACTATTCAACTGATCATTGAAAAATTGGATCCCTTTTCTTGACTGGCAAACAAGACATGAGTGGAACCAGCAGGTATTCAAGCACACCTGATCC
Source organism: Heteronotia binoei (assembly GCF_032191835.1). Taxonomy (NCBI): domain Eukaryota; kingdom Metazoa; phylum Chordata; class Lepidosauria; order Squamata; family Gekkonidae; genus Heteronotia; species Heteronotia binoei. The sequence goes on from NC_083223.1 coordinate 147,065,918, forward strand.
CTCACCTTCATAGAACACATTTCAAACACACACCAGTCATAATTATTTGATTTTGGTTCTCTTGTACCTGTGGCAGTTGCCTCCTTCTATATTGTTCTACTTTGCACATGGCCATCATTTTAAAATTTCCATTTTGGATAGCTATTAGGAAATTTACAAAAGGAACTGATGATCAAAGAACTAGAACATATATTCTTGCCAGTGCATGGAATTCTATTGGATAGTAATATATGTGCAAAGGAATTTTTCTATTCAAATGGGGAAAATATCTTAGTTTTCAATTCTCTGGTTTCAATTTTTATATTTACCTATGGGTTATCATTTCAGTATATCTATATCTTATATTTGAAAAGAATCTAATGAACATGGTACATCAGTGGTATAGAACGCCACAGAAATTTGAAAAAAACAAACGCTCTTGATAGAGTCTTGTTGGTATTGTAAATTTACTAACTCTGCTTTCCTGTATATGTGGTAAATGTCTGCGGGGGGGGGGGGATGTTTATAGATACAATGAAGCAAGGACTAAGATTGGAGTTCCCTTTTGGACTACAGATTTATTACTCAGTTGTACACCAGTTTCCAAAGAAAGTCTGCAGGATCTTTCTGCATTTAATCACAGTAGCTAGGTTTTTGTAAAACAATGAAAATAGGATATACTGTACTTCCTAATGCTTAAGAATGGGTTCATAAAATTAAAGAAATATGTTTGCTGATTAAACTCATGGCATTGAGAAACATACTAGGCTGGCCAACACTTTTCTTGGCACCTACCAAGTGTTTTTAGAAAGTAGTTGGGCCCAGGTGGGGGTTTTGCCCAGCAGGACTTTTGAGTAACCATTAGGGATCTGATTGGTTGTGTAGATTATCCCTATGCCATGAAAAGTTTCAGCTACCCATTTCCATATAATAGGACTTTATTGAATGCCAGGACATTCCCCCCAGGTTATTGGCAATCCTGGGTAAGTGGGGGGGGGGAGTATTCTTATTTAACATTTACATTCTAAAGTGATTGAATGTAGCTGCTGATTTTGTCACATCTGCCATTTTTAGACTATGTCTCCTTTGCCTTGAAAGTTTCCAGTAGTTTAGCCAGAGATAAATACAAGGCAAAGAAACAAAGCAAAAGGATGATTTTGTATAAGTTTGAAAAGAAACTTAATGAGAAAGGTATGTGTTGCCAAGAGCTAGCATTGTAAGAAGATAAAGAATAGGCAACCAAGTGGCAAAATACAAAACAGTGAACAAATTAATCAAATTCCAATAATTACCTAATTTGAAGTTGATGGGACAGTGGTTGCAGTTTTTGTAAAATACCTTATTGTACTGTCTATGAAAAGAAGGATTTTGCCAATAGAGAATCAGAAATTCTTAATCTGGAGCATCTTTGTTATATATCTGGATCAATATATATTATACTGCTATCAATCTGGAATGGCTGATTAGTTTAAGATGACATAGTAGGATCATAGTGTGTTGGCACTCCCTTCCTTCTTTCTTTCATATGCACATTATTGCACATTGGATTCTCAAACCACCTACCACTCCCCTGCCCTACTGGATTCTTGTGAGTAAAGCCATATGAGGATAAGGTGGATTTGAACATAAGAACATAAAAGAAGCCATGTTGGATCAGGCCAGTGGCCCATCCAGTCCAACACTCTGTGTCACACAGTGGCCAAAACCCCAGGTGCCATCAGGAGGTCCACCAGTGTGGCCAGGACACTAGAAGGAACATCCTCTAATTAATGACTTTTTTATTCTGACAAGGGTTCTAACTTCTATATGTATTATAATTATTTACATATTCGCTTTCAGTTTACTATGTTTTGAATTTTATACTTCTAGATTTTATTTTATTCATTATCCACTGTATTTCCAGTTATGGTCTTACAAAGCGATGAATAATTCAATCAATGTTACACATATTTGCCATGTGTTTGTTTTCTACACAAATTCAGACAAGCTTATTACTAATTTGTTTCCCTCCCCAATCCTCCTTGCCTCTGCTAGGCATTTCAGGCACTGCAACAGATCCCGCTATCCCATCTCACCCCACTCCAGCCTTTTACTGCAGCACTATTAAAAGAGAATCTTCACATCTGCCAATAGACAGCCAGCTGAACATTTGTTCTGAACCACTAGCATTTAAGTAGAAAATGACACTGATTGTCACTAAATATAACGAGTGTCGTATGTACGTTTCATTGGAACCGCAAGCTTAAATTAGCCTGTCAGAATTTCAACATACCCTGATGCAAACCTGTCAAATGACACAATTAGCTCAAGAGAATAAAGAAAAGGCTTGTCAAAAGCATCAAGGCTTTACTCTTGATCAAGTCCTGTCCCTTTGCTCAGTACCTTTATTAAATCTAAATTCATTTCACGCTTCCTGTTAGGTCAATACTTCTGTTCCTTGCCTCATTCTAGCACCATCATTTCAGACTCTTAAATGTGTTAATTTTAGGAAGGGCAGCATCTTGTTTACAGGCTCCTAAATTGTGGATTACCAGAAAGATGCATAGATGTACATGAAATCTTATCAAAGACTGAACCCTAGTGTTGTGTAAGAAAAGCAAGGGAAATGCACCACATCAGAGAGACACTGGAGAGAAACTGTTTTAAAGCCCTGACAATGAAATGATCTACATGAGAAAGAAAAAAGCCATGTACAGTGCCATTTGTGCAAAATAATATGTTAGATTTACTGGAATCTAACATAGCCATGAATCTCTAGGCTTACACACAGCAGCAACTTCTCAGTACTGTGTGTACTAGCAAAGTTACAAAGTTACATGGAGCCTTTTGTCAGTTTCAAACCAATAAGAGTCCTTTACTCAGGGAGCTCCATTTTAGATAGCATAGGTGAGAGACAGAGATAGGATCTAATCTAACTAGCTATAACGGATGCCAATGCAGAATTTATGTCCTATATCCATAGTGCCAAAGATGGAGAGTGTGCTCATTCTTTGCGTGTTTGTGTGTGTGTGTGTGAGAGAGAGAGAGAGAGAGAGGGGGAGGGAGGGAGGGAAGGAAGGAAAGAAGGAAGTGTTACCTGAATTGCCCTAAAATTAGGTTTGGGAAATTAAAGGGTGGGCAATTAGACTTTAGCGAGATCTTTTGGATCTGTATATACAGAAGTTTCTCCTTTGGAAGTCACTCAATAACGATGTTGTCTAATAATCAAGGGTGTTTATTATAAAATAAAGACAAGCATACAAGGGCATAAAATCATACAACACACATACAGACCTAAGAAAACAGATATGAAATTGATAGAGGGGTAACACAAGGGCAAAACATAGACAGGGTATACTACCTGATCCTGATGGACTTATGGTCCAGTTACAACTAGACAATATTGACATGTCCTGCCATGTGCCACGCCTGATGCTCCTTACTTAGAGTAGGGAGAGGGGAACAATTTGGTTACATGTTGCTCAGGCAGAGAGAGAGAGATGAAGCTTTCTCTCCTGTTATAGTCTCTTGGAAGGGAAGAGATCCTGCCAGAAAAGGGGCTGGCTTGTAGTGGGCACTGATTAGTCTATTCTAGGTACCTGATTGGGTGCCCACCTCAAGCCAATTAGCAGACCTGACTCTAGTCACCTGAATGGATCTCCAGGTAACAATGGGACAGGGGGAGGCTCCAAAGTGACAGTTTTGGGCAAGGCATGGGTGGAGGCATGAGTGGAGGGGATTGAAACAAGCTATACAAACTTATCTCAAAGTGACAATAGAGGGCCGAATTGATATCTAAGGTGACACCCGATCTACACAGTAGCACTGGCTCTGGGTTAAGGCTGGTCTTCCTCTTCTTACTCCTCTGGCTGGCACCATTCTTTGTCTAGAGTTCCATTTGACAAAAGCTTGGGCAGTCTGGCAGGATACACGCCTAAGATAAGCATGATTGCCTTGTGCAGATGTTGAAAGCCGCTGTTGGATACGTGAGCCTCTTGCTTCTCTGTCATGGAGTCTGGCAGTGAAGGAAAATGGTCGCTGATTATGTTAGCCTAACAAGGATTTTTCATGGGGAAGGGCTGGAAGCCGCTTGATGGGACCGCTTATGGCAGCACGACTTCTTCCACTGCAACAGCCAATATTGTACACGCATGGGGCGATTGAGAGCTTGTCTTCACTCCTGGCTAGTACCCATTTAGAGATAGAGAGTGCTGCTGTAAAGCTGAGGTCTTTAGTATCTACATAAGTCTGCCAGAAAATGGCAGGTAAAACCCACGTCTTAGAGCAGAAGTGTGTGAGTTGAAACCCCAGGCACCCTGGCAACCAAACGGGTAATCACGATATCCGTATATAAGTGAAAATAGGGGGATTCTTGATCACAGAAGGAAGGAAGGAAGGAAAAAAGGAAGGAAGTATTGTCCCTAGGAATAGCAGTCTACTTCAAAGAGATAATATCAGAAAGCAGGAAAAAAAGGATGCTTTGTGTGTCCTGACCTCTCTATATGTTTCTAAATCTATGATGCAGTTTTTGAGGTAGGAGACAGTGTACTGTCTTCCACTTCCAATATAATACAAGTGTGTTTTTATTATATATATTAGTGGGGGGGGGTTACAAAAAGGATAGCAATACAGAAAGAAAATAAGGAAAGAGGGGTAATATTTAAAATTATATATTACACGGACAATAAAAAAATTAGTCAGCATATAACATTTAAAATTCAATTTTTTTAAAAAAAAAATCAAATTTCAATGTACCTTTAAGAACATAAGAACATAAGAGAAGCCATGTTGGATCAGGCCAACGGCCCATCCAGTCCAACACTCTATGTCACGCAGTGGCAAAAAAATTTATATATACACACACAGTGTGGCTAATAGCCACTGATGGACCTGTGCTCCATATTTTTATCTAAACCCCTCTTGAAGGTAGCTATACTTGTGGCCGCCACCACCTCCTGTGGCAGTGAGTTCCACATGTTAATCACCCTTTGGGTGAAGAAGTACTTCCTTTTATCCGTTTTAACCTGTCTGCTCAGCAATTTCATCGAATGCCCACGAGTTCTTGTATTGTGAGAAAGGGAGAAAAGTACTTCTTTCTCTACTTTCTCCATCCCATGCATTATCTTGTAAACCTCTATCATGTCACCCCACAGTCAACGTTTCTCCAAGCTAAAGAGTCCCAAGCGTTTCAACCTTTCTTCATAGGGAAAGTGCTCCAGCCCTTTAATCATTCTAGTTGCCCTTTTCTGGACTTTCTCCAATGCTATAATATCCTTTTTGAGGTGTGGCGACAAGAACTGCACACAGTACTCCGAATGAGACCGCACCATCGATTTATACAGGGGCATTATTATACTGGCTGATTTGTTTTCAATTCCCTTCCTAATAATTCCCAGCATGGTGTTGGCCTTTTTTATTGCAAACGCACACTGTCTTGACATTTTCAGTGAGTTATCTACCACGACCCCAAGATCTCTCTCTTGGTCAGTCTCTGCCAGTTCACACCCCATCAACTTGTATTTGTAGCTCGGATTCTTGGCCCCAATGTGCATTACTTTGCACTTGGCCACACTGAACCTCATCTGTCACGTTGACGCCCACTCACCCAGCCTCAACAGATCCCTTTGGAGTGCATCACAATCCTCTCTGGTTCTCACCACCCTGAACAATTTAGTGTCATCTGCAAACTTGGGCACTTCACTGCTCACTCCCAACTCCAGATCATTAATGAACAAGTTAAAGAGTATGGGACCCAGTACCGAGCCCTGCAGCACCCCACCGCTTACCGTCCTCCACTGCGCAGACTGCCCATTTATACTCACTCTCTGCTTCCTGTTAATTAGCCAGTTTTTGATCTACAAGAGGACCTGTCCTTTTACTCCATGACTCTCGAGCTGTCTAAGGAGCCTTTGATGAGGAACTTTATCAAAAGCTTTCTGGAAGTCAAGGTAAACAACATCTGTTGGGTCTCCTTTGTCCACATGTTTGTTCACCCCCTCAAAGAAATGTAACAGGTTAGTGAGGCAAGATCTTCCCTTGCAGAACCCATGCTGAGTCTTCCTCAATAACCCGTGTTCATCAATGTGCCTACTCATTCTGTCCTTGATAATGGTTTCTACCAACTTTCCCGGTATTGAAGTCAGACTGACTGGCCTGTAATTTCCTGGATTTCCTCTGGAACCCTTTTTAAAGATGGGGGTGACATTTGCTACCTTCCAGTCCTCAGGAACGGAGGCAGATTTCAATGAAAGATTACATATTTTTGTCAGAAGATCCACAAGTTCAACTTTGAGTTCTTTCAGAACTCTCGGATGTATGCCATCCGGACCCGGTGACTTATTAGTTTTTAATTTGTCTATCAGTTGTAGGACCTCCTCTTTTGTCACCTCAATCTAACTCAGGTCTTTCAACACCCCTTCCAAAATTAGTGGTTCTGGGGCGGGCAAAAGTTCTCATCTTCCACAGTGAAGATGGAGGCAAAAAATTCATTTAGCTTCTCAGCCATTTCCCTATCCTCCTTCAGTAATCCTTTTACCCCATGGTCATCCAAGGGCCCCACTGCCTCCCTGGCTGGTTTCCTACTTCTAATATATTTGAAGAAATTTTTATTGTTGGTCTTTATGTTTTTTGCAATATGCTCCTCATAGTCCCTTTTTGCCTGCCTGATCACAGTCTTGCATTTGATTTGCCACAGCCTGTGTTCCCTTTTACTAATCTCACTTGGACTGGTTTTCCACCGCTTAAAGGAGTCCTTCTTACCTTTTACAGCTTCCATTACTTTGTTTGTTAACCATGCAGGCCTTTTCTTATGCCTGTTTGTGCCTTTCACTGTTACAATTTAACCTTTAACTGTTACAATTACATCAATCAAGGGGAGAGAAGATATAGGAGATTGTAAGTCACATGGACATTTTGGGGCGACTGGGAGGTGTCCTGAATTGAATCAGCGCAAAAAGAGCCGTTCAGGAGCCTACACACACTCACCCGCAAGCCGCCCGCCTCCGGTCCGTCAGACAGCTCGGAGCCTCCACACAAGAAGGTGACCCGGAAGCCAGATTCCTTTTTTTTCCCCCTCGAGGGAAGCGCTGATGCGCACCAGCGCTCTCATTGGAAACAACTGGAAACAGTTTTGGGCAGCTTGGAAGTTCCACACTGCCAAGCCGCCTCACTTGCGCCCCTCCCCTTTCAGACAGCATGGAAGCAACTACCAGCCAGCTCAAACATTTGCAACCACTTTCAAAGTGGTTGCTTTTCAAGCCAGGTGGAGCGGCCGGAAGGATGGGGTGAGTGTGGCCTGGGGATGCCCGGCAGATGTTTCTGTGTGGAGGGATTATTTGGACCGACTTCAGAGGCATCTCTGAGTCGACCCAAAGTGCCGGTCTGTAATCAGTCTCTGAGTTTCTGATTCAGAGAGAAGGGTGGGTTATAAATCTGCAGTCTTCATCTTCTTCTTCTTTTAGGAATAAAAAGGAATAATAGAAGTGTTTTGTCACAATTTGCTTCTAAATATCCTACATATGTTCTATAAATTGCTTCTAAATATCCTACATGTGTTTTATATACAAGCTTTACAAAGAGGACCATGTTCAGTGAAAGCTATCTGAGGATATCACAATGCTTTCTACATAGAAAATACAGCCAGTGAAATCTCTGAGTTCATTCAGCTCCATGACAATCTGCAGCCAGAAAAGAGAACAAAGATGAGTCTGAGTTCCTAGGATTCCCTCCCCTGACCCCTCATTCAGAGACAATATAAAAGCAACATTAGAAGCTGTATTTAACTATTTCCAGTATCTATCACACCATTAGGTTGATTAGAGGCATAGTAGTACTAGGGATTGAGCATCTTATAAAAGAGATAATAGAGGGGAAAAACAAAATATATCATATTGGCATTGCTAAGGATCACCATCCACTTCAATGCAGTACTCTCCATTACCAAGTAATCCTGTAATGATGAAGTTTTCAACAGTAGATGCCATTGCCAAACTCATGGTTGGTGAACTTCCCAAATGAAAACAACTGGCTTTCATGTCATACGTTTCCACCACTCAAGTTTCAGATAGGATTGCTAAATTATCCATTAGAGTTTTTATAATATCAGACCATTAATTACAGGTTAACCATTGAGGTTCTGAGTATGACTTTTCCTATTAGTTTGAGTAATCAAGACAGATCCAGAAAGAGAGGTGCAAGGGTAGATTCATCATATAAAAATCTTCCACAGATCATCATAAATATTTCTGCACCTAATAGCACTTCATTATTGGTCATTAAAGCAAATTATTTTTCAGGGTATTGCACAAAGATTGTGCAAAGATAGCCAAGAAAAAACTTTAGATACACACAGGAAGAAACTAAAAGAGCATAACTAATCTCTTGAATGGTTAAATATTAATTAGACAAGAATGGAACATGGAAATGTTTAAAACAAATGTTCTTGGTGGTATTATTAAATGTTAACTTTTATGCATACAAAATCATTTTGTAGCCAGTTAAAATGTTTTTTGTGGCCTAGCAAATGCATAATTAATACATTTTTTTCATCATTGATGTTCAATAATTAAATGGTATGCCTAACATTTAGACAGCAAAAAGAAGAGAAAGCCTTTGAAAAAATGCAACATTTCATGGAGAATGTTATAGAGATTAATCATTTCCATTACAGATTTTTGGGGGTTATAATTTATTTTAATATACCAAGTAACAACCTGTTTAGATCCTCTTAAAGTCTGACTGGGGAATCATGAGCCTTTCCTGTTCTTTCTTACATCCAGTGCAGTATTCTTTTCCCTAGCTGTGTGAAAAATCCAGCAATGCATAGTAACTAAATGCTGACTAAGGGGTTTCCACACACACGCACACAAACACACACAGTTTTGGGAAATAGCTTTTAAAAGCAGCAGACACAACCCAAGAAAGCAAAGGTCTTTTATTGTCTAGTCATATGAAGTGACTCAGTTCCTATTAGGAAAAAATGGTAGCTGGCAAGAATTAGGCAGCAGTGCCTGGCAAAATGGAGGTTATAGCTTGACTTGAATAGAAATTTGCAAGTGGGAAGAAAGAAGAAGATATTGGATTTATATCCTGCCCTCCACTCTGAATGAGTGGCTCACAATCGCCTTTATCTTCCTCCCCCACAACAGACACCCTGTGAGGTGGGTGGGGCTGAGAGGACTCTCAAAGCAGCTGCCCTTTCAAGGACAACCTCTACCAGAGCTATGGCTGACCCAAGGCCATTCCAGCAGGTGCAAGTTGTGACTAGAAGGTGCTGCCTGCCTCTGCCACAAGCTAAAGGGGACCCCAAGCTATGGAAACAAAATGGAGTTTGATCAGAAACAGGCCAAGAAAATACTCCATTCAAAATGGAGTAGACCCAGAAGAGAGCTTGTTCTAGTCTCACCTAAAGGTTCCCTCCATGGCCCTCTCCCCTGCCCAAACAGAATGCATAACAACAATGGGGACTACTGGTAAGTATTGCTCATGCCCTAATCCTCAGCTACTGATTAATCAGCCATCTCCCTGGCTCTTTGCTGCAACTCAGCTTCTCTTTGTCTAATGCTATGGTAATGTCTGATACCTAGACAAATTCTTTGATCTCTGTGCTTGCCTCTCCTCAGAGGTATCTTTGCTAAACCTCCCAAACAATTAACACATATCCTGACCTTTTGTAACCTATGGGCGGACATTAATAAACCAGCACTTTGTATTGTTACCTGGTGATCCATTCAGGTGACCAGAGTCAGTTCTGCTCATTGGCCTGAGGTGAGCAACCAATCAAGTATCCAGAAAAGGCTAATCATTGCCCACCACAAGCCAGCCCCTCTTTTGGGAGGACCTCTTCCTTTCCGGAAAAGATTATAACAGGAGAGAAAGCTTCATCTCTCTCTCTCTGTCAGCCTGAGCGCATGTAACATGTAATTGGTGCCCCCCCATTATTCTAAGTAAGGGGAGTTCTCAGACATGGCACATGGTAGTGCATGTCTACATCTTCAAGTTGTAACTGGACCTCATCACATCTGGACCAGGTAATATTGCCTTCCTCAAGACCCCCTCAATTCCTCTATCAATAACCTCTACCCTTCCTAGCCTCTTGCTTGCCTGTATTGTGTATTTGTGTGTGTAAATGTATTATTTTTACATAGTTTAAGTAAACATTATAAAATATACTTGCCTGGAGTATTCTTGCTTGAAAACTCAACCTTTGCATTATTGAAGAAAAGATCCTTTTGCTCCTAATTCACTCTACTTAGTCTCCATATTGCTAATTTCCCCATTATAAAGGAGACAAAAGCATTTCCCATAACAAAGTGGAGGAGTGGGGAATCAAACCCAGTTCTCCCAGATAAGACTCTGCACACTTAACCACTACACCAAACTGGCTCTCCATTCTGGATATGTATTCTGTATTTCCCTTATGTTCCATTCTATTGTGTCCTCATTCTATTTCAACAGATGAGAGAAAAGCAGAAGTCAAGAGAAAACAAGACTGGAGAAGTTCCTCCCACCATGAGATTCTACAAAAGGTGGATCTGGTGAATCACTGGCAATGCTGCTTGGGAGATTTCCTTCAGCTGGGACAAGAGAGAATAGTTCTAGGTTATCCTAGAAGATTCACATTAGTCTGAGAATTGGTTGGAGCCAGAACACAGTAGATCAAAGAAAGGGCTGATTTTTAAAAGCTGTGGGCTTGACATTTATAATTACTTGCACATCCACATGCAGTATATGTATGTGGATGTACAAATAATAATTATACAGCTCACAATGCTCAGCTGTATTATGAATCATGTGCCATAAATCTCCGAAGTTGTTCTTCAGCTTGGAACATAAAATGAGATTTGACACATTGCAGGCTTCTCCCCACCACCAGCCACAATATGCCTTTAGATCTCAGGCAGCTCTAGACCCCAAGCTCAGGCTAAAGGCTCCAATGAGCCAGGCAGGAACACAAATAATATTAGCATTAGTCCACATACACAACAATCTGCCTGAAGTCTGCCTTTACCATAGTTCCAGTCATCACAGCCCAGATTACTGCAGATTATTGATGACTGTATGGAAACCCCAATTAAAAAGCCTTTCCAACCATATATCATCTCTGAAACTCCAAACTAGAAAACTATTTAAAGCATCAGTTCAAAACATTTAAGAAGTCAAGATATAGACAAAGGTTGCACATTTGAAAATGCAAACCCCACAAATGTGAGAAACTAGAACATAGGGGCTCAGGACTTCTCTACAGTGTGTCAGGGTCCCAACATGCTGAAAGCATTCATAATATTTAATCCTCCACCAGCCTGTCTAGTGGTACAGTCAGCTTTAGTAGGATTTACCACATGATTTTTGTCTCTTAGAAGAATGATTTTTTCTTTCAATATTTTTAATCCTCAGTGAACAGCTAGGCACAGTCAAAAACGTCTAAGTATTAACATTAAATTTTAAATTTTGTGAGAAATTCTGCTGTCAAATTACCTTAACCTTTCTGTATATCTTTAGAACATAATTTTATTTGTGCCATGTGTATGTGATTATTTGATTTACATTGCCACCTTGTGGATGTTTGCAAAAACTGAGGATGGTCACAGCTGTTGAAACATGTGAGTAGGTTGAAATGGATTGAAATGCATTTTGTGATACGTGGTGCAGCACCAAAACCAGCATGGAAACACCAAAAGAGTGATGAAATCTGGATTAAAAATAAGAACCGACCTCTCTCTCTCTCTCTCTGAATCCACAAGAAGACTTTTGCCTCTTCTAGGTCTCCTCAGATGTAGAATTTTGCAGGCTTGTATTTTTTTTTTTTTTTTTGGCCCTAAATTACATCTAATATCTGGTGAGCCATCCACATGCTCCTGGGGTCCATGGGCTAAGCCACATCAGTGCGTAATGCTAAAAATTAAATCCCTCCTAGATTCTACAAGTGAATAAACATGTTGCTGCCTCCAAATCTGTTCTCATGTTGCTGCCTCCAAATCTTTCCTTCCATGCCCTTTTTAGAACACAGAGGAACAGAGACACAGCAGAAAAATCACACTCTAAAATGTGGAATCACAAAAAAAAATTCAATGCTGTGTTGAATTTCTTGATAATGCATAATTTCAACTATGTTAAGCAGCAAGTGGGGCAGAGCTGCATGACTGTAGAAAATTTATGAAGCACTGAAAATTTATTCCAGCATAACAGAGACCAAAACATGAGGACTGAGTATGGGATAAAGTTTATAACATATTTATGGTTGTAACTCCTTCACCCCATTACGATGAACTCCTCAGGTATTGTACCCCTGACCCCAGAGAGCCTTCCTACTAAATTTCAGTCAGATTAAAGAAAGCATGCCAGTTTTATGGGAAGTGTGGATAGCAGAAGGCAACCTAAGAAAACAGCAAGCAGAACAGATACAAAAGAATAAATAATAAACAAAATGTCATGGAGCAGGCACCAAATTAAACAAGCATATGGACCCATCTTCTTACCAGGCATGATGGTAGTGAGACTGACGTACAGAACCGCCACCCAAGCCCCTCCCCACAGTGTGACATTAATATATAACTTTTTCCTCCTTTCCTTAAGGACAAATAACAGTGCTATTAATCTAAGCTCTAGGGTTTGATTGTTCAATTTTTTTTCAATCACTTTGGTGAGATTTGCAGAGACACCACAAATCTGATCATGAGAGAAACATGAAAATGGGTTGCCACCTCCAGATTGGGAAATTCTTGGAGATTTGGATGTGGACCCTTGGGGCAGAGGGGTTTGCAAAGGGGAGGGACCTCATCAGGGTGTAATGCCATTCAGTCCACCTTCCAAAGCAGCTATTTTCTCAAGGGGAACTGATCTCTGTCATTTGGAGATGTCTTGTAATTCCAATAGATATCCAGGCCCCACCTGGAGGCTGGCAACCCTGTTTCATCAAAACATTTGTGGTAAGGCCTTGGTTCAATAGTACAGTATCTCTTGTGAATGCAAAAAGTACCAAGTTCAGTCCCAGCTATCTCCTGTTAAAAGGTAATAGGTAATATAAAAGATTTTGATAGACCAAAGGTCTCACTCAGTATAAGGCAGATCCAGGTGGGTAGCTGTGTTGGTCTGAAGCAGTAGAACAAAGTTTGAGTTCAGTGGCACCTTTAAGACCAACTAAGTTTTATTCAAATACAGTGTATCTGAAGAAGTGTGCTTGCAAAAAAACGTGTATACTTTGAATAAAACTTTGTTGGTCTTAAAGGTACCACTGGATTCAAACTTTGTTCTCAGTATAAGGCATTTTCATGAGTGTTCATAGGTGAGTCACATCCTTGGAGTTCTGTAATTCCTTTGTATGTCATTGATTGAAGTACTAACACATTACTGAGAGAAGGCAAAAGGCACTGTCTGGTATCTGGGAGAATTGTAACATTTGCTTCTATTTCTCCCTCACCAGTGGTCACAGGCATTCAAGCAAAATGCCTGCCTGCATTCTGCAACATTAGGACTGCCTAATACCAGAAGTGAAAGCATAGAATTCACTTAGAATTCTATAGAATCAAAATCCCATAGAATCTCTGCAGTAGAAACTGAAGATGGAGGGCCATTTTTACAAGCCCAGCAGAACCAATGCAGTGTGTGCAGCAGATCCAGTGCCACTGTAGCAGTGCAAACTGAACAGGGCTATCATCAAACCAGAGAATCTCTGCAGTAGAAACTGAAGGGGGGCATATTTGCAAGCCCAGCAGATCCAGCACAATGCACAGAGTGTCCACAGTAACAGGGCAAGCACAGAGTGCCCATCAGAGCAGTGCAAAGCATAGAGTGCCCAGAAGAACCCAGTGCCATTGTGGCAATGCCAGATCAACAGGACTGATATCAAGCACAGAATCATATTCCAAGCCGGGGGGGGGGGGAGTTTGAACCCCAGCAGAACCAATGCAATGTACTAGAGCAGGGATGGCCAACAGTAGCTCTCCAGATGTTTTTTGCCTACAACTCCTATCAGCCCCAGCTGGCTGGCTGGGGCTGATGGGAGTTGTAGGCAAAAAACACCATTGTACTAGAGCTTAGCAGAACCCAGGGCCACTGGCATTTCAAGCTTAAGAAGACTGATCTCAAAGCACAGAGTTATAGCACAGCAAGGGGGAGAGTTGCAAGCTCCTTGGAAGAAAATGGGAAGGAAACACAAAAGAATATGCACATGGGAGAGGTAGGGGGGGAAACCCTCCTGAAACTGACAAGACTAGTTTGACACTGACAAGAACAGTGAGGAAGCCTAGAGAAACCCCAAGATACAGAATTTAATTTTTTTAAAAAAAACACTCCCTAGGAGCTTGCAATGCTTGCTTCCAATCTTCTCAGATTATCCGAAATATATCTAAGATTTTTTTCAGGATCCCACCCCCCTTCCAGCTTTTTTCCCCCTGATAAATCCTGGATATCTCTAGGATGCCAAAATTATACCCCAAAATACTGATATGGTATTTTTTAGGTATATTTTTGGCTCAGATGTATTGGAGTGAACACTCGTCAATATAAATTCTCTCCCAAAAAATAAAAACCCTACTTAATTATATACCAGTTCCATCAGCATACAGTACTTTTCAAAAATAAATATTTTGGTTTGTTGAACGTTCTGCTTCTGTAGAATACTACTCTGATTATGTAAAAAACTGAAAATAGATATTGGAAGTTCTTCCAGTGTGAGATCTTAATTACATAGACAAAGGGAATGTAAATAAATTTTTAATGTGACATATAATGACATCTTCAGGAATAACTCTAAGTCTGTTTTTTTATAAGAAGAAAACATTTTTTTAAAAATGCAAGCACTTTTTTCTGTTTCTTTTATAACTAAGTCACTGTAAAATTGCAATGAGTTTCATTGTGTTGGAAACAAGAAACAGTTCATATTTTACTATAAGCAACATATTCAGACCACCTAAAATTTTCTTCTCATATATAAAAAGTAATTAATTTTTTCAATCATTTACTGCACCAGACAGCCTAAATTTGCCAAAGCAAAGTGCTGATACAGTGGCAGATTCCCTGTCAAAACTACAACTAGCCTTCATTAACACCACTTACGTTGCAAATGGAAATATCATTGTACAGTCATGATACAACTCCACATTAGGAACAGTTGAGACTTCTTTCTCATTTGTCAAGTAACATAGAAAGACACAAATCCTGAGATATACCTTTCTTTTTTTCACAGTGTAGATCCTTTCTTCTAAAAGCAAATACTAATATCTGATGTTGAAAAGGAACCCACTTTCTCATATGATCCTCCTTCACTTTCTATACTTTCTTCACTTGCTGGAAGTGTCAAGAGACTGTTCATCAAGTCCCAAAAACACCTTAAATAAATAAGAAGAATATAAAATAAATAAGAATATCCTTAGTGAAAAACATACGTAGGTATTGTGGGAAAATTCACTAATGGCTGTACTACTAGTGTCTGTAAGAGAATTGCAACAAAATGTTTTTCCATTTTCATATATGGGTAACCTCAGATGTTTTGCCAAAAGACTATCCTTGTGTTTCATCTTGTCACTGTTCTACAAAGACTCAGTGTTAGGCAATCCAATGAAGAGAAATGATGAACCATCTCAGTTACTTCTCAGGAAGTGCGGTAGACTACAGAAAAATGTTCTATATCTATCATAATCTTCAAGATGGATCCATAGCCACCTCACAATGATGCCATATATATGTGAAAAATCCATAAGGTGTGTTGCAGAAATGTGCTCTCAGTATTTGCTTCACTACTATGGGTCTTCCACCTACTAAAGATCCAAGGCTCCACATGAGAACATAAGAGAAGCCATGTTGGATCAGTTCAGTGGTCCAGCACTCTGTCACACAGTGGCCAAAAAACCCCAGGTGCCATCAGGAGGTTCACCAGTGCACCAGGACACTAGAAGCCCTCCCACTGCTGCCCCCCAAGCACCAAGAATAAAGAGCATTACATGCCCCAGACAGAGAGCTCCATCTATATCTTGTAGCTAATAGCCACTGATGGACTTCTGCTCCAAATGTATATCACATCTTCCAGAAGTGCTGATTTCATGGTTCACACTTTCATGGTTCACACAATGTCATCTAACTGCTCAGTGGGCAATTTGGACAGAATGTCCACTCCCTGCTTGTATCCCATAGCTCAGCAGATTTCAGCCTGGTCAGTGCTTAGGTAGGAAATTGCATGAAGCTATCATGGGACAAAGACTGAGGTGTAATGTTTATAATGACTCTAGTAACTCTAGTCCAGCCCCCTGCTTGACGCAGGAAATTCAAAATAACATCATTCATGACAGATGGCTGGCCATCCTCTCCTTGAGAATCTCAGGTGAGGAAGAACTTCTGCCTCCCTAGGTAATAGGTTCGGTTGTCAATCTACTCTAATGGTTAGGAAGTTTCTCCTAAGGTTTAATTTAAATCTACCTTCCATTAGCTCTAGTCTTGCCCTCTGGAGTCAAAATAAGAAAGGACTGCAAAGTACCACAGAGACTAACACAATGCACAAATATTTGTGAACAACAGCCTATGTTGTCAAATCTTTCTGAAAAAGTGGATTCTTGCTCACAAAAGCTTATCCTACAATCAATGTGACAGTCTTTAAAGTGCCATGAAACCCTCTGTTATTTAAAATAAGTCTTGTGCATACCTAGTTGCATCAGGATGTGGGTTGAGGATGGATGTTCAAATGTGCACACACTGAAAGCAATGCTGTACAGAAAACAGCACCTATTAATAAGGATGGGCAGGGCAGGAATCATGTTTTTGCAGTTTGTTGTGTGGTTCGTGACCAAACCACAAACCAAGCCATGAACCAGGAGTTTGTAGTGGTTTATGAGTAACCTGTGCTTTCTGCTTTCTGCTCCCCACCACTTTTTGCAAGTAGCAGGAAAAAAAGAGGTTTACCCACAAAAATCAGTGAAGAGCAGAAAGCAGGAATTTGAATGGTTCCCAGCCATTTAAACCCCTGCTTTCTGTTCTTTACAAACAGCCACAAACTGCTTTCAAATTCATGAAAGTGAATGGCAGTTCTTCAGTTCACAAACTTCAGGATGCAAACTATGAACTGGCCAAAATTTGTCACAAACTTAATTTTGTGAGCTGATTCACACCCATCCCTGCTCATTCATGTATTCTAACACACACTTGGCTATGTGTCTGATTAATGCCATTGGATTCCTGAGCCAGCAAGTGACACACTCACAGATGCCTATTGTACACACTGCTCTCCTTGTGTAAATTATGATGCGGTGTTAGGGAAAGTCTGCAAAAGAAGTTGTTAGCTGGGTATATCACATGCATTTAAATATTGACTCAGCCATAGTCATGGGCCACACATTCTGCCTTCAGCTTAGTGGATAACATCAGAGTACCTGGTATGTTTCTCCTTTGAGGAACTGCATAGTTGCATTATTAATCTGTGCCTTTCTGATAATTAATGCCATTTAAATAAGCTTGTAGGCACCAAGGGCAAAAAAAAAAAAAAGATGATACAGTTCTGACTTCAACCAATTAGACAACCTCCTTCAATTATGCCTCCAAGACAGACTTTGATTCTCCTGTTCCTCATAGTGTTGCAGTCTCTCTAATCTATAATGGAGAAGAGTTATGCCAGCTCCTGAAATGAGAATCATAATAAAAGGAGGGCAAATTTGGGGAGCTCCCTCATTTATAAACTGTCTTATTATGCAAATATCCCAAGGCACTGCACAATTTAAAAGAGCTTAAATGTGCTCTTTGCTGGGAGTAAATTTTAAAACAGTCTTAAAGTTAGCACATTTAAAACTATTTAGGGAGGGCACTTCCTTAACTGTCTTAGGGCTAATTACTTTTAATAATTAACTGCCTATAAATGAGACTAATTAACCTTGTATTCCAGTATTATCTACATGTAATTGCCATAATATTTTATTTCTAATAACCTCTGAGATAGCCATATTTTAATGATTTTAAAATACTGTTGAATTTTTGCTTCTGATGTAATTATTTCCATTATTTGTTCAGGAAGACAAGCTGTTCCCCTTCTTCTTCTTTGTCTGCTGTGGCTAGGCATGGGCAGACCTAGCCACTGGATACCTGCCCATGCATTCAACCTTTGCATTCAACAAGCCCTCCATTTACTGAGTAATAACCCCATTACTGGAAGATCATGAGAATTCTTGTGGTTATGGCCACTAATTAGGCAGAGTCTTTTACACTTGACCAACTGAGTTTCATTCTCACCAGCTGTTTCATAAACAGAGATGAGGATGGGAGGCTTATAAAAGTAGAGAAATTTAAAATGTATATGATTTCTCAAAAAGTCAGCATTGCAGAGGCTGGAATTACCTATTCACTTGTTCTATGACCGAGCAGCTCTTAATGACTAAATCATTTACAACTTCCTTGTGCAGGGAGGGGGTGATGACCACATTATGATGAAACAGGCTTTCATAATCAAGGTATGAAATGTAGCATATAGAGATGTTGGAGATCATCTCTGTCAGCAAACAATACTTTTTTATTGGGAAGCTTTTTGCCTCTCTTTGTAGACCACATTGGTTGTTCTGCCCTCAGGTGCTAGGATCACCAGGCTGCTACATAAGGTCACTCTGGAGCAGGCCACATAGAACTGCCCATGCGAGAAGAAGTTCTCTATTAAGTCAATTCCTGCCATCTTCAGCGTCTGCCCCTGGGACTTGTTGATGGTCATAGAAAAGCAGACCATGAGGGGGAACTACAGCCTCCTGCTCAAAGGGCTTATCCAATGGTATGAGTGGTATGCATGGTATGAACACCAACTCCCCTCAAGCACTTCCAGTGAGCAATGTGGCCTCAATGACATTCCTGTTGAGTGCCTTCACCTGCAGTTTGGTGCCATTGCAGAATTTAGGTGGGTTGAGGTTCCGTAGCAGCATCACCAGAGCTCCCGTTTTGAGGAAAAGCTTGTGGATTGGGAAGCCAGGCGGGTTGAGGGTGTTGTGGAACTCCACAGAGTAGTGGACCACATCATCTGATTGCACCACTGCTTGGGGTGGCTGCCCAGTAGCAGGCTGTAGAGAGGCTCAGGCAGAGGTTTGAAGGGGGGGGGGGAGCTGCACCTTGCAATTGCTGCAATACATGCCAATGGGTTCCTCCTTTCACTTGAGGGCATTGCAGTACTTGCATGTGTGTGACATGGTACTCAGAGCTAGGATGCTGTCTGACTCATAAGCCACAACAGGATCATATTCCATGCCTGAGTGAGCCTTGACATTCCAAGGAAGTTACTGCCTCTGTACTCGTGTTTCAGGATTGCTTTGTTCATATCGAGACTGTGCCACTCTGTGCACCTTGGAGTGATCTTGCTGGTATTTGACCACAGCTGGTCAGCATGCCACAGGAGTACTATGCACATATTTCTTCGCTGTATCCCTAAGTTGCTTCCTCCTTTTACGATTAGTGTATCTGGCACAACATTTGCCAGGAGTCTTCTTGGGGGCAGTAATATGTGAGGTGTGAGGGGGAGTTGGACTGAGGGAGGGATGATGTGGTGGACAGTTGTTCAGGTTCATGAGGAAGGCATGCATTGAAATGGCTTCTAGAAAGGTCATGCACCATCTCCCCTTGAGCATTTATAAAGTCATTTGCCATACAGACTTTTAGAGAAAATGTCTATTCAGGAGTCTTGAGTCACTGATGTTATTACACAGAAGACTGATGTTCCCTGAAGAGCAGCTGTGTTCAACTGTCTGCAGAGTCCTTTAAGTGATTTTTATACCTCAGAATACAGAGCTGCACAGCTGAGCAATCAGAGGGGGGTGGGGTGCTTCAACTGTCTGCAGTCTCCATTAACTGACTGTCGCCTCAGAACACAGAGCTCCACAACTGACCAATTTTGGGGGGGGGGGAGCAACCAGCAGGCTGCCAGATGCACAGGTCAGGGAAAATACATTTTATCCCTTTTCACCCACTTAGAGGTCGAGTTTCTAAAAATTTGGTCCAGGGGTTTGGGCTGGGCATTGATGATCTGTCAAGATGGAGGGAGGAGGGAGGGAGGGATGGATATGCCATATCTAAGCCCTGATGTTGGAAGCAGAGGATAAGTTCTAGAGATCTCTGACACAAATTAAGCCCTTCATGGCTCATATCACACTTACTGCTGATTCTCTGTAGTAATCTTCTGCCTCTTTAATGTATTATTGAGACTGTTTTCAACATCCTATAAAACACAACATTTTTTTAAATCCTAATATTCTCACAAAAGTAATTTTTTGTTCAGAACAAAAATAAATATAGTACCACACATTTAGCACCACACATTTATCATGCTTAAAGCCTTCATTATCTCAGTATTCCTTTCCCAGTATTTTATTATGACCAGATGTGACCACTCACCCAGCTCCACCTCAGCAGCCTCAGACCTGCCACACTTCCCTGGTCTAGGGGAAGAACAGCCTTCACAGTGGGAGCCAGGTAAGGTGGTGGGCCAACACTCCACCTCCCTCCTGGGTCCCATGCTGATCAGGAAGCCCAGGAGCCAGCCCTCCTGCAGCCCTTACAATAGCCTGCTCCTGCAACAACTGCTAGTCTCCTGCTAATAACATCATCAGCTGGTAATGAAGAGCCAGTAGCATACTCATTCTTCAACAGGGAATCTCTGGCAGCTGATCAGAGCTCTCCGTTAAAGACAATGACAGACCCTGAACAAGGGGAAAGGCAAAGGGACATGCCCTGGCCAAGCCAGACTTGACTCTCTCACATACCTCAACATCTTCACACAAATAGAAGTTGCAGAGGGTCTGGTACTTAGGCCTACTCAGCCTATCTTCCTATTCCTAATCAACACTATCTCAGCCTTCCAAGACATTAGACAGTTTCTAATAAATCAACTGTCTGTGTTCCTAATAGTGCAATCCCAAACAGAATTACAATTTTCTATTTAAAATAATGGGTTCAGATGGGTGTAGCTCTATTTAGAATTGAAATCATACACGCAATATCCCAAACCTTAAACAGCCAGAGAAGAGGGATTTATCTATTTTCCATGTTGTGCATTTAGCATTCTTGCTGCAACTATCAAATGTGACACCATTTCCCAATCATCATCAACCACATGTTTTATATATCCTAGTATAAAGAATCAGATTTTGGCACTAACCATAATATTATTAATCTACTCAAAAATTATTTCCAAAATAGTTTCATTTTAGCACGTCTCCGCAAAATATGCATTGTTTCTGTCCTTTGATTACCATATTACCAACAAGGTAGATGAGTATTATTGATGGTGGTAGTGGAAAATGTCATGTCACAGTCAACTTACAGCAACCTCAAAGGGTTTTCAAGGCAAGAGATGAACAGAGATGGTTTGTCATTTGGTGTGTTTACACTAAATAATGTGTTTTGGAACAAGATTTTTGGTATTCTTACACAGTAAAGATCCAGTTGCAAAACACATTATTTAGTGTTTTGTGAACACATACATAGCCTACCTCAGCATAGCAACCTTGAACTTCCTTTGTCATCTTCCATTCAAATACTACCTAGGAATGACCCTGCTTAGCTTCTGAGAGCTAAGGAGATCGGGCTAGCCTGGGCCATCTAGGTCAGGGAAATGAGTATTGTTAAGATCCCCATATTATAGTGGGAGGGCTTAAGCTAGCAGAATAATGGCATCTCAGACCATGGTGTGGGTTTGTGACTGAGATGAGACTTCGGCTCAGGAATTCCTAGTTTACAGTTCACAATCTTATCTATTACACAATACCTGTTCTCTTTCTAAGCTGATTTAATATAGTGGCTAAGAGGCTGCTCCAAATCAATACGTTTCTGGCGTAGACCTTTCCTCTGCTATGAATATATCAGGTGCCTTGGGCAATTCATTCTGCCATAGTTCTCCATCTCTTCAATATGAATAATAATAGCATCAAGCTATGTTACAGGATCACTGTAAGGCTTTCATCAGGATAATACATGTGAAATGCTTTGAATGCATGGGATAGAGAAGGTTGGGAAAGAAATACTTTTTTCCCTTTCTCACAATACAAGAACTTCTGGACATTCAATGAAATTGCTGAGCAGTTGGATTAGAACTGATAAAAGGAAGTACTTCTTCACCCAAAGGATGATTAACACATGGAATTCAATGCCACAGGAGGTGGTGGCAGCTACAAGCATCACCAGCTTCAAGAGGGGATTGTATAAAAATATGGAGCAGAGGTCCATCAGTGGCTATTAGCCACAATGTATTGTTGGAACTTTCTGTCTGGGGCAGTGATGCTCTGTATTCTTAGTACTTGGGGGGGGGGGCACAGTGGGAGGGCTTCTAGTGTCCTGGCCCCACTGATGGACCTCTTGATGGCACCTAGTTTTTTTGGACACAGTGTGACATAGAGTGTTGGACAGGATGGACCACTGGCCTAATCCAACATGGCTTCTCTTATGTTCTTAAGAAATGCTATATAAATGGACAGTTATTACTTTGATGAGTTGAGGCCCACACAAAAATCACACTGTGAGTGGTTGATACTCCTAGAAAATTTCCCATTTGCCCAACTCTTCATAGATCATAGAATCATAGAGTTGGAAGGAACCTCTAGGGTCATCTAGTCCAACCCCCTGCACAATGCAGGAAACTCACAAACACTTTCCCCTAAATTCACAGGATCTTCATTGCTGTCAGATGGCCATCTAGCCTCTGTTTAAAAACATCCAAGGAAGGAGAGCCCACCACCTCCCAAGGAAGCCTGTTCACTGTGGTCTAACGGGCAGGAAGTTCTTCCTAATGTTGAGCGGAAACTCTTTTGATTTAATTGCAACCCATTGGTTCTGGTCCTACCTTCCGGGGCCACAGAAAACAATTCCACACCATCCTCTATATGACAGCCCTTCAAGTACTTGAAGATGGTGATCATATCACCTCTCAGTCGCCTCTTCTCCAGGCTAAACATTCCCAGCTCCTTCAACCTTTCCTCATAGGACTTGGTCTCCAGACTCCTCACCATCTTCGTTGCCCTCCTTTGGACCCGTTCCAGCTTGTCTATCTCCTTCTTAAAATGTGGTGCCCAAGATTGAACACAATACTCCAGGTGAGGTCTTACCAGAGCAGAGTAAAGCGATACCATCACATCACGTAATCTGGACACTATATTTCTGTTGATACCGCCCAAAATTGAATTTGCCTTTTTAGCCACCGCATCACACTGTTGACTCATGTTCAGCGTATGATCCACTAAGACCTCTAGATCCTTTCTGCTACTGCTAAGACAACTCCCCCATCCTATAACCATGCATTGCATTTTTCCTGCCTAAATGCAGAACTTTACATTTATCCACGTTAAAATTCATTTTATTGATTTTAGCCCAGTTTTCCAGCCTGTCGAGGTCATCCTGTATCCTGTTTCTGTCTTCTGTGTTTGCAGCCCCTCCAAATTTAATATCTTCTGCAAATTTAATAAGCATTCCCTCTATTCCTTCATCCAAATCATTGATAAAGATGTTGAACAAAACAGATCCCAGGACAGATCCTTGAGGCACTCCACTTGTCATTCCTCTCCAAGAGGATGAGGAACCATTCACAAGCACTCTTTGGGTGCGATCTGTCAACCAGTTACAGATCCACCTAATGGTAACAGGATCCAAACCACATTTTACCAACTTGTCAACAAGGACAGTATGTGGAACTTTATCAAAAGCCTTACTAAAATCAAGATAAACGATGTCTACAGCATTCCCCTCATCCAGCAAAGTAGTCACTTTCTCAAAAAAAGACATCAGGTTAGTCTGACTTGACTTGTTCTTGAGAAAACCATGTTGGCTCTTAGTAATCACATCCATCTTTTCTAAATGTTCCAAAACTGACTGATGATTTGTTCAAAACTTTTCCAGGTATAGACGTCAAGCTGACGGGTCAGTAGTTACCCGGTTTGTCTTTTTTACCCTTTTTGAAGATGGGGACAACATTCACCCACCACCAATCTTCTGGAACCTCTCCTGTTCTCCAAGAATTCTCAAAAATAATAACCAGAGGCTCAGAAATTACATCCGCAAGCTCTTTTAGAACCCTTGGATGCACTTCATCTGGCCCTGAGGACTTACTTACATTTAAAGAAACTAGGTGTTTATGTACTACCCCTATGCTGATCCTAGGTTGAAACTTCATACCCTCCTTATATGTTCTTTTTTTTGCCATGTTGAGAACCGTTTCTCTCAGAAGAGAAGACTGAGGAAAAGTAGGAATTGATCAGTTCCGCCCTCTCTTCATTACCTGTTACAATTTCACTTTCTTGCCCTCACAATGGGCCTACCATGTCCTTGCTCTTTTTCTTACTCTGAACATAAGAAAAGAACCCTTTTTTGTTGTTTTTAGCACCTTTGGCCAGCCTAAGCTCATACTGAACTTCAGCATTCCTAACTTTTTCTCTACAAGCACTGGTGATGTGCTGAAATTCATCCTTGGTTATAAGGCCCTCCTTCCAATTCCTAAAGGAGTCTTTTTTATTTATCAAGTCTTTAGAGAGCTGTTTATGGAGCCACCAGCTTCTTTAAGCTTTTTCCATTTTTTCTTCTCATAGGAATCGTCTGTGATTGCACTTTCAGTATTTCGCTTTTAAGAAACTCCCACCCCTTCTGAACCCCCTTCCTCCTAAGTATCTCTGACTATGGGATTTTACCCAGCATAGTTCTAAGTTTATCAAAGTTTGCCTTTCTGAAGTCCAACCTATAAGTCTGACTATGTATAGCTTTTCCTTTCCCTAAGACTGTAAATTCCAAAATCACATGGTCACTACTGCCCAGGGTGCCCACTATTTTCACTTCTTCAATCAATTCTTCCTTGTTGGTGAGAATCAAATCCAAGATAGCAGATCCCCTTGTTTCCTTCTTCACTTTCTGGAAAAGGAAGTTGTCAGCAAGACAAGTCAGGAATCTATTTGACTTTTCATTTTTAGCAGAGTTGGACTTCCAACAGATGTCTGGGTAATTGAAATCTCCCATGATCACTCTATCCCTTCTCTTGAAGAACTTTGCAATCTGCTGTAGAAGTATCTCATCCAAGTCCTCTGCCTGACTTGGTGGTCTATAGCAGACCCTCACAATAATATCACTGTTATTTCTTACTCCTTTTATTTTTACCCAGAGATTCTCAACTGAGCTGCCATGCTCAGATTCACATATTTCCTCACAAGTATATACCTCCTTCACCTATACTGCTATGCCTCCACCCTTTCTCATTTGCCTGTCTCTTTTAAATTAGTTGTACCCCTGAATCCTAATATTCCAGTTGTGAGTGTCATACCAAGTTTCAGTAAGGCCTGTTATGTCATAGTCTCCTTCCTTTATTAGGACTTCCAGTTCCTCCTGTTTGTTTCCCACACTCCATGCATTAGTGTAGAGACATCGGAATCCATGTTTTATGCATCCCGAGAGTTTAGTTTCCATACAAGTCTGCAAGTTAACATTACCTACTATATGCACCACTCTTTGCAAATCCTTAATGTTCTTATCCCCAGTTTCTGGCATCATACAAGGCTTTGAATTATTGTCTAGCTCCCCCATACAATTTAGTTTAAAGCCCTTCTTATTAGGTTAGCAAGGCTGTTACCAAACACCCTTTTCCCTACTGCTGTAAGGTGCAAATCATCTCCCAATAGAAGACCACCATCTCAAAAGCGTAAACCATGGTCCAGAAATCCGAATCTTTCCTGACGACACCATTGACGTAGCCAGTCATTTATTTGAAGTATTCTTCTTTCTCGTCCTAAGCCACAGCCTTCAACAGGAAGCACTGACAAGAACACAACCTGTGCGCCCACCTCCTTCCCTTCTGACCCAGAGCCACATAGTCTTTTCGAATACATTCGGGGCTATGACAGGCAGTATCTTTCGTTCCCACATGGATCAGCATGAAAGGATAGTAATCTGTGGGCTTGATAAGCCAATACTTTCTGTCACATGCTGGATGCTTGCACCTGGCAGACAGCAGACCTCTCGGGATGACAAGTCCCGTCGGTACACTTTGGGCTCCACCCCTCTGAGCAAGGAGTCTCCAATCACCACCACCTTCCTCTTCCTATATTGGGGAGCAGAAGTGCCAGGCTTCTTATCCACAGGATCCTGAGAAACTTTCTTCAAGCTTCGTGGAGGCTGGGGAAGTAGCCCTTGTTCAGTTACTGTGGGGAGAATCAGAATCAGTTACTGTGGGGAGATCCTGGAACCTATTGCTGAGCAGCAGGGGTTCAGAACATCTCCTGATTTTCTTTTTCCTTTGGGTTACATTTTTCCTGGAACCCTCCTCCTGTGTTGGGTCCTCTTCTAATTCCTGAGATACCGTTTCCTCTCCCTCCTCTTGTCCTTTCAAGAGCGCATCATACGTTTTGTCAAGAAAGTCCTCATCTTCCTTTATACACTGCAGTGTGGACAATCGTGTCACCAGTCCCTGTATCTTTTCCTCCAGCAGGGCCACTAACTTACACTTGCTGCAAGTGTAATTCGTGCTACTCTCAGGTAGAAATACAAACATCCCACAGTCTTTACACGTCACTGCCTCTGCTCCCTCACCAACCATACTGCTGCAATCCATTTCAAAATTTTCTTGATCTTCACTTATCTTTAAATCCGACTACCAACTGCCACTTGAAACTACTTGTGGGTAACTACTCATCTATCTACAGAACCTCCAGGCCAAGAGCCCGCGCATCTGGCAAGGATGAGCCTTGCAAATTAAAAGCTCAAGCTCCCACCCACTTCTGACTCAACAGCCAGAGTAACAGCAGAGGGTGGTGCCAGCAATTACTTCCATGCAAACAAGCTCTCCTCACTCAGCAACAGCTACACAAAAGCAATCAGAAACTCCTCTCCAGCAGGCATCAAGCACTCCACAGTTACCTCCCACAGCAACCCTAGGTAATGCTCCCCATTAGTTTTAGAAAAGCAAATCAAGTCTCACTCACCTTACCAGCAGCTCTGTTCTAGAGCCAAACAGCTTCTTCCACTGCAGCTAAGCCACTTCTGCCTCTGGCAAGGATGAGCCTTGCAAATTAAAGGCTCAAGCCCCCATCTACCTCTGACTCAACAGCCAGAGCAACAGCAGAGGGTGGGGCCAGCAATTACCCCCAGGCAAACAAGCTCTCCTCACTCAGCAACAGCTACACAAAAGACACACAAAAGCAATCAGAAACCCCTCTCCAGCAGGCACCAAGTACTCCTTTCCAGAATACTATCAGCTGTTAAGGGGTTCTTCCATAATCCATGAGGAACTCACTTTCATATTATGTACTGTAACCATTTTTGTCATCATACAAAAAGGCAGTAGTCAATTAATAGTTACAATTACTTAGTTACAATTCTTAGAAGCACACAGCTTAAAACCTAGGGCTGACTACACAATCTAACTCAATGTTATACCTCCTGGGTAAGCCTACACAAGTCCAGGCACAATTTTCAATTTGCAAACAGCAGGTACATGGGAGAAAGCATACTGCTAAAACATCCCTCCAGATTATTCATATTAATGAACCAAGCTACATGCTATTAGGGAAGGTTAAACATGTTGACAAATGCATCACAAGGAAAGTTGTTGTTGGAGCCAATCTTCACAGATAGAGCCAGTTAACCAAGTGTGGATCCACCAGTCTTTCCCCATAGACCTCTCTCTTTCTCTGAACCAGTTCATCATAACATGATGACTTCACCTAATTTGGCAAGGCTTCTCCCCCAACTCCATTCTGAATTAGGTCTTCATACTCTGCTCCCACCAGACCAATTTCAGATGCCTTTCCATGGAGACTTCTGCACTTTTACTGGGAACAATTTGAGATATCTTACATGCCTCTGAGTATTTCTTAAGCCTCTTTAGTGAACTTACCTTTATTTGCTTTCTTAGAAACATGTTAGATGCCTCAAGCTTTGCTGCTTCATTCTAAAATAATAACAAGAATACGAAAAAAGGGTTTCTAAAATATCTCACCATACCTTATATGATCAATAAACAAACTACAAAAATGTGGTTAATGCCCATCCCAAATTGTGGGGTCCAATTCAGAATGCAAATATGGCATGTGGAGACGGGGGGATTAAGCTTTCCCACCCACTCTGTTTTTCTAAGTGAAACAGCCCTCACTGGGGAAGTTTACATGTTATACAAATCTCTACAACAGGAAAAATAGTGGATCTCAGGGTCATTATTGAGCAGGAAAATGTTATAAAGGGGAAAGCTTAAGTGCCCTTTCCCTTCACATTGTGGTCCCAATCTGAACCAGGCTCATAAATTTGTGAGAGTCATTTCACCTGGGAATTCCAAGGGCATATCTACTTTATGGTACCCGAGGCAGACCCTGGGACAGATGCAGAAACAGAATTTCATATAGATAAGCCCATTCCAGTGGTTTCATCAGTGATTTAAAAAGGATCAATTCAGATCACCTTCTGCTTCTTCCCTTTCCTGTGAAGGATTTTTCTCTCTTTTTTGAAGACCTAACCTCAATGACAAGCTCCAACAAAACCTTGCTAATGACAAGACAGTCAGGGTATCTTAGCCATTTGATTTTTCTTGAAGTCAAGAGGAACTACTTTCTCAAGGATGATGACTGCCTTGGTGTGGTATCTCATAATGAATGGGATTTTTTTAGGTTGTAGAATCCCACTTTAAGGGGAATATTCAATGTATACCCAGTCCTCAAAGCATTACAATATGGAATTGTAGTTTCTCATTTTTCCCACTGGGCCTTGCCCACTAACAAAGCTTCCCCACTTTCCTGGACTCAACACACTTTTTGTTTGGGGGAGGGGAGGAGTACAACATATGCATCTTTACACATTACAGAATAAACAGGATGGGTCCAAGGTTTCCCACCCAGTGTCTTATGTAACAGTCAGATGTGTGTTAAATATTCAATCATTTCTTTCTTTTATTGACATTAGTTGTAATCTGCCTTTCTCATGGGGACTTAGTGGATTACACAGAGTCAACACAATCAGCACAATGGACATCCAATGAACAATGCAATAGGCTATGGACTGCAGAAATCTGGAACCAACCAGAAATATGAAAGCAGAGCAAAAGTATTAATATGATGCATTAAACAATGCTAAAAATTACATAGCAGGATTCTACTTACACCAACATACAATGTGAACCATGCACAGTAGCATAGTCCACATCCCCTAACTCTTCACCTATTTATTTATTTATTATTATTTATTTATTACATTAAATTTCTATCCCGCCCTCTCCGGAAGCGGACTCAGGGCAGCTCACAACATTCATTTTCACAAGTTAAAAACCAATAAAACATAATTACAATTTTAAATTTTTAAAAAACCATTTCATGGTGCTGTATTGCTACGATGTACAATATAGGCAGGTTCTTCTTTTCAGATGGTGATCACCAAGTACTCTATATGATGTCAGGTGGCAGCTTTCTCTCAGTTAAATATCGAAGACCTGTCGAAACAATTCGGTCTTACAGGCCCTGCGGAAAGCAGAAAGATCCCACAGGGCCCTTATGGCCTCTGGGAGAGCATTCCACAATTCTGGTGCTGCCACCAAGAAGGCCCTAGCTCGCATCAAACGCAAGCTAGCCTCTTTTGGTCCAGGGATGGACAATAGATTTTTTGTCCCTGAATGCAGCGCTCTCTGGGGAATATGTGGAGAAAGGCGGTCTCGCAGATTGAAAGGTCCCTGACCATAAAGGGCTTTAAAAGTCAATACCAACACCTTGAAGCAGACTCAGAACACAATAGGTAGCCAGTGCAGCTCTTTCAGCACTGGCCGAATGTGCTCCCATCGAGGGAGCCTCATTAACAGCTGTGCTGCAGTGTTCTGCACTAGCTGTAGTTTCCGAGTCAGCGTCAAGGGTAGCCCCAAGTAGAGAGCATTACAGTGATCTATTCTTGAGGTGACCATAGCATGGATCACCATAGCTAAGTCGTTGTGCTCCAGGAAAGGGGCCAGCTGCCTCACCCGCCGAAGATGAAAAAAGGTGGATCTAATAGTGGCTGCTGCTTGGGTCTCCATTGTAAGGGAGGACTCAAGGCGCACGCCCAAGCTCTTGACCTTAGGGGCTGGTATTAGTGACACCCCATCAAGAGCCGGCAGAAGGATCTCTCCCCCTGGACCACCTCGGCTCAGGTAGAGAACCTCCGTCTTCGTCGGATTCAGCTTCAGCCGACTCAGCCTGAGCCAAGATGCTACGGCTTGAAGAGCCAGGTCTAGATTTTCTGGGGTACAGTCAGACTGGCCACCCATCAATAGATAGAGCTGGGTGTCAACTGCATATTGGTGACAACCCAGTCCGTACCTCCTGACAATCTGGGCAAGGGGGCGCATATAGATGTTGAATAACATCGGGGACAGAACCGCACCCTGTGGACACCACATATAAGTGGGTGCCTTTGGGATGATTCCTCCCCTATCACCACCCTTTGTGCCCGATCTTGGAGAAAGGAGGTCAACCACTGTAAGGTGGACCCCTGAATCCCCACGTCGGCAAGAGGGCTAGTCAGTAGCTGATGGTCAACCGTATCAAAGGTGGCTGACAGGTCTAATAATAACAGCACTGCTTAGCTGCCCCGATCCAGGTGTCGCATGAGGTCATCTATGAGAGCGACCAGAACCGTCTCCGTCCGGTGACCTGGTCAAAAGCCGAACTGGAATGGATCCAGTGCAGAAGTGTCCTCCAGGAATTCCTGTAGCTGAGTTGCCACTGCCCGCTCTATAACCTTACCCAAAAAGTTCACCAATACAGCCGGATCTGCAGATGGTTTTTTCAAGAGAGGATGGACCACAGCCTCTTTAAGAGGTGTGGGAAAGATCCCTTCTACCAGGGATCTGTTGACAATACCTTGTAGTGGTTCACGTAGCAACGCCTGGTTAGCTGGAGAGCCAGTTTGGTGTAATGGTTAAGTGTGCGGACTCTTATCTGGGAGAACTGGGTTTGATTCCCCACTCCTCCACTTGCACCTGCTAGCATGGCCTTGGGTCCGCCATAGCTCTGGCAGAGGTTGTCCTTGAAAGGGCAGCTGCTGTGAGAGCCCTCTCCAGGCCCACCCACCTCACAGGGTGTCTGTTGTGGGGGAGGAAGGTAAAGGAGATTGTGAGCCACTCTGAGACTCTTCGGAGTGGAGGGCGGGATAGAAATCCAATATCTTTTTCTTCTTCTTTTATAAGCCAGGACGGGCACGGATCCAACCCACAGGTCGTAGGGCATACAGCAAAAATGATCCTGTCAACTTCCTCCAGGCTAAGTGGATTGAAGGAACCTAGAATTGGACCAGAAGATGCGCTCGGTGCCTCAAGTTCTTTCACTGTATCAATTATAGTGGGAAGGTCGCGTCAGAGCAACGAGACCTTATCTGCAAAAAAACTCGCAAAAGCCTCACAGCCAATTTCAAATTCTCTAATGTTTTGTTTACCATGCAGTAAAGTTGTTAATGACTGAATTATACTAAACAATTGTGCTGGGTGCGAGGTCGCAGATGCAATCTGGGACTCAAAGTAAGTCTTCTTTGTGGCCCGGACTACCATCTCATAGGTCCACATAAATGACCTATAAGATGTTCTCGTAGCTTCGTCGTGAGTACGTTGCTATTGTCTCTCTAGTCATCTTAATCGCTGTTTCATTGATCGCAGCTCCAGGGTATACCATGGAGCGGATCATGAACGAGGATGAAGAGGATGTCGGGGGGCGATCTCGTCGATGGCTGTAGAGAGTTGGTTATTCTAGATCTCCACCAGCTCATCCAACAAGTCGCCAGAGGGTCAGGGATCCTGCATAGCCATTTGAAGCCGCAAAGGGTCCATCTGGCTTCGTGGGCGAGCTAAAACTTGCTCACCGCCTAAACGAGATAGGGGTAGAATAGCCATATGAGCCCTCAGGGCATGGTGGTCAGACCATGGCACTGCCTCAGCAGAAATCTGATCCACTACAACTCCTGCTGCAAAGATCAGGTCTAATGTGTGCCCAGCCCGATGCGTAGGCACAGTTATATATTGGGAGAGTTCCAGTGCTGTCATGGAAAGCACTAGGTCTGTCGCCCGAGTGGAAGCCACATCGTCGGCATGGACATTGAAGTCACCCTGGACTATAAACCGAGGATGCTTCAATGCCTAGCCTGCTACAGCCTCCATCAGCTTATTCTTAAAATTAATTTATATTTTATATTTATATTGTTGATTGATTTTATCTGTTATTGTCGTACCATGATATTGTATCATGCTCTGTAAGCCGCCCTGAGCCAGCCTCTGCGGGGAGGGCGGGATATAAATAAAAACTTATTATATTATTATTATCAGGGATGGTAGGGCACTAGCCGGTGCGTAAGGCGGACGGTACACCAGCCAGATTGCCAGACTCTCCCCCATGTCCCACATCAGGCCAGCACACTCTATACCCATGATCTTTGGCGGCGGAAGTGCCCTGAAGGAGAAATCCTCCCGTATGAAAAGGCCACCCACCCCCGCCTGCTAGTCCAAGCCTGGTGAAGGATGGAAAACCCAGGCGGGGCTACTTGGGAGAGAGCAACTGTCTCCCCGTCCCGCACCCAGGTCTCCGTCATGCAAGCCAAGTCCATGTCCTGCCTGATTTAAAAAAATCCTGCAGGACTGAGGTTTTATTACTTATGGACCTGGCATTGCACAATACCAGGGACGGAGGCGAGTGTTTTCACTTGGCCCCCCTACCTGCTATCCTTGGGATGGGACACAGGCTGGAAGGGGAGTGAGCCCTCTTGTGTCTCAGTCTCCTTCCATTCCAACTTTGCCTGCTTCCACCGCTGTACTTTCCCCTTCCCAAGAGCACTGGAATCCCCTGACACGACATCTATTACTGATGGTTTTTACAGAGTCTCAGGTCACCAGCAGCGTGCACATTAACGTATCCTGCTCCTCTCACCCACTCACTCAACCTAATACTCTATCCACTAATATTTCTTATGACCTAGCTAAAACTTATTCCTACCATTAATAATTTATCCTAGCCAATTAATTCTTTTCAAAAAACCCTCCCCCCCACAGTCTAATTAATTGGCAAAATTTATGTATCAATTCAATTTAGTAGATAAAAATATTCAATTAGGTCCAAATACAATCAATTAACAATCAATTTTCAATGAAAAAGAAAAAAACCTCAAGGATAAGCAATAATAAATGGGTAGGGTCATCAGTTTAGAGGCACTGCAATATACCACAGCAGATGATTTACTAACTGGAGGACAGGTTTTAAAGTGCTAATGTTCTTTAAAGTGCTGGAAGGTATTAAAAATTAGTGTGTCTTCAAGTATCTTTAAAGTGCTGGTTGCAAAGTGCAGAGGTAGTGCAGAGGTAGCAGGGTGCAAAGATAGCAGTTCCATCAAAGTGCTGGTATGCAGTGCAAAGCAGCAGTTCTTTTTTAAAAGTGCTGGTATAAGGTATAAGGCACAACAATGGTAGTCCTTTTGTAGAGTGCCAGTGCAAGATACCAGAGTAACAATTCCTTTCGATGATGCATCTCCGTCCGCGTCACACTAGCCACCGGGTTAGACCAGCCCCTGTCCCCCACCGGGGGCGCCCCACCCCCCTGGCTCTCGTCACACACCGCCTCGGATTTTTTCGCTGGTTCTCCACCAGCTCCTTGTTCTTCCCACCTGAAAGTCCAAGGTCTTCACTCCTCTGCACCCTCACTCGCTGTTGTTGCACTCTCTCGACTCACCACTCCTACCTCCCCAGCGATTCCAGACTCCAACCATGCCGGCAGCCCCCTGCCGTGGGTTCAGGCCGGCGCCACACCAACAAACACTCCACCACTAACGCTGACGTACCCTAACCTTCTTTTAGAAAATACTGCCCTATTACTGCAAAAAAGCTCTCTTGAATAAATTGGTTTTGTATAGCTTTCAGAAGGCTAGGAGCCTTTCTGACATCAGCCATCAGCCCATTCCATTAGGTGAGGGCTTCAGCAAAAAATGCCCATATATGGGCAATTGTTTATATTGCCATTTGCAGGGTGGTATCTGCAGAATGATCTGCTCAGATGGGTGAAACTGTCATGGTGGAACATGGGGAAGAAGCAGTTCTGCTGATTTGAGAACCAAGGTCATTAGGGGCTCCATAAGTGATGGAGAGTACATTAAATTGAGCCTAGTAACTGATAGCCAGCTAATGGAGTGACTGTGGAAGGTGTATTCCAAAAATGTCTCCCAGTCAAGCATGGAAGTTTCAAAAGAACCAAGCGATGATTTGAAACAAACTCTTAGTTTATTGATAATCCATTGTGCTCAGGGATGGAACAACTTGAAAGTGATACATTTCAGTATATGGTATCTGGCTTTAAGGGATACATCAAAGGGAGCAGTAGAGATAACTAGGAATTCTATCATGTGCGTGTGAATTACTACAACTATGCATTTGACTATCTTTTGCGGTTAGAAACATCGTGAGTCCCAGGCTTGAGCTTGGGAACTGTCTTGGGAGGCACTATCTTCAAAGCAGGCATTCCTGCATTTGTTACAGAAGGTGAGAACTAAGGAAGGGTTTACATAGTG
The DNA here is from genome assembly GCF_032191835.1 of Heteronotia binoei. Lineage (NCBI taxonomy): Eukaryota > Metazoa > Chordata > Lepidosauria > Squamata > Gekkonidae > Heteronotia > Heteronotia binoei. The sequence continues at coordinate 147,100,337 of NC_083223.1, forward strand.
TCGGGTCTTCGGTGCCCCTCCCGGTCTCCCGGCATCGCCGTTGCCCCTCCTGGGCACTCTGGGGCATTCCCCGGAGGTCTCAGAAACAGGGGGGTGGGCGCTGGGTTACTTCACCGCAGGCCCCCGTTCCCCTCTTGGCTGTGCCGTGGCTCCTGTCCCTCTCTCGCGCGAGGCAGCCTCTTTGCGCATCAGCCAGCTTCCTCAGCGACCTCCTCCCTCCCTCCTTTTATGCTTCCCGACCCAACCTTCCCCCTTCCCGGGTCCTGCCCCTCTCTGGCTCCTCCCCCCTTCAAAGCCCCAGATGCCCGGGAGAGGCGCACCGGGGCTGGGCTGACTGGGCATGCCTCGGGCGTCCTAGCCCTCGGCTGCGTGCTGCGATGGAGCGTCTCGCGCTGCGACGAGACGAACGGCTCTCCCCCTCCTGGCTCGGTGCAGGGCTCAGCTTCTCCCTCTTGCTCCCCGGCGTCTTGCCCTGGCCAGACTTCGCAGACTCGAAGCCGGGCTCGCCGTCTGGGAGGCGTCGCTCGGGTGGCTGCTGTCGCCCCGTCAGTCGAGGTGAGGGGTGGGGCTGCCACGGGGGCTTGGAGAGGTGGGAAAGGCTCTTGGGGCAACGATGAGGGCTTGGAACAGCTGGCAGGTGCCGGGGGGTCTCCTCCGCGCAGTCCCCGCCCAGGCTGGGCGGGACACATAGCTTTGATATGCAGCAATACCAAAGTAACAACAGGAATAATACAGCTTTATATTAGAAATAACTTGTATGCTTGACACTCCCCAGTCAAAAAGGTTGGGAACCAGACCTGTAGCAATGGTGGGGCTGGGGGGCCAGGTCACTCTATTTAAACCTCCCCTTCCCTCTGTAGGGACCCTGCATTGGAGGGCCTCCAATATGCTTCTAATTTATGCGGCCAGCAACAGGACCCGAGGAAAAGGGAGGGGGGACAGAAAGCACAAGAGAGAGCGTGATAGAGCGACAGCAAGAGAATGAGCAACAGTGAGAGAGAGTGAGAGTACAAGAGAGCGACAGTGCGAGTGAAAGCAAGAGAGTGTGAGAGCACGAGAGAGTGACAGTAAAAGAGAGAGCAACAGTGTGTGAAAGAGAGAGCGACAGAGAGAGCAACAGTGTGTGTGAGAGATAAAGAGCACAAGAGAGAGTGAAAGAGCACTAGAGAGAGCATGAGAGAGTGACAGCAAAAGAGAGAAAGAGAGAGAGAGATGGAGGGAGGGAGAGGGAGACGGATCTGCTCTCCCAGCCCAGATTGGAACTGGACAACCCCCTCCACCCCAACCCCAGTCTTGGGCATCTGGCTTCATTGTTCTCTCTCACCCCTGAAATTCTTCTGGTAGTTAGTTCAGTGCAAACACCCACCCTCTGAAAAAAGAAAAACCCAAGTCCTTTCAGCTTAACAGTCAAGAGGGGGAGGGAGAAAGGGAAGTCCCTTCTCTGTTTGGCGGCTCCTGCTGCTGGGGCCAGGCTGACTGCTGGAGGGAAGAAGCAGACAATCCCCACAGTCCCCCCACCGAAAATTTTATTCCCTGCCCCCCCAAAACCCCCCCCAAATTTCTGGTTATGTTCCTGTGGTCCTAAGCTCTTAAGTGAATCACCCAATCACCCAGATAGCAGTTGCCACTACAGTGAGCCAATAACCATCATGTGCAGAGGCTGGGCTACCAGAGCCACCCACTTGTCACTGCTGTGAAAGTGAGCCGGCCAACTGCCCAAGAGAGCTACAGCCACCATAGGAGGTGAGCAAGGCAGCCAGTTGACCAAAGCAACTGCAGTCACTCAGACAGTCTATGAGCAACTTTCCTCCAACTTTCCTCCTGCTTTCCTCCTTTCCCCCTCCATTGGGATGGGGTGAAACCAGTGGTGAGTAGGGTCCTTTCCAAGACGGCTTTTGACTCCCAGTCTCTCTCTCTCTCTCTCTCTCTCGGGTGGCTTCGCGAACGAAGATTTAAGAAGGGTGCAATAGTCCACGTCTGCTGCAGGCTCGCTGGTGGCTGACAAGACCAATGCGGGACAGGCAGGTCCGGCCACAGTGGCTGCAGGGAAAAGTCTGATTTAGGGTTGGTGCTGTAGCAGTGCGATTCTTCCTCAGTCTCCTTTTGTCCTCAAGACCAGCTATGCGTGCGTTCTCAAAGGAAGAGACAGCCTGGTGGATGGTGTGTCTCCATGCATTGCGATCTGAGGCTAGGTCAGACCACTGGTGATGGTTGATGCGACAGGTGCCAAGGGATTTCTTCAAGGAGTCCTTGTACCTCTTCTTTGGTGCCCCTCTATTTCGATGGCCGGTGGAGAGTTCGCCATACAGGGCAATCTTGGGAAGGCGGTGGTTTTCCATCCTAGAAATATGCCCTGCCCAGCGCAGCTGCGTCTTCAGCAGTAGTGCCTCGATACTGGTAACCTCCGCCCGCTTGAGGACTTCAGTGTTGGTCACAAAGTCACTCCAGTGGATGTTGAGGATGGTGCGAAGGCAGCGCTGATGAAAGCACTCAAGGAGTCGCAGGTGATGACGGTATAAAACCCACGATTCGGAGCCGTAGATGAGGGTTGTCATCACAACCGCTTTGTAAACATTGATCTTTGTGCCTTTTTTCAGATGCTTGTTGCTCCACACTCTTTTGTGCAGTCGGCCAAATGCACGGTTTGCCTTTGCCAGCCTGTTGTCAATCTCCTTGTCGATCTTGGCATCTGAGGAGATGATGCACCCCAGGTAGCTGAACTGCTGGACTGTCTTCAGAACTGATTCACCCACAGTGATGCAAAGAGGGTGATAATCTTCCTGGGGTGCAGGCTGGTGGAGAACTTCTGTCTTCTTCAGACTAACTTCTAGGCCGAATAGCTTGGCAGCCTCTGTACATCCCTGCAATTTTACCCTCCCACACAGGATTTTCTGTTATCTTCTTTTTGGCTGAGCAGCCCTTTTTTGCTTTTTTGCTTTTTTCCTGGCTGTCCCACCCAGCCATTGGAATGTGTATTGGTAAAAGCAGACCCTGCCTAGGAAACTAAGGGGAGAGACTAAAATCCTTCTTTTGTCTTGGCTTGATAATGACACATGACAGGCTGATAGTAGTTCAAATATAACAAACTTTTATCTAACTTTGCGGGAAAATGGTCAGGTAGGAATCAGATATAGGACTTATGAGGTGAACAGGCAACAGGAATAAGGTAAACTTTGTATAAAAGTAACACCAGATAGTTTGTCACAGGTCTTTAAAACTTGAGTAGAGCAATTTCTCGCCAGTCTCTGCTTACATAAACAAAAACAAACTTCTTGGTATCACTGACACTAAAGTTGGTGAAGGCAGAAATATTAAAACTAGTTCCAATTTCCCTTCTTAACCACTTAATAGGTATCACACACACTTTTTTCTAGAAGCTATTTCCCTCAGGCATGGATGGAGATCCTTCTTGATCCTCTTACTCCCTTAGCCTCCCTTCCCAGTCATCTGTCAGTTCTAAACTGCCACTCCTAACTGCAACTTTGAACTGAAGAATTCCATTTGAATCCCCTGTCACTCAAGGTTCTCTGACCAGGTTAGAGCATTAACTATTTATTGTCTAACATACCTCTTCCTGGTTTTCAAATTATTCTGAATAGTTTGAAGCATGAGGATATGAGGGCTACCTCACACACTGCACAGCAATGAAGGCCCACTTGCCAGCAACACACAGCACACAGCAGAGAACACACAGCAGAGAACTTGACCACTATGGTGCTGGTGCGGTACAATCTTTTATACCTTAGCTTCCAGTGCTTTATTATTAATAACTCTTTTTTAAAATTCACTTCCTAGTGACAGTTTGAATGCAAAATACAAAAAAGATCAGTAAACAAAATTGGAAATAAATATAAACCAGAAAATAATGAAACAAAATGATGTCCTTTGCCAGCTGTTTCCTCACGCGCACACACACACACACACATATGGGTCCTACCTGTAGTTCTTTAACTGTTTTCTCTCTGATGCTCGCAATGCCAGCAAAAATCATAGTGTCTTTAATTTCTTTTTCTATTAGTTGAATCTCATCCCACTTGATGAGAATTTGTAACCTCAGAGATTCAAGGTGCTCACCACTGGAAAGTGATGCCTCTACTTTTGGTGATTCTTCATGTTTAGGTGCTGTAAGTATAAAGAAATAGGTGTAGCCTTGTGGTTGCAGCTTCAAAAACTAGTGGCAAAGTCAATATAGCTTCTACAAACCAATAATTTATCCTCAAAAAATGAGTAAAGTAGCTAGCAGTCAAATGTAACCAGTGGGATTTCAGTTGGCTAGCAGCATGAATGACTCCAGCATAAGACTTTAAAGCTGCATTTATATTACCATTTCACTCACTTTGCTGCCATCATCATACCTCCATTCCCCCCTCTCTTGTCATGTGGAGAATACCACTTGGAAGCTAACTCAACGTCCAGCCGTAGGGCTTTCCTCAGACTTACCACAGCAGTGGGGAGAAATGCAACTGTGTCAGTGCCTGGTCTCACCCTGGATGCAGTTGGCTGCTTTCTAGTGATAGCAGCAGCAGCAAAGCAGGGACATGTTTAGAGGGTGCAGAGACAGGTCATGGTCAGCAGACTGGCCTGAGGGTCCTGACAGCCCAACAGGTCTGACTGGCAAGCTGCTGAACCAGCAGCAAGCCAAGTGGGGAGGGAACAAAGCAGGGACACCTGTGGAGGTCACTGAGCCTTTGCTCTTGCCTGGAGGGATGTCCAGGTGTAGCTGAGAGGAAGTAGGCCATGGGCATCAGGGTGCAGGAATGCATAGGAGGGCCAAAAAGCAGGGGAGAAGGTGGTGATCTGACTCCAAGGAAGAAGGGGGAGGGCACAAAGAGGTGGAGGAACAAGGTGGTGTAAACCTCTCTCTTCTCTAATTTGAGACACGGCAGACCCTGCCAAGACAAAGCAGAGATGGCTGAAGGTGGTGGTGCCCATAGACTGGACAAGGGAAGTGCCACACTTCAATAATCTGTGATGCACAAATGCAAGTTTATATGGTAACTGAAGTTAGTTTCCCCCACGGTGATGGAAAATGCCATCAAGTTGCAACAAATTTATGATAACGCTTCATGGGGTTTTCTGGCAAGAGATGTTCAGTGGTGATTTGCCATTACTTGCTTCTGTGTAGCAACCTTGGTCTTTATAATATAGTGGGTTCAAAGCATCGAGGAGACAAGATAACAGCTCTTTATTAGGGGCAGCATGGTAGATGGCTGCACTAACAAGACAGGACAACTAGCCAACGAGGCCTTAACTATATACAACTCTGGGTTCCCACACTAGCAGGTTATTGGTCCATTCAAACTGGCCAGTGCTCTATGATTGGTGCAGAGCAGCAGGTATCAGGATCCTGCTGCCCATTGTCCCTAGTTCCTCAAGCTCCGTTCTTCCGGCTCCAATGAACTCAATAGGAATACCCAGATAATTGACAATTATACACACATGTTTTTCTTACTGCTCTCTCATCCAAATACTAAACAGGGCCAAGCCCTGCTTATCTTCCAGATTCTGACAAGATTGGGCTAGCTTGAGCCATTCAGTTCAGGGCTATTCCCTCTCCATCAGAAATTATTGGCTTAGGATCCTGACTGGAACTTACTCCAATCAACCCATTTGCCTACATTTGTACATCACAGGCAGACACAATTTGTTCTCAACAGAGATTCTTTGTGCAAGAAGGGAAGGGAGAGGACAGTGGCAGACATATGAGCATGGCAACAAGCAAGCTACTTGCACATGTCACTTTAATGTTCGCTTAAAGTGCTATCTGAATGCAGCTTAACTTCATAGGTTTACAGGCACAGGGCAATTTTATACAGACCAATATAACCAGGCTTTTTTTTGTAGCAGGAACTCCTTTGCATATAAGGCACACACCCCTGATGTAGTCAATCCTCCATGAGCTTACAGGGCTCTTATTACAGGGCCTACTGTAAGCTCTTGGAGGATTGGCTACATCGGGATGTGTGGCCTAATATGCAAAGAAGTTCCTGCTACAAAAAAGCCCTGAATATAATTAAAGTTTTTGTTATTACTCACCTGGCTTTTCTGAGACAGACTGACTCACCCACAGTTCCATTTCTAACTCATTTCTGAGTCTAAATTTGAGAGGAGAAAGTAATCTTATATTAATTTTAGTCAAAATCTATTTTTTTAAGTCTGGTGCAACATAAACAAGACCCATAACAAACTACAGAGCCAAAAAGATACAGAGAGAGGTCACTCTAGATTGCAAATTAGAAACAACCCACAGTTATAGTGACCACAATTACTAATATTTCATGCATATACTTCCAAATTTATAGGTGAAATACACATACATTAGATTATGGAACAGTCTCAAAAATGTCTCAGTGCACTAAAAGTTCACAATACAAAGTAGAGTCCCATTGTCACAGGAGGTCGACTTCATATCCTGCTTCGAAGTTCCTTCCAGCAAGGTACACTCCACAATCCTTTTTCCACGGAGCTGTAAAGTAAGTAGTGTCCAAACAATTCATGAGATTTACAATCACAAGATGATACAATTATTGAGATTTACATTAATACAAAATTGTCATAAATTTATATTTACCTACACTACTCCAGTAATTTAAAGCACAATCCAATGAAAGACAACTTCAGATCCTTCCTCCAATTTTTCTACTGAAACATAATATAAACCATTACTATACATCTACTCACCCTACACCCCTTAACTATAACCACCACCTAACATACTCACATAAATCCTTCATATAGTACATTTACAACTGACATCAAAGTCTTATCTCTTTCCAAATCGGCAACTGCTCAGAAACGGCTCAAGGCACTGCCGCTATCTTGACGTTCTAACTTTAAAGCCTGACCTAAAGCTTGTGCAGCGTATTCCATCCGTAAATCACTCACAACTTATATATTTTAGCGCATATATGAGTACAGCAACACTGGAAATTCATTATACATTTTACAGTATAGCAACACTTTGCAGTACAGCAACATTTATTTTACAGTATAACAACACTTATTTTAAACAGTTCACAAAAAACAAGAAAAATCCAAAGCATTATTTAAACCATAAGGTGCAACAGAGTTTAAACAATGGATCCAATAACACTCTTCTCTTAATAGAAGATTTGATTATACCCCATTGACTGAAAGGATTAAGAGTATAATCATGCAGCATTGGCATCTAGTATAAGATACTGCAGGGTGTGAGAGGGTGCCATTCATCGGAAACAGGAAAACTATGAGCATAAAGGACAGATTGGTTCATTCATGAATTAACACTTTGGGAGAAGAGAGTAATGAGGCAGGGGATTCTTTGATTGGACATCACCCTTGCAAACGTTGCCTTGTTTGCTCACAGGCATTAGAAGGGTCAGAGTTTACAATAAATGAGGGTGGCCCCCATATTTCCCTGAAGCACTATTCAACCTGTGTGAGTAAAAATGTCATATATTTGATCCTGTGTGAATGTGGGTAATACCACACGCCCAGTGAGGGTGAGAATTTTAGAACATAGAAGCTGCATTAAGAAAGACGTGAGAGAAGCGCCTCTTGTAAACCATTTTGGGGATATGGGCCACGCATATGACAGCTTTAAATATGTGGTTTTATATAAATATTCCCAGAAGACAATGGTCAGGGACATTCAGACCGCTCTATTAAGAGAAGTGTGTTATTGGATCCATTGTTTAAACTCTGTCTCACCTTAAGGTTTAAATAATGCTTTGGATTTTTCTTGTTTTTTGTGAACTGTTTAAAATAAGTGTTGTTATACTGTAAAATAAATGTTGCTGTACTGCAAAGTGTTGCTATACTGTAAAATGTATAATGAATTTCCAGTGTTGCTGTACTCATATATGCGTAAAATATATAAGTTGTGAGTGATTTACGGATGGAATACGCTGCACAAGCTTTAGGTCAGGCTTTTAAGTTAGAACGCCAAGATAGTGGCAGTGCCTTGAGCCGTTTCTGAGCAGTTGCCGATTTGGAAAGAGATAAGACTTTGATGTCAGTTGTAAATGTACTATATGAAGGATTTATGTGAGTATGTTAGGTGGTGGTTATAGTTAAGGGGTGTAGGGTGAGTAGATGTATAGTAATGGTTTATATTATGTTTCAATAGAAAAACTGAAGGAGGAAGGGTTTGACGTTGTCTTTCATTTGGATTGTGCTTTAAATTACTGGAGTAGTGTAAGTAAATATAAATTTATGACAATTCTGTATTAATGTAAATCTCAATAATTGTATCATCTTGTGATTGTAAATCTCATGAATTGTTTGGACACTACTTACTTTATAGCTCCATGGAAAAATGATTGTGGAGTGTACCTTGCTGGAAGGAACTTCGAAGCAGGATATGAAGTCGACCTCCTGTGACAATGGGACTCTACTTTGTATTGTGAACTTTTAGTGCACTGAGACATTTTTGAGAGTGTTCCATAATCTAATGCAGGGGTCCTCAAACTTTTTAAATAGGGGGCCAGTTCACTGTCCCTCAGACTGTTGGAGGGCCGGACTGCCGTTACTGTACAAGGCCGCGGGCCGTCAGTTCTCCGTCTTCTGCATCTCTCTCCCTTCCCCACACCACACACCCCGGCCTGGGAACTCACCTCACCTTGGTATCAACTCACACTCGGTCTCTGCCACCTCAGCCCAGTGCCGGAATTGTGCGTTGCTAACGCGAGTTTAGGTCGAATGTCACTTCCGGTCTGATTTTGCCATAACCCGGCGGGCCGCATAAACGTCCTCAGCGGGCCGCATCTGGCCCGCGGGCCGTAGTTTGAGGACCCCTGATCTAATGTATGTGTGTGTGTTGTATTTCACCTATAAATTTGGAAGTATAGTGCATGAAATATTAGTAATTGTGGTCACTATAACCATGTGGGTTGTTTCTAATTTGCAAACTACAGAGCCAGTCTGGTGAAGTGGTCAGAGTATCAGATTTGAATCTGAGAAATCCTGTCTAGATTCCTCAATATGTCATGGAAGCTCACAGGATGACCTTGGGCCAGTCACACACTCTCAGCCTTACCTACCTCCCAGGGTTGTTGGGAGGATAAAATGCAGGGGAGGAGAACAATGTAAGCTGTTTGACATGCCCCAGTTTATAAATGGCTACTTTCATATTCAAATAACCATCAACAACCATTTCTAATTACTTTTATGTTTACATTTTGTTATATTTCAATTATTGGTTTATGTTGAAAACCATCTTGAGGGTCTTTCACATACTTGGAGAGCCAGTTTGGTGTAGTGGTTAAGTGTGCGGACTCTTATCTGGGAGAACCGGGTTTGATTCCCCACTCCTCCACTTGCACCTGCTAGCATGGCCTTGGGTCAGCCATAGCTCTGGCAGAGGTTGTCCTTGAAAGGGCAGCTGCTGTGAGAGCCCTCTCCAGCCCCACCCACCTCACAGGGTGTCTGTTGTGGGGGAGGAAGGTAAAGGAGATTGTGAGCCGCTCTGAGACTCTTCGGAGTGGAGGGCGGGATATAAATCCAATATCTTCTTCATCTTCTATCTTCTTCATAAGGCAGGACACAATTAAAGAATTAACCAACATGTGAACAAACAGAAACTCAAACTTGAGCACTGCAAGAAATCTGACAGGAAATTGTTTTCAGCAAGCAGCATTATTCAATGAGAGAAGGCTTTGTTCCATATTGGGCTATCCAGGTTAATTCAGCCAGAATGTATTGGATTATCAATACTATTCAGCCATAATGCTCACTGAATTGATCATTTGGGCCCACTTCATCACCTTGGGAGAAATCATCTCCTTGAGAGCCAGCTGCAGTGTAGTGATTGAAGAGTAGTGGACTCTAATCTGGATAACTGGGTTTGGCTCCTCGCTCCTCCACATGCAGCCAAATGGGTGATCTTGGGTCTGTCATAGCTCTCTCAGCCTCACCTATCTCACAACAAGTCTTTTGTGGGGAGAGGAAGGGAAGGTGATTGTAAGTTGCTCTGAGACTCCTTCAGGGAGTGAAGGGTGGGGTCTAAAACGAACTCTTCTTCTTCAAAGTGCAGGCAGGATAAAAATATAATAGACAAAGTAGACCCACTCCATTACACTATTTGATTAGGAGTACTTCATTCAATTCTGCCCACTCTGGAGATCTAGTTCAGGAGTTAATCATATTTAAGGCATGGGTACTTCTGGATATTATGCACAGGCAGATAGCATGGAGAAAAGACTGCTGAACTGTTATTGAAAAACAGAGTCTACAACTAAGCTCACTTACTAGGCAGTAATTATCATTAAATTTAGTGGGATTTATTTCTATCTATTGCATGTTTCTTTCTCCAAGAAGATCAGGCAGGGTAGGTTGTGAGGTTCCTTTATTTCATCCTTACAATACCTGTATGCAGGAGGCTAGGCTGGAAAAGTAGTTGGCCCATGGTAACTTAGTCAGCATTACTGGGGATCTGAACCTCGATATCCCCAGTTCTAATCTGACACAGTAACCACTGCACCACATTAGTTTTCAGAGTAAACGTGTGTATGGTTTGGGTGGCTCATTGTTAACCTGTTTACATTCCAGTGGGATGTAAATAATTTATCTTTGAGCTGGATTGCAACCCATTTCACAGGTGAAAGTAGAGGAAATTATATTATGCTAAGCACATGGATCATGCTATGAAAAGTAAGACAATAAATTGGGCAACCAATTTACAGTTCAAGAGAATGAAATCCCAACAGCTTGGGAACAGCCATCAAGTACCCTAGCCATTTGTTTCCACCCTGCTGCTAGTAACTGCAAGTTGGCTTCTGCCTCTGTGTGAAACTCTGCATGACAAGTCCACTTCCAGACCCTGATTAATTGTCTGGAGAACTGAATGGCTCCAGATAAGCTGATCATTCCAAACTGCAGACAAGAATTTCTCCATATATGTGGTCTCTGCCATTTAATCATCTCACACTCTCACAACTTACTCTTCGTTTCTTTCTAAAACCTGTTTGGACTTCTGCACAAGAAATTGGACTTCATGCCTGGCCTCCACAATTTCATGAGTCTTCACCATCCTCTTCTCCATACCTTTTACTTCATTCTGCAGGGTCTATTGCATTGCCAAAACACAAATGAAACATTTGCCAATATTAACTTACAGACTTTTGCTTATGGAAAGACATTGCTAATCACCTGCCATGGTGAGCAATGGAAAATTTAATGCCAGACTTCCGGCCTCCGTCATCTTGCCTTCAGGGGTATCCACAGATCGTCCTCCTGCAGTGCCTCTGATTCTGGCTGTTGGAGGGGGGCCACTGTAGTGGCACCCCCCTGGAAAAGCCCTGGAGGGTTTTTTTTTCTTCGGCATGGGACTTTTGCGGGGAACTAGGAGTTCAGCGACAGCTGTCCCTGTGTTTCCTGCATGTCTCGAGGTTCCGCAGTCATGAAAGCCGACATACCAGCAGAAAAAGATGAACGCCCAACTGCTTTTTTTCTTTCTTTCGCTTTCTCAGTATGCCTTTGATGTAGCATCTTTCTACTCCTAATGTGGCAATTCTACTTGACAAGTAAGTGACTTTTCAATACCACTGGCTAATGGGTTGTTTTGCATAACAACGAGAGGCTAGCCCAAAGGAAGAGAAATGAGGCCTTGAAAAGTCTATGAGCAATATTAAGTATCGCTAAATTGGATTCAATTGGATTGAATACAAATACTAAAGTTGACCTGGATTACTATTGGACATATGCAAAAGAGACTATCATTAGGCTTCAATATGATCTGAACATAAAGGAGATATATTTTAGAGAGATCTGTCTTTGTCGCCTGACTGTATTTGAAATGATAACATTTGAAATCGCAGCTGGAGCTCCTGTGGAATGTGGAAAGTGGATTTAACAGGACCCTGAAGCTATTTTTCAACTTGGATTAAGAGACTGGCACTGCCTAGCGAATTGTCTAATAAAAAAGATTTCTTATCTGATATCAAGTCTCTGAAACAGGATCTTGGCTCATTCATGCAACTTATTAGAGAGCAAATGGGTATTTTTATGCTGAAAGTTAGTGAAATGGAAAATCTACAGGAGTTGAGTGTTAAAGAGATTTGGCTGACATTCGTGGAATTGGAAAGGGAAAGTGCTATGCTTTGAAACCACCAAAAGAAAACCAAAATGGATTCCTATGTCACAGCAGTAAAACAAGACCGGAAATTAAGATTCAGTGAAGTCATGTGGAGAGGGAAAAATGGCGTTGAATTCTTCCTCTTATTGTCGACGGGGCAGGTCACTTGGAGAGCCAGTTTGGTGTAGTGGTTAAGTGTGCGGACTCTTATCTGGGAGAACCGGGTTTGATTCCCCACTCCTCCACTTGCACCTGCTAGCATGGCCTTGGGTCAGCCATAGCTCTGGCAGAGGTTGTCCTTGAAAGGGCAGCTGCTGTGAGAGCCCTCTCAGCCCCACCCACCTCACAGGGTGTCTGTTGTGGGGGAGGAAGGTAAAGGAGATTGTGAGCCGCTCTGAGACTCTTCGGAGTGGAGGGCGGGATATAAATCCAATATCTTCTTCTTCTTCTTCTTCTACATTGAGAAGAGAAAGGTTACATCCTGACCAGCAAATTAAGATGTGGAAAGCTTTCAGGAAGAAGGATTTTGAACTTTTTTCATTCCTGTGAATGGCTGGATATGGAACCCTCACTAAGAAGTGAAATGCGGTTTTAAAAGGCAAAGTGTGATGTTTGGGTCACATAAGTGGGTTGTCTCTGGTGTAATATGGACACAGGTATTAAAGGAATCTAAAAGTGTTTAATTTTGGGAGAAAGGATTTCTGGACTCTGATTTTTCTTTCTTTTTTGTCGGTAAACAAATACACAATTATTAATAATGAATAGATATGTGATTTTAAAAGAACATGGGAGATCCTAAAGAAGGAAGGGAGTGGTTAAAACTTTAATCAAATACATACTTAATTTGGATTAATGCTAAAGAGTGCAGATAATACTTTATATATATAGTAGATTTATTCATAGTATGTTTAATTGGTGAAAATGCTCATATTGATGTAAGAGTTGGATTAATTGTTGAAAAGGCAGATAGCACAATTGTTTTGTAGTCTGGTAGATTTGTTTCTAACATACTTTTCTGGAGAAACTGTTTAGACTGAGATAGACAAATTATTAAGTTTTATTTTTTGTAACTTGTTAAAGATAAAGATATGATTTCTATGATTTCTACTCTCTACGGCCATCAACGAGATCGCTCCCCGACGTCCTCTTCATCCTCGTTCACGATCAATGAAACAGCGATTAAGATGACTAGAGAGACGATGGCGACATACTCACGATGAAGCTATGAGAACATCCTATAGGTCATTTATGCGGACCTATGAGATGGCAGTTCAGGCTGCAAAAAAGACTTATTTTGCATCCAGAATTGCGTCTGCGACCTCGCGCCCAGCACAATTGTTTAGTATAATTCGGTCATTAACAACTCTATCACAGGGTAAACAAAATATTAGAGAACTGGAAATAGGCTGTGAGGCTTTTGTGAGTTTTTTCGCAGATAAGGTCTTGTCGCTCCGACGTGACCTTCCCGCCATAGTTGATACAGTGGAAGAACTTGGGGCACCGAGCGCGTCTTCTGGTCCAATTCTGGATTCCTTCAGTACACTCAGCCTGGAGGAAGTCAACAGGATCCTTTTGGATGTACGCCCTACACTTGTAGGTTGGATGCGTGCCCGTCCTGGCTTATAAAAGCTAGCCAGACGTGGCTACGTGAACCACTACAAGGTATTGTCAACAGATCCCTGGTAGAAGGGATCTTTCCCACACCTCTTAAAGAGGTAGTGGTCTGTCCCCTCTTTAAAAAACCATCTGCAGATCTGGCCGTATTGGCAAATTATCGGCCGGTATCAAACCTTCCCTTTTTGAGTAAGGTTATAGAGCGGGCGGTTGGAACTCAGCTACAGGGATTCCTGGAGGACAGTTCTGCACTGGATCCATTCCAGTCCAGCTTTTGACCAGGTCACGGGATGGAGATGGTTCTGGTCGCCCTCAAAGATGACCTCATGCGACATCTGGATTGGGGCGGCTCAGCGGTGCTGTTGTTATTAGCTCTGTCAGCTGCTTTTGATACGGTTGACCATCAGCTACTGACTAGCCGCCTTGTCGATGTGGGAATTCAGGGGTCCACCTTACAGTGGTTGACCTCCTTTCTCCAAGATCGGGGACAAAGGGTGGTGATAGGGGAGGAAGTATCCCAGAGGCACTCTCTCAGCTGTGGGGTGCCACAGGGAGCGGTCCTATCCCCGATGCTATTTAACATCTATACTTGTCATCTATATGCGCCCCCTTGCCCAGGTTGTCAGGAGGTATGGACTGGGTTGTCATCAATATGCAGATGACACCCAGCTCTATCTATTGATGGGCGGCCAGTCCAACTATACCCTGGAATATCTAGATCTGGCTCTTCAAGCCGTGGCTTCTTGGCTCAGGCTGAGCTGGCTGAAGCTGAATCCGATAAACACGGAGGTTCTCTATCTGAGTCGGGGTGACCCGGGAAGGGAGGTTTGTCTGCCGGCTCTTGATGGGGTGCCATTAATACCGGCCCCTAAGGTCAAGAGCTTGGGCATGCTCCTTGAGTCCTCCCTCACAATGGAGGCCCAAGTAGCAGCCACTGTTAGATCTGCCTTTTTTCACCTTCGGCGGGTGCAGCAGCTGGCCCCGTACCTGGAGCACAACGACTTAGCAATGGTGATCCATGCCATGGTCACCTCAAGAATAGATCACTGTAACGCTCTCTACATGGGGCTACCCTTGACACTAACCCGGAGACTACAGCTAGTGCAGAACGCTGCAACACGGCTGTTAATGAGATTCTCTCGATGGGAGCACATTCAGGCAGTGCTGAAAGAGCTGCACTGGCTTCCTGTTGTGTTCCAAGTTCATTTCAAGGTGTTGGTACTGACCTTTAAAGCCCTTTATGGTCAGGGACCTGTCTATCTGTGGGACCGCCTTTCTCCATATATTCCCCAGAGAGCACTGCGTTCAGGGACGAAAAATCTACTGTCCATCCCAGGGCCAAAAGAAGCCAGGTTGCATATGACATGAACCAGGGCTTTCTCGGTCGCAGCACCAGAACTCTGGAACGCTCTCCCGGAGGCCATAAGGGCCCTTCGGGATCTGCCTACGTTCTGCAGGGCCTGTAAGACCAAATTGTTTTGACAGGCCTTCGATATTTAACTGAGAGAGAGCTGCCACTGGACATCATATAGAGCACCAAGTAGAGTACTGGTGGTCACCACCGAATTTTCAGAATTGCCTATATTGTACTGTATTAACACAGCACCATGAAATGGTTTTAAATATGTAATTATGTTTTATATGTTTTATTGGTTTTAATGGTAGTAATGTAATGTTGTGAGCCGCCCTGAGTCTGCTTGAGGAGAGGGAGGGATATAAGCTTAATGTAATAATAATAATAATAATAATAATAATAATAGTCTATTTTAATAAGGATTTTATTAAACCAACAATTTAATTTGTGCTTCTAATAGGGTTAAATAATTAAATAATTTAATAGGGTTAAATAATTAAGCTAAATTAGGCAAAATTGGTGCTGAGATGGTTTTGAATTTTTTTTCTTAACTTTATACACTTATTTGTGTTCAAGAAGAATTGTTTAGATTCATATTGCTAGTATTAGTTTATTAAAATTTTCTGTAATGAAAGAAAGGATGGTAAAAAAATATGGAGATCTTTATACTTGCAGGTAGAATGATCGGGTAGTCTATTTGGAGGTAGAATTATAATTGATATATTTGTACTTTTTCTGTTTTTGTTTTTCCCATTCTGTAAATGCCCCCTCCCCCTTTTATGTATTTTCTGTACTGCTTTATCTTTCTGTAGTTAAAACTAATAAAAATTATAAAATCAGGAAAATTTAATGCCTACATACGGGCAGAATGAGGACCAGTTTATCTATGCATGTACTTCATTGCTTGGTACTTGATGAGTCAGGGCTTACTCCATTAAACAACATGTGTTTGTTTTGTCGTTTAGATGAGGCGAGATGATCGGAAAGTTCTGTCTGTAGCTGTGAGGAAGCAATCAGAGTCTGCTAAGAAAGGCTACCACAATAAATTTTCCCCCAGTCATCTTCCCTCAGTCCCTCAGGCACACACTCAGAAATCCTGTCAGACCTCTAAAAAATAGGCACCAGATGGTTTTAAATTCAAAAACCACAAAAATATATTTATTGGATAACAAAAGGCAAGAGAGAGGGATCAAAATAATATTGATTACATCTGTTCAATATTAACAGGCAAATCAGTTGGCAGCAGATGGTTGGTAGAATAATCAATTACAGATTTTATCAGGCTGAAGTAAAATATAAAATATTTAACACTGGCAGAAGATCTTTAATCTACCAATCAGGCAGGCTTCAGAATTCCACAGAATTCTATGGCAGGCAGGCAGTGCCTTCTGGGCACTTAGAATGTTCTTCAGTTCAGATCAAATAGCCCTGTTCTCTGGCTACTCAAATAACAAAAATAACAAAACGACAGTGACTCTTTTCACACACAAATATAGAACTCCTGACTGGTGCCAGCTAATTCTCCCTCACAGACACTCCACTAGCTAACTTCCAGGACTCACACCTCTGAGGTCTAATACCAGCCCATCACTACTGGTGCATCTCAGCCCCAAGCTAGTTTTCTGGTCTGAAGCTTGGGTGACCCTACTGACCACCAGAATCCAGTCCTCCAGTTTTAGTGTGCCACCAGTGTGCCACCAGTTTCCAGTTTTAACTCTCGCCTAGCTAAAAGATTTTTGGGACAGGAAAGAAAACATTTTACAGAGGGACTTAGAACTGCTGCAACTTAAAAACATTGCTCAGCCCTCCACCCACCTGATGTTGCAACTTGTAGAAAAGACCGTCTCTAGGCCAAATTCTGAAACTAAACCAAATGACATAAATACATTATACATTTTGTCCTGCCTAAGGATTGGCACAAACAACAAAAATGCTGTTTGGTTTGCGGTTCATGGCTCAACATCAAACCAACCCAGCCGGTTCCCAGGTGAACCAAACCAGTTTATTTCAGTTTATGGAGAGCAGAAAGCATGGGTTTGGGGGGGACTCTGAGCCATTTAAACCCCTTCTGTGCATTTGGAAGGCGTTTGAGTGCCTCGGAGCCCTTTTAAACCATTGCAGCAAAAAAACAGCTGAGCAGCAGGGAGCAAAAAGCAGGGGTTTGAAGGGACTCCAAACCCTTCTGAGTGCTCAGAAGGGGTTTAAAGGGCTCAGAGCCATTTAAACCCTTGCAGCAAAAAACAGCTGAGCAGCAAGGAACAGAAAGCAGGGGTTTAAAGGGACGCCAAGCCCTTTAAACCCCTGCTTTCTGCCATTCACAAACCACTATGAACTGCCCACAAACTGCTTAAAAGTTTGTGGCACTAGGCCTGCCACATACTTTACTTCACAAGGAAGGAACTGGCTAAAATTCATCATAAACTTTCATTTGTGAGCAGGTTCTTGCCCATCCCTAGTCCTGCCCTCTGCCTGTGGATTTAATTTAATTTAATTTTTTTATTTATACCCCACCCTATCCCACAAGTGGGCTCTGGGCGGCTTACAACATTAAAAACCTTCTAGCCCCACTGGTGGACCCCTTGATGAACTTGGGTTTTTTGGCCACTGTATGACACAGAGTGTTGGGCTGGATGGGCCATTGGCCTGACCCAACATGGTTTCTCTTATGTTCTTATGTTCTCCCTTCTCTGTGTTTTTCTGTGATATCAGTTTGTACACAGGAGACTGCCTGATGTGCTGGCAAATCTCCCTCAGAGAGTTTCCTTCACAGAAGGTGCCTGGTTTTGCCCCCTTCTGGCTTCAAACTCTCTCTCAGACAGACGCTAAACCCAGCTCTATCTCTACAAGGAGCTCAGCCCACTGGCTGTTCTCAGCTCTCTATCCAGCTGTTCTCACAACTGACTGGCCTAAGCCCACAGTCTTCACTTAAGACTCTCTCTCTGAAGACTTCTCTCAAAAACTCCCAAACCAAAACTCAAACACTCCTCTGAGGTGTTCTCTGCCAAGACTAATTTTGCTACTTTTTAGTTGCTAGGGTAACATTTCAACTAGTCACTGCAAGCCTATTCCCCAGCTTCTCAGGCTAAATTCCTGAGTCTGTCACAGTATCATGTGACTTATGATAGCTCATTCATGTAGGAAAGTTATTCCTGGATGTTACAGATGTCAGGTGATGAATGTGGTCATATTAACTAGTTCTGCCTTTCCACCAGCACATCTAGATTAAGAGACATCACATCCACTTCTGCTTCTGTTTATGACTTTGATTGTAAAAACAGCAAGAAGTATAAAGTAAATATCCCCTTCTGACATTTGGTTGTGACCAATAGGCTAGTCTTGCTAGATTTTGTTGCTGCATATTTTTTAAAGACAAAACACAAACAAAACATACAACACAACACAAAAATAGTAATACAACAAAGAGAGAAAGGTGAACGCAGTGCTGAGTGTGCAAATCAGTATTCCATAGTCTGGCTGCTTGAGGAATAAGTTCACACTGAGGTTTGTTATTTAGGAAAGAAATGGAAGTTGATTATAGTAATATAGCTCCATACCAGATTCAAAAGGCAGAGCAAAGGTTTCTAGCAATCTAGGATGTAGAAGAGTTTGTAGAAAGCATGCCCAGCTGTAATGTTGGAAAGAGGAATAGAGAGAGAAAAGGGAAGTGACCAGAAGGAAGAAACCTCTTAGAGTAGCATTCTGGGTAACAAAGGAACAGCAGCAGGAGTCCACATGGTGCGCTTGAGACATGTTTATGCCCTCAGGAGTAGCTCTTATGAGGAAAATTATAGGAGAGGAAAGGGTCAAAGAAGCCTCATCATCTCTCCCTACCAAATGGCTTTCCCTCTCCAAAAATAGGCCAGTGACTGCATTTGGAAAAGAAAAAATATAGGGCTATCCTTAGCAGGTCTATTCAGAATGCATGTGTGAGGGACCTGGTCAGAGTCTACTTGGGAGGGCAACCACTTTAAATTTCTCCCAGTCACCTTCCCTCAGTCCCTCAGTCACACTCACAAAAATCCTGGCAGACTTCTCAAAATTAGGCACCAGACCGTTTTAAAATTCAAAAAACACTAAAATATTTATTAAATAACAAAAGGCAAGGGAGTGGGCTAAAATAATATTGATTATAACTTCAATATTCAAAAGGCAAATCAGTTGGCAGATGAATGGCAGAATGGCAGTGTAGTGTCTTGGTTAGAGTGTCAGGCTAGAACTACTGAGAGTAGAGATTTTATCAGGCTGAGGTAAAATATAACAAATAACACTGGCAGAAGATTTTTTCAAAAACAACAAACAGGCAGGCTTCAGAATTCAACTGAATTCTTCTTCAGGAAGGTTGTGCCTTCTGGGTGCTTAGAATGTTCCTAACTCCCATTCAAACAGCCCTGTTCTCTGGCTACTTAAAATCATAAAATTAACAAACTTCCAATCACTCTTTCCACATACACATAGAGAACTCCTGACTGGTGCCAGTATATTCTCCCTCACAGACCCTCTCACACTAGCTTCCAGGACTCACACCTTGTGCATCTCAGCCCTAACTAGTTTCCTGGTTTGAGTCTTGAGTACCCCTGCTGACCACCAGAATCCAGTTGCCCTTTAGTGCGTCTTGGTGTGATCTTGGTTTGTACACAGAGATCGTCTGATGTGCTGGCAAATCTCCCTCAGAGAGTTTCCTCTACACAGAAGGTGCCTGGTGTTTGGCCCCCTTCTGCCTTCAAACTCTCTCGAGACATTGACCAATTTCACATTCAGCTTACCCCATGGTCACATTCCTCTTCTCTGTGCAACGTCCTTCGGATTTCCCACTATCTGCGCTGGAGTTACAGGAAGTGTTGCGGCTTTCGCATAGCAAATGGAAACTGGTTTTTAGTGGTTTCTGTTTGCTGCGTGAAAGCCACGACACTTCCTGTAACTCCGGCACAGATAGTGGGAAATCTGACAGACGCTGCGCAGAGAAGAGGAATGTGACCGTGGGGTAAGTTGTGCGAAATCGGTCAGAGATTACCCAAATCTCTGTCTCCCACAAGAAGCTCAGCCTCACTGGCTGTTCTCAGCCCCTTATCCAGTTGTTTTTGCAACTGACCAGCCTGAGCTCAAAGTCTTCCCTTCAGACGCTTTCTGAAGTGAAGACTTCTCTCAAAGACTCTCCAGCTCTGACTCAACTCCTGAGGTGTTTTTCTGCTAAGCAAGCCTCATTTTGTTACTTTTTTGTTGCTAGGGCAACGTTTTAGCCAATAGCTGCAAGCCTGTTCCCCAGCTCTCAGGCTAAATTCCTGAGTCTTTCACAGCATGTCAGGCCTATTCAACAAGGCTTACTCCCAGGAAAATGTTCTTAGGATTGCAGTGTGATTCATAAATTGATAGTTGTATGAAATGTGATGTGTATCTTCTCTCTAAAATAGGGGGAACCTGCTACATAAGACTGCACATTATAAGAGCCATGCATTGTGGTTTTTCATACTTACTATATGAGAACTTTCATGTAATTGTAGAGACAATTTTACATTACTATGCATTGAAAACAGAAAATATTACCTTGTATTGCAGTGTTGGAAGAGAATCCAGCAGGATCACTATGTAAAGCTCATATTCATTCTGTAAAGTGTTGGGAAATAGCAAAAATTGGGATAGGGAGAGATAAAATCTTACTCCTCCCTTTATCTTTTAATTTTACTCTTAAATGCACTGGAGTTCATATGAAGCATCGGCAATTAAATTAACAAGATTCTAACATAATTTTACAGCTGTCAACCACTTAAGGACGTGCAGTTTATCAATCACAGGATGTTTAATTGGCCAACTGGTAAATTAAACAATAGCATTAAAATATATTTGCGTATTATGAAAACTTCATCTTATTTGAGGATACTGAAATATTTATTTGCTGACACTGACATAATTTATTTTAAGAATTATGTACCTGGGTGTTTTTTTAAAAAGCTACAATTCATGTTTTGAACAAAAGGACCATCTTTTCTCAGCACTGGCCTCTGAAATCTAGAATATTCCCTATTGCATAACATAGTAGAGTCTACATATCATACAAATGAATAACTCCAAAGCAATGGCTAACATCATACTGTGCCACTAACACCACTGCCCTCCTCTGAAGCAAGGAGCATTCCTTCAGTGTAAAAGGATGTTTTGCCAGTGAAAGAGCCTCTTTTTATCAAGGGAAGGCTTCTTGATCTGGAGGAAGGAAGCAGGATATAACCAGTGCAGTGTCTTGGTTAGAGTGTCAGGCTAGAACAGAGAAGACCAGGTTCAAAGTCCTACTCTGCCATGGAAGCATGGTGAATAACTTTAGATCACTTTCAGCCTAACCTATCTCACAAGGCTGATGTTATAAGGACAAAATGGAGAATGGGAGGGCATTATAAGTAGGGTTGCCAACTCTGGCTAAGAAATTCCTGGAGATCTGGGGATGGAGTCTGGGGAGGACAAGGTTTGAGGAGGGGAGGGGCCTCAGTGGGATACAATACCATAGAGTCTACCCTCCAAAGCAGCTATCTGAGGACCTTCAGAACAAGCTGCATTAAACATTAGGAACACCACAATACCTTCACTTCTTTCAGAGTGTCACCAAATATCATAGAGTTGTTGCAAATATCTTCAAACACACTGCCAACAGCCTGCAAGCGGTTGAAGTGGGGACGTTTGCAATCACAAATATTCCGAAGTGCCTGGAAGGAAGTCAGATTCACTTGCAACATATATCTACATATATTGTCCTGATCATTATACCCTGGTTTTTGCAGATGGAAGGGGGGCTGTAAAACATAATCCCTGTCACAGAGAGTTCACCTAAAGACAGGCAGGTTTCTGGAGAGAAATGTTGACCGGTCAGTCTCCTAGAAGAACAGGAATCATATAGCTATTTACATATCAGCAAGTAGTAAATCCAAGTATATGTAAAGATAAACAGGAGCCTAATGGCATATTAAAGACTTAAGAGTAACAAGTTTTCATTCAGCCATAAACTTTTGTAGTCCCTCTTCATCAGACATCTGCTGTAAATTCTTGAAATCTTATACTACATGTTAGTTTCTAAGGTGCCACAAGTTTCCAGTTTATTTTGGCCCCAACACAAGCACATGTTTAGAATTATTACAGAATTATGCACCATGGTTATGAAACCAATACAGTGGTAAGGTCTAATTTTGTTCAATGAGAAATAACTGCAAAAATCTCTGGGAATATTATTTTAGGAGGAGGAGATTGGATTTATACCCAATCTTCATTCGGAGTCTCAGAGCAGTTTACAATCTCCTTTCCCTTCCCCTCCTCACAACGGACACCCTGTGAGGTAGGTAGGGCTGAGAGAGCTCTTGAGAGAACTGCTCTTGCGAGATCAGCTCTGTGAAAACTTGTGACTGACCCAAGGCATCTTTAAAAAGAACATAAGAAAACACAGAGACAAAGGCCTTTTTCTATTGTTGCCTCCTAAAATTTGTATTTAGAAACCTACTCCCTTTGAATGTGAAGTCATCACAGGTATATGCCATGATTTAGTTACCGTGCCTAGTAGCTGTTGATGCAACTACCCTCCATTAATCTATTCGCCTCCCTTTTCAAGCCATCTGTATTATGACCATCACTACGTTCACTGGCAGTGAACTCCACAATTTACTAATTTACTTGATGAGTAAAGAAATGCTTTATTTTGACCATCCTGCATCTACTGCTTATAATCTCCTCTGAGTGTACCTGAACTCTAATATTTTGAAAGACATAAGTGCAGACCTATATAGCATTACTCCAGTCTATGCCTATTTAAATGTGTGGCCTTAGACCAGAGCAACTCTCCTTAAGATTGCATGAATTAATGCCATGTCCAGCTCACAGTCTACTATACAAATAAAAGTATGAAAGAGATACAATGGGAAGATTAATGAAGAAGAATTTACTAACAAATACACTTGGGGGTTCTGGCTTCAAATGCTATTTGGAAAATGAAAACTAAAAAATATCCTAAGAACAGGAGCCCAGTGGTTCGGCAGATGACAAATGAAAAATGGATAAATAAATTAACAGATGAAATACTGAACTTAATAAGAAGTACAAAGCTACTAGAAGGTAAAGGATAGGAAAGTGTGTAAAGAGATGAGAGAACACAACAAGGGAGCTAAAACATGAAGACATTATAAGATATTAAAGAAATTTAAAACAAACAGATAAACAAAAGAGGAGGAAGAGTGCAGGAAGAAAAAAGCAAATGCACTGCAAAATTTTAAGCTGATGAATGAGATGATGAGAAATGGGAAGAACAAGTAAAATAGTCTTAAAATAAGTCCAAACAGCATAGGAAAATTAAGATAAAAACAAGGGGTCCAGAGACTAGGGATGGGCAAACTAAAGATCGTGACTGATTTTGGCTGGTTCATGGTTCACAAAGTGAAATTCATGGCAGGTCAACTGACACAAACTTTCATGAGTGGATACATTTTTGGACAGACTGTCTTCACTCAATTGAAATGTTTACCAAACTTCAAAGCAAGAAGGGAGGCAGAATTCTCCAGACTTGGAAACACCAATAGGGGCTCTCCAAAGCTTAAACTGCTGGCTGCTAGTAACAGAGTTCCCATTATGCTCTATGGGATCAGAATGCTATATATGCCCTCAGCTCCACAGCCTCTCCTCTGTTGACTGTTGGCAGTTAGACAGATAGGCAGGGAACTAGTTAAAAGCAGAGCACGCTCATTTATTATTGATATTGAAACCCTACTGAGGTTTGGGTTTTAGGCAGACTCAGGGCTCTGAGCTACCCCGTCCCTCTGCTCATTCAGGGCAGAGGGGCTTAGCTACTGGGTGCTTTGGCTGAGGAACCACATTTACCTCTCCCCCCGCCCCTCGATTGTGAACACCTCTGTGTGCCATGAGGGTGAAAGTGGGGGCAAAGGGTGCTCATGGGGAGAAGAAGTCCTCCACTCCCATGGCTGAGGCCAGCACCTGGTCTGGCCCTTGAATCAGAGGGTGTTCTGGAAGGGCTTGAGGATATGCACCATTTGGAAGAGGGTCAGCCTACTATTAGAGCTGATGCTGAGCTTCTCTTTCCTCTGCAAGATGGTCATGGAGATGACATTCTGGGCTGCATTCTTCTGCTCCACCAAACGTCCAATCATGGCATAGGTGGAATTCCAGCAAGTGGATAAGTTGAGAATTAACTAGTGTTCAGGCTTATTCCTCTCCCCCTGCCTCTTACACAGTAGATGGGCAGACTTGACACTGCATGAGAAGTGGGTTGGCAGTGCTGGCAGGTCTTGAGCAAGGACTGCATCTCAAGGGTGACAGCATCCCAAGTGGTCTTGACAGTGCTCCTCAACACCAGAGCATTCACTACCAGGTGAAGTTTGTGCATGAGGCAGACAATGCCCTTGAGGTGCACAATCTTCACCACTGTCAGCATACTGGCACCTGCCTCCATGACAATGTAGCCATGGATGATATTGCCACTGCCCACCCACTCCCTCAGGCTACTCTGTATCATACTGCTGAGGTTTTGCATCATGTGGTCTGCATCTATCCCCTGAGCATGAAGCAGAACCACTCTGTAGCCTGATGGTAGGACTGTCCCCTCCTGGGGCCTGGGTTATTTCCTGGCAGTCAAAACAGAGAGGTCCTTTGGTTGCCACCAGTGTGGTGAGGAAGAAATAACTGTGCTGCTGGCTGCTCCAAATGTCTGCCGTGAAGTGCACAGTTCTGGCTTGAACTCTGGAGTGCTCAGTCACCATTGTGGTGTTTGATGGGCAAGACTCATTGGCTTATGGTCCTTTGTGAGAGGACAGTGGACCAGAGAGCCAGTGTTGCAGCAGTCGGCTAAAGGTTACATCCTCCACAAAGGAGAAGAGTTGGCCATCCACAGTAATCATCTCACCGACAAGGTGAGTGGCTGCTTTATGGGCTCTCCACCTAGCTTTTCTGCATGGCACTGTTGGTGTCCCCATGGGAATGACCTCTTGGAGGGTAGCCTGCCTTGATTTTCCACCCACAGCACCCTGAGTGCAGGGAGCCTTTCTTGGAGGGGCCTCCTGCTCCCCCTGTTTCCCCCTGCTGAGAGGGAATGGACCAATTCTTCTTCCCACTGGCTGCCACTCTTTCTTCCCACAGCAACATACTTGAGTGCACCCTTCGCAGGTGCCTATGGAGGAGGACAAGTTTGTTGGGGGGTCGCACCCTTCCAGACATGGGTGTAGAACATCTATCAGTCTGCCACAAAGGGGGCACTGGTGAGGATATGCAAATGTTTCCAAACTGTTTTTTGGAAATGGGGATCCAGGATTGGAGAAGGTGGGAGGAACAGCTGCTTTCTAGTGTTTAGCTATGTGGGGCCATGGAGGGGTATATTCAAGGCAGGAACAGCAACATGGAGTGGGGACATGGGGGAGCTGCAAAATGTTTGCCTTGCTTTCAGTGTCTGACTAGGGGAGATCTGCCCAGGTGAACTTTCCTTGAGAATCTGGTGTCACTGGCATGTTCCTGAGACATTCCACAGATCCCTGTAACTGCAGCTGTATTTTCCAGAAAGAACACTGAGGAGACTTTTTTTTTTTTAGGGGGGGGGGGAATCCATAACTGGAACCCCACACATTTAATTCCCCCAACTTGGAGAGATTGCAGAGGAGCAGCCAGCACATAGAGAAAAGTCACCCCCTATGATCTTGGTGTCTCTAGCATGCTGGGGAGGGGAGTTCTATTGCATCATGAACTTTACAAACCAGACCAGTTCATTTGGCACCTAAATGATGGATTTAGAATGCATGGATGGATGGAATTAGAATGCATTTAACAGACCGCTGGTTTTTATGTTTTATGTTTTATTAATTTATTGTTTTAATTCTTATTATGTAAATGTTTTAAAGATAAACTTATGTAAGTTTATGTGCTGTGAGCCGCCCTGAGCCACTTCGGTGGGAAGGGCGGGTTATAAGTCGAAATATAAATAAATAAAATAAATAAATAAAATTTCATGAGAGTTCATAGCTCAAGAACTGGGCACACCATGAACCCTGAACCAAAATGAACCACATTTTCCCTGTTTGAAACATTTAGGTCAGGGTTGTTGAACTCACTTGTTATGAGGGCCAGATGTGACATAAATGAGAACTTGTCAGGCCGGGCCATATTTGTCATGAAATGTAAAGCCAGGTAGTAGACATATAAACTTTATAAAGGGCATAAACACAATTAAAAGTTTTTTACTTACAATAAAACATGCTTAAAACATTAGCACACTTGCAATATTTTGTTTTACTGTCTCCGATAAATGTCCCCTCTTGCTTTGAATTATTGCATCAAAAACTGCAGACAATGTCTGTGCTGTATCAATCTTGAATATGCTGTTCAGGTGTGCACATCCGTTAATTGTAAACCTACTTTTGATTTATTGACATTCATTACAGAGATCTCATGGTCAATGCTTTGAGCCTAACACCCAGAGGAAAACATGAAGCAGCTGGGCATTGTGAACTTTTGTACAGAAGTTGCTTCATATGCTAGTCAAGAACATGTGAAGGCACCATGGCATAGACTGAGGGCTATGCACTTGCCTACAAAACATAGTCTTCCCCAGAAAAAAAAACCTACAACTCCTATGTGGCAGTGCAAGAACAGAGAGACAACCATATACAATGGTCAGTATTAGCCTACTATCTGGGAAGTCTAAATTCAAGATCCCCAATAAAAGAAAATGTGAAAGAAAAATCAAGGGAAATTTGCTTGGTAAACCTGGGCTGGACACACAGTCTCAGCCTAATGCTGGCTTGTTGTTATTTTTCTTCTAAATAGTTCACATGCTTTCCTATTGAGAAAGACTGGAGGGCATGAATACAATGAAAAAGAGGAGGGGAACCCAGCTACAGCCATTACAAGCCCAACAAAACTCTTTCTCTGTAGCAAGGCAAAAAGTTCATACCTTCAATGAAATGTCGCTAATTTTAAAAGTGCTCTTTAGATCTCTCCCAATGGTGGGGACTGGGCAAAGGAAGCTCTGGCTCTTTCCTTCCTTCCCCAAGGAATGAGGAGAGGGAGGAGCCTCAGCCACTAAGAAAGAGAGGCTTGGCTCAGTAGCTCTGCAGTGTGATTGATTGAGCCTGACAAACTTAATCAACACAGCAGAACTATAGAGCTAAGCTCCTGCACTGGCTGAGGCTTCTCCTCCCTCCTCCTCCCTTTGGGAAAAGGGATGAGGAAGAGGGAAAGAGCAGGGAGAGGCTGCTTTGCTGGCTGGCTTATCAAAGGAGAAACACAAAATGTCAACCAAAGAAAGCAGGCAAGGGAGAATGAAGCAGGCAATAGCCAGTTGCTGAAAGGCCTGGTTGGAGCCCTCTGGGGGCCAGATCCAGCCCGCAGGTCGTATGTTTGACATCCCTGATTTAGGTGATAGACAATGTTCTGTTATAGCAGAAATAAAGGGACAAAAGGAAAGGTCACAGACAGACAAGCTGAAGCTACAAATATATGAAGAGAAAACAATAGAACTGTGCCCCAAACACAGAAAAAAGATAAAGAAAGAGAAGTAAAAGGAGGATAACTCAGAAGATTAGTTTTAAATTAATTCAGTTTCAAAGGCATATATAAAAAGACAGCTATGCATGGATCCACAAATTATTTGTGTGGATAGACAGGATTTCTATCAGTGGAATGGGACTTCTACACCTCCCACCTCTCATGGCACCCAAAATTCCCTCCAAATACTGACCCATTAGGCTAGTGGACTCCCAAGAACGGCATGCTTGGGAGTTGGAGATCTGCTACTGGAAGGGGGAGTCAATTAAATGTCCTCCCATTTCATCCATGAGAAGCCTCTATGGGATCCACCTTCAAAGATTCCTAGCCTTTAAGAAAAGGCTTCAGGATTCTATATACTCAGAATAATATAATTGAAGATAAAGGAAAGCAAATAAAAGACCTAAGGGGGAAAATAAATAGCAAAAAAATGGGCACAAACCAAAAGTGGCAGTTCGGGAACCTGAACGGAGACCTCTTTAAGTCTTCCTAATAAACAAATAACTCTTGTTTCATATTGATGTGGATTAGTTTGTGCCATCATTTAATTACCAAGGTTTGTGAGAGTGAAATAGCTATTTTCTGTTACTTGTGCCAACTTACTTGTGCCAACTTCTTTTCATGTTGCTCTGCTGACTTGCTCCCAATGAAGTCATTTTCCAGTAAATCTTTCTTGGCAATAAAGTCCTTCTGAAATTGCATGAATTTGTGAAACTGGTCTGTTTTGGTCACACCCGCCAAGTAGGAAGGAAGGAATTGGTATTCATCTTTAGTCCTCTTTGTGACACAAAGCCGACTGTTCATAGTTGGTTTATATTTCAACATTTTCAGCTCTTGAACATCTAATTCTTCCATGATAAGTGGCTTCTGAAGTATGCCAGCTCCATCATCCATTTTCTTAGTTGTTTCCTTTCTTTGTATTTCCCATGAAGGAGCACCTAAAGAAACACTTACTGGAGTGCCAGAGCTGGCCTGAGATGCCCGAGGTTGATGGTATGAATGAGCCACTGATCTAGCTCGGATGGGAGCAGGTTTGGCATCGTCAATGAAGTTGCTTAAAGTATACTTTGTCTTTCCAGTTACCTCAGAGAATATTCCGGGTGTTGTGAACTGGGTTCTTTTTGCAATGACGCATGCTGATTTTTTGCCACTGGCCCAGATATTATGTTTTATGGATTTGGGGGGCTTGTAAAGCTTACTAGGGTTGAGGTGACCTGAGATATAAAGTTGAATTTCAGCTTTGTGGTCCTTTTCCACTCCATCTATTAGATCTGAAAGACTGTTCTTCTGCTTCCTGTCTGCCATGTATAAACTAGACAGTTATTACAGAAAAAGATTTTTCACCTTAAGATGAATTTCAGTTAAGTAAAATATTTTAAATTCACTGGGTAGTCTAATGAAATCTGTCTAACCATACTTAGCTAGCATGGCTTTCCCTAATTAGCACATGTAGAGTAATTTAATTTAATTTAGTTTTTAGATTTATATCCCGCCCTATCCCACAAGTGAGCTCAGGGTGGCTTACAACAATAAAACAACCGAGTTAAAATAATATCATAAAAACAGACATTACAAAACAGGAGCAGCACAGTAAACAATCTAAAAGGCATAGGCGGTAAACAGCATGCAGCTATGACTTTCAAAGGATGCCTGCTGGATTAATTAAAAGCCTGGTGGAAGAGCTCCGTCTTACAGGCCCTGCAAAACCTGGATAAGTCCTGCAGGCCCAGATCTCCAGTGGGAGCTCATTCCATCAGGTGGGGGCCCGGACCAAAAAGGCCCTGGCCCTTGTTGAAGCCATCCTAGGCTTCCCAACCCCCCCGCCCTGCCGGGAGACCCCTGAATTAGCAGCCTAATCCCCCGCTATCTAAAAATCTGATAGTGGAGGTGGGGGGGTGGAACGGCATCCCCCTTCCTCCGGCTCACAAAGACCCGACCACCGCCGGCCTGCTATTCGCTCCAGTCCGGCCTCTCTTTGCGAGGTGCATGCTGGGACTTGTAGTCCTTGCATCCTCTCACGTCTGCTGAGCATTATTCTCTATGTGGAGATTGATTCTCATAGGGTATAATGGGGAATTGATCTGGAGGTTTCAGGGGTTCTGGGGGAGCTGTTTTTTGAGATAGAGGCACCAAATTTTCAGTATAGTATCTAGTGACTCTCCCCAAAATATCTCCCAAGTTTCAAAACGATTGGACCAGGGGGTCCCATTCTACGAGCCCCAAAAGAAGGTGCCCCTATCCTTCATTATTTCCTATGGAAGGAAGACATTTAAAAAGGTGTGTGGTTCCTTTAAATGTGATGATCAGAACTCCCTTGGAGTTCAATTAAGCTTGTCCGCCCCGATGTCTCCTGGCTCCACCCCCAAAGTCTCCTGGCTCCACCCCCAAAGTCCTCAGATATTTCTTGAATTGGACTTGGCAACCCTAAGCCATCCAGACCAGGGACTGTGAAAAGATGTTGAGCAGCAGACCTCAGAGCCTGGAGGGGTTCATATGGTTCATAACTTAAAGGATGTAGACCAACATAAAGGCAATTCCTTGTGGGCAGAGTCGCAAACTTGAAGCAAGTAATGTACACATTACTTCACCAAGAGCAGCCAAAACTGCAGGCAAACGTTTAGTGGGAAATAGCAAAACTGGCCTTCTGAACTAAGGCTGGGCTTCCATTGTCTGATTCACAAATAGCACCTTCTGTGTCTTTGTTGTGTGCATGTGCTATTAAAATGGTGCTCCTTGTTATGATCCTTTTGCAACAATTATGTCTACTTAGCAGCATGGAAGCTTGAAATCAGGAACGCCGATCCCTCACTTTGTGTGTGTGTGTGTGTGGGAGTATTCCCCACCCCCCAGCTGGCATTTCACATGGCTGCTCTGAGCAACCATGGGAGAAAAAAAAATCAAAAGCTTCTGTCAGCTGACCTGGTCTCTGGTTTACCCGTGAACACACACTGGAAATTGAATTACAGCCCAGGACAGAATGGTGGTTCCTAGTGACCATTTTAATAAGTGAGGTCTCAGTATATACAGAATTGATTTGAAACCATTGCTAGGAGCTTGACTTTTTTAAGTGACTCATACACAACCTTCTGGGCCTGAAAAAGTTGTTTTATATTTCGTATTGATATTGTTATGATTTTACATGTGTGTTAGTATAATTTTGATCACTTAAGATGGCCCTTTCAACTGAAACACATTGGGTCCTTTGGTATGAAATATAAAATAACTTTTTCAGGCTTAGCAGGTTGTGTATGAGTCACTAAAAAAAGTAAAGCTCCTAGTAATGTGTAACCATTTTAGGGTTGCCAAGTCTGTGTTGGAAAATACCTGGAGACTTTGGGGATGGATCCAGAGAGGGTGGGGTTTGGGGAGGGCAGGGGCCTCAGGATGGTACAATGTCATAAAATTCACTGTCAAAAGCAGCCATTTTCTCCAGGGGAGCTAATCTCTGCAATCTGGAGATTAGTTGTAAAAATGGAAACCCCACCCGGGAAATCCTAATTTGTGATTCTTTGCTGTTGGATGTGCAAATTTACCTTGTTGCTGTATATTATGATCTGAGTATTTAATGATATCCTATGTATTTCATTTTTAATCCTAAAATTCTGTACACCGTGTAATAAATATTTGCATTTTATTTTCTAGTAACAGCCTTTTGGTTCCTGACTTGTTTTTCAGGTTGGGTTTTTTGCCATTTTGTCTTTCTCTAATGCTGAAAAACAGCAACAGTGTAACCGTGCTTTTGTATTGCCATTAGGTAATTCCTCATGTACACCATTTGTACAAGCTGGCTCTTTTTCTTTCATTATTCTTTAGCAATGCTTGGATGAAAATGAGATTAACAATAAAAGTACCAGTCCACAGAGCAGCATACCCCTTTTGCTTTCAGTCACTGATTTATTTCAGCATAGCAGCAACCCTCCCAGAAAAGCAAAGGACTTCTGCTCCCCTCCCCACAAATCATCTAACAAAGCCACACATTAAAACCGAGGCACTAAACTTACATTTCACAAGCTCCAAGAAGTATCCAGCATAACTGCTATCTTTATGTTGGTTTGATACCAAGGAGACCAGTCAAACATTCTGTGTTCCACTTGGGCTCTCCATGGCTGTTAAACAACAATACAGGACAGAACAGGTCTGATCAAAAGAAAGTTGGCACATTTGTTACAAAGTCTCAGTTTCTTTCTTTACTCCAAGCACAGGAAGGATAGTTGAACTGATGTGGTTTTTAAAAAAATACAGTTTCTTTGGTGATTACATCATTTCATGGAAAACCTCCCAACTGCAAAATCTGAGGCAGAATAATTTTTCTAAGCTTTCTACTGAGCATACAAACCATATAAAGATATGCCCGTTGTATGACCTTGGATACGTCAGCCATACTAGAACAAGCAAGGCAAAGGTGCAGTGAGAGGAGATGCAAAAGGCAAGTGAAAGTCTGTAACTGGTAGTCTGAGGAAGGTCCCCAAACTTGGAAACTATTATGGCTGTGGGAAGATTGGATCTTTAACTTATTAGGAAAGTTCCCAGTACACTGCTGCCATAGAAGGTTGTTGGTGTCCAGGAGCAAGCCAAGAGCTCCAAAGGAGCTGCCACTTCAGTAGCCGATGCCCATCATTGCCACCAATGGAAAGAAATTGGGGAGATCTTATCATTTACTGTAATTATGTATTATTTTCACTGCACTTCTGTGTTGGTGCTCAGTTGTGCCTGTATATACACTTAAGAGAAATTTCTTGGTACTTCCATTTGAGAGTTGACATGCCTTTTTGCTTCTTTTCATACCGCAGGATGATTTGGAAGCATTTGAATGCAGAAAATACTCATGTTGACTGTAGGAAGTTAATTGTTCACAATAAATTAAATGTACATACATGAATATGCCATGTAAAATGTGCCATTTTTTAAAGTAAAAATTCTTTATTTTGTTACCATTGGAGTCAGGTCATTGTAATTTGCTTATCAGCATTTTCCCCTTACCTGGGAAACATGGAGGACTGGGGATGCTACATAAAGCTTCTGTGCTTCCAAGGCAATTGATTTTTTTTTTTAATTAACCCAATATCTACAGCTTCAATAATGTGACCAGCATGGGTGGCTTGTGGTTGAAAATGTGTCTTCCTACCTTTTCATTCCCAAGTGAGATCTGATCCTGGGGGTGGGTGGGGGAGGGAAAATAAAACATAATATGAGAATTGGACAAAGCAAGAGGGGAAGAAATGGGGGCCAGTGGGGGAGGAGGAATAGTTCTTCTGTGAGTCTTCATGGGTGTCACACTGATATATATTTTACCTCAAATTTATATATCATGAAATTTCAAGCTACTCTGGTAATAGAATTCCAGTCATGCATTCACATATATCCATGTACTTATTTTCTGCTCTACACCTGGGCCAATTTTTTATTTTATTAAACAAGTAAAACAGAAGACATTAAAAAAACCCTTTAAAGTAACCATATATAAACATCATCCTCTGTACCTGTATATAGGTGAAATGTCATGGCAGAAAAACAGGTTGCTTACCTGTAACTGATGATCTTCGAGTGGTCATCTGTGCAGTCACACACATGGGGTCTTGCCGCAGGCAACGGATTTGTACCTCGGAGCTCCAATAGCTCGCCTATAGCGTCTTTTGGCGCGCTTTCCTCCCGCCCTGGGGAGCAGGCAGCGACTGCGCATGCCTGGAGCGGGGGAAGAGCGCCCATTCCACTCAGTTTCTTCCAGCCGCCGTTGGCACTGACACTATACCAAGTTAAGCAACGATTACAAGAGGCCAGCAGCGGGGAAGGCTGGGTGGGCGTGTGTGACTGCACAGATGACCACTCGAAGATCATCAGTTACAGGTAAGCAACCTGTTTATCTTCTTCATGGTCTCTGTGCAGTCCCACACATGGGTGACTAGCCAGCTAAATGTCCTGGAGGAGGGTGCT
This sequence comes from Heteronotia binoei, assembly GCF_032191835.1. Classification (NCBI taxonomy): domain Eukaryota; kingdom Metazoa; phylum Chordata; class Lepidosauria; order Squamata; family Gekkonidae; genus Heteronotia; species Heteronotia binoei. Next base: position 147,133,798 of record NC_083223.1, read on the forward strand.
GGTAAAAGAAAGAAGTTAGTCACGTAATCCAATCACATAATATTATGCAACATAGAAATGGAAGCGGATGCACTCACCCCTGACTTCAGTGGAAGATGGATCTGAGGACCGCTTGACCGAAGGAGGCGTCACGTCTCGCACGAACGTCTAAGGCATAATGGGAGACGAACGTGGATGGTGAGGACCACGATGCAGCCGCACAAATGTCCTCTAGGGAGACGCCTTGGAGGAACGCCGAAGACGTCGAGACCGCTCTAGTAGAGTGGGCCTTAAGACCTTCGGGCAGAGGCTGTTTAGCCAGTTCGTATCACAACCTGATGGCACTAACTACCCATTTAGATAGTCTCTGGGTAGAGATTTTGTGTCCTCTGTGAGGATTTCCATAGGCCATAAACAGATTGGGGTCCTTACGGAAAGGTTGTGTACGATCAAGGTAGAAAGATAAAGCCCTTCTAACGTCCAGAGAATGCAGAGCTCGTTGTCCCTGGTCGGATGGGTTGGAGAAAAACGTTGGTAGAGAAGTTGAAGTCGATAAGTGGAACTGGGAGACAACCTTAGGAAGGAACGCAGGGTCCGGTCGCAGAACAACTTTGTCCTTGTGGAAAATAGTGTAGGGAGGATCGTGACGGAAGGCGCATAAGTCACTTGCCCGTTTACCTGAGGTAAGGGCTACCAGCAATGCTGTCTTCCAGGAAAGAAGGTTAAGGTCTATGGTAGCCATAGGTTCAAAAGGAACTTTCATCAGGCAGGAAAGGACTAACGATAAACTCCAAGTCGGGACGAAGGGCTTAACAGGTGGATTGAGGTGCAACATGCCCTTAAGAAAGGACTTAGACAAAGGATGGGAGAACACTGTTTTGCCATCAACCGGGTTATGGAACGCAGAAACTGCAGAAAGGTGAACCTTTAAGGAGGAATAACAGAGTCCCGATTTCTGTAGAGAAAGTAGATAATCAAGGATCAGGTTAAGGGGTGCTGACTCTGGCTGCAGGCGATTAGAAGTCGCGAAAAAGCAGAAGCGCTTCCATTTGCGTTGGTACGAAAGTCTGGTGGAAGGCTTCCTTGCGTTGAGGATGATGTTGGCTACCTCTGTGGAGAGGCAGGAGGATGTATTCTCCAGGCTGCCAAGGCCAGAACCCGAGGGTTGTGATGCAGAACCTGACCACTGGCCTGTGATAAAAGATCGCCCGCCGGAGGAAGGCGGCGGTACGTGTGGCGGGACATTTGTAGAAGTCTCGTGAACCACGGTTGCCGAGGCCACCATGGAGCAATGAGGATGCAGTCCATGCCATCTCGTGCTATCTTTACCAACACCCGTGTCAGAAGGGGGGTTGGTGGGAAGAAGTAGTGAAGAGGACCTGTCCAGCTGTGAAGGAAGGCATCGTTGCCCCACCTGGCATAAAAACGAGGACATTTGGCATTCTCCCTGGAAGCAAAGACGTCCACCTTGGGCGTTCCGAAGCATCGGAAGATACGACGAAGGTAGGTCGGATTGATGGACCATTCGTGGTCGTCTATGCGAATCCTGCTGAGGGAGTCGGCCAGAATATTCTCTACACCCGGGAGGTGAATGGCAGTCATGTAGATGTTGTGCTTGACACACCATTCCCAGAGCAGTACGGCTATACGGCACAGGCGGAGGGATCTGGTGCCTCCCTGCTTGTTTATGTAGTAAACTGTTGCCATATTGTCCGTGGAAATCTGAACGTGTCGGTCCCTTATCAGAGGGAGGAACGATTGGAGGGCCCTGTGTACAGCAATCAGTTCTAGGCAGTTTATGTGCATGGCCCTCTCGGAGGGAGTCCAAAGCCCCCTGACGGTCTTGTCCTCTAAGTGGGCTCCCCATCCCCACTTGGAGGCGTCTGTTGTCACGACAGTCATCGGAGGAGTCAGTAGAAACGGCATGCCTGCGAGCAGATTGTTGGGTATAGTCCACCACGTGAGAGATAGAAGTGCTCTCTGTGGAACAGTGAGTAAAACGCTCTGCGGTTGTGCCTGAGGGTGGTAGGCTCGTACAAACCAGAGCTGTAGTTGTCGCATCCGTAGCCTGGCAAAGTAAAGGACAGACGTTGTGGCGGCCATAAGGCCCAGCAGGCGTTGGATTGTGAATGCAGACTGACGAGGCTGTTGTTGAACTGACTTGGCTAAGGCAATGATAGTTAGTGCCCGATCCTCGGGGAGGAAGGCACGATGGAGAGAAGTGCGGAGAAGGGCCCCTATGAACTTGAGGTCCTGGGTAGGTGTGAGATGAGATTTTGAAGCATTCACACGAAGGCCCAGGGATTTCAGAAGGGTGAGAGCTGTGTTGAGGTTGCTCTGCAGTCGATGTTGAGTCAGAGCTATGAAAAGCAAGTCGTCGATATATGGGAAGACTGGGATGTTCCGAATGCGAAGAGCAGCTGCCACCACTGCCATGCACTTGGTGAAAACGCGGGGTGCAGTGGAGAGGCCGAATGGCAGGGACACATATTGGAAGTGGTCCTGGCCCATGGCGAATCGCAGATACCTCCGATGTTGAGGTCGAATGGTGACATGGAAGTAAGCGTCCTGAAGATCTAGAGAAGCCATCCAGGAATTCCTGGGAATCAGGGGCAAGATGGCCTGCAGGGAAATCATTCTGAACTTCCTGTATTCGATGTGTCGGTTGAGGTTTCGCAGATCTAGAATGGGACGCTTGCCTCCATCCCTCTTGGGGACCAGAAAGTATCTCGAGTAGAAGCCTGTCCCTCGATGTTGAGGAGGGACGGGTTCTATGGCATTTTTCTGGAGCAGGTCCAGAATTTCCTGATGGAGGAGTGTAGACGGGGGGGGTAGCAATGAAGTAGTGGTGGCGAGGTGGAGAAATGAACTCGATTGCGTAACCTAGGCGCACGATGGTCAGCACCCAGGAGTCGGTTGTGATCGAGTTCCAATTGGGAAGGAACGGAAGGAGACGTGTGCTGCAGGACGGTGGGGTTTGGAGAGCAAGTGGGTTTTTGAAAGAGTCAAAGAGACTGCTTAGTCTGGAGGGAGGCCTTCTTGGTTTGCTGGGGCTTAGGTCTCTGCTGGAAAAGAGGTTTTTGTTGTGGACCCTTTCGCCTCCAGTAGTCACTTTGTTTTGGTGACCGTTGTCGTTTTGGAAATGATGGTCTCCAAGTTTTCGTTCGATTGAACTGCTGGGAGTTTGGTTGGGAAACTCCCAGGCGCTTGGCGCGTTTGCAGCCATCATCGACAGAGGTTAGCACTTCGTCCGTGGATGCATGGAAGAGGCCTAGGCCGTCGAAAGGGAGGTCCTCTATCTTCTGCTTGATGTCGGGCTGCAAGTTAGTAGAACGCAGCCAGGCATGGCGGCGCAAGGCAACGGAGGAAGCGAAGACTCTCGAGGAGCAGGAAACAGCATGTCGTACGGTGTTTATCTGCTGTTTGGAGACTCTGGACAATTCTGAGACCAAATTGGAGGCCGTTCTCTGAGAGGTTTCAGGGAGAGAAGGGATCAAGGGTGTGAATTGATTGGCTAGATTGAAGACATAGGCAGAAAAATAAGCCAAGTAATTGTTGAGCTTAGAACTGATAGAGGCCAGAGTGAATAACTTCCGTGCCAAGGTATCCAGTTTTCTCCCTTCGCGATCTGGTGGTGTAGGGTGTCGTGAGGGCTTGGCCTTAGTTGCAGAATGAACTATAATAGAGTTGGGCGCTGGGTGAGTCGCCAAGAATTTAGCATCCGGGGCATGAACCCTGTAGAGCGAGTCAAATCGTTTGGAGGTAGGTGGGACAGAGGCCAGCTTGTCCCACGCCTCTCGCAACCCCTCGCGATGTACAGGTAGCATCGGAAGGAGCGACCCTGGTGGGAAGTCAGCCTGTACTAAGTCATGTACAATGTCTGAAACTTTAGGAGAGTCAGACGGCAAGGCAATTTGGAGAGCGTCAGCCATAGTGGTGATGAGATTTAGATATGCTTTGGAAGCATCTGATGGTGAAAGGCGCAGCTGTGGTGCAGACTCCGAGGCGACAGAGGCAGGGTGGTCCTCCGAATCCGATGAAAGGGAGGATTCCCGATCAGACTGGGAGTCGTCAGCATTGGGTGAGTGGTGCGGAGCGATCGATTCCGAAGCCGAAGCCCGAAGCTTGGGAGCGTGAGTGTCCTGGGCTGGTCGAGTCGGAGAAATCCGGATGGGAACCGTGGGGGCTCCGGGGGGAATAGTACCGGGCTTGTTTAGGTCCCGAGGACGATCAGGAACTGGAGACAGAGCCGACTGCCGAGGGAGGTGATCGGATTCTCGAAGCTTGGAGAAGTCTCGGAGTCGATCGACGTCGCGGGTTCGAGGAGAATGTCGTATTGGAGGAAGGTCACAGAACCGACCGTATGCTCGGGTTCGGTGAGAATCATATGCTCGGGTTCGAGGAGAGTCGTCATAGCGGATCCGAGGGGCAACGACATCACGACCCAGGTCTAGATATCTGGAGCGGTGAGTTCCCTCGTAGGAAGGAGAACGAGATCGGCGATGACGAGACCTAACCCTTGGTGAAGGCGATCGTGACTGAGAAGAGTAGTCGTAGCGCGGACGAGCATACGGGTCATACCGGTCATAGTAGGCGGAGGAGCCGGAATCGCGGTGTCTCCGCGGGGAGCGAGAGCGAAACCGAGGAGGCATAGGTGTCGGGGAACGTGATCGAATCCGACGCGGTATGTGCTGGGTCTCTGGAGAATGCGAACGAAGTCGGTGAGTAGAGCTTTGGGTCGCTGAATCCCTATAGAGGGGGGAAAGTGCGACGTCCTGGAAAGATCCGAGTCGAAGTGAAGACTTCGCGTAGTGTTGAATAGGATCGGATGGGTCGGGTTCCAAAAACTCCGATGGAACCACGCTGTGGACCGACGGTGAACGAGACTGAATAGGAATCACTTCTACGGCCGTAGAAGACTGATGAGTGAGCTGCGGCATGTCAGTGATTACATCTGACGGAGCCAAGAGTTCCGACGGGAGCCGGAGTTGAGCAGTCGAGGTTGAGGCATCCATAGGGTCAGGAGCCGAAGTCGAGGCCCGATGCGAGTGCAAGGTCGGGTGCGACTCGGAAGACTTCCTCGGAGTCGAATCAGTCGCTTTCGAATGACGTGGTGCTTTCGGCGCCAAGTCCTCGGAGCCGGAGTGACGCGACTTTTTTGAAGACTTATGGCCGGTCCCGGCGTGCTTCGAAATTTTCTTTACGGACTTGTGCGTCTGCTTTTGAGAGAGAGGCACGTCCGAAGTGGCCGAATCTCCCGCTCTAGGTGGGGGAGGCGGCGAGGCAGACATGGGCATCGCCCGCAAAGACAATTCAAGCAGAAAGCTCCGGAGCCTTGCTGCGCGATTTTTACGAGCCTGTTTTCCGAAATTCGCACAATGTGCACAGGAGTCGACCCGGTGGGCTTCTCCAAGGCAGAAAAGGCAATGGCTGTGGCCGTCAGTGGTGGGGATCTTAGCCCCACAGCGCCTGCACTTTTTGAAGGTAACCTTCCCTTCCATGCGCTCCGGACAAGGGAGGGGAGGGAGGGAAAGAAAAGGGGGAAAGGAAGCGCAGAAACGGAATTTTTTTTTTTTGTATTTTTAAGGGACGAAAATAGTAAGGAATAAAAAGGCGAGTGAATACGATACCAGATGGAGATAAGAATGAAGAAGAAAGCGAGCTAAGGAGGAAACGCAGCGAGGTAGGTGATGTCCGGGCGGCGGTAGGGAAGAAACTGAGTGGAATGGGCGCTCTCCCCCCGCTCCAGGCATGCGCAGTCGCTGCCTGCTCCCCAGGGCGGGAGGAAAGCGTGCCAAAAGACGCTATAGGCGAGCTATTGGAGCTCCGAGGTACGGATCCGTTGCCTGCGGCAAGACCCCATGTGTGGGACTGCACAGAGACCACGAAGAAGATCTATACACTTTACAGATGTCTGCTCAAGCCTAATTTAAGAGCCCATAATAAATGAGGCAGTTGCCAATGCTTTAAAAAAATAATTTTAACTGAGGCTAGAACACTTAATTAGCATGTGCTCATTCAACACATATTCAAAACATTTGTTTACAGTTTAAAACATGGGTGTCGAACTCAATTGTTATGAGGACCGTATCAGACATAAATGAGACCTTGTCAGGCCGGGCCACACCATGTTGGCCTGAGCCATGTGTGTACCTATTTAAGATTAGGTAGCTGAAATATGAACCTTAAAAGGGACATAGACAAACACAATTACAGATTTTTTTTTAAAAAAAAACTTAAGATATATTTAAAACATTAGCACTCATTGGTCTTAAAGGTGCTTTCTTTGTATTTCTCCCAAGGGATCCAAGGAACTGGGCAAAGGAAGCTCTGGCTCTTTCCTTCCTTCCCCAGGGGACCAGGAGGGGGAGGAGCCTCAGCCAATAGGAGAGAGGCTTGACTCAGTAGCTCTGCTATATGATTGAGAGAACCTGGCAAAGCAAGCTCTGCCTTCCCGCCTTCCTCCCCAAGGAGCCTCACCCAATGGAGAAAACAGAGGTTTTGCTCTGTAGCTCCTGTGCAATTGAGCAAGCCTGGCAAAGCAAGCTGTGATGCAGAAGGAATCAAGAGAGAGAGAGAAGGAAGCAGATGAGAGCCAGTTGCTCAGGGGCCTGGTTTAAAATATTAATATCTGAATTGGGTTATAATTAGTGTTGCTGGTTTTGAAAAGATGGATGCTACCAAAGCTGAATCCCATCTACTGATTCAAATTGATTTTAAACGGTTTCCCAAAGATTATGAGCGTTTCCGCACTGACCTTTTACTGGCGCGACCACCCTCTTCACACCGGAGGATCTGCCCGGATTTCGCACAAGAAGCGCCGGCGCACCCAAAAGAGCCGGCTACTTCCTTCGTGAAACCCGCTCAAACGGAAACCGCCAAGAAGCAGGAAAACGTTTGAGCGGGTTTCGCGACGGAAGTAGCTGGCTCTTTTGGGTGCGCCGGCGCTTCTTGTGCGAAATCCGGGCAGATCCTCCGGTGTGAAGAGGGTGGTCGCGCCAGTAAAAGGTCAGTGCGAAAACGGCCTAAATATTTTGTCCATGTCATAGTTGATTCTGTTTACCCAGGACTTCTTGATCATATATCTGGAGTCCAAAGTGACGAACTGAATCCTGTCTGCCTGAAGCCTCCAAAATAGGAGTTATCAGGGTTTTTGAGCAGGAACACAGTTCTGGCTGACTTGGTGTCGGGTGTGTGTGTGTGCAGCATAATATGCAAATGAGTTCCTGCTGGGCTTTTTCTACAAAGAGGTTCCTGGGAGGAATTGTTACTTTCAAAGGAAACTGGATTTTGGGAATGTTCACATCCATTAGGGTCCAGCCAGTATTTTCATTCCATTTCACCCAGTTCTCCTCCTTACTACAGCCCTTGTTCCACATGGCTTTTGTATATGCTGATTCCACGATCTCTAGCATAGTCTTTTTTTTAAAGGTCATTGGGGGGGGGCGCTTCTCATGGCTGACATAGTGATGTGACCCTCACAAGTTAGAAAGACTATTACGGCAGCTTCCCAAGCATTGGAAATTGTACTATTTACATGTTAACTTGGCATACACAGAGCTCCTTGGAGATTTCTCATCCAAGCACTGACAAATTCAAGACTAGTTTGTTGCTGTGTCATGTGCTTTCCAGCTATGTCTATTATGTCAATTCAGTCTTCAAAGGGATTAAAGATACACACAGGACATCCAGTGAGTCCCATCTCTTTTCCACAATATATAAAAATGAACACAGAGATTTTTTTTTAAAAAATCTGTATTTAGTAATATTCACATCAAAGTGTATTTATACAATTTAAATTATTAACATTTCTAAATATTTTATGTATCATACATATATTTATATGTATAATTACATATCCACAGAGATTGCTTTGCTGTACTACAGCCAGCTGTTGAAGCAGAAACAGTTTTCACAACAGGACTTCCAGATATGCATACATTCTGGCCATTTCATTTTGCAAATTTATTTACAACTTATCTAGACCATAATAAATGATTACATGTTGTATAGTACAAACATAACAAAAGGTTTGGGTTTTTTTTTAAAAAAATACAAAGACTGCAAATGAATACATGAAAAATTACATATCATATACAGTATTTATAATTTATAAATGCAAAGTTAAGACCTCTTATGTTATTGCACTTGCATATTTCTTTTTATAGAGGATTTTCTAGGTATCATATATATATAAAATCCTTCCCATCTCTTATATATAGTAAAATTGGATATTGTTGCCTTGAAATGCCTTTTTCCCAAAACAACCCATCGGAACCTGGGCACGCATGGATCTACTCTACAACCCAGTTAAATTACTAATGTTTAGAGTGTATGTCGGAGTATACACCCAAATATACAGTTGAGCACAGTTTTTGGTCAGCAAGGAAAATTAAAAATATGACTATGAAGTGCCTTTGCTGGGTTGGAAATTAAGAACTATCACTTGATGCTCCTAATAGCAATGCCAATTAAGGGAAAGCAACTTCTTGTACTCAGAACAAATGCACTTAATCTGTCAGGTGCACTGCATGGGACTGCATCACAATGTTTTAATTTTCTACAGAAGGCTCATAACTGCATGGGCAGTTACAGGCCTTATGCAGTTCTACACAAAGAAATGCTATCAATGTTCTACATAGGTTGTTTTTTTTTTTAACAATGACTGAAGAAAAACTCAGATCTGTTAACAATCAAGGCTATACAGATAATACAAACAATTCTGTCTATTTATGCCATTCATGTAGAGCATACCATTGTGCCATTGAGTACTACACCACATGCCCCATCTGAACTGATTTTGTAGCTTTCTGAATTTGTTCCCTTATTTTAAAATTGCAGTATTCTACCACTCTAAGGGTACTAAGCAGTACAGAATGTCTGCATAACATTGAATCATTGTGTAATATTGCTGCCATTCTAAAATTTGCTTTCAAATAGTGCAATTTCCAGTGAAAGTTCGAGATACAGATCTGGGGGTTTAATTTAACATAATAGTGTCACGAGCAAGAGCATTTCTATTAGTACTTCATGCTAAATTATTCTTCAATGGAAAACACAGGGAAAATAATATAAGCTGAAAAATTGGTATTCAATATGCAAGCATATTTAAGGTCTGCTTGTGTGTTAGTTGGCCCTTGGAATTTTAACAATGTGGAGACTAGTACAGGAGGCCCTGATCCCACATAATTCCATCCCCTTCTCCCTGATTTACTTTTACCCATGTGGAGGAAACTGTGTTAGGGATGGGGGAATGTTGAAAGCCCGAAGGCCCACTTTCAGTCTCACAGTGTCTAATATTCTGGAGTGAAACAGTAAGTAAAGACACCCTAATTTTTTTTTAAAATGTTTCAAAGTTTTAAATATTCCCTTTGTTATTTTTTCCTAGAAACTAAACAATAACTAGAGTTATAATGGAGGTTTGTTTAGATTTGAAAAATAATTTTAAAATTCATTTTCAAGAGGTTTTTATGTGTACATACCTTATTTACATTTTTTTCTTTTGTATGCTGCCATACTGAAGGGGGGCAAAATTTATCTGTACCCTAAACGATACCTGTGACAAAATATCTATGTCAGGTGCTATCTGAAATATTATCAGTGTTCTACACTGGAATATCTTTTTTAAAAGTAACTTAAATAATTACAAGTTGTATAATCAGTTAAAATAGTGACTTCTTTTAATTTCTTATATAGTTATTAGCATAAAATCTTCTTTTATGAGAAACGATTCAAAATGTAATAGGGATGTATACGTACTACAATTACGACTGGGACAATATATTGTAAGAAATAACATGCTCATTTTTAACAAAATTCCATCCAGAGGGAAGGCCATTTATAAACCTGGAAAACGGAGCAGTTATGTAATACTGCCAAAAACATTAAATGTCTAAAAGAAAAAGAAAGATACTCTCCTGACAAGGTAGCAGGTGGAGTGAAGGAAATATTATAGCAGTCTAAATCAAAAACAAAAGAGGTTCACACAGTCAGTGATGCATAAAACACTCTTATTGATTGGAAGAAAGGCCTGATGTGATTCAGCCATTCGTGCAGTCCCTCTACAGCTTATTTTCATGACACTCTTTTCAAGTGGGAATCATTATTGTGAAACTAGCGCACATGCATTTGTATGTACAATAATCATGTGCACAGCCCACTACTATTAAAGTTTCCACACACAAGCATCAATAACACGAGTGTCAAGAAGATAGAATGTGTACACTCATATGCCATATACACCACTGCAATGTGAATCAGTTCTCAATCTGCATGCTTTGAATATGTCAGCTTTTATATTGCCACTCATCCAGAATGGATTCTTGCACTTTACTGCCCTTTTTTGTATGCAATTTAGATAAATAAGAAACAAATTGTATTGCATTATGGGCTTTGCTCTCCATCTGAGCCACGTCAGATCATATTAGGTAGCTATATCTATTTTTGTTAATATCCGTTTGGTCCAGCTGGGCAGTAATGCTCATGTATAAAAGGAAGTCTGTAAAACTGATTAAAACAAATGAGCAGAAGATCACTTTTTCAAGACCCTGTTCAAAGACCTGGATCTTTAAAACAATTTGCCAGAGCTCAAATGTAAACTTACACATATGCCAAAGGATCAAGTATATTTCAGCAATTACATTTATGAGTGCATGGTGCAAACATATTTGTACAAACCTAAAGGAGCATGTGCTTAATTACTACCTAAGCAAAACTTTTTGTCACTAATTTTTTTTAAAATGGTACTCTCCCCGACCCCAGCTTATTATTGTGAACAATGTACTAAACAGTACAGTATATTGAAGAATGGAAAGACATACACAATGATCTGCTAAAAAAGACTTTTAACAGTTATTATTCTAAATCAACACTGCCTTGAATCCATCCTAGGATCTGTATGTGTCCTTATAAAAACTATATGCATTTCAGAGGAGGAAAATACTACACTGAAGTATGTTTTTAATATTCCTTCATAATGTTATAAATGTACTTTTAAGTATTTCACCCATCACTTAATTTTTTTTCAAGGGAAAAAATCATTTTGAGAATCATTGTATATTATTTTCAAATAAAGACCTAATTAAGTACACCAACAATTTTCACTGGTCACAGGCGGTTTCTTGGATATTATTGGAATACCTTTCCATATGCCTGAAAATAACACCTGACAGTACAAACCTATCAGGGTTCCATCCTTCTAAGCCCACTGAAGTCAATGGGCTTAAAAGGGTGTAATTCTGTTCAGGCTTACATTGTAAATCCCAAAAAAGAAACAGGAGAAGCTGTCTTAGTAGTGTTTCTAATGTTCCCTTCAAACCAATTCTTAAATAGGTACAGTCTATGTCTTGTGAGAGCGCATGGGAAATACATGTGTACAGTCCAATGAACATGACCCTTATTCTTAAAAACTGGGGTGCATGTATGAAGGTTGGACAAATTAGGCCTACACATGCTAGATCTCCACAAGTGAATTCCACTTAAACATAACTTCCAACAGGCAGTTATTAGCCAGGGTATACAACAGGTATGATTTTGCTTCTAATCAGCTTTTATATTTTCTACATGCTTGAATGTTTCTGGGAACAGGTAGAAGATGAAGGGCAAAGAAAAAGACATCCATTCAAGTCAATAGCAGAATGCTCACTGAAATCAGTGAGGCTAGGATTACAACCCATGGCTTAAGTCATAAACTGTATAAAATTACATTAGTTAAAATGTTTGTACTAGGTCTAAGACCCAATTCTGCAAAGAGGTATACACATACTTAACACAACATAATAATCTGCAGGACTGAGAGCCAAGTCAGCACAGACTTTCATTCACAGTATTCAAGTGCACTGGTTTCCAAATCAGCTTACTTGTTCAGCAGGCAATTCTACAGCTGACAGTGTCTGCCTACAAGACTAAGAAGGAATGGGATGGAGGGAGAGATCCAAGTTGTCTGGAAGCCACTCGGGAAGGGCAGAATAGTACACACGAGTATTACTGAGCAACACAAAAGCTGACAAAAACTGCTTCATTTATTGTGATAGTACCAAGCTGACTTTCAATAAATATGATTGGCTGGAATGCCCTGTTTTTTGTACACTAGTTGGTATTTGAAGGCATGTATCTCTAATACTTTCTAAAATTAGGGTTGCCAGGTCTGACTCAAGAAATAGCTAGGGACTTTGGGGGTGGAGCCAGGAGGAAGGCTGTGACAAGCACAACTGAACTCCAAAAGAAGTTCTGGCCATCACATTTAAAGGGACTTCATGCCTTTTAAATGCCTTCCCTCCATTTGGAAATAATGGAGAGGGGCACCTTCTTTTGGGGCTCATAGAATTGGACCCCCTGGTCCAATCTTTTGTAAACTTGGGGGTGTTTTGAGGAGAGGCATCAGATGCTATGATGAAAATCTGGTGCCTCTAGTTCAAAAAACAGGGTCTCCCCACAAGCCCCAGATACCCAATTCTCCATTATACCCTATGGGAATTGGTCTCCACAGGGTATAATGGAGTACCCAGCAGGTATTTCCCTCCCCCCCCCTCAGTTTTCTGATAACCCTGAGGTGGGGGAGGGCCTCCAAACCAGGGGATTCCCTGCCCCCAACTGGGGTTTGGCAACCCTAGCTAAAATATAATTGGCCAGCTTGATAGATCTCTGCCTGCACATTCAAAATTACTCTTTCTCAAGCTTACTGGTGAAAAATATTCTATATTTCCGGCATACAAATGGACACTTTTTCTAGCTTATGATATCAAGTTGGGTAGCCAGATATTATGACCACTTGAATGTTCAAGGTATGCCATAATGCAGTTGCCCCCAAGATGTTAATGAGATAGTTTCTGAAGCCTTCTACTTGGAAGTTAAATCCCCTGTCTGCAGCAAGATAAATTCAAGTACTGCAAACTCAATGACAGTCTCAACCCCAGAGAGTTTCTGCTGGAGTTTACATTGAGTACATAAAGATCAAACATAGGGCGTTTTCGCACTGACCTTAATCGGCAGCGACGCCCCTCTTCACCGCGTAGGATCTGCGCGGATTTCGCACCAATTGCCGTGGAGCACCCGGAAGAGCCACAAAGTCCTGCGGCTTTTGCGGCGCAAACGGAAACTGGTTTTTGGCGGTTTCCATTTGCGCCGCAAAAGCAGCGGGACTTTGCGGCTCTTCCGGGTGCTCCGCGGCAATTGGTGCGAAATTCGCGCAGATCCTGCGCGGTGAAGAGGGGCGTCGCTGCCGATTAAGGTCAGTGCGAAAACGCCCATAAACATTCACAACAGCAGGTGGAAATATCCTACTAATAGCAAGAACTTCCCCTAGTGAAACTGGCATTAAAGCCAATTTACTACACCAGTTATGGCATAGTAAAAGTACCAACAAAACTTCCTACTATAAAGATAAAATTTAAAAGCAATCCCCAAGTTTTGCCCTCCCAACCCCAACTATTTTAAATTAAGGCCTCAGCAATGTAGCCCATGAGAAAAGCTAATCTTGTATATTTACAAGCCAAACATTTGTTTTTTAATAGTTGATTCTGAAACCATTGAATTGTCAAGCTGTCTCCCAGTTCACGCTGTATCAGTGAAGAAACGAAACTTCAAAATTTTCCCAGTTAACATTTGCAGTTTTTATCCTTTGAAAAATGAAATAAGTACAGATGCCTAAAAAGGAAGAGGATGATGACACAATATTTAAATAAGAATCAGTCATCAATCTTCACTGGAAGTGAATCTGATGTCTCTGTTTCATCTTGCTGGGCTGGCAGCCATCCATAAGCTTCTTCTCCTTTCATCACTTTTTCCCATTGTTTGAGATTTTCCCTGGAGAGGCAAAAAGGAGCCAGTGTTGACTATAAGCTCACTTTCTTTTTAAGAATGAAATATTAACACATCTAATTCTCAACATGGTCATCTGTGAATATTTAAACCCAGAGTTTGGAGACATAAAAAATACAAGACCGAATATTCTACAAACCTGAAAGATGCCCCAAGTTTGCAGAAAAAATTGAACTGTAAGGAAAAAACGGGGTGGGGGTGGTGAGGTTAAAACCCTCAAATTAACAGAAGCTTTAAAAAATGAACATCAGTGGTCATTGCTAGGCAACCACAACAGTACTGCCAGCCTTCAAACCTTGGTTTCCATCCACAAAGGCAGGAGGTATGGCACTTCCCAGGCTTGTTTTGGCCTTTAATAGAGATCACCTTGGAGCCAGGTCTGACAGCAACCACCAGTGATCTGATACCATGTGACCTGCATTACTCACTGAGGACAAGCTGCTTGCTACTGTTCAAAAGTAGCCACCCCCTATGTGGTGTAACGGTTACACACTAGGATCTGGGAGACCCAGGTTCAGTTCCTTATTCTGCAGTGGAAGGTCACAGGGTGATCTGGGTCCAGTCACATAGGCTACCACACACATCAAATAATGCACTTTCAATTCATTTTCAGTACACTTTTCAACTGGATTTTGTCAGTTCACACAATAAAATCCAGTTGGAAAGTGCATTGAAAGTGGATTAAAAGTGCATTAATTAGTGTGTGTGATTGCAGCTATAGCCTAACTTACCTCACAGAATTGTCAGGAGAATAAAATTGAAGAGAGGAGAATAATATAAGGTGGTTTGTGTCTCCACTGTGGAGAAAGTCAGGGTATAAATGAAGTAAATATAGGTGAAGATTGGTGGCAGATAAAAAGTAGGCTGGCTGGTTGGTGGGAAGGTGAGAAGGAAGAAGAAAAAGAAGACATTGGATTTATATTTCGCTCTCCACTCGGAGTCTCAGAGTGGCTCACAATCTCCTTTATCTCCCTCCCCCACAAAAAAAACTCTGTGAGGTGGGTGGGGCTGAGAGGGCTCTCACAGCAGCTGCCCTTTCAAGGACAACCTCTGCCAGAGCTATGGCTGACCCAAGGCCATTCCAGCAGTGCAAGTGAAGGAGTGGGGAATCAAACCCGGTTCTCCCAGGTAAGAGTCTGCACACTTAACCACTACACCAAATTGGCTCTACACCAAACTGGAAAGGTGAGGATATTGGGATCCAGGAAGAAAGAAAGAGAAAATAGTGTGGAAAGGGATCTGTATATGTTTCCTTATAACAAGAGTTGTGGATCCCCATTACATAACTGGGCTAGCCCATCCCATCCAGTAGCACTACAGAACTGGGCCACAGTTTTTCCTGGTAGAGGCCTCTAGAGTGAAGGAAGAGGGAAAAGCTTAAGAAAAGAGAACAGATAAAGTACTATGTATGACCTCCAATCAAACTGCTGATAAACCTACCAAAGAATTGATCTATTTGTGCTATAAAAACATATAAAGTTTTAAAAATTTTAACAGTGTTTCAGTTTGAATTGAAGACTCTAAACATTAGAATTGCAGGTGGGCTGCTATCATAATTGATTTTGCAGAAGGTCTGAAATAACATCTTAAGAGATATGCAATTTACATCATAAATAATATACATAATACACTGAAATATACATTAAAATGTTCAGCTTTTATAAGAAGACCATTTTCTCTCAGGATAGAATCACTACTAAGATGGAATCATAATTCAAAGCACTGTAAGCAAGAGAGACCAATCATAGTGCTCTGAAATTCCCAAAGTGCTGCAGTCCTTCCAACAGGCTACCTCTAATCTTCAACCACAGATCATCTCTAGGAAGAAAGGACACTAAAATAAAAATTTTAACTGGACTAAGAGCACTGAGCAGGCCTTGTACTTACCTCTTAGGACACCACACATGCTAAATAATAATGCCATTTCAATCCACTTCAGCAACTGTGTTTGCAAGTGGATATTGCGATTTCACACAGTAAAATCCAGTTGCAAAGTACACTGAAAGTGGATTTAAAGAGTGTTATTTAGTGTGTGTGAAAGTGCTACAGGACTCCATCCACAGAAAAGTATGTCTTTATTTTTAAATGTTAATTCCAATATATTAAAACAACACAGAAAAGAAAGGAGGAAAAAACCAAGGAACTTTAAATTACAAAATATTAAAAGAAAACATTACATTATACCTGTATTTGTATTACAGCTAAGTAACAATATCCTAGATGTTATACAATGCAAAACCTATGAATTTGCAGTACATATTTAAAGGCAGCAAAATTCCTCAAAGGCTATAGATGAGGGTACTTACTATGCTTTGTGAAAAGAACTCAAATGCAGGGTGTACCACATCTTGACAAAATAGGTAAAGTAAGTTTCAGAGTTAGATTTTTTAAGATTGTCAGTAATCTTCTCTAATATAAAATATTCCCAGATCTTTTGATACCAGTGTTTGGAAGGCCTGTGTAGTATATTGTTGCTCCATCATATTTTTAAATTAAAGGTATAGATACAAATTCAATTTAGTGACCATTTGTTTCTCTAGGTCTATTTTATCTAGTGAGATCCTGAAGAGCTGTAACTGTTTTTTGGTTTGTAAATGTGGGATTTCCTTTAGCTGGTAAGAACCATTCTTGGAAAAATATGTCTTTATTCTTCTCATGTCTGTAAGTTTAAAAGTACTTACTGTGCTTCATTTTTTATTCAACGACTCATCATTAATTTGATTAGCAAACATACCCAATTTGCCATGTTCTGTGAAGCAACTGGATACATGTTCCCAAACTGGAATTTAGCCAACAAACAAGTATTCAGGAGTCTTCCAGAGAAGAACAGCCAAGACAGAAAGTGAGGTTGCCTGAATAAATACTACAGGCCAGTCTGCCTAATACCAAAGCATAGAAAACCTCTCTTAGAAAAAAAACAAACCAATAACTAAAAGTGCCAGAAGTAGATGCAGGTAAGATTCACATTAAAAAGCTACCTAGAAAGGAAAAACCAACTACACACCATTTCTCCTCTCACTCTAACACTATCATATGAAATACGCAGATGACGAAATTCTGCCTTCTCCTGTTAATGTTCAGGAGGGGAGATAATTACAACAGTACTACAGCAATCATCTACATATTTCACAATTGCCAGAACAGGGATAGTTATTTTAATTCACTTAAATTAAGCCACCCTGAGCCCACGCGCGGGATAGCTGTTGTTCAGTCGCACAGTCGAGTCCGACTCTTTGCGATCCCATGGACAAAGTCACGCCAGGCCCTTCTGTCTTCTTTCAGGATAGAGCAGGGTATAAATTGAAAAATTAAAATTAAATTATTGCTTCACAGAAGACATCTTATCAAATGGTTCTCAACTGGCCAAAGTATTCTGTGTAAAAATATGTGCAACTCACTTGCAGGCCCGAAGCAGTGGTGCTGTGGTAGGAAGGATCTCCATGAGTATGTTGTAGCATGGAATGGCTACAGCATTATAGAATCCAATCTGGGAAAAAATGGAAATAAAAAACACAAGTTACATTATATAAACTGGAAATGTAAGAAAATTAAATACTTAGCCAGGTAACTGTCTATACTAGAAGATATTAGCCAAGTATTTGTTACTGGAAGTTGTGAAGAAATGTCTTTTTACATCAGGACCTGGGCTTGACAAAACCCCACATTTAATTTTAAAAGTCAGGCAGGAAGGGGGAAGTCAATGGTTTTCAAGTGTTGTTCAAGTACCAGTCTTCAAAGCTCTGGAAATGCTAATGGCCAGCCTAGCCAGAGACAATGAAATGGTCAGCTCACACCTTAGCTGGAATCTAACAACTAGAAAAGTTACAGGGGCTTAGGGGTGCAAGGGTCTAGATTATATCTTCCTAGGGATTTCAGGAAAGCAATTCCTGATCCACAAGGTGGAGGGGAAACAGAAGAGATAAAAAATTTTGGCACGGAGAGGGAGTCCTTTTCTGCAGGTTCATTTTGACTGATTACTGTTGGAGAAAGGAGCACTAATGCCTGAGTACCATCTTGATGGCTGCCATTGCCATGTGAGACAGACAAAAAAACTCCAAGGTACTTGAAAGCTTTTAGCAAACTGTAACTTCTAAGTTAAGTAATGGCCACTGGTTTCTAGATGTCTCAGAGGACTGAATGGAGTGGTACTCACTGGTGAGAAAAGCGGCAACTATTTATTTATAAATAAATAAATAGTTGCTTTTCTCACCAATGGGGACCCAAAGCATTTAAAATCATTTTCTTCTTCTTCATTTTATACTCACAACAACCCTGTGAGGTAGTTTAGGTTGACAGTGTGTGACTGGCTCAAGGTTACCCAGCTAGCTTCCATGTGGGGATCTGAAATGGAACCTTCTAGAAAACCAGCAGGGTGTAGTGGTTAAAAGCAGTGGACTCTAATCTGAGTTTGATTCCCCACTCTTCCACATGAAGTTCGCAGAGTGACCTTGGGCCAGCCACTGTTCTCTCAGAACTCTTTTGGCCCCACCTACCTCACAAAGTCTCAGATCATAATAAATATGTCAATGAAATAACAAAAATACCATATTTGGTTTATAAATATAAGAGATTGAGGCACATTTACAATTTAGACAAAGCAGATTTGTCAGTGTTGTCAAATTGCCAAGGAAGGTTTAACACACGTTTTCCAACTATAGTACACTTTTGGAAACAGACATTTAGAGATATCACTGGATATGAATTGTCAAGCTTTATTTTTAAGGTTTTATTTCTAAAAATAGTGCATGTATGGATGATATAGAATTGGATACAACTTTGATAATTGCAGAGTGAATGTGTGTGGCATCTGCTTGGAAAACAAGGGTTGTACTACCAATAATATGTGAGTTTTAAAAGACCTGCAGTGCGACCTTTGTAACCAAAATGAAGTACTATGATGATGATATTGGATTTAAATCCTGCCCTCCACTCTGAATCTCAGAGTCTCAGAGCGGCTCACAATCTCCTTTCCCTTCCTCCCCCACAACAGACACCCTGTGAGATGGGTGAGGCTGAGAGGGCTCTCACAGCAGCTGCCATTTCAAGGACAACCTCTGACAGAGCTATGACTGACCCAAGGCTGTTCCAGCAGGTGCAAGTGGAGGAGTGGGGAATCAAACCCGATACTCCCAGATAAGAGTCCACACACTTAACCACTACACCAAAGACAGGAAGAAACCCAAATTGTCCCAAGCCAGATTTTGTTTCTAGAGCACTGAAATGCAAACTTTCAGGATTCTGTAAAACTATATGTATTGCTTTGTTTTTTAATGAAAGGTTAATTTAAAAACAATAAAATAAAAACATTTGATTTAATTGAGTATTGGAGCCAGTACACAAAATAATTGATTCAGAAATGAATTCATCCACCATCAGTGAATGGTCTAAAGTTCATGCATATTTATCTTTATGCCAAACAACAGAACATTCTGATGTGAAATTATAAATAAGCTTTATTATTCCACTGGAAATTGCTGACACACACTACAATAAAATTTCATAAACATACCAGGTGCCACAATGAAATTTCAACAACAACAAATCAAATAACACCATGTAAAAATATTCCATATAAAAAGGTAAAGGTAGTCCTCTGTGTAAGCACCAGTCATTTTCGACTCTGGGGTGACGTCACATCACGACGTTTTCACAGCAGACTTTTTACGGGGTGGTTTGCCATTGTCTTCCCCAGTCATCTACACTTTCCCCCCAGCAAGCTGGGTACTCATTTTACTGACCTTGTAAGGATGGAAGGCTGAGTCAACCTTGAGCCAGCTACCTGAACCCAGCTTCTTCCAGGATCAAACACAGGTCGTGAGCAGAGCTTGGACTGCAGTACTGCAGCTTACCACTCTGTGCCACAGGGCTCATATGATATTACATATAATAAGTACTAAATATAGAATCTAACAATAATCACAGGCACAATGCATATTGAAAACCCTATACAATACAGATTACTTTCTCTTCCCCCCTCCACTCCCTCACCAATCTTCCCATCACACACAACCTTTTCCCCCTATCTTTGACCCTGGCAGCGGCTCTGCGTCCATTGGTGAGTGTTTTGTCTTCCTCCTTCTCTCCCTCTCTGCTCACGTTTGCTCACCTGACCCAGTGCCTATTACAGGCTCCCATCTTGGGGTGTCAGGAGCCTTTATCCTATGTGGTAGCCAGGGCAGGCTCTGTGGGATCCTGGGAGGTGGAAAACCAGTGTGCAAGGCACCCGGCATTGAGGCAGCAAGACTGAGGCCAGCCCTTCAGTGCTGGCCATTGGCACCAGTGACAATGTTTGTCCCGGGCTCCCCAGTACCTGGTGGCATGCTGGTGGCTCTGTCTGCTGCTCCTTCACCGTTGACAGAGTCAGCAGCAACTGCAACTCTGGTAGCAGTGATGGGCTCAGCAGCGGTTTTCCTGGCAGTGGCAGGCTCGGCAGCAGCAATGGTTGGCCTGGCTGCAGCAGGCTCAGCAGTGGTGTTTGGGCTGGGCTCCCAGGCTAGGACAATGACAGCTCCTTTGGGGGTAACAGCAGTATAGGTGAGTCTGGCCTGGACAGTCGTGGTGCTTCCAGCAATGGCTGTATCTTCGGCAGCTGGGGTGGTTATTGGCACAGTGGTTGGAGTTGCGGTTTCAGTGGCTTTTACCAAGCAGTGGCAGCTTCCCTCGTGCTCTCTAGCACATTTGCCCACAGCTCAATAAGCATACCATAGAATGTTGTTTTACTTTTTAAAGGGATTTAATATGCCTTGTATACTTTTAAAAACATGTTGGATTTTTCTGTGCACCTGGGAAGTGCTTCAAGGGTGCAGAAAGTCTCTTTCCTCTCCATGTGTTCCCTATGTGTGGAAATAAGCATCTACATATAGGCAGCATTTGGCATATTAGATATGTAGATTAGTATTACTTCTTTCCAAAAGAAAACTCTTTTGGGACAACAGTACTAAATACAAGTATCTTAACCTTGAGGTATTCTTTGAAAAGAATCCATAATAAATTTTGGATGTATTTGCTTTGGTTTTAATTAATTTTGGATGTATTTGCTTTGGTTTTAATTAATTTTTTTTCTACATACTACAAACAATAAGGGAAAAGGTTGTGGGATACAGGATAGGACAAGACCATAAGTTCTACATATAATTATCTTTTCTCCTAAAAATCATCACCAGTAAGTCTCAATCATGACATTATAAATTTTGCACACATTTTCAATGTTTAGTAAAACATCTCTATCTCAAGTTCTAATATTTCTTCTGGACCTCCAACACGTTTTCAGACAATTTGGCTGATAACAGATGACCATTTTGGGGTGGCTTGCAGCCACCCCAAAGAAAGCCGGCCGAAAGAAGAGCGCCCCGGCGCTTCTGGACAGTGCTGGAAGAAGGGGCGGGCCTTGGGCGGCCAGTGAGAGTGTGGAAAGCTCCCGCATCCCGTTCGTGGCTCTCTGGGCGCTTGTAAGGAGCTCTCCGGGTTTCCAGCCAGCCAGACGCTGCCTCAGAGAAAAGGGTCCACTTTCTGAGTGGTCCCTTTTTGAGCCGGGTGGATCGTCCTTCAAGACGGGGTAAGTGCGGGAAAGGGGCAGGAGGCAAATGTTGCTGTGTGGCGGGTTTTTTGGGGTCGACTTCAGAGGCGTCTCTGAGTCGATCCAAAGTGCCAGTCTGTAATCAGCCTATATGTTTTATTTCTGTTACAGACTTTATATTATAAAATCTAGGCATACTGGACCTTAAAAATAATTCTATAATAAAGTATTACTTCTTTTCCCTAAGTCTAATAAACCATATTCTTATCTTGATCTTATTAACTCAATATATTTCTCATTTTAAACTATTTACTAAATGTCTTCAACAAGCTATGCACATTCTAAAAATCACCCCAGAAGTATCTCAAAGATATAATGTTTTTTTCCCCAATGAATCTATTACATACTGTGACGGTAATGAACGGGTTAACAAGAAAACTAAGGACGCATAAAGCCTGCGTCAGATGACCTGAGAGTGGGGACCAGAGTGCTCAGAACTCTCAGAGGTTTTTGACAGCTAACGGCTGGGGGCAGTTAGTGACAGACAGAGTCTGAGGGAGACTGCTGAAGAGAGCAGTTGGTCTGAGAAGGAGCTGAGACAGGAGCTGAGGAGAGTCTTCGAGAGAAGCAAAGCTCACTGTTCACTCTATAAAGACAGCCAAGGGGCTGTGTGTGACTAAAGGAGAGTCACAGTAAAAGACCTGAGAGGTCACAGACACAGAGACACTTCTCTTAAGAGATAAAGAGGTGGTTGAGGGAAAGATGTGGGTCTAGAAGTCTGAAGGGCTGGGAGAAGAGACACCAGTCGACTTAAGGGACTTGGCACATTATACCCAAGAGGCCAACGTAGAATAGTGTTGGAGAGTGAAATCTATATGATCTGTGAAACCTGAAAGACCTAAACGGAATTGATATTATAAAGCCTGAACTACGGAGAAACTGTTAACTGCTTGAGATTCAATATAGCCCATGTATATATTTCCCATTCCCCAGTTGAAGACGGTGTGTGTACGTTAATAAATTTCTGTCGTTTACTTTAAAGTTCTCTGGTGCCAGTATATTGGGAAAACTATCAAAGCTGCTGTGGTCCCCTACAAACTGAGTTTATATCCATCTGAAAGCAAAACAAAACCCCCGAAGAGACTAGTATTGAGAAATCCATATTACACCCACCCCTTGAATTCCATAGCCGTGAGGTAAAATTAAAGAGGAAGAACTGAGGCTGAAGAGGGGCTGGAATAGCCATAAGCCGCATATAGAAGCGATCCAGTGAGACCAGGCGTGCTGTTATACATACCTATCTCCCAATAAGTTTAGACTTCCTCCACATTTAATTTTAGTACCTCTTATCACCAAGATTTCAATCCAGCATTTATTTCTACAGTTTTAATCTGAGCCTCTTCCCAATAATACCTCTAAGAATTCCAAATTTCTTCCTTTCTACCATTCCAACAATTCTACCCCAACAATATCTTTGTTATTCATTCCTTTCTTATTTTTAACCACCCTTTTATATATTTTCCCCTCGCCACCAGCTAAATAATCTAAATAGCGTATTTTTTGGACCATTAGACGCACCGGACAATAAGACGCGTCTAGTTTTTAGAGGAGGAAAACAGGAAAAAATTTTTTGAAGCTGTGCACCCAGATCTGGGCACCTTCCCCCTCTCAATCCTGCCTCCGATCCCAGCCCTTGCTAGAAGCAGCAGCTGAAGCCTGGCAGACAGGCACAGAGGAAGCCCCCCCCCCAAACCCAGCGCTTTGCGAAGCGCTGCGTTTGCAGAGGGGGGGGGGCTTCCTCTTTGCCTGGCTTCAGCTTCTGCTGATAGCAAAGGCTGGGATCCGAGGCTTGGCTGCCTCCAAACCCAGCCTTTGCTATCAGCAGAAGCTGAAGCCATGCAGACAGGGACTGAGGGAACATGCCCCCCCCCGCAAACACAGCGTTTCACCAAGCGCCGCGTTTGCGGAGGGGGGGGGGATTTCTCTTTACCTGGCTTTAGCTTCTGCTGATAGCAAAGGCTGGGATCTGAGGCTTGGCTGCCTCTGAACCCAGCCTTTGCTATCAGCAGAAGCGACAGGGACTGAGGAAGCACGCCTCCGCAAACGCAGCGTTTCACCAAGCGCTGCGTTTGCGGAGGGGGGGGCTTTCTCTTTGCCTGGCTTCAGCTTCTGCTGATAGCAAAGGCTGGGATCCGAGGCTTGGCTGCCTCCCAACCCAGCCTTTGCTATCAGCAGAAGCTGAAGCCATGCAGACAGGGACTGAGGGAGCACGCCCCCCCCCCACAAACGCAGCGTTTCACCAAGTGCCGTGTTTGCGGAGGGGGGGGGGCTTTCTCTTTGCCTGGCTTTAGCTTCTGCTGATAGCAAAGGCTGGGATCCGAGTCTTGGCTGCCTCCAAACCCAGCCTTTGCTATCAGCAGAAGCTAAGGCCACGCGGACAGGGACTGAGGGAGCTCCCCCCACCCCCCGCAAATGCAGCGTTTCACCAAGCGCCGCATTTGCGGAGGGGGGGGCTTTCTCTTTGCCTGGCTTTAGCTTCTGCTGATAGCAAAGGCTGGGATCCGAGGCTTGGCTGCCTCTGAACCCAGCCTTTGCTATCAGCAGAAGCGACAGGGACTGAGGAAGCACCCCCCCCCTCTGCAAACGCAGCGTTTCACCAAGCGCTGCGTTTGCAGAGGGGGGGGGCTTTCTCTTTGCCTGGCTTCAGCTTCTGCTGATAGCAAAGGCTGGGATCCGAGGCTTGGCTGCCTCCAAACCCAGCCTTTGCTATCAACAGAAGCTGAAGCCATGCAGACAGGGACTGAGGGAGCTCCCCCCCGCCCCCGCAAACGCAGCATTTCACCAAGCGCCGCGTTTGCGGAGTGGGGGGGCTTTCTCTTTGCCTGGCTTTAGCTTCTGCTGATAGCAAAGGCTGGGATCCGAGGCTTGGCTGCCTCTGAACCCAGCCTTTGCTATCAACAGAAGCTGAAGCCACGCAGACAGGGACTGAGGGAGCTCCCCCCGCCCCCGCAAACGCAGCGTTTCACCAAGCGCCGCGTTTGCGGAGGGAGGGGAGTTTCTCTTTGCCTGGCTTTAGCTTCTGCTGAAAGCAAAGGCTGGGATCCGAGGCTTGGCTGCCTCCAAACCCAGCCTTTGCTATCAGCAGAAGCTGAAGCCACGCAGACAGGGACTGAGGAAGCACCCACCCCCTCTGCAAACCCAGCGCTTTGCAAGCTCTGGCTGTGGAGGGGGCGGCGTGCTTTCTCCCTGCTTGCCTGCCTGGCTTCAGCGCTGATGCTTAAAGCAAGCGCTGGGATCGGAGGGAGCGATCCTGGCACTTGCTGTAAGCGTCAGAGCTGGAGCCAGGCAGGGGCGGGAAGCGCCGGGACGGAGGCAGCGGATCACACACACACCCCTCCCCCAGGAAGGTACGTATGGTACCTTCGTTCCATAAGACGCACACACTTCCCCCCCCCACACTTTTTTGGGAGGAAAAAGTGCCAGAGATCCTTACCGGTTCTCCGGTAGAGCCCCCCTTGAAGGGGCCCCTCTGTTCACGTGGTTCAGAAGAGCTGCTGGGAGGCGCTTGGCAAACTGCTTCTGACCCTGAAGCTCACATGACCCAGAAGCCAGATGCATTTGCTTTGGATTTCCCCACTTCACAATGAGAACTTGTGTTTGTTTTTCGAGTTTGGTCTATAACTTTGTTTTATATTAAAGTATATAAAATGTATTATAATTCAAAACTTTTTCTACCTAGCTCCATAAACCTTACAATGGTCTTCCAAGGCAGGCCAGTAGTTTTATCTGCAGGTTCTACAAACACTGCTGTACTTTCATCTAGCAGAACAGGGAGAAGGAAGCAACTGTACCTAATCCTCCCTTATTGCTCCAGTGCCCTGCACTGTGGTGCATTCGTTTATGAGAAAATGTTTCAGAAAAACTGCAAGTTTGGGGAGGAGGGAAAAGTTCCACCCTAACAATTCCTTCTGCCATTACACCCAATCCTTAGTTTCTTTAATCTATATATACTTAAATAAACAAATGGGAGCCATGCAGACATTAAAAAGACATTTCTAGAAACCGGAGAAAAATCTCAAAACTAAAAAATGGGTTTTAAAAAAACTAAAACAGAACAGAACACCTCTGCTATTGGAGTTGGGCAAGGGAAGGAGGAACAAAAGCTGCAGCCTACTCCACTGCTGAAGCAGCAGTGCTGCAGGCAGATTGGCAGGGGACAAGGAAGAGCATTACTGCCACCAGTCATAGCTCGGAGTGGGCAGGAGAGGAGCCTGGCTGGAGAGTGACAGGCACACAGGGCAAGGGGAGAAAGGATGGGATTTCTCTCCCTCCACATCAACACAAATGTTGGGCTTCAATGTGAGAGAAGGGATGGGAGCAAAGAGAAAAAGAAAGAGAATGTGAGTGATGGGAATGGGGTAGGGAGGAACATAAGAGAAGCCATGTTATATCAGGCCAATAGCCCATCCAATCCAACAATCTGCATCACACAGTGGCCAAAAAAAAAAAAGGAGGTTCACAAGTGGGGCTAGAAGCCCTTCCACTTTGCCCGCTCCCAAGCACCAAGAATACAGAGCTTCACTGCCCCAGACAGTTCCAATAATATGCTGTGGCTAATAGCCACTGATGGACCTCTGCTCCATATTTTTATCCAATCCCCCCTTGAAGCTGGCTATGCTTGTAGCCGCCACCACCTCCTTTGGCAGTGAATTACACGTTAATAATCCTTTGGGTGAAGAAGTACTTCCTTTTATCCGTTCTAACTCGACTGCTCAGCGATTTCATTGAATACCCATGAGTTCTTGTTTTGTGAGAAAGGGAGAAAAGTACTTCTTTCTCTACTTTCTCCATCCCATGCATAATCTTGTAAACCTTTATCATGTCACCCCGCAGTCGACGTTTCTCCAAGCTAAAGAGCCCCAAGCATTTTAACCTTTCTTCATAGGGAAAGTGTTCCAAACCTTTAATCATTCTAGTTGCCCTTTTCTGGGCTTTTTCCAATGTTATAATATCCTTTTTGAGGTGCGGTGACCAGAATTGTACACAGTATTCCAAATGAGACCGCACCATCGATTTATACTTGGGCATTATGATACTGGCTGATCTGTTTTCAATTCCCTTCCTAATAATTTCCAGCATGGCGTTCGCATTTTTTATTGCAATCGCACACTGTCTTGACATTTTCAGTGAGTTATCTACAATGACCCCAAGATCTCTCTCTTGGTCAGTCTCTGCCAGTTCACACCTCATCAACGTATTTGTAGCTGGGATTTTTGGCCCCAATGTGCATTACTTTGCACTTGGCCACATTGAACCTCATTTGCCATGTTGACGCCTACTCACTCAGCCTCAACAGATCCCTTTGGAGAGCCTCACAGTCCTCTCTGGTTTTGACCACCCTGAACAATTTAGTGTCATCTGCAAACTTAGCCACTTCACTGCTTACTCTCAACTCCAAATCATTTATGAACAAGTTAAAGAGCATGAGACCAGTACTGAACCCAGCGGCACCCCACTGCTTACCATCTTCCACTGTGAAGATTGCCCATTTATACTCACTCTCTGTTTCCTATTAATTAGTCAGTTTTTGATCCACAAGAGGACTTGTCCTTTTACTCCATGACTCTTGAGCTTACTAAGGAGCCTTTCATGAGGAACTTTATCAAAAGCTTTCTGGAAGTCAAGGTAAACAACATCTATTGGGTCCCCTTTATCCACATTTTTGTTTCCCCCCTCAAAGAACTGTAATAGGTTAGTGATGCAAGATCTTCCCTTATAGAACCCATACTGAGTCTTCCTCAATAACTTGTGCTCATCAACGTGCCTACTCATCCTGTCCTTGATAATGGTTTCTACCAACTTTTCTGGTATTGAAGTCAGACTGACTGGCTTGTAATTTCCTGGATCTCCTCTGGAACCCTTTTTAAAGATGGGGGTGACATTTGCTACCTTCCAGTCCTCAGGATCAAAGTCAGATTTCAATGAAAGATTACATATTTTTGTCAGGAGATCCAAAAGTTCATCTTTGAGTTTTTTCAGAACTCTTGGATGTATGCCATCCGGACCTGGTGACTTATTCGTTTTTAATTCGTCTATCAGTCTTAGGACCTTCTCTCCTGTCACCTCAATCTGACTTAGGTCTTTCAACACCCCTTCCAAAATTAGCGGTTCTGGAGTGGGCAAACACTTCTCATCTTCCAAAGTGAAGACGGAGGCAAAAAATGCATTCAGCTTCTCAGCCATTTCCCTATCCTCCTTCAGTAATCCTTGTACCCCTTGGTCATCCAAGGGCCCCACTGCCTCCCTAGCTGGTTTCCTGCTTCTAATATATTTGAAGAATTTTTTATTGTTGGTCGTTATGTTTTTTGCAATATGCTCCTAATAGTCCCTTTTTGCCTGCCTGATCACAGTCTTGCATTTGGTTTGCCACAGGCTTTGTTCACTTTTATTAATCTCACTTGGACTAGCTTTCCACCGCTTAAGGAAATCCTTCTTACCTTTTACAGCTTCTGTAACTTTGTTTGTTAACCATGCAGGCCTTTTCTTACACCTGTTTGTGCCTGTGGCGGAACCGGCCCGATTCTGCCTTCAGACCTGGTCCCGTCAGCTCCCTATTGAGTCGCCAACTCCTGGAGGGAGCTATTTCTCCTCCTGCCCCTTGGGCGCGCTGCCACCACCTGCTCAGTCCCGGGGTTCAGATTGAGAGGAACAGGACTCCCAATCCCCCTCTCCAGCTATGAGGCCCGGCCTCAAGGTCCTCTGCCACCCTGCACTTGGGTTTCACAGAGACCTCAGCGCTTCTTTGGGGCACCCCTGGAGGATTGGCACCTTATCCAACTGCATGCCTTCCCCCTTCCCCGGGGCCCCCTTCTTAAAAACAGCGTGGTCTAAAGCGGTTTGGGGATCTATGTGGTACAGAGATTGACTGCCAGTATTTAAAACAGAAAAAACATTTATTTAAAAAGAGAAAAAGATAGGAAAAGAAAAGAAAACAAAAACAGTTGCGTTTAAAAGGTTAGCACAGCACAGCACACGCACAGCAAACAGCCTGACAAACCAAATGTGTTATAAACGCGTCCCGCTGGCCCTGATCTAAACTTGCCCTGTCTTATGAATTACTTACTTAGTCTGCCTGCCTGGGGGCCTCCCAGGCAGGAGCCTCCATTGCTCACCACATGCTTGCTCGAGCGCTGGCTTCCAACTGCACTTCTCTTCCTGCTAACACACATGCCAAGAACAAAAGCACTTCCTGCCTCTCTAGGAGATTTTCCCCCTAGCGTTGTTGGTTTGGCTCTGGAAGGGAGGGGGGGAGTGAGGGGAAGGCTACAACGCCTGCTGAGGGATTTACTGACCCCTGCCAAATGAAGCACCACCACTGACTAAAATGGCGTTTCTCCACAGTGCCTTTCCTAACTTGTGGTATATATTTTATCTTAGCTTCTAGGATTGTAGTTTTAAATAGCCTCCAAGCTTCCCCAAGAGTTTTGACTGTATTTACCTTTTCTTTCAGCTTTCTCTTCACATGCCTCCTCATCTCAGAGAATTTACCCCTTTTAAAGTTAAAAGTGGTTGTGCTGGTCTTTTGGGGCAGTTCCCTATTTATACAAACGGTGAAATCAATAACGTTATGGTCACTGCTTCCAAGTGGTGCAATCACTTTTACATCTCTCACCAGGTCTTGGGCATTACTTAGGACCAAATCCAGGATCGCCCCACCCCTGGTAGGTTGTGTGACAATCTGCTCCATAGCACAGTCATTGAGATTATCTAGAAACTCAATCTCTTTCTCTTGACCAGAACACATATTGACCCAATCAATCTGCGGGTAGTTAAAATCACAGAGACAGAGAATGAAATAATTGCATCAAAAGAAGGGGTAGGGAAGAGGGAAGGAAGCAAAGGTGAAGGGATGGGATGCCCCATCTCTCATGAGCTTTTGCAAGTCACTACTTGTGGTATTTTAATTCAGGATTCACTATAAAATGAAGATCATTCATATAAAAAGAACGTCAGCAACATATATAAAAATATCTTCTTTCTAGCGAAATTATACCTTTTTGGAAACATCAAATATTTCAAACCTACCTGGCCCTGAGGAACTTCATCCTTTTTGTCTCTGTCCATCATGGGAATAGGTTGAATACCTAGCTTCTTCATTTCATCTCCCTACAATATTAAACAAACAACAAAATCACTGCATATACTTGATGAGATGATTCTTGGTGAGGTACAAGGAATGTTTCTCATTTATATACAGCAAAATACTTACAACTTAAATATATTAAGGAAAATACTTAGACAACAGCAGAAAGAGATGATTTTACAACATATAAGGGTTTATTCTGACATTACAAAGTACTTGTGGCTACTACAAGGATTTTGGATCCTTCTAGGAGTGAATGGGCTGGATCTAGACTGGGACTGTGGTGAGCACAGAAAAAGATTTTAAGGCCACCCCCCCCAAAAAAAAACCCACACACCAGGGTTTGCCAATCTGAAGTGACTTTGGGGACTTGCTATTTACTTTGTTGGTCTTAATTACACAAATGTTTCGCAATAGAATAAATGGTAGTTCCTAGAGGTACTAAAGGTTGGGAAATTGTAGGGGGAAAGCCCCTTCTCCATATGTGTTGCTATCTTTATCTGACTTTGATCCATACATGCCTGAGAAGCGTAGTCCTCATGGTGGCCATGAGGCCCTTGTAAATGTATGAATGAGCCCCTGCAGGACGAGACCCAAGGACAAGCTAATTTAAGATCCCATTTTCACCACTAGCTAGTGATGGATGAAAGGTCTGCTATGTTAGACAGTATATTAATTGCTTTGTTATTTATCAGAAATTAGGAATTTTCTATAGTTTTCAGGTTCTCAGGTATTATGTCAATATCTTTTGATGCCACAAAGAATAATCCTGGGGAATGTTTCTCCGAGGGTTTCTGAATTATGGAGATTACTTAGGAACGTCCAAAAATATTTGTTTTAGTGTCCACACATGGCAAACATCAGGGAACCTTAAAAGTGCCTAAGTGTGTTTTCCAATGAACTGTAAATTGCAGGATCTTGGAAATGTACATCATCAGTATAGTAAAAAATGAGACAGCCTTTCCCTTGGCAGAAGTCATTACATTATAGATGGAAGTCACCAAACTTTATTGAATGTATAGAAGGAACTGCATACCAGCTGGTATGAAATAAATAGCAGTAGTAGTAGTAATAGTAGTAGTGAGGAAGAGGAGGAATTCTCAAGGGAGAAGAGGCGTGTGAGAGAGGGTGGTCAATCCATTCCCTGCTCACTGCTTTTCCTTTGCAGCTATTTCCTTTAGTTTCTGAGCCCATGCTGAGAGAAAACTAGTGGTGGGGAACTGCAGAGAAAAAGCAGCAGATAAACAAAGGATTAAGTACCTTCCCTTTGATCCGCTGCTTCTCCGCTGCATTCTTCCTCACCTCCCCATCTCTATTTTGCATGTCAGAAACAAGGATGGGATCAGGGTGGATTCTTGTGTTTGCTACTGAATATTTAATTTCACCCACAGGCTTTTCTGAAAATCAATAGAGTGCTATTTTGAAAGAACAATGTTTCATTCGAGTGAAAGGATAAATAAGGATAATAAAAACGATTTATGTGGGTATATTTGGCTGAAGATAGGAAGGAGACGTGTAGTCTATGTGGTTCTGGTCTGGAACAAAAAAATCAAACAGAAGTTTCAGTTATGTGCCAAGACTTAGGGCTCAGTTCTTACAAATGAGAAATGAACAAATAAATCTGTTTCTGGATGGAACCACTTCATATTGCAGGAGCCAGCTGATATGAATGCTTCTTCCATTCAAAACTAAGGCAATCCTGGGTGAAAGTCAGAAAAAAAATCACTTGTTTCCTTTTGTCTGTGATATGCCAATCATGTGATCCCCACCTGTAGGTCTTAAGTGGCACAGTTCAGAAGAAGGTGTGCCTCATTTGCTCTTTGTGATAACTTAGATGAAGCTAACCAATAATTTTCAAATAGCTTAGTTATTCAAATAGAATTACTTGGCACTCAGAGACTATAAAATATTCAATAAAATTAGTTTTAATTATATATACTGCTGTGCTCACAGGCCTTCATTTCATGTCTAGATGCACATACAAAATGAAGTTGAAAACCACTTACCTCAGTCCAAAATTCTGCATATATATCACTGGATGTCAATCTGGTTACATGCCACAATTTTGTAACAGAACATAAGTCACAAGCTGTCATCATCAATGCAATCACACGGTCCCTAAAATGAAACTGGAAACTTATTATATAGTTAAAAATCACACATCTTCTATTTAGTATTTAAATATACCACTGTCCATACAAGGGCAGATCTGTCTATGCAGGGGTGGAATTCTAGCAGGAGTTTCTTTGCATATTAGGCCAAACACCCTTGATGTAGCAAATCTTCCAAGAGCTTAAAAGGCTCTTTTTTGTAAGCTCTTGGAAGATTGGCTACATCAGGGGTGTGTGGCCTAATATGCAAAGGAGTTCATGCTAGAATTCCACCCCTGTGTCTATGTAAAAAAATAGCCATGCAGAGCTGTGACCTATGTTAAGAAGTACCGCTAATCCAAGAGAAAGGGAAAAACTGATATCAATATTTATATGTTCAAGCAAAATCCTTCTGGAGAGATTCACACTGCAGACCTAAGCAGAGTTACACCCTTATAAGACCACTGATTTCTATGAACTTAGAAAGCTGTTAAACCCCCACCCCCCAAAAAAGTGTGTATGTGTGTGAACTGAGGGAATCCTACTCTGGTCACATCATAAGAAGCAAGATTCACTGGAAGCAGATAACCTTCATTTGCAGCCTTTATGCATGGGAGATGTCAGGAAAGAGGGTGAGAGAGCCGGTACTCTGTAAACTCCAGCAGGAACAAGCAATCACATTTGCAGAATTTACTTTTCATGGTCCAGAGTAGAAAGTGCTAGTTGTCTGTGAAATCCAACAGCGGCAAAACTCATTTGCAACTCTATGCTGGGTTTAGCAGGAGACAAAACATCCATTCCATACACAAGATGACCCCAAAACATACTTATCTTTATATGTAAGATACAGTAAGTTAAATACAGTACTAGCAGGTAGGGATAAAAACAGTTAGTTGTTTATTTTATTTATTTATTTATTTGGTGACTTCTATCCCGCCCTTCCCACAAGTGGCTCAGGGCGGCTTACAACAACAATAAAACAGTAAAATCAGAGCAAGTTATTACCTCTAAAATCAGACAATTAAAACCTAAAAACCTTAAAATTAAACATTAAACTATACAGTATAAACACAAAAATCTGGTAGCTACATTATCTAATCAGGCATAGGCTAACCGGAAGAGGGTTGTCTTACAGGCCCTGCGGAACTGAGCAAGGTCCCGCAGGGCCCTCACCTCTTCCGGTAGCTGGTTCCACCACATAGGGGCCATTGTGGAAAAGGCCCTGTCTCTAGTTGCCTTGAGACGCACTTCCTTGGGCCCGGGGATGGTGAGCAGATTTTGAGTGCCAGACCTCAGTACTCTCTGGGGAACGTGTGGGGAGAGACGGTCCCTCAGGTAGGCAGGTCCCAGGCCATATAGGGCTTTAAAGGTAATGACCAGCACCTTGTACCGGACTCGGTATATTATTGGAAGCCAGTGCAGAGCCCGAAGGCCCGGCCGGATGTGCCCCCACCTTGGGAGGCCCAGTAACAGCCGGGCCGCGGCATTCTGCACTAGCTGCAATTTCCGGGTCCGGCACAGGGGCAGCCCCATGTAGAGGGCATTGCAGTAATCCAACCTCGAGGTGACTGTGGCATGGATCACTGTTGCTAGGTCGTCGGGGGCCAGGAAGGGGGCCAACTGCCTTGCCCGTCTAAGATGAAAAAACGCGGACTTGGCAGTGGCCGCTATCTGAGCCTCCATCTTTAGGGACGGCTCCAATGGCACCCCCAGGCTCCTGACCCTGTCTGCTGGCCTCAGCGGTACACCGTCAAAAGCTGGCAGAGGGATTTCCCCTCCCGGCCCCCGACGGCCCAAACAAAGGACCTCTGTCTTCGCAGGATTCAGTGTCAGTCCACTCAGTCTGAGCCACTCAGCTACGGCCTGTAGTGCCCGATCCAGGTTTTCTGGGGCGCAGACCGGTCGGCCGTCCATAAGTAGATAGAGCTGGGTGTCATCAGCATACTGGTGACACCCCAGCCCATACCTTCGGGCAATCTGGGCAAGAGGTCGCATATAGATGTTAAACAACATCGGGGAGAGAACCGCTCCCTGGGGCACCCCACAGTTAAGTGAGCACCTCTGGGACAGTTCCCCCCCAATCGCGACCCTTTGTCCCCGACCTTCAAGGAAGGAGGAAAGCCACTGCAAGGCCAACCCCTGAATCCCCGCGTCGGCAAGGCGGCAAGTCAGCAGCCGATGGTCGACCGTATCGAACGCCGCCGATAGGTCCAACAACATCAGTACTGCCGAGCCACCCCGATCCAGATGCCGTTGAAGGTCATCCACCAGGGCAACCAACACCGCCTCCGTCCCGTGACGTGGGCGGAAGCCGGACTGAAGTGGGTCGAGGATGGAAGTGTCCTCCAGGAAAGTCTGTAGCTGCCTCGCCACTGCCCTCTCAATAAGTTTGCCCAGAAAGGGCAGGTTTGAGACTGGCCTATAGTGTGCCAATTGGGCCGGGTCTAAAGATGGTTTTTTTAAGAGGGGCTGGACCACGGCCTCTTTAAGGGGCGCCGGAAAAAGCCCTTCCGTTAGGGATCTGTTTATGATATCCCGTATAGGATATCTGAGATCCCCCTGGCAAGATTTAATAAGCCAGGAAGGGCATGGGTCCAATTTGCAAGTTGTTGGGCGGGCAGATGAGAGAATCCTGTCGACTTCCTCCAGGCTGGGGGGGCTGAAACCATCCAGGATATAATTCGAAGACATGCTCGGGGCCTCGGTTGCGTTAACTGTCTCAAAGTTGACAGGGAGGTCGTGGCGGAGTGACGCGATCTTGTCCGCAAAATAGTTCGCAAAAGCCTCACAGCCTATCTCTAATTCAACGGAATTTGGTCTGCCCTGGGGCAGAGTCGTCAGGTCTCGAATTACTTCAAACAATTGTGCCGGGCGCAAAGTTGCGGACGCAATCTTAGCCGCAAAGTATGTCTTCTTTGCGGATTTGATTGCCATCTCATAGGTCTTCAAACTCTCTCTATAAGATGTTCGGGTCGCTTCATCTCGAGTACGCCGCCATTGCCTCTCTAGTCGTCTGAGGTCCCGCCTCAATTGCCGCAATTCCTGGTTGAACCAGGGAGACGGTTTGAGGCGGGGGCGCAGAGGACGCCTAGGCGCGATCTCCTCGATAGCCCTGGAGAGTCCATCGTTCCAGGACTCAACCAGAGCCTCCAGGGAATCGCCAGTGGGCCAGATATCCCGTAGAGCCGTCAGGAACTGTTCCGGGTCCATCAGGCTCCGCGGGCGAGCCAAAATATGCTCTCCGCACGTGACATATCCACACGAGCCTTGAGGGCAAAGTGATCCGACCATGGCACTGCTTCTATTGCAATATCGTTCACTTGTATTCCCGCCGCGAAGACCAGGTCTAGCATGTGTCCCGCCTGATGAGTGGGCGTTGTAACAACCTGGGAGAGTCCTAGTGTCGCCATGGATGACACCAGATCCATCGCCCGGTCGGAAGCCGCGTCGTCGGCGTGGACAGTGAAGTCACCCAAGACCAATAGCCTTGGGTACTCCAACGCCCAGCCCGCCGCAGCCTCCACCAGGGATGGTAAGGCGGCGGCTGGTGCGTTAGGCGGTCGGTACACCAGCCAAATCGCCAACCCCTCCCCAACGTCCCACATCAGGCCGGCACATTCAATGCCTGGAATCTCCGGGGCCGGGAGAGCCCTAAAGGTAAAGCCTCTCGTATGAGTAATGCCACTCCTCCCCCCCGCCCGCTAGTCCGGGACTGGTGGAGGACCGAGTAACCCGGGGGGGTCATCTGGGAGAGAGCCACAGTCTCCCCATCTCGAACCCAGGTCTCGGTCACGCAAGCCAGGTCCATGTCCTGTTCCAGTAGGAAGTCTCGAAGGACACCGGTCTTATTATTAATGGACCTGGCATTGCACAACACCAGTGTCGGAGGCGGGTAAGTTCGTCTGGTCCCACTACCTGTCACCGTTGGGATGGGACGCAGGCTGGAAGGTGGTCGAGCACTCTCATGTCTCAGCCTCCTTCGCTTGTAGATCTGCCTGCTCCCACCGTCATACCTTCCCCTCCCCAGGAGTACTGGAATCCCCAGGCCAGTCATCGTCTGTGGTGGATACCAGTGTGTCGACTAATGATAACGGAAACTCGGTAGGCAAAGTGCTGCTGTATCCCAGAAATTCGGAGTAGTAAATACAGAGTGTTAAAGTGCAAAATTCTACTGATTATATTATGGAGGCTCTAAAAGCAAAAGTGCGGTAGTGTCAGAAGTCCGAAAAGTGCAAGGCGGGAAAGTCTAAAGTGCGATAGTGTCCAAAAAAGTGCAAGGCGGCAGAGTCTAAGGTGCGGGGTGTAGGTGGCTGTCTTGTGGCAGAGGCGGGTATTAAGTCTCAGTCTTGTTCTTACTCTTAGATGGTAAGGTTGCATAGTTCTTACAGTTGGTAGTATTAACGTTCTCATCGGTGTTCCTCACCCGCAGCTGTCTCCAAACACCCTGATGCCACCGTCTCCCCGACCGAAATGCCACTCTTGGGCACTCCTCCCTATTCCTCACACTCTGCGCCTCACACCTCGCACCACCGCCTCGTGCAGTCTCCGGCAGGGGCTCCGGCGAGATGGTCCCTCGGGTAGATAATCCTCAGGCGGACGGTCCCCCAAAACAGACAGTCCGTAGGCTCTGTTGCCTCAAACTCCCGACCGTCTCCGCTCGCAGGCGTTAACCCCGCCAGTCGTCAGCCCCGCCGGCCGTCAGCCCGTTCCCGTCTGCACACTCCGGACACAGCGCCCCTCGTTTCTCGCCGTTTTTCGTCCTCACTCGCTCGCGTCCACAGCCAGCAGTCGTCCGCGTCCTCGGCCGATAGCCCGACTCAATCCGCACCTCCAGGCACCGTCTCCGGCGTCTCAGCGTCGAGGCTGGGGCCGGGAGTGGGGGCGGCTCGTCTTAGTCTTGGTAAGCACTTTCAGCCCGCTCCGTTTGTAACAGCGGTAAACAGCGGTAAACTGTAACCAGCAGCAGATTAGCTCACCGAGAATGTAGCTTGCCTTCAGTATAGGTGTTATAAATGTTGTAGGTGGCGTTTTCCAACGTTCTAGACTATGTTGCTGTTGTTATTATGGCTGGAGCTTTAGCACGGAGCTAAACTTCTGCTATGCGAATCTCCACTTCTGCTATGAAAACTCAGTGAGCGACCTTGGGCCTGGCCCATCTCACAGAGTTGTTGTCAGTAAGTGGAGAACAATGTTCTAAGCCACTTTAACCCGCAACAGTATATCAGACCAGCAATCTTTTCTGCAATACCTTGTACATATGTTCTTCTGCCAGGATTTAGCAAAGGTGAAGCCTTTACCATCTGCCCATCCAGCCCATTTAAAGTTTGTATACTGCTAAACGTTTAAACTAGCCTTGCTTTGCAAACGCTACAGGCAGACCTTGGAAATCATGCAGGGACAGAGCTCAACAAACACATTAGGCTGCTTGCTGGGGGTGGAGCTGAGAAAAAGGTGGAGCTGGGAAATAGCATCATTAACTTTTACTTGTATTCTGCTACTTCTCTATTCCAGTTGTCACAAGAAAAAAACATGCTCTTGCAGGAGGTCAAAAATCCACTGCTTGAATATATTTTAATCACAATTTCCCTGACTTTCCCTGACTTCAGACCAATTTCGCTGACCAATTTCCATTTCCCTGACTTTCCAGAAAGTGGCAACCCTGTTGTATGTTTATTGGTACTGATAAACTTCTAAACAGCTATGTCACTTATCCTGTCAGTCTTTTTTAAAAAATAAACATTGCTGAGCAAATTTACACATTCACAAGTCAAATCTTTTCAGATATTAAAAATCCTGGCAAAACACTGTTGAGACCTGAATTATAAACATGAATTAGCCTTTTACCTATGTGCTTGATTGTTAAGGTTTAGTGTTCTTGTCTGATAAAGGTCTTCTAACTGTTTCCTGTTTCCAAAGTACAAAGCAAGATCAGTAGCAATGATGGCTTTGCGCATGATTTCCAAGACCTGCTCATACTCGGTGGAATTCAAATTACTGAAGATATTGTGGCCTTCCAGCTATGAAAATATAATTAAAAAAATAAGATTTTATTTTTAGTTATTTTAATCTCGATTTTGAACTTTAGTTCAAACACATTTCTTCAAGCATTTTTTTAAAAAATCTAATCTTCACTGAGTAACAAAAGGCTCTTTTTTTGCAAGAAGCACTTAAACACATTTTGGGTTTTCGACTCAAGATTGCAACTTTGTACCTGCAATATAGCTACTGTTTGTGAAAAGTGGTGTTGCTCCATGGTTGAGGTGGAATAAAGAGCAGCTAGTGGATGATCGAACTTCTGGAGGTAGCTGTTGCTGTAACCTCTGTGATCCAGGTCATGACATAAACATGCAACGAGGAGACCTCTTCGCTGGAGAAGCAAGCAAGGAGGATATGCAGTTAGTTTTCAGACATGATTTTGTACCACTAAACACGCCAAGCAACATGAATCTGTTGCTTTGCCTTAAATGGGGTAGACACCGACATGCTATAAATGCCAGGCTGCCCTGAAGAGAAGCTGTAGGGCTGAGAACATATGAAGAAGCCATGTGAAGACTGTCTATTATTGGTTCATCAGGACTGCCTATTCTGTCAGCAACTCTCCAGTGTCTCCACCAGGTTTCTTTCCAAGCCCTTCTGTCTGAGATCTTTTAAACTGGAGAATGGATCTTTCATGAGTGCAAAAGATGCAATGGTCCCATTCCCTTTGTAAAGCAGAGGACAACTTATCTTATGACTGGGTGGTGTTATATTTGAATTTTCCTATTCCAAATCAATCACAGGCTGTAGTGAAAGGGGATAGCATATGCTTACAAACACATTTCATTTTTTAGAATCTAGGAACTAAGACTAATCTAGAGGCATTTTTCATTGGCAACATATCAGTGTTTCTTTAAAAGCAGAAATTATAAAGCAGGCAAAATTAATTCCCAGATATTTGCATTTTATTTTATTTTTCTTTTAAAAAAACTAAAATTACCTTACCAGTAGAAAAGAGCAAGAGTCCAGTAGCACCTTAAAGATTAACAAAATTTGTAGAAGGGTACAAGCTTTTGTGAGTCACTGCTCATTTTTTCGGAAAGACAGCTGAAGAAGTGAGCACTGACTCATGAAAGCTCTTATCTTGCCATAAATTTTGTTAGTCTTTAAGGTGCTACTGGACTTTTGCTGTTTTTTGCTGCTGCAGACAGGCAAACAGCTACTGATGTTGATCAAAATGACCTTATACTTTATTTTAAATCAGACACAAAACCTGCACTGGTAGATGTGCCTTCTAGTGTGAACTGCAGTTTTATAAAAGCCATTATCTGTGTGTGTAAAAAGCCATCAAGTCACAACTGTCTTATGGCAACCCCAGCAATGTTCTTTTGAGACAAGTAAAATGCAAACGTGGTTTGCCATCGCCTCCCTCTACAGTCTTCTGTGGTAGTCTTCCTACCAAGCACTGACCCTGCTTAGCTTCCAAGATCTGATAAGACTGGACTGTACCATGCTGCCTTCCCTCCCCTCAGGCCATGATACAGGGCAGGTATTTGACACATCCACTGTTTACTCTCATAAGACTTCTAAGAAAAGGCACAGGAAAACAGGTTGTTTATCTGATTATCTTTGAGTGTTCATCTGTGCGTTTACACCCTTGGGAAACAAGGCATCTGTGCTGATTCTGACTGGTGAATTCTATAAAGCCCATAGATCCCAGTAGGCAGTCGTGTTCGTCTGAAGCAACAGAACAAAGAAGTAGACAAGTTCACCTTTAAGACCAACTAAGTTTTATGTTGGTTTTAAAGGTGCACTTGTCTGCTGCTTTGTTATATAAAGCCGAGCTAGCTTTTTGGTGCCCTTCCCTGTGACACGTGCAGGAACCTCACCATGCATGCTCATAGGGCAGGAAGCAGACAACCTGCCAGTTCCTTCTGACCACTGTGTTGTCCCAAGTAAAAAAGGAGAGGCTGACAGCAGTGGGAAAGGTGACCACTTGAAGATCATCAGTTACAGGTAAGCAGTCTGTTTATCTTTTTCATGGTCTCTGTGCATCACACCCATGGGAGAGTAGCAAGCTCAGGCCTATCTGGAGTAGAGTGCTGGCAGCTGCTGAACTCTAAGTAGAATGCAGGACAGATCTTCCCAAAAAAGCCCTCTGTTGTGCAAGGGTGTCAAGGGTGTAAAGTGTTACAAAAGTGCTTGGAGTAACTCACAACACCACTTTACAAATGTCAGGAAGTTGGACCCCTTTGAGGAAGGCATTGGATGTAGCGATCTCTCTCAAAGAATGTGCTCTAACAGGACTAGGAAGGGGCCATTCAAGCACGCAGATAGAACAGAAGAAGAACTGCAGATTTATACCCCACCCTTCTCTCTGAATCAAAGTCTCAGAGCGGCTTACAATCTCCCATATCTTCTCCCCCCACAACAGACACCCTGTAAGGTGGGTGGGGTTGAGAGAGCTCTCACGGCAGCTGTCCTTTCAAAGACAACTCTTGCACGAACCATGGCTGACCCAAGGCCATTCCAGCAGGTGCAAGTGGAGGAGTGGGGAATCAAATCTGGTTCTCCCAGATAAGAGTACACGCACTTAACCACTACACCAAACTGGCTCAACGTTATCATACCCATCTAGATTGTCTTTGAGCTGACAGTTTATGTCCCTTAGATCTTGAGGTATGGTCCTGACTAGTCAGGTAGAACAGGA
Organism: Heteronotia binoei; assembly: GCF_032191835.1. NCBI lineage: Eukaryota > Metazoa > Chordata > Lepidosauria > Squamata > Gekkonidae > Heteronotia > Heteronotia binoei. The sequence continues at coordinate 147,174,030 of NC_083223.1, forward strand.
GTGCCCACTTCATGTCTAAGGTGTGCAAAAGCTGCTCCACATCTCCTGTTGGATTAGGGTGGAAGTCTGGGAGCATGATGTCTTGCTGTAGGTGAAATTCTGAAACCACTTTTGGTAGGAAGGTAATATCAGAAGCCAGGAGCAGTCCATATTGCAAGGATTTTAAGTATAGTGGGTCATGTCATAGGGCAAGTTCTTTCACTCTCCCTGCTGATGTAATGGCAACAAGGAAGACAGTCTTCCAGGCTAACAATTTGGGCTTGCAGGTTTCCATAGGCTCAAGCAGTTTCCCTGTGAGTTTTCATAAGACCAGAGGAAGGTCCCAAGCAAGAACAGGGTGTCTGATGGGAGGGTATAGATGGATTAAACCTCTCAGGAAGGTTTTCAAATCTGGATGAGTGACGATTGTGCATCCCTCAACCTTCTGGTGATACACAGAAAGAATTACCAGTTAAACTCTCAAAAATAAATGGGTAAGGCCCCTAGATGCCAGAGTTAAAATAAAGTGAAAGACTGCCCTGAGGCCAGCCCTCTTAGTGAAATGGCTGTCATGGTTTTGGAAAAATTACCTAAGGCATGTTTGAATGAATTAATTTGCTGCTTTGCAAGCAGCATTCCTTCCTTCTGTATTTTCCTGGTGACATCTCTCATGCCATAAGGGAAACTGGCAATGGAGGTAGACACCTGTTCCCACAGCACATATTGATATCTGCCTAAGCAGGCCAGGTAATTAGAGTTCTTCATTCCAAATGCCCCTGCAGAGTAAAATCTATGACCAAAAGAATCCAATTTTTTACTTTCTTTGTCTCCTGGCATAAAGTGTATCTTCTTGTTTTTCGAGGAAGAGGTGACCACTATTAAATTGGGCTTTGGGAGGGCGAATAGAAATTTGGCTCTGGCATCCTGGACCTTGTCCATTGGTCCAATCTCCTTGAGGAAATTGGAATAGAGGATAGATTAGTAGAACGTTTGTCATCACTAGTGATATTGAGGTAGAAGTGTCCAATTGAATGTTGTTGAACACTGAATCCACCACCATCAGTTGGGACTGGATGATGGAGACTCCCAGCATATGGGCCATTCTCTTAACTGAGTCTCTGTAAGATCTAAGGTCTTCCATTGGTGATATCAGGATGTCTTCAGAAATTTGAGGGTTCAGAGAAGGGTCGGTATGAGAAGTCTGAACTTCCGAGTTATTCCAGTCAGATTAATCTCCCGACAATACGGAAGAGTCTTCAACACTGGAGATTCTCAATGCCAGAGGACTCGGTGGCTTTAGCATCAAAGAAGTCAGGGAGTGTGCTGGAGGTGCTGTTGATCCCAACGGTCTTGGCGTTAGGATTGCAATAGTTTTCACTTTCATCGATTGACACTGCTGGGATTTTGACTCTGATGATGGGTGCTGCAGAATAGCATGTACACCCCATGGTGATCAAACTTGAATGGAGTACATGGAATATTGGTTCCAGTTGGCTTGGGTTGTTAGCCAAGGCATGGTTGAAAACAACAGAAATGCACTATAGAGGTACTGAAGTAACCTTTGGCCCCACAGAATGATACTGGGTGCAGCAGGCAACTTAAATTGTGTAGAGAGGATATCTGCTTCAATGTTGAACTGGTGAATGGTGTCAATAGCTTGCTTTGTTGATGGTGCTGCTGGCTACGATTATCAGTACTGATTGCTGAGTGAAAGGAAGAACTCTCTCTACTTGATGATTGGGAGCATGAGGACAGCTCCTCTGTGTGGGGTTAATTTCACTGGCATCCGATCCCAATAGCTAGGTCCATTGAGAGGACATTTGTAGGTGCAGTACTAAAGAGTTCACCCAATGTATCAGTGACTTTAGCAATTGCAAAGGAGACACCATAAACATGCATTGGGTCCGGTGTCTGAGGATGAGGTGGAGTGGTGGGCTTAGTTATGGAGGAGCTATGCTTAGGGCTCCCAGACACCCTCTGACAGTCAATTTTAAGGTGTTTATTTATTTATGTTTACTTATTTATTTTCCATTTATATCCTGCCCTCCCCACGAGCAGGCTCAGGGTGGCTTTATCTTAGTATGCTTTTGTTCTCCTATGTTTCGTTGTTGGGGTGGACAATATTGATTTGTCTGTCAAGGTCAACCTTTTTGATTTTGAGGGACCGACATCAGAGGTTGCCTTAAACTACTTTATTGTAGGGTTGAGCATAGTTTCCGACCAGGCAGGGGTGCTGGCTGCCATTTTAGGAGTCAGCACATATTCAGTAAGTGTCACCCTGAAGCTTTGCTGCCTGATTTTTCTTATTTGTTTTAAAAATCAGGTGCAGTCGACATACGAGTCTGGGCAAGGGATCTCCCCAAGGCACAGGAGACACAAAGACTGGTTGTCTGTGGGTACTAGTTTGCTCTTGCACTCTAGGCACCTTTTGAACAATTTCCAATGCCTTTCCATAGCCGGGGTGGGGGGTTGTTGAGGGAGAAATGAAAGGAAAGTTCAGAGAGAATAATAGGTTCTTTCTCTCTTTTTGTATTTTCAGGATGAAGAAGAGGTTTGAAGAAGAAAACTGAAGAAAGCCGAGCAGAGAAACATGATCTGAAGATGTGAGGTAATTATAAGGTGAACTCCACTGACTGAAGCAATCAGAAGAGAACTGGTGTGATATCCATTCCCTGCCCTGTGAGCAAGTGTGGCGGGGTTCCTGTGCATGTCCCAAGAAGGGCATGAAAATTCTAACTGAGCTTCCTAGAATTCACCGACTGGAGTCAGCGCAAGTGCCTTATTTCCCATGAGTGTAATGCACAGAGACCACAAAGAAGATTAGCTACTAACCATTGGTTCATACCTAGTGCAAGTACTAAAGAGACCCAGTGATCCTAGGGCTCAGAATTCAAAGGTTCCTAATGCTCACTGTCAGCATAAACATGAACAGTCCCAAATTCTTCTCTGGCTATGAGCCAGAAAACTTGCTCTTTCTCTCTGTTCTTTTATCACTTGGTTGCTAGGGAAGGGATTAAGAGAAACTTTTTCCCCACCCATTAACTGACTAGCTGAGGAGATATGAATGGAGGAAGAACAGGAAGCAAAGGGCAAAGGAAATGAATGACTCAAATAATGTTCAGTTCCAATATTCTAAGCCATTTGCCAAAAAGCAAAGGAAGCACAGATATTTTATGAGTCCAAGGACTCAGAAGAGTCAGCCCATGGTCCCAGTGACTTGTAAAGAAGGTTTCCAATGAACTGCTAAGAATTTCTCAAGAAGAATTTTTATTTTCTATGCTACTACACAAAAAACTGGTATATATGGCACTTATGGCAGAAGAATGCATAACGAAAAACCTAACTTCAGATAAATATTCTGCCTTCGTGAATTGCACTAAATATTCTGCACTTCATGAATTGTTCCTTTTATTTTCAAAATGATGCAAGATTTACATTCTTTCCAAATAACGTTTTGCTTTAATAATAAAAATGTCATAAACATACCAAGAATTTGAACTGTTGATATTTCCATTGAGAGCTACAGTGGTAGTGGTTAAAATGTTAAATTAGGATCTGAGAAACTCAGGTTCTTCTTCTTATTATTATTAGTTTATTTATATTCTGCCCATTCCCACACTGCCACAGAAGCTTGCTAGGTAACCTTGGACCAGTCACACAGTCTCAGCCTAACCTACCTTACAGGGCTATTGCAAGGATAAAATAAAAGACAGGAGAATAATGTGAGTTGCTTTGGATCCCCATTGGGGATAAAGGTGGGATATAAATAAGTAAATAAATGTACTCCAGTGTCAGGGACAGCTTATGCATTTCCCCTCACATCTGGACATCTGGAAAAATACCCAACACTAAAATAAATGGACACGTCTTCTTTCATCTAGGAGCAGTGAGATGAGCTGGTGAGAAGCAAAGAAATTAAGCTTCAGGATTTTTGTTTAAATTGTGGAAGTCAGGCAAAAAGGGCAATGTGTTAGAAATGCTACTTTTAGGTTAGGTAGTGAGTGAACACAGAATTTAAGAGACACAAGATGAAATACAGGTCAATTGCAACAATCTAATCTTGGAAGATCATCAGCAAGAGGATTATGCCCTGGTCGTTTTTCTTAATAGCTACAATTTGATCTTCTATAAATTCTAGTGCATTTCTGAACAGATTATATTGGTCTAATTTTCATACCTGTGGAAAATTTTAACAGTCAATCAACCAGTTAATGTATAAAATGACATTTCCTTTTGCTCGTTTTAAGTCAACTATGTGTTAACTGAACCAGATGTATCCCATTTTCCAAAACCCTTGACCTTTACACAAACAGTTTCTAATTTTATGTATTGTTACCTTGTTACAACTATCTCTTCTCTGATGTCAGATATTCCATTGTTTAGGAACTCTTTTATATTGTAAGCATTTCATAACTTTTTATTGACTTTTGCCCGTTCTATTATACGTTTATATACAATGGTCACAATTGTATATGAACAAAAAGTTATGTACACCTGATTAAATGTGAAACTAATAAGACCATTACGTTATTTTCTTGTCAGGTATAACAAAATTTGAAATGATGCTATATCTGAGATGCAACAATTGATAATAAAACAGGCTTTCAACTTACTTCTAAGTCTGTGAAAATCTCATGGTTATGCTGAAGGATGGCATACATACAATGGGCAACTGTAACTGCATGTTTCCAATTGTGATAGGGCACACGGCGGTAGTTCTTCTTTACAGACATAGTAAAACGACACAGTTTTTCTAGGTCAAAACTTAAAAAGAAAATAAAGTTATGAGACACAGGAAAAGCTTAGACCATGAATCAAGTGTACAAAAGACAGTTTCCTTAAAAATGATTTAATCCTATACCAGTAAGGTTATAAAAATTTCAGAGAAGCATATCTGATTTCAACTCCCCTCAGAACCACTGGGTCCAGTTACTTAGCATCTACTGCAAAGTGGGAGTTGTTTCTGATACCAGCAAAACTACTTTCAAAAGCAAGCTATTTTGCAAAACATGAACCTATTTGTCCTCTCTCCCTCCATAAGAAATATGATTGTTACTATTGCAGAGACATCATGTATTTAGTTAAAATCAACAATATCAGCAGATAATTGAATGCCATTTCAAGCCACATAAGTTTTAAAAAGTTCTTACAAAAATGCCACCAGGTATGGTGGGAAATGGGAACTGTTCAGAAACCCCTGCCCAGCCCTCAAATCCCTGAAGCTTTCCCAAGAAGGAAAGCTCACTAAATAAATGCCAAGCCAGAAAGAGAAAAGTAGATTATTTTGAAGCTCTGCTTGGGTATCAGAAGGCTCACTTGAACCTGTTGGGACAGAGCACGGAAGAAGTAACTTCCTTAGTTCTTACTGGCTCCCTTCTATCGGTATGTCAGGAGATAAACTTCTGCTTCCTACCTTCTGTGTCTTATGACAAGGCCTAAGCAGCAGTAAGGGATGTTTCTCCCTCCCTCACTTTCCCACTTGATTGAATGCAGATGTGGGAAAGTTCCATTACCATCTTGTGTTCCAAGAGTGAAGCTGCACACTACTCAGAGAATCTCCAAGGCTTATGCTTTGCCGTCTTTATGTGTTGGACCTATATCTATGCATGCTTGTAGAAGTTTTGCAAAGGGTCCAAAACTGTAATACAATTTTGGTTCCTTGTGTAAACACCTACAGTTCTAGTGACCACGTGGCAAACTCACTGCACACATGGAAGTCCCTGTTGTCTTTGGTGCATGGGACTACTTCACATTTCCACTAGGCCTTTCTTGAGAAGCATCCCTCAGCTCCCAGGGACAAAAGCCCCTAAATATGCACAGCTGCATGTCCACATCAGAGCCCCGCAGAGATTTGAATTGTGTGCCTAGAGTCTTAGCTAAAATGTTTCCAGATAAGTTTCTTGGCAACCGTAATTTTTAAAACAACATACACACAAAAACTCATATTTTGAGGCAAAGTCTTAGTAGATAAAGGGCACTGATGTGAACCCAAGTTCTATATCCAAGCTAAAATCACAGTTCGTATTTTCTCCCACTGCATCTGTTCATGGCGGTGTCCAGGCTAAAAGCTCTAATTACCCTTCCTCCACAATATCAGATTCCACATAAAGGCTCAATGCTGACATCATAGCAGTGCAATCTTCATTCTTCGAACTCCCTTCCCTGTTGCTGTTCCTGCATGTGCAAAATGGGGCAGACTTACATGGCAGGAAAGAGAACTACCTTGCCTCTAAGGTAACAATTCAAGTTAAAATCTAGTTAACACATTTCACAATTCAAAGTTTAAAGTTTCCAATCATTAGTATCTTCAAATTGATCTAAGAGATTTAAAATAGTTCTATAATTTTTACCTAAAGCATCAATCATAAGCACATTTATTCTGAACAGTCCCACTGATTTCAGTGAAACCCTTACCAGTAAGTGTACTTGCAAATTTAAGTATGCTCAGATATTTAATGAAGTCAAAATTGGAGCATGAAACCACACTGAAGGTTACCTCTAAAATTTTTCTAAGTCTCTGATCAAATTATGAGACCTATAACAAATAATTACAACTCATATCAGCGTTAGTGAAGAGCGTTACTGATTTAATATACAGGATATTAACAAATGAATTAATAGATGAATGCCAACACTGGCATGTTAATATTTCCCAAGAGAACTTTGTCCAACTTCTAACTAAAAATCTTCCATAAAACTTTTTTTTATTTAAAGTTTTTAATAATTCAGTTAGGAATTAATAAACATTTATTCAAAATGTTTTTTTTGTATTTGTTTCAGTATTATTCATCCCAGCACCACAAAATTAATGGAAGACTTGGTCATTTATTAATTTTTCAAAAGTTCACTTAATCAAATCATAACAACAAAGGAAATCCCTGATGCTTTCTAGTAATCTGCTTCAAACGTTAAATTGTGGAAAGACATCATATCTTTAGACTTCATTGTAACTTTTTCATTGACTAACTATCCTAAAACATAATCAGTACTTTTAACTTGAGAAGTGTTTTAATGAGACTGATTTATTCATAGGTTTGATTTGTTATTCTTCCACCATATGATTTTACATACAAAAATTTGATCGCATTCAAATAGGTCAAAATTGCAATTTAATTTAAAATTGATGCCAAATGAGAAAAAAATATTTACATTTGTATATACATTTAATATGGGGTTAAAACAAGACAGTTTTGATCTACCATATAAACGCACCATATAAAATGCACTGTAAACCTTCAGCTTAGCATCAGAAAAAACTGATGGCATGTGTCTCCCATAAAACCTCTGTGGTTTTTCTTTTTAAAGATTCTGGACATTTCAGTTAGAAATTAATGAATACTTATGCAAAGATTATTTAATACACAATATTTATTGCTCATATTATAACTATCACAAAAATCCTACAAATTCCTAGCGCATAAAGTCTTCACAGTACTATAAGCATGGCTGAGAGTCTTTGAGAGAGATTCAGTCCTAAGTTTAGGCGTGAATAAATATGCTTTCCCTTATATAAAAATATAATTCATATAAATATATAAAATACAGTTTTGCTTCCTTTAATTTCTTTCATTATCTCTGCAAAATGTCCTCCTATACAGATCAAAAATAAAATTATTGTCCTCTGAGCCAAAGACAATCTGAAAAAAGAAGAAAAACTCCCCAATTAAAAGCTCTGCAGGGCTCTGAGGCACACATGGAGATCTGCAATAGCCGGAACTGCTCCATTCACTTTAATGTTCCTGCTGCTGAAGTGACTGAGACAGTCCTTGCTCATGCACAGTTCCATGCATGTATCGGAGTTCCGCACATGCACAAGAACTGCTGGACTGGGACTAATGTTTTAAAGGTATGCAGTACTTAGGTACAGTTGATTAGATGGGTAACTCACAGGTTTCTATGCATGTGAGTTGACCACACCAAATTAAACACTTCAGGGCTGCAACCTCTCGCCTCTCCAGCGCTTGTGAATCAGAAGCAAGGAGTTCCAGCATGCCAGCTGAACTTGTTCATTGTGCTGCTGGAGAGGTGAGAGGGTGTGTTAGCTGAGTCACATGGGTGAAGAAGGGATTCAGCTTCCAGTGAACATTAAGACCGTCAAATTCTGAACCACAGTTTAGCTGCTGCTTTTGACATGTCTATCCTTTTTTCTTCTTTAAGAAAATACAAAGGGAATGAGGCTTCCCCAAAATTTCAACCTAAAAGAACAGAAAATGCATACAGAATATGATTCCATAAACATAGTGCTGTCACCTCTCCTCGGGATGGCACTAGTTTCTTGGGACTACTAATATTCATTCTATTGCACAATGTCTATGGGGATCTAATTATGAGTAGCAGGCACCCTGTCTCTGAATTACTACAAGAATTCAATCTGTCCTTCAACCCAAATACTTGCTAAGCTTCTCAGACGGAGTTAAACCTAATCAACACATCTCCTTTACATTATTATTTAAGTCTGCAAACATTATGCAATAAAAATGAATATGTAAATATTGGTCATTTTCCTGCTGAGTGTGGTAGAGTATGTATTGGCAGCATGAATGCCCTTCTTAGCATCTGAAGCTGGGAGGAAGGACTCAGGGGTCGGGCAGTGCCCTTCTTAATAGCAGCCATTCATCTCATCTGCTTTCTGTCACTATGATAAATAGAGTAAATATGAGAGTTGAAAATCTCTCTCTCTCTCCCACCCCCCCACACACCAACACCAGTGTTAAGCTAGACCAAGACATCTTTGCTCTGTGCTTCATATCCTGGTGGGTAACACAAAGGTGGTTTGTCATCTTTATCCCCGGTGATACTGAATGGTCTGGTAGCAACACAGGATTAGTGTGACCAAAAGAAGTTTCAAGTTGCCTTTTAGAATTCTGCGATAGAAATCAAGTATTTTAAAGTACTAATAACATACTTTTTATGACCATTCTCCAAATATTTCATATAACAGAAGTCTAACATCTACTTTTTCAATAAATATTTTGCATTATATACATATAAATGGCCACTGAATGCCCTGCATGGCAAACATCCTTAATGAAATAATCATTAATACAAACTGAAAGCACTACATTATCTGAGTGGACAACACTGCATACAAAGAACATAGCTCTTTACAGCATACAAAAGAACATAGCGCTTCTAAGAAAGAAGGATAATAGTGGTATAACAGGAGATCCCTGAACAGAACTCACATTTACAATAGAACATGTCTCAAAAACATTAGAGAACAGAACTAAAAGCAGAATCCTTTAAATAAAACAATCCTACACTGGCAAATCACTGCACAAGAACTTAAAAATCTGTCAAAATAACTACAAAAACACTGGAATAGTTGAATTCATACAAGCCTGTCCCACAACACTGATGGACCATATGGACAAAAATGGCTGGCCAGAAATCTTCATAGGGACTGATATCAAAGTGGTACCTGCCATAAAAATAAAATTAGTTGTAACAAGACACTTGCATGCATATTGATGCTTATGAATACAGAATTACTTCTGTTGCAAATAAATGTGTATTGTTGCAATAAAATTAGCATTTATTTCTCATTAATTCCTGCTTGAGGACCTGAGCAAGTCTGTTAATAATAGGATATTTTGGAGGCCATTAATTCATAGGGTTACAAAAAAGTCAAAAGTAACTTGATAACACTTAACACACACTCTCACAAAATTCCTGCTTCTTGACCTGTCCACATTATCATCAGTGTGGAATAGTGATTAGAGGGCTGGACTAGGATCTGGGACACCCAGGCTCAGATCCCCACTCTGCCAGGGAAGCTTGCTGGCACAATACTCAGCCTAGTCACAATACTCAGCCTAGTCTACCTCACAGGGTTGTTGGGAGGATAAATGAGGGAGAGGACGATGAGCCAATTTGCTTTAGGTCCTCACTGGGGAGAAAAGCAGAGTACAAACTAACAAATTTAGGCTGCTTCCTGGACATCACAATGAGCTTTATGAGTGCTCTCCAATAGAATGCACAATGTCCTTCAAAATTCTGATGGCCTGAATCAAGAAATGCTTGCTTTGCCTTGAGGAGAAATGGCAAAAAAGTCTGAGCATCAATTTTCTATCATCTTCTCCATACATTGACAAGTTGTGCTATTTACCGGTGTGAGAGCGCTGCACTTCAATTTTTTATACCTCCTTTTTCTAAATATATAAGTAGTTTGGAGTTGTCTTCATGCATTTTACTATATGATTGTCAACTAAAGTGAAGGTGAAGAATTCTACAATATGATTAATTCTACAGGCTCCTCATTAGCTTCTTTTACTTTATAGGATGTAACTTACACAATGTAACTTACGAGTTTCACCACCATAAGTGGGTGGTGGGGGAGAAGGAACTATTTAACCTTCCGTCCCTATTTTACCACTGAAAACTGTCACCTCTAAGATGTTTCAATGTATGTGTACCCATGTTTTCCCAGGTGGCACCTAAACCAGATATAGGAAGGGCATGATTTTCAGGAAAATAATATAAGGGGAAAAGGTTAAACTCTCCCTCTTCACATTGCACCTGAGTATTTGTGCTACATAAAACAAGAAAAAGGATTATAGAACCAATTCATAGCATTTTGTTCTGCTTTAAGTCCAGCATTTACAACTGACTGTTGTTGAACTAATTTGATATGCACTTTTCTGTTAAATCTCTTGGAAGAAATATTCTGTCTTGCAGAAAGTGCCTCAATGTCTTGCAGTTATCAGCTGGAGCACAAGGATGATCTCAGCACCAACTGTTAGGCCTTGAAACTCCAGCCTCCTGGTGGCAGGAGCAGAGAAATACCCATGTGGTCCAAGAAAGAATATTCATGAGAGGAGGGGAACCCTCCTAAGGATCTGAAGAACTATACTGACTGTAGGAAATGCAAGATTAACCTTTGGAAGCTTGCATACTTAAAGGAAGAAAACACTATCATTGATGATACTGAAATGAACTCATGAGGATGACAAATCTGACCACCATTGAAGGAGTAATGATTTTTTTAAAAACACAAAAGAACACAATCCAAACATTCTACATTGTATTTTATCTCTTCATTCAATATTATACTTTCCCGTCAACATCCATAGCCTCATGCTGAGGCGCAGAATAGCAGAGCTGCTTGTCTTTTTATTATTAATTGCTCCTGTATCATAACCATTTGCAGCAGGTGTTCTGTTTCCCTTTCACTAAATTCAATGAAATATTAAGGTCTGTTGGATACCCTGCATTGCAGTCAGTCTGTTCAATCAGAAATCAGCTATTTTGCTTATACAAATGATTAAGTGCATTTTCAATAGCTTTTCTTATATTGGAAAACAAAGCTAATCATATCTATAAATGAAAATAATTTTTGTTGAAAATGTAACACGTATATTTTAATATCAACTTGCTAGAACCTAAAGATGAATGGGAACCTACCTGATTGCAGGTGAAACTATTAGGGACTTTCACACACACACACACACACCCGTAGAACTCTCTTCCTTAAAAAGCAAGTTGGTACCATCTTTGCAGTGCTTTTGAAGAAATCTGAAGACTTTTCTGCAGTCTTTAGATTTTTATAATTTTTATTGATTTTAAGTACAAAGGGGAAAAGCAAGAGCAAAGATACATAAAAGGGGGGAAAGGGCATTTACAGAATGGGAAGAACAGAAACAGAGAAAAGTAAAAATATATCAATTATAATTCTACCTCCAAATAAAATACCCAGATCATTCTACCTGCAAGTATAAAGTTCTCCATGTATTTTACCATCCTTGTCTTTCATTATAGAATTTTTTTACTAAACTAATACTAGCAATATAAATCTAAACAATTCTTCTTAAACACAAATAAGTATATAAAAAAATTCAAAGCCATCTCAACACAAAGCTGTCTGATTTCGCTTTATCATGTTAAAAGCACAGACTGATTTGTTGGTTTAACAATATCATTAAAATAAGCACATAAAAATCATATCCTTATCCTTAACAAATTAAAAAGATACAACATAATAATTTGTCTATTTCAGTATAAACAGTTTCTCCAAAGAAGCATATTAAAAACAAATCTACCAGATTACAAAATAATTGTGCTATCTGCCTTTTTAACAATTAATCCAACTCTTATATCAACATGAGCAATTTCACCAAATAAGCATACTAAGAATAAATCTGCTATGTAAAAATAAATGTGTTGTCTGCACTCTTTAATACTGATCCATATTAGCTGTATATTTAACTAAAATTTTAACAACACCCTTCCTTCCTTAGGATCTCCCTTGGTCTTTTAAAATCACATATCATTTCATTATTAATAATTCCATATTTGTTTACCCACAAAGAAAACCAGAACTCAGGAATCCTTCTTCCCAAAATTTAAAATCTTTTGAATTCCTTTAGTTTCAATACCCATATTACGCCAGAGAAAACCAACTTAGTGTAACCCAGACATCACACTTTGCCTTTTAAAATTGCATGTCAGTTCTTATTGAGAGTTCCATATCCAACTATCCACAAAGATGGATAAAGTTCAAGAGTCCTTCTTCCTGAAAGATTTCCACATCTTAATTCGCTGGCCGGGATGCACCTTCTCTCTTCTCAATGTGGCCTGCCCTCTCGATAATGGGAAGAAGAATTCTGCACCATTTCTTCCTCTCAGCATGACTTCACTCAGTCTTGATTTCTGGTCTTGTTTTGTAACTGTACCATAAGGTTCCATTTTGATTTTCTTTTGTTCGTTTTGGAATGGACCACTTTCCCTTTCAAATTCTGCAGACATCACCAGAATCTCTTTAGCACTCAGCTCATGTAGATTTGAAAGTTTGCTAGCTTTCAGCATAAAAGCTCCCATTTGCTTTCTAATCAGCTGCATTAATGAGCCAAGATCCTTTTTCAGAGAAGTAATATTCCATATCTTTTTTATAAGACATTTCGCTTGGCAGTGCCATTTTTCTCTGTCAGCAAACTCAGTCTCTTAATCCAAGTTGAAAAGTAGTTTAAAGATCCTGTTAAATCGTCATTCCAAATCAGCTCCAACTGAGATTTAAAATGTTATCATTTCAATTGCAGTCAGACGACAGGGACAGATCTCTCTAGAATATATCTCATTTATGTTCATATCATATTGCATCCAAATAATAGTCTCTTTAACATATGTACAATTATAATCCGGGTCAATTTAAGTATTTGTATACACTCCAATTCAAGTAAGATTGCTCTTTGACTTTTCGAGGCCTCATTCGCAGGAGAAGTAGGCGTATAATCAGCCTCTATCCCTTCCTTTGAGCTAGCTGCTCGTTGTTATGTAAAACAACCCATTAGCCAGTGGTATTGAAAGCTCACTTACTTGCCAAGTAGAATTGCCACGCTAGAAGTAGAAAGGCGATACATCAAAAGCTTACTGAAAGGAGTGAAAGAAAGCAGTCAGGCGTTCATCTTTTCCTGCTGCGCCAGCTATCGTGGCGGCAGAGCCTTGGAACATGCAAGAAGCACAGGAGCAGCTGCCGCTGTACCCCTAACTTCCCGCAAAAGTCCCATGCCGAAGAAAACCCCCTCCAGGATCTTCCTATGGGGGCACCACGTCTGTGATGCCCCTCCAACCGCCTGATTCAAAGGTGATCTGTGGACACCCCTGAAGTCAAGATGACGTAACCCGGAAGCTCTCTTTTCTGCAGTCTTTAAACTGGTGTACTATCTGGTTGTTTTAGGAGGTTTCAAATAATACATTTTAAAAAATTACTACTGTGAGCTAACTGAAGAGAGCTGCTTGTGGCCAGAAGGTTACAACTAGAGCTACACCGTGGCTGGAAGGTGTCAAAAGAATCTAACAATTAATTACTGCTAAGAACAGGCAGACATTGTGGAATTACTTTGAAAGTGCATCTACCTGAAAACCTACTTTCCCCAACTCAGTTTCCTGCACTTGGAAAATACCAGGCCATGAAACGTGAGCTGGAGGAATAATGAAAAGCGTATTAGAAAGAGGAAGGAAGTGGAAGGCATCTATTGTGGGACTATACTAAAGTGGAATTGTTTGATAATGGCAACCGTTACTGTATTGCTAGTGTTCCCAGAAACTAATACAAAGCTTGCTGAGAGGCAGTGCAAAAGATGTCAAATAAATAATTTACCCTTGTATCAAAAGATTAAAGATGACATTAAAACTTACAGTTCAATTTCTTGGGCAATATTTGATGGGAGTACACAGTCCATAAGGTTTTTCCATTCTTCTGCTGTACAAACACTGTGATAGGAAAGTTTCTCCATAGTTACACGGTAAATACATTCTGAATGGTGAATTCTGTGATACATCTAAAATAAAAGAATTTTTTTATAATGTGAGACATAGCCATATCCATCAATGTTAAGCTTTCTTTCCTGAAAGTAAAAAAGTACCGGTTTGCAAATCAGCACAATTTTGAAAGTATAATGGTATTTTAAAAATAGAATACATTGATTTGGTTACTATTATATGACAGCATGAGAATTTACTATGAAGAACAACAAAGACAATATTTTAAACTTTAACCTCATTACAGAAGAAAGCAGTATAATTTTGCTCTATATAACTCTATTCCAATCAAATTTGTATAACTGATCTGATTAAACAAAGATGATAAGAACATAAGAACATAAGAGAAGCCATGTTAGATCAGGCCAATGGCCCATCCAGTCCAACATTCTGTGTCACACAGCGGCCAAATATATATATATATATATATATACACACACACATACACACTGTGGCTAATAGCCACTGATGGACCTCTGCTCCATATTTTTATCTAACCCCCTCTTGAAGGTGGCCATGCTTGTGGCCGCCACCACCTCCTGTGGCAGTGAATTCCACATGTTAATCACCCTTTGGGTGAAGAAGTACTTCCTTTTATCCGTTTTAACCTGTCTGCTCAGCAATTTCATCGAATGCCCACGAGTTCTCGTATTGTGAGAAAGGGAGAAAAGTACTTCTTTCTCTACTTTCTCCATCCCATGCATTATCTTGTAAACCTCTATCATGTCACCCCTCAGTCGACGTTTCTCCAAGCTAAAGAGCCCTAAGTGTTTCAACCTTTCTTCATAAGGAAGGTGTTCCAGCCCTTTAATCATTCTAGTTGCCCTTTTCTGAACTTTCTCCAATGCTATAATATCCTTTTTGAGGTGCGGCGACCAGAACTGCACACAGTACTCCAAATGAGACCGCACCATCGATTTATACATGGGCATTATGATACTGGCTGATTTGTTTTCAATTCCCTTCCTAATAATTCCCAGCATGGCGTTGGCCTTTTTTATTGCAAACGCACACTGCCTTGACATTTTCAGTGAATTATCTACCACGACCCCAAGATCTCTCTCTTGGTCAGTCTCTGCCAGTTCACACCCCATCAACTTGTATTTGTAGCTGGGATTCTTGGCCCCAATGTGCATTACTTTGCACTTGGCCACATTGAACCGCATCTGCCACGTTGACGCCCACTCACCCAGCCTCAACAGATCCCTTTGGAGTTCCTCACAATCCTCTCTGGTTCTCACCACCCTGAACAATTTAGCGTCATCCGCAAATTTGGCCACTTCACTGCTCACTCCCAACTCTAAATCATTTATGAACAAGTTAAAGAACATGGGACCCAGTACCGAGCCCTGCGGCACCCCACTGCTTACCGTCCTCCACTGCGAAGACTGCCCATTTATACTCACTCTCTGCTTCCTATTACTCAGCCAGTTTTTGATCCACAAGAGGACCTGTCCTTTTACTCCATGACTCTCAAGCTTTCTAAGGAGCCTTTGATGAGGAACTTTATCAAAAGCTTTCTGGAAGTCAAGGTAAACAACATCTATCGGGTCTCCTTTGTCCACAAGTTTGTTTACCCCCTCAAAGAAATGTAACAGGTTAGTGAGGCAAGATCTTCCCTTACAGAACCCATGCTGAGTCTTCCTCAATAACCTGTGTTCATCAATGTGCCTACTCATTCTGTCCTTGATAATGGTTTCTACCAACTTTCCCGGTATTGAAGTCAGACTGACTGGCCTGTAATTTCCTGGATCTCCTCTGGAACCCTTTTTAAAGATGGGGGTGACATTTGCTACCTTCCAGTCCTCAGGAACAGAGGCAGATTTCAATGAAAGATTACAGATTTTTGTTCTTTCATTGAAATCTGCCTCTGTTCCTGAGGACTGGAAGGTAGCAAATGTCACCCCCATCTTTAAAAAGGGTAATTAATAGTACAATTAACAGATCTCAAGTTGTTAGTAATTTATACAATATGTTAGAAAACATGAAGACATTTCTTTATATTTCATTAGCTGTCTTTGTGGAGCAAAACTTACGTTAGCGCAGTGTAAGGCTAAAGCACAAAAGACTGCAAACATTTTAAAGTTGTTCTCATCTGTTTTAGAGAAGGCACTTCCACTTAGTTTGTTCACCATTTGTACAACGCCTATCACACATCCTCGGCTCACAATCGGCATGCATAAAATGTTTCTGGTGGTGTAACCTGTGTAGAGGTCTACTTCTCTGGTGAGTTCAAAGGAAAAGAAAATAATGAGTAAAGTAGACATTTGTTTCATAGATCTAAAGTGTTTCATTCTCTTGACATGTGACTATCTAATAGTTCTTTGTGATTTGGATAGCACGTTTAGTGTTCAATGTATTTTACATACATTATCCTACTACCATGCAACAACCCTTTAAAGCTGGTAAGTACTGTTATTCCTGTATTATAGACAATGGCTTAGACTAAGAGAATGTGGCCTACTTAATGCTACATAGTGATTTCAGGACAGAGGCAACATTCAGAATGGAAACTTCATGATTCAGAACTAAGTCATGAATCCACTATGCTTGATTAGCTGTCCAACCACTACCATTCTGATGACAGTGCCATACTCATGAGGAACAGATAAATCTTATGTTAGACCTGTATAGCTGAAGAATATTTAAGATAGAGTCCTTAGAAGTAGAGTGAATGGATACATTCGTAATTTCCAACATGCTGATATAAACAAATAGCTTCATCATAGTGAGGAACCATATCACATACCTAATTCTGAACATGATATCAGAGTGCAGTTTAAAACACACACACATTCACACACAATGGAGTCAGGTGCAGAAAAAGGGAGGCATTTCTACAAATTTTGGATAAGCCCCAGGTTTGCAAAAAACCCCAAAGGTTAACCAACTTTGCAAAAGAGGAGAGATGTACGTGCATGGGATTTCTCCTCCCCTTTGAGTTCTCTTGGATCCCTTTCGTTTCTGCCTGAATCCCTTGGCAGATACTTCAAAAGTAAGAGGAAGTTACTTTTATGAAGAAAAGATTAGATTAATTGTATCTACACTCACAGATGTACTATGCCTCTAAACATACCAGTCTCATTCAACATATACTGTAAATAATTTTACATAAATAAAAATAAGACATTCTCAAACTCAATTACTTAGCAATCAACATCATGGCAGTATCTTTTTAAAAATGTAACCCCCATGTTAACCATTGCATAAAGTAAATTTTTGCAGAAAAAAATACTTTCTTTAAATGTAGAAGTTTAAATATATGCATTCCACTCTTAGGAGATAGCTGGTGATCTTATATTCTAATAGTGAAATCAGGATTATCTTTGAATACTTAAATTTGGTGATTGGAGCAATTTTACAAGACAGATCTTTCTAAAAATCTGAAAAAAAATGTGAAATCTAGATTGACAGAGAAATATGAAATTAAAAATATGCACTGGTGCAAGCTTTAAAAATTCAAAAATGATAAAAGGAACACCTATAGCTTTAAGCAACAGATTCCTTCAGGGGCTGTCGCTAGGCAATCAGACCATTCCGAAGCTTGCTTCTGTCAGTAAAAGCAAGAGGAAGGAGACAGAATACTTTCTAGGCCTATTTTGGCTGCTGGGGGAAGAGAGGGACTTCAAAGTCAGGCCTGCTAGGGTTGCCAAGTGTGGAAATTCTTGGAGATTTTGAAGGAGAATCTGAGGAGGGCAAGATTTAGGGAGGGGAGAGGTCTCAGCCAGATATAATGCCTTAGAGTCCACTGTCCAGAGCAGTCATTTTCTCCAAAGGGACAGATCTCTGTTGCAGATCTTCAGGTTCCACCTGGAGGCTATCAAACTGAGGCATGGCAACAACCTCTAAATGACTTACCACTCAACTTGCATGATTCAACTAGGCCTGGCTGATTGCTACTGTTCAACAGAAGCCATCCTATGAAAGTCAAACTGATTTCACACTAGGCTTGTTCTGGGTGGAGAGCCCTTTTGCTCCCAGCGCTTCTCTTGGTTTTGCACAAGCTGCCCTGGAGCTGTGAGTTGGCTCGCTGCTTTTCCGCAGCAAGCGAGATTTTCTTTCAAACAGTTTCTGCTTGCCATGGGAAAGCAGGAGGCCAACTCACAGCTCCGGGGTAGCTTGTGCGAAAACCGAGAGAAGTGCCGGGGGGGCAAAAGGGCTCTCCACCCAGAACAAGCCCTAGTGTGAAATCGGTCTCTGTATAGTATAGCTGTTAGAGCTTCAGAGAAGGATCTGGGAAACTTGAGTTTGAATGCCCATCTTACTGTAGAAGCTCACTGGGTGATTTTTGACTGGTCACATACTTTCAACCTAATGTACATCAAAAGGTTGTTGTGTAGATTTAAAAAAAGCAGAGGAGAAACATGTATGCTGCTTTGGTCCTCACTATGAAGGCAGGGTATAAATGATGTAAAGAAATAATAAATATAGCTGAAGATCAGAGGTAGATAAAATGTAGGCTGGCAAATGGCTAAGAAGGAAAGAATGGGGTAGGGAATTGTGGAATCATGCAACTAGGCCACAATTTTCCTAGGCGGAGGCTGCTGGGGATGGGGAGAGGAAAAACATAAGACAGAGGAGCAGATAAAGGTAGACTGGCTGTTGGATGAGGAGGAAATATGGTTGCCAACTCCAGGTTAGGAAATTCCTGAATATTTGGGAGTGGGACCTGGGGAAAGTGGGCTTTGAGGAGGAGTGAGACCTCAGAAGCGTATAATGCATAGACCCCACCCTTCAAAGCAGCCATTTTCTTCTGGGGAACTAGGACTGCCAACTTCCAGGTAGGAGCTGGAGATCGACCCTTGGCACTTACTGTGAGGGGTCCTTCTCCTAAGAGGACAGGAGGACATCTTGGATGTTTCCCACCATCCAATCAGGGAGGCAGGAATCTTAAAAACTTCCTCTTCCTGTGGCTGTGGGAACCACCCTTCTTCCAGTTCGGGTGACTCCGAGAAGCAGTAAGAAAACTCTTGTATCTAACGCTCCTATGTAACAGGAAACTAACCGTCGGTCGGGAAAAAATGTGGCATTAGCCTCCCAGACTGACTAGAACAAACTCTTATAGAAAATGACAGGTAAATCACAGGTAACAGATACCAGCAGGTAAAAACAGCCGTAGGTGAAGGATACAGAAGAAACCAGATACAGAGAGATGCTGCCCAAGGTAGGGCGATAGAAGGGAGTGCAAGATGTCCTCCTGTCCTCTTAGGAGAAGGATCCCTCACAGTAAGTGCCAAGGATCGTTCTCCCTAAGAGGCGGAGGACATCTTGGGTGCTCCCATAGCAGTATGTTAGTCAGGGTGGGATCGCCCTACTCAGGCAGTACATGTTGCAGGATTCGTCTGCCAAAGGCTGCATCCGCCGACGCGTACGCATTCAGTTTATAGTGGCGGATAAAGGTGGAGATAGATGACCACGTAGCTGCTTTACACACCTCCTCGGTGGAGGCGTTCTTATTAAAAGCTGCATTGGTAGCCGCACTTCTGGTCGAGTGCGCAGTGATCCCTGATGGTATCTGAAGGTGTAATGCCTTATACGCCTCCATTATACACTGCTTGATGGCGTAACTAATTGCCGACTTGGACATTTTCTGCCCCAATCTGGGCCCTGCTATGTTAATGAACATTGAGTCTGAGTTATGAATAGGTTCAGTTCTAATAAGGTAGACTTTAATTGCTCTTTGCACATCTAGAGTATGCCATGTGCATTCCTTGGGATGCTTTGGATCCGGACAAAAAGATGGCAGGTTGATTTCTTGGCTTTGGTGAAATCTAGAAGAAATCTTTGGTTGAAAAGTAGGGTCTGGATAGAGAACTACTTTGTCCTTGTGGGACACACATAGCTCTCATTTAACTGACAAGGCTCCAATCTCTGACACTCTTCTGGCTGATGTTATTGCCACCAGAAAGATGGTCTTCATGCGCATTATCTT
Organism: Heteronotia binoei; assembly: GCF_032191835.1. Classification (NCBI taxonomy): domain Eukaryota; kingdom Metazoa; phylum Chordata; class Lepidosauria; order Squamata; family Gekkonidae; genus Heteronotia; species Heteronotia binoei. The sequence continues at coordinate 147,194,197 of NC_083223.1, forward strand.
TAAAGGCACAGATATTAAAGGTTCAAATGGTGGACCTGTTAAGGCCGAGAGCACTAGATTCAATCTCCAGGTAGGGAAGTGATGTACTTGTGGTGGAGAGCTCATAGAGGCTCCTCTAAGGCGGGTGTGATGCAAGATTCACGCCGTCCACCTGCTGGAGTACCGAAGACAAGGCTGCAACCTGACGTTTGAGGGTAGCCGGCTTCAGGCCAAAACGAAGACCATCCTGAAGAAACTGAAGAATCTTAGGGACAGAAGGATGTAATGGGTCCACAGTTTTTCTCCAACACCACCTGTGAAAGGCTTTCCAAGACATATCATAAATCCGCATTGTGGAGTCCTTTCTGGAAGCTAGGATGGTACTCGTCACGTCGCTTGTATAGCCTAGATCTAACAGAGAACGCCTCTCAACCTCCAAATGGTCAATCTCAGCCAGTCTGGATGAGGATGCCACACCGGTCCCTGCAACAGCATGTCCGGCAAGGTTGGCAGGCGAAGTGGCTCTGCTATTGACATCTGTTGGATTGAGAAGAACCAGTGACGTCGAGGCCACCAGGGAGCAACCAGGATGACCTCGGCCCTCAGTAGCCTGATCCTTCTGAGTAACCTTGGAATGATCGGGATTGGAGGAAAGGCATATAGAAGACCTTGTGGCCAGGGAGATGTTAGGACTCCGCTTGATTGTGGTAGTATCTCGTGTAGAATCGAGGAAGCTGGTAGTTCTGAAAGGACGCAAAGATATCCAACACCGGCAGACCAAAGTGCTCCACTATCGTTAGGAAAAGCTTCTTGTTGAGAGACCACTCTCCCGATTGAATGCTCTCCTGACTGAGCCAGTCTGCCTTGACATTGCAAGTCCCTTTGATATGTTCTGCTCTTATCGATTTCAAATGAGTCTCCGCCCATTCAAACAGCTTTCTGGCCTCCTTGTGAAGGGAACTGGACCTGGACCTCCTTTGGTTGTTTAGGTAAGCTTTGGCTGCTATATTGTCCATTCGGACTAGGACATGTTTCCCGGTCACCTGGTCCTTAAAATGTAGTAGAGCCAAAAGAATGGCCCGGAATTCCAGAAGGTTGATTGGGAGACTCGCCTCCTTGGTCGTCCACTGACCCTGGGTGGGGATCTTGCTGAGGGTCGCCCCCCATCCTGATAGGCTGGCATCCGAGAACAGCTGCATTTCCTTCTCTACAAAGTATGTTCTCCCCTGATGTAGGTTGTGGTCCTTGGTCCACCACAGGAGACTTTCCTTGACTGTCTTGGGAACCGTCAGAGACAGGGGACGCTTCTCCATGATCTGGGTTTGATATGGGCGTAGAAACATCTGAAGCTGTCTGGTGTGAAAACGTCCCCACTGAAGTGCCTCTAGATTTGAAATCAAAAGGCCCATGAGTCTTGCCAAAGTCTGGAGAGACGACGATGACTCCTGCACTACCTGACGTACTAACGTCTTGGTCTTCAGTATCTTGTCTCCTGGGAGAAAAAGAGTTCAGGTTCGTGTCGATGACCACGCCCAGGTGTTGTAGTCTCTGGGATGGGCATAAATGACTCTTGGGTACGTTGATTATGAACCCGTGTTGCTGGAGACAGTAGATAGTGTGTAGAATGTCCTGCTCCGCGCTCTTCCTCGACGAAGATCTTATCAGCAGGTTGTCGAGATAAGGATGCACATGTATCCCTCTCTGCCTGAGCATTGCTATCAGGTTCACCAACACCTTGGTGAACACCCGTGGTGCCGTTGCCAGACCAAACGGTAGAGCTCTGAATTGGTAGTGGGACCCGTTCACACAGAAGCGAAGGAATTTGTGGTGTGCAGGGAGGATTGGAATGTGAAGACAGGCCTCTGTTAGGTCCAGAGATGACATATAGTCTTGATGATGTAGGGCTTCCGTTATCGACTTCATGGACTCCATTCTGAAATGACGGAGCTTGATAGGTCTGTTCAGAAATTTCAGGTCCAGAATTGCCCTCCAGTCCCCGTTTTTCTTGGGCACCGTGAAAAAGATAGAATAGACACCTCTGTAATGGAGGGACTGGTTCTACTGCCGCGATTTCTAGTAGATGGTGTATTGCTTTGAAGGTGACGTCCCTTTGTCCTGGGTTTGAACGAAGAGGAGACACAATGAAACGATCCCGAGGTGTTCTTTTGAATTCTATCGGGTAGCCCCACGGAACAATTTCCAGAGTCCAAGCATCGACCTTTGAGGCCGCCCACATCTGGTAGAAATGTAGTAGGCGGCCCCCTACTGGATTGGAGTCCCAGTCATGCTTTATTGGGCTTGGATCCCTTCTCAAACTTGTCGGTCCTATCGGACTGATTTCTCTGGAATCGGGGATTGGAGAAGCCCTTTCGGAAATTCTGTTTGGGCTGTCCCCAAGTTGATCTTCTATATTCCTGTTTAGGTTTGGAGAAGCCGGCGGAGATACGAAAGGAATTAGACCCGAATCCTCTTTTGTCGCAACGTCTTAGATACTTGGGCATGGCCTTCTTCTTATCCCTTGTCTCCACCAGGATCTTATCCAGGGCGTCTCCAAACAGCTTTTCTCCTTGAAAGGGGTAGGCTGAAACAATCGACTTCGAGTGAATGTCTGCCGGCTAGGCCCGAAGCCATAGGCCCCTTCTCGCTATGGTGTTTGACGCCATCGCTCAAGCAGAGAACGTAAGAGCATCCAGAGAGGCGTCCGCTGAGAATTCAGAAGCCCTAAGAAGTCTGCTGGTGCCTTCCAGGATCCTTTTATCCACGTCTGGCAATAGTTGAGTTAACCGCCTTATCCAGACGATCGCTGCTCTGGAGACTATAGAGGTGGTCGCAGCTGCCTTGATGGCCAGGGCCGTAGCTTCATGGCTCCTCTTCAAAGCCAAGTCTATCTTTCTGTCCCAGTTGTCTCGCACTGAGCCATGGCCGTCCTCAGCTAACAGGCCATGCGACTGTAAGGCTGCGATTGGGGCATCCACCAACGGTACCTGTAGCATATCATTAGCAAAGGAAGGTAACTCATAAAGCTTCTTGACAAAATTGGGCACTTGTCTGTTGGCACTAGGCTTGGCCCACTCAGACTTTAACTGGTGTTCGAAGGACTCCGGAAAGGGAAAAACCTTATCAGAAGATCTGTATCTAGGAAAAAACTCCGTGTTCCCCTTGGGGTTAGTTAGAGGGCTGGAAGACTCCTGCTCCTCAGGGAACACCTGGAGGTCTAGGGCAGATAGCACTTTGGTCAAGAGAGGTTGGAACTCTTCTGCCTTGAAGAAATATGACGAGGGTCCCGGAACTGTAATGTTCTCTATCTCCTCATCAGATAAGAATTCGCCCTCCTCCCGATCTCCCCCATAGGAATCCTCAGAGCGAGCCTCAGAAAGGGATCTTTCGCTCTCCAGCTGGTCACTGACCAATGACTTCTTTGGAGCCCTAAGGTGGCTGGTGCTACCTCTGGACCTCTTGGGAGAAGGTGACCTGGAGGAGGAACTTGACCTGGGGGACCCCGGTCTCTTATGGGCAGTTGCCCTGACTGCTGCACCCACAGTCTGTCTTATGGACTCTAAAAACTCAGAAAGAAAAGAAGGTCCCATTAAGGGTACGTTACCCAAGCCTGTCTGGGGCTGGTAGGTCTGCGTGGCTTCCAGTGCAGGCTTGGTGCCATCCATGACGAAGTCTCCCGCCTGGAGGTTGTCATCGGGATGTTCCTGCGTCTAGAAGCTGCAGGGCTGCTGGTCGTTCCTGTTTTGTGCCTTTTTGCGTTCCCCAAGATGGCCGCCGGTGCTGGGGAAGAGCCCTGACGAGGAAGCCTCCTCCGCAGCTGGGGAAGACCAGTGCCGCCTGCGTCCGCTCTTCACAGCCTTGCCCCTACAGGGCACGTTGCCAGTAGCCGAGGCAAGCCCAGCGGTCATGCTAGCTCCGGGGGGTGGTCTCTCGGTTCCGCGCCAGGCGTCAGGAACCGGGCCGTCGTCCATGAATGCGTCTCTTGCCCGACGCGTCATTCTCCCTTTCCTCTGCTTGCCGCAGCTTGTGTTTTTGGTCCGTGCCGTCGCCGCGCTGCTCCTCGAAAGCGTTGAGGGAAAGCGGGGGGAATGAGAAGGAAAGGCAGAGGAGGCTGAAGAAAGACTGGAAAAGACGGAAAAAAGGCTGGAGGAGTTAGTTGTTAGAAGCAAGGAAAAAAGTAGCAAGGTAAGAAGGAGGAAGAAATTTTTTTTTTTTTTTAAACAGATAGAAGATTAATTGAAAGGATAGGAACCTAGCCTAAATGCTTGCTCTCCCTGTCGAGGCAGGAAATAAACTGGAAGAAGGGTGGTTCCCACAGCCGCAGGAAGAGGAAGTTTTTAAGATTCCTGCCTCCCTGATTAGACGGTGGGAAACACCCAAGATGTCCTCCGCCTCTTAGGGAGAACATCCAAAATTACAATTGCTCTCCAGGCGACAGAGGTAAGTTACTCTGGAGAAAATGCCTGCTTTGGAGGGTGGAGTCTACGACATTATACCCTCCTGAGGTTGCTTCCAACCCTAAACCTTACCATCTCAAGGCTCCACCCCCAAATCTCCAGGAATTTCCAAACTGGCAAACTGAAGGGGAACTGATCTCTGTATTAGGGAGATCCATTGTGGTTCCTGAGCTACTGCTGCCACTGCTGCTAGGGGGATGGAGCAGGAGGGAGGCCAGGAGACTGATAGGCAGAACGGGAGGAGAAAATGGAAGAAAGGGTCATAAGGTGGAGACAGGATGGACTAGGGGAGCAGACAGAGAAAAGAAGTGACAGGCAAGGAGGAGAGATAGAGTAAGAACAGGGGTGGGAGGAGGGAGAAAGAGTGTGAAAGGAAAAGAAGCAAAGATGAGGGGAACAGCCACTCCCGCAAGTTCCTTTGGGGTCCCCACTTGTTATCTATAATAGACAACAGTTTTATTTTCTAAGGCTCCTGTGCCTAGCAGCGACTCTTAGGGAGCAAAAACAAATCAGACTAATATACACCTCAGAAACAGTGTCATTATTTATTTATTTTTATTTATTTTGTTTGGTTTATATCCCGCCGCCCTCCCTGTTAGAGCAGGCTCAGGGCGGCTGCAACAGGGATAATTTACCAACAAAGTCTACTGTATAAATATAATGCTGGGGGAAAACTAAGGGTGGGATCACACTGGGAATTTGGCATGACAGTATCCCAGCTTTGAAAAAGCCAAAGCTCTCTCATGCATGCTGCCGCGATCACACAGCCGCCGCCCCGCTGCTGGGAGACACATGAGCCACACTCACACAAGAGGAGCATTCAAACTGCTCTTGCACATGCAGGGCAGATGCATTGCACACCCTAGCTGTTCAGACAGCTGGGAAATGCACCATGCATGCACTGTAGAGATTTGCTGCTAAGAAGTTCCTGGTAGCTATTTAATCCAGTCCCAGCCTGTCCTAAAATGAGGTAAGTACAGCTAGGATTGGGGGGGGGGGGGAGAATGTGTGTGTGTGTGTGACTGCATACATTAAATCTAGAGGGGAGGTGTGGCTAGGTTGAGCCGAAAAGTCTTACCTTGTAAATTTGTGTTACTTCTTGTAGGAAAAAAATAATATTGGAATACCACAAGAATACTACTAGCTTTACTTACTATGTCCTAATTGTAACCTACCAAGCTCATACCTGTTAAAGCGTGGATCTGCATAGGCATCAGGAATGTTGAGAACTTCACCTGTTCTTGCTACTTGGCCAGCAATTCCTTTTTCAATAGAAAATCTGCACATAATGAAAACAGGTATGCACATATTGAAGCAATCTTGTTTAAAAATAGCTATACAATGATCCACCAAAGACTAAAATGGACATAATTCTTTTTATTTATTTACTTCAATTATACTACTTTTTCTTTTCACTGGGGATCTAAAGAAGTTTACAGCATTCTTTTCTCCATTTCACCTAACAACAGTAGGTTAGGCAGACAATGTGAGCCTTCAGGTCACCTAGCAAGTTTCCATTGGCAGAGCAGGGATTCAAATATGAGGCCCCCAGATTCTAGACTGACATGCTAACCCAGGGGTGTCAAACATGTGACCCGGGGACCAAATCAGGCTCCTGGAGAGCTCCTATTAGGCCCCCAAGCAACTGGTTGTCATCTGCTTCCTTCTCCCTATCTCTTGCTTCCTTCTGCATCACAGTTTGCTTTGCAAGGCTTGCTCAATCGCACAGGAGCTATAGAGCAAAACTTCTATTTTCTCTAATGGCTGAGGCTCCTCCCTTGGGGAGGAAGGGGAGGGGAGGCACAACTTGCTTTGTCAGGCTCTTTCAATTGCACAAGAGCTACTGAGCCAAGTCTCTCTTCCTTCTATTGGCTGAGGCTCCTGGTCCTCAGGGGAGGAAGGAAAGAGCCAGAGCTTCCGTTGCCCAGCTTCTTGGATCCCATAGAAGAAATACAAAGAAAGCACCTTTAAGACCAATGAGTGCTAGTGTTTTAAGCATGTTTTATTTTAAGGCATTTAAAAAAAAATTAATTGTGTTTGTCTGTGTCCTTTATAAAGTTTATATCTCTGCTACCTGATCTTAAATAGGTACACACAAGGCCTGGCCCAACAAGGTCTCATGTATGGCAGATCTGGCCCTCATAGCAAATGAGTTCAACACTCCTGATAACCATTTCACCATGCTCACTCTACTATTCTTATAAGCAGCACCAGCCCAACGGTGCGTGGTGCCCCAGGCAGCCGCCCCCCGCAGTGCTGCAATGCAGTGCCACACTCTATCTCACACATTCCCAGGGTGTTGCACTGAGGTGCGGCACCTGCCAGCTCCCTCTTTCCCTTCTCTTCCCATCGCCTCTCCCTCTCCGCAATCAGAGCACACTGCACCTGGGCTGTACCAGTCGTGATGTGGCGTGCATCTTATCTTTTGCGATAAATAAGTTGCATGCCAGGCTGCAGCCTGTACGGCACTCTGATTGCAAGAGGGGGAAGGTGAAGGGAAGGAGGGGACTGGTGAGCGCTGCACCTCGGGGCAGTGCCCTGGGGGGGAGTGTGATGGAGAACGGCACTGCATTGCAGGACTGTGGGGGGGGGGCAGCATGGCCGGCAGGGAGATGAAGGGACACTCTGATTGCGCTGGGGGGGGGAGGTGAAGGAAAGGGAAAGGACGGGTGGGTGGTGGGGGGGCAGAGGAGGCAAGCAAACTAGGCGCTAGCCAGGGGCACCGGTTGGGGGGGGGGAGTCCAATTCAGCATCCTCACCCTCCTGGTACCCTAGGCAACTGCCTAGTTTGCCTAGTGGGCAAGCCAGACCTGCTTATAAGAATATCATGGAAAGATACTTTGAAAGACAGAAAGTCTAAAAATAACAGAGATAAGTGTGCGTATGCAAATGTGTAAATAATATATATATATATATATATATATATATATATATATATATATATGAAGGACTTTTTAAACTCTTGGACGTATTCAATTTCCAAATTGTGCACTGTGACTTTGCCTGAGACCAGACCTCTTCTACTGGTTTGGATCTCAAAGAAAAAGGAAGAAGGTTTTTCTGATTTCCTTTCCGGTTGCAGATCTGCAACTACCCCAGTCCTATTCCTGTGGGTCTGCTATCCCTGAGGACATTTCAAGCTACTGCAGGACAGGAGAGGTGAGCATGAACAGAGAACCCATCTTTCCATGAAAATCGTCCATGGGATCTAACCCATTGTCTACTCCTTAGTTCATAGTCAAGCTGCTGACTCAGTAGCTGTACGAAAGGTTTTGATAAAGAACAGACAGGTAAGACTATAATAAGAAATATCTCTTATGCCTTTCAACCTTTCAATCAAACCACTTAATTGCAATGTCTTGGAATCAAACACAGTATTTAGAACCATTTACAACCATTAACAATGACTTCCTGCTGCTCTTTTGGAGAAGAGCACAATGGCAACCTAATCCTTTGCAATAACAAGTTCAATGATACATCAATGTAAATTTTGCCAGGGCCAAAAAGACAAGTTACTTACCTGTAACTGTAGATCTTCGAGTGGTCATCTGTGCATTCACACCCATGGGATAGAGCGCCTGTGCTGATCCCCGAATGGGTATCTGAAAAGCCCGGGATTTTTCTGTGCTCAGCGCCAATGGGCATGTGCAGGCGTCCCAGTACACATGCTCACCGGCGCCAGCGCAGGGATCCCGCCAGTTCCTTCCTGACCGCTGGAAGCCCCTACTGGAGGGAGAACGTCAGCAGTGGGGAAGGAGGGCAGGTAGTGTGAATGCACAGATGACCACTCAAAGATCTACAGTTACAGGTAAGCAACCTGTCTATCTTCTTTGTGGTCTCTGTGTTTCACACCCATGGGAGATTAGAAAGCAAGACATACCTGGAGGCGGGAAGACGGTCAACCGGAAGAAACAGCTTGCAGCACCGCAGCTCCCAACCGAGTCCTCTGCTGATCATGCACATCCAGCGCGTAGTGCTTCATGAAGGCATGCGGAGAAGACCAGGTGGCAGCCTTGCAGACATCAGCCAGGGACACGTCTTTCAGGAACGCCACTGACGTGGCCATCACTTTTGTGGAGTGTCCATGAATAGGCCCAGGTAACGGATTCTTTGCCAACAAATAACAAAGTTTAATAGTCTCAGTAAGCCATTTTGAGAGTCTCTGAGATGAAATCCTGGAACCTAACTTGGGAGCAGCGTATGAAACAAAAAGCTGCTTGTCCTTGCGAAAAATCTTTGAACAGTTCAAATAAAACAGCAGAGCACGCTTTACGTCCAAAGCATGCAATCTACGTTCCTCATCCGAAAAAAGTGCAAGGAAAAAAGTGGGCAACCAAACCTCTAAGTTGAAGTGGAACTGGGAGACCACCTTAGGAAGAAAAGTAATGTCCGGAGCTAAAGAAACACCAGCCTCCCGAAAAACAAGGTAGGGATAATCATAACGCATTGCCCTGAGCTCCCCTACACGACGTGCTGATGTGATAGCAACTAAAAATGCAGTTTTCCATGATAGGAGCTGCAAAGAGCACGTGGCCATCGGCTCAAAGAGGCAACGAGTTAGTATGTCCAGCACTAAGGTTAAGTCCCACAACTGCGGGGGTGATCTTGATGGTGGATGCAGCCTAAACAAACCCCTCAAAAACTTTTTGGAATGAGGGTGTGCAAAAACAGAATATCCCACCACTGGGTGATGAAAAGCAGATATTGCTGCCAAATACACCTTAATGGAGGAAAAAACAAGACCAGCATCCACTAAGGATAACAAAAAATCAAAAATTACCGACAGCCCCACCCTACTAGGTGAGACTGAAGGGTCAACTATGAACTGAGTGAATTTCCACCACTTCCTGTCATAGGAAGCGCGGGTGGAAGGCTTCCTACAGTGCATAAGGACTTGCTGGACCCTGTCAGAGAACCCCAAGGATCAATGAGCCACTCTGTCAGCTTCAGGTGAGGCACGTTGTGATGGAGTACGTGGCCGCCCTGAGCTGACAGAAGGTCCGGCTCTGCCGGGAACTGGTAGAAGACCCCCCCTCCCAACAGTTGAAGCAGGATCGAAAACCAGTTCTGGCGAGGCCACCAGGGAGTCACCAGGATGCAGCATGGCCTCTCGCTTACTATTTTGTTGACCACCTTCGTCAACAACGGCAGAAGTGGGAACATGTAGAGGAACCGACCCTCCCAAGGAAGCAGGAGCCCGTCTCCCAGAGAGGCTGGATCTGCTCCCCCTCTGAAACAGAACATGGGACATTTCTTGTTCTCAGCTGTGGCGAAGACATCCAGCTGTGGGTACCCCCAAAGCTAGAATACAGGCTTCAGAAAACACCACTGCAGTTCCCACTCATGAGGGGAAGCCCCACCCCTGCTGAGGGAGTCTGCCTGTATGTTGAGGACCCCCGGAAGGTGTGCCGCCTTCACAAAGATGTCGTATTGGAGACACTCCAACCAGAGATCCATTGCCAATGCACATAGCCGACGAGACACTGTCCCTCCCTGCCTGTTGATGTAGCACAGGGCAGTGGTATTGTCCGTAAGCAGCGCTACAGTCTTCCCCGCCACCAAGGGGCGGAAAGAGTGTAGGGCAAAGTGAACCGCCAGCAGTTCTAGGTAGTTTATATGGAACTGAGTCAGCACTGGCGGCCACTGGCCCCCCCCACACAGGCCTTCCATGTGGGCCCCCCAACCCCACAAGGAAGCATCTGTTGTGATAGTCACAGTAGGAGTCGGGAGATGGAAGGGAGCTCCCTGACAGATGTTGTTCTCTGACTCCCACCACTGTAGTGTCTGAAGAGTCCCGGATGAGATGACAAACCTCTTTCGAGGTGAGTCTCTGAGTGGACGAAACTGGCAGAGAAACCACTCTCATCCTCAGTTTTGCGAAAAGTAGCACGCTTGTCGTCGCCGCCATCAGCCCCAGGATCCGCTAAAGCTGCTGCGCTGTGCCCCACTTTCGCCTCTGTAGCAGTTGTACCAGACCGATAATGTCCCTCACTCTCTGCGGAGGCAGGTATGCACGATGCTGGTTCGTATCCAGCAAAGCGGTGAGATTTCTCCAAATTGACCTGCAACCCCAAGGTGTCGAGAAGATGTAGAGTGATGGCTATGTGCGTTGACAAACTTTCCCTAGACTTCGCCACAAGGAACCAGTCGTCGATGTATGGAAAAACGACAACTCCCTGGAGACGGAGGTGGGCAGCCACAACGCTCATCCTCTTCGTAAACACCCGACGTGCAGTGGACAGGCTGAACGGAAGGGCTTTGAACTGGAAGTGTTGGGAACCCACTGCAAACCGGAGGAAACGCCTGAACGCCAGATGAATGCTGACGTGGAAGTAGGCATCCTTGAGGTCCAGAGTCGCCATCCAGTCCCCTTGATTGATGAGGGGCAGGATTGTTTGCAGCGTGGACATTCTGAACTTTTGGTACAGAATAAATTTGTTCAGATTCCGAAGATCCATAATTGGTCTTAAGCCCCCGTCCCTCTTGGGGATCAGGAAGTAACGAGAATAAAAACCTCCTGTCCTGGCCTCCATCGGAACCCTTTCTATGGCTTGTTTCTGTAGGAGGTTGCTCACCTCCGTCAGCAGAGGTTGGGAAGGGGGGAGTGGTGATCACCACGGATTGGTTTGGAATCTGAGCAAACTCTATTTTGTAGCCCTCTTCTATGATGGACAGAGCCCACCTGTCTGTAGAGATCAACTCCCAGGCAGGTAGGGAAGGGCGGAGGCGGATAGATGTTGAACCAGTAGGGACAATGACGCATGCCACGAGAAAGTCAAAGGCCCTGCTTTTGAGGCCGAGCACCCTTGGATTTGCCAGTGGTCTGAGAACCGTAGCGGTTCCTGTTGTTGCCTGAGTACGATGGTCTGTCAGGCTGAGTGGAGCGAGGTCGCCATTGCTGTTCGGGTGAGAACTTTTGATAAGGCCTCTTGGCCCACGGTTTGGGCCACTGCTTCGCCTTGGGAGCCCTGGAGGTGGCCTGCACACCCAGGTTCCTGGAGGTCTTCAGGCTCTTATCTATTTCTTGCAGCGCACTGTCTGTGGTAGTGCTGAAGAGGCCATCCCCCTCAAAGGGCAAGTCCTCCACAAAGGCCCTAGTATCTTGCTGCAGGGCTGTTGACTGTAGCTAGGAGTGCCGACGAATGCACACAGCAGACGTGATGGCCTTTGCTGACACATCCACCATGTGCTTTGCTGCAGCCAATTGTTGCTTGGCCACAGCAAAGCATTCTTTCTGCAGTTTTCTAGCAGCAGCCTTTTTGTCCTCGCTCAGGGAAGAGAGGAGAGGGGAAGTTGTTCCCATACGGAGTATTGGTATCTAGCCATGCAAGCCGCATAGTTAGATACCTTTACTCCTAGGGCCCCTGCGGAGTAGACCTTTCTTCCCATATTCTCCAGCTTGTTTCCCTCCTTGTCCGGTGGGGATGAGTGGACCGTGCGTGCTTTGGAAGAAGAAGAGATGACCACTGAGTTCGGTTTCGGATGGGTGAAAAGGAACTCAGCCCCCGTCTCCTGGACCCTGTATATGTGGTCCAGCCTTCTGGATGACACCGGCGTCAAAGATGGTTTCTTCCAGGGCTCCTTGACTGCCTGCAGAATCACTTTGGTGACCGGTAAAGCGATTGCTGTGGATGTTTCCCTTTGCATAATGTCAAAGACATTATCATCCACGATGGGCTGTGGTTGCGTCACAGGCAGGGAGAGGGAGGTTGCCATCCTCTTCACCAGGTCGCCATAGGACTTCAGATCCTCCGATGGTGAGATAGGAAGATCCTCGGCCGTATGGGACCCTGGCGAAGGCTCCAAACCCCCTTCCTGGGTGTCGGTACCACTCTCCGAGTCCGACGAGGAAGACTCCCGGTGCACAGAGTGCTCGGAGAGGATCGGCGTCGATTCCCGGATGGGCGAACGGGTCGATGTCAATGGCCACCACCGAGTCTCAGCCGCTGGGGCGGTGTGCCTCTCCGGAGGGATCGATGCCGATGGTCTTTGGGAATGGTGCGAAAGCCTCGACATGCAGGATGCCTCCGACTGTTGATCCCACTCCGCAAACTCCCTCGGTTGGAACCACTGATATGGAGGGTAAGGATACGGATAGGTGGGCGGCCACTGACGCTGCTCCCACGATGGTAGCGTGGTGCCATGGAGGGCTCTAGCTCCCGTCTGCCTCTAGGTTCCATCGGGGTAGACGGGTCCATCGGCGCCGATGCCTCTATTTCGGAGATTGAACCACTCCCACTACGACGCCGCGACCCGGATGATGAGGATCGCTGAGTGAGGTCGATCTCCTGCTCAGACATCGAGAGACGGGGCTGTTGAGTACTGCCTCTTGATGCTGATGGGCTGTGGCATGGGGACGCCAGGATCTTCCTCGGCGGAGCAGAGGTCATCGGTGCCAAAACGTCGCAAGAAGGCGATGGAGTGCGGGACTTCTTCCGCTTCTCCTTGGACTTAGCCTTCTTCGGAGCGGATGCTCGGGTCCCCGAGTCATCCCGACGCTACTTGGCGAGCATGTCCACTGATCCTTCATGGGATCGTTTTGTGGAGGAGCCTCGCTCGATCGGCATTTCGGTCACGATCGGGGTCACATCGGCTGATGTTACCATCAGGGCCGGGGTGTCTGCCATGGTTGATGCTGATGGGCCCGATGCCAATTTCTGAGGGCGTTGTGCCGACTCAGTCAAAGCCGCCAAAAGCCGCACCGCCCAGTTCTTCCGCATTTGTTTGGAGAAGCGGAGACAGTGTGGGCAGGACTCCATGTGGTGCGCTTCACCCAAACCGCTTCACCCATGGCCGTCTGGGGGGGCAATCTTCTTCCCACAAGAGCAGCAGCATTTGAAAAGCCCCCAACGTCTTTCCATAGACGCCAGTCGGCAAAAAACCCACTCAGAGTCCTCTGAGGGGAAAAAAGCTTTTGGGGAAAACTAATGGGGGGGAAGGCCCCAAAGGGCAGTCCAGCAAACACACACACAAACTTTTTTTTTTTTACTAACTATCTAGACAAACTATCTACGCTAAGAAAACAACAAACGGGCTATATACAATGATAAAGGCGAAAAAAACGATATCTCACTGACTGGGGACATGAAAGGCAAACCTCTCCGCGCAGCGGTCAGAAAGGAACTGGCGGGATCCCCGTGCTGGCGCCGGTGAGCATGCGTACTGGGATGCCTGCGCATGCCCATTGGCACCGAGTGCGGAAAAATCCTGGGCTTTTCAGATACGATTCGGGGATCGGCGTAGGTGCTCTATCCCATGGGTGTGAAGCACAGAGACCACGAAGAAGATCTGGGTGGTTTTGGAGGGGCTGTCAGCGGATGACTAGGACTTCATATGCTAAGTTCCCTTACACCCACAATAATGACAAAGTTACTCAAGCAAAAGAGGCTATATAAAAATAATGTGCACCCTCCGGTTCATGTTATATGAATTTAGAACATGTAAACAGTAACTTTGGCAATGGTAATAATGATGAAAGACAACTTTTCATATACAATTAACAGCATGGCCTGGTAATTAGAAGGAGATATTGCTAGCATCTGTCTTCTCAGGAACCCTGCCTCAGGACTCCAGAGAGAAAAAGCCAACAAGTTTTTGTGTCTCAGTCTTCTGGAAAAAATCTAGGTTTATAAGTATTGTAATTAATAAACCAATAAGAACTTCCACCTAACTCTTCAGCCTGAGAGATACGTACATGCATCAAGATAAAGAAGGGATGCCTTGTGTGTCAAAGAATTACTTTTGCAGAAGTGTCCTATGGCCAAACTAGATAAGATGTTTGTCACAAATTGGGGTCCAGCCACAAGTCAGGGCAAAAACCTCTCCCTGGGGCTATTTTGGGTCAGAAAAATGGCACAAATAGTCCCAACCCAAATCACACTTGTATGCCTGTAAAATGATCAGTCAGGATGGATGGATGGGGCCCTAGATCGCCAGATTTCTAATCCTCCTGTATTGGCTGACTAATGTGTATTGCTTAGCAATCTTTCCTCCCTCAACACCTCCTAGCAGTATCTAGCACAGAGGAGATAGTGAATAAATGTTCACTTAGGTAAGATTCTGTGAGGCACCAGTGAGGCAACCCTTACATTTGTTGGTGAACACCAGCATTCCAATAACTATACTGCTGGTACAGTGCCCGTTTACTAGGTTTTGGTAAAGAACATTTCCAGATCTGGGAATGGTGATGGAAAATGCTGTCAAGTCACATCTGACTTATGGTGGCCCTACAGGGCTCTCAAGGCAAGCGGCAAACAGAAGTGGTTTGCCATTTCTTGCCTCTGTGCAGCAACCCTAGACTTCCTTTGTGGTCTTTCATCCAAGTACTAACCAGGGCCGACTCTGCTTAGCTTCCAAAATCTAATGAGATTCAGCTAGACAGGCCTCAGGGAGACCTTGCTTCATATCTCCACTCTGCCAAGGAAGCTTGTTAACTGACCTTGGCCAGGTCACTCAACCTAACCTAGGGTTGCTGTGAGGATAAAATGGAAGAGGGAAGAATTATGTTGCAAAGCCACTTTGAGTCCCAATGAGGAGACTGTGGATAAAAACAAACTGTGGATAAAAACAAACAGCACCCAGGAGGAACTAATACCCATTACTTGCTGTCATGTACCTTCCAAAGGTCTGAGAGCCCTAAGAAAAGATGGTAATCCTATTTATCTGACTATTGCTGTTTAAGAAAAAGTTATCATTGCTTTGGCTGTTGTTTCCAATACTGATTGCATTAACAGGGATTTTTTTTAACATCAAGTCACAGTTGACTTACAGTGACCCTGTACGGTTTTCAAGGTCAGCCAGTATCATAATGCCCCTATATAAATCGATGGTGCGGCCTCATTTGGAGTACTGTGTACAATTCTGGTCACCACACCTCAAAAAAGATATTGTAGCATTAGAAAAAGTCCAGAAAAGGGCAACTAGAATGATTAATGGGTTGGAACAATTTCCTTATGAAAAAAGGTTAAAACGCTTGGGGCTCTTTAGCTTGGAGAAACGTCAACTGAGGGGTGACATGATAGAGGTTTACAAGATTATGCATGGGATAAAGAAGGTAGAGAAAGAAGTACTTTTCTCCCTTTCTCACAATACGAGAATGAGTGGACATTCAATGAAATTGCTGAGCAGTCAGGTTAGAACTGCTAAAAGGAAGTACTTCTTCACCCAAAGGGTGATTAACACATGGAATTCACTGCAACAGGAGGTGGTGGCAGCTAAAAGCATAGACAGCTTCAAAAGGAGATTGGATAAACATATGGAGCAGAGGTCCATCAATGGCTATTAGCCACAGCATATTGTTGGAACTCTCTGTCTGGGGTAGTGATGCTCTGTATTCTTGGTGCTTGGAGGGGGGGCACAGTGGGAGGGCTTCTAGTAATCCTCGCCCCACTGGTGGACCTCCTGATGGCACTTGGTTTTTTGGCCACTGTTGACATAGAGTATTGGACTGGATGGGCCATTGGCCTGATCCAACATGGCTTCTCTTATGTTCTTAAGCTAAGAGACATTCAAAGGTGGTTTGCCATTGCCTGCCTCTGTGTAGCAACCCTGATACTCCTTGGTGGTCTCCCATCTGAATACTAACCATTGCTTGCTCCTGTCTAAATGCCCACATCCTTCCCCTTCCCCTATGGCTTTGTTGATAAAACACTGCTCCATAGAATGAAAGGTGTGGACCTTATTCTTCCTACTGCAATTGTTTTTGCATCTGCCATGATTGTTTCTGGCCAGGTATTCAAAAAGATAGGCTTATTAAAGCGTGCCTTATTGTTTTATTTGAGTCGCTCCAAGAGTTTTCGTAAGGACCAGCATCTTTTTGTTTCTTATGCTGCTCCTAAATTAGGTTCCAGAATCTCATCTCAGTGGCCTTCAAAATGGCTGAGACTATTAAACTGTGTTATTTGTTGGCTAAGAAGCCATTACCTGGGCCTATTCGCGGACACTCTACAAGAGTGATGGCGACGTCGGTGGCGTTCCTGAAAGGCGTTTCCCTGATGGACGTTTGCAAGGCTGCCACCTGGTCCTCTCCGCATGCCTTTATGAAGCACTACACACTGGACGTGCATGCTCAAAAAAGGACTCGTCTGGGAGCTGCAGTGCTGCAAGCTGTTTCTTCTGGTTGACCATCTTCCCACCTCCAGGTATGTCTTGCTTGCTAATCTCCCATGAGTGTGAAGCACAGAGACCATGAAGAAGATAGAAAGGTTGCTCACCTGTAACTGTGGATCTTTGAGTGGTCATCTGTGCATTCACACTACCCGCCCTCCTTCCCCACTGCTGACGGTCTCCCTCCAGTAGGGGCGTCCAGCGGTCAGGAAGGAACCAGCGGGATCCTTGCGCTGGCGCCGGCGAGCATGCGCACGGGGACGCCTGCTCATGCCCATTGGTGCCGAGCGCGAAAAAATCCTGGGCTTTTTAGGTACCAATTCGGGGATCGGCGCGGGCACTCTATCCCATGAGTGTGAATGCACAGATGACCACTCAAAGATCTACGGTTACAGGTAAGCAACCTGTCTTTTTGCTTCTCCTTCGACTTCTTCAGGAGGAACGATCGGGTCCCCGAATCGTCCCGACGTTTCTTGGCCGGAGTCACCACTAACCGTTCAGAGGGTCGTTTTGTGTGTCGGCCTCGCTTGGTCGGCATATCGGTCTGCACTGGTGACGATGGATCGGCCGATGTAACTGTCGGGGCTGGGGTGGCTTTCCCCATCGATACCGACGGGCCCATTGCCATTTTTGGCGGACAAAGAACCGATTACACAAGTGCTGCCGATAGCCTTGATGCCCGGTTTTTACAGGTTTGCTTAGAGAAGCTCAAGCAATGCGGGTATGAATCGACTCGGTGTCCCTCGCCCAGGCACAGTAAGCAGAGGGAGTGACCATCAGGAGGTGCAATTTTGTTACCACACTTGCGGAAACGTTTAAAAAAAACCCCAACACCTTTCCATAGGCACTGGAACCCACACAGAACGATTTCTGAGGGAATGGGGGAAAAATAAAGCCCCGAGGGACAAAGTCCAACAACAACACTTTAAAAAAAAAAACAACCCAATAACTATTAAAATACTGACTAAGAAAACAACAAATGGGCTATATAACAACAAGAAAAATCCAAAGGATTACAGTACTGACCGGAGCAAAAGAAAGGAGATCCTCTCAGCACGATGGTCAAAAAGGAACTGGCGGGATCCTCGCACTGGCTCCAGTGAGCATGCTACTGGGACGCTTGCACATGCTCGCTGGTGCTGAGCGTGAAAAAATCCCGGGCTTTTTAGGTACCGATTCGGGGGATCAGCGCAAGTGCTATATCCCGTGAGTGCGAAGCACAGAGACCACGAAGATCATGTTTGCAACAGGGGTTTGCTAAACTTTACATGCCCAACAATGCTGCTTGATTCAGACTGGCAGCCAGCCATTAGCATCACTAGGGACCACTTAGACAAACATTAATGGGTAGAATTTTATTAAAATACAGTATTTACTTATGATTGATTTCTCTGATTTGTGACATTTAAAAATCTATTTAAACAACTGCTTATTGAAAGGGCAATTAAGCTGCAGGGATAGTAAAACTCAATCAGGCTATGCGAGAACATACATACATAAAAACTCAATTGTACTAAACTACATGGTTAGGAAAAATACAGTGAAGCAACATACCAAATAGCTATAAATTGGTCAACAATAAGTCTAACTGCTCACTGAAAAATCAGGATGTAAGCACAGCTGCCGAGAGTTCAAACATGCCTAACTGGGTAATGCGGTATAAATTCCCTTCTGTGCTTTCTGCCAAACGGGATGGTGGTATAATGGGTTTCAAACCTGTATCTGTAGAAATCTGAACAGTATGCTGTTTATAAGCTCCCAACATACGCATTACAGAGGTTCATAATGTTGAGGGTGCTGTACTGTGTTTATGTCTTCCAGGATGCATCTTTTCAGAAGTGTAATTGCTGTTGTGCATAGACAGGTTCCTTCTATCCACACAGCTCATGTGATGCCATACATATACCATTCTGTAACTGGAGAGTGGTAGTAATGTTGCTTTGTTCTCTGTTGTTTAAAATATTTTTTCCTTTAATTTTGCTGCTGAGAGTGCTTAAGATACCAACTATACTACACTGTAGTTAACACTGGTGGAAGCAATCACTACTGTAGCCAGGACCATAAGATTGCACTGTCACTCTAGAACCCAAGAATGCTTGGACATCACAGGGGAAAAAAACCAAAAGCAGAGCATGCACTAAACCTGCACATACTCAGGAGATGGCTTCCAATAAACAATCATTCAGAATTGCCTGTACTAGAGGTCAAAAGCCTTCCCTGTTTTCTACAAAGACCTGTGCGGCTGCCTTGTGCACTCCTCTTATAGGCCAGCTGTTTCTGACAGAAATTAGGGGAAAACCTAAGCAACCAGGGATGGTCCATGGATCTTACATTGCCACAGGTACTCTACAGTCTTCTTTATGTATGTTTGTTACAATTTATTTTTTTGAGTCTGACCATCTCATACCAAGAAATAAAATTCCTGTATTTGAAAAGTTGTAGCATACTTAAAGACTTTACCTACTTTTGAGCAACATTGGATTTTTCTATATGTGCTTTCCAAAAGGACTACCTCGGGAAGATGGCATTTCCAGAAGTAATGCTACAGATTCAGAGGTGTAGCTTCATCAGCAATACAATATAATTCCTAGAAGTACTACTTTCCAGAGGCAGGTCCTGGTGGGAATGATATCACATTATGACAAGAATTGTCATAGCACCTGCAAAATTACATGTAGAATCTGGGTAAAGAATATTAAATAACCATCTGTTTGCTACACCTACCTTATTTCTTTGGTCTTCTTGAAGACAGGTTTCCCTTCATTTTCTTCACCAATATCAAATAGGTCTGAATACAGTTCCTTGTTCTTGTGGTCTACCTGGAATAGTGCACAGCGGTCTGCATTCACCAGATTTTTTGCATATATCTACAAAGACCAACACTAGGATTAATCAAAGTTGGCTCTGATGTGCGTGTTATCTTTCAATACAAAGAGTAACCTTACAAAACCCTATTAAAACATAAAGTCTAAAACTGCTTTTATCTAATATCTTTGCTTTACATGAATGTTTCTAACCAGAAGTCTCAGCGTGCTCACTTGCTCTTGCCTTTTCTACTTGTTTGCCACCATGCTTCTACTAAAGAGGAGCATGGTAGAAGGGAGGGAAGGAGGGCATGGTAGCTGATAGTATATTTTAATCCTTTTCAGTTGTGGAAATCTAATAGGGTATGAGTAATTTCTGAGAAGCCAAAATAAAATTGAGTGAGGAGGATGGACCATAGATGTTAGACAAAGACTGTGTTTCCAGAACTTAAACCTGTTTTGTACTCTAGCAGAAAACAAAATGGTGCATTTTTCAGAAGCTTGACCAGTAGTCAAATAGTTGTAAACAGCAGTTATAAATCAGTTTGCTTTTCTAACGCTTAACAATTGTACTACTTTAATAGATTTTATAAACTATAAGCAAAAGAATACTTTTTGTGTATTTCTATTCCTCTATTGTTTTGAGGGGTTTTATAATAATAAACAATTTAGCAATTTATCCTGGGCCAAAAGAGGCTAAACTTCAGAACACTCGCGCACGGGCCTTTTCCATCGCGGCCCCATCCCTATGGAATCAGCTCCCGGAGGAGGTGCGGGCCCTGCGGAGCCTTGATCAGTTCCGCAGGGCCTGCAAGACCACCCTTTTCAAGCTGGCGTTCATGGACTGCTGATTTATGGTTGTTTAATAAAGGGATCCGCCAATATGGTTCTGTTTAAGGAACCTTGTTACCATGTAAACTGACAGGAATAGCGTCAATAACAACATTGCTACTGTCAGATTAAGTTAAGTTTAACTATGTATTGACTAGTTTTTAAATAACGTTAATTTTAAAGTTTATATTTATTGTATTGTATGTGTATGAATGTTGTTAGCCGCCCTGAGCCTGCCCTGGTGGGGAGGGCGGGATATAAATAAAATTTTATTATTATTATTATTATTATTATTTCTAATGCAAACTAAAAATGTAGAACATGGTCATCTTTACAGAATACAATTGTAAGCCATTTTAAAAGTATCAGTGTCATTTTGAAATGCATGATAATCATTCGGGGGAGATGTGCTATCTTCCACTACACTTCATATTCACACTTTCTACCTCCTGTGATTTATATCAGTGTTTTTGTCAGTCAATATATTAAGCACTAAAAACATACATTTACAAATGTAGCTAATCAAAATGAAACATCCTCCACTCTTTTAATATGAATGGACTGTGCCAGGTCTGGTTGCTTTTCTGGCTGTGGCTTTCAGATTTCAAATCCCTTCATCACTCTCTTTAAATTTCCATTTTCTAGGAGTGGTAAAAGTTGAGGGATGGGCAATGAAGGGAGAATGGAACCCAGAAGATATATCCGTCTAACCAGAAAATATATTCAATTGTCCTGCACAACACTGTGAGATAACTGATAAGAATCTGATGTATGCAAGAGAGATCACTGATAGAAGAACTGATATCTCTCATCCTCTAAAAGCAGGCCTAGGGAACATGTGTGGCAGGAGAGAAGGTGTGTGTGTGTGTGTGTGTGTGTGTAAAATGAAAGATGCAAGTTCAGTAAGTTCTTATGTCACTGTTCTCTGCTGTTTGAAGCATTCCATTTTCGCCAGGAAAGCCCACAGATTCCTCAATGAACATCAGAAAATTTAGGCATGGGCTGTAAGAAAAATGCTGAAAGGAATTAAACTACCCAACCCAGAGTTCATGCATGATATGTATCTTGTGTTCTTCATTTTCCTATTAAAATAGCTGCCTACCAACTCTCCCCTAGTTCTTTCAGAAAGTTGGTGTGAAATGACAGAGCAAAGGGGAGAATTTTAACAGCCTATGAAACACAGCCACTTTCTCCTCAATCAGCAATTTGATGGGGAGGATCCCTTTGGAAACACTGCAGTCCCTGAGAATTTCATCCCGAATGGATGAGATGATAAAAGTTGTTCCTAATATTTAGGCGAAAACTCTTCTAATTTAATTTCAACCCACTGGTTCCTGTCCAACCTTCTGGGGCAACAGAAAACAACTCCACACCATCCTTTATGTGACAGCCCTTTAAGTATTTGAAGATGGTGATATCACCTCTCAGGCATCTCCTCTCCAGGCTAAACATACCCAGCTCCCTCAACCTTTCCTCATAGGACTTGGTCTCCAGACCCCTCATCATTTTTGTTCCCTCCTCTGGACATGTTTCAGCTTGTCTATATCCTTCCTAAATTGCGATGCCCGAAACTGAACACGATACTCTAGGTGAGGTCTAACTAGAGCAGGGTAATGTGATGCCACCACTTCACTTGATCTGGATGCTATACGTCTGCTGATACAACCCAAAATTGCATTTGCCTTTTTTGCTGTTGCATCACACTGCTGACTAATGTTCTGTGTATGGTCTACTAAGACCTCTAGACCCTTTTCACCCATACTACTGCCAAGGCAAGTCGTCTCCATCCAGTAATTATGCATTAGATTTTTCCTACCTAAATGCAGAATTTTACATTTATCCCCATTAAAATTAATTTCATTTGTTTCCCAGCCAGTCAAGATCATTCTTGACTTCCAGCCTGTCAAGGTATCTTGACTCTGTCTTCTACTATATTTACGACCCTTCCCAATTGAGTATTATGCACAAATTTAATAAGCACTCCCTCTATTCCTTCATCCAAATAATTTATAAAGATGTTGAACAAAATAGGTCCCAGGACCGATCCTTGAGGCATTCCACTTATTATTGCTGTCCAAGAGAATGAGGAACCATTTACAAGCACTCTTTGGGTATGATATGTCAACCAGTTACTGATCCACCTAACAATAATAGGATCCAAACCACATTTTACCAACTTGTCAACACGAATATGATGTGGATCCTTATCAAAAGCCTTACTGAAATCAAGATAAAATATGTCTTCAGTATTTCCCAGATCCAGCAAGGCAGTAGCTTTATTGAGAAAAGAGATAAGGTTAATCTGACATGACTTGTTCTTGAGAAACCCATACTGGCTCTTAGTAATCACAGCCATCCTTTCTAATTGCTCAAGGACTGACTGTTTGATTATTTGTTAAAAGTTATAAGGCTTAATGACATTTTGACTACGACTCATATATAACCTCCTAAAGTATTTTATAAATGCTAAGTAATTTTATCAGTAATCTGAGGTATGACACTCAAACTTCTTAGTCAATGGATCACATTTTGTTTAGTTATTACAACAAATTAATTCGAAAAATTGGTAATTTGAGGGGACACTGAGGGGAAAAAACTATGAAATATTTCTCTTTTAGAATGAGTGATATGCTCCTTGAAATACAAGATTTTTGTCACTTAAAATGTATACCATGAAAAATCCCCAGATGTTTTCAGTTTTTCAAATGGGAAATTTGGGTAACACTTAAAAACTTAAGGAACACTTAAAAACTCCCAGGAGTTTTCCCTTTTGAATTGAGTAAAATTAAAGGGTTTTATTCAAGATCTGCAAGTAAGACAATTTATAGCATTAGATATACTGCATACATATACAGCATTTTCAAGACTTTTTGTTTAAATGTTATTAATTTTGGCAGCAATAAATGTTATATTTAATAATAGATTATTAATATCTTATCAAACTGTTCAGTATTTCCATGTTACATATGCTGGCAGTTCTACACATTATGACTGTATGAGAACGTTTCTGTTTTAGTAATATACTTTCTTTTATCTACTGCACAATTTGTTTACCACCATCAACTTTTTTGTAGCTCTCAGATGGCAAAAATAAAGATACATGTGCTGTGGCAGTATAGAGTGCAGTGGTCTGCAATTCCTTCTCAAGTACTGGGAATACTTGCAATGTTCCATATAGAAAATGAGGACCTTTATACTTTAAATGTCATAAATATGAAAAATAGTACAATTTTATATGTTATGTTATAAATTATGCATTTTATGTTTTTTTTTTATCAGTAAAAAGGTTTATGTTTGACAGAAAAAGTAAGTATTGCATGTATTTCATTTCCCAAAAAAGTACCTTTCCTCCCTGGGGGGACTTTCCCTACCAATAGCTTTCCATAGCGTCAAAACATCTAAAAACTTTACATTTCTAATTTTGAGGTGTCTTGCCTTTATGTAACTTTAAAAGTGAGGGACTCACAAGGACTTTCTGGGGGCATTTCATATTCCCCTTCCTCACTATTTCTTTTTTACCTTTCCTGAAAGCCTCCATAGTCTCTCCCTTTTTACTACTTTTTTCTCTCCTTCCCACCTACCCACCAACTTGCCTTTATCTGCCCCTGTTGTCAACTTTCCTTCCTTCCCACTCCCTGGCAGCCAAAACGTTGCTGGACTAGTTGTGTGGGCTGGTCACTGGGTCAAGTTGCACAGGGTCAGTCATCAGGTCTGGCTCAGTAACTCTATGGGATACATGTGAGGACTTGGGCATCTCACTTTCCCCTGTGTTCCCCTCTTCACATTATTTCCTATATCCCTCCCCTTGACAGACCCTATGTCATCTACCATTTCCCTTCATTTTCTCCTTTCTTCTCTACCTTTATCTGCTCCTCCCTTCAGCTGTATTTATTATTATTTATGTATTTCTTCATTGCTTAAAGCCAACCAGCAGGGCTGGAAAGTCGGGGTGGGGGGTGGCCCTGCCTGGGGCGGCAGAGCCCCCAGGACTGACCCTGATGGCTGGCTTTAAGCAAAGAGGAATCAGAATACAGAAATACAGTCAATAAATAAATACTAGAACCATGATTTCTGAACTGACTGTACTTTCAATTTTTGCAACTCTCAATATAAAATGGGAGTAGAAGAAAATCCAGTAGCTAGAGCGCTAATTTTGCTATGCTGCTGCATTAATAATGCCTTTATATTTAGGCAAGTTTTTGTGTTTTAAAAAAAAAATTGCCTTAAAGGCAAAGCAAGGGAGACAAGTGAATTAAGCCCTGGTATACAAAAGTAAATGTAAAATTATATCTCATATAGTTTACATACAACAGTACAGTACTTTAAGAATTGAGTATTGAGGATATAAAACAAATCAGATGCAGCTAGATCTAGATCTAAATTCGGCTTGGGTTAACTGTAAATCTATAGGACAGGTTTAGTCAGTCTCAGAAGGATTAACTTTAAAAACTACAGTTTTCAGCTACAGAACAGAATACATGTATGCTCAGAGAGGCTCAGACAAACCTTAATCTCTCTTCCTTTTAATCACTGCTCATTGTTCAATAACTATAGTAGCTCTCTTCTAATAGCTAGGCCCTATTATTCTAAGTGACAACAACAGCGTTAGAGAGCTAATTACAGGCAAATATGTAGGGGTATCTTGTGAAAGAGCTCAGTTCTGCAACTATCATAGTACCAATGACAAAGCATCTTAGAAAAGATAAGAGTAAAGTGAGCTAAGCACATCTATGAGTTCAGCAACAGGGAGAGGAACTTAGGACATTGGGTGACTACCTACCTGCACACTGACTGTGTAAGGGCAAGCTCAAGTTTGACAAAGCAACAAAATTTCTACATACACTAAATGTCTGCTTACTCTTTGAAATATGGAACTGAGTAGAGAATGAGGCAACCCTAAACTTAGACTTGACTTCTATTACAGACTTGGTAGGAAATTTAAGTTTCCTTGAACAAGCTAGAAACACTGTACACAAACTATTAAATTCAGCATTTATGTAAAGGGAAAGTTGCCCAAAAATCCAATATAGTCAAATCTTATTACAAAAGAGGAATCTTCTCAGAATGAGATTATTCAAAGTACAGTCAGAATGTATATCACAAGTCAGAAAAAATACCTTCAGTTGTAAGAAGATACAAACATGGAAAACCAGCAGGATCAAGAAATCCATAAAATGCAAGTAGGCTTCCTTTAAAAAGAAGGTCCTTTCAAAAGACTGGAAATTAGCAAATGTAATGTTAAACCCATTTAAAAAATATAAACCTAGGAGGGGATTACCCTCTAGGTAGCCTATCATCTTTCCAAGATGGAAAAAGGCAAGCTATCTAATGAAGGGGTTAAGCACCTTTGCTATGAGGCAAAGCTGAAGGATTTGGACAGAGGAGGGTGACTAAGAAAAACATGACAGAGGCTTATAAAAATACATGTAGAGAGAACTTTTTTGCTCTCCATTAACACTAAAACTAAGGAGCACCAAGGAAATTAATAGGCAGTAGATTCAGTATAGACAAAATAAAGTATTTCATACCAAAACAAATTAACTTCTGAAACTCACATGTAAAGGACACAGTGATCATCACTACCTTAGAAAGCTTTTAAAGAGGATTAGATAAATTCACAGAGGATAGATCCTTCATTGTCTACTAGCCATGGTGGAAAACAGGAAACAGGGTTTCACTTGTCTATAAATTCTGTTCATTTAGTGGTTACCTTGGGCAGTCACACATGGGTAGTGTGCATGCACAGGCCTACTGTGGACAGGTTTTTGAAACTCAAAAAATGCCTGAATTCACTTCGTCCCCATCCTCCACGATGTTCCCTATCTTTTCCAGCATGATTAAGAGGGGGCAGCACACCTTTCCCTCAGTTCCTCTCTCCTACCACCAGGATGAGGTAAAGTCATCAGGTTTAAGTAAGAGGTCACAGTGGGGCAGGTGGTACAGGTATGCAGTTCCACACTGGAGAATAGCAAGCTGACTTTCCAGTCTTAAGAAGGTGGTTTTAGCTCTCAATTAAACAGACTGTAGAACCACTCTTCTCATCACTGTATCTCTCATGGCATCTGCATCCATTGGAGAGTGCCTTCAGAAGGTGCACAAGAATGTCCATTGCAGCCTTGCAGATGGAGTTGATGGGGAGACCATGGCAGAAAGCAGCTGAAGTAGATTAGGCTCATATGGAGTATGCATACAGCTGCAAAGGACAGTCAGTTTGGGCTAATATGTAACACAGTCTTATATAAGTGACTGTCCAGTTGTGGATATGGCACTAGTAGAATAACATCCTGGTTTAAGTGGAATTCTGATATCACTTTGGGGAGTAACTGGAGCAAGGTTTGGAGAACTACTCTGGTATTGAAGATCTTAAGGAAGGGAGGGCCATACCACAATGCTTGGAGTTCACAGACCCTCCTGGCCAATGTAGTAGCAACAGGAACACATTTTTCATGGACAGAAGGCGAAGTGGGCAAGTAGCTATGGACTCAAACTGTTTGCCCATGAGTTTCAAGAGCACGAAGGATAGGCTCCACTGAGGGACTGGTGGGTGAACCAGAGGAAATTGATTTAATAGTACCTTGAGGAACAGTTTGGATTCCTTTTATGCAAAGAGGGATATAGAAGGAGGTTGTGTTCCAAGAGGAGAGAATATATCCCTTGTTGGACACTGACAAAAGTGTCAGGAACCACACTTGTCTTGACCAAGGAGGGCCATTTATATGACCAAAAGAGTGTTCCTGTCTCATTTTGTAGAAGGCCCCTGGGATTAATGGTAGGTGAGGGAAGGCATACAGTAGACCACCCACACGCACCCCACCCACTGAATTTGAAATGTGCCCTAGGAGCTGGATTTGAATTTCTAGTTTTGTCTTGCAGTAAACAAGTCTGTTATCTAACAACTGTGTGGTAATAAGTGATTTTAACTACCTGCAGATTGATTGGGTCAATATATGTTCAGGTCGAGAGAAAGAGATTGAGTTTCTAGATGCTCTCAGTGACTGTGCTATGGAGCAGATGGTCACAGAACCTACCAGGGGTGGGGCGATCCTGGATTTGATCCTAAGTAATGCCCAAGACTTGGTGAGAGATGTAAAAGTGATCGCACCGCTTGGGAGCAGTGACCGTAACGTTATTGATTTCACCATTTGTATAAATAGAGAGTTGCCCCAAAAGACCAGCACACCCACGTTTAACTTTAAAAGGGGTAAATTCTCTGAGATGAGGTGGCATGTGAAGAGGAAACTGAAAGGAAAGGTAAATACAGTCAAAACCCTTGGGGAAGCTTGGAGACTATTCAAAACTAGAATCCTAGAAGCTCAGATAAAATATATACCACAAGTTAGGAAAGGCACAAACAAGTATAAGAGAAGGCCTGCATGGTTAACAAACAAAGTAATGGAAACTGTAAAAGGTAAGAAGGACCCCTTTAAGCGGTGGAAAACTAGTCCAAGTGAGATTAATAAAAGGGAACACAGGCAGTGACAAAGCAAATGCAAGACTGTGATCAGGCAGGCAAAAAGGAACTATGAGGAGCATATTGCAAAAAACATAAAGACCCAACAATAAAAATTTCTTCAAATATATTAGAAGCAGGAAACCAGCCAGGGAGGCAGTGGGGCCCTTGGATGACCAAGGGGGAAAAGGATTACTGAAGGAGGATAGGGAAATAGCTGAGAAGCTGAATGCATTTTTTGCCTCCGTCTTCACTGTGGAAGATGAGAAATGTTTGCCTGCTCCAGAACCACTTATATTGGAAGTGGTGTTGAAAGACCTGAGTCAGATTGATGTGACAAGAGAGGAGTTCCTACAACTGATAGACGAATTAAAAACTAATAACTCACCAGGTTCGGATGGCATGAACTTGTGGGTCTCCTGACAAAAATATGTAATCTTTCATTGAAATCTGCCTCCGTTCCTGAGGACTGGAATATAGCAAATGTCACCCCCATCTTTAAAAAAGGTTCCAGAGGAGATCCGGGAAACTAGGGGGCAGTCAATCTGACTTCAATACCGGGACAGTTGGTAGAAACCATTATCAAGGACAGAATGAGTAGGCACTTTGATGAACACGAGTTATTGAGGAATACTCAGCATGGGTTCTGTAAGGGAAGATCTTGCCTCACTAACCTGTTACAGTTCTTTGAGGCGGTGAACAAACATGTGGACAAAGGGTACCCAATAGATGTTTACCTTGACTTCCAGAAAGCTTTTGATAAAGTTCCTCATCAAAGGCTCCTTAGTAAGCTCAAGAGTCATGGAGTAAAAGGACAGGTCCTCTTGTGGATCAAAAACTGGCTAATTAATAGGAAGCAGAGAGTGAGTATAAATGGACAGTCTTTACAGTGGAGGACGGTAAGCAGTGGGGTGCCGCAGGGCTCAGTACTGGGTCCCATGCTCTTTAACTTGTTCATTAATGATCTGGAGTTGAGAGTAAGCAGTGAAGTGGCCAAGTTTGCAGATGACAATAAATTGTTCAGGGTGATGAGAACCAGAAAGGATTGTGAGGCACTCCAAAGGGATCTGCTGAGGCTTGGTGAGTTGGCGTCAACGTGGCAGATGAAGTTCAATGTGGCCAAGTACAAAGTAATGCACATTGGGGCCAAGAATCCCAACTACAAATACAAGTTGATGGGTTGTGAACTGGCAGAGACTGACCAAGAGAGAGATCTTGGGTCATGGTAGATAACTTGCTGAAAATGTCAAGACAGTGTGCGATTGCAATTAAAAAGGCCAACGCCATGCTGGGAATTATTAGGAAGGGAATTGAAAACAAATCAGCCAGTATCATAATGCCCCTGTATAAATCGATGGTGTGGTCTCATTTGGAATACTGTGTACAATTCTGGTCACCGCACCTCATAAAGGATATTATAGCATTGGAAAATGTGCAGAAAAGGGCAACTAGAATGATTAAAGGTTTGGAACACTTTCCCTATGAAGAAAGGTTAAAACGCTTGGGGCTCTTTAGCTTGGAGAAACATCGACTGCGGGGTGACATGATAGAGGTTTACAAGATTATGCATGGGATGGAGAAAATAGAGAAAGAAGTCGTTTTCTCCCTTTCTCACAATACAAGAACTTGTGGCCATTCAATGAAATTGCTTAGCTGTCAGGTTTAAATGGATAAAAGGAAGTACTTCTTTACGCAAAGGGTGATTAATATGTGGAATTCACTGCCACAGGAGGTGGTGGCGGCTACAAGCATAGCCAGCTTTAAGAGGGGATTGGATAAAAATATGGAGCAGAGGTCCATCAGTGGCTATTAGCCACAGTGTGTGTTTGTGTGTGTGTATATATATATATATATATATATATATATATATATATATATATACACACACACACACACACACATACATACATATATATCTGTGTGTGTGTATGTATATGTGTGTATACACACACACACATATATTGGCCATTGTGTGACAAAGAATGTTGGACTGGATGGGCCATTGGCCTGATCCAACATGGCTTCTATTATGTTCTTATTAAAGGGAGCATTGACTTTCAAAAGCTAATACCATAAAAATGTTGTTGGTCACTAGGTGATACTGTCTTGAATCAAACTTTTCTGCTGCAGACCAACACAGCTACCCTTCTAAAAAGCCTAATAGATACTCCCCAAAGCTGGACTACTGAGGAAAGGAAAACCCAAGAGAGCTGTGACATTTGTGACGCACTAGAGGGGTGAGAATGAGCAAATCTGCTAACCAGTTGCTGTTACCACCTATGTGTACCGCTTGGATGTTCACATGGTTGTAGATGCCCCATTCCTAGATTAGGGTAGCAAGGTGGCAAAGTGTTAAGAGATGTCATGCTACCCTGTTTATGTAAAACATGGCTGTAAGAGTACCTATGGTTACCTGAATGTTTCTGCCCAACAAGTGGAGGTGGAGAGACAAGAGGCTGTTGTGTATGGCTTTTAGTTCTAGCACACTGAAGTGAGAAAATGCATCTCAAGTTGACCACACCCAACTGATGGATGCCTGCCTGATGTGAGAGTCTGTTGTAAGTGTGACTCTGGTTGAGGAAGGTAGAATGGGACTGCTACTAGGAGGTTAATGCTAAAGTCCACCACTATAGGGATCATGTGATCTATCTTGGAATATTTAATCTCTTGGACTGGTGGTGGCAAAGGGAATTGAATACTACCACCATGGTGGAGGCCATTAAACCCATCAGCCTTTGAATTAGATTCACAGGTTGGGAACAGTTTCCAGCAATAATATTCCATTATTAAGCAAATTGCCATGATCATTTCTGAGGGCAGAAAGGCCCTGACAAGCTGGAATCTCAAATAGCATCTGTAAACAGTACTCTCTGTGTGGATTCTAATTTGGATTTATTTGCATTGATCTGCAGGTTAATGCTTTGTGTACCCATGGAATGAGGCGCACATCTGCATGGAGTTTTAGCTTAGTGTTGGATATGATTACCCAATCATCCAAGGTACCAGTAAATTCTGCACCCCAATATCTATAGATATATCACTATTGCTACCACCTTGGTAAATACTCTGGATGCTGTGACTAATCTGAAGGGGAGGATTTTGTTCTGAAAATGGTGGGAATCACATCGGCACTTTGGTCTTATTCTACATAGAAGTATGCATCTAGCAAGTCCAGTGTTGCAAATCATAACCCCGGATGTAACACAGGAAGGAGAGCCGGTTTGGTGTAGTGGTTTGGTGTAGTGGTTAAGTGTGCGGACTCTTATCTGGGAGAACCAGGTTTGATTCCCCACTCCTCCACTTGCACCTGCTGGAATGGCCTTGGGTCAGCCATAGCTCTGGCAGAGGTTGTCCTTGAAAGGGCAGCTGCTGTGAGAGCCCTCTCCAGCCCCACCCACCTCACAGGGTGACTGTTGTGGGGGAGGAAGGTAAAGGAGATTGTGAGCCGCTCTGAGACTCTTCGGAGTGAAGGGCGGGATATAAATCCAATATCTTCTTCATATTCTTCTTCATCTACATCAGAGATCAATAATATTCTGAACTTTTTTATTAAAAGAAATTTGTCCAGGACTCTCAAGTGTAGGATTGGTCTCACCACCACTACCCCCCCCCCCCACAGCTTTCCTTTGTATAATAAAATATCTGGAGTTGAACTATGAGTGCTGATCTTTTAATGGCACTGTCTGGAATGCTTTTTGTTGTTGTTGTTAAGGAGGATGTTGAGCTCCAAGAGGAGTTCTGGGGACAGGGTGGGAGGGTTGGATGATGAAGATGAGTAGGCTGGAGGTCAAGTGAACTCTTACTATGTACCCCTTTGACATAATACTGAGTACTCACTGATCTTGGGAAATGTCCTGCCAAGGACCTTTGTTCCTACCGGGTGTAGGCTGTAATCAGCTCTGCCTAGTGGATTGATGGGTTGGGGTGAATGGGATCTAGCTTTGCCTCTCAGGGTATAGAGCCTCCTCCTCTGCTGGGTAACAGGTTGGTTGGCAAGCAGATAAAAATCCTTTTGGAGTATGGGAAGCCTGGTGTCCTTGTCATCTAAAAGCAGGATTGGATAGTCTGTAGAAAGGTCTAGGCATCAAGCTGGAAGACAGTGAGGGGATCAGTCTCAAAGTATTAGTGGTAAACTTGTCTTTCCTCATTTTGTTGAGTACTTCATCAGTATTGGCATTTAATTGTGCCTTCAAAAGGCAAGTCTTTGATTCCGGCATGTGTTTCCTGGGATAACAATGGATTTCAGCTAGGAGTGACAATGCAGTGCAATAGCCATGGTGAGGATGCAGGCTGTACAGTCAGCTGAGTGCTTTGCTGAGGAGATTTGGTGTTTGGACAGCTTTGATGCCCCGAGGGTCAAGCGTTGTTCCAGTTTGGACTTGTCATCTAGTAACATTTCCAAGTAGGATGTGATGCCATTCCATAGGAAGACTCAATAGCACTTATAACTGGCAATCATGAAGCCAAATGCAGGCGAGGCATAGCTCTTTCTGCCTACTCCATCCAGTTACAGCCTCCTTTTCAACTGGGGCAGAGTGCTGAATGCCCTTATTCATGCCCTGGATACGGTCTACAACCAGGGAGTTAACTGTGGAGAGCTGTAATAGGAACAGGAATCCCTCATGCTTGGTTCTGTATTGATTCTCAATATGCCTGGATGGAAGGCAACACCAATGCTGGGAGTAACAAAGTAGTAGTAGTGACTTTCCATAGCCCATCCATCATAGGAAAGGTCACTGCGCCCACATTCCCCAGATGCATAACTTAGAATACAAAATCTATTGTCCTGGGGGGAGAGCAGAAAAAACTGATTTTGAGGGGTCGAGCAATCTGAATGAGTTGTTCATTATAAATGCACAAATTCTCACTTGGGAAGTATGTGCACTGTTCCAGCATGTCAATGTTTGGTGAGGATTCAAAGGACAGTCAGGCTGTCATCAATAGGTTAATCATAATTAAATGCTAATTCACTGTAGGACTGGGCTTCCTCATGTAGATCTGAAGGAAGTTTAAGGTTGTCTAGAGGCAGCAGCCCGCTTCTGCTTGGTTGGAGTCAAAGGGAACCTATGAATACTAGCCCTCATCATGGTAATCACACTAGAGCTCATATCATAGCAACAGACACAAATCCAATGGATCCAACTGACATGGTAGATCCTAATGATCTGTAGAAATACTCCGTTGGCAACAAGGAATAGGAGGTTCTGGTCCTGTACTTCACCTTCCAATATAGACTGAGATGAGTACAGTGAACAGCCCAATGGTGTGAGTGTTCTCAAAATGGGGACTGCCTTTTTGACTAGTTCCACAGTTGACTTGCAAGGAACCGAATACTTAGGATGGGAGTGGGTAGGGGTAGAAGATGACTTGTTTAACTTGGAAAGCTTCTGCAGATGCTTGTGCTTACTCACAGTCTTCTTGGTGGGTGATTTTTGAAGAGCTATGCTCCAGGGATGCAGGGGTAGATCTCAAGGCTTTCACTGTATTTTTGGGTGGTAGCCAAGTTTGGACTTGGAACTGTTAGAATCGAGGATGATCAGATCAGTTTATCAGCACTAGACGTCAGCATTGTGCTTGGATCTTTCTCCTAAGCAGTGCCAGATAAAGCTTTTTCGCAGAGCACCGCTTTTAGGCAAGAAGCTCCATTGTACCTTGCCTTGGCTGTAAATTGGTGACAAACAAAGCAGTGTGAAACATCATGCTCTTCATCAAAGCACAAGAGGTATTTCTAATGCTCACCCATATGGGGGATTTTTGACCCACAGGACTAGCATTTGTAAAGAGAGCTTTCTGCACCATTTTGGGGATGCAAAGGTCAACAGAGACAGATTTTAGGTAAAAATGTCAGCAACTTAATGCTGATGAAGAATGGTGGAGCTTCTAATAATGAATCTCTCTCAGCAACAACAGAGAGAGAACTGAGGGAAGGGCACTCTGCCCCCTCTTTATCATGTTGGAAAAAATGGAAAACAACATGGGGGGGGGGGACAGAGAGCCCCCATATGTTTTTTGAGCTTCAAAAACCTCTTAGCAGTAGGCTTACATATGCAAAGTACCTGTGTTGGACTGCATAGGTACCATGATGATAAAGCTCTGTGTTCAGAGCAGTGTAAACATCAACTGCTGGAAGGCAGCAAAAAGTTGTAAATTTCCATGTCTTGCTGGTAGGGAACTTGTGACCACTGTGGGAAACAGGACACTAGATTAAGTGGACCTTATCTGATCTCACAGAGCTCTTATATTCTTCAGTATATTCTTATGAGTGAACAAGAGGTACCACATAATGTTGATTTGAAAGAGATATGTATATCCAAGAATAAACAAACAAAACCTCTACACCTTATTACAAACAGAGAGACTGAAAAGTTCAATGCTGAAATTTCAAGAAATAAAATCTTACCATGATATGTTCAAGTAGAGAATCTATTGCAACAATGTTATCAAAATATGTTCTGCAGAAGAAGACATATAAAGTTCTATTTTATACAGAAAAATCATTTTAGATCTCACCTCAAAATGACGAGCTGGTTTTTAGTTAATGATAACCTCAGCTGATGAACACCTGGCTGAGAAATCCTCAAGGTAATTTTTCTTCCCAATGCAGACTTCTGTGCATTGGGTAAAATACGCCTTTTAAAGACGATATTATCTCTTTATTTACATGATTCATTAGCTTCATTCTCCATAAGACAGACCATTTCAACAAAATCAATACATTATAAAACCCGAAACATTATCAACATAATATCAGAAAAAAGTAGCAGCATAAAAGACACAGCAAACAACTTTGAGAAAGGGAATTAAAGCACAGAACAATTTAAGGGAAAGCAAATCAAAACAGAAGAGAAAAACAGGGTTGCACTTACCTTTAATTACTGTTCATTTTCATCGTCTGTGCAGAAACACACTGGGACTGTGTGTGCATAGGCCAGCTGTGGTAATTTTATTTTCTAGCTTTAAGCTCCAAGAATGGGGTGTTCTGACCCCTGGGGATGGGATGTGCAGGGGTTTTCCAACCAGATGCATCATGTGTCACAGGGGTGGGTGCCCTCATTCCCTCAGTTCCTGTCCTGGCACTGCAAGCCCTGAAAACAACCATTGGACTTACTGTGAGGGGACCTTCTCCTCAGAGGTTTGGAGGACATCTCCATGGGTTATTCCCCTTGTTCTTTCAGGGAGGCAGGAAACACTTTCCCCCCTTCCTTTTGGCGCCTTGAGAATAACCTCGTCTCTCAGTTTGGGACCTTAGAAAGCAGTAATGTCTTCCCTCTACCTAGAAGGACTATAGACAAAGCTAACAGCGCATAACTGGAAAAAAACTTTAACATTAAGCTCCTATGGTACTAGAGAAGTAATAGTACAAAGGAGAAGGAGAAAACCATAATCATAACAAGTAGAAAAAACAGAGAATAATAGCCAGACAATGAAAGAAACTGGAAGTGGCGAGATGTCCTCCGAACCTCTGAGAAGGACCCCTCATGGTAAGTCCAATGGTCGTTCTCCCACAGAGGTTGTCGGACATCTCCATGGGACCTTCCAGAGCAGTCCCCTAGATAGGTGGGTCTTCACTGTCGGCCTTGCCCAGAACATGCTGCAAGACCTTTCTGCCAAACGCTGCATCTGCTGAAGCCCTGGAATGCAGCTTGTAGTGTCTTACAAACGCTGATGGCGAGGACCAAGTCACTGCTCTGCACACTTCTTCTACTGAGGCTCTGTTTAGTAAAGCTGCATTGGTAGATGCACTCCTAAGAGAATGATCTGTGATGCCCCAGGGCACTTGTAACCCTGCTACCTTGTATGCTTCACCGATGCATGCCTTCAGGACTGCACAGATAGAAAAAATGGACATCTTTTCTCCTATTCTGGGAGGAGAAATGTTGATGAACATATATTCAGTTTTCCTGACAGATTCAGACCTCATGATGAAAATCTTTAGAGCTCTGCGTACGTCCACCGTGTGCCACACAAACTCCTTAGGATGTTTTGGTTGCGGGCAAAAGGTAGGTAGGTAAATTTCCTGTGTACGATGGAAACGGGAGGCTGCCTTGGGTACAAATGTGGGATCGGTGCACAGCATCACCTTTTCCTTGTGGAACACACACAGACCCGATTTAACAGATAAAGCTCCCAGCTCTGATACTCTTCGAGCTGATGTGATGGCCACTGAAAAGACGGTTTTCATGCAAACCCATTTAAGATCAACGTCCCAGAGAGGTTCAAATGGCTTCTTAGTGAGTGCATTTAGCACGGTATGAAGCCGCCATGATGAAAAACGATGAATCATAGGTGGTGACTTAACAGTTGCGCCTTGCAGAAACAACTGAATGTGTGGGTGTTATGACAATTTGTACCCTCCTATAGACGGTAATACCGTTGACAATGCTGCTAACTGCCTACGTAAGGTGGCCGGTTTTAATTCCGATCAAAGACCATCCTGCAAAAAGGCAAGCACCTCAGCTGCTGAAGGAGATAGAGCGGATATCTTCTTCCTCCAACACCAGCAGACTAATGCCTTCCATGTTGAATTATATATCCGAATAGTGGAAGGCCTTCTAGATGCCAGCATGGTGTCTGTCATCTCTTCAGAATAACCTAATCCCCTGAAGATATCCTGCTCAATCTCCACGCTGTCAAGTGAAGCCACTCCAGGTCTGGATGCCACACTGGCCCTTGATGCAACATGTCGGGTAGGACTGGAAGTGACAGTGGATGATCTGAGGAAAGCTTTGTTAGCATCAAGAACCACGGTCGACGTGGCCAGAAAGGAGCAACCAGAATGATTTCTGCCTGAAGATCTATCACCCTCCGGATGACTCAGGGTATTAGGGGAACTGGGGGAAAGGCATACAGAAGGCCTGTAGGTCAAGGAGCCGTCAGGGCATCTATTTGTTTGGCTTCTGGATGGAAGAATCTGATGAAGAACCTTGGCAGCTGACTGTTTGTTTCGGATGCAAAGAGATCCATGACTGGTAGACCCCAGCGTTGACAAATGCAGTCGAACAGGTTTGGATTTAGAGCCCACTCGCCCTCGCAAATGGTTTGCCTGCTTAGCCAATCTGCCTCGATGTTGTCCTGGCCCGAGGTGTTCGGCCCGAAGAGAGACCAGATGTTTCTCTGCCCACGTTAAGATCTTTGATGCTTCCTTGTGGAGCTGAGAGGATCTGGAGCCTCCCTGATTGTTCAGGTACGCCTTGGCTGTAATGTTGTCCATTCTGATGAGAACATGTTTCTGTAACAGCTTTTCCTTGAAAGCTACCAGGGCTAAGCGAATTGCTCTGATTTCTAGAAGACTGATGATAAGTCGACGTTCAAAAGCCGCTCACCTGCCCTGAACCGAACTGTCTTGAAAAATTGCTCCCCCCCCCCCCCAAGCTGGCATCTGTGAATAGCTCCAGGGGAGCAGGAGGGTGAAATACCTTGCTCTGACGCAAGTGAATCAGACTTGTCCACTGTCAAGTCTGGCTTTAACTCTGGCTCAAACATAGAGTATGCTGGGTAGAACCAAACTGTAACCAAATGCTGCTAGCAAACCCTCTCCTGCCCCCCCCCCTCCTCTTAGAGAATATCCCTGCTTTGAAATGGTGATGTGTGAAGTCTTATCTGAGCCTTCTCAGCCCAGGCTCGGGGGAGAGGAAGGAGCCTGAGAGCATCAAGGCCAACTGGCCTCTAAATAACATGAGAATGTATTTGTAACATCTATGTGTGAATGTCCTCTGCACAATTCCCCTACCCGTAAGAATTCCTTTGAGGTATACCTTATATACAATGTATCTACTGTATGTCCTTTAGTCTTTTCAAGCCTTGGCTTAAGCCACAAGTATTCAGTATCAATAAAATAGTTTCTTTGTACCTACATCGACTCATCATTGAATCTGCAGACTTGACACTGAAGACTTGTCTTGACCGGAAGCGGAACTGAGAGATTCATGTTCTTTCTCTTCATTATGTGCAGTTGAAAGGGATGCAGGAACATCTGGAGAGATCTGGAGTGAAATCTGGCCCACTGAATCATGTCTATGGTCAAGACAAGGAGACCCATCAGTTTGGCAAGCAGCATCAACTGCGAGGTGCGGCTATGGATGACTTTGAAAGCTAACTCCCTGATTGACTTGGCCTTGGCAAGTGGAAGAAATAGAGAGCTGCAAGTAGAGTCTATCTCTGCCCCCAAATGCTCCAATCTCTGCACAAGTTGCAACAAACTCTTTGAGATGTTTACTATGAAGCCGTGGGACCTCAGACACTGAATCGTGAGCTCTGTGTCCCGGATCAATCTCTCTCTGCTGCAGGCCCGAACCAGTTGATCGTCCAGGTAAGAGTGTACATGTACCCCTTGCCTCCTCAGCTGGACCACCGGATTTATTAAGTGTGGAAAAGACTTGGGGAGTTGTTGACAAGCCAAAGGGCATTGCTCTGTATTGGTAGTGTTGATTAAGAACTACGAATCTCAGGAAACGGTGATGAGCTGGATGTATGGGGACATGAAGGTAAGCCTCAGTCAAATCTATTGACGTGAGGAATTTGCCCGGTAACAGAGAGTCCATAATGAACCTCAAGGCTTCCATCCTGAAATGGCGTAGTCTGATATAACGGTTTAGAAACTTGAGGTCCAGTATGGCTCTCCAGTCGCTGTTCTTTTTGGGGACAGTAAAAAGGATGGAATAGACACCTCTCCCCCGCTCTGATACTGGTACTGGTTCTATAGCCTTGATATCTATGAGATGTTGCACTGCTCTTAAAGTGATGTGTCTCTTGTTGATTTGTTTGGGAGTAGGGGATTTGACAAACCTGTCTGGTGGGATATGACAAAATTCTATTGAGTAACCTTGTCTTATTACGTCTAATGCCCATTGATCTGCCTGAGAGGCCTCCCAAGCTGCAGGAAAATGGAGCAGCCGCGCACCCACCGGGAGGGGGTCGGAGTCATGCCTGTTTGGATTTGTTCTTCCTGTCAGATTTATCAAACTTGAAGAACTTGTTTCTGTAAAATTTGAAGCCAAAGGAACCTCTTTTATGAGGTCTTGGTTGCCTCCCAAATAGATTGGTTGCTCACTGGTGCTACATTACCCCTAAGTCGACCTGAAGTCATCTGGGAACTGTCACAGGCATTCTGCAGGGTGCACCGGGCAGCTGAAGTGCCTGCCAGAGTCTGCTGGAAAACTGCGGAGCCACGCTCCGCACTTCCAAAATAGCTGCCGGTATTCATCACTGATGCCTGCAGGCGCTTCTGATAAGCGGCACTTTTTAACGCTGCTTACTTGGTCGTCCTCAGCAGCATTGGTGAGGGCGTGATCAAGCCACAAAGGCACCTCCGATGATTTTTCCCACTGCTAATGACATGGCGTTGTTCTCTCCCTCCTCAGAAAGAAAGAAATCCGCCGTTGGCCCTAAAAGCCATCTGTCTGTCCACTCAGTAAGTCTCAATGAGTGTTAAAATCAGACAGAAAGTAGGAAGGGAGAAAGAAGCACAGAAACTAGTATAAATTTTAGAAAAGAGAGTAGAATGGAAGGAATTTAAGTGAAGAAAAAGGCTTAGCCTAGCCTGCACGCTACTGCTCCCTGTAGAGGCAGGAACTAAACTGAGAGGCGGAGTTATTCCGAAGGTGCCAAAAGGAAGGGGGGAAAAGTGTTTCCTGCCTCCCTGAAGGAATGAGGGGAATAACACATGGAGATGTCCAACAACCTCTGAGGGAGAAATTCACATTAAGCAATCAAGGGACTCACAGTGGGCAATGAGGAAGGGAATGTGTGTTCACAAAGAAGATGTAAATGAACAACAGTTATAGATAAGCACAACACTGTTTTCATTTTCCATCTACTGTGCAGCCCCACAATGGGACCTTCACAAGTTTCTCATCTAAGGAGGAAGATGTGAGTGCAGGTCCAGGGGAGTCAAGGAAAGAAGCAGAAGTTGGCTAAGCAGTTTTACAGTCAGTTTCAAGGAAGCATTCTCACCCTCCTCCTCAGGTGCGGAGCCTGCAAAGGTGTCCTCCGATGACCACATGGCCGCATGCCATATATCCTGGATCAGAACCTAATGACAAATGGCTGCAGATGAAGCTTGAGCCTGAGTGGAGTGGGCTCTGATATGTAAAGGACACAGCTCTGCACATGACCTATAGCAGCAGTGAATAGCAAACACAACCCATCTGTCAGTGGAATGTGATGGGGCTGGGTTGCTTTTCTTATTACGACCCCAGTAACAAACTAAGTTTTGTGTTTGTGAAACATCTTTGTCCTATTCAGACAGTACAATAAAGCCCGTTTTACATCTTAGGAATATAAAGTCTTCTCTACCCAGGAAGTGGAAGAGGGAAAAAATACCGGGAGAACAATGTCCTGGGCTAAATGAAACTTGGAAACAATTTTGGGAAGGAACTCCAAACTAGGGTACTGGATGACTTGTTCCTCAAATAATTTTTAAAACAGTGGACCAATTTAAAGGGCTGCTAGTTCTCCCATCCTCCTAGTCAAAGTAATGGCCACCAGAAATACTACCTTCAAGGACAGGTGACCCAGGGCCTCAAATGGGGGCTTCATCAAGGCTGCCATCACCAGGGGGAGTGAACATTGAGGGATGATGTGTGGGGGAAGGGAAACATATTAGTCAATCCTTTCAAAAATCTCTGAGATAATTTGTGGAAAAAACTGAACTCCCATGCATCTCCTCATGGTATGCAGCAACTGCTGTTAAATGTGTCTTGATTGATGACACTGCAAAGTCCAAGTGGGCAAAGGAGAGTAGATATTCTAGTATTAGGATTAAAGGACAGGTAAATAGACAACCTCCATGGTCCAGAACCCAGCATTCGAACTGGAGTCATTTCCTATGATATGAGTACCAAGTTGGTGCTTTGAAGGAATGGATAAGAACACGTATGACCTCTAGTGAAAAAGACTGGACTAAGTTTGGATTCTCCAAGCTGCTAGATGGAGTCTGGACACCTTGTGGTGCCAGAGGGGTCGAAAGAGAAGGTCTGGAATGGAGGGAAAAGGTATACAGCATTCCCATGCCAATTACAGGAGGTATGGACACCAGGCTTATCTGGGTCAGAAGGGGGGCACACATATGGCTTCCATTCGATCTACAGACATCTTCCCTATAACTTTGGGTACCAGTGGGAAGGGGGAGAAGCACAGAATAGGATCCCTGACCAAGGTGCTTTCATCGGCTCCACCATCTCACACAGGTCCACTTGGGGGAAACCCAAAACCTAGAAGATGGGAGTGATATATTCAGGATGGATGGGACCACTCATAATTCATTATGTATACTCTGCAGAGTGTATCTGCCTCAATGTTGAGAGTTCCTGCTATGTAGGTAGCTCTTAAGGACAACCCCAATCTATTGGCCACATCCTAGGTCACAGACGCTTCTTTGCATTGGGCAAAGGAACTGATATTCCCTTGTTGGTGGCTACATTGTATGTTTCTATGAGGACCTTCTTCCCTCAGAGGATATCTGTGAACAAGGTAAGGGCAAACTTACCTTGAGTACATTGAAATACGAGTCTGAAAAAGATGGAGACCACTTACCCTGGGCCAAGAACCCTCGAGATGCATCAGTCACCAGTGTTTCTGAAGGGTACCCCAGAATCCCAAATTAACACCTGCTAAGAGGTTAGTGTCAGATAACCACCAATATAAGGATCTCAGAACTGATCTCAGAATGGAGAGACTCAGCCACTGGGGGTGTGTACTGCCAAAGAAGCCTTAATTGTAGGTCCCTCATGTGAAGCCTGGCCTGTGGGACTATGACTGTCATTAGCCCATGGGCTCTGTCTGGCAACACTTTTTAAGGAAGACACAAAGCATGGATTTCAAACTTTCAACTCTGTCTGAAGGCAGGAAGGCTTTGCCTGAGATGGCTCCAATAAACTGGATCCCCTGAGAAGGAGCTATGCAAGACTTTTCTCAATTGACTATGAGCCTGAGGTTCTGGTAGATAAATGAGACTAAGTGGACCTGAGAAAAACAGGTTTCCTACCTGTAACTGATGATCTTCGACTGGTCATCTGTGCATTCACACTCATGGGATGAAGCGCCAGTGCTGATCCCCGATCGGTAACTCCAAAGTCCGGGATTTTTTGCAGCCCGACACCGGTGGGCATGCGCTACAACCCCAGTGTGCATACTCACCCGGTGGCCGTGAATATCCCGCCAGTTTCTTCCCGCCGCCACCTATCTAGCATACCATGACCAGCAGCAGAGGGGAAGGAGGGCGGGTAGTGTGAATGCACAGATGACCACTTGAAGATCATCTGTTACAGGTAGGAAACCTGTTTATCTTCTTGTGGTCTCTGTACTTCACACTCATGGGAGATTAGCAAGTTAGGCTTACCTGGAAAAGGGAGCTGGCGGTTATGCAGAAGTATAGGCTTGAAGGACCAGGCTACCCAGCTGTGCTCTACGACGCTTCCGGACATCCAAGGCATAATGTCACATGAAGACATGGGGAGATGCCCAGGTTGCAGCCAAACAGATGTCCGCCAAGAAAGCACCCTTCAGAAATGCTATGGACGTAGCCATAGCCCTAGTGGAATGCGCACGGAGTGGCCCTGGCAAGGGACGCTTAGACAACAGGTAGCAGAGTCTAACGGCTTCCATGATCCATTTAAAAAGTCTCTGTGCAGAGATCTTGAAATTCAACCTAGGGGCCGCATAGGAGACAAATAGATTGGAATCCTTTCGAAACGGCTTGGTGTGATGCACAAAAAACAATGACACCCTCTTAACGTCCAGGGCATGCAGATGCCTCTCTTCTGCAGAAGAAGGAGAAGGGTAAAATGTAGGCAGAAACACCTCCAAATTGAGGTGGAAACTAGACACCACTTTAGGGAGGAACGAGATGTCCGGGGCCAAGGATACCCCATTGTCATGAAATGAGATGGAACATCACACCTCAGAGCCACTAACTCACCTGCCCTCCTAGCTGTAGTGACGGCCACTAAGAAGGCAGTCTTCCAGGCGAGAAGATGAAGTGGGCAGGTAGCCAAGGGTTCAAAGGGCTGCCTTGATAGCCTTTCTAGGACCAATGGCAGATCCCAAGCAGGAGGAGGAACCTTAGACGGCGGGTGGAGCCGTAGAAGACCTTTTAAAAAACGCTTTGTATGCTGGTGCGTGAAAACCGATGCACCATCCACGGGATCGTGATGAGCCGAGATTGCAGCCAGATACACTCGAATTGAGGAGTGATTAAGCCCAGCATCACCAAGAGTCAGTAAGAACTTAAACACAAGTTCAAGACTAGCAATATGGGCACTGATGCCCTTGTCCCCCAGAAAAGTCAGGAACTTAGACCACTTCCCCTCATAGGAGCAGTGAGTTGACAGCTTTCTACTGTTCAACATCACATGCTTCACTCTTTCGGAGAATTCCGGATGCTGACCCTCCAAGCTGTCAATTTGAGATGAGGGATGTCGTGGTGAAACAGGCGACCTCCTTGAGCCAATAGGAGATCCGGCTCCACAGGAAACTTGTGGTAATACCCCCCCCCCGCCATGGCTAGGAGGATAGGAAACCAGTTCTGCCTCGGCCACCACGGAGCAATTAGGATGAACTCTGGATGCTCCCGGACCAGTTTGTGAAGCACTCTGGTGAGAAGAGGAAAGGGCGGAAACAGGCAGAGGAACTTGTTCGCCCACGGGATTAGAAGACCATCCCCTAGGGACCTTGGGTCTGTCCCTCCTCTGGAACAGAATTGTTCGCATTTCCGATTGCCATGGCAAATACGTCTATTCTGGGATGGCCCCAATCCCGGAACAGGGGTTCGAGATATATCCAGTTCATCTCCCATTCATGATGGGAAACCGCCCCCCTGCTCAGGGAGTCCACTTGTACACTGAGTTCTCCTGGCAGGTGGGTGGCTACAATGAAGGTCTGGGAGGCTATGCAAGCCTCCCAAAGCTGCATCGCCAACGCACACAGTTTCCTGGACACAGTTCCCCCTTAATGGTTTATATAACTTACAGCTGTCGTGTTATCTGACATCACAGCTACAGTCTGACTGTTGATCAGGGGTAGGAATGACCTCAAGGCTAAGTGAACTGCCATGAGCCCCAAGAAACTGATGTGATGGTGAGTCATTGACGGGGGCCATGGGCGGCCTATGCAAAGATTGCCTAGGTGTGCTCCCCATTCCCACAGCAAGACATCTGTTGTTATCCTGATTGAAGGGAGTGGAACATGAAATGGAGCTCCTTCGCAGAGATTGGACTTCATCCTCCACCAACCCAGACAGCGAAGTACCAGCGAAGGAATCTGCAGAATCTTGGACAGGAGATCTCTCACAGGATTGTAATTCCTGATGAACCAGGGCTGAAGGATTCGCATCCTCAGTCTCGCGAACCGCAGGACATGGTAGTAGACGCCACGAGGCCCAAGAGACGTTGGATCTGCAGAACAGAAGCGCATCCCACCGTTTGAAGAAGTTGAACCAGGGAGATTATATCCAGCGCTCGCGACTCTGGTAGAAACGCGCTAGGTGCCAGAAAGTGTCCAGAATTGCTCCTATAAACTGAACTCTTTGCGCTGGGACCAAATGAGACTTCTTCTCATTCACCAGAAGCCCCAGTGCGCTCAAGAGGTTGAGAATCACTTGTAGAGGAGCTCTTAGAGAAGCTTCGGACACAGCAACCAATCGTCTATATAAGGAAAAAGGATGATACCCTGGAGACGAAGGTAAGCCACCACAACCACTATGGTC
Source organism: Heteronotia binoei (assembly GCF_032191835.1). Lineage (NCBI taxonomy): Eukaryota > Metazoa > Chordata > Lepidosauria > Squamata > Gekkonidae > Heteronotia > Heteronotia binoei. The sequence goes on from NC_083223.1 coordinate 147,238,522, forward strand.
TTTGTGAAGACCCTGGGGCCCGTGGAGAGCCCAAAGGGGAGCACCTGGTATTGGAAATGGTTCATCTCAATGGCAAAACGAAGAAACCTCCTGTGACTGGGGAGGATGCTGATGTGGAAACAGGCATCCTTCAAGTCCAGGGTAGCCATCCAATCCCCTTTGTTGATGAGTGGAAGGATGCTCTGTAGAGTCAGCATTCTGAACTTCTGATAAGCAATGAATTCATTCAGTCCCCTCAGATCCATAATCAGACAAAGTCCCCCGTCCCGCTTGGGAAGTATCTGGAGTAAAATGGCTGGGAACAGGTTGCTGAGAAGATTTTGAACTTCCCCCAGTAGGACAGCTGTTGGGTGTGTGATCACCAATCTGGAATGAGAAGGGGGCTAAACAAATTCTATCATATAACCCTCCTGTATGATGGACAAGACTCACTTGTCGGTGGTAATCCGCCGCCATGCTTGCAAAACTCTGTGGATGCGGGTGGGCCCAGAGGAGGGGGGGAAGGGGGGGTACCAGAATTAAAATCCCTGCTTAGGGTTCCTGTTGGCCTTGGACTTTCCCCCGTGTGAGAGGAGAAGGAAGAAAACTTGGCTTTTCCTTCTGCAGCGAAAGAACTTTGGCATCATGCTGTCTCACACGCAGCTTCCACGAACTCTCAGGGGATTTGGGCTGGTAGGACATCTTAGGCCATTGCTTGGACCATGGATGAGGCCTGCCCAAGCGAGAGGAAGATGCAGGTACTCCCAGGTTACGAGACGTCTTAATGCTCTTGTCCATTTCTTGTAGGACTGCATCCGCAGTAGAGCTAAAGAGACCTTCACCTTCAAAGGGGAGATCCCCAACCCAGGATCTGGTGTCTAACTGGAGGGCGGTGGCACGAAACCAGGAATGACAACGCAATGTAATAGCCGAGGTAAGTGTCTTAGCTGCAGTGTCCACCATATGCTTTGAGGCTTGTAGCTGTTGTTTTGCTAGAAGCATCCCCTCCCTCTGGGCCTTTTTGGCCAGGTTATCCTCAGGCAGGGCGGCTAACAACGGTGAGAGTTGCTTCCAGAAGGAATACTGGTATCTAGCCATGCAGGCAGAGTAGTTTGAAATTTTTATTCCAAGCATGCCTGCAGAATAAAAGCGCCTGCCGAAAGTATCAATCCTCTTCCCCTCCTTATCTGGAGGTGAGGAGTGGGTCTTCTTAGCCTTGGAAGAGGACGACACCACCACAGAGTTGGGGCGTGGATGGTTAAAAAGAAACTTTGCGCCCTCTATACATATGGTCCATAGGGGTTGAGGTAGGCTTGGACCAAGGGTCTTTGATGGCTTGCAATATCACCTTAGTGATAGGAAGGGCTACAGCTGTAGAAGTGTCCTTCTGCATAATGTCAGTGTCGTCGATGACCGGTTAAAGCTGGACCACTGGCAGGGACAAGAAGTTTGCCATCCTTTTAATCAGCTCCCCATAGAATTTTAAATCTTCAGAAGGAGAGATTGGGGGATCTTCAGCTATCCTGGATTCCGGGGAGGACCCTTCTTGCTGTTGACCCGATTTGTCCTCCTCCTCGTCATCAAAGGTCAACGGAGAGGATGGGGCACTCTCCTCAGATGGTAAGCCTGGGGCGTCTACAGTAAGCCTAGTCGAAGGAATCTGCTCGATGTTGGGAACGCTGGAACATGCCGGCTTCCTGACCAACTTCGGGGTCGAAGTCGGCATCGATGAATCCCGTCAACCCCGTGGAGAATGCGCCGAGACTCTGGAGCAGTGTGAGGCTTCAGAACGCTGATCCCAGACTGGGTTCTGAGGAGGGTACCAAAGGTATGGTGAATTGTAGGGATAGCCCCCAAACGGATAAGCCCATGGAAGTGGGTCCCAGTTGGGCAGAGGATGCAGACATCGAAAAGAGTCCAAAGTCTCCCCAAACCGATCAGGCTGAAGCATCAGCAGCATTTTTGGCGCCGAGCGGTCCTTCGGTTGCGAAACTTCTAAGTCTGATGCCGAACTCGGATCGCCGCACTCCTTCAAGCATGCTGACTGCTCTGTAAGGTCAACCTCCTGATCACGGCCAGAGAGGAAGGTGTGCAGAGCATCTGTCAGACCCAAGGGGCTTTTTAGTCATATCGGTGAAGCAAGGATCTCTTCCGGAGGCTCCCCCAAAACTATCGCCAGGTCCTTCGATGGCAGAGAAGGGATCTGCTGATCTTGGCGCCTCTTACTCCTTCTTATGCTTCCTGGGCTCAGAGGAGCGAGAATCCCGGATCCCTCTGGCCTTCTTGGCCAGAGTCAAGGGTTCTGACTGGGATACCGAACCCACACGCTTGTGGGGACGGTCGGCTCCCTGGAGTAGTTGAGTCGATTGGCTCAATAATGAGGCCGAAGCTGATGTCGATGCCGGAGTGGTCATCGAAGCACTGGTCGACGCTGATGTCAACATCTGCGGTGCGAGAGTGGATTTTAACAGCGCCACTGATAGTCTTGCCGCTCGTTTTTTTTCTGATCTGTTTAGAAAATTTCGAGCAGTGATGGCAGGATTTCACCTGGTGACCTTCCCCAAGACACAGCAAGCAAAGAGAATGTCCGTCGGGAGGAGGGATCTTGCTCCTGCACTTAAGGTACCGCTTGAAAAACCCCCAACGCTTTTCCATAGACAAGGAATGGTGTTTGGGGGGGAACCCTGAAGGGTAGCGACAACTAAACTAACAGTCTCTCTCTCTCTCTCTTTTTTTTACTAAGAACAAGAACGAAAGAAAAAACAAGGAGAAACCCGGAGAAGAGAAGGTAAGTAAACTACCGACCGGAGCAACCACGAACGTGTCTATCCGACGCGGCGGTAAAGAAGGAACTGGCGAGATATTCGCACCCACCAGGTGAGCATGTGCACTGGGGCTGTCGCGCATGCCCACCAGGGTCGGGCTGCGAAAAATCCCAGACTTTGGAGTTACTGATCTGGGATCGGCGCTGGCGCTTCATTCCATGAGTGTGAAAGCACAGAGACCACGAAGAAGATCTAAGGGATTCACTGTCCTGGGCCACCAGCAACTGATTATCCAAGTATGGGGAAATAACACAACTTTGAGTACATAATTGGGCAACTACTTCAGCCATGCAGTTAGTGAAGATCCTTAGGGCAGTGGCTAGTACAAAAAGTAAGGCAGTGAACTGAAGAACCTAGAAACCATATCTGAAATGGAGGTACTTTCTACTGGAGCGGCTAACTATGATATGGAAGTACATGTCCTTGAGGTCGAGGATTGTGAACCAATCACCCTTGGAAAGGAGCTCAATAATCTAGGAGAGAGTCCATTCTGAATTAAGGAATTCTTAAAAATCTGTTAAATAACCATAAATGTAAAAGTGATCTATGACTTCCATTCTTTTTGTTCACAAGGAAAAAATGGGAGTGAAAACCTTTAGAACAGAGTCCTTTGCGATTCCTTAACTGCCCCTTTCTCCCTGAGCTCAGGGAATGGGTTGCCAACTGCAGCAGAAGCTAATGAACAATAGGAAATTGAATGAAATTTTTATGAGTAACCATTTGAAACAATGGAAAAGGACCCATTTATCTTGGATGATACAGTTCTAGGCATACTGAAGGAGGGACAGCCTGTCCTTAAAACTAGCCAGAACCTGGGAAGATTGTCAAAATTTCGACTATGGTTGTCCTTCGTCCTTCTGGAGAACCTGTTGAGGGACCCTTTGCTTGGAGGACATCCTACACCTTTAGTAGGGGGATGAATGGAATGAGTATAATGAGTGAATTGGCAGAAATTCTGCAGAGCCAGGTTTGATTTGATACAAGTTCTCAATTTTTCTCAGTGCAGATTGGATGGAAGCTGGATATCTCAAATGGGAATGATGAAGTCTGCCAAACCTTCAAGAATGGGAAATGCTACAGTGGTTGGCATCTCCAAATACACCATGCTTAGGATTTTATCCTTGGGTTGCTTGCTGGAAGCAGCTATGTCAATCTCCATGAAGATCATCTGTTCACTAAAAGGTCCTCACTGGGGGAGACAGTTCTGGGGTCCCTTAAAGCATCATCTGGAGAGGGATTTGATGCACTTTTGGCCCTGTATATGGAGCTGACCAATCAGTTCCACCACAGGGAGGTTGGAATGCAGATACCAACAGGTATCTAACTGGGTTGCAGAAATTGCTCATTCCAGTGTTGCTCATCGTGTTGCTCATCCCAGTGGTTTTGGTATGTAGAGGACATAATAGTTGAATTGTTCATGGCTGCCAGAATAAAGGTGGAGGCAATGACAAGTAAAGTATAAAGCACTAGAAAAAATGACCTATTCTCACTGTGGCAAAAAAGAAAGTGAAGTAATGGAGTGCCTGCCCTTGGGACATGTGATGCATTTTCAGCAGGAAAACCCATGTATGCTCCATGCCCAGGGGGTGGAGTGCCCCATTCTTGGAGCTTAAAGCTAGAAAATAAAATGTCTGCAGTCAGCATGTGCACGCTCAGTACCAATGTGGTACTGTGGTACAATGTGCATAACCGACAAAAGATGAACAATTAGTAAAGACCAGGACACATTTGGTAACATGGATTGTATTACTAGATTCTGCTTTAGACTGGATCCATGAACAGAGACGTATCAGACTGGAGTTATCAGCTTTAGTCCTGCCTGGGGACTAAAGTACGTGGGGGGAGCAGTGAATTCAATCCCCCCCCCACTAGCAAGAGGGGATATACACTGTCAAAGATAAATAAGCCAGTCCTCAATTAGGTATTTAGCACAGGCACATCTATGCGCTATGCAAACACTTCTGGAAATTTTTATCCATCATATTGGTATCCCACTTTCCTCCAAGCAGATCAAGGAAACATCCATTTCTTTCTCACAAGAACCCTGAGAGATAGATGGAGCTAAAAGGAACAGATGGGCCAAGGTCACCCAATCAGCTTCCTTGACCCACCCCTAATTTAGCCATAATACTACACTCAATAGGGCCCCTCAATTCTGCAAAGCAGTTTATTTTATTTAAAATATTTCTATTCCTGCCTCTCTTTCTTTTTGGAGGCTGCAAAACCTGAGTAATAACATCTTGGCAAAAAAAAAAAAGTTTTATTCAAGGTATAAGCTTTGTTGCTTCAGACCAACATGGCTACCCACCTGGATCTATATTGGCAAAGAAAACATAGCCACTGAGAATATAATATAATGCCTGAGAGCACAATTCACATGGGTTTTCTGCAAGGCAAATTTCATCTTTTAGTTAGCTAAGTCCTTAAAGACTCCCTCTCCATCACAAGGCTAAGGCCATCAACTAGGGAGCTGAATAATTTTGATGATGCTCTTGGGGGAGGCTCTCTGAAACCGCTGACAGATTCAGGTGGGAAGCCATGTTGGTCTGAAGCAACAGAACAAAATTTGTTAAGACCAACAAAGTTTTATTCAAAATATAAGCTTTCATGTGCTTGTACACTTCTTCAGATACTTTGGAATTGACGTTACCAGTCCATGCACATAGGTAGAGGGTGAGCAGCAAATCAGCATACAACATAATGTTTAGCAGATGCAAGGACTAAAACAGGCATAACACACTTAGTTTATATGGTCACCATTTGGGTTTAATTCTGGGGGGAAACATAATGAAACAAATAAATATATCAAAATTGGAGATCGATACATAAATGTATCCTTCTTAATTGTGGAATGCAGAGAGTAATTTCCTGGGTCTCAACAGGGTCTGTTAATTACTATCAGCATTCCACAATTAAACATTAAACTCTCAAATCTGGTTTTCGTATCTACAGTTCATTAATCCAGTAATCTGTTTAACGATTTTCATCATATAGGAATAAATATTAAAAAGATATAAACCAGACCCCCTCCCCCCAAAAAAAATTAATATAGCTTCAGTGAAATGAAACATCAATCAACCAAGAAAAAATGCACATTATACAGCTGAGGAGATTAAGATTCAGGTTTCACTTACTTTGATACATCAAGCAGGAAGTCATTCAGTTCTGTCTGTTTGGCAAGGCCCTTTGACACCTGACGGGAACATGGGACATACTATTGCTTATTTAAGCAGAAGGTTAGAATCAGAGTGAATCTGTGGAACATATATGTTTTATCAGTAGGCCTTCCTCTTCCTTTGGATATAACTTCTGAAAACAATGGCTTAGAATACTTTCTGCAAACCTGTTCAGAGAACTAAAGTGTTAAGTTTTTGCTTTACAAAGATTGCTTTTTCTGTTTCTTTCAACCGATGAATATGAAAATTAAATTATTACTGACTCCTTATAGCAACTGTATACTCTTTTTCTTAGGTACACAGAGAAAAGAGATGGATCAAAACCTAACTAGAGATGTGAAAATGTGGGGAGGGTGACACCCAAATATTTTTAAAGGACTTTTTTTGGAAGTGAACAATGGAAAAAAATCCCGTGGAACAAGTTCTCTTTTGAAATGAGCAAAAAGCTTTTCAAACAAGATTTTATTCACTCAAAATATGTAGTAGGAGGATTTTTATGTAACACAGTTATGCAAGACAATCTACAATTTTAGATAATTACAAACTTGTACCAAAAAATGGATGGCTGCAAAGGTAGGTCCATTTCTATCTTTGCTACCAACCTTGTATGCTGTAGAGTGTTCACTGGGACAGCAGTACCCAGATCTGCAAGGAGTTGTGGAAGAAGGAAAATCCCATCCCTAATTCCTCTCCTTTTATTTTCCCAGAGGAGAATTGATGGGGCCAGCCAGCTCCCAACACTAGCTAACTGCTTGGGGGAAGGGTGGCTGGAGCTCAAAGTATGTGGTGAAGAAAAAGAGGGTTAGAGCAAAAAGCTGGTCATGCAGACTTCCTGCTCCAAGTGTTCCTTCATGAGCTGGTTAGTGGGGGAAAGGAGACTCAGAGCAGGAAGCGATAGGGTCAGTTTTCTGTTTTAAGCATTTCCTCCCCTATCTACTGCTACCAAACTGATGGGCAATGCAGCCTTCATGCCTCCTTCCCTACCTGGCTTCCAGTAGCTTCTTTGCCACCTGTCTGCTTTCTCTTACCAGCAATGGCCTTTGCCACCATCTGCTACTCTGCTTCCCAGCAACTTCTGTTGTCCATTCTTTCCCTCTACCCCAGTACTGACAATGCATCTTCGGGGTTGCTAGGCAGCTCTAAGAGGGCGACTGACATAATGATGTTGAGGTACCATAAGATCTAAGTTTTTACTTTAACTTTTCAAAAAATCCCCTTTTTCTTCTTCAATGTTCATGTTTTGCTGTAATCTTGAGGGTTCCCACAGGTTTATAGAAAAATCTCCACTAGAGGCACATGTTACTATGGTGCAAACTTTTTGAATCACACTGTGTGGCTATGTTCGGATTTTATCTTTTTTTTTTTTTTTTGCCATCAAGTCAAAGCTGACTTATGGTGACCCCTTAGAATTTTCAAGATAAAAGATATTTGGACATGATTTGCATTGCCTGTGTCCATATCACAACCCTGGTACTCCTTGGAGGTCTCCCATCCAAATACTAGCCAGGGCTGACCTTGCTTAGCTTCCAAGGTCTGAGGAGATCGGGCTGTCCTGGGCTATCTAGGTCAGGGATGTTCGGAATTAGATATCTGATAACTGCTCTGTGCTTTGTAAACATATACAACAAAGTTCCAATCATATATTTATTATTTAAATGGGACTAATTTTGTGCACAATATACAATGTTTATGTTATGGTAATACACTATAATAAATTGTGACATTTCATGTGTTTTTATAACTGCTGTTTTATTAATATTATTTTAATGTGTTTTTTTAAATAATCATTATATTGTAAGCAGCCTTGAGTTTGGGAAGGGAAAAAGGCGGCTAATAAATATTTTAAATGCAAAAAATAAAGATTACAAAGTTTAACAATACCCACATGTTACCAGCCCGATTGTAATTATATGAGACTGTTTCATTTCTTTAAAGCTGGTTTTCTATTCTCAACATTTATTTGTTTCTGCCCCTCTGATAGGAAAATTTTGCATGCGTTTGCTAAGGCAGCATAGGATACAGAATTTTTTAGCTTCCAAGTAATGGATATATTGGCAATTGTAGAAAGTTAGAGAAAGTTCATTCATATGCTACAAACTGTTCATGATTTGATGTTACCTTTTGACAGTTACTTTTATTTTTCATCATTTAGGTACTACCAGACTGATGTGGTAATGTTTTATTATCCTAGCATTAATATATTATTTTTATTCAGAAATACAGCGCAATTCAGAGACTTACCTCTACTTGATGTAATGCTACTGTGGCCCATGCAAGATTGGCTGTTGCAACCTGAAATATTAAAAGGCCTTATTTCATAAAAGCTGTAAACCATTTTCAGCCTTTCAAAGAGAATAATAACTTTCACAATAAAATTTTTTGGTGTATTTAAACAATCACATAAAATAATTGTGCTGTAAAAGAGGTCGCATACCCTCCTTTCAGTTCATGCCTGTAGGAAGACTGGAGTTTAAATACTAAGTAAATAATATTGCTAAAATATTTCTCTCATTCAGAAAGTAAGCCCATAAGAATGAAATATTCTCATTTAGTCCACATCAAGAAACCATGTGTTAATCTTCTGTTATAGAGTTCAACATAAGATTATTAAAACACCTGTTGTCTGCCAGTCACAGAGTGGAATATGGAATTTCATAAATGAATTAGGACTTAATTTTAAACTTTTAAATGTTTCAGCTGATTTTTCCATGACAAAAGCGATGATAACAAGAATATGCTAAATTAAGTTTAAAAACACAGAAGAAATATTAACCAACAAAAAAACTTTTAAAAGCCCAAACAAGTAAGAATAAAATATTACATGTTTCTGTTTAAAATATCATAACTCTGTATAATACTATCAATATATCAAGAATCAATCTTAGTAATGAAAACAAAGGTTTAGGCTCCAGTAAAGCAGGAGTGGAAATAAAAACATGTGTTGCAGTGCTCAATAGTGCAAAATCTAGTGCCACCCAATGCATTTCACCAAAGTGAGTGAAAAAAATACCTTGGGTTACATCTTGTCCAAGCAGAAAAGAAAGTCTGGAGCTAACTACTGTAACTTTTTGTTTGTGCGGTATTGTTTGTTTATGTGTTTTATTGAATTATTTTATAATTTTTTTAGTTGTTCAAATGTTATAATGTTTTTATATATTCCATCTTGGGGACCCTGATTGTTTGGAAAGAGTATAAAAGTATTTTAAATAAATAAATGTAGCACAAGCAGACTACGAGTTTTACACGTGGATGGTAGATGGTTACAATTCTATAAAAGGGTAAAGCACCAGTCGTTTCTGACTCTGGAATGACGTTCCATTTTCATGGCAGACTTTTTAAGGGGTGGTTTGCCATTGCCTTCCCCAGTCATCTACACTTCCCTCCCCCACAGCAAGCAATTCTATGCACAAACCTAAAATCAACATGAAAGTCACCCTGTTCATGATTTGTGAATCAAGGGACATGCAATTGTGCCTGCAACAAACCTCCCATGAATATCTATGGTTTTTACAGAGGTTTGTGCAGTTTGTGGTATGTGTGGCATACATGCTGGCACCAATCAATCATCAAAGCAAAAGAGAGGTGGGCTTCTACAGCCCTGGAAATGCCAACAGTGGCCCTCCAAACACCAAATAAAATGCCCCTTGTGGGACTGGAGCATGAAGGAAAGTGTGAAAGAACCTGAGTTGAGGGTAGAAGGAGATGAGGGAGAGGCGGAGTCAGGGTGTGTGCCAGCAGTGGCTGTGCAGGAGAGAGAGAAGGTGGAGACCTGAGACTTGGGAGAGAAAGGGGAAGGCAATCTTCTTTTTGCAGAAGTGATGGGAATTTTGGGAAACCAGCCTGTAGGGCAGTCAGAAGGAGGCTGACAAATGAAGCCAGGCCAAAAAAGGGACACCCCAGGTGTCCTGGAAGTTGAGGATTGCAGAGTTTAAAGAAAAAAGGGGGGCAATCTCCTTTTGATAGAAGCAGTACAGGTTCTGGGAAACTGGCCTGTGGAGCAAACAGAGGGAGGCCAGCAGATGAGGCCATGCCAAAAAGGGGGACCCCAGGAGGCCTGGAAGTCAAGGATCTAAGCGTTGGAAGGGAAAGAGGACAATCTCCTTTTGATAGAAGGGGCAGGAGTTCCAGGAAACTGGACTGTGGGACAGACAGAGGGAGGTCAGCAGACAAGTCCAGGCCAAAAAGGGGACCCCAAGAGGCCCAGAAGTTGAGAATCGCAGGGTTGGAAGGAAAAGTGGGGGCTCTATCCCTTTGGTAGGAGAGTCAGCTAGAGACAAACTGCAAGTCTGACATCTCTAGCCTTCAGGGGGGCCATTCTACCACATCACAAACCTCACAAAATGAACTCATTTGGTAAACAGGAAGGTTCATGGAGGTTTGTGATTTGTGAGACTTCACAAACCACGATGAACCTTCATTTTCCCAGTTCATGCCCATTCCTAGTTTACAATGCAGCACAGGTAGGCTTGTTTCTTTGATGACAAAAACACAGCTTCCATGCACCGATGAAACTCTCTAAATCATAATTCATGTGAAGATGCCACTTAGATAATGCTAAGGTTATCATTGATATAGTGGCTCCACGGAATGAGAGATGATCATTTCAAAGACCATGATCAATTTATTAAATGATTTCGAGTTTAAAACACTGCAAGCTTTCAAACAACAAGCTTTTCAGTCACAAAGGAAAGCCACAGTAAACAAAGAGGACAATCTCTCCCCGACAAGCCCTTAACCAAAAACAAACAGGTGCACATGTACTGCAGTGCATTAACCATTCTATTTAAGATGAAGTCAGAATAAATTTCCTATGTACCCAGCAAGTTTATTTTTATTTATTTATTCAGATCTTTTATTCCACCCTCCCCACAGGTAGGCTCAGGGTGGATCACAATAGAAACAGAGCTAACGACCCATTACAATATACAATTAATAATAGATAAAATTGTTTAAACAGTAGATTAAAACATGTAGCAGCACATTACATAAAGACCTCTTTGTGCCATATATGTGGAATCAGGTGCATGCCTCGGTGAAATGGGAACTACAGCAGGGAGGTCAACTGAAGTAGACGCCCACTGCCTCACTCAAAGGCCTGGTGGATCAGCTCCATTTTACAGGCCCTGTGGAACAGAAGAATGTACTGCAGGGCCCTGATTTCCAGTAAGAGCTGATTCCAGCAGGCTGGAGTCAGGGCAGAAAGAGCCCTGGCCCTGGTTGAGACCAACTGGATGTCCTTTGGCCAGGGGTAACCAGTCGATGCTGGTTCAATGAGCACAAGGCTCTTTAGGGTACATATGGGGAGAAGTGGTCCCTTAATATGTCTTGAGTGGTTGCTCCTTGCAATCAAAGGTCAGCCAAGGAGAAGAGAGGAAACAGAGTCCAGAGAATATCTCCTCCTGCAACTTCTTGCCCTGGGAATCTGAACGACAGCCTCCTTCCACACTGTCAAGCCTGCCAGCTTAGATCTTCCTTACAATTCCTGCTCTCTGTGTTTCTGCCTACAGACAAGTGGTAGGTGGTGACTACAGACAGGGCTTTCCCAGCACTGGCAGTTCAGATCTGAAATGCCCTTTTCCTTGAAACTTGCCTGGCACCTACCCTTCCTTCAGGGAGCAGGCCAAAATGTGTCTTTTCCCCAAGGCTTTGAATTTAAAGCTTGGTCTTTTGACACTATTTTTATAGGCCCTGTTCAGACGCACAGTATAATCAGATGTTGCTGCTGTTTCCTTCTGGATTTAAAGTGGCTGATCAGACAGCAACATCTGCCTCCTGGTATTTTGTGGTCGCCCCCCCCCCCCCAATCCTTCTCGGAACCAGATTATTTTGTTACCTGCTCCTTTGAGGTGTTTTTTGAGTTTTCCAGTTTCACCTCATAGTTTTTTCTGTTTGGATATTTCTGCTGTGATATTAACCAACTTCCAGATGTCTGAAGGCTGTCCCAGAGCAAAAGGAGCCTCAGACTCCAAGTTCATGGTCGCCATTTTTTTTTTTTTACTACTTAGCAATATGCGCATAACCACATAATGTTTTAACCTATGTGCATATGCGCATAATGCGTGCAAGTGCATATTAGTGGAGGAAAAAAGAACTGCATGGTGCTATTGTGTGGATGGCAGAAGACGGTTTCACCGCGGAGTGATTCGAATTGCAATATGGCAGTCTGATCGATAATATCCAGAACAAAGATATTCGGAACAGAACTGGGTCAGTTTAACACAGACTCAACACACTGTGTGAACAGGGCCATAGTATGTTTTCTGTTTGGTAATGGTAGAATTCAATTTTTAAAATGTTTTGTGTTTTATAGTGCTTTAATTCATAAGCTGTCTTAGGCAGGTCTGTGGAAAGGCAACATACGAAGTGTCTAAAGAGATAAATAACCGTAACGATGCCTGTGAGAAATAAGCTGTATCTTGCCCTCACCCTACATCCGGACAAGGAAGCAGGCCCTTCCTTGTCCATCCTCCCGACCTCTGGGTGAGGCCCCGTGATGTGGGGCCAACCAGCCCCCGGATCCTCTGCTGCATCCTCGAGCGCAGGGCAGGGGGCAGAAGCAGTTCCCAGTCTCCCCCTCCAGTTCAAAGAGCCACCCACCTATCAGTGGGCCCTTTAACCCAAGCGGGAGGCCAGGACTACTTCTGGTGCTGGCTCCACATGCTATTTGAGTGGCAGGGAAGGGAGGGCAGCAGTGATGAGAGTGGCAGGGAGGAAGAGAAGTTCCTTCTCTCTCTTCCCTGTCATTCTTGTCGCCAGCATCCTTCTGTGGCGGCGGGGGGGGGGGGGCAGCAGCAGCTGCCACTTCTGGGGAATCTCCCCCTCGTCCTGTCCTCAACTTCCCCTGTCTGCCACTCATTCCAGCTGAGCCATGGCAGCTCTCTTCAGGGAACCCTCTGCCACCACCACACATGCGCCCAGCAACCTCACTGGGGGGGGGGGGGGCGGGTCGGGCTGCCCTACCTCCTCTGCTGCGTGAGGGAGCTGGGAAAGGGCATAGTGGGAGGGGGTTGGGCTTGCAAGAGTGTGTGTCTGCAGTGGAGTGGTGCAGGCTGTGGCATTGCTGGCAGCGGAAGGCAGCTTTGTGGTATTTGTGATGCAATGAAGAGCAGTTTCGTGGGGGGGGGGGGAGCACAAAACCATGCTGCAGGGAAAGGGAGAGGGGGAACAGGATGCTCTCAGGTGGATTGTTCACAATGGGAATGTATAAAAAGGCATGCCTATTGGGGGTAATGGGAGGGGATGGAATGCCTATTAGATATAATGGGAGCCAGCCATGTCCGTCACCTGGGCTGCATTGAAATACATTTCAAAATGCAGAATGGGTTTTCAATGAAGGTCTGGCGTGACAGCCTCTAGCAAGAAGATGTGCTCTGGCACTACATTAGCAGTCCCTGCGAGTAACATTGAGTGTTCTGGGCATGAAATGATGACACCCTCCCACACTGGCACACACACTGTTGTGTGGTGCCACAAATGAGACATGGCCCTCACCAATTTAAAAAAAATGTGCACAAGTCTGCACGGGATTCTACTGCTCAGTAGTTATTGAGAGAAGGAGGGAGATACGGCCAAGCCTTGGCCGGCCGCAGGCACACCCCACCAGCTAGCCAGTTTCCAGATGGGCCACTTACACCTGGCGCAGAAAAAAAGGGCCAGCCATTAATGGGTTGGGCTCCGTATTTAAAGCCTGCTGGCTGGTTGTGGACTAGACACCTGTCTAAGCCTGCCATGCTCCCACAAGTCTAGCTAGCCGCGGTGCTCCTGGCTTGGCTGGTGAAGAGGAGCGGGGGTGCACTAGAACCCTGTGCAGCAGACCCTGCCGGTTGCCTGTTGTCAGCCGGCTGTGACTCTCTCCAGGCAGCCGGAGCCTCAACAAATTTTAGCAGCATTTCAATATCTTAAAGCTTCCCCACCACGCACGCACATATCCTGGTAAGTAAATGTTCCCATCTGACTAGATTAGGTGGATCTGTAACTGGTTGACAGATCGCACCCAAAGAGTGCTTGTGAATGGTTCCCCATCCTCTTGGAGAGGAGTGACAAGTAGAGTATCTCAAGGATCTGTCCTGGGGCCTGTTTTGTTCAACATCTTTATCAATGATTTGGATGAAGGAATAGAGGGAATGCTTATTAAATTTGCCGATGATACTAAATTGAGAGGGGTTGCAAACACAGAAGAAGACAGAAACAGGATACAGGATGACCTCGACAGGCTGGAAAACTGGGCTAAAATCAATAAAATGAATTTTAACAAGGATAAATGTAAAGTTCTGCATTTAGGAAGGAAAAATCCAATGCGTGATTATAGGACGGGGGAGACTTGTCAGTAAGTATGTGCGAAAAGGATCTAGGGGTCTTAGTGGATTATACGCTGAATATGAGAACAGTGTGATGCGGTGGCTAAAAAGGCAAATACAATCTTGGGCTGTATCAGTTATCTGTATAGTGTCCAGATCACATGATGTGATGGTATCGCTTTACTCTGCTCTGGTAAGACCTCACCTGGAGTATTGTGTTCAGTTTTGGGCACCACATTTTAAGAAGGATATAGACAAGCTGGAACAGGTCCAGAGGAGGGCAATGAAGATGGTGAGGGGTCTGGAGACCAAGTCCTATGAGGAAAGGTTGAAAGAGCTGGGGATGTTCAGCCTGGAGAGAAGGCGGCTGAGAGGTGATATGATTACCATCTTCAAGTACTTGAGGGGGTTGTCATATAGAGGATGGTGTGGAATTGTTTTCTGTGGCCCCGGAAGGTAGGACCAGAACCGATGGGTTGAAATTAAATCAAAAGAGTTTCCGGCTCAACATTAGGAAGAACTTCCTGACCGATTCCTCAGTGGAACAGGCTTCCTCGGGAGGTGGTGGGCTTCCTTGGAGGTTTTTAAACAGAGGCTAGATGGCCATCTGACAGCAATGAAGATCCTGCAAATTTAGGGGGAAGTGTTTGTGAGTTTCCTGCATTGTGCAGGAGGTTGGACTAGATGACCCTAGAGGTCCCTTCCAACTCTATGATTCTATGACTGCAAAACGTTCCCCTTCTACTGTATATCTGAAGCTCTTAGTCTTCTCCTTTGTAATTCACAAGGTAAAACCTGCTCCCTCCCCAATAAGGAAATAGTATTTCCTCTTTTAAGCCCCCCCCTCCACCCCTCGGTCTCTTTAGCAAGCCATTTATTCAGCTCTAAAATGCTGGTTCCACAACTTCCTACCAAGAGAGTGACTCAATGCATATTTAAATAACAAGACACCCTGTATGTGTGTTCACTGTAACTTGTGAACAGGACGTGTGCTTGCATGTGTGTTGGGGGGCAAAAGCTGGCAATATACTTTCAATATTTGTATTATATTGTATTTGGGTAGCAGAACTGTGATATACGGGCTTCAATTCATAAGAGCTGACAACTCTGGCTGGTAAATTCCTGGATATTTTAGGTGGATCCTGAGGAGGGCAGGAAGCTCAGTGGCATGTAAAGTCCACATCCCTCCCCCAAAAAGCCATTCTGTACAGAGGAAATGATCTCTGTAGTCCAGAGAACAGTTGTAATTCTGGGTGATCTCCAGGCTCCACCAGGAGGCTGGTAGCCCTATATCCTGGGAGCAAACCCACTGAATAAGAGAACTAAAGGTAGTTCTGCTTCCCATTGCTTCAGGTGACCTTTCTGTAATTTGCTTTAATTTTAACCCTTCCCCCACCCTCCCAGCTTTGTTATTCCAAGGGGTTTCCCATCCAAATACTTGCCAGAGCAATTTCAAGTTTTTGAAAATTGGTTATCGGCGGGGGGGGGGGGGGGGGGCAGAAATTAGCTTCACCAGAGAGCGGCCCTGCACACACACATAGTGGAATGACGGTTCACAGGACTCAAATCAGTGTTCTGAGCCAGGAATGATGGCCCCCTGAGTGGAATGACAGTCCCTGGAGCAAGTAGTGTGAGCATTCGAGAACTAGAATGTGAGCCCCAGATTGGAATTACAGTCTTTGTGAGGAGTTTGAGTATTCTGGGAGCAGAAACAGATTTGGGTGGGTAGCAGCATTGGTCTGAAGTAATAGAACAAAATTTTAGTCCAATGCCCCCTTTAAGGCCAACCAAGTTTAATTCTGGCTGTGTGGGGCACTAGCCAGTGTGATGGTAGGTCAGGGTGGCCATGAGAGTGGCTATGGGTTGGGGCTGTTGAGTGCCGCCCCAAAAAATCAAAGGCCCCCTGACCTTCCAAATCCTGACTGTGGGGCTGCAAGGAAGAGAACACCACAGTCTCAAGGCAAGGTGAGCTCAGAGGTAATTAAAAGCAGTGGCAGCTGTACTCCAGCTGTTTGTGGTCAACAGTGAGCTCTCCTGAGGTTCCAAGCACCTGAAAGAAGCTGCCAGGTATTGCTGACTCCTAATTCCAACCACTCACTCATTCTTCTCCAGCTACTTTTGTCACAATGGGCTTCCAGATGAATATAAATATTCTCAGTGAAGAAACAGCAGTGGAAAGGATTAAACACACAGTCTACTTGCTCCTCTTCTTAATATAAAAACCTCCCCAGGATGCTTTGGAGAGGGGAACAATTACAAAAGTAATTTCCTCTTTTAAAAAAAATCGCATATCGTTAAAGTTTGCTCATTGTGCCATCTAGACAGACCCTACCTCCTGATGACTGACATGGAAGATGTCATTTCCCCAGTGTCGATAAAGTTCCAGGATACCAATCAAGTCACCAATTGCAGTTACAATTGGCAAACAAAGCACAGAATGTATACGAGTCCCTGATTCCAATCCAGTACCTCTTGGAAATCGCTCATCCTAAAAAAAAAAAAAATCAAACACAAGTTTATATTAATGCTGTATTTTTCCCCCTTTTCTTTTAAATTTGTCAGAGTTCTTTATAACGACTATTAAACTTGGACTTTGTATTTCTCAGTTGAATTTACTATTCAACTGAGAAATACGAAGGTCACTATTAGAGTTTCAGTTCATCGCTGTTGGCAAACCATTAATGATCTGCTCTAAAAACTTGCTGTGAGGAATGTAAAAATGTCATACATGTTAAAATATAGAAATTATTGACAGCAACGTAAATTAATAGACAGTATGGGATTTCTTTGGTTAAATTATCTAATTCTGGCCCAAGAGTGTAGATCAAAGAATCACAACAAGATCTCACTAGCCATTCTGAATGCCCTAGGAGATGCATAAATAATCCAAAATTATCTAGGCTGCTGCAGAGGTGAGCTTAGGGGGATGGGTAAAGAAGACAATAAAGGATACGGGGGAAGGAAGCCAATGCAGAGTAGAAGAAGGGAAGGAGGAAAGAAAAAATGAAGGAAGGCAGGCAGGCAGACACAGGAACTATGAGGGGGAGGGTAGAATAGCAGTACCCTACTAATTTTCTTGGGATCCCTTACTTGTGTGGTGTGTGTGTGTGTGTATATATATATATATATATTTGTCATGACAAACACAATCAAGTATGGAAGTTGTTCATGTTGTTCTTTCAAGTCAGTGTTCTGCTATTTAAATATGTACAAGAGATGCTTAAGAATAAGAAAGTCCTATGCACATGAAGCCTTTCTGCCCTTTTTTCTCCAGGAAAACACTGTGAGTTAATACAATTATATTCTATCATTTTCCTGACAGAATGATATCACTGCAGCATTACAGTATTCCCATGCAAACAGAAAACACAGGTATAGAGTTTCCCATATGTAGCAGAACCACAGGTTCACAATCAATTACTCTCTGGCAGCCTGGTCCAATGATTCTGTGTCACATTGGGAGTGCTATTATGAACTCAGAGCTCCCCTGTCACCTTTCACTTCAATTAAAAGAACAGCTTTGTAAATATGAAGCATTCACTGATGTGAATGTGAAAAAACCCACATTTACAATGTACGCAGTTAAGCTTCAAGAATCAGGTTTCTTTTCCACAGGTGAGCATAGATTCCCATTAAAAACACTCATTATTTATGTTTCTATAATTTGATGTAACTACTGTGATTACTAAATACAGCATACAAACCTGCCAAACAATGTAGCAACTGGAAAAAGCATTTTACACTAGATATGCTTTTTGTTTTTAAAAAGTGTAAGCAAAAATGTAAAAAAAATTATACACATACACTGTCTTTTACCTGCTGAACTTATTTTCAATGTACAGATATTAAATATATAATAAAATGTAAACAAAGTGATGGTGACTAATAAAGAAAATAGCAACCAGAATTACAAATAGGACTAGTAGATTAAGTAGTCCAGCTGAAGTCGCCAGGACCAAGTTTACATGTACTCTATATCCCTCCAATGATTTTATATCCAGTTCCAAGATCCAGCACATATTCTTTGTCCTTACCTTCAAAGTCCTCCATGGTCTAAACCCCTGCTTTATTCCCTGCCCTCATATACCAATGTATGTATTCCTGCCCTTGACCTTTGCGCTCTCAACTATTCAATGGTCTCTCATAGTGCAATGCTAAACCATTTTGTCCTTTAAGCCAACTAGATTCAATAGATTTAGAAGGGTGCAACTCTGCTTATGTTTACATTATTCTGCATTTGCTATCTCTAATGTCCTCCTTTCTCAGCAAAAGGTGCCACCTTCTGCCTTTTAAATCATTCCTCAAAACCTACCTTCTGCAAGAAGCCTTTGTCTTCACCCCTGTTGCAATTAAGAACAAAGCTCTATATAATACTGAGGATTTGTAATTGGACCCCCTAGGTGTGCAATTTAAATGGCAAAGGCTGTCACAAGGGGTTCAATGTGAACAGAGGCCACCTTGCAGGGAAACCACAGTTTGCTGGGGAAGAGATAGTTAACTCTGCCTCCTTGTTTCACTGACGGAATATTAAGTGGGCTGCAATTAGCCTTGTTATGGAAAAACATCATTAACCCCTTATGTTTGTATTTTTACTTCTCAAAGTTTAAAGTAGCTGAGGGAAGGAGTTTTTATCAGGGAAATAGTAAGAGTGGGAATTAAAATCCCCTTTCTCAAGCACTGCAGCCCTGATCCATACCTTACGAACATCTACAGCTGCTTTATGTTGCTCAGTTACACAATTAGAGATATAAACATGGATCTCAGTGTCAAATGTGATCTACTCATAAGCCATAAAACCAAAGTGAATGTATACTCTTCCTTGATTCTCTTCACCTCCATCTTTCTCCTCTCATTCAATCTCACTGCGCAGAATTTTAGATTTTAAGATCCAAATGGTAGGCACCTATTTGTTGCTATACTGTGTCATACCAATACAGAAGTCTATAGAACTGATTGCTGGTTCATGTGACCAAGAATGGTGCTCTTAGTCTGAGTTTAGCAGCCAGATATATATGTAATAGATAAAACAGCAGTGCCAGAACTGACAACAAGAATAACTTTATATATGGTGTCCATGCAGTTTTGAAATAACATGCACATATTCTGGGAACAGGATGGAGGTCTTCCCCTAGGAAATCCTTTCAAGCATACAGTAAGAGAGGTCTTGCACATCTTTCTCACTATATTGAGCTGTGTATTGTAAGTGCATGAACATGATGAAAATATTGCAATATTTGACAGTAAGTTGCTTTATAAACTTATTCTACTTTTCTGTTTTATGTGAAGTATTTTTTTAATTAGTAAAAGATATTGGATTGCATCCCACAATCTGTTAGCAGAAGGCCCTGACAGTCATAGATCTTACTTGGGTTCTCCTCCCCCTCATTTTTTTCCAACCATGAAAAATTTATTCTCAGGGTCACAAATCCCATGTGGACTAACAGCCGCACACATCAGGAGGCTGCAGTGAGAGGGTACAAAATCACCTTTTTGGTCTCTTTCATCAGCACAGCTCAGTTGATGAAAGAGGAGAATAATTTCACCCCTTCCCCACAGTACCCTCTCAATTCATGTGGCTATTAGATCCTCAAACCCCTGGAATAAACATTTCTGAAGTTGGGAAAGACTGTTGTGGTTGGAAAAGCAGGAGAGATCCATGATCTTTGTGTCCAAGAATTGCAGGATCCAACCCAGTCTCTCTCTCTCGGCTTGACTTCGCGAACGAAGATTTAAGAAGGGTGCAGTAGTCCACGTCTGCTGCAGGCTCGCTGGTGGCTGACAAGACCAATGCGGGACAGGCAGATCCGGCCACAGTGGCTGCAGGGAAAAGTCTGATTTGGGGTTGGTGCTGTAGCAGTGCGATTCTTCCTCAATCTCCTTTTGTCCTCAAGACCAGCTATGCGTGCATTCTCAAAGGAAGAGACAGCCTGGTGGTGTGCCTCCATGCTTTGCGATCTGAGGCTAGGTCAGACCACTGGTGATGGTTGATGCGACAGGTGCCAAGGGATTTCTTCAAGGAGTCCTTGTACCTTTTCTTTGGTGCCCCTCTATTTCGATGGCCGGTGGAAAGTTCGCCATACAGAGCAATCTTGGGAAGGCGGTGGTTTTCCAACCTAGAAATGTGCCCTGCCCAGCGCAGCTGCGTCTTCAACAGCACTGCCTCGATGCTTGTAACCTCCGCCCTCTTGAGGACTTCGGTGTTGGTCACAAAATCACTCCAGTGGATGTTGAGGATGGTGCGAAGGCAACGCTGATGAAAGCGCTCAAGGAGTCGCAGGTGATGACGGTATAAAACCCACGATTCGGAGCCGTAGATGAGAGTTGTCATCACAACCGCTTTGTAAACATTGATCTTTGTGCCTTTTTTCAGATGCTTGTTGCTCCACACTCTTTTGTGCAGTCGGCCAAATGCACAGTTTGCCTTTGCCAGCCTGTTGTCAATCTCCTTGTCGATCTTGGCATCTGAGGAGATGATGAACCCCAGGTAGCTGAACTGCTGGTCTGTCTTCAGAACTGATTCACCCACAGTGATGCAGGGAGGGTGATAATCTTCCTGGGGTGCAGGCTGGTGGAGAACTTCTGTCTTCTTCAGACTAACTTCTAGGCCGAATAGCTTGGCAGCCTCTGCAAAGCAGGACGTCATATGCTGCAGAGCTGATACCGAGTGGGAGACGAGTGCAGCATCATCAGCAAACAGTAGCTCACGGATAAGTTTTTCCATTGTCTTGGAGTGAGCCTTTAGTCGCCTCAGGTTGAACAGGATGCTATCGGTGCGATAGCGGATGTAGACAGCATCGTCATCATCGAGATCTACTGCGGCTCTTTGAAGCATCATGCTAAACAAGATCGTAAAGAGAGTTGGCGCGAGAACGCAGCCTTGCTTTACACCTGTGCCTATTGGGAAGGGCTCCGAGAGGTCGTTGCAGTGTCTGACTTGGCCTCGTTGGTCTTCATGTAGCTGGATGATCATGCTGAGGAACCTTGGGGGACATCCTAAACGTTCCAAGATTTGCTACAGGCCTTTCCTGCTAACGGTATCGAAAGCTTTGTTAAGGTCGACAAAAGTCACATATAGACCCTTGTTCTGTTCCCTGCATTTCTCTTGGAGCTGCCTGAGAACAAATACCATGTCGGTGGTGCTCCTGTTAGCTCTGAAGCCGCACTGGCTCTCTGGGAGGAGTTCTTCTGCAATGGTGGGCACCAATCTGTTCAGGAGTATTCTGGCAAGGATTTTGCCTGCGATGGAGAGCAGGGTTATCCCCCGGTAGTTGGAGCAGTCTGACTTTTCCCCTTTGTTCTTGTGTAGAGTGATGATGATTGCATCGCGAAAGTCCTGTGGTAGTTTGCCTTGTTCCCAGCAGGTGACAAGTACTTTGTGAAGTGTGCTATGTAGTACTGTGCCCCCATGCTTCCAGATCTCTGGTGGGATTCCATCAACTCCCGCTGCCTTGCCACTTTTCAGTTGCTTGATGGCTTTAACAGTCTCTTCTAGGGTGGGGATCTCATCCAACTCTGTTTTCAAGGGTTGAAGTGGGGTGAGGTGGATTGCTGAATCTTGAACTACGTGATTGGCACTGAAGAGAACCTGAAAATACTCCGACCACCGGTTCAGTATGGATGCCTTGTCTGTGAGGAGCACTTGGCCGTCTGCACTACGCAAGGGACTCTGAGCCTGATATGATGGGCCATATACTGCCTTCAGGGCTTCGTAGAACCCTCTTAAATCACCAGTGTCTGCACACAGCTGGGTTCTCTCTGCAAGCTTGGTCCACCACTCGTTCTGAATGTCTCGAAGCTTGCGCTGGAGGTTGCTACATGCAGCGCGAAAGATTGCTTTTTTCCCGGGACAGGAGGGCTGAGCAAGATGTGCTTGGTAGGCAGATCTCTTTTTCGCTAGTAATTCTTGGATCTCTTGATTGTTCTCGTCAAACCAGTCCTTGTTCTTCCTTGTGGAGAACCCGAGGACTTCTTCAGAGATCGACAGGATGGTAGTTTTAGGTGTTCTCAGAGTGCTTCTGGAGAAGGGTCTGTGGGGCAACTGGGGTCCTCAATTCTTGACTGGAGTTTTGCCTGGAAGGCAGCTTTAACTTTGGCTGACTGAAGGCTGCCAACCTGAAGCTTCCTCCGAGGGATACCTCCTCTCCTGGGTGTGGGTTTAAAGTGAAGACGGAGATTGCAGCGTACAAGACGATGATCCGTATGACATTCCGCACTGGGCATTACTCGGGTGTGTAAGACATCTCGAAGGTCTCTCTGGCGCACCAGAATGTAGTCGATAAGGTGCCAGTGCTTGGACCGTGGGTGCATCCAGGTTGTCTTCAGGCTGTTCTTCTGCTGAAAGATAGTGTTGGTGATGGTGAGCTGGTGCTCCGTGCAGAATTCTAGCAGGAGGCGCCTGTTATCATTGCAGTTGCCAATGCCGTGTTTGCCAAGTACTCCTTTCCAGGCTTCCGAGTCTTTACCTACTCTGGCATTGAAGTCGCCAAGGATGATCACCTTGTCCTCTATAGGGGTCTTCCGTACGAGGTTGCGTAGATCAGCATAGAACTTGTTCTTTTCTGCAGGATCTGCTTGAAGGGTTGGGGCATACACACTGAAGAGTGTTGCATGTTGCTTGTTTTGAAGTGGGAGGCGCATGGACATGATGCGATCTGAGTGACCTGTTGGCAGGTTTTCGAGTTTGGAGGCAATGGAGTTCCTGACCATGAAGCCAACGCCAGAAAGGCGGCTCTCAGCCTTTGACTTACCCGACCAGTAGAGGGTATAGCCAGCACCATGTTCTTGAAGACTACCTTCCTCAGGGAAACGGACCTCACTGAGAGCTGCTATGTCAATATTCAACCTGAGAAGTTCGTGGGCAACCAGAGCAGAGCGTCGTTCAGGGCGACCACTGTCTACTGTGTCAAGCATGGTTCTGATGTTCCAACACGCAAGCTTTAGTCTTTGCACACTTTGTGAGGCAGGTGCATGCCTTTTCTTTGTTGTTATTTTTTGACCGCAAGTAAGGATGCCTGTTGACCGCAGCTAGCCAACTGGGGTGGGGGAGACGAGCTTTGTTTAGGCCACCTTTTCTAGGCCCCTCTCCGTGTGGAGCAAGCAGTGCTGTCCCTAGATAAGGCTGCTTGGTCGTTCAGGGTGCTGCCGAAAAATGCTTTCGTCTCCGGGTCAGCATCAGGCGACCAATACCCTGAACCGCCTACATGCAGGATCGCGAACTGCGGCTTCCAGTGGCATCTTCCACCTGCCGTTTCACCCCTTGCCCATCGCTGCAGGACTTGGTGTGTTGTGGGTTGTGGATGTGGATATGCCCTTCAGGCCTGCGCAGAGGAATTTTTAGGTGAAGCACAGTGTGCGCGCTACTGGCTCCACCCTTTCACCTTGGGGTCATCTGCCATGGCCCAGTAAGCCGGGACGCCGGCAGCGAGTCCTCCAGGTGGTAGGTGTTACATTAACGAGCTCTATCTGCCCGGGTTTGATGTTAGAGTTTTCCTTCTCTTGGCTGGCGAGGTTGGTGAGCCCAGCCTGCCCATCCGGTTATACCGCCGGACATTCGGTCGCACCATGACGTGGCAAACTCTGTGAGAAACGGGGGGGACCAGCGGGGAGGTGTTGCCACGGATGCAGTAATGCAGGAGAGGCCATTGCAGTGACCATCTGCCAGGCATAGCTGGACAGTGACCACGCGGCATTCACTACACCGGGAGAGGAGAGGCTATGTATTGCGCATACACTTTCCCTGGGGGGGCAGGATACCCCTCCCCCCCCCCAACCCAGTGCTATAATAGTATATCAGCCTTTTAAAATTACTATTTTTAGTGTCATTCCAGTACATAATCACTCGGTCAACTAATTCTTCTGAACAAACTTTAAATAAAATTAAGACAATATTTTTTAAAAAGATGACAATTTACCCCCAAAATATCTTCCACCAACAATGTTCTCCTAGATTTAGCTACATATGCAGATATTGTGGTTCCAAGTCTAATAGGCCCCACAGGAACAAGACGCGGTTGTCCATCGTTTTCTCCTCCTGGTGTGAACATGCAGAGACTCTAATGAGAGAGGGAACGAAATATAAAGTAAAATTAGAACATTTTATTATTTCCACAGTGAATCAGAACTCCCCCCCCCATGAAAAATAACAGTACTCAATAAATGCTTACACTCATTTCTGGAAATGCTAAAATAGGGACACTTTTAAAAAGTTAATTACTTTGTCAGCCTAAAACTTTCCAAAATCAATAATTTAGCAAATAGTGTAGTATTTTTGAAACCAGACCTAACCAGTAAAATACCTAAGCCTTCAGAAAATTAATGTATTGTCTGGGGACT
Source organism: Heteronotia binoei (assembly GCF_032191835.1). Lineage (NCBI taxonomy): Eukaryota > Metazoa > Chordata > Lepidosauria > Squamata > Gekkonidae > Heteronotia > Heteronotia binoei. The sequence goes on from NC_083223.1 coordinate 147,263,131, forward strand.
ATGTCCCCACACTTTTTTGGAGGCTGCCAGCCATGGGAGCCCCTACCAATACACCAAGGCCTCAGATGGCACAAAGGATCCTGGAGGTGTGGCAACAGCAAAGAAGGCAATGTGTCCCTCCCCTACCCCCAGCCTACTACATGGAAGAGTCAAACAGGGAGGACAGATCCGGGGGGAGCACTTGGTGAAGTGGAAGAGGCAACAGGCAGTCCCAGTCTTACAAAGTCTAAGCAGGATCTAAGCAAGCTCCTTTAGTGGAGGCCAGGGAGGTGGGGCAGAGTCTATCCAGACCCAGAGGGAAGCCCTGTTTGTCCTGGTTCCCAAGGCTGTAGTCAGGATTTTAAAAGTAAGGGAGCTTTTTAAAAAGTTGGGGGCACACTTTCCTATCCACTGTGGGGCTAGTCACTTCTCAGAAGCTTTCTGGGGTGGGGGGAAAAGCTGAAGGCTCTGAAAGTGGCCTACTAGAGGCAGTCAACCCAAAAACTTTGGAGTCAAGAAGGGACTGCACCTTGCATGCAAGCAGGGGGGTTTCCTTCAACCTCCCCCTCCCTCACCACTTTATAGCCAGCAGCTCCAACTGTCCCCCCTCCCTGGCCAATTGCACATGGCTTCCTCTGCTTGCTGCTCCTCCACCTCCCTCCTCTCTGTCTGCTGCTTTTGCCACTGCAGTGCTCTGTGCCCTGCTCAGCTCTCCTGGCTCTAATTACCACTGATGACACTTTGGTGGCTCAGCCATGGCAAAAAAAGGGGGTGAGCAGGCTGCTCCCCCCAGAAAGCTTCCTGGAAGTTGGGGCAGTGCCCCCACAGGTGCCCATGGCTACAGCCCTGCTGGTTCCTGAAAGTCTACAGGGTCTAGAGATTGGGCTGCAGGGAAAAGGAGAGGTTAGGGATATCCCTCCCCCAGGTACCCTTCAAAAGGCAGATTGAGGAAGAGGAAGAGCCAGGCAATTCCCCAGGCTACAAGGGAGAGAAAGTCTTAAGAGAGGGAATAGGGTGCAAGCAAATCCTCCCCTTCCTGATAACTGAGGCCTTCTCAATTTTTGCCAGGGAAAAAGGCAAAGCTGGGGAACACTACATCCCCAGACTCTGTCCCTACAACAAAGGAATCTGACATGCACCTATAATCTTTGGGCTAGTCCATTCGCATAAGGCCTCATCTTCACGCAGCAGTTCACATTACTAGAGCATCTGCACCAGGCCCGTAGCCAGAAAATTTTAGGTGGAGGGGGAATGGAATAAAATTTCTAATGGAGGGGGCCCCTCGCTCTGGTGGCCCCCGCTCTCTCTGCCACCACTGCTCTTGTGTCCCCTATCTCCCCACTGCTCTGGCAGCCCCCACTCCCCTCTGCAGCACCTCCCCTCCTCCCTCCCACCCACCTGGTGAAGCGGCGGCTCCTGGGGCTCTTTCAAGGCCCCCCACTGGTCAGCTGATTGACAGGAAAAGTCATGCCGAGGTCGGTGCTTCTATGCTGGCCTTCGGACGCATTCCGGACCAGCAAGCCGCTGAAAAAGCACCCACCACCTCTGTTCCTTCCTGGGGAGGGAAGTGGGGAGGAAGCAGCAGGCACTTTTTCAGAGGCTTGCTGGTCTGGAGAGCACCCGAAGGCTGACATAGGAGCACTGGCCTCAGTGCAGCTTTTCCCACTGATCAGCTGATCAGCAGGGGGGGCCTTGAAACAGCCCCAGGAGGCAGCACTTCACCAGGTGGGTGGGAGAGCAGGGCTGCCAGGAGAGGCTATACAGGTCGAAGGGGGGGAGTTGGTGCAGAGCCTGCCCCTCCCCCCATGGCTATGAGCCTGATCTGCACAGGCATTGAGACATATCACATTTAAAGTTCACATGTAGTAAAAAATGATATACAAGCGCAAAGATTATGATGGCACCACCATGCGTATAACCTAGACACTGGGACCATATATAGTTTATTTAACATAGGGAAAACTCACAACTGGAGAGGGGGAAAGAGAAGGAGGCCCTTTCTGTTTGGCCTGGCTGGCCCAACTCTCTTCAGGTAACCCATCTGCCACCAGCACAGTACCCTCGAAGCTATGCTAGGGGAGTATTAACACACAACATTTTAATAGGCAGCTCAGGGATTTCTGCTTTAACCCAGTCAGATTTCACTAAAAAAAAGAAAAGAAAAAAGACTGCAACCATTTTCCCACCCAAAGTGCTAGTATGTTTTCTAAGACTCAGCACAGGGTCTTTAGAAAGGATGGCTGTGATTACTAAGAGCCAGCATGGGTTTCTCAAGAACAAGTCATGTCAGACTAACCTTATCTCCTTTTTTTGAAAAAGTTATTACCTTGCTGGATCAAGGAAATGCTGAAATCTTGATTTCAGGAAGGCTTATCATAAGGCCCCATGTACTATTCTTGTTGACAAATGGAGTGCCTCAAGGATCTTTCCTGGGACCTGTTTTGTTCAACATCTTTATAAATTATTTCGATGAAGGAATAGAGGGAATGCATATTAAATTTGCAGATGATACTAAATTGGGAGGGGATCGTAAATACAGTAGAAGACAGAGAGAGGATACAGGATGATCTTGACAGGCTGGAAAACTGGGCTAAAAACAATAAAATGAATTTTAATAGGGATAAATTTAAAGTTCTGTATTTAGGCAGGAAAAATCAAATGCATAAGTATAGGATGGGAGAGACTTTTCTTGGCAGTAGTGTGTGTGAAAAAGATCTAGGATCAGACTGTACCCTGAACATGAGTCAGCAGTGTGATGTAGTGGCTAAAAAGAAAAACTCAATTTTGGGCTATATCAACAGAAGTATAGTGTCCAGACCATGTGATATTATCATATTGCTTTACTCTGCTCTGGTTAGGCCTCACCTAGAGTACTGTGTTCAGTTTTGGGCACCACAATTTAAGAATGATGCAGACAAGTTGGAACATGTCCAGAGAAGGGCAAAGAAGATGGTGAGAGATCTGGAGACCAAGTCCTATGAGGAAACGTTGAAGGAGCTGGGTATGTTTAGCCTGGAGAGAAGATGAATGAGAGATGATACGATCACCATCTTCAAGTACCCGAAGGGCTGTCATATACTACAGGATGGTGTGGAGTTGTTTTCTTATACCCTGGAAAACTGGACCAGAATCAACAGGTTGCAATTAAATCAAAAGAGTTTCTGGCTAAACATTAGGAAGAACTTCCTGAAAGTTTGAGTGGTTCCTAAATGGAATGGACTTCCTTGGGAGGTAGTGGGCTCTGTTTGCTTGGATGTTTTTAAGCAGAGTCTAGATGACCACCTGACAGCAATGCTGATTCTGTGAATTAGGCAGATCATAAGAAAGAGGGCAGGAAGGGTTGCATCAATGCTTAGTTCTTGTGGCCCTTTCAAACATGCCCAGGGAAATGCTGATTGACACTTTGGGGTCAGTCAGCAATTTTTCTGCAGTCCAGTTTGGCAAGGGATTCAAAAGGTTTTTGCAACGGTCACTGGGGATGTATGTGAGTGGGGGAGGTATTTGTGAAGTTCCTGCATTGTGAAGGGGGTTGGACTAGATGACCCTGGAGGTCCCTTCCAACTATGATTCTATGATTCTCGGGCAATAGTCCAAGGCCAGGTTTACCAATATAGTGGACTGGGGTGGGTAGACCTGTTCTGAAGACAGGTTTACCAATATAGTGGAAAGAGGTGGGTGAAACTTGATTCTGTTTTCTCTTATAATGTTTAAATTATTCTTAAAATATAGTTTAAATAGCCTATATTAAAGACAGCACCATAGAATGTTTTTTATTAATTGTAATTGTATTTTATTGGTTTTAAAATTGTAAACGTAAATATTTATATTGATTGTTAGCCGCCTTGAGTCTCCTTGCAGAGAGGGCGGGATAGAAATGTAAGAAATAAAAAACAAATAAATAAAACATTAAATATGATGTAAAATAATTTATTCTGAGATTTTTACATGGAAGTAATCTTCTAAAAAAACTAATTTACATGATAGGCAAATGTAGACTCACCACAACTTTAATACTACTAGCTTTTTTCGCTCATGAGGTAGAATTTCTGCTCACAGCACTGTGGAGCTTAGAGGGAACACTGGCCACCAGCCATTCTGTAGTTCAGAAGAACAACAGGGAGAGAGAATTCAAGGCCCTTCCAGTGGCCTGTCTTGCCCAGCTGATACCAGTTCCTCCATCGGTAATTAGCTATCCTGAAGAAGAGGGAGGGAAAATCAGCAAGACCCCTTCTGAAGGCCTGCTTTCACTAGTTTATATTTAATGCTGCTTTGTCTTCTATGTTTATATTTAATGTTTATATGTAATGTGGCTTTTCAATGTTTTTTTTTAAAAAAGGCTAAACATATAATAAAGACAACCCAAACTCTTGAATAAACAAGGAAACAAAATAAATAATTTGTCAAGACCTACCTACATTGGTGCTTGAAAATGAAGTAACTAATTAGAGTTTATTTTACAATAGTTGTAACTATATCTTAGTAGAGCTTTCTATTTTGTTAAGGGAGGCAGATGCATGTAAATTATTATAATCTATTCATACAGAGTTTAAAGAAACTCCTTCTCCCTAACCCATCTGGCAAAAATAACAGAACATACTGTACTGGGATGATAATCACTTGTAAGCAACTTTTGAGAACTCTGCCTATTGTTATTCTTATGTTCTCAGATGTATTAAAAATGTATAGCATGACAATCCACAAAACCAGAAAACACTGTGATAAGCCTTATGATTGATCTAAGATCATCAAATGTTTTCTGGACGAACAGAAGTGGCAATTACCTCACAAATCTAATGTGATGCTGAGAGATCTGCAAGTAGCATTTTTAGAAGGGGAAAATACACCCAAAAAGAGTGCCTGCCCTTTTTCCTTCCATACTTAACCACAGATTGGTATGGAGGGTATTGTTTTGAATGATGAAATCCAGGGCTTTTTTTGGAAGAGAAAGTCCAGCATGAACTCATTTGCATATAAGGCACACCCAGATGCCACCATTGTTTTGTGCAAGGCTTTTCCTAGAAAAAAGCCTAGCAGGAACTCATTTGCATATTAGGCCACACACCCCTGATGCCAAGCCAGCCGGAACTGTGTTCCTGTGCGTTCCAGCTAAAAAAAAAAAAGCCCTGATGAAACCGCATGAATAAAGGGTTAATTTTCCAATCATCAGATCATGGGCCTGCTCTGACCTGGCTATTGGCTACTATCTTTTTCAAGACTGGGAATTTCCAGAGCTTTTTTTGTAGCAGGAACTGCTTTGCATATTAGGCCACACACCCCTGATGTAGCCAGTCCTCCTGAAGCTTACAGTAGAGTAGGCCCTGTACTAAGAGTCCTGTAAGCTCTTGGAGGACTGGCTACATCAGGGGTATGTGGTGGCCTAATATGCAAAGGAGTTTCAGCTACGAAAAAAGCCCTGGGAATTTCCCATTACTATTTTGGCTTTAGGAAGAGCAGTTAAGAATAAAAAGGAACTCATTCCATTTATAAACGCCACTATACTTGAATGTGTAAATATATCAAACATTTTTAAAATGCAGCTGTTAAATGTAGAATGTATTTAGTTTTAAATTACCAATGAAAACTAAGCAGTCGCTGATAGCTTTTATTGGTCATCAAACTTGAAAAGTAATTATATAAAATATTTCAGTACTACCTATCATAATATTAATCATATTACAAATAATCCAAAGACTTAGATAAAATACCAACTCACAGCCTTTATGTTCTTATAGTCACGGGGGGGGGGGGGGCTGAATTTTAATAAGCCACTATTTAATAGCTACTTATTAGAGGTTGCAGAGTAATTAAAATAAAGAAAATAAATGAAATACTATTAGGTAATAATGTTATAGGCTCAATTTTAGCTCATCTTCAGACATGTTTAAAAAGCCTCTTTTTCTTTAAACTGTCAATGTTTTGAAACTTTAAAATACTAGTTCACATTGGAGCCATCCAAAATCAGCAGTGATAGCTTTCGTAGTTCAAGACATTTCACCAAACAATAGCTTGCAACAACTGTATTTTAGATTTCAAACAATAGTTTGGAGTTTCATTTACAATTAAATCATGATTAGATATGCTGAGTGACTCCATGTACCTGCTTACATCTTTCTTTTACTTGCCTTTCTCCTATCTGAGTCCCCAGATGCTTTCCCAAGCCATTCTACCCTGGTCAACTGAATTCAATTTGGTACCATATCTGTTACTGCGTTGTCACTGGCTGGAAGCAGAGTGGTATAACTAATCTATTTCCGTTCCGGGCTCCATCATCTTGCTGGCAGAGGTGTTTGCAGATCGCTCTCCTGCGACGCCTCTGATCCTGGCTGACGAAGGGGGGTCACTGAAGTGACATCCCCCCTAGGGAACCCTGTTGGGGTTTTCCTTCGGCATGGGACTTTTGCAATGGGACTAGGAGTCCACCGGCAGTGGCTTCTATGTTCTTTGCACGTCCCAAGGCTCCGCGGCCATGGAAAGCTGGCGAAACACTAGCAGGAAAAGATGATCGCCCGATTGCTTCTTCACTTTCACTTCTCTCAGTACCTCTTTGAAGTAGCGTCTTTTTACTCCTAATGTGGTAATTCTGCCTGACAAATAAGTGATTCTTCACATCGCTGGCAATGGGTCATGTTTACATAAGAACGAGAGGCTGGCTCAAGAAGAGAGAGAGGGCCTCATAAAGTTTTTGAGCAATCTTAAATGCTGATAATCATCAAAATTGGACTGAATACCAAGAATAAAAATGACCCGGATAATAATTGAACATTTGTTAAAAAGACTGTGATTAGGCTGCAATATGAACTGAATGTAAATGGGATGTATTTTGGAGAGATCTGTCTCTGTCACCTATCTGCATTTGAAAGGAATTTATTTGAAATCACAGCTGGAACTGTAGTGGAATGTGGATTTAACAGAATCTTGAAGTTATTTTTCAACTTGGATTAAGAGACTGACTGTTTTCAGAGAAAATGGCATAGCCTAGCGAAATATTTTACAGATATCTTATCTTTAATCAGATCTTTGAAACAGGATTTATTCTCACTAACGCAACTCATTAGAGAACAAATGGGTTCTCTTATACTGGAAGAAGGCGTAATTACGAATCCACAGGAGGTGAGTGCTAAAGAGACTTTGTTGATGTCGGTGGAATCGGAATGTAAAAGTGATATACTCCAAAACAAGCAAAAGAAAACCAAGATGGATTCTGGTGTCGCACTAGAAATTCAAGGCCGGAAGTTAAGAGCCAGTGAAGTCAGGTTGAGTAACAAAAACGGCATTGAAGTCTTCATCACGATGTTGGGGGGGGGGGGGTGGCCCGATCACATTGAGAAGAGAAAAGGTACATCCTGACCAACTAATTATAATCTGGAAAGCGTTTAGGAAGGATTTCGAATTTTCCTTTTTCATAGAAGGTTGGATATGGAATCCGGACTAAGAAATGACATTTGACTTTAAAAAGCAAAGTGTAAGGTCTGGACTGTATCAAGTGACTTGTCCCCAGTGTAATATGTGCACAGAAAATGAAGCAGTCTAGAAGTGTTTTTAAATTTTGACAAGAAGGATTGATAAGTTTTGATTTTTCTTTTGTTCAACTTGTGAGTAATTAAATATGTAATTACTAATAATGAATAGACATGTGATTTAAAAAGAACAAGGGTGATTTTAAAGAAGAGGCTGGACTATTTGTTGAAAAGGTGGACACTATAATTGTTTGGTAATTTGGTAGATTTCTTTTCTTTTCTTTTCTTTTTAATGTTATTTTGGAGAAACTGTTTAGGCCGAGATAGATAAGTTACTAAGTGGTATTATTGGTAATTTGTTAAAAACAAAAGTCTGAATTTTATGTGTTTATTCCAGTGCCTTAAATAGGGTTAAGATAAATTAGATAAAAATGGTGTTGAGATGGTTTTGAAATTTCATTTTCTATATACTTATGGGTATTGAAGAAAATGTTTAGATTCATATTGCTGGTATTAGTTTACTAAAAAAAACCCTTTTCTTAGTAATGACAGAAAGGTTGGTGAAATACATGGAGATTTAATATTTGCAGGTAGAAGGATTTGGATTTTTTCTTAATAGGAAGTAGAACTATAATTGATATATATGTAACGTTTGCTTTCTTTCTTCTTCCCCACTCTGTAATTGCCCCTCCCCTCTTTTACATATTTCTGGCATTACTTTTCTCTTTGTAGTTAAAACAAATAAAAATTATAAACAAACAAACAAACAAAAAACTAATCTATTCCCTAGCAGTATCTCTTCCACTTTCCCCTTCTGAACCAGTGCAACACCTTCACCCTGTTCATAGATGAATAAAAGCAAATTTCCAACTAGTTTTATCTCTTCCCAGAACTCCTTCTGGAATGACTGCCACTTGCCTGCATTAGCCATGCCATACATGCCCTATTGCTTGCTTAAATCTAGCCTCACACCTCCCTCATAATTTCCAGACTAGCTGTGGCAAATTCTTGAACATTAAAAATGCAATTCTTTTCTGACACATTCATCTCCCTCCCCCCAGTATCCTTTCTCTCAAATTGTTCATATCATGCCTGACAGGTAGTATATTTCTTTAGTTTGTTTTTTTACTTAATGCTGTACACAGAGTTGTCAAACTAATTTTATGAGGGCCAGATCTGACATAAATGTCACTTTGTTGAGCCCCGCAATGCATGCCATAAAATGTGATTAATTTAATGTTTATAATGCTGTAAATCTCATATAGCCTTTCAATAGCAGGGATTAGGTTATTCATAAATGTAAGGAAATAAATAAATAAAAACAGATGTCAGAGATATAAACTTTACAAAAGTAGTTTCAGATGTCTAATAGCAATAGCGGGTGAAAGACAATAGCAGGCTTGATTGGATTAGGTATGATATGCAGAGGGGTAGTAGGCATGAAGATACTAGCATTGGTAATGAGACAGGAAACCTAGTTCTCAATTCTATCCAGGAGGATTCAGTCCAGGAGGATGCAAAGAATAAAAAGACATAAATCTGACATTAGAAATCACAACATTCAGCTGCTGACTTAAGAGTAGTAGACCTAAGAGGAATTACAACAGGAGCTTAGAAAGAGAGACTGCTGATCTGCAATGGATAATGAAGCTCAAAACAATTACATCCTCCAGGTCTGAACTGAGACCTAGGCCGTTTTCGCACTCACGTTTTACTGGCACCACGACCATCCTGACGCCGGCGAATCTGCATGGCTTTCGCACCAGAAGCTCCGGCGCTCCCAGAAGCGCCGGCTACTTCCGTCGCTAAGCCAGCGCAAACGGAAATCGCAAAGATGCAGGAAAACGTTTGCGCTGGCTTAGCGACGGAAAGCGCCGGCGCTTCTGTTGCGAAATCCATGCAGATTCGCCGGCGTCAGGAGGGTCGTGGCGCCAGTAAAACGTGAGTGCGAAAACACCCCTAGTTTTCCTGTCTCATTACCAATGTGTGCTATTATCATTTGACATCTGAAATCACTCCACTCTCCAAATTATAAGGACCAATCCAAATGTTCTAATTCCTAACCAGGGTCTTTTTTTGAATAAAATAAATCCAGATAGGAACAGAGAAATTCAATATTTTTTAAAAATATATTTTCATAATAAGCCAAAATAGCTTCCTCAATGTGCTTGTCAGAAGAATCCATCCACCTGCCCACTCAACCACCCTCCTTATGAAGAAGTGTGCTTTCCAGGACTTTTTTTGTAACAGGAACTCCTTTACATATTCGTTTAGTTTATTTGATTTATATCCCGCCCTCCCCGCCAAAGCAGGCTCAGCATGGCTCACAATACATAACAGAGTAACAATAAGAACAGTTAAATGAAACATTAGATTAAAACTGTTGTGTCTTGCGTTTCGCCCCCGGAAAGTATAGCACAGTGCACCTGCGGGCAGCAACCGGAAGGGACAAACGCAGCTGCCTATGATGATCAGTGGTGGGAAGTTTAGCTGGTCAGGATTGGACCTAACCAGAAAGAGGGTTGTTCCGGGTAATGTATATAAGAGGGGACTCGGCCCCGCTATTGCTTTCTTGTGATGTACTCGCCAATAAAGTATGTGGTGTTCTAATCGTCTACAAGTCCAGTGCATTACAAAAACAATTACTTTTTTTAAAAAATTTGATGCTAATTTCCATACAATTTTTAAGGATGGCATTCAGTGATCTTGAACATCCATTTAGGCCATACAGCCCTGATGTAGCCAATCCTTCAAGAGCTTACAGGGCTCTTATTACAGGGCCTACTGTAAGATCCAGGAGGACTGGCTATATCAGGGGTGTGTGGTCTAATATACAAAGTAGGTACTGCAACAAAAAAAGTCCTGGTGTTTTCCTACAAAAGCTTATTCCTGGAATAAAACGTTGTTGGTCTTACAGTTGCTATGGTCTCCAACTTTGTTTTTTTTTTCTCTCTCTTTCCTCCTCCATCTTCCTCCCCAAAAGAGGAGGAGCAGCCCCAGAGAAGGAAGCAGAAGCTCTGTGTGTGTGTGAGTGAGTGAGAGAGAGAGAGAGAGAGAGAGAGAGAGAGAGGCTTGTCTTTGTACCTCTCCAGCATGAAACAGGAAGCAGCCACAGAGTGCTCTCTTTCTCTGAGAGAGAGGTGGGGAGGGAAGCAAGAAGCAGGAACCAAAGAGCCACTGAGGGAGCTAGGGAAAAAGCAAGCTACCATGCAGCTGCAGCAGCAGCCCTGGAAACAGAAGCAAGAGAAGGAAGTTGCTAAGGGGCCAGATCTGAGCCCTGGGTGGGATGGATGTGCCCCATAGGCCGCATGTTTGACACCCCTTCATACAGTCTCATTAGTATTCCTGTCTCTGTGGTACATTGACCTCCAAAGGAAAAACCAGGTCCATAACTATGAGCTAATAATAAGATAATCACACCTAGTGCAAACAATGGTTTGCAAACTTGCTTCAGGGTACTAGCAATCACAAACCACCATTTGTCATGTCATGATGTCATGTCAAACTTCCTGTTGGTGTGATTCTGAACTGAACAATGTGGCGGCCACAAGCATGGCCACCTTCAAGAGGGGGTTAGATAAAAATATGGAGCAGAGGTCCATCAGTGGCTATTAGCCACAGTGTGTATGTGTGTGTGTATATATATATATATATTTGGCCGCTGTGTGACACAGAATGTTGGACTGGATGGGCCATTGGCCTGATCTAACATGGCTTCTCTTATGTTCTTATGTTCTTAACAATGTTCACCTTTGTTCTTTGCCAAAACAACAATTCTGAATAAAGCAAGTCAGAAAGAACTATTCAACACAGAAAGACCATATTAATGAACCAGGGAAAACACAACATTGTTCTAAAAGCAGTGTAACTCAGCTCACCTATAACCTGACATTTAACTAACCTCTTACTGCTAAGAATTCTCATACTGCTTTAGCCCCTTTCATAATTAATACAGCCAACATATTATTTTTTATATTTTGATCCAGTCAGTTTTGCTTATGAAAATCAAAAGGTCCACTTTGAATTTTCACATTATAAAATATGCACCACCAAATTATATAACCTGAAAGATTGCAGACCAGGTCCAAAGTACACAGGGTGATAGTCATCTTATTTTGTTTACTTCCCTAGTTTGATGCCACCTGTTCAGCAGCTGATGGAGGTGCTAATAAGCAATGATCTACAGTCACTCACCACATGATATCTTAAGAACAGTTTTTTTTTCACAGAAATGCACAAGTGATGGCAATAATTATAACAAAAATTATAGTAAAAAAAATTTGTATGAACACAGAATATATATCTTGCTCAAAATGACAATACTATTTACAAACATGAGACAGAATATCATTCAGCCACCAAATAAGAACATTTTTAAAAATCAAAGCTACTGTAACAAGCATGCATCAAGAATGAATATTCTGTTTAGCTTTAAAATAAGACACACAACATTTTTATTAAAAATGGATGACATCAGAAAGGCATTAGAAATTACTCGATTCAATAAGAGACATATTCTATCCTGCTTTATAAAATCTTTAGGAGGGTCACTAGATGGCACTATCTATTAGGCAGAATATGTAACAATTCCTTACTTTCAATCTCAGAACAGTTCAGTAAAGTTCATCTGAAAGCATGATCATGCATATATTTGTGGCATCTCTTTTTGTACTGTCATTTTTATACAAAGATCCCATATACCAACATCTACTGCTGGGACTTACTACCTTCAACATTCCTATCATTTCAATTTTTTTCCAGGTAACATAGAAGAACTTTGTTGAAGAAAGTATACATCAACTACACAACAACTAGACAGCAAAAAAATCAAAGGACATTAGCGCCAAAGTTCTCAGATAACAAAAATGTGAAATTACAGATAATAATGTAACATTAAAATTAGCCTTTATACGAAATGGCTGGCGGATGGCCAGTGTAATATTCTTATTTGAACAGCAGCACCAGCAACACACAGGCTTTTCCATTAAAATTTGTCCTCCGAGGTAAACACAGTTAATATTTTGATGACAAAATTGTTAAATCTATGAACAAATATAGTTTGTTGAAAGAAAGGTATTGTTTCATCTAGAACATCTGAGAATATCAGTATGTATTTAAGCAATGTACTTTGAACTTTAAAAACAAAACAAAAAAACCAAATCCTTCTAATAAGGATTCTCCTAAGGAAAATTTGTGAGAGGTTATGGGTTCTCCTAACACTGAGAAGTGGTTGAAAAGATAGGAAACAAAACTTCTGGATAAATATATCCAGGGCTTTTTTTCTTGGGGAACACAGTGGGACAGAGTTCTGGAACCTCTTTATGGAAACAAAATTATCAAAAAATATTTAAAAGTTCATGAGGGGCACCAGTACGTTTCTCCTTCATTTCTCTTGAGAAATCGGCACCTCTTTTTCCAGGGAAAAAAACCCCTGAATATGTCTTTTCCACAATGGAGATGAAAATATAAACACGGTACCTGAAAGAATCCTGTCGGGAGGGAGCATCTTCCCCTTCTCTAGTCCCTTTTTCTAATAATGTTCCCCCTTCTCTCCTTTTACCACCATCCTTTATCAATCAGTCTTCCCCCTCTCTCTCCCATCACCCCTTCTCAGGTAATAATCTCTAACCTCCCCTTTCTCCACCTCCCCTCTATTCCTCCCACCCTTTCTCAATCCCATTTTCCCCACACCACCTTTCTCTCTCCTCCCCCCCCCCTTCTCTTTCCACCATGGGAGCTGCAGCAGCTATCCTTTTAAATTTTTCCCCAGTTTCTACAGCTCAGACTTCAAGGACAAGAAATGCCAGAGGCAGGGGAGGGGAAGAAAGTTTTCACTCCAACTTGCCTGTCTCCAGCACTGCTTCTTCCTGTAGTCTGACCAATCAGAAGCAGGAGGGAGGGACAGCTGAGCTGATGGCTACAGAGACAAGGGTGAGAAGGAGCCTCCTCACCCACTTGCAAACCTGGCTCAGCTATCCTTTTAAAACTTACCCACTGGCTTCTAATATGCCAGACTGCAGGAAGAAATGGTACTGGACACAGGTGAATGGGAGTGAAAAATCCTCACTACCCCACCCCCTGGCTGAGGCATTGCTTCTCCCCACAATTTGGCCAGAAAGTTTTGAAATGATAGCTGGCTATGGAGCCTTGAAAATGGATGAGGAGGCTCCATCTCATCCCAACCTCTGTAGCTGCCAGCTTAGCTGCCCTTCTAAAACTTTCCTGCCAGTTTCTGACCAGCTAAGCTTGGGGAGAAGCTACGCTGGAGCTATGGGGGGGGGGGGAAGGATTCCTCTCATGTAGCTGCCTCTTAAGTGCTGCTTTTCCACATCCTCTTCCCTACCTCCACTTTAGCACATCTACATCTGAAGGGGGGGGGTAACTCCCCACCTTTTTAGCAGGCAGCTTTTTCCAGCAACCTTGGAGGGTTCCCAAGTTTTGAGGGGAGGGGGAATCTCTTCTCTCCATGTGGGCTCAATCAGCGGATATAAGTACCGTATTTTTCGCACCATAACACGCACTTTCCCCCCCCCAAAAAAAAAGTGGGGGGAAAAGTGTGTGCATCTTATGGAGCGAAGGTACCATACGTACCTTCCTGGGGGGGGGGGGTGATCCGCAGCGTCCGTCCCAGCACTTTCCGCGCCTGTCTGCCTGGCTCCAGCTCTGACGCTTACAGCAAGCGCCAGGATCGCTCCCTCCGCCCTCCAATCCCGGCGCTTGCTTTAAGCATCAGCGCTGAAGCCATGCAAACAGGCAGGGAGAAAGCACGCTGCCCCCTCCACAGCCGGCGCTTGCGAAGCGCTGGGTTTACGGAGGGGGTGGGTGCTTCCTCTATTCCTGTCTGCCTGGCTTCAGTTGGCTATAAGCAGAAGCTGAAGCCAGGAACAGAGGAATCACCCCCCCTCCGCAAACGCAGTGCTTCCCAAAGTGCTGCGTTTGCAGAGGGGGGGGGGTGCTTCCTCTATTCCTGTCTGCCTGGCTTCAGTTGCTGCTCATAGCAAGGGCTGGGATCCCAGCCCTTGCTATAAGCAAAAGCTGAAGCCAGGAACAGAGGAATCACCCCCCCCCCCTCCGCAAACACAGCGCTTCCCGAAGCGCTGCGTTTGCGGAGGGGGGGTGCGTCCTCTATTCCAGTCTGCCTGGCTTCAGTTGCTGCTCATAGCAAGGGCTGGGATCCCAGCCCTTGCTATAAGCAGAAGCTGAAGCCAGAAACAGAGGAATCACCCTCCCCCTCCGCAAACGCAGCGCTTCCCGAAGCGCTGCGTTTGCGGAGGGGGGGGGTGCTTCCTCTATTCCTGTCTGCCTGGCTTCAGTTGCTGCTGGGATCCCAGCCCTTGCTATAAGCAGAAGCTGAAGCCAGGAACAGAGCAATCACCCCCCCCCCTCCGCAAACGCAGCGCTTCCCGAAGTGCTGGGTTTGCGGAGGGGGCAGCATGCTTTTTCTGTGCCTCCGTGCCTGGCTGGTAGACAAGCGGCGAGATCGCTCCCTCCGCCCCACCGCAAACCCAGCACTTCGCAGGGAGTGATCTCGCTGCTTGTCTCCCAGCCAGGCACGCAGGCGCGGGGGAAGCACGCCAGTGCCTGGCTGGGAGACAAGTGGCGAGATCGCTCCCTGTGAAGTGCTGGGTTTGCGGTGGGGGCAGAGGGAGCGATCTCACCCTTGTCTGCCAGCCAGGCCCCTGCGTCTAATGGTTCGGAGCGTCCAATGGACCGAAAAATACGGTATCTGCAGTGAGCCCCCACGTGGCTATCAGAATATATGATGATATGAACTAAGCAGGAAGGAATTAATCCATTTTAACAGTTACATGTGTGATTTTTTTTTCCAGAACCACACCTAAAAACGTCAACAGCCTGAGCAAGTATACAGGTGGGCTGAATACCACAGCTCTCTAAAACAAAAATGTAATTAACACATGGAAGACTTTTGGAAGGTCAATGCAGAAAAAGGAACTCATGCAATTAATTAGCACAAATGAAATAACCATTCATACATTTTTATGTCCTGCCAATCTTTGTGCAACATTACATACAGAGCTATGAAAAGGAATTCTGCATATGAAACACAGCTCTCCAAATTCATACTTACATTATTGCATTCACCGAGGAAATACAATGCAAATCCATCAGCATTTGTAGCTGCCAAAGCAATAACAAAAGTATCATTCATTATCAAGAATCAAACGTGCTCATTTGTTAATCTCTTAACTAGCATAAGTATAAATTCTCAGTATTAATTTCATATGTAAAACATGAAAAATATGTAAAATGATACAAAACTATTCCATTGACAGATTGTATACATTTGGAACTAGAGATGATTTTGAAATGTAATTTCATCAGCTCTCAATTGAATCAGTCTCGCAGTTCTCGAACGTTTCTCCTTAAACTGAATTCCATTGCACAAGATTTCCATTGAGCTGTCTAGCTACAGTTTTTTAAAACTCTCATTCTCATCTCTTGTGTAACTGCAGAAAACAAAGACACTATAGGGGGAAAAAACCTTACCTGTTAGGGAGAAGAAACTATACACTTTCACAATTTATTGGCCTTGGTAAATGCTACCCCTTACAATTTCCCTAAGATTCAGGAAACCTTAAAGAAACCTTAAAGCATTTGTCTTGCAAAGAGCTGTCATAAACTGAAAGATCACACAAGTGTCTTCATGTAGCATTCTGTCAGGAATGCCCACAACTGCATTCCCAGTAGATATTCTGACACACTGAGCTTTGGGTAAATTCTTGAATCTCTGCTGGAATCTCTAGGAATGATTTCAGAGTTACCAGATCACACTTGAGCAATCTTGTAATTTAATAGAGATCTGACAAATACACTCCCAATGCTACTTTAATATTCCCTAACCCTTACAAAAGTTACAGGAGTGCATTTACTGAGGTCACTATATTGTAAGATTGCATAGCACTCAGACTTCTCTGCAGATACTGGTAAAAAAAATGGTTTGTAAATTTTGACAGAAAACCTTGGGATCAAATCCTAAACTGGATGGAAAAATGGGAATCCATTCATTCTTATTTGTAACATAAATTAAAATGTATTTAATCTAATTTCATTGGGTTTATGTTTTAAAAAAATCTGTAAATCTTTGTAGGTGTAATCAGGTGACTGTTCAAATCTACACTGGCAACAATAGGCAATTGGACTGTGCTGATCTTGTTTTGTGGGATGCAATAATCAAATAGCTCTCTGAACTGAAATTCGAATTCAAATTGAAAAATATAATGGAACTTGAAATAGTTGGAGAAAAGAACTTCCAATTGCAACAGAGAACACTTTTACTATACAAAGGAGTATAGGGGAGGGACGGTGGCTCAGTGGTAGAGCATCTGCTTGGGAAGCAGAAGGTCCCAGGTTCAATCCCTGGCATCTCCAAAAAAGGATCCAGGCAAATAAATGTGGAAAACCTCAGCTTGAGACCCTGGAGAGCCGCTGCCAGTCTGAGAAGACAATACTGACTTTGATGGACCAAGTGTCTGACTCAGTATAAGGCAGCTTCATATGTTCATGTTCATATATAGCCCTAATCTCACATCTATATTACCAATCCCCAAATAATCTGCCTACAGATGATATTCTTTATGCCCTCATTTTTGGCAGTACAGAATATCTGTAATATTTGTGGGGGAAGGTAAATTATTTGAAAATCTGAATTATATGAGCCAATGTTATTTAATTGCACAGGTTCCCATAGAAATAGGGTTGCACTTTATTATTCTTGTTTATCAAGTGGTCACCTCTCCAGTCACGCATTGATTATTGTGCGTGCACAGGTCTTCCACAGAGAGATTCTGAAGCTCAAAAACCCTAGATGGTGATCCTTCCCTCTTCCTCCATGTTGCTTTCCCACTTTTTCCAATGTAAAAGGAAAGGACCCATCAGTTCCCCTCTGCCCCCTTTGGAGATAGCTGGTCTTCCTTATCATAGTCCGTTATGGGGCAGGAGAGAAGAATGCGTTTTCATCATTGTGGTAGCTGCGCAGTCCCACATGAGAGAGTAGTGAGTTCACTTACCAAATCTTGGAAGGTGGGTGTGAGCTCTAAGTTGAATAATATTTGGAGTACCACCTTTCCAATGCTGCATCTTTCATGGCATCAGTGTCTGTGTAATAGTGTTTGATGAAAGTGCAAATGGAGGATGAGGTCACCATCTTGCTTACCTCTTCTTCTAGATGTCCTTGTTGGATTGCTGCCAAGGTTGATTGTGCCTCAGTGGAATGTGTATAGAGGCATAATGGACAGTTAATTTGTACAAGCTAATCTTGTAATCAGATGCAGGGGACAATCCATCTGGGAATGGATGGTACACAAAATGTATGGCCTGATTTAGAGCCTGAATATGAGATGAACAGGTTGCATTTTCTGTAAGCCTTGATTCTGTCCAGGTAAAATAGCAATGTGCTACTGATGTCCAAAGTGTGGAAAGTATGCTCAGTCTTGTTTTGTCACTGTGGAAAGCATGCTGGCAGGCTGGTATCCATCTGTGGTCTAGTAGTTAAGAGTGTTAGATTAGAATCTAAGAGAGTCAGGTTTAAATCCCCAATGTGTCATGGAAGCTCCTGGGTGACATTGGACTAATCACATGCTGTCAATCTAACTTACCCCACTGGTTGGTTGGAAGGATAAAATGGTAAGGAAAATGATGTAAGCAACTCTGGATCCCAATAGAACAGAAAACCAGGGTATAAATGAATCAAATAAAGGCTTACTTTTCTGCCTCCATTGTGTCTGCTAGTTCACATCCAGCCCATATTAGACAATTGTTCCAGCAGACCTTTGGCTAATACTTTTATTTTCAGTGCCTATTGGTTTACCAAATTTTTCTCTCTGGAATATTCCTAGGTACTGGGAGAAGATTAAGATAACTTAATTAATGATAGATAACTCACTTAATGATAGATAACTCACTTAATGATAGATAACTCACTGAAAGTGTCAAGACAGTGTGCGTTTGCAATAAAAAAGGCCAATGCCATGCTGGGAATTATTAGGAAGGGAATTGAAAACAAATCAGCCAGTATCATAATGCCCCTGTATAAATCGATGGTGCGGTCTCATTTGGAGTACTGTGTGCAGTTCTGGTCGCCGCACCTCAAAAAGGATATTATAGCTTTAGAGAAGGTGCAGAGAAGGGCAAGAGAAGGGTAACTAGAATGATTAAAGGGCTGGAGCACTTTCCCTATGAAGAAAGGTTGAAACGCTTGGGACTCTTTAGCTTGGAGAAACGTCGACTGCGGGGTGACATGATAGAGGTTTACAAGATAATGCATGGAATGGAGAAAGTAGAGAAAGAAGTACTTTTCTCCCTTTCTCACAATACAAGAACTCGTGGACATTCGATGAAATTGCTGAGCAGACAGGTTAAGACGGATAAAAGGAAGTACTTCTTCACCCAAAGGGTGATTAACATGTGGAATTCACTGCCACAGGAGGTGGTGGCGGCCACAAGTATAGCCACCTTCAAGAGGGGTTTAGATAAAAATATGGAGCACAGGTCCATCAGTGGCTATTAGCCACAGTGTATGTGTGTATATAACATTTTTTGCCACTGTGTGACACAGAGTGTTGGACTTGATGGGCCGTTAGCCTGATCCAACATGGCTTCTCTTATGTTCTTATGTTCTTAAGATTTTAACAGATTTAATCTGTTTTAATTATGAACTTTATGGTTCAGTTATATTTTTTTTAATGTTGTGAGCCATGCCGAACCATGCATCGTGGGAATCAGGTGGCATATAAATCTAAAAAATAAATAAAATATGTTAAATTAAAAATAAATAAATCTGGGTTAAATTCTGAAACTATCTTGAACCGGAATTCAAGGGATGGCCATAAAAGTCCCCTTTTCAAAAATTTTGAAGAAGTCAATGAAGTCCAGGCTGTTCATGATGTTCCTCCACGAACAGCCTGGACTTCATTGACCTAACTCTCATATTGGTACCAAGAATACGGTTTTCATACAGAGAAGTCTAAGTGAGCAAGTGGCCACAGATCTGAAAGGTATGCCCACAGTAAGAGAGTCCACTGGGAATAGAGTACAGACTAATGGAAACTGGTTTAACAAGCCTTTAAGAAACACATTGGATTCCCGTTGGGCAAAGGTTTGTTTTCCCTTGATGTATGTATGGAAGCATGCTATGGCCAACAGGTGTACTTTGACCAACCACCCTGTGGACTAAGTGTGGGAGGTAGTCAAAAATTTGAACAAGAGAGCATGATCCTGGTGCTCTGTTTCTGGTAGGCCTATGATGAAAAGTGCTTCCATTCTGCAGAGTATGAGCACCACATTGAAGGCTTTTTAACATTTAGCAGTACCTGTTTCACGGGTTCTGGGAAAACAACTGTAAGGGAATGAATGAGCCATGCTGTCAAATGCAGGTTGTATGATATGTTCAGGTGCAGGAATGGGCACTGCCACAGAAAGTTGTGGTAGGGTGGGAGGATGTGATATTTCCTTTGAAACATCTTGAGCAATGTGGGAAACCATGCTTGACTAAATCAGAACAGAGATATTACTATGGCTGTCATTTTTCTCTGGTCTCATCTTGCACAGCATTCATGCAATCAACAGGAGCAGGAGGAAGGCATAATACATGCCCCCTCTCTACTGATTTGGAAGGTGTCTCCCAGTGTAGGGTTGCCAGGAACAAAACAAAGCACATTTCTTGTTTGCCTTTGTGTGCCTATTGTTGGGAAACTGGGAGGAGGAAATAATCATTCACTTCCCATTCATGAGGCACTAAGGAAGTATGATCAAGGAAGTGTGTGATGTGCTTGCTGCTTCCTGCTATGTGCACCACATGGATTGTGAATCCATGAAGGTTGCACCATTTCCACATTTCGGATGTCAGGAGCCACAAGGCTGATGAGTCTGTGCCACCTTGTTTGTTTATATAGAACATTGCTATTATCTGTTAGGACCTGAATATTCTTCCTCCTTGGGTGGGACTGAAGGGCAGACAGTGCTAAGTAGACAGCCTAGGCATTTATTTCTCACAAGTAGACCAAACACTGCTGGCTAAAAGTTACTCTCCATAATTACCACAGCCTGCAAGGCATCTGTAGTAAGGGTGGCCAGTAGGACAGGGAGTATATGACATGTCTTGAGGACATTCAGTTTTCTGGATTGGGGTTACAGAGGCTGTCAAAGACCCTTAGGAATCAAAGCTGCAGGGTGTACACATGTAGTCTGGTGTATGGGACTGCTGCTGTGGTGGATGCCACTAGCCCCAGAAGTCTTTGAAAAATGTTGTGGATTGGAACCAGAAATGACTGCAATGAAATACCCCTAAACCTATAGCTAGGATTCTGTCTGGGGGCAGAAAGGCCTTCATTGGGAATGAATCTACTAGACTACCCTTTGGGTAGATTCCAATCTGGACTTTTTGAAATTAACTTGTAACCAGAGCTTGTAAACCAGAGTGAAATGGTTGTGGCTGGGCTGTGGGTCACACAATCTGCCACAAGCTTGGCAGAGAAGATCTGGTGCTTGGAGAGCTTTGATGTCTCTATTGCCAGGAGCTTGATGAGTCTGAATGACAGTGTTTCCAGATATGGAGCGATGCTACCCCACAGGAACAGTTAGCATCTGGCTATTATGCACTGGTAATTGGCAATCTTGAAACTCAAGGTGAAGGAAGCTTAAATCTTTCAGCCTACTCTATCAAGCTTGCAGCCTTTTCTGTCAACAGGTGCTGAGCACTGCATGCCTTTGCTTCTTCCCAGAATGGAGTCTACCACTATGGCACTGGCAATGGGATGCTGGAATAGAAAAGGATCTATATATGAGCCTGCCTTTGGCGGGGGAGGGCGGGATACAAAAATAAATTATTATTATTATTATTATTATTATTATTATTATTATTATTATTATTATTATTATTATTATTATTATTATTATTATTATTATTATTATTATACTGGTTATCAATTCTGTTGGCTGACTGTGGCATAGAGGCAGGCTTGAACCATGGCCCTACAGTTACTTCTAACAGTCCTGCTACAACAGAAAAGGTGATTGGACAAGTGGTGTTGGAATGTATCACCTTGAAAATCAGATCTGTGGCCCTCTGAGGAGGTACAGGATATGTCAATTTTTAGTGAACACCATATGGGCAGTTTACTCACTCTAGAGCATAAAGTCCAGGAGAATAAATGGATGGCTCTGGAAACTGGCCACAGGGTACAGTTCTGGGGTAAAATCAAAGTTCTGTTCATTATATGGCAAATGATCACTCACAATAGGATTGAAAGTCCAGTCTTGGTGCCAACAGAGAATCAGGATGCCCTCTGGACATTATTGGGGGTCTTTTATGGCATTAGTTGAATCAGGACTGAGAGGAGCATATGAATCCCAGTTTTGGTCCTAATAGTATGCAATGTACAGAAACTCTAAACAGGATCTCAGGGAAGAAACAGGAAGGTCAGATTCAACTGATGTGTCAAATCCAATTACTGAGACAACAAAGGATGACAACAGGATAGTCCAGAATCAATCAGTCTGCTTTCCAATACTGATGGAACTGACATCCGAGATCGAAAGAAAGCCTTACAAAATTACCTGTTTGTATGCCATTGGTAAGTGTTTGGTGATGAATTTGAGAAGTAAAGGAGCTGTGGGCTTATGATCAGAGGAAGACGAGGACCTGAATTCTTTGGACAACACTTTTTCTGCATGCTTGTTATGTGCTTTTTAAGGGGAGACTCTCAAGTTCTTCTGCTAGGAGATGATTTTGTGTCATGGTCAGAGCCAAGGGTTCTGAAACCAGTCTCAGATCAATCAGAGCCAATGACAATCAGACCCACATCCCTGGATTCAGTCTTGACATTGGATGACTGTCAGGAGCAGTGCCAAACAAAGTTTTCCCCTCAACAGCGGCTTTCACAAGCAATGTACTGTCAAGTCTCACTTTAGAAGAAGAAGAAGATATTGGATTTATATCCCGCCCTTCACTCCGAAGAGTCTCAGAGCGGCTCACAATCTCCTTTACCTTCCTCCCCCACAACAGACACCCTGTGAGGTGGGTGGGGCTAAGAGAGCTCTTACAGCAGCTGCCCTTTCAAGGACAACCTCTGCCAGGGCTATGGCTAACCCAAGGCCATTCCAGCAGGTGCAAGTGGAAGAGTGGGGAATCAAACCCGGTTCTCCCAGATAAGAGTCCACACACTTAACCACTACACCAAACTGGCTTTAGGAGTTAACTTCTGCATCCCAGGCACATTAAGATATCCTGATCTTCATCAAGGCATGGCACAGGTATGGTTGCCCATATAGGGGAAAGACAGGTTGATTACCTGTAACTGTAGATCTTCAAGTGGTCATCTGTGCATTCACACTCATATGATATAGCGCCTGCGCCGATCCCCCGAACCGGTACCTAAAAAGCCCGGGATTTTTTCACACTCGGCACCAGTGAGCATGCGCAGGCATCCCAGTACGCATGCTCACCGGAGCCAGCGCAAGGATCCCACCAGTTCCTTCTTGACCGCTGCAAGCCCCTAACATAGGGAGACCATCAGCAGTGGGGAAGGAGGGCGGGTAGTGTGAATGCAAAGATGACCACTCAAAGATCTACAGTTACAGGTAAGCAACCTGTCTATCTTCTTCATGGTCTCTGTGCTTCACACTCATGGGAGATTAGCAAGCAAGACATACCTGGAGACAGGAAAACGGTCAACCAGAAGAGACAGCTTGCAGCACCGCAGCTCCCAGAAGAGTCCTCTGCTGAACATGCACATCCAGAGTGTAGTGCTTCATGAAAGCATGCGGAGAGGACCAGGTGGCAGCCTTGCACACGTCTGTCAGGGAAAAGCCTTTCAGGAATGCCACTAACGTCGCCATCGCTCTAGTAGAGTGTCCACGAATGGGCCCAGGCAACAGCTTCTTTGCCAGCAGGTAGCACAGTTTGATGGTCTCAGTGAGCCACTTCGAAAGCCGCTGAGATGAAATTCTGGAGCCCAACTTAGGAGCAGCATAAGAAACAAAAAGATGCTGGTCCTGACAGAAACTCTTAGAGCGACTCAAATAAAACAATAACGCACGCTTAACGTCCAAAGCGTGCCACCGACATTCCTCATCCGAGGAAGGCATGGGATAAAACGTGGGTAGCCAAACATCCAACTTAAGGTGAAACTGAGAAACCACCTTGGGAAGAAAAGAAACATCAGGAGCCAACGACACTCCAGACTCCTGTAAAACTAAATATGGGTAGTCACAACGCATAGCAATGAGCTCCCCTACACGGCGTGCAGATGTGATTGCTACCAAAAAAGCAGTCTTCCAAGACAGAAGCTGTAGCAAACATGTTGCCATTGGCTCGAAGGGACGCCAAGTCAACCAGTTCAACACTAAACTCAAATCCCACAGCTGTGGGGTTGACCTTGACGGGGGATGCAATCTGAGCAGACCCTTTAGAAATCTCTTAGAATGAGGGTGCGCAAAACCTGAATGCCCCTCCATGGACTCGTGGTATGCTGATATTGCTGATAAATAAACTTTAACAGAAGAAAAGGAAAGTCCAGCTTTCACCAGCGATAACAGAAAATCAAAAATCACCGACAGCCCCACCCGTTGGGGTGAGACTGCATTGTCAGCCAAAAACTGAAGAAACTTTCCCCACTTCCCATCATAGGAAGCACAGGTAGACAACTTCCTACTATTTAGGAAGATGTGTTGGACTCTGCTGGAGAACTCACAAGGTCTATGAACCACGCCATCAGCTTCAGATGAGGCACGTTGTGATGGAAAACGTGACCGTCCTGGGCTGACAGAGGGTCCGGTTCCGCCGGAAACTAATACCCCCCCCCCTCGCTAGTTGAAGCAAGATCGGGAACCAGTTCTTCCGAGGCCACCATGGTGTCACTAGGATGCAGCGTGGCCTTTCTCTTGCAATTTTGTTGACAACTCTTGTCAGCAGCAGCAGAGGCGGGAACAGGTATAGGAACCAGTTGTTCCATGGGAACATCAGGCTGTCTCCCAATGATTCTGGATCCATGCCTCCCTGGAACAGAACAGAGGACACTTCCGATTGCTGGCTGTGGCAAACACATCCAACTGAGGATACCCCCAGAGCTGAAACAAAGGTTGAAGGAAGCGCCACTGTATCTCCCACTCGTGCGGAGATGCTGCTCCCTCTGCTCAATGAGTCCGCCTGCAGACTGAGCACCCCTGGAAGGTGTACAGCTTTTACGCAGATGTCATGCTCCAGGCACGCCATCCACAGTTCTAGTGCTAGAGCACAGAGCCGTCGAGAGACTGTCCCGCCCTGCCTATTGGCATAACAAACGGCTGTAGTATTGTCCGTCAACAGGGCCACCGCCTTCCTCGACACCATGGGACGGAAAGACCGAAGGGCAAAATGAATTGCCAACAGTTCCAGATAGTTTATGTGGCAATGAGTCAATTGCAGAGGCCAAGGGCCCCCCACACACAGAGAGTCCATGTGAGCACGCCAGCACCACAGAGACACATTTGTGGTAATCATCACTGTTGTTACAGGTAGGTGGAAGGGAGCTCCCTGACAGATGTTATCTCTGGATTTCCACCATTGCAGGGACCGGAAGTTCGAGGGTGGGATTGTGAACCTCTTCTGAGGTGAGTCCCGTAAAGGTCGAAAATGCCTGAGAAACCACAGTTGAAGACCTCTCATTCTCAATTTTGCAAACAGCAGCACGCTTGTAGTCGCTGACATCAGCCCTAGCATCCGCTGTAGCTGCTGTGCCATGCCCCATTTCCGACTCTGGAAAAGATGTACAAGATTGATAATGTCCATCGCTCTCTGCTGAGGCAGAAAAACACGGTGGAGACTTGTGTCCAGCAAGGCCCCTATAAACTGAACTGTCCATGATGGTGTAAGATGAGACTTTGTCATGCTGACCTGCAGACCTAAGGTGTGAAGAAGATGAAGACTAGTTGTGATATGGCCGGATAGACGTTCTTCCGACTCTGCCACAAGGAGCCAGTCATCGATATATGGAAAGATGACTATACCTTGAAGTTGGAGATATGTGGCTACAACACTCATCATCTTGGTGAACACCCATGGTGCGGTGCACAGGCCAAATGGAAGGGCTTTGTACTGGAAGTGGTTGGAGCCTATGGCAAAACGAAGGAAATGCCTGTACGCCGGGTGGATGCTGACGTGGAAGTAGGCATCCTTGAGATCCAATGTTGCCATCCAATCCCCTTGGTTGATGAGAGAAAGGATTGTTTGCAGAGTGGACATTCTGAATTTCTGGTACACGATAAACTTGTTCAGAATCCGAAGGTCCATAATTGGTCTCAATCCCCCATCCCATTTGGGAACCAGGAAATAATGAGAGTAGAACCCCCCCCATTCTGGCACCTACTGGAACTGGTTCTATGGCTTGTTTGTGCAAGAGGTTGCTCACCTCCACCAGCAGAGGTGGGGAAGGGGGTGTGGTGACAATCACTGACTGAGTCGGAACCTGAACGAAGTCTGTCTTATATCCTTCTGCTATGATGGAAAGAGCCCACCTGTCTGTGGAGATGGACTCCCAAGCCGGCAGGTATTGACAAAGACGAATGAGTGATGAAGGAGGGGTGGCAATGTGTGCTACTGAAAAGTCAAAGGCCCTGCTTTTGTGGGTGAGCACCCTTAGATTTGCCAGTGGTTTGGGATGCTGAAGCAAACCTGTTTTTATTGTTTCCCTTATAGGGAGACCTGCTCTCTGGTTGGGAAGAGCGAGGTCTCCACAGTTGGTTGGGGGAGAATTTTTGGTAGGGCCTCTTGGGCCAAGATTTATGCCACTGCTTAGGCTTCCTGCCCTAGAGGAGGCTGGGACACCCAGGTTTCTTGAGGTCTTTATACTTTTGTCCATCTCTTGGAGGACACTGTCGGTGGTGGGACTGAAAAGACTTTCACCTTCAAAAGGCAGGTCTTCAACAAAGGCCCTGGTGTCAGGCTGAAGAGCTGTGGATCTTAGCCAAGACTGACGACGTAGGGAGACAGCAGAAGTGATGGTTTTTGCCGATACATCCACCATGTGCTTTGCTACAGCCAGTTGTTGCTTGGCCACAGCAAAGCCCTCCTTTTGCAGCTTCCTAAACGAAGATCTCTTCTCCTCGCTCAGGAAGGACAAAAGGGGTGTGAGCTGCTCCCAAATGGAGTATTGGTAGCGAGCAATGCATGCGGCATAATTGGAGACCTTCACTCCCAATGCTCCTGCTGAATAAAATTTCCTGCCCGCATTATCCAACTTCTTGCCCTCTTTGTTGGGTGTGGAAGAATGGGTCTTGTGCGCCTTGGATGATGAGGAGATCACCACCGAGTTGGGCTTGGGGCGGGAGAACAAAAACTCAGCACCAGCCTCCTGGATCCGATACATATGGTCCAGTCTCCAGGAAGAAATAGGTGTACATGCCGGTTTCGCCCAAGGCTCCTTCACTGCCTGCAGGATAACTTTTGTTACAGGCAGGGTCACATCTGTCGATGCATCCCTCTGCATAATATCGAAGACCCATAAGACTTCAGATCTTCCAATGGAGATATGGGAAGATCCTCAGCAATATGCAACTCTGGTGAAGGTTCCACAGCTCTGTCAGGGTCATCGGTACTGACCTCGGAATCCGATGACGAGGAGTCTCTTCTCACAGAGTGCTCAGAGAGTATCGGAGTTGAAGCTCGCTCCGGTGACCGCAGAGATACCGATGATCTCATCTGCACTTCCTCCACCCTCTCTTTACGTCTCTCAGGAGGGACTGACACCGAAGCTGACACTTGATGCTTTGACTGATGCAAGATTCTCCAGAGTTGAGAGGCTTCCAACCGCTGATCCCATTCGGGGAAGTCATGTGGAGGGTACCACTGGTATGGCGGGTATGGGTAACCGTAGGAGCAAGGCCACTGACGTTGATCCCACGGCTGAAGTGGCGGGAAACGACGAACCATAGCAGCTGGTTCTAGCTCTCTCCTTTCCATAGTTGGTGCAAAAGGAGCCAGGGGTTTGTTCGGTACTGAAGTCTCGATCTCCGATATCGAACCACTGTCGCTCCGACGATGCGATCCCGAAGAGTGGGTGCGCTGGGTCAGGTCTATCTCCTGCCCCGATCCCGACAGGTGGATCGGCTGTGAACCTCTGCTTCTCGACACCGAAGGACTCCTTGGACGTGGAGACGCCATGATCTTCCGGGGTAGAGCAGCTTGTGTCAATGGCGAAGCATCCCGAGAAGGAGTGCGGGAAAGTCTATTCTTTTGCTTCTCCTTCGACTTAGACTTCTTCGGGAGGGACGATCAGGTCCCTGAATCGTCCTGACGTTTCTTGGCCGGAGTCACCACTAACCCTTCAGAGGGTCGTTTTGTGGGTCAGCCTCGCTTGGTCAGCATATCGGTCCGCACCGGTGATGATGGATCGGCCGATGTAACCGTAGGGGCTGGGGTGGCTTTCCCCATCGATACCGACGGGCCCGTTGCCATTTTCGGCGGACAAAGAGCCAATTCCACAAGTGCTGCCGACAGTGTCGCCGCCCAGTTTTTATGGGTTTGCTTAGAAAAGCTCAAGCAATGCAGGCACGAATCAACTCGGCGTCCCTCGCCCAGGCACAGTAATCAGAGGGAGTGATCGTCAGGAGGTGCAATCTTGCTACCACACTTGCAGCAACGTTTAAAATCCCCCCCAATGCCTTTCCATAGGCACCGGAACCCACACAGAACTATTTCTGAGGGGATGGGGGGAAAACAACAACAGTCTTTTTAAAAAAAAACAACAATAACTATCTATAACTATTTAACTATCTAACTACTAATTAAGAAAACAACGAACGGGCTATATAACAAGAAGAAAAATCCGAATTATTACAGTACTGACCGGAGCAATTGAAAGGAGGTCCTCTCAGCACGGCAGTCAAAAAGGAACTGGCAGGATCCTCGCGCTAGCTCTGGTGAGCATGCGTACTGGGACGCCTGCGCATGCTCACTGGTGCCGAGCACGAAAAAATCCCGGTTTTTTTTAGGTACCGATTCGAGGGATCAGCGCAGGCGCTATATTCCATGAGTGTGAAGCACAGAGACCATGAAGAAGATCTTTCACCCCACAAGACATGCATTTTTTTTAAGAGAGCTTTTGAGGCCATGTAATTTAAGGCTGGTTGTAAGATTTGGTCCATCTTGTAAGATTTGGTCTACCAAAAGCAGAAGAAAGGCCGGAAGGCTGCAATTTGCCTCAAATGAAGCTTCAAATAAAAGAACCTCTCTCCATGGCAGCAGAGAGAAAACTGAAAGAAAGCTGCTCTGCCCCTCCTTTTATGATGGAAATGGCAGGACAGTAGTATGAAGGTGGGGAAAGAACTTCCTTTGGAGTTTTTGACCTTCAAAATCTCTCTGTGGCTGGCCTGCACATGTGCAGTAACCCCGTGGGACTGAGCAGGTACCAAAACATCGAATATGCATTATCAAAATGATGGTAGTACTGTGACTAAACCGATTTAATCAACAACTGACATGCAGTATCTAATCTCCTCCCCTAAAAATTATGAATTGGCATAGCCAGCATCAAAGAAGTGTTTACATGTGGGGTGGAAAATTTTCCAGTGGTTTCCCCCCAAAAGATTATTTCATAAAAAAAAAACAATGAACAGCCATCACTGGCAATATTGTACTAGGTAAGCTTGGGAATTTCAAAGTTGTAATTCATGTTTTTCAGATGATTATCCCAAGGAATAGTGTGAGTAGGGTTGCCAGAGGAGACAGGGGACTTTTGTGCACACGCAAAGCACGCGACGCAATGACGTCACCTGGAAGTGATGTCATCGCGCTGGTGACACTTTACGTGACCGCTCTAGGCCTTTCCGAGAAAACTGTATGGTTTTCCCGGATGCTCTGGCCATTTGGGAGGGAAAACTCTGGTACCTATTGTCCCATAGAGAGTTCCCTCCCAAATGGCTAGAGTGTCCAGGAAAACCATAGAGTTTTCCCAGAAACGCCTAGGGGGGCCGGCGTGTAACATCATCAGCGCGATGACATCACTTCTGAGTGACATCATTGCACCGACGACATACAGAGAGGTTCCCCCCGCTGGCCCAATGTGGGCTGGCCAGTTGGGAACCTCCCGGGCAAAAGAATCCCTGCCTGGACTGGGGACTTGGCAGCCCTAGGTGTGAGATAGTACAGGTATCTTTTACTCATTTATAAATCAGGGGTGGGGGTTGAACCATAAATACTCATAATAATGAAGCTTTTTTAAAAAGCAACTTATTCAACTGATTAGCTATGGAGATATAGCTAAAAAATTTATTTGTTTCTCTTAGACTGTAGAAAGGATATTGCAATCATCAATTTGATACAGAACTAGCAAGCACTCAGTGACTTCCATGGGTAATAGTTAAGTTCTGCTGAAACATGTGTGAACCATGACCACAGCTCATCAATCACAGTTCTCATGGTATGCTAAACTATACTGCTATGCTGAGTCTTGTAATACCTTAAGGACTAACACAATTTTATTCCAGACTAAGTTTTCAAAAACTAAAGACTATTTGTTCAGAAACTAGTGTCTGAATAAGTGGCTCCCATCCACAAATAACTAGGCTGGAATAAAATTCTAGCAAGGTGCCAGAAGATTCTTTTATAATTTTTGCAGTAAGAGCTAACTTTATGGAAAATGAGCTCATTAATTCACATGCATTTTTCTAATGTAATGAAGTAGCATGAACTTCAATTTATAGTGGAGAAAGCTGAAGCATATTTATTTAACTTCTGTCATTAATGATGATGATGATGATGATGATGATGCTCTAAACAATGTTTAAAAAACAATGCACAGATTTTAACTAAAGGACACCCAAAATAGTCTCTTACCCATTTGAATAATACTACTCAATTCATATAGAAGCAGATGGTTGTTCCCGCCTATGTCCAACCTCTGCTCTATATAGCTGTTCAGTTCATAGACCACTCCTTGCATATCAGTATCCTGGTACTATTGAAAACAAACACAGGTTTTAGAATATAAATTAATACAAAAGGCATATATATTAGTGCTTGTGATTAAAATAAGCTATTAACTAAGATGGAGAAAATGAGAATTCAACAGACAGGGAACACAGCTAAGACAAAGAAAAAAAGAGTTGCTAAAATGCAAGCAATCAAGATAAAAGACTACTAAGGAGTCAATCAGCATTTATTTACTAATTGCATTGATGACCAACAACAGAAGTGAAAATGTGCTAACACATATAATGCTAAACTGGGAGATTTTGCTAGGTATCGTTAGGCAGTCTTGTGTGTGGAACAACTATAAAAGGAAAATAATTTTATAATAGAAAATATAGATGTTTTGCAACTGAATTGCACACTAATCTGTAGCATCTAAGGACTGTACTAAATATGAATACATATTAATTTTTCCATTTTGTTTTTATGCTTGAATTTCCTCAGATTTCCTTTGCTCTGTTGTTCAAAGTTTAATCTCACATACTTTAAGACACTTGAAAACATCTGAAAACATTTCCACCTGCTAGTGGAGATGGCTGTAGATTGGGAAATCTTTAAAAATATAAAACAGAAGTCTAGTGGCACATTAAAGACTAATAAAATTTATTCCAGCATAACATTTCTAAATCAGACCTCACTTCCTTAGATAGATATGGAGTAAAGAATGCAACTAAGAATACATACAGGGTGCTTATAAAATTGTATTCGGTGCCCTTCATAATTAGATATCAGCCCTTCCTTCATTGAATGGTTTTGGATTAAAAACCAGTCTATGGGAGATCTAAACAGCCATCTGATTTTTCCCTGGTCTCATGGACCATGGACACTGAGGAAAACATTATTCTTTTTAAGTTTCATAGGTGCACACATCTACAACCCCCAGATTTAGGGATCCAGAGAAAAAATACCTGAAAAAATACAAAAGAGAAACTAATAAGATAATGGAATGAAATCCCTATAAAACTACCCTTCTGTATGCTATAAAACATATATACTAGCTTTTAGTATACAAATAGCCAGGGCTTTTTTTGTAGCAGGAACTCCTTTGCATATTAGGCCACACACACCCTGATGTAGCCAATCCTCCTAGAGCTTACAATAAGCCTTGTACTAATAGCTCCGTAAGCTCTTGGAGGATTGGCTACATCAGAGGTGTGTGGCCTAATATGCAAAGGAGTTCCTGCTACAAAAAAGCCCAGCAAATAGCTAATTTTAAAGGGTGTTCCATTTTTTTGTTTGTATATACCTATGGTACTGAAAGGCACAACTGCGTACTTTTACACTGTTGAAAAAAATAGAAGCCTCTTTGTGTTCAAAATCTTTTATTTTTACTTCTTAAATAATTTGGCAAAGAGTGGCTTTTGAAGGAGTTAGTGCTATTTTCTTACTGTTTTTTTATGCTGCAACACAAGCATGTACCTTTTCCAGGATCTCCAATTTTCTGACCTGCTGAAGTGCACACCCAAAGGACAAAATCCCTCAAGTAATTCAAATACCTGAGGGAAAGATATACAACAGGGCAATCCTAAACACAGCAACATCCTTCTAAATCTATTCACTTCAAGGGACTTTGAAGAAAATAATCTAATTAGGACTGTACTGATCAGCACAAATTCAGGATGCAAAATATTAAACTGCTGGCTTAATATTTAATAATCTGAATATGTAAACAAAAAAACCCCACAAAATGTCTTTATATTAGTTATTTGTGGTTTAGAGTAAGGACAAAACTCTGAAAATGAAGATCCCAAAATATTTCAGCATGTAAAATGAAATTAGGAGTGCATGTAGCTCTTGACAGCAGAACGAAGAATTAAAAGCAATGTTTTAAAACTGAGATTTTTAAATTAACAAAAATAATGATTTCATTTAATGTCTTATAAATTAGAGTGATAGAAGTACATTATAGCTTGATATTAAGAACTTTAGATAAATTTTAAGATAACGTAGCAGAAGTCTTCAACAATGGTATTATCATACAGGGCATTCAGAAACAGATCATGACATTTTAAAAAATATTACCCAGATTTTCTTCACATAGTTCTTTTACTATAGGTGTGGGCCTCTTCTCCAAGCCTTTAACCAGAACTCATAAAAAGTAAGTTGGCAAATTTGTTCTAAATAAAATTATCTAGTCAAATTTTCTGATCAGTCTTCCTCTAGACAAGCACTGTAGAACCCTACAGCATCACCTTGGCCAATTAAGGCTACTAATTAAGTTTCTGGCCAGCAACGCAAGCAGAAAGAAAGATACAGGCCAACACCACTTCTGGACTGGGATAGGAACCCACAGAAACAACTCTTCACTGACATTTGCAGCAGCACTGCCACCATATAAGTTCATCTCCAAGGAAAGGAATATGCAGAAAAGGTTTGCGTACTAAATTGACCCACATAAAAGTCAAGGGATGAGGAGTTGGCCTTTTTGCAAGTTACTACAATTTTACCTCATTTTAGCATTACTTCCCTAGAGCAGGGGTCCCCAACTCCCAGTCCATAGACTGGTCCCAGTCCGTGGCCTGTTAGCAACTGGGCCATGGAGAGAGGCAGAGGCATTGCACCACCCATTTTGCCCACCTGGGACCCAGGCAGACAAAAGAGGCTATGCAGACTCGCTCTGAGGCAAGAGCAAGACAGAGCAGCCCCGCAGCCTTTTCCACCCACCTGGGACCCGGGTAGATGAAAGAAGCAGCACGGCCTTGCTCCAAAGCACCACCTCTTTCATCTGCCCAGGGCCTGGGAAGACAGAAGGGGCAGCATTGCAGCGACTTTAACCTTCCCCTCATTTAAAGACTCCAATGGAGGGGCAGCCTGGGCCGGGGAGGCAGCCTGTGGTAACAAAAATCCCAGCACCCACCACCACACAGGTCCATGGAAAAATTGTCTTCCATTAAATTGGTCCCTGGTACCAAAAAGATTGGGAGCCACTGCCCTAGAGTATTACTGAGTGGCCCTTTGTACACACATTCTCTCTCACCTAACTACCCTATGAATTGTAACCTTGTGGAATTCGCAAATGACTGGTAAGAAACCACCAGCTTTGTCTACGATTTAGAAGCAGACAGGCATTGAGGAGAAAGTTAAAAATATAATTACATACAATATAAACCCATTAAGAAACATAATGAACACAGTTATGTACAATATGCACCCCTTGCACTCTTTGACACACAACAGCAAGTTTGTTACTACAGTGTGCATATACGGTAAGTCTTCAAATGGGTGGATACTGGGGTGAGGTGGGGATGTGAGCGAGAACACACTGCTAAAAGAGCTGTTAGTTCTCCACAAACATATACATGCTGTAATCCATGATATGCCTTCAAAATGGGATTAAAAGAAGCATAAAATTCTATAATTTATCTTCATATATTTGAAAGAAGTGAAAACAGATATTTTGTCTTGAGTCCCGTTTATACTACAATACTTGAACTGCTTTTATTGTAGGCTCTTTAAAAATTATTTCACAAAAGGGTTAAGACCTATAGTTCTCAGAATTCCTCAGAGTAGTTGTAATATATCAAGATTTGTAAGAAACATGCTCTTAGAGAGACATGGTCCTTCTCAAAAGTAAGAGCCTTGGTTCTTGGTGAATGGTAATATTTTATTGCAATCCTGCAGAGGCAATAATTTGAGCACTTAAGTGGATATCCCACAGAGGCGCAGTAATTATTTTGTTATTAGTAGTCTGTTTTGGTTGAATAAAGCTAAAATACAGAAAATGTGACATTGGTATTTGGTGGCTCAATTCATAAAGTTGTATCTCAATTTTTACTATGTCAGGTAGCAAGCACATTGGTAGAAACAACAACCTGCCAAAGGCTTACAGTAAATATCTGTTGTTGGGTGGCCAGTCAGCTGCAGTCCTGCAAAATCTGGCTGAAGAATTAGAGGCTAAGAAGGAGCAGGTTGAAGCTGAACCCATCACAGACAGAGGTCCTGTGGCTGGGAGGAACAGGACTGGAGCTGGAGTGCAGACTACCAACCCTTGATGGGACACCATTGACACCGGCATCATCTGTCAGGAGCCTGGGAATGATACTGGAGGCACATGTCATGCAGACTGCCCAAGTAGCCTTTTTCCATCTTTGTCAGGCCCAGCAACTGGCTATCTTCCTGTTCTGTTCAGACCTAGCCACAGTGATCCATGCAATGGTCACCTCTAGGCAGGCCTGTAGCTACAGTGAGGCCTGGGAGGGGCCAGGCCCATCCTTTCAAACTCCCCTTCCATCTGTATGGCCCCTCCATCAGAGGGCCCCCAATCTGTTTCTTTGATCACCACTATTCTGAACAAGTAGTAGCCTTGCTGCTGGTCTTTTCGCTTCTTTCACTCCACTTCCCTAACACAGTGGGCACAGCAAAGTGTGTGTAGGGGGAGTCAAGAGGTTTCTGTATCTCTGAGAGAGGGGCACATAAGAATAGAGTGGGGGTGAGCTGAGCTGCTGTGACTGCCCAGGTGAAAGCGGGGTTAGCTTGTGGAACTCAAGGCAGCTTTGAGTGCTAAGAGCCCACGGCTACCAAAATCTGGTGGCCCCCCCAACCAACAAATCCCACCAAACATGAAATTCTGGCTACAGTCCTGCCTCCAGATTAGACTACTGTAACTCGCTCTAAGATGGCCTACCCTTGAAACTGACCAGGAAACTCCAACAGGTCCAGAAGTGGCAGCGCAAGTCCTTTTAGGAACGCCATGGATGGCACATATACAACCTGTGCTGAGCCAGCTATACTCACTTCCAGTTGAGTACCAAGTCAGGTTCAAGGTTTTGGTATTGACCTTTAAGGCCTTGAGGGGTCTGGGACCAACATATCTAATGGTCTGTCTTCTCCACTGTATCCCTGGTATGGTGTTGTGCTCTACCGGTAACAACTTGTGATAATCCCCAGCCCCAAAGAAGTTTGACTGTCCTCAACCAGGGCCAGGGCGTTCTAAGTCCTGTCCCCTACCTAGTGGAACTCTCTGCCAGACAATGTCCAAGTCCTGAAGGATCTTCTACAATTCTACAGGGCCTGTAAGGCAGACATGTTCTAACAGGCTTTCAACAGTAGTTTTTGATGGAGGACAGTGTGGCCTAATATGCAAATGAGCTCCTGCTGGGCTTTTTCTACAAGAAAAAAGCCCTGCTAAAGACAGAAAAAAATGAAAATCATAGTTCCTAGACCAGCATCTTCTGCAGCCTTCCTGTATTGGCAATTTGGAAAAAGTATCTTAGAATCATAGTTAGAAAGGACCTCCAGGTTCATCTGGTCCAATCCCCTGCACAATACCTCCACCCAGGGCTTTTTTTGAGCAGGAACGCACAGAAACACAGTTCTGGCTGGTGTGGTGACAGGGTGTGTGGCCTAATATGCAAATGAGTTCTTGTTGGGCTTTTTATACAAAAAGTCCTGTGTGAAACAATAGTGATGTCAGGGGGTGTGGCCTAATATGAAAAGTAGTTCCTGCCGGACTTTTTCTACCAAAAAAGCCCTGCCTCCCCCCCCCCCACATATATCTTTAGTGACCCTTACTCCATGTCCAGAAGATGGCAAAAAACCTCCAGAATCCCTTGCCAAACTGTCCTGGAGAAAAATTGCTGCCTGACCCCAAAGGGTCAATCAGCATTTCCCTTGGCATGTAAGAAAGGGCCACAAGAACTAAGTACTGATGCAACCCTTCCTGCCCTCCTTCTCATGAACTGCCTAATTCACAGAATCAGCATTGCTGACAGATGGCCATCTAGTCTCTGTTTAAAAATCTCCAAGGAAGGAGAGTCCACCACCTCCTGAGGAAGCCTATTCAACTGAGGAACTGCTCTGTCAGGAAGTTCTTCCTAATGTTTAGCTGGAAAATCTTCTGATCTAATTTCAACCCATTGGTTCTGGTCCAACCTTCTGGGGCAACAGAAAATAATTCTGCACCATCCTCTATAGGACAGTCCTTCAAGAACTTGAAAAAATGATGATCATATCACTTCTCAGTCATCTCCTCTCCAGGCTAAACATACCCAGCTCCTTCAACCTTCCCTCATAGGACTTTATCTCCAGACCCCTCACCATCTTCATTGCCCTCCTCTGGATGCATTCCAGCTTGTCTATATCCTTCTTAAATTGGGGTCCCCAGAACTGAACACAATACTCTAAGTGCAGTCTAACCAGAGCAGAGCAAAGTGACACCACCACTTCATGTGATCTGGACATTATACTTCTTTTGATACAGCCCAAAATCACATTGGTATTTTTAGCTACTGCATCACACTGCTAACTCATGTTCAGTGTTCATTAAGACCCCTAGATACTTTCCACACATACTACTGCCTTGTTTCCCCCATCCTATAATTATGCACTGGATTTTTCCTACCTAAATGCAGAACTTTATGCCCATTAAAATTCATTTT
Organism: Heteronotia binoei; assembly: GCF_032191835.1. Classification (NCBI taxonomy): domain Eukaryota; kingdom Metazoa; phylum Chordata; class Lepidosauria; order Squamata; family Gekkonidae; genus Heteronotia; species Heteronotia binoei. The sequence continues at coordinate 147,299,907 of NC_083223.1, forward strand.
ATTAGTTTCAGCCCAGTTTTCCAGCCTGTCAAGATCATCCTTCATCCTGTCTCTCTCTTCTGCTGTATTTTCAACCCCTCCCGATTTAGTATCATCTGCAAATTCAATAAGCATTCCCTCTATTCTATCATCCAAATCATTTATAAAGATGCTGAACAAAACAGATCCCAGGACAGATCCTTGAGGCACTTATAGTATATATTCTATACTGTTTATTGACTTCTTCCAGTTCTGCTTTCTGGACCAGTGTTTAATATTATAAGTAAACCATAATGCTTGAGACCCTAAAATGTATTAGTTATACAAATAAATATGTTCGCCTGTTTTTGTTACAATTTGTAATTTTTATGAAGGGTAAAACATAGATTACTGTTTATTATAAATGTAATTACAAAATGTTGCTATTACTCTAATATATTTGCGCCAACAGTTCTAACTATACAGGTTGGAATCAAATATTTTCTTTTTATGGTATTTCTGGCAGAAACACACATCCAACCTTCAACTAAAAAAGAACACAGCTTTTGTATGTAATATTTATGGTTAAAGATGTCTCCTGCTTCAAAGATTCCAAGCCCTGTTTCACAATAGGTGAAAGAAGGCTCAAAATGTCATCCATCTGGCAAAACAAAAGATAATAATTCATCCCTGTGGCTTTCCATGCAAGGTAAGGATGGCCACCACCTGGAGAGCAGTGGAAGTAGAAGCCTCCTATCCAGGGCCCCGTGGCTCATCAGTGAGCTGTAAATTTCTCACCTGCACTTAAAATGTGCAGATGATTGGATGTATTCTCCCAAGTGCCTTTCTTTGGAAAGGGAACTACAGAAATAATAACGACTTGGAAGGAAACTTATGTTGTTGTCCCTATTTGCCTTCTTTACTTAGATGAGATGCCCTCTGTATCAGTGAATAAAATGAGGGTCCCTGCAGGGAGAAAAATAGAATTTTAATCAGTGCACAGCAATTATCAAGATCTTCCATTTTTTTAAAAAATGAGAAAGCAACCGGGGGAGGGTCCAGAATGGGGCCATAAGGAAGGGCTTTAAAACTTTCCTTCAAAGCCATTATCCATATTTCTCTCTCTCTCTCGCACACACACACACACTAGTTGCCCTGCATTAACGTAGGTTTAGGCCCAACATGATGGTTGAAAGTAGGGTTGCCAAGTCCGATTCAAGAAATCGCTGGGGACTTTGGGGGTGGAGCCAGGAGACTTTGGGGGTGGAGCCAGGAGACTTTGGGGGCGGAGCCAGGAGCAAGGGTGTGACAAGCATAATTGACCTCCAAAGGGAGTTCTGGCCATCACATTTCAAGGGACTGCACATCTTTTCAATGCCTTCCTTCCATAGGAAATAATGAAGGATCGGGGCACCTTCTTTGGGGGCTCATAGAATTGGACCCCCTAGTCCAATCTTTTTGAAACTTAGGGAGTATTTTGGGGAGAGCCACTGGATACTATACTGAAAATTTGGTACCTCTACCTCAAAAAACAGGGCCCCCAGAGCCCCAGATACCCGTGGATAAATTCTCCATTATTTTCTATGGGAATAAATCTCCATAGGGAATAATAGAGTTCCCAGCAGACATTTCCCTCCCCTCCCCCCCGCTTTCTAATTACCCTGAAGCGGGGGGAGGGCCTCCAAACCGGGGGATCCCCTGCCCCCACCTGGGGATTGGCAGCCCTACTTAGCCTCTCATATACACATATATGAACTAGGGTTGCCAAGTCCAATTCAAGAAATATCTGGGGACTTTGGGGGTGGAGCCAGGAGACTTTGGGGGTGGAGCCAGGAGACATTAGGGGTGGAGCCAAGATCAAGGCTGTGACAAAGATAATTGAACTCCAAAGGGAGTTCTGGCCATCACATTTAAAGGGACAGCACACCTTTTCAATTCCTTCCTTCCATAGGAAATAATGAAGGATAGGGGCACCTTCTTTTGGGGCTCATAGAATTGGACCCCCTGGTCCAATCTTTTTGAAACTTGGGGGGTATTTTGGGGATAGGCACTAGATGCTATATTGAAAATTTGGTGACTCTACCCCAAAAACAGCCCCCCCCAGAGCCCCAGATATCTGCAGATCAATTCTCCATAATTTTCTGTGGGAATAAATCTCCATAGGAAATAACAGAGTTCCCAGCAGACATTTCCCTCCCCTCCCCTCCGCTTTCTGACGACCCTGAAACGGGAGGAGGGCCTCCAAATCAGTGGATCCCCTGCCCCCACCTGGGGATTGGCAATCCTAGCACAGACACCAGCACAGCCCTACTGACCTGCCTCCTCTCGCCATGCATCTCTGACTGGTGCAAACAAACTGACCCAATTTTGAATTGCTTTGCCAGATCAGCCCTTCTCTTCTTCCTCCCAAAGGGAAGCGGCACTGAGAAGTGTGTCTGCAAGGCAGGGGGGAAGAGGGAGCATTTCCTTCCTTCCTTCTTAGGGAAAACCTCCACCCAACAGTTCTTTGGAAAGGGAAACGTGTGCTGGGACTGAATTCTAGGGAGACTGTTGAAATTCCTTTCCCAAAGCCTCGGACTGATGCAGCTCATGTGGGCAATTCCTTGAACGTTCTCCCCTCCTGTCTTTCATCTTTAGTTCACAAAATGTAGGGGGGGGGGGGAGGGAGAGAAAACGGAGCTGACAGAAAGAGAGAGAAAGAGGGCAGGTGGAGAATCTCACCCAATGCGGTTTTGCAGAAAGGCCCGGGAATTATCTTGCGTGCATCCGCACTCGCACACACACAGACACCGGCTCCACCAAATGAAACCACTGACAGCCCTGAGCCCAGGTCCCTTTTGCCCTCAAATCTGCTGTTGCAAGACTGGAAGGGATTCATCTGCCGCTGCCCGCTCTTACTGCCGTGAGTCCTGGCCTGCCCTTCCCCCTCACCTTAGAGGACTGGAGGGAAGCAACAGGCCCCGCCGCCGCTGCCCGCTCTTACTGCCTGACTCCTGGCCTGCCCCCTCCCCTTCTCTGATTGACCTCAGAGGGGAGGGGACAGGGGAGGGGAGCGGAGCAGGCTGACGCCGCCGCTGTGCGCCGCTGCCGCCTCTTCTAGCCAGGCCTTCAACTTGCTGCTGCTCTCAAGACGGGCTCAGCAGCCTCTGACCGACCCGGACTCGCGGCCTTTGCGCCGTTCGCCCCCTTCCCTCCCCCGCTTTTGTTTTTTGGGACAGCGGGAGAAGGGGGTGCTAACCCGGGGCCCCCCCGCCAGGGCGGGAGGGTTGGGACCCCTAGTTGAAAGAGCTGGCATCATTTCTTATACAGGGTGGAGCTGGGAACAATGCTGCTTCCCTCTCAGTGTAAGCAGTCTCAAGAGAGTGAAAGCTCAACCTTCTTTGGTGTTTCTCTGAGAGGATCTGAAAAATCCCCTCTGTCTAGCTAAATCATCTTCTTCGCTATGCTTTAGGACTTATTTAACAATTTTTATTTATATCTAACTATGCAACTATTTATCTTCTGCTGAGTTAGAAGAAAACTGGGAAACTGAGGTGAGACACATCTAGAAGCATTTACTAATCTTTTTTTTTTGTTTTGCATTCTACCTCCTAAACATCACAAACCCTTCAGACAGTAAAGTTCCTACAATTTAACTCAGGCTCTAAAACCATGACAGTTTTGCTTTAATTTTCCTAATGTCATGATATACAACCACCAGCTCACATGCTAAATGACAGCATGCTAAACCATTTTTCTCAGCAAAATATCACCCCAAATCAAGCATACTTTCGAGCTAGGACAGGACAAAGTATAGCTCTGTGACATTTAATCACAGCAACCAGTGTTGTTTTGGCCTTCCTCTCAGTGAGATTCAGCAGCAATAGCTGGTGTTGTGCAGAGTCACAAAACTGCTGTTCTGTGCACTCAGACCGTGAGGTGAGTGTGGAGTGCTGCTGGATATGGTAACCAGAAAAAATCCCAAAGGAAAAAAGCCCAAAGAAAAAAAACCACAGACATAAATGCTCACAGGAAAAACGCCCATATGCGGAAATGCCCACATGGAAAAAAGCCCATACTGAAAGAAGCCCCCATGGAAAAATATGTAAAGCACCACAGATGTTTATAATTGTGGATAACCATTAATAATATTTTGCTGTTATTTTAGGATTAAAATAAATCATATTTGCATGCAACAAAAAGTGACCATTTTGTTATTTTTATATTGTTATTTTAGGATTAAAATATGTCATATTCACATGCAACTAGAAGTGACCATTTTGTTATTATTGAACTGTATTAAGAAGGAAAAACAATAATAACAGAAATTAAATAAATATATTTAAATAAAATTAAATACTATAACTTTATTAATTTACAATTAGTCAAACTTTTTAATGTTAATACATTGTGGTACACCCAGTGACCACAACAAAAGACTATCTAACCCTAATAGTAAAAGCAACAATATTTAACAACAACAATATAATTCTTCATTGCAAATTAGCCAGTCTCTTTAAGCAACTAAGTTTATCTTTCACCTGCTCATATTGCTGCACAGAAGTGGCAACCATGTCATGTAGTGCCTCATATTTCCTCTTTTTCACCTCTAGGCGACCTGCCTGTGCATTAGCCAATGTTAGTTTGTGACAAGCCAGGTCCCTCTGCAGTCCATCCAATAGAGACCACACATTGGGATGACTGAAATGGAACAAGGAATTAAGAGTATTGTGAAATCCCTCACAACAGTCTTTGGTGACCATTCCAGGGCTGCATTATGATGATTCCATATTCTTATAGGAAACTGAGGATCTCTACCTGCTGCACCCTCAATATATGTCGAAAAGCACTGTAGCTGCCTTCATCTGGAAATGCGGCAGCAAGCTCATCAGTTCTCACATCATGCAGCAAGAGATTTCAGTGTAATTTTTATGTTCATATTAGTTTCATATTCAGTTTTCAAGCCCACACTGTTGATCTACCTAATGAGACTCTGACACAGGTGAAAATAACACCCTTCGACTTCAGCATGTGGAAAGGCGATCCTCACTGCATTCATACAAGCCTTCTCAAAATCCACTAAAGCCTTTTGAGGTGACAGATCAATAGCTTCATTATTTCAAACATTCTATTATAGGTGTCCATATTCTTTTTTTGTAGTAAAATGTAAGTAGGTCGCAGATATGAATTACCCACCCTGGTATGCCATGTGTACAGTTGGTAAAACATATTTGGCACTTTATCAAAGGTGCCATCTCCATAGATGGTATCTTTGTTTAATTCAAGCATAAGATCTCTATCACCTAAAACCAGAATTCTGTCTGGATTTTTCCACACCGGAATCATGAAGTATCAGTTGCCTATTCTTTTCAGGAATGTCAAAATGTATGGTTTTTGGGTTATGCAAATTACTGCCTGCTCTGTGACAGCTTCTCTTTCTTAAATAGCAGAAGTAGTTAAGGCCTCATAGATCTAAGAAGCTAAGCAGGACTGACTGGCAAGTATCTGGAAGGAAGAAATCAATAAACATAGTTGTAATTAATTAAAAAATGGTATAATGGAGAACTGATCCACGGGTATCTCAGGCTCTGGGGGCATGGCCAGATCTAGAGGGGGGCAGAAGGGGTGGCTTGCCCTGGGTGCCACCTGGGGGGGGTGCCAAATTGGGTGCTTTCCGAGGGGCGGGTGGGGAGAGCAAGCAAGCAGCCCCGCAGATTGGCTGCTTTTGCCACTTCTCTCTTTTGCCACTTCTTTCTCTTGCCTATGCCTCTGATCTGTCTCCCCTCCCCTCCCAGAGAGGCAACAAGAAAGCAGCACGCACAACCTCCCATACTTCTTGGGCACGCAGGCAGGAGCACCAGCGAGCAGAGCACGTGCTGCCACGGCTGAGAAAAAGATCACCTTGTTCTCCTGCACTGCCCCCTTCTTCTGACCTGCTCGTTTTGCTTGGGCCAGAAAAAATAAACAAAGGCTGCCTTCTAACCCAATCAAGTCAGGTGAGGCCAGCATGTATTGTCTGGCAGCAGGGAGGGGGGCAGAAGAATGATGAGAGTGGTAAAAGACTTGCAAGTATTCTTCAAGCCAGCAGCTGGGTCTTTTTCCTTTTTCCCTTTCTCGCGCCCCTCCCCCTTCTGTCTCTATGTTTGCAAAGAAAAGTTGGAGCCTAGTCCTATTTTACTCATGAGTATTCTTCAAGCCCGGAAGGGGGACTGTTTCTTTCTTCCCTTCCCCCCGCCACCCCCCGTTTGCAAAGAAAAGTTGGAGCCCAACTGCAACTAAGATCCACAAAGTTTTCTTCAAGGTATGAGCTTTCCTGTGCCTTGCTACTCTCTCTGTGTTTGTGTGTTCTGTTGTGCTTGTTTTGCTGTTCTCCCAGACACAAGTGGGTCTGCCTCTCCTCCCTCTTCCCCTAGCCTTGCTACTGAGCCTTTTTGTGAGTGCAAAGCAAGCCAGGTGGAGAGTGTCCAGACCAAGTTCATCCAGCATATTTTGTTTTATAGACTGGGGATTCTGAATTTAAGCCTCCCAAATAGACTCATACATGGTTGTCTGTACATGGTTGTCTCTCTATTATTGTGCTGCCTCTTAGGAGTTGTAACTATTTTTTGAGGAAGATTATACTTTAGTATTGTAGACTCCCCACTCCAGGCAGCATGGGGACATCAGCAACAAAGTATTGCAAATGTGCTAATGTTCTAAGCATGTTTGTATTTAAAGTAAAAAAGGGTGAGCATGTTTTCATGGGGGCTCTTTTCCTGTGAGCATTTATGTCTGTGGTTTTTTTTCTTTGGGCTTTTTTCGTACAACCGCTGGATACATGCATACTGCCACCACCTGTCTGACAAACAGAAGCTGTGACTAATGCCTCCTGCACAAGTTGACTCAGCCTTGTAGATAGGGAAACGGGGGCTACCAGAGAAGCAGTGGCGCTATTCTTGAAATAGGAGATTATAAATGCTGCCTTCAACCACATGACACAATTCAGCTTGACTGGCTGGAGAACAGGAAGCCTTAACACACACACACCAACCCTTGAAAGAGAGAACATAAAAGAAAGACAGGTTGCTTACCTGTAACTGTAGATCTTTGAGTGGTCATCTGTGCATTCACACCCATGGGGATAGAGCGCCTGCGACGATCCCCGAATCGGTATCTGAAAAGCCCGGGATTTTTCTGCGCTCGGCGCCAATGGGCATGCACAGGCGTCCCAGTACGCAAGCCCACCGGCGCCAGCGCGGGAATCCCGCCAGTTCCTTCCTGACCACTGGAAGCGCCTACTGGAGGGAGACTGTCAGCAGTGGGGAAGGAGGGCGGATAGTGTGAATGCACAGATGACCACTCGAAGATCTACAGTTACAGGTAAGCAACCTGTCTATCTTCTTCATGGTCTCTGTGCTTCACACCCATGGGAGATTAGCAAGCAAAGCATACCTGGAGGCGGGAAGACGGTCAACCGGAAGAGACAGCAAACAGCACCGCAGTTCCCAACCGAGTCCTCTGCTGAGCATGCACGTCCAGCGCGTAGTGCTTCATGAAGGCATGTGGAGAAGACCAGGTAGCAGCCTTGCAGACATCGGAAAGGGACACGCCTCTCAGGAACGCCACCGACGTGGCCATCACTCTTGTGGAGTGTCCACGAACATGCCCAGGTAACGGCTTCCTCGCCAACAAATAACAGAGTTTAATCGTCTCAGTGAGCCATTTTGAGAGCCTCTGAGACGAAATCCTGGAACCTATCTTGGGAGCAGCATGTTGGAACTCAGTCCTAAAATGGCTGACTGACTCCATCTTAGTAATAGTAATGTTGTTTCTGCAATGTCATGCTGAGTCATGCTGCATCATGATCCAGCTGTTACCTGTTACTGAGGTAAGGTGGGATGACCTCACCTGTAATTAGGCTTTGTGCTGACTCACAAAGCTGATGCAACCTTCTGGTAAGGTTGCATGATTGGTACGTGTACTTAGGGAAGCTCAGTGAGCCTGCTCAGTCTGCCTGTAAGGATTGTGGGTACTGTGAGCCTCACTATCTGGGTGGCAGCGAACACTGCTGGTGTTGGATCCTATGCTACTGTGCTTGGATCGTGCTGTGTATACTTACTGCTGTATACTGTTATCTACTGAAGTGTGTACTGATTACTGTGTATGACCTTGGCCTGGCAACGACTCTGAATATTGGATACTATTCTGGTAAATATATCTACCATTGAATACAGCTGTTTCTCTTGTCTATTAATTCCTGTGTTTTGCCTGTCCCTCTCCTTCAGCTCTTCTGCTGCGTGCAAAATTCTCTAACACAGCATACGAAACAAAAAGCTGCTTGTCCTTACGAAAAACCTTTGAACGTTTCAAATAAAACAGCAAAGCACGCTTAACGTCCAGAGCATGCAACCTACGTTCCTCGTCCAAGAAAGGGTTAGGGTAAAAAGTGGGCAACCAAACTTCTAAATTGAGGTGGAACTGAGAGACCACCTTCGGAAAAAAAACTAATGTCCAGAGCCAGGGAAACCCCAGCCTCTCGAAAAACAAGATAAGGACGCATCGCCATGAGCTCCCCAACACGACGTGCTGATGTGATGACAACCAAAAATGCAGTCTTCCATGACAAGAGCTGCAAAGAGCACATGGCCATCGGCTCGAAGGGGCGACGAGTTAGTTTGTCAGCATTAAAGTCAAGTCCCACAACTGTGGGGGTGATCTTGATGGTGGGTGCAGCCTAAACAACCCCTTCAAAAAAATTTTGGACTGAGGGTGTGCGAAAACGGAGTACCCCTCCACCGAATCATGGAAGGCAGATATTGCCGCCAAATAAACTTTGATGAAGGAGAAAACCAGGCCCGCATCCACTAGGGACAACAAAAAATCAAAAATTGCCGACAACCCCACCCTGCTAGGTGAGACCGACGGGTCAACTAAAAACTTAGTAAATCTCCGCCACTTCCTGTCATAGGAAGCGTGGGTGGACGGTTTTCTGCTATTCATAAGGACCTGCTGGACCCTGTCAGAGAACCCTACTGGTCGATGAACCACACTGTCAGCTTCAGATGGGGCACGTTGTGATGGAATACATGCCCGCCCTGAGCTGACAGAAGGTCCGGTTCTGCCGGGAACGGGTAGAAGACCCCCCTCGACAGTTGGAGCAGGATCGAGAACCAGTTCTGGCGAGGCCACCAGGGAGTCACCAGGATGCAGCGTGGTCTCTCCCTTGCTATTTTGTTGACCACCTTCGTCAACAACAGCAGAGGCGGGAACATGTAGATGAACCGACCCTCCCAAGGAAGCAGGAGCCTGTCTCCCAGAGAGGCTGGATCCGCTCCCCCTCTGGAACAGAACATGGGGCATTTTTTGTTCTCGGCCGTGGCGAAGACATCCAGCTGCAGGTACCCCCAAAGCTGGAATACAGGCTTCAGAAAATGCCACTGCAGTTCCCACTCGTGTGGGGAAGCCCCACCCCTGCTGAGGGAGTCTGCCTGAATGTTGAGGACCCCCTGAAGATGTGCTGCCTTCACGAAGATGTCGTACTGGAGACACTCCAACCAGAGATCCATCGCCAATGCGCAGAGCCGACGAGACACTGTCCCTCCCTGCCTATTGATGTAGCACAGGGCAGTGGTATTGTCCGTAAGCAGCACTACAGTCTTCCCTACCACCAAGGGACGGAAACAGCGTAGGGCAAAGTGAACCGCCAGCAGTTCCAGGTAGTTTATGTGGAACTGAGTCAGTTTTGGCAGTCACTGGCTCCCCACACACAGGCCTTCCTTGTGGGCCCAGCAACCCCACAAGGAAGCATCTCTGGTGATAGTCACAGTAAAAGTTGGCAGATGGAAGGGAGCTCCCTGGCAGATGTTGTTCTCTGACTCCCACCACTGTAGCGTCTGAAGAGTCCTGGATGGGATGGTGGACCTCTTTCGAGGTGAGTCTCTGAGTGGACGAAACTGGCGAAGAAACCACAACTGTAGGCCTCTCATTCTCAGTTTCGCGAAAAGTAGCACGCTTGTCGTCGCCATCAACCCCAGCATCTGCTGAAGCTGCTGCACTGTGCCCCACTTTTGCCTCTGAAGCAGTTGTACCAGACCGACAATTTATTTATTTATTTATTTATTACTTTACATTTATATCCCGCCCTCTCCGCAAGCGGACTCAGGGCGACTTACAACATCATAAAAACAATCAATTCAATAAAACATATAAAACCATAATTTACTTATCAATTTTAAAACTATTAGCGCTGTTTCAGTCTAATATAGGCGGTATTGACTTCTGACTATGATCGCCAGCATTCTGTAGGATGTCCGGTGGCAGCCCCTTTTCAATCAACCACAAAAGCCTGTTTAAACAGTTAGGTCTTACAGGCCCTGCGGAACGCCGACAAATCCCGCAGGGCCCTATGTCCTTTGCCCTCTGCGAAGGCAGTTATGCACGATGCTGGTTCGTATCCAGCAAAGCCCCAATGAACTGCACTGTCCTTGACGGAGTAAGGTGAGATTTCTCCAAACTGACCTGCAACCCCAAGGTGTCGAGAAGACGTAGAGTGATGGCAATGTGCGTTGACAAACTTTCCCTAGACTTCGCCACAAGGAGCCAGTCGTCGATGTATGGAAAGACGACAACTCCCTGGAGACGGAGATGGGCAGCCACAACGCTCATCATCTTCGTAAACACCCGAGGTGCAGTGGACAGGCCGAACGGAAGGGCTTTGAACTGGAAGTGCTGGGAACCCACTGCAAACCTGAGGAAACGCCTGAACGCCGGATGGATGCTGACATGGAAATAGGCATCCTTGAGGTCCAGGGTCGCCATCCAGTCCCCTTGGTTGATGAGGGGCAGGATTGTTTGCAGCGTGGACATTCTGAACTTTTGTTACAGAATAAATTTGTTCAGATTCCGAAGATCCATAATTGGACTTAAACCCCCGTCCCTCTTGGGGACCAGGAAGTAGTGAGAGTAAAAACCTCCCGTCCTGGCCTCCATCAGAACTCTCTCTATGGCTTGTTTCTGTAGGAGGTTGTTCACCTCCGCCAGCAGAGTTGGGGAAGGGGGAGTGGTGATCACCACGGATTGGTTCAGAATCTGCACAAACTCTATTTTGTAGCCCTCTTGTATAACGGACAAGGCCCACCTGTCTGAAGAGATCAACTCCCAGGCAGGTAGGAAAGGGCGGAGGCGGATAGATGTTGAAGTAGGGGCGATGACGCGTGCTACAAGAAAGTCAAAGGCCCTGCTTTTGAGGGCGAGCACTCTTGGATTTGCCGGTGGTCTGAGAACCGTAGCGGTTCCTGTTGTTGCCTGAGTATGATGGTCTGTCAGGCTGGGTAGAACGAGGTCGCCATTGATGTTCAGGCAAAAATTTTTGGAAAGGCTTCTTTGCCCACAGTTTGTGCCACAGCTTCACCTTAGGAGCCCTGGAGGTGGCCTGCACACCCAGGCTCCTAGAGGTCTTCAGGCTCTTATTTATTTCCTGCAGTGCACTGTCTGTGGTGGTGCTAAACAGGCCATCTCCCTCGAAGGATGAGTCCTCGACAAAAGCCCTAGTGTCCTGCTGCAGGGCTGTTGATCGTAGCCAGGAGTGCCGACGAATGCACACAGCGGATGTGATTGCCTTTGCCGACACGTCCACCATGTGCTTTGCTGCAGCCAATTGCTGCTTGGCCACAGCAAAGCCTTCTTTCTGCAGCTTCCTGGCAGCAGCCTTTTTGTCCTCACTCAGGGAAGAGAGGAGAGGGGTGAGTTGTTCCCATACGGAGTACTGGTATCTAGCCATGCAAGCTGCATAGTTAAATACCTTTACTCCTAGGGCCCCTGCAAAGTAAACCTTTCTTCCCATGTTGTCCAGCTTCTTTCCCTCCTTGTCGGGTGGGGATGAGTGGATCTTTCGTGCCTTGGAGGAAGAAGAGACGACCACTGAGTTCGGTTTCAGATGGGTGAAAAGGAACTCAGCCCCTGTCTCCTGGACCCTGTACATATGGTCCAGCTTTCTGGATGACACTGGAGTCGAAGATGGTTTCTTCCAGGGCTCCTTCACTGCCTGCAGAATCACTTTGGTGACCAGCAAAGCGATTGCTGTGGATGTGTCCCTTTGCATAATGTCAAAGACATTATCATCCACGACGGGGTGTGGTTGCGACACAGGCAGGGAGAGGGAGGTTGCCATCCTCTTCACTAGGTCGCCATAGGACTTTAGATCCTCCGATGGCGAAATCGGAAGATCCTTGGTCGTCTGGGACCTTGGCGAAGGCTCCAAAGCACCTTCCTGGGTGTCAGCACCGCTCTCAGAGTCCGATGAAGAAGACTCCTGGTGTTCAGAAAGGATCGGCGTCGATTCTTGGATCGGCGAGCGGATCGACGTCGATGGTCGCCGACGAGTCTCAGCCGCTGATGTAGTGCGCCTCTCTGGAGGGATCGATGCTGATGGTCTTTGGGAATGGTGCGACAGACTCGACATGCATGACGCCTCTGACTGTTGATCCCATTCCGCAAACTCCCTCGGTGGATACCACTGATAAGGAGGGTACGGATACGGATAGGAGGGCAGCCATTGACGCTGCTCCCACGATGGTAGCGGTGGGAAACGGCGTGGTGCCATGGAGGGCTCTAGCTCCCGTCTGCCTCTGGGTTCCATCGGGGGAGATGGATCCATCAGCGCCGAAGCCTCCACTTCTGAGATCGACCCGCTCCTACTGCGACACCGCAACCCGGATGACGAGGATCCCTGGGTGAGGTCGATCTACTGCTCGGACATCAAGATACGGTGTTGTTGAGTACTGCCTCTCAATGCCAATGGGCTGTGGCACGGGGACGCCAAGATCTTCCTTGGCGGGGCAGTCGGTGCCAAAACATCGCGTGAGGGCGATGGAGTGCGGGGCCTCTTCCACTTCTCCTTGGCCTTCTTTGGGGTGGATGCTCGGGTCCCTGAGTCATCCCAATGCTTCTTAGCCGGCGTTTCCACTGATCCATTATGGGATTGTTTTGTGGAGGAGCCTCGCTCAATCGGCATTTCGGTCACAACCGGGGTCACATCAGCCGATGTGACCGTTGGGGCCGGAGTGTCTGCCACGGTTGATGCCGACGGGCCCGATGCCGATTTTTGAGGGCGGAGTGCCGATTCGGTTAGAGCCGCCGAAAGCCGCGCCACTATATATATATATATATAACTATCTGTGCCAAGAAAAACAACAAACGGTCTATTTACAACGATAAAGGCAAAAAGACCAATATCTCACCCACCGGGGACACGAAAGGCAAACCTCTCCACGCAGCGGTCAGAAAGGAACTGGCGGGATCCCCGCGCTGGCGCCGGTGGGCATGCGTACTGGGACGCCTGCGCATGCCTATTGGCGCCGAGCGCAGAAAAATCCCGGGCTTTTCAGATACCAATTCGGGGATCGGCGCAGGGGCTCTAACCCCATGGGTGTGAAGCACAGATACTACGAAGAAGATGTATGTGTGTTATGGAGCAATTTCTCTGTCTTCTTTGCTATCAAGCGTTGTGCGCTGCAAATGTAAACTAATAAGAGTGGGGAAAAGAGAGCCAAAGTCAGGGGCAGATGGAGAGGATAGATGCCGGCAAGATTCTGAGGAGGGATCCTGTAGAACTGGAAATGTGGTAGTTCTGAGAGTAAAAGTTTGACTGTAAATCCCCTCCCACCCCAGTGCCCTTATACCCTGTTCACAAAGCCCCTTTCAGGATCAAATATTATTTTCAACCACTGAAAGCACACCCTTAATTCATGCATCAAAAGAAAATTCACTGATGTTGCACAGTGGCCTTTCTCATGCAGCCTCACTCACACGCCAAAATATGCGAACATATGCAGTATGTATGGCCAAACAGAACACCCCCCCTCCACAACTGCCAACAAACCAACACATTTATATTAGGTTTTTTCTTTTTCAGTACTCAAACCAAGAAGTTTGTATAACCCGGGGTAACCAAACTATGGCTTGAGGGCTATATGTGGCTCTTTCATACATATTGTATGGCTCTCGAAGCTCCCACCATCCTGTTAGCTAGCTAGAAGGCATTTGCCACTTTAAAGCACTTCTCCAAGCCAAGCTAGCCAGTGGCTTAGAGAATGCATTTAAAGGTAAAGTTGCTTTCGTTCCACCTCTCCTCCTCCCATTTGCCTTCCTTCCTTCCTCCCTTCCTTCCCCTCCCTCCCTCCAACATCTAATAATAATAATAATAATAATAATAATAATAATAATAATAATAATAATAATAATAAATTTATTCTTATATCCCGCCCTCCCCCGCCAAAGGTGGGCTCATCTGATGTTCATGTCTTACAGCTTCTCAAACATCTGAATTTTATTCTATGTGGTTCTTATATTAAGCAAGTTTGGCCACCCCTAGTATAACCTGATATTTTATTAATACAATTTAGGCTTTACACAACTGCATTTCTTTTTCCTGTTTTAGATAATTTTCAAATGGCATTGCTGTTACATCCACACACTTTCAATGAACAGACTGTGTAACTGGTTTGTGCAGAGGGGAGCAGGAGCCTGCAGGCTCGGACAGCTCAACCTCCCTGTCGCCGCTGCTGTTTGCCAGGGGCTTCTTCTCAACCTCCCTGATGGCTGTTTCGTCGTTTGCTGCGGTCTTACTCATTCCCTTCTTTACCTCCGAAGCTTCGGGGGTTAAGGGGCCTGGTGCCACTACTTCCTCTGACTCCCATGCCAGCCCCTTTGCTCCTCCATCCGAAGCCTCTGACGAGGGAGGGGGCCTGTTCCTGCCAGTCTTCTTGGACAGCATGGGAACAGCCTCTGCAGCTGGCATTCCCTGATTGCTCATGCTTTGAGCTGCTGCAAAACTCTCTTCCCCAGGCTCTACCTGTAAACAATGCCACACACTCACCTTTTTTTTTTTTTTTAAAGCTTGGAGTAGGAGCTCAAATGACCTATCGCGCACAGGGCTATACAGAACTGGAGAGGTCAGCCTGGTCTCTTCAATAGCAGCCACACATAACGACAGAAATTTGCATAGCCCTATTAAGCGAACAGAGACGTGACCCAACCACTTCTGGTTGACTTCCCCCCACTGAAGGAGAAGTCCAAATTCTCATTAAAACTTATATCCCAATTATCCCATATTGACTGTTAGATTCTAAACCTAACTGGAAATGGCTTGGGAATTAGAAAAGGAAAGCTTTGCTACATCGACCACAATAGTAAGAGAGCAAACAAAGCCAAATTGTCCACTGGATATACTGTTCATAAGGTAACGTAGAAATAAAAGGGAAGATTCTTTTCACTTACCGTGAGGTCTTCCTTCTCTGTGGTCCTGGAGTGGTCCAGTCCTCACTCTTGGGGTCATAGCTCCTCCTCTTCAATAGCAGGGCTTAACAAACTTGACCCGGAGGGGAGGTGCTTGATCCTCGGAACTCGGTCCTTCTGCAAGCCATCACACCTCCCTAAATACAACTCCAATAAAAACAGGAGAAAGAAAACCAGGGAACCACATCCCTCCCTCCTAGCCACGTCCTGGACCCGTTCCCAAAGGACCCCAGGGAGGGACACACCCATCTAAAGGGTGTATTGTAAAAGAATATACTGACCTCTAACTCCGTATCCCCAGGCCAAAGCTGATACCTTTCAACACAACTGGGTGGGTAGGACTGGACCACCCCGGGACCACAGAGAAGAAAGACTTCACGGTAAGTGAAAAGAATCTTCCGTTCTCCAGTGGTCCCAGGAGTGGGCCAGTCCTCACTCTTGGGACGTAAAAAAGCCTTGTCCCAGGGTGGGCCTTTCAGCTTTGTCCCTAGACCACGTGTTGGAGGACTTTTCTGCTAAACGCAGCCTCAGCCGAGGCCGCCTTATCAATCCTGTAGTGTCTAGTGAATGAATGAACCGACTTCCAGGTAGCCACCTTACACACTACCTCCAGGGAGGAAAAGCCCTATAGGCCGCCAAAGTAGCTGCCCCTCTAAGAGAATAAGCTGTCACCCCTTTTGGGGGCTCCAATCCTTTTGCCTTGTAGGCCTCGCAAATGCATCCCCTAATCCACCTGCTAATAGTGGAGGACGACACCTTGCGCCCACTATCGGAAACCCTAAAGGATACAAACAGAGAGTCAGACTGGCAAAGCTCTTTGGTTCTATCCAAATAGAAACTAAGGGCTCTACGTACATCCAAACAGTGCCACAATTTTCCCTTCTCATGAACTGGATTGGGACAGAAAGATGGGAGCACAATATCCTCCTCCCTATGGAAACGAGAATTCACCTTTGGTACAAATGCCGGGTTGGTGCGTAGCACCACTTTATCATGATGGAATACGCACAGATCCTTATGTATGGAAAGAGCCTGGAGTTCTGACATCCTACGCGCTGAAGTGATACCCACCAAGAACACCGTCTTAAAGGTGAGCAACTTAAGACTGCATGACGCCATAGGTTCAAACGGCTTGCCACAGAGTGCATTAAACACCGTGTTCAAATTCCAGGAAGGGAACCTATGCACCTGAGGTGGGTTGATCAGGGCCACCCCCTTCAGGAACCGCCTGATATGTGGGTGAGTTGAAATAGAATTGCCCTTCTTAGACCCTCTGACCGCTGATAAGGCTGCAACCTGTCTGCGCAGTGTACTGGTACCGAGACCTTTCTCTAGCCCTTCCTGCAGGAAGGCTAATATAACTGAAACCTGTAAGGGATCTTCCCCTTTTCCCACACACCAGGCATGGAACACCCGCCAGGTGACATTATAGATTCTATTAGATGAAGTCTTCCTAGAAGACAACATGGTGTCTACTACAGGAATGGAATAGCCTAGGCTAATCAATTGCTGCCACTCAGTCTCCAAGCAGTGAGCTGGAACAGGTCTGGTCGCGGATTGTTCAATCTGCCCTGAGAAAGCAGATTTAGTCTCAGTGGGATCCGCCATGGAACCTCTACTGACAGCCTGTGAAGTTCCTGGAACCAGACTCTCCGAGGCCAAAAAGGAGCCACCACAATCACTTCCGCTTTCTGTTCCTGGACTCTCTGTAGGAATCTTTGGATGATTTGAAAGGGGGGAAAGGCATACAAGAGAGTCCGCGGCCAGTCCTTATTTAGAGCGTCGATAGCAATAGCTCCTCTGCTTCTGGTCCTTGAAAAGTACCGGGGCACCTGATGATTGTCGTCCGACGCAAACAGGTCCTCTCCCGGCGTCCCGAATCTTTGGCAAATCTCTTGAAATTTCTCGTGATGGAGAGACCATTCCGATTGATTCAGTGACTGCCGGCTCAGCCAATCCGCCACCACGTTGTCTTTTCCTGCCACATGGGTGGCTTTGATAGACAGAAGATGGACTTCCGCCCATCTGAACAGGGCCTCTGCTTCGTCCTGAAGCTTTCGGTACCTGGTGCCTCCTTGACGATTTACATAGGCTTTCGCTGTCATATTGTCTGTCTGTATCAAAACATGTGACCCGACCACGCGTTTTTCCATGTGAAGCATGGCCAGTCATATGGCCCTCAGCTCCAGAAGGTTTATGCTTTCCAGGGCCTCCTGAGAGCTCCACTGACCCTGCGCTACTGCTCCTGCCATGTGAGCTACCCAACCAAAAAGGCTGGCTTCTGTGGTCAACACCAATCTCTTGGGTTCTCGCATCTCCTGCCCCAAAGAGAAACGAACCTGCCACCACTCAAGGGCGATCGATAGGTCGTTCGGAATTGTCACTAGCATCGGGCTCCTGGTGCTTATTTGCTTCTGGAATGGCTGAAGAAATTTTTGAAGTGGTCTCATGAGGAACTGTGCCCACTGGACTACATCCTGACATGAGACCATCATACCCAGTAATTTTGCCAGTATCATCAGTTTGGTTCGCTTCCTTTGTTTGACCTCTGATATCAGCTGTAAAACCTTTGTCCGCCTTTCTTGAGTCAGAAAAACCTTGTCCTTGCTGGAATCGATCTGAACTCCCAGATGCGTCAAAGACTGAGAGGGTTGCAGTCAGCTCTTCTTTATATTTATGATGAACTCGTGCGAGCTGAGAGTTCACATGGTCAGGTTGAGGTCTGCCTTCGTCTTTTCCGCCGACAGGGCCTTGACCAGGTTGTCATCCAAATACGGAAACAGAGACACCCCCTGTAGCCTGATGGCCAACATTAATGTCCGATGTTTTTGGGGAGATTGAGATTTCTGTACTTCCAAGAAACGGTGCCGGGGAGGCGAGTAAAATTCCAGAGAGTAGCCGTTGGTTACTGTGTCCAGCACCCATCTGTCTGATATCATTTGGTGCCACACATGAGAGAATCTCTGAAGACGTTTTCCTGCCCGTCCCAGTCATGCTGAGGCAGGCTTCTTTGAACCTTTAGCGGGCTGGTTCTGTTTCCCTGCGAAGGGAGTTCTACCATCTCTGGACTTCGGTTGCCACTTTGTTCTATAGGGCTTAAATGAGGATTGCCTGGAGTCTCTCCGATTACCTTGAAAGGACTGAAACCTTTGTTTCGCCCTGTAGTCCCGTCTCTGGGATGATAGAACTTTTTTTCTTGTTTCTGTCTTCAATGAGGTATCTGTCTAGACCTTCTCCAAAAAGTGAGGACCCTTTAAACGGAACTGCTACCACCTTAGACCTAGCCGAAGGGTCTGCATCCCAGTTTCGTAGCCAGGTGTTTCGTCTGGCCATGACGCTAGAAGCCATGGCCCCAGCTGAAAGTTGAACTGCTTCTAGGGTGGAGTCTGATGCAAATGCAGTAATAATAATAATAATAATAAGTTTTTATTTATATCCCGCCCTCCCCGCCAAGGCAGGCTCAGGGCGGCTTACAGAACATGATATGGTATCATGATATAACAATACAGGTAAAATCAATCAGCAATATAAATACAAATATAAATTAATGTTAAAAAGCTAAAAAACAGTACGGTGGTGCTACAGTCTCTATTTATCCAGGCAGCGTAATATTCAGTCTGGTTACGTCTTGAAGGCTTCTTGGAAGAGGACAGTTTTGCAGGCCCTGCGGAACTGGTTGAGGTCCCGCAGGGCCCGCACCTCCTCTGGCAGCTGATTCCACCATTGGGGCGCTTTTATAGAGAAGGCCAGCTCCCTAGTAGTAGTAGCTAGAGTGATCTTCTTCAGAGAGTCCTTGACATCCTTAGGAAGGTCATCCCTCTTAGCCAGGTCAGATAGCCACATAAGAGGCTCTACAGAATAGAGACATGGTGGCTGAGACTTTTAAAGAGTTGGCCAAGGCGTCAAAGTCCTGACATAGGGCCTGTTCAATATGTTTATCCGTGGAATCCTTTGGCATCCCATCTGCGTCCATCGGAAGTATGGAATTAGAAGCCAGACTATTGACTGGATCGTCCACCACTGGTAACTTCAACCGTTTGGCTGCCTCTGGAATGAATGAATAAAACTTTGAAAAATTTGAAGAAACAGTTTTTGGCTTAGCCGGGTGTTCCCACTCAGACCGAATAATAGAGAAAAAAACTGAAGGCAATGGAACCTGAAGAGGTTTGGATCCTGATTTTGGAATGATGTCTTCCATTCCCACCGGAAACTCTGCATCTTCCTCATCCTTGAATTTGGGAGTATACTGAATCTGCAGTGTTCGAATCACCTTTGGGAGCAAGCGTGTATACACATCCGCAGGAAAAAGTCTGGAGTGAGTGGAGGTTACCCCCTCCTCTTCCTCAGAGAGTTCCCCAGTAACTGGTGACGAGGAAACGTCCGAAATGTCAGAATCCTCTTCCTCTTGATCAGAAGGAAAGGAACTTAAATCTGTTCTGCTACGCTTAAGAGGTCTAGGAGAAAAACTTTCCTCTTCCTTATCTGCCTCCGTGTGTTTAAGCTTGGATGTTCTCTTGAGTGGGAGTGTTGGGTTGGTAGCTACAGATGCTGCCTGAACCTCCTTTCTCACTAGTTCCTGTATCCAGGAAAGGAGATTAGACTTTGCCTCATTTGCAGAGATATCAACCTGATGATCCTCTGCCCTTTCCTTCTGTGCTGGTGAGTCAGCCAGCTCCAAATCGCAGGTGCCCTCCTCCATGACTGCTCCCTTGGGAAAACTGGTGGAGGCGGCCATCTTAGAGCTTGTGGCACTGCAATTACAAAACATACAACCAAAATGGCTTCCATTCCCACCAAAAAAACCCTTCACACATCCCTCCTCCCCCACCAGTTCTGTACTGGCATTATTTTTATCTTTCTTCCTTCTCCCTTTTCCCCATAAAGGCTACAAAACTATAGCCATGCCTCCTGAAAACTAAGGAGGAGAAGGGAAGATCAGGAGAGGAGGGAGGGGGGGAAAGGAGGGAGGGGATGCCATGCGCTGAAGCCGCAACTGCTGTAAACAGCTCTAACCATCCTGGCAGTAAGATGGGAAAAATAATTCTAGGTTAGCAAACCTCCTCTTTTTTCCCCCACTGCCCTGCAGAGCGTTCACCCCATGCGATTCTTACCACCGTTCGGCTAGATCGCGCCGAACGTCCGGTCTTCAGCAGTCCGGGAGGGCTACATGAAAGACACGGGTCCTCTCCCAGTTTCCCTCTCTCTCTCTTTCTTCCTCTCTCTCTTTGTCGCTGCCCTCCAGGCCCCCGGGTTTGCCGGAGTGCCTTTGTTGGGCACTAGGGAGCAGCGTTGTTCCACGGCCTTAAGCACGTCCGTCGGGCCGGGAAGTGGAAAAAAGTGGGCGTGCGTGTACCTTGCCTCCGGGGCTCCTCCAATGCCTTAGAGATGGCGGGATAAAATTCCTCCCCCCTGAATGGTAGCTCGATGGAGTTTGCCACTGTGCAGGTACAATTTCTTCAATGTTTTCTTTTTTTTTATTTTCCGGGCAAGGAGCCTCAAAGGGGCTCTAACAGCACGTCCTGCTTCGATGGCAGGGCTAAACAAACTGAGTTCCGAGGATCAAGCACCTCCCCTCCGGGTCAAGTTTGTTAAGCCCTGCTATTGAAGAGGAGGAGCTATGATCCCAAGAGTGAGGACTGGCCCACTCCTGGGACCACTGGAGAACCTTAATTTACAATTGCATTTTTGAAATGTAACTTTGCACACCCCTTAATTCTTCTCATAAACAAAAGATGTGTCAATTTTAGAATTTCCTTGCTTTCTAAAACCAATTTTTTTGTTCTATTGCACATTACTTTACACTTAACAACAATGAACTTCATTTGCTGCATCGCTGTCCACTCATCCAATTTGCAGAGATCCTCCTAGAGCTCTTCACAGTGAACAGCTCATGGTTTTTACCACCCTGAATAATGTTGTGTCCTTTGCAAAAAAAAACCCACTACTCACCCAGTTCCAGATCACTTAAGAATAAATTAAATAGTACTAGTCCCAGTACCAAGTCTTGTGAGACCCCACTGCCATACTTCCTTCCACCATGAGATCTGTCCATTGATTTTTACTCTTTGCTTCCTTTCATTTAACCAATTTTTAAAGCATAAGAGAATCCATATTCTTATTTGATGACTATGTTTACTCAGGAGTCTCGGGTGAGATACTCTGTCAAAAGCTTTTTGAAAGTCCAAGTACATAATGTTGACCAGGTCAGTGTTGTCTGCTTGTCTGTTCACTTGCTCAAAGATCTCCAAAAGGTTGGTGAACCAGGAATTCCCTTTGCAGAAACCATACTGATGTTCCCTCAGCAGGCTTTGTTCCTCTTTGTGCCTAATAATCTTTGATTAAAGTTTCTACTAATTTGCCTGGGACAGACACTAGGCTGACTGGCCTGTAATTTTCTGGTTTCCCTCTAGCCTATTTTTAAAAAATCAGTATAAGGTTTGTGGTTAGAGATTTGTGAATCTACAGTCTTCTGGTACAGTGGCTTAATTTTATAAGTTATGTACGTGGGTTTGGAGAGCAACTATCTCACATTTGAGTTCCCTAAGAATTCTCAGGTGTATGCCATCAGGACCTGGGCTTATCAGTTTTTAATTTCCCCCACAACATCTAGAACTTTATCTCTCATCACCTCAATTTGACCCAGTTCTTCACGCCCCTTTCCAGAAAATACTGGTTGTGGTATGGGTACATGCCCCACACTTTCCACAGCAAAATTTCATGAAGCTTCTCTGCCACCTCCCTATCTTCCTTTAGCAATCTCTTTATTCCTAGGTCATTCACAGTCCCCACTGCTTCTCTGGCTGGTTTCCTGATTTGGACACATTTAAATAAATGTTTAATGTTTATCTTAATGCTTTCAGCAACATGGTCAACTTCTCTTTTTTCATACCTAATTATTGATTTGCATTTCTTGTGTCAGAGCTTGTGGTCCCTTCTGTTCAATTCAATGGGGTAGACTTCCCACTTTTAAAAAGAAGTCTCTTAACTTTTTATAGCATCCTTGACTTGTTAACCATGCAGGCATTCTTTTTGACTTCGCAGTGCTTTCCCTAACCTGGAGAATACACTCCATCTAAGCTTCAATTAGTATGGTTTTAAACAGCTTCCAGGTATCCTCTAGGGATTTGACTCTCTCGTGTTTCCCTTTCAGCTTCCTTTTAACTAGCCCCCTCATTTTTGCAAAGTTCCCTCTTTTGGAATCAAATGTTACAGTTTTGGACTTTAGGGATAACTTTCCACTGACATGTTCCCAACTGGTGCAACAACCTGTACAGCTCTCACAAGGTCTTGAGCCCTGCTCAGAACCAAGCCCAAGATCACTTCTGTGACCAACTGTTCCAGGGCACAGTCATTTATATATCTAGGAATCTCACTTCTGCAGTGTGACTTGAGCACGTTTACCCAGTCAATGTGAGAGTATCATAACATTATCTATTTTAGTCAACTCCCTTACTTCCTTCAGGGCCATTTTTTTAAACCTTCAATCCAGTTACCTCCACCGACATTGACAGGATTCTTGAATCTGATGCATTTGTTCCAGGACTTGGTGAGCTTACTGAGCACACTGCCAGCCCAGAGATATTCCACAGAGCATTCCAGAAACCAACAGGATCCATAAGTCTCTGCAGCTCACTGCCCAAGCCGGAGGGGAAGCTCTTTTCAATTTCACCCTAACAAGGAAGTGATCTGACCATGGCACAGGTTCACAAGTGATCACAGACTCCAGATCAACCCCCACACAAAAGATTAAATCCTGCTTGTAGCCAGCTTCATGCATGGGAGTTGACACAACTTGAGAGACACCCAATGTTGCCAGGGCAGCCATTCTGAGATTGCCCGAGACAAGGTAATCTCTTCATGGATGCTGAAGTCCCCCAAGATCACCAACCTGGGGGACCATAGCACCCAGTTGGCAACAGCCTCTGACAACTTCAGCAGGGTGCCAGTTGGCAAACTGTGCAGATGGTACACCAGCAAAACACCCAGATGAACAGAGAAATGAATGAAGAAAAGGGACATGTAATGTGACAAGGCATAAGAAGTTTTCACAGGTCTCTCTCCCCATTCTTTTCACTTGTTGAAACCAAAAACCTTCTTGGAAAGACCAATGCGGTGCTATCAAGATAACTTCATGAAAGTATTTTCCATCTTTGGATGGCTGATTTTGATATTATTAAGTACATCTATACATGGGTCTCTCAAAACTCAAATTGATAATGGTATCATAATGACAGAACAAATTAAACTCACTCAAGAAATTACTTTTAAAAAATTTAGTTCATCAGACCTACTCTTTTCTTTTTACAGTTCATTGGGTTTTTCTACAATATTGAAAAATGGTTTTGTTACAAGAAAATTATCAGCGTATTTCCATTTTAAAACTTTAATAATTTAAGGAATTTCCATTTATAATCTTATTTTCACAACAATAAAATGCTTTTTTATTCAATTATGTGTTCATATCCACAGCTGCTATCTAATGGATTGCTGCTCTCTCATGGATTGCTGCCTTTATGTGGGCAAGAGGGCTTGCACAGTTCAGTGAGGCTGTGGGCTATGCCATGCAGGGGCACCCAAGATGGACAGGCCACAGCTGAGAACCCACACAAAATGTGATCCACTGGAGAAGGAAATGGCAAACCACTCCAGTATCCTTGCCAAGAAAACCCCATGGACAGTAACAAAAGGCTAAAAGATATGGCACTGGAAGATGAGCCCCTCAGGTCAGAAGGTGCCCAATATGCTATTGGGGAAGAGCGGATGGCAAGTCCAAGTAACCACAAAAAGAGTGAAGTGGCTGGGCTAAAGCCAAAACGACGCTCAGCTGTGGATGTGTCTGATGGTGAAAGAACAGTCCGATACTGCAAAGAACAATACTGCATTGGAACGTGGAATGTAAGATCTATGAATCAAAGTAAGCTGGATGTAGTCAAACAAGAGATGGCAAGACTGAACATCGACATCTTGGGAATCAGTGAACTAAAATAAGTGAATTTAACACAGAGGATCACTACATCTATTATTGTGGGCAAGAGTCCCATAGAAGAAATGGTGTGGCCTTTATAGTTAACAAGAGAGTGAGGAAGGCACTAATGGGATACAATCTCAAAAAAGATAGAATGATCTCAGTCCATATCCAAGGCAAACCATTCAATATCACAGTAATCCAAGTCTATGCCCCAACCACTGATGCAGAAGAGGCTGAAGTGAGGCTGATCTACACCTTCTAGAATTAACACCAAAAAAAGATGTCCTCCTCATCATAGGTGACTGGAATGCCAAAGCAGGAAGACAAAAGGTAGCTGGAACAACTGACAAGTTTGGCCTTGGAGAACAAAATGAAGCCGGGCAAAGGCTAATAGAGTTTTGTCAAGAGAACAAACTGGTCATAGCGAACACCCTCTTTGAACAACCTAAAAGGCGACTCTACACATGGACACCACCTGATGGGCAACATGGAAATCAGACTGATTATATACTCTGCAATCAAAGATGGAGAAGCTTCTTACAGTCATCAAAAACAAGATCTGGAGCTGACTGTGGCTCAGATCATGAGATACTCATTGCAAAATTCAAGCTCAAACTGAAGAAAACTGGGGAAGCCATTAGGCCATTCAAGGTTTGACATTGATCACATCCCTTATGAATATACAGTGGAGATGAAGAGGTTTAAGAACTAGAGTTGATAGACAGAGTGCTGGAAGAACTATGGACAGAGAATCATGACATTTTACAGAAGGCAGCAATCAGTACCATCCCAAAGAAAAAGAAATGCAAGAAAGCAAAGTAGCTGTCTGATGAAGCTTTACAAATAGCTGAGAAAAGAAGGAAAGCGAAAGGCAAAGGTGAAAAGGAAAAATTCACCCAACTGAATGCAGATTTTCAAAGAACAGCAAGGAGATAAGGAGGCCTTCCTGAAGGAACAATTACAATAGAAGAAAATAATAGGATGCAAAGGACAAGAGATCTCTTCAAGAAAATTGGAGAAATCAAGGGAACGTTTTGTGCAAAGATGGCCATGATAAAGAACAAAAATGGTAGAGACCTAACAGAAGCAGAAGAGATCAGGAAGAGGTGGCAAGAATACACAGAAGAATTATACAACAAGGATCTCAATGTCCTTGACAACCATGACAGTGAAATCGCTGACCTCGAGCCAGACATCCTGGAGTGTGAAGTCAAATGGGCCTTAGAAAGCATTACTAACAACAAACCGAGCGGAGATGGCAGTATCTCAGTTGAGCAATTTCAAAGTCCTAAAAGATGATGCTGTTGATGCACACATTATGTCAACAAATTTGGAAAACACAACAGTGGCCACAGGATTGGAAAAGGTCAGTTTATATTCCAATCCCAAAGAAGGGTAATGCCAAGGAATGTTCAAACTATGGCTCCATTGCACTCATTTCACATGCCAGCAAGGTCATGTTAAAGATCCTACAAACTGGGCTTCAGCAGTATGTAGATCGGGAACTACCAGAAGTTCAAGCTGGGTTTCGAAAAGGTAGAGGAACTAGAGATCAAATTGCCAACATTCGCTGGATTATGGAGAAAGCACAGGAGTATCAGAAGAACGTCTATTTCTGTTTCATTGACTACGCTAAAGCCTTTGACTGTGTGGATCACAACGAACTATGGCAAGTCCTTAAAGAGATGGGAGTACCAGACCACCTCACATGTCTCCTGAGAAACCTGTATAAGGGTCAAGAAGCAACTGTCAGAATGGGATATGGAACAACTGATTGGTTTAGAATAGGAAAAGGAGTTCAACAAGTATGTATATTGTCACCCTGCTTATTTAATTTATAGGCAGAGTACATCATGCGAAATGCTGGCCTGGATGAAGCACAAACTGGAATTAAGATTGCCGGGGAAAACATCAACAATCTCAGATATGAAGATGACACCACTCTAATGGCAGAAAGTGAGGAGGACCTAAAGAATCTCTTGTTGAGGGTGAAAGAGGAGAACATAAAAGTAGGCTTGAAACTCAACATCAAAAAAACTAAGATCATGGCATCCGTCCCCATCACACCTTGGCAAATAGAAGGGGAAGACATGGAAGTAGTGACAGACTTCACATTTCTGGGATCCAAGATCACTGCAGATGGTGACTATAGCCATGAAAATAAAAGATGTTTGCTCCTTGGGAGGACAGCTATGGCGAACCTCGGCAGTATAATAAAAAGTAGAGACATCACCCTGCCAGCAAAAGTCCGTATAGTCAAAGAGATGGTATTCCCAATAGTAATGTATGACTGTGAGAGCTGGACCATAAGGAAGGCCGAGCACAGAAGAATAGATGCTTTTGAGATGTGGTGCTGGAGAAGAATCTTGGGAGTCCCTTGGACTGCAAGATCAAATCAGTCAGTCCTAAGGGAAATCAACCCAGACTGTTTCCTGGAAGGTCAGATACTGAAGCTCAAATACTTTAGCTACCAAATGAGAAGAGAGCACTCACTGGAGAAGATCCTGATGCTGGGAAAGACAGAAGGCAAAAGAAGGGGAGGGCAAAAGATGAGATGGCTGGACAGCATTACTGATATAACAAACACGACTTTGAGCAGACGTCAGGGGATGATGGAAGACCGGAGGGCCTGGCGTGACTTTGTCAATGGGGGTCGCAAAGAGTAGGACTCGACTGTGCAACTGAACAACCAAATCCACAGCTGAAATCAATCAAGTTTATACCTGTTTAGATTATAGCACACATCTGACTTCTCTCCCCCACAATAAAAAGTTCTCATGATCCAGTGAAAAAAACTCTCAAGTTCTCTTATTTGATATTTTCCAAAAAAAGAAAAAGAAAAAAAGAATTAACAGATAAGTTTAGGTTAACTTTTTAATTTGATTCCCTGCTGTGGTGGAACAGGCCTACTCAGGCCTGCAGGCCCTGTTCCACCCTGCTCTCCAATGTTTTCCCCAGCACCTGGAGTGGCTTTTCTTTATCTCTCGGGTAACCACTGCTACCACCTGATCTTTGCAAGGAATTGCCCACTGGGAAGGCCAGGACTCTCAGCTTCTGAGACCCTGCCTCTGTGTCTCCTGCTGCCCAGTGCTGGGTCACCATGTGGACAGTTTACTGCCTTGTGCACCACTGGAGAAACAACTGTCTGAGACAAAGTAAGCAGAGGGCATCTACCTGTGAAACTTTCAAGCCAGAGCCTATATATACTTGTAAAGAGCAGCGCAAAGGGGAAAAGGGCAACCTCACAAAGAGTCCAGCTAAACATGCAGCAGTTTCAAAAAGCTTGGTGACAAAAAAGGAAAAATACACTTTTATTTATGTGAAAAAACAAGCTGGGACTACAGAAAAAAGCTACCTATCTCTGCAGCAGAACAGAGAAGTTCATCATCCCCCCTTTACATGCCAAAAAAAAGGAGGGGGGGCAGAAAGTTGGCACAGGGAGGGGGGGGAGTACCTCATATTTTTGTAGGAGCTTTTACATTCTCCATGACAGACCAGTACCCATATGTAACTTACAGCGTAACCACAATGATGAACTGGATTGCATGAAAGTAGTATCGCAAACCACATAATGAGACTGCATTTGATCCAAAAGGACCAGGCAAGTACCCGTTGGAGGGTGTATGGAAAAGTGCCTATGAAAATGAAATTAAATGGGCACAAGGCCTGAAGTAATCACAGAATGAACCTACCTATGGGGGAGCAGAAGAAGGAACCCAAGGTTGGTGAAGTCTAGTCAACCATGCAGATTAATAAAAAGTACCACAATTCCTATTAGGGGCTAACATAGCAAAAGATTCATGGTACCATCTTCTGGATAGTTAAACAGGATGCACAGGTACCAGAGAAGGATTCTGCTCAACTTCACCCTCAGAAAGGGTATGTATGGATTTGAGACCCTCCAAATGCAGGAAAGGAGACTGAGGTCATACATCCATTCAAGGACAGTACTATTGAATACAACAGTGGAAACTGGAGCTTGTGCACACAAGGACAGACTAAAATTTGGGCAGGTTTCTCCTTACGCTTCAACTTAGTTTCTTTAGACAGGGGTTAAGAATTACTCCTATGAATCTCATGTGAGGATAAAGATGGATCAGATAGCCTCAAGTTCAAGAACCTATGGAACTAATGGGATTCCTGAAAGGATGGAGGTAGCCTTAGATGGGCCACTGGGGAGACTGAGTGTCGATGACAGCCAGTTCTTTTCCCCAAAAGTCACAGTGAGATACGAGATGTAAAGTTCTGTCACTGCATGCCTTGGGGTATACTGCTCACAGATAAGACTCCTCCAGAAAGATGAGACACAGAGTGTAGCAGTTGGGCTATTTTAGTGCTGCAGCTGGTGCACTTTTCAAAAAAAGCCTTCTGGGCCACCCCTGCCACATATTAACCCAACAGAATTATTTCCAATTTATTTAAGAAATCATCTTTACATTGTCTTCATTAAAGGAGAAGAGACAGACGACGACAAGAGATCCTCTCTGAAGTGGCAGAGAACTGAGGGACTGAATGCTGTCCCTTCCCAATCACATGACAAAAAAAAAAGAAATGACACAGATGGGAGGGGGAAAACTTCTCTCCATAATACCCCAATGTGGCAAAGAAGTAACAATCATGATCCTATTATTCCACAAATAGATTGACTGGCTTGTATATATAGTATAGTCAGAGGCAATTCAGTACATGAGTGCATGAGCAATCTGGAAATGTTAAATCTTTGGCAGTGAGCCAAACATTTACATTAACTTATACACTCAAATTATTTTATGCTCAGGGACTCTAGAGTACAATTTCATCTAAGTGAACAAATCTTTTATATTTTATTGTTTATTTTTAAAATTTATGTACTGTCTCTCCAGAGCCCCTGTTCTAGGGAGCTCACAAAAGAATACAATAAAATCATAAAAACAGCCACATAAAAATCATCAATAAAAACAGCCATTAAAAACAAGCTACAAAAACAAGTCATTAAAACAAAAACATAAAATAGCACCAATTTTTAAAAAATAATCAAACAGTACTAAGGGTAGGAGGAGGACATATAAAAACTATTTTAAAAGGTAGACACTTCACTGAAAGTCTTGGACTGATTTCACATTAGACTTTGTCGGGGTCTCATACTTGGCACTCGAGTTTGTGCAGGGCAGGAAGCAAGCAGGGAACAAGCAGCCCCACTCCAGAGATGCCAGTGCAGAATCCAGGAAAAAGAGCTGCCATGAGGAACCCCGCACAGAAGGGGGAGGCAAGCGCTAAGTGCAGAATCGGTATTTGCATAAAGAAATGTTTTGGTCTGCCACATAACAGAAGGAAGAGCACATACCAGGTGACTTGCCACCATTCAAAATCCAATCTTTGATTAACATCCACCTGACCTCTACAGGCGAGGGCACAGAAAGCAGTGACAGGGAAGATGATCTTAACTGTCAGGCTGCACCACACTATAGGGGATGGTAAAATGCACATTAAATTGTAGTCACGTAGAACATTAACTGATGGCTCCTGCTCTCTTGCAAAGTTCAGTTGGGAGGGGATGATTTGAGGTGCCAGACAAATGTCTGCAAGGTAAATAATGGTTCAAAATAATAACAGGAACCAGAGCAGCTAGGATAGGAAATTTAAGGTGAAGGTTGGCTAGTTAGGTACTCGGTTATGTCCATTCCCATCTCCAATGGAAATCATCCCCACCCACGAGCTTCACAAAGAAGCAGAAGCAGTTGGAACTTCATTATGTAGAACTACAGTGTTCTGTGTAGTTGTCTCCTCACCTACCACCTAAAGATCTGAATACTGTTATTTACTGTTACTGAGTTGCAAGTTGTTAGTGTATTAACCAGAAACTTCTGCAGAACCCATTCATTGAATAAAATGCAGAGAATCAGAAGAGTAATTTCAAACGAACACAGACACTGCAGACACTATTTAAATGCTTGGAGCAGACATGCAACTTTACAGCACTTACCCTGTTGACTTGCTTAGCAACTGAAATATCTGTGAGGAAAGGAAGCAAAAAATTAGAAACTTCTGAAAAGACCTGAGACTATTTTCAAGAACTCTGATAAATCTGCACAATCTTTGTGCCACCGCTGACACTACATAAATATCTACTTAAACGTAACATAGATGTTTTCTTAACCTATATCGTTTTCAGAATAATATTTAAAACCATTTTAAGCATGAAAATGTATTCCATAGATAAACCAACCTACCAACAAGTACCAGACTTTATCAATCCATTGATTATCTGTGCTTTCTACTGTCAGAAAGTTACTACCCTGGCTGCCACTAAATAATACTAAGTCTTTGGGAGATGGTTGGGGTGTGACCCTATTAATTCTCATGGACTTCTCAGCAGCTTTTGATACTATCGATCATAGTATATTGTGGACTACATTTTGGATTGGAACTGAGAGGCACTGTTCAACAGCAGTTTAAATCCTACCTTTAAGATAAGTTTTGGGGTGTAGTGTTGGAGGAATGCTGCTCTGCCCTTGGCCTCTGGGATCCCAGGTTTTATACTTTGCCCCTATGCTTTTCAACATGTATGTAATGCCACTGGGAAAGCCATCCGGAGATTTGGCCTGAGTTGCCACCAATATGCAGATGGCATTCAGCTCTATCTCCCATTTCCAGCAGATCCCAGGGAAGTTAAGGAAACAATTAACAGGTGGCTTGGAGGCAGGTTTGGAACAGATGTAGCTAGCAAACTGAAGCTTAATCCCATCAAAACCGTTAGGGGGAAGGTGACCTGGGAATTGGGTAACTCCAGTTCTGGATGAGGTTTCATTCCCCATAAAGTAACAGGTTCATAGCTTGGGGGTGCTGATGGACCCCAGACTCATGCTGAATAAACAGGTGGCAGCAATAATCAGGATGCCTTTCATCAGTCTTGGATGATAAGCCAGCTGCATTCCTTCCTAGGAGTGAAAGATCATGTCACTGTGGTGCATGTTCTAGCGATACCTAGATCAAACTGCTGTAATATGCTCTACACAGAGATGCCCTTGAAGACTGTCTGAAAGCCTCAGTTGGTACAGAATGCTGTGACCAGAATGCTGACTGAAGTTGGATGTAGGGGCCACAGTACTTCAGTCTTGTTTCACCTACAGTGGCTCCCAATTTGCTTCTGATCACAATTCTAAGTGCTAATATTGACCTTTAAAGCCATATATACTGTGGGACCAGCATACCTGAAGAACCACCTTCTCCCATATGAACCCACCTGTCTATTCAGGTTATCTTCAGAGGCTAGGCAGATGGCAACGTGAAAAAGGGCCCCCTTAGTTGTGGTGCCAAAAACTATGGCACTTCTTCCCCAAGAAGATTAACCTGTTTCCATTATTATATTATGCAAGAAGGTGAAGATCAGTTCTCTTTTGTTTGACAACTTCCCTGTGTTTTATGCATGTCTCTTGTTTAAGTGTTTTTACTGAATGGCTTAAATATTTTATACATACTCTATTTTAAATGTTGCTTTCATACTGAAACATTTGCTGCCTTGGGGATCTGGTGGTGGAAAGTCCCATCAAGTCACAGCTGACCTACAGTGACCCCATACAGCTTTTCAAGGGAAGAGGCATTCAAAGGTGGTTTGCCATTGCCTGCCTCCACATCATACCCCTGAAATTCCTTGAAGGTCTCTCATCCAAATACTAGCCCATGCTGACCCTGCTTAGCTTTCAAAATCCTACAAGATTTGGGTAGCCTAGACCTTGGGAGATCTATTGGGAAAGAAAGGAGGTATCAAAATGTTTTAAATAAATTAAATAAATTTTGTATAAGGAAAATTGCAAATATACCCAATACTTGAGAATGAGCTGCAAATGTCTGTACCCTATGCTGTCACAGTACATGTATCTTTCATATTTGCCATCTTAGAGATGCAGGGGGAGGGACTGAAAACAAATTCTGCAGTAAGCAAAAGAAAGCCTTATTTGGACAGCAACTCTCTCATAGAGCCACAATAGGTAGGTCTGCCAGGAGTGCTTCCCCAAATTTCCCAGTTTTCCAGAGGAAATATTAAGGGTGTCCTTAGGCTTTCATGTTGTTCATCTGGAATGAACGAAATGCTTCAGAAGATATTTTTCTTAATGAAAAGGGGAAAATATTTCATATTAGGGTTTTTTTCAGTACTATCCCAAATAGTCCAATTTTTTAATGGGAAAAATTGAAAAAAGTCCTCAGACCTTTTCATACCATGCATTTTGAATAAAGAGAAACCTTACTTTAAAAGTATTTTAGTCATTTTAAAAAATAAAACATACAACCAGAGTTTTTTTCAGTGTTCCCTCACATTTTCCATTTTTTTCCCATTGCAAAAATGAGGGAGGAGGCCAATAGGGAGAAATGAAGAGAAAATTCTGAATTTTTCAGGACCTTACATCTAATTCTGCGTAAAGAAATGTGATGGGACATTTTCTCCCCATATCCCCTCCAATAAATTCTAGTGCCCAAACTAGCAACATAACAGTGTCAGGCACCAGGACTTAGATTTTTTAAAAAACATTCCATTTCACAGCCATCTATGCATCTTAATTACTTGCTGTGTAAAGAATTATTTCCTTTTGTGTGTACTGAATATACTGCCCATCAACTTCATTGGATGCCCTCAAGTTCTAATATTTTAAGAGGGGGAGAAAAGTTTATCACTGTCCACTCTATCACACGCATAATTTTATAAATCTCTACTGTGTCCCTTCTCTTGGACATCTTTTTTCTAAATGGGGGAAGTCTCAGACTCTTCAGGCTTCCACATAGGAAAGGCGCTAAAATCCCTTAATTGTCTTGGTTTCTTGTTGGTACTTTTTCCATCTCTGATTCTGAGATACTGTGACCAGAACTGCACACTGTATTCCAACTGAGGCTCCATCACAGATCTATGCGGGGGCATTATAATAATGTCTATTTTATTTTCAATTCCTTTCCTAATAATCCCTAGCAAAGTTAACACTTCCACTGACATATCCACTACCAGTCCAAAGTCTCAGTCTCAACAAGTTCAGACCCTATTAGCATATACTTCAAGTTGGGATTTTTTGTTGCAGTGTGCATCACTTTAGCTACACTGAACCATTTGTCATACTGTCACCCACTCACCCACTTTGATACTACCTCTTGGAGGTTTGAGTTTCACCATCCTGAATAATTTTGCAAATTATCTGCAAACCTGGCCACTATATCACTCACATCCAATTCCAGATAATTTATAAACAAATTAAATAGCACTGGCCCCTTGTGGAACTCCACTGCTAGCTGCTTACTTGCCTCACCTGTGGGAACTGTCCATTTATTCCTACTCTGTGCTTCCTGTTCTTTAACCAAATTTTAACCCATAAGAGGACCCATTCTCTTATTACATGACTGCTAAGTTTACTCAGGAGTCTTTGAGGAGGTACCTTGTCCAAAGCTTTTTACAGTACAAGTATGTAATATAAGTATGAATCACTGTTATCTGTTTTTCATTTTCTCCAAGAACTTCAGAAAGTTGATAAGGCAGGACTTCCCTTTGCAAAAGCAATGCTGATTTTCCCTCAGCAGGCTTTGCTCCTTTACATGCCTAATAATTCTACTTTTGATAATAATTTCTATCAATTTTGTTGAGATGAATGCTAGGCTAACTGGCTTCTAATTATCTGGTACCCCCTCTGGATCCCTTTTTAAAAATCAGTGTAACTTTTGCTGCTATATAGTCTTCTGGTACAGTGGCTGATTTTAGTGACAAGTTACTAGTAAATGTTAGGAGAACAATATGTTCACATGTGCATTCCCTATGAACATTCAGATATATGCTATCAGCATCTGGAAACTTAGTGATTTGTAATTTCCTCAATAGGTCTCTCATGTGGAAACACAGTGGTTTGTAATTTCACCAATAGGTCTAGAATGTCATTTCTCACAATCTCAATTCAACTCAGTTCTTCAGTCTCCCTTCTTGAAAATAGTGGTTGTGGCATGGGTATGCACCCCACACCTTCTACAGTGGATACAGATGCAAAGAAGGCATTCAGCTTCACAGGCATCTCCCTGTTTTCCTTTAGCAAATCTTTTTGTTCTTGGTCATCCGGACATCCAACTGCTTCTCTAGCTGGCTTCCTGATCTGCATATATTTATGGAAATGCTTACTGTTTGTCTTGATACATTTAGAAATTCACTTTTCAAATTCTTTTTGCATGCCTAATTATTGACTTGCAGTTCTTTTGCCAGACCCTGTGCTCCCTTCTGTTCATTTCATTATGGCACACCTTCCCCTTTTTAAAAGAAGTATTTTTGTTTTTTTATGGCTTCCTTGGGTTGTTAACCATGCAGGCATTCTTTGAAACTTGGAAGTACCTTTCCTAATCTGGGAAAGTTAGCATTCTATCTGAGCTTAGTATGATTTTAAATAGCTTCTACGTATCTTCTACAGATCTGTCTCTCTTGTGTAACCCCTTTAATTTCCTTTTAAATATTCCCCTCATTTTTGTAAAGTTCTCTTTTGAAATCAAAGGTTACTGCTTTGGACTTTACAAGTAACTTTCCATGGGCAAGAATGCTGAACTTAATAG
Source organism: Heteronotia binoei (assembly GCF_032191835.1). Classification (NCBI taxonomy): domain Eukaryota; kingdom Metazoa; phylum Chordata; class Lepidosauria; order Squamata; family Gekkonidae; genus Heteronotia; species Heteronotia binoei. The sequence goes on from NC_083223.1 coordinate 147,334,630, forward strand.
CTTTATGGTCAGCACTCCCAACTGGTGCAACAACGTATCTCACCAGGTCTTGTCCCACTCAGAACCAAGTCCAAGACCATGACAACTCTGGTTGGCTTGGTGAACAACACTGCACAATCATTTATGATGTGCAGAAATTCCATTTCTACAGCATGAGAAACCAGAAAACGTTTACCCAGACAATGTAAGGGAAGCTGAATTCACCCAGTATCATAATAGTATCTATTTTAGTCAAACCCCCCCCCCCCCATTTCTTTCTTCATCAGCTTGAAGGGTTTAATCAGGCAGGCAATGGTACACTTCCACTTTTAAGTAACCCTTAGAGCCCAGTATTTCCACCAATATCACTTCTGTTGGAGAGTGCATTTCTTTAATGCTTTCTAGTTTGAGTCTGCCCTCTGATATACAATGTTACAACTCTGCCAACATGTCCCTTCCTGTCCTGTCAATGCAACATTTTCAGGGATGACTATTTCCCATTGATTCCCCCCATTTTACCATTTTTTAAGGCACTATATTTAAATTATCATTTAGCACCAAGCAATTCAGCTCCCCATTTTGGCTTAGAGGCATCTAGCATTGACATATAGAAACTTATATCACACTTCCCTCTCCAACAACCATAGCCTCCCTTTACCTCCACACATGGTCCTCTTTTGTCATCCTACTCTCACTCTCAAGCTGTACTGTGCTCCTTTCAATACTATCTTGAATGTTCATAGTATTCTTCTTTTGGACTGAATTGCACCAAACAGAAGTTCCCCAACTCCTCTAGGCTTCCCCCACATACCCCCAGGGATTAGTTTAAAAGCTGCTCTGCCACCTTTTTGATACTTTGCCAGCAGAATGGTTCCCTTTTGGTTCAAACGAAGCTCATCTCTTTTGTATAGATTCAGCTTGTCACAGAACGTTCATCACCACTTGATAAATGTAAAACCCTCCTCCAGGCACCAGTTTCTTATCCATGTGTTGAGCCTCTTCTTCTGTGCCTGTCTAGCTGACCCTGAACATGGAACCAGAAGCAATTCTTAGAACACTATCTTTGAGATCCTCAGAGGACATTGGTTCTCTCTTGCTCCCCCTCCACCTTCCCTGCTCAATTCTCCTGTTTAGCACTGTTCAGAAACACTGGATCCAAGCCTCCAGGAAACCAGTGTGCTTTCTTACAGAGTCAGACCTCTAATGAACTCTGCTTTACCACTGTGAGTTCTGACTCCACCCCTAGGAGTTAGACAACAGCAGGCAGCTGACTTACCTCACTCAGCAGAAACTCCTCTCAGCAAGACCATGGGCTTCTAGAGCACTCACCAAAAGCTAGAATATTTTCAGACAGAGACAGCCAACCCTAAACAGCTCAGGAATCACTCCTCAAGCGAACACACACACCATACCTCTCTTTGCCTTACACACCAATTCTAAACTCAACTCCCCTGTTAAAAGCCCTGTTAAAAGGCATAAGATGCAAAATGTGGCAAGTAAACCCCCAGGAAACATTTGGCCTCTTACAGATTCAGACCTGGAAGGAGATAATGGATGGATGTTATGGGATTGATTTTGCAATTAATGAGGTCCTGTGCAGTTTCCTGTATCTAATGAGTGTTACTGCTACTAGTATATCCATTGCAAATATAGTTTTTTTCTTAGGAAGGCGTGGGGAACTGGGGAACTGGGCAGGAGGGCAAGCTAGGGCTGGGGGAAGACAAGTACAAATTCCTTCTGAGCTGGGCCCAAGATCAGAGATCTGGATGCAGCTCAAAATGGGGGTGATGCTTTTTGATCTGGGGGAAGGGACTACATAATAAGCACCTCCTGCAATTTTATGATTATAGTTTAGGGGACATGCTTGATGGTAATAACATGGACAGCTTCCACTTCCTGAGAACCAACATTTCACAGGCCAGCTGACCTCTATGGATTTGGCTTTAACTAAAGGTCAAATTGTAACAGTCTTTGTGTTTGTTTTCACTATACTGTACAATGTTTAGGAAGATTTCAAATTGAGTCCAAACTTCCCCCCCCCCCTTCTATATTTGCCCTTCATACCTACTACAGTGCTCTGACTGCTGTGTCTTTTTGTACATAATGTCACCTTTATGTGTTAACTGGTTCTTTTTATAAGAGAAAAATAAAACTACTGAAACAATATCCCTACCACATAAGAAAAACGATACTGAACATCTGTGATTTCTCTGCTCCTAGGGTCAATCTGCCACAGAATATATAATAGGCTGGCTCACTTTCTTGTTTCTATGTTTCTGAATACACTGAAAACAAACAGACTTTTGCTGAACTTTGTAGTGCAATTCTCAACATCTGCAGAGAAGTCAAGACTGAACAGTTCACTCTTTTCAGACCAGCTGACAAGGGAAACAAAGGAAAATGCCCCTTGGGAACCATCTGCTAACGTCAACAAGGGTAAGGGGATCATTAGCAGCAGAAATGATAGGTTACCACATGGGAGAGAGCAGTCATCCAGTGTGGAACACATTTACGTCAAGGGAACCATCTCATTCTCTCTGAAGGAACTCTACGGTAACTACAACATACGAACATTTGTTTTAAATACATATTTTATTTATTGCACTCCAGGGACTGAAAATATTACACTGAGAAAATGTTTGAGTGTCCTCTGCACAAACACATGCACTGGAAAAATGACCAGAACATAAATTCCTTCTTTTTAGAACATCTAAACAGATTTGGCTAGAATCATATTCTGTCTTATATTAATGTTCCAACTACATGCAACAGAGACAGATTCATTTGCTTATTCTCGGATCTGGACCTAATCACACATCAAGAAGAGGATCTGATTTTTGAAGCGTGTGGATACAATATGCATTTATTCTTCCAGCTGACAGCATAGAGAACTCTTGCCAAAGTTCTCAATGTTTAACATTATACTTCAGCCACCTCTGTGAATAATGGAGAAAAAGAGCAGCAATCTTTTAAATTATTTGTAAAGCAGCAAGAAAGCACTCTTCTTACTGAAAAATATACCTTTCTCTTCTCTTACTGTATAATACACATTCCTTACTTCAACAGTCTACTCTATACAGCTCACTCCTTGTATTATCTGCATTGTTGGCTTAGCCTTCCCAGTTACAGCCCCAGAAGACCCCTTGTAGGGATCTATTTCATCACATAGCTTTGATCTATATTAACAGAAACATGCATGAATCTACATACAAGAAAGCAGTTTTCAAGAAAAGTTTTCATTTTTGTGCAAAAAGCCACTTTTGACCATCTATGGAAAGAGCATTTGTTACTGTTTGATATTAAAATTATTGCACTGAGCTTTTAAGAGCAACGGTCAGTTACACAAATACTGATACAATGAGTATAAGGAAACACCAGCTGAATCAGACTAAATGATCAAGTTCAACATCCTGTTTCTTCCAGTGGCCAACCAGATTCCCACAAGAAATGCATTAAGACAACAGTGCCCTCCTGCTGCTTTCTCCCAGAATCTAGTGCTCAGAAGTATGGTGCATGCCTCTATTTTGTTGTTTCAAAGTCTTTTACTATTTCAACATTAGGGATGGAAGATTTATCTCACTTACCATGAATCTTCCATCTCAGTGGTTCAGGGCTGGGGCAGTCTAAATACCTGGGAGAAGCTCCTGCCCACTGGCAGAGAGGGTTACTGCTTCTTTTTGCAATTACTGTGGAGAAGGGGCTTTGACCAAGGAAGTGCCCCTTAGGAATCTTTTGACATGAGGGTGCTGGGATAGGGACTTCCCTTTCTTAGTTCCCCTAATTGCTGAAATGGCTGCTACTTGCCCTTTAAGGGTACTTGTGCTTAGGCCTTTATTCGAAACTTCTTATAGGAAAGAAAGGACATCTCCCACTTTGGCAGTAAGGTGCTCCATCCCATGATTAAAGCACCGCCTCCAGAATACTTGTCACACCCTTGGGAGAATAGCAAGCTAAAGCTTACCTGGAGGAGGGAGCTGGAACTAGACGACTGCTGCCTGAAGCACTGCACTCCCCACACGCATGCGGTTCGTCACACACGCATCTAAGGCATAATGCTTCACAAAGGTATCCGGGGTCGCCCAAGAAGCTGCTCTGCAGATGCCAGTAAGGGGCACCCCCTTGAGGAAAGCAGTGGACGTAGCTATAGCACATGTAGAATGAGCTCTAGAAGGTCCCGGTAAAGGGCGTTTGGCTTATAGATACGCCAATTTAATAGTCTCCACAATCCATTCCGACAGACTCTGAGAGGAGACTCGCTTTCCCTTAGATGGACCGGAATAGCATACAAACAGGCTAGACGTCAAAAGAAACTTCTTAGTTCTATGTAGATAGAACAACAAAGCGCGCTTAACATCAAGCGTATGCAGGGCTTTTTGTTCCAGACCCTGCAGGGAAGGAAAAAAGGCCTGTAACAAAGTCTCGGAATGTAGATGGAACTCCGACACCACCGTGGGCAAAAAAATAATGTCTAGAGCAATGACGACCCCTTGATCATGAAGCTTCAGGTATGGAGGGTCTGATCTGAAGGCTGAGGGCTCCCCAACCCTCTTAGCAAACGTGATTGCCACCACGAATGCCACTTTCCAGGAAAGGAGGTGAAGGGAATATGAAGCCATCGGTTTGAAGGGGTGATACAAAAGACCTCTGAGACCCACGGAGCGATCCCAAGCAGGGATGACATGACGGCCCGGTGGGCATAAACGAAAAAGACCCTTCAGGGAACGCTTAGTTTCTGAGTGAGAAAACACCGTATAGCCCTCAATTTGAGCGTGATGCACAGAAATCGATGCCAGGTACACCTTGATGGAGGAGTATGATAGACCAGAGTCCAACAAGTGCAACAGAAATGAAAAAACTGTGCGAAGGCTAGAATGATCCAGAGGGAGCCGAGAAGAAACAACAAATGAAACAAAACGCTTCCGTTTTAGGCTATAGGACTTCCTGGTGGAAGGCTTTCTGCTGTTTAACAAAACAAAGTCAATTCTATCAGAAACAGAAGCTAAGCGATGAGCCAAGCCGTCAGTTTCAAGTGAGGGAAATTGTAATGGTACGTCCATCCTCTGTTGATGAAGAGATCTGGCTCCTTTGGGAGATGATAAACCCATCTGCAGGATAGAAGGAGAACCAGAAACCACAACTGTCAGGGCCACCATGGAGCTATCAAAATGCAACTGGGTTGTTCCCTCTGTATCTTGACCAGTACCCTGGGTAGCAGAGGGATGGGCGGGAACATATACAGGAAACCGTGAGACCAATCGAGGAGGCCGTCGCCCTCCAATAGAGGGTCCAGACCTCCCCAAGCACAAAAGCGATGACATTTGTGATTGTGTGGCAAAGACATCCATCTCTGGGTGGCCCCATCGTTGGAATACAGTTTGGAGATAAACTGGGTTCAACTCCCACTCGTGTAACTGTGTCCCCCCCCCCCCGCTTAGATAATCTTCCTAGACATTCAAGGTTCCTGGAATGTTAACCGCAAGAAGGGATATTCCCTGATCCAGACACAAGAGCCAAATGTCTATGGCAAGGCAACACAGCCTCCGTGATACTGTGCCTCCCTGACGATTGAGATATGCCATAGCAGTTGTATTGTCTGTCAGTATCGAGATGGATTTTTCTCTCACTAGAGGGAGGAAAGACTGAAGAGCAAACCAAATTACCGTTAGTTCTAGATAACTGATGTGATTGGCCTGTTGTAGCAAGTCCCAGGTGGCTCCCAGTTAGGCCTCTGAGGTGGGCTCCCCAGCCCAAGAGGGAGGCATTGGTCGTTAACATCTCCATAGGAGGAGGAAGGTGAAAAGGAGCACCTTCTAGCAGATTGGGAAGATTCCCCCACCAGATGAGAGAGTTTCTGACTGACCGTGGCAGCGTGAGCATGCGAGTGGGGGGGTGACTAGACGGTTTGAACACTCCGAGAAACCTTAGCTAGAGCGGTCTCATACGCAGCTTTGCCAGAGATATAACCGCAGTCGTAGCTGCCATGAGCCCCAATAGCCTCTGAATGGAATGGGCAGAGACTCTTTCCAAAGCCCCGATGCTGCATGTCATAGCTGATAAAGTCTGTGCCCTCGAACCCGGGAGGAATGCTCTGCAGACAGTGGAGTCAATACGGGCCCCGATGAAAAGGACTCTTTGGCATGAATGGAATAGGCCCGAACCGTCGAACGGAAGGTCCTCAATGGCAGACCTCGTGTCATGATTAAAAGTGGTAGAGCTAAGCCATGAATGTCTACAGAGGGTGACAGCTGACGACAATGTTTTGCCAAAGATGTCAGCTGCCTGCTTCGAGGAGCTGAGCTGCTGCTTTGCTACGAACATGCCCTCCTTCAGGATCTTCGGCAAGGAACAGCGATGTTCTTCTGGAAGATGCTAGAGAATGGTAGATACCTGATTCCATAGAGCAAACTGATAACGACCCAAGCAAGCAAGATAATTGGTTGACTTAATTCCCAAGGACGCAGTGGCGTAGAATTTCCTACCAAATGCATCTATCTTCTTTCACTCTTTGTCAGGAGAAGAGGATGCACAATGCTTGCCTTTGGACGACGATGTGACCACTAGGGAGTTGGGCTTAGGATGATTAAATAGGAATTCTGCTCACTTTTCCTGGATTTTATACATGTGGTCAAGCCGTTTAGTAGAAGCTGCGAGGGAGGCTGGTTTCTCCCAGGATCCCTTGACAGTTTGCAGCAAGACGTTGGTAAGGGGGAGGGCAACGGCGGTGGACACATCATGCTGCACTATGTCGAAAACCAAGTCATCGACCTCAAGCTGCAGTTGTTTAACCGACAGACCTAAGGAGGTTGCCACACACTTAATTAAGTCGCCGCAAGATTTTAGGTCTTCCGATGGAGAGATCGGAGCATCATCGGTTACTGGCATCGATGGCATAGACTTGGAATGATGTTGATCAGAGTCGGCGCCGATCAAGCCGGCCGACTCCTCAGTGTCGGAGGATTCTGGGTCAGATAGGTTTGGCTGAGTAAGAGGTGGCGTGGCCGGGCATTTCGATATCGATGCTGATGTTGGTTTAGACGGCTTGAGGTCCTCCCGGCGTCAATCCGCAGAATAGTAAGCCGAACACCAATCCCAGTACGGAATGTCTCGAGGATAATGCCAGGAGTAAGGTGGATGATAAGGTTGAAAGGGATAGCCCTGTCTGTGCTCCCAAGGGGGGGGGGGGCACCATGGTACCATTGGTACCTGTTGTCATCACATCTGGGACGATCTCTTCGATATGGAGAGCTCAGTTTCTTCCGACGAATGGGCAAGAGGAACCTTTGGGGTTCAGATGGGGAATCATCCTTGCTCCTGCGCACCGATCCTGACGAGCACTATGTAAGGTTCATCCGCTCCACATCGGAATCGGAGACTTGAGCCTGTGGCGAAAAGGATCTACGGGGCCCTGCTGCATGGAGAAGCCATGATCTTGGGAGGGGCCAACCCCAGAGGCGAAAGATCGGGAAGCGTTGTTGACAACATCAGTCGAACCCTTTTGAGGGAAGCCTCTGAAGGAGTTAGGAAGGTGCGCTCCCTCATTGCAGATGACTTCTGCTTTTTCAAAGACTTGTGCTCTTCTCTCGCTTGCGTTTAGGCGAAGCAGTGGAAGTTTTTGAGTGTGATTTTGTCTTCAAAGTCGATGTCAGATCGGCCTTCTGGGGAGGTGGCATCTTGGACGTCATCAGGGAGGAAATCGATGCTGATTGGTCCAAAAACCCCAGTGCCAAAACTTGTTCCATCGGCTGAGGAGCTGGAGCCGATTGAATCCAATTTAGGAGCAGCATAGGAAACAAAAAGATGCTGGTCCTGACAGAAACTCTTAGATCGACTCAAGTAAAAAAGTAAAGCACGCTTAACATCCAAAGCTTGCCACCGACGTTCCTCATCCGAGAAAGGCATGGGATAAAACGAAGGTAACCAAACGTCCAACTTAAGGTGAAACTGGGAAACCACCTTGGGAAGAAAAGAAACATCAGGAGCCAACGACACTCCGGACTCATGAAAAACTAAATATGGGTGGTCACAACGCATAGCCATGAGCTCCCCTACATGGCGTGCCAACGTGATTGCCACCAAAAATGCAGTCTTCCAGGATAGAAACTGTAGGGAACAGATTGCCATTGGTTCAAAGGGATGCCGAGTCAACCTGTCCAATACTAATGGCAAATCCCACAACTGTGTAGGTGATCTAGATGGAGGGTGCAACCTGACCAGTCCTTTCAGAAATTTCTTCAAATGAGGATGAGCAAAGACTGAATGCCCCTCAACAGATTCATGGTACGATGATATTGCTGATAGATAAACTTTAACAGAAGAAAAGCAAAGTCCAGCATCCACCAAGGACAACAGAAAGTCAAAAATAACTGGTAGGCCCATCTGTTGGGGTGAGACTGTAGGGTCAGCCAAAAACTGAATAAACTTCCCCCACTTCCTGTGATAGGAAGCCCGAGTAGACAACTTTCTACTATTTAGAAAGACGTGCTGGACTCTGCTGGAAAATTCGCAGGGTCGATGAACCATGGCGTCAGCTTCAGATGAGGCACGTTGTGATGAAACACGTGTCCTTCCTGGGCCGACAGAAGGTCCAGTACTGCCAGGAACTGATAAAAAAAAAACCTCGCTAAATGAAGCAAAATCAGGAACCAGTTCTGCCGAGACCACCACGGTGTCACTAGAATGCACCTTGGTATCTCTGTCGCTATTTTGTTGACCACTTTTGTCAGCAGCGGAAGAGGCTGAAATAGATACAGGAACCAACCGTTCCACGGGAACATCAGGCCGTCTCCCAGTGACTCTGGATCCGTGCCCCCCCTGGTGCAGAACAGGGGACACTTCCGATTCCTGGCTGTGGCAAAAACAAACACCTGAGAATACTCCCAGAACTGGAAGACAGGTTGAAGGAAGCGCCACTGCATCTCCCATTCGTGTGGAGATGCTGCTCCTCTGCTCAAAGAATCCACCTGCATATTGAGTACTCCTGGAAGGTGCGCAGCCTTTACATAGATGCCATGCTCCAGGCACTTCATCCACAGAGCCATCAAGAGACTGTCCAGCCCTGCCTGTTGACATAACAAAGGGTTGTAGTATTGTCCGTCAACAGGGCCACAGCCTTCCCCGCCACCAAAGGACAGAAGGACCAAAGGGCAAAATGAATTGCCAACAGTTCAAGATAGTTTATATGGCAACGAGTCAGCTGCGGAGGCCAAGAACCTTCCACACACAGAGAATCCATGTGAACACCCCAGCCCCATAAGGACGCATCTGTGGTGATCGTAATTATCGTTACAGGCAGATGGAAGGGAGCTCCCTGACAGATGTTGTCTCTGGATGTCCACCATTCCAGGGCCCAAAGGATCGAGGGTGGAATCATGAACCTCTTTCAAGGTGAGTCCCGTAAAGGCCGAAACTTTCTGAGGAACCAAAGTTGAAACCCTCTCATATTCAGTTTTGCAAACAGCAACACACTGGTAGTCACCGCCATCAGCCCCAGCATCTGCTGCAGCTGTTGTGCTGTGCCCCATTTCTGGCTTTGGAAAAGATGGATAAGATTGAAAATGTCCATCGCTCTCTGCTGAGGAAAAAAAGCACGATGAATGTTTGTGTCCAGCAGAGCCCCGATAAACTGAACTGTCCTTGATGGTAATTGATGGGACTTTTTCATGTTGACCTGCAGACCTAAGGTGTGAAGAAGACTAAGAGTGGTTGCAATATGGCCGGATAGAAGCTCTTCCAAATCTGCCACAAGGAGCCAGTCGTCGATATACGGAAAAACGACTATGCCTTGAAGCCCAAGATATGTGGCTACAACTCTCATAATCTTGGTAAACACCTGCGATGCAGTACACAGGCCAAATGGAAGGGCTTTGAACTGAAAATGGTTGGAGCCTATCGCAAACTGGAGGAAATGTCTGTAACCTCGATGGATGCTGACATGGAAGTAGGCATCCTTGAGATCCAACATTGCCATCCAGTCCCCTTGGTTGATGAGGGGAAGGATTGTTTGCAGAGTAGACATCCTGAATTTCTGGTACACGAAAAACTTGTTCAGATTTCGAAGGTCCATAACTGGTCTCAATCCCCCATCTTGTTTGGGAACCAGGAAGTAATGAGAATAGAACCCCCACCCACCCCCGTTCTGGCCGCTATCAGGACCAGTTCTATGGCTTGTTTCTGCAAGAGGTTGCTCACTTCCTCTAGCGCGGGGGGGGGGGAGGAGGTGTGGTAGCAATCCCTGACTGAGTCAGAACCTGAACAAAGTCTATCTTGTAATCTTCTGCTATGATGGAGGGACCCATCTGTCTGTGGATTCCCAAGCCGGTAGATGGTGATGGAGGCGGATGTGGTAAGAAAGAGGGGCGACGGTGTGTGCGGCAGAAAAGTCAAAGGCACTGCTTCTGATGTCGGGAGCCCTTAGATATGCTGGTCGCAGAAGGCGAGGTGAACTTGGACTTTTTCCCCCAATAAGGAGATCTACTCTCCGTGTGAGAAGAGCGAGGTCTCCACGACTGGTCAGGGGAAAATTTCTGATAAGGCCTCTTGGGCCAAGATTTGTGCCACTGCTTAGGCTTGCCAGCCCTAGTAGACACAGGGACACCAAGGTTCCTTGAAGTCTTGATGTCCATTTCTTGAAGGACATTATCGGTGGTGGAACTGAAAAGACCTTCACTCTCAAAAGGAAGGTCTTCGACATAAGCCCTGGTGTCAGGCTGGAGAGCTCTAGACCGTAGCCAAGAGTGATGGCGCAGGGAGACGGCAGAGGTGAGAGTCTTGGCAGAGACATCCACCATGTGTTTTGACGGGGCCAGCTGTTGTTTGGCCACGGCAAAACCCTCTCTTTGTAGCTTCTTAAACGAAGCCCACTTCTCTTCACTCAAGGTTGACATTAGTGGTGTGAGCTGCTCCCAAATCGAATACTGGTAGTGAGCCATACATACAGCGTAGTTTGAGATTTTTACTCCCAGAGCTCCCACTGAGTAGAATCGTCTGCCAGTATTGTCGATTTTCTTGCCCTCTTTGTCAGGAGGGGAAGAGTGGGTCTTACGTGCCTTTGAAGATGACGAAACCACCACCGAATTAGGCTTGGGGTGGGAGAACAGGAACTCAGCACCAGCCTCCTGAACACGGTACATGTGGTCCAGGCAATGCATAGAGATTGGTGCGGATGCCGGCTTCGCCCAGGGCTCCTTCACTGCCTGCAGAATGACTTTATCCCTGTGCATTATGTCAAACACAGTGTCATCAACGATTGGCTGTGGTTGAACTACTGGAAGGGAGAGAGACTGTGCCATCCACTTCACCAGGTCCCCACAAGACTTGAGATCTTCCGATGGTGATATGGGAAGGTCCTCAGCAATATGAGAATCTGGAGAAGGTTCCGCTGCTCTGTCCGGATCATCGGTACCGACCTCAGAGTTCGATGTTGAAGACCCTCTCCTCACAGAGTGTTCAGATAACACCAGGGTCGAAGCACGTTCGGGCGAACGGAGTGATACCGACGGATGAGCTTGCCAGTCCCCCGACCGCTCTCTGCGTCTCTTGGGAGGAATTGACACCGATGCTGAGGGTGCACGCGGAGTGGCTGATTGATGCGAAAGCCTCGGGAAAGAGGCTTCCGACCACTGATCCCATTCCGGCAACTCACGGGGAGGGTACCATGGGTATGGCGACGGATATGAGCATGGTCCATATGAGCAAGGCCAATGGCGTTGGTCCCACAATGGAGGAGGAGGGAAACGACGCATCACAGTACTCGGTTCGAGCTCTCTCCATCGTGTAATAGGCGGCAATGGTGCTAGAGGTTAGTTCGGAGCTGAAGCCTTGACTTCCGATATCGAAGCACTGTCGCTCCGACAACGCGACCTGGATGAATGGGTCCACTGTGTTAGATCTATTTCCTGCTCCGATCCCAAAAGGTGGAGTGGCTGGGAGCCACGGCTCCTCAGTACTGATGGACTTCACAGGCTGGGAGACACCAAAATTCTCCGAGATGGAGCGACTTGTGCTGACACCAACTCCATCGAGACATCCTGAGAAGGAGAAGGAGTGCAGGAAACTCTGTCCTCCTTCCGCTTCTCCTTCGATTTGAGCTTCTTCGGGAGGGACAATCGGGTCCCCAACTCGTCCCGACGTTTCTTCGATGGTGTGGGTGCCACTAACCCTTCAGATGGTCGTTTTGTGGGTCGGCCCCACTCTGGTGACGATGGATCGACCAACGTTGAAGCCAGAGCCTGAGTAGCATCCCCCATCGATGCCGACGGATCCGCAGCCATTTTAGGCAGGCAAAGAGCCGGCTTGACTAAGGCCGCCGATAGCCTTGCCGCACGATTTTTTCTGGTTTGTTTCGAAAACCTCAAACAATGCGGGCATGAGTCTGCACGGTGTCCCTCGTCCAGGCACAACAAGCATTGGGAGTGACCGTCAGGGGGTGCAATTTAACTACCGCACTTCAAGCAACGTTTGAAGAACCCCCAATGCCTTTCCATAGGACTGGAGCCCGCGAGGGAAGGGGGAAAATAAAGCCCCGAGGGGCAAAGTCCAACACAAAGGGTTTTTTGTTGTTTTAAACAACAACCACTAACTACTAACAGGGAAAAACAAGAAATGGGCTAAGAAGAGGAAAATCCAACAGATTACCAGACACCGACCGAAGCAGTCAAAAGCAGATCCTTTCAACGCAGCAGTCAAGAAGGAACTGGCGGGATCCTCGCGCTGGCGCCGGTGAGCATGCGTACTGGGACACCTGCGCATGCCCACTGGTGCTGAGCGCGAAAAAATCCCGGGCTTTTTAGGTACCGATTTGGGGATTGGCGCAAGCGCTCTATCCCATGAGTGTGAAGCACAGAGACCACGAAAAAGATCCATGCCCTATAAGGCCAGAAAGGTGCTGTGTGAAGATCTATGATTCTTTGAATCACCCTTTGTATTATCTGCATGGGAGAAAAGGTATACAGCAGTACCACTCAGTACCATGTACCACTACCATCATTTGGTGGGCTTATTTGGCAACTTCCTTACAGCTGAAGAAAAAGCCTAGGAGCTAGGATACAGTAACATGGTCACATGTCTCAGTAACAAGAGAAAGAGGTTACATCTCCTTTTGGATTTTAATTGACTTTTGGGGCCCAGAGTCAGTCAGAATCCTTTCTATAAGTTAGCCAGTGGCAAGCCACCATCATGCCAGTGGTAACCAGTGTTCCCTCTAACCTGAGGTAGCATGAGTTTGCTAACAGATTTTTAGCCTCCAGCTCACACATTTCTGTCTTAGCTTAGGAAAGATGACGCCAGAGCACACTAATTTATGCAATAGCTCACAACTTTCATGCCAGTAACTCACAAAGTAGAGTTTTTGCTCACAAGACTGCAGCTTAGAGGGGACATTGGTGGTAACCCAGCTCAATTTGCCTTGATTGCTGTTCCTGTGGCTGATGCCCTGCACTGTCTCTGAGAAACTGAGTTTTGAGGCTGGACCTGATAACTACTGGTAATTATTGCTACTTGTGTTTAGCTATGCTGGAAATGCTTAGGTTTGTTTGTTTCCCTTCATGGTCATGTTGATTTAGAAATATATTTACACTTTAAATAAACAAAAAAAATGTTACCCTGGTGTGGTTCTTTGTCTCCTAAAGACTCAAAGGCTGAATCCAGGAGCCTTGCCGTGACTACCTACTGGCAATTCTTTAATTTGGAAACTCAAAACTGCAAACCAACTGTGCAGCACTGACTTTTTGGAATAATTCCTGAGAGACTCAGAGGCTTGTCCCTTCACTCTGCAGCTGTAGGAATAGTCAAGAAGGGACTGGTGGCAGCTAATCTTTAGCCTAGAAAGGGAAATTACTCTATCTCTGGGAATTTGTTTTGTTGAGCCTTGAAACGAAGGTTTTGTTCTTTCTATGCTGGGGGTGGGGGTGGAGGTGGGGTGGTAAAATCTTGAAACCTTTGCGTGAAAATTTTGCTCTGATGCGAAAAAGTCCACTTCTGTTTTGCTGAATCTGTCACATATCTGTTAGAAGGCTGCCTTCTTCAGCATCAGTTTTGTTTGATCCAGAACCCTCCTGCTGAGCCAGTCCATTATATCAGTGTGGCTTTCTACGTACACAGCCTTGATTGCCCCAGATGGCTCTCTGCCCATTGAATCAACAGTTTCACCTCTGCATGAAGAGTCCTGGACTTGGTGTCCCCTTGACAACTGACATAGGATTTGGCTATCATGTAGTCTGTATGAACTAGAACGTAATGCCCTGTCAGAAGACTCTGGAAGGATAGCATTCCAAACCTGATAGCCCTGAGCTTCAGCAGGTTGAAACTCTGAAATTATTCCTGCAGAGACTAGGTACTTTGAGCCATTCTCACTTGGAAGTGCACCCTCCAGCCTGTGAGGTTTGTGTCTGAAGTCACAGTTTATAGAATCACAGAGCTGGAAGGGACCTCTAGGGTCTTCTAGTCCAACCCCCTGCACAATGCAGGAAACTCACAAACACTTCCCCTAAATTCGAAGGATCTTCACTGATGTCAGAGGGCCATCTAGCCTCTGTTTAAAAACCTCCAAGGAAGGAGAGCCCAACACCTCCCGAGGAAACCTGTTCCCCTGAGGAATCGCTCTAACAGTCAGGAAGTTCTTCCTGATGTTGAGTCGGAAACTCTTTTGATTTAATTTCAACCCATTGGTTCTTGTCCTACCTTTCGGGGCCACAGAAAATAATTCCACACCATCCTCTATATGACAGCCCTTCAAGTACTTGAAGACAGTGATCATATCACCTCTCAGCTATCTCCTCTCCAGGCTAAACATCCCCAGCTCCTTCAATCCTTCCTCATAGGACTTGGTCTCCAGACCCCTCACCATCTTCGTCGCCCTCCTCTGGACTCGTTCCAGCTTGTCTATATCGTTCTTAAAATGTGGTGCCCAAAACGGAACACAATACTCCAGGTGAGGTCTTACCAGAGCAGAGTAAAGTGATACCATCACATCACGTGATCTGGACACTATACTTCTGTTGATACAGCCCAAAATTGCATTTGCCTTTTAAGCCACCACATCACACTGTTGACTCATGTTCAGCATATGATCCACTAAGACCCCTAGATCCTTTTAGCACATACTACTGCTAAAACAAGTCTCCCCCATCCTATAACCATGCATTGGATTTTTCCTTCCTAAATGCAGAACTTTACATTTATCCCAGTTAAAATTCATTTTATTGATTTTAGCCCAGTTTTCCAGCCTTTCAAGGTCATCTTGTATCCTGTTTCTGTCTTCTTCTGTGTTTGCAACCCCTTGCAATTTAGTATCATCTGCAAATTTAATAAGCATTCCCTCTATTCCTTCATTCAAATCATTGATAAAGATGTTGAACAAAACAGGGCCCAGGACAGATCCTTGAGGCACTCCACTTATCATTCCTTTCCAAGAGGATGAGGAACAATTCACAAGCACTCTTTGGGTGCGATCTGTCAACCAGTTACAGATCCACCTAACGGTAACAGAATCCAAACCACATTTTACCAACTTGTCAACAAGGACAGTATGGGGAACCTTATCAAAAGCCTTACTGAAATCAAGATAAACAATGTCTACAGCATTCCCCTGATCCAGCAAAGTAGTCACTTTCTCAAAAAAAGACATCAGGTTAGTCTGACATGACTTGTTCTTGAGAAAACCATGCCGGTTCTTAGTAAACACATCCATTCATTCTAAATATTCCAGGACCGACTGTTTGATGATTTGTTCTAAAACTTTTCCAGATATAGATGTCAATCTGACAGGTCGGTAGTTACCCGGATCGTCTTTTCTCCCCTTCTTGAAGATGGCGACAACATTTGCCCGCCTCCAATCTGCTGGCACCTCTCCTGTTTTCCAAGAATTCTCAAAAATAATACCCAGAGGCTCAGAAATTACATCCGCAAGCTCTTTTAGAACCCTTGGCCCTGAGGACTTAGTTTCATTTAAAGAAACTAGATGTTTATGTACTACCCCTATGCTGATCCTAGGTTGGAACTTTGTATCCTCCTTATATGTTCTGTTTTTGCCATGTTGAACATCGTTTCCCTCAGAAGAGAAGACTGAGGAAAAGTAGGAATTGAGCAGTTCCGCCCTCTCTTCATTACCCGTTACAATTTCACTTCCTTGCCCTCGCACTGGGCCCACCATGTCCTTGCTCTTTTTCTTACTCTGAACATAAGACAAGAACCCTTTTTGGTTGTTTTTAGCATCTTTGGCCAGCCTAAGCTCATACTGAGCTTTAGCTTTCCTAACTTTTTCTCTACAAGCACTGATGATGTGCTGAAATTCATCCTTGGTTATAAGGCCCTCCTTCCAATTTCTAAAGGAGTCTTTTTATTTCTTGAGTCTTTGGAGAGCTGTTTATGGAACCACTTCAGCTTCTTTAGGCTTTTTCCATTTTTTCTTCTCACAGGAATCGTCTGTGATTGCGCTTTCAGTATTTCACTTTTAAGAAACTCCCACCCCTCCTAAACCCCCTTCTTCCTAAGTATTTCTGACCATGGGATTTTACCCAGCATAGTTCTAAGTTTATCAAAGTTTGCCTTTCTGAAGTCCAACCTATAAGTCTGACTACGTATAGCTTTCCTTCCCCAAGACTGTAAATTCCAGAATCACATGGTCACTACTACCCAGGGTGCCCACTATTTTCACTTCTTCAATCAATTCTTCCTTGTTGGTGAGAATCAAATCCAAGATAGCAGATCCCCTTGTTTCGTTCTTCACTTTCTAGAAAAGGAAGTTGTCAGCAAGACAAGTCAGGAATCTATTTGACTTTTCATTTTTAGCAGAGTTGGACTTCCAACAGATGTCTGGGTAATTGAAATCTCCCATGATCACTCTATCCCTTCTCTTGGAGAACTGCTGTAGAAGTATCTCATCCAAGTCCTCTGACTGACTTGGTGGTCTATAGCAGACCCCCACAATAATATCACTGTTATTTCTTATTCCTTTTATTTTTACCCAGAGACTCTCAACTGAGCTGCCATGCTCAGATTCACATATTTCCTCACAAGGAGAAAGCGAAAGAGTACTGGAAGATGATACAACAAGAAATCTCCAAAATTTTGGGTTATGACTTCAAGAAAACTGCAGAGACGTTTTTGCTTGGATTACAATTAGAAAAATTTCCAAAGGAAGACAGGACTCTAATTTGGTACTTGCTATCAGCTGCTAGGACATTGTATGCGCAGCTTTGGAAGCAAGAAAAAATATCTGAGAAATGGGACTGGATTATGAAAGTTTTATCGTGGAGTGAAATGGACAAACTAACTAGAACGCTAAGAGACTATGATTTGGAGATATTCAAAAAGGAGTGGAAGAAATTTAAAGGATATATGGAGAAAGAGTGGAATGTAAAAAGACATTGGACAATTTTTTAGCATCAATGAGGGAAAAAATATATATATATTGAATTTTGATCAGTTAGTAGTACCTTTAGTAATGAACTTGAATTTATAACTTCGGGGAAGTCAACATTGGAGGGAGGGGGGATTGAAATGCCATATGGGTTAGTACTGAAATAATTAAGAAATAATTAAGATTTGTAACCATATGCTATCAATAAATGGTTAAAACACACATATTTCCTCACAAGTATATACCTCCTTCACATATACTGCTACGCGTCTGCCATTTCTCATTTGCCTGTCCCTTTTAAATAAGTTGTACCCCTGAATCCTAATATTCCAGTTGTGAGTGTCATCCCACCCAGTTTCAGTAAGGCCTATTATGTCATAGTCTTCTTCCTTTATTAAGACTTCCAGTTCCTCCTGTTTGTTTCCCATACTCCGTGCATTAGTGTAGAGACATCAGAATCCACATTTTATGCATCCCGAGGGTTTAGTTTCTGTACAAGCCTGCAAGTTAACATTACCTAGCATATGCGCCACTCTTTGCAAATCTTTAATGTTCTTATCCCCAGTTTCTGGCATCATACGAGACTTTGAATTATTGTCTCGCTCCCTCATACAATTTAGTTTAAAGCCCTCCTTATTAGGTTAGCAAGGCTGTTACCAAACACCCTTTTTCCTACCGCCGTAAGGTTCAAACCATCTCCTGATAGAAGACCACCATCTCAAAAGTGTAAACCATGGTCCAAAAATCCGAATCTTTCCTGACGACACCATCGACGTAGCCAGTCATTTATTTGAAGTATTCTTCTTTCTCGTCCTAAGTCATGGGCTTCAACAGGAAGCACTGACAAGAACACAACCTGTGTGTCCAGCTCCTTCACCTTCTGACCCAGAGTCACATAGTCTTTTCTAATACGTTCACTTTGGTTTTCACAATAGAGTCCCCTCCAGGAACCTGATGGGATTTGTCCACCACTGGAATTCCAATAAGCTGTTGTTTGGCTACCCAGAGGGATTGAAGGAGGCTGTGGTCATACTGCTCTTTAAAAAGTCAACCTTGGATCCCTTAGATCCTTCTAATTACTGCTCAGTTTCAAATCTGTTTCTGGATACAGTGATTGAGAAAAGGCTGCAGAGCATCTTCAGAGTTTTCTGGAGGATACATCAGCCATGGACCCATTCCAGTCCAGCTTCCACCCTGGCCATGGAATGGAGACAGCAATGGTCACCCTCACAGACAAACTTAACAGGTCAGTGTTGCTGTTACTATTAGATCTGACAGCAGCATTTCATATGGTCAATCATGATCTTCTGACCCACTGCCTTGCCGACATTGGAATTCGTTAAGTAGCGTTGCAGTGGCTCTAAGGTTGAGAGCAGAGGGTGGCGTGGGAGAGAGGGTATTCCCTAGGTAACTCTTGTTGTGCCTTTAAAACCAGCACAAACCATTAGGAATTTGGGTGTGATCCTGGATGTCTCCTTAACAGTGGAGGCTCAGGTCACAAATGTTGTCAGACTGGCATTTTTTCAACTGTACCACGTCAGGCAACTGGCTCCCTATCTGTCTTTTTTCTGGACCTAGCCATGGTAATCCATGCAACAGTCACCTCCAAACTGGACTACTGTAACTCGCTCTATGTGGGCCTACCCTTGAGACTGACCCAGAAACTCCAGCTGGTACAGAATGCAACAGCACAGATCCTTACTGGGACTTACTGCAGGAGCTGCAGTGGCTCACAATGAAGTACCAGATAGGTTCAAGGTTTTGGTGTTGACCTTCAAGGCCCTTAACCATCTGGGACCCACATATCATCAGAACCACATCTGTTGGTATCCCCTCCAGAAGAGTGCTACACTTGATAGATCAGAATCTACTGATTATTCCTGGCTCAAGGGGTGTCTGGTTGTCCTCAACTAGAGCCAGGGCATTTTCCACCCTGGCTCCAACCTGGTGGAACTCTCTGCCAAATAATACCCATGCCCTGTGGGACTTGTAAGTCAGAGATGTTCCACCAGGCATTTGATTGAGGACAGTGATAGCTGCATCCTACTGGCACTCCCTCCCATCCACCCCGCCTCCCCATGATGGAGTGGCATGGCTGTAATTCTTAATGCCATGTTTTTAGGTTAGTGATTGCATTGTATTGGCTTTAAATTTGAAATTCTGAATTATGAACTACTATCTTTTACACAACCCTAAGCCCTGCTTTGGTGAAGGAGGCTGGTCAAAATGCAATGAAATAAATAAACCTTTGCAACAGGTGAATGTGGGAACAAGGCTGTTGAATGATATCCTGACAGGACACCATCATTCCTAGAAGCCTTGCCAGAGATATCATCTCCACATGAAACCAGTGTGAAATTCCCATAGCAAGGTTGGAATCTTCTCTCATCTTTCCTGTGACAGGAAAACTCTGTCCTGAGTTGTGTCTATCACAACCCCTAGGTGAAGGATGCACTGAGATTGCTCTTCTCCTTGTTGATGATGAACCCATGGTCCTGAATACATTAGATGGTTTGTTGCACATCCTTCAACCCCTGAGAGATAGACGGAGACCTGCCTGCTTCGGCAGGGGAGGGCGGGGTACAAAATTTATTATTATTATTATTAATAAATTGCCCAGATAAACTGTCCAGAGAAGGAAAAATGGCCACCCCCCTGGGACCTCAGTTGTGCTATCAGTGAAACCAGCACTTTGGTAAACACACATGGTGCCATTTTGAAGCCTAAGGAGAGACCCTGGTATTAGACGTGGAGTCTGTTGTAGGCGAGGCACAGGAACCTCCAATGTGACTTCTGAATAGAAATGTGCAAATAGGCCTCTGAAACATCTACTGACACCAGAAAATCTCCTTCTTGTATTGATGACACTACGGACATTAAAGTTTCCATTCAGGAGATGTGGTCAGATGTTTAGCCATTTGAGGTCTAGAACAGCTCTCATGTCCCTGTTCTTCTTTGTGACTATAAAAAGACTGGATATCCCCCTGAGGTCTTAAGGCCTCCAGCACAGGCTCTATCGCACTGTATCAAAGAGGTGTTGGGTGGCGTTGAAAAGAAGGTGTTTTCCGTGGGTAGCTGTAGGAATCTGCTGGGCAGAATAGAACAGAGTTCTAAGTAGCCATTTTTCACAGTATCTAATAGCCACTTGTTGACTACAGTAGCTTCCCACTGAATTGTGAAAGTTTGAAGCTGGCCTCCTGTCCATTGATTCTGAATCCCTATGATTCTGAATCCCTATGAGGTGTTCTTCGGGGGGCCTTTTGGATTCTGTCCTGGTAAAGGAAGTATTGCCACCTGATTGGTATGCCATCTCCCTTTGGAAGGTCTAGACACTCAAAATCCTGAAGTATGTTCAGAGTCACAAAAGGAAGAGAAATGATTCTTGGGTTTGTTACCTATCTTACAGGAAGGTAGCACTTATTGTCTTTATCCTCTACAAGTCCATATCCTCCTCAAAAAGCTGAATGCCTTTAAATGGTTCACTAGCCACTTCTGCCTGAGCAGAGGGATCCTCTTCCCAGCTACAAAGTCAGGTATTTCTTCTGGTGGTGATACTGGATGCTATGGCCCTAGCTGATAGTTGAATGGAATCTAATAAAGCATCTGCTGATAAAGCTGCTGGTAGCATAGTCTTCTTTAAGTTGTCCTTTAATTCCTAAGGGACATCACTATCTGCAGCTGAAAGGTCTGAAGCCCAAGGCTAAATAGGCCTAGGAATCACAGAATCATAGGAAAAAGGGAGTTTGAGGAGGACGTCCTAAGAGATGTTGAGAAGGCCTCAAAGTTCTTTCACAGTGACTGTTCTATCCTTCTATCACAAACTTACTGCAGAGAAAAGATAATTATGCATAGTCGTGACTATAGGCTCTTCCTCACTGGGTAACTACCCCTCCTCCATATGTGAGGAAGAATCAGAGCATTCAGAGTCCTGTTCCACTTCCCACAAAAGCAGGCTTGGTTCTCTGTCTGACTCAGTATAGTGGTCCAGTCTCCCTTTGGGTAGAGAGGGAGAATGAGAGGTCCTATCCATCTTCCTCCTACCTAATGCACTGCTAGAGGGAGAGCAATGACTATATCTATGGTGAGAACTAGAGGAGTCCCTATGGCTCTTAGGAATGGCTTGCAAGATGGCCTCTCTGATCTCCCTCTGCATTTCTCCTTTGATCCAAGCTAGGAGATTTCCTTGAGCACTGCCCCCAGGAAAATCCAAAATGATAGCCCCTGCCAGGCCAGACACTGGCTGGGATCCATGAGGAGAGGCTTGCTGAGGAGAGGAGGGGAGCTTGATGCTAGGGAAAAGCACTATCTTGGGTCAAGCACTATCTTGGGTCCCATGCTCCTTAACTTGTTCATAAATGATTTAGAGTTGGGAGTGAGCAGTGAAGTGGCCAAGTTTGCGGATGACACTAAATTGTTCAGGGTGGTGAGAACCAAAGAGGATTGTGAGGAACTCCAAAGGGACCTGTTGAGGCTGGGTGAGTGGGCGTCAACGTGGCAGATGCAGTTCAGTGTGGCCAAGTGCAAAGTAATGCACATTGGGGCCAAGAATCCCAACTACAAATACAAGTTGATGGGGTGTGAACTGGCAGATTCTGACCAAGAGAAAGATCTTGGGGTCGTGGTAGATAACTCACTGAAAATGTCAAGACAGTGTGCGTTTGCAATAAAAAAGGCCAACGCCATGCTGGGAATTATTAGGAAGGAAATTGAAAACAAATCAGCCAGTATCATAATGCCCCTGTATAAATCGATGGTGCAGTCTCATTTGGAGTACTGTGTGCAGTTCTGGTTGCCGCACCTCAAAAAGGATATTATAGCATTGGAGAAAGTCCAGAAAAGGGCAACTAGAATGATTAAAGGGCTGGAACACTTTCCCTATGAATAAAGGTTGAAACGCTTGGGACTCTTTAGCTTGGAGAAACGTCGACTGCGGGGTGACATGATAGAGGTTTACAAGATAATGCATGGGTTGGAGAAAGCAGAGAAAGAGGTACTTTTCTCCCTTTCTCACAATACAAGAACTCGTGGGCATTCAATGAAATTGCTGAGCAGACAGGTTAAAACGGATAAAAGGAAGTACTTCTTCACCCAAAGGGTGATTAACATGTGGAATTCACTGCCACAGGAGGTGGTGGCGGCCACAAGCATGGCCACCTTCAAGAGGGGTTTAGAAAAAAATATGGACCAGAGGTCCATCAGTGGCTATTAGCCACAGTGTGTGTGTGTGTGTATATATATATACACACGCACACACACACACACACACACATATATATATATATATATATATATATATATATATATATATATATATATATATATATATATATATATATATATATATAAATAAATAAAATTTTTGGACACTGTATGACACAGAGTGTTCGACTGGATGGGCCATTGGCCTGATCCAACATGGCTTCTCTTATGTTCTTATAGGCTCTTCCTCATTGGATAACTCCTCTTCCTCCTTATGGTGACCCACGCCACCATTTCCTGTCCTGTGTGTGTATATTGCAAAGGAGGTCTTTGGAAGCTTTAAATAGGGCCTCTCTTACTGAGTCTCAGACATCCTGATGGACGAACGGCCAGAAGCCCAGCTTGAAGAGTTCAGCTGATCTAGAGATGTTTCAGCCTGTGTGGAGGGTCCAGTGCACTCAGTGGCTGCTGACACTTCTGCAGTAAGCGACTGGGGAATCTCCTGGACCGAAACCTGGAGACACCATGGCCATGGAGGTCCTGTGGAGCCTGGAGGAGGATCCTCACTGCTGTGAATGACTCCTTGTCCTTTCTGCAGGTGACTGAGCCACAGCACTGGGGGGAGGGAAGAAGCCTTTCCTGTCCCCTAAAAGATCTCTGCTAGAGAAGCCTCTCCAGAAATGCAGTATAGAACCAGCCCAAAATGAAGACTTGAGTTGGTAGGCTTAGGGGGGGAAAGAATATAAAATAATAGCAATAGTCCAGGTGTCAAGGAAACATGAGGTCAAGCCCCTTGGGTTCCCAGGATAGGTGCGCACAAGAACCAGAATGTTGTTATAAAATAATATTAATTATATTCAAAAATATAAGAAAAGGAAAATAATTCCTGCCAACACATTACTCAAGATCATACAGAACAAAAAACAATAAAACTTGCTCCAACTACCTAACACAATAAAGAGCTGTGTCAGGTGGCATCAAACTTAATATTGTTAAGGCCTCAAATAGCGTTGTCTATGTTTCTAGCAATTGCAAAACATAGACTCAGCCCATAGTTCATGAGAATCTCAGCTAGTTAGGTGGTGCTTCTTGGACCACAGTTCAAATTATAATTATTGGCCAGTTCAGTTAAGGCAATCAGGACAGGTCTCTCTAAGAATCCCCTAGATGATTACATCATCTCTCCAAGCTTCCCCCCTCTCATCCCAGGTACATTAACTAGTTTCCCTCTTTGGCTTTGAAGATGATTAAAAAACCTGTAGACCAAAAAACCCAATTAGCAACACCTGCAGGTCAGTACAAACCCACCAGTATTCACATTAATCCTTGAGAAGATGTTGTGGAAGGTACTTTGCTTCACATCAGCAATCGCAGCGCAGCAAATAACTTCCTTCTGCCTTGAGGCACAGCCAAAAAAACTGGAGAACAAGGGAAAAGCTCCCCCACTACAGGAATTGCAAAAAAAAAAAGTGGTGACCCTGTCTGCCAATAAGGAGGAGCTTCCCCCAAATGCTGGAGAAAATAGTAATGCCACACCAACTACATTCTGACCTCACAAGTTTCAATTAATTCAATATGTGGATATATGCAGATTGTTGCATTGGTCATGTATTGTACATGCTTCTTTCTTCCTCCTCCTTTATAATGCCAGCACAATTAAGGATTTCTGGTCTGAAATAAAGTGACATTTGCTGTGACACATGGGAAACTAAAGTTTCCTCTCCACAAACTAGAATTCTATACCTCAATTAAATCCTCATTTGTGGGGAGCGAACAAACTCCAGTTCACCCAAGCAACTACATTGGTATGTTACTGGGGGTAACCAGAAAAAAGCCCACAGGAAAAAAGCTCACAGAAAAACCCCATGGTCACAAATGCTCATAAGAAAAATGTCCACATGGAAAAATACCCACACGGAAATAAGCCCACATGGGAAAAAGCCCACACGGAAAAGGCTCATACAGGAAAAAAAAACCCACATAGAAAAAAGCCCCACAAGGAAAGATGCCCACATGGAAAAATACAATTTAAAACACCACAGATGTTTATAATTATGGATAACCATTCACCTCCATTTATGAGAATGAACAGGTATTACCTATATTTTATGTTGTTATTTTAGGATTAAAATATGTCAATATTCACAGGCAACAATTTGTGCTGTGATTTTATCAAGTATAATTAAATAATAATTTTGCTAAGTTATTTGTATATTTGATGGACAGCAGAGGGACCTGGCTTGCCAATGGCTGGCATTTGGGAGTAGGCGAGGTAGGCAGTGGCCTGGGGTGCCACCTCACCTACAGGGCACCACAAGGCATCCCCTCCCTCCACAATGCCGATCTCAGCTTCCCGGGTCACAGACTCGGGAAGCTGAGAGTGGCTAGATGGCACGTTGACAAGGCTCTCCTCTGAACCCGGCTTCCCTTGCAAGGGAAGCTGGGCTTGGAGGAGAATGCGCCCTGCCCAGCTGCTCTCGCCTTGAAAGCCAAGCTCAGAGGAGAAGAGTGCACCCGGCCCTGCCCAGCTGCTCTTGCCTTCAGGCAAGAGCAGCCAAGCTGAGTGCCTTCTCCTCAAAGTTCGGCTTCCCTAGCAAGGGAAGTTGAGCTTGGAAGAGGCGAACACACCCAGCCCCACCCACTGTTGCCTTCAAGGTGAGAGCAGCCAGGTGGGATGCATTCTCCTCTGGGCCTGGCTTTCCTTAGCTCAGAGAATAACGCCTCTGAGTGTGCTCTCAGAGGCGCTCCAAAACTGCCCTAAGAAGGGCAGTCATGGATTGCTTCTGAGAGCATGGACACAGCTCACCCGGAGCCCTGCCTGCCCTGCCACCATACCTGTCCTCCCCGCAGGTGGGGGTGCAGCAGTGGGGCGGGGGGGGGGCATGGAGGCAGATGTCACCCTGTGGTGCCTGATGCCCTAGTGCCAGACCTGGGCTTGCCACAAACTAACACCTGCTAATGCACAGGCAGGTAACCTAGAGGTGAAAAAGGAAATATGAAGTACTATATGACATGGTTGCCACTTCTGTGCGGCAATATGAGTGGGTGGAAGATAAACTTAATTAAGGGAACTGGCTAATTTGCAATGAAAAATTATATCTGAGTTATTATTGTTGCTATTGTTTTTCTGAAATAATTGTTGCTTTTACTATTAGGGTTAGGTACCTTGTTATGGTTTTAATCTATAATAATAAAATAAGTAAATAATATCAATTATTTTAAAAAATCAAGCCATATAATTGTTCAAAAGCTGTGAATACTAGACAGTACTTTAGAAATTACTTCACACCAACATTTAAAAAGTTGACAAATTGTAAATTAATAAAGTATTTAATTTTATTTTAAAATATTTCTATATAGAGTTTAATTTCTGTTATTATTGTTTTTCCTTAATAAAGTTCATTGATAATAAAATGGTTGCTTTTATTTCCTGTATTTTTCCTTCCAAACCTTTACACTCAAGAGCATTAAAGGCCTCTTAATACAGGCCACTTTTGTATTATTTAATTATACTTGATGAAATCACAACACAAATTCTTGCATGTGGATATGACATATTTTAATCCTAAAATAACAACATAAAATATAGGTAATACCTGTTCATTCTCATAATTGGAGCTGAATGGTTATCCACAATTATAAATATCTATGGCGCTTTAAATTGTATTTTTCCATGTGGGTTTTTTTCAGTGTGGGCTTTTTTCTGTATGGGCTTTTTTCCATGTGGGCTTTTTCCTGTGAACATTTATGACAGTGGGTTTTTTCTGTGAGCATTTTTCCTGTGGGCCTTTTTCATGGAACTGTTACAGGGAACTAGAGTTTGCTGCAAGTCAGGAACGCCTTATCATGCTTAGTGTAAGGATGCAGAGTTGCCAATTCCAGATTGGAAAATTCCTGGAGATTTGGAAGTATTGGGGAGGGCAGAATTTGGGGAGGGGATGTAAATCCACAGAGTCCACGCTCCAAAATTGCTGTTTTCTCCAGAGGAATTGATTGCTGTAATCTGGAGATCAGCCATGACAGAGTTGTAGTAGAAGCGCCCACTGGGTAACTCTGGTCAGACCAGTCTCAGTTGCAGTTCTAAGGAAGACACTCACACAGACAGCCGGTTCAACAAACT
This sequence comes from Heteronotia binoei, assembly GCF_032191835.1. Classification (NCBI taxonomy): domain Eukaryota; kingdom Metazoa; phylum Chordata; class Lepidosauria; order Squamata; family Gekkonidae; genus Heteronotia; species Heteronotia binoei. The sequence goes on from NC_083223.1 coordinate 147,361,284, forward strand.
GTATTGGGTTCAGGCAGATATCAGAGTCAAGAAGCAGTCCAATAGTCATACACTTACATCCAATAGAGCCAGGCAGAAGTACAGATACAAAGTCCAAACGAATAGTCAATATACAGTCCACAGTCATCAATTCCAATATCCATCCAACAGTATGCCACGCTATATCCGTCCTTTCCTATCCCACACTCAACAGGTAGCACTGCTCTTAAAGAGGCAGTGGTCCGCCCTCTCTTAAAAAAACCATCAGCAGACCCGGCCGTATTGGCGAACTATCGGCCGGTGTCAAACCTTCCCTTTTTGGGTAAGGTTATAGAGCGGGCAGTGGCAATTCAGCTACAGGGGTTCCTGGAGGACACTTCCGCACTGGATCAATTCCAGTCCAGCTTTCGGCCAGGTCACGGGACAGAGACGGTTCTGGTCGCCCTCATAGATGACCTCATGTGACATCTGGATCAGGGCGGCTCAGCGGTGCTGTTGTTATTAGATCTGTCAGCCGCGTTCGATACGGTTGACCATCAGCTACTGACTAGCCGCCTTGCCGATGCGGGGATTCAGGGATCTGCCTCACAGTGGCTGACCTCTTTTCTCCAAGATCGGGGACAAAGGGTGGTGATCGGGGAGGAAGTATCCCAGAGGCACTCTCTTAGTTGTGGGGTGCCACAGGGAGCGGTTCTATCCCCGATGCTATTTAATATCTATATGCGCCCCCTTGCCCAGATTGTCAGGAGGTATGGACTGGGTTGTCATCAATATGCGGATGACACCCAGCTTTATCTATTGATGGGCGGCCAGTCCGACTGTACCCCGGAAAATCTAGACCTGGCTCTACAAGCCGTGGCATCTTGGCTCAGGCTGAGTCGACTGAAACTGAATCCGACAAAGACGGAGGTTCTCTACCTGAGTCGGGGTGGTCCAAGGGGAGAGATCCATCTGCCGACTCTTGACGGGGTGCCATTAACACCGGTCCCTAAGGCCAGGAGTTTAGGCGTGCTCCTTGAGTCCTCCCTTACAATGGAGGCCCAGGTAGCAGCCACTGTTAGATCTGCCTTTTTTCATCTTCGGCGGGCACGGCAGCTGGCTCCTTTTCTGGAGCACAACGATTTAGCGATGGTAATCCATGCTACGGTCACCTCAAGAATAGATTACTGTAATGCTCTCTACATGGGGCTACCCTTGGTGCAAACCCGGAGACTACAGCTAGTGCAGAATGCTGCGGCACGGCTGTTGATGAGGCTGCCACGATGGGAGCACATTCAGCCAGTGCTGAAAGAGCTGCACTGGCTACCTGTTGTGTTCCGAGTTCGCTTCAAGGTGTTGGTATTGACCTTTAAAGCCCTTTATGGTCAGGGACCTGCATATCTACGGGACCGCCTTTCTCCGCATATCCCCCAGAGAGCACTGCGTTCAGGGGCAAAAAACCTACTCTCGGTCCCCGGACCAAAAGAAGCCAGGCTATGCGTGACAAGATCTAGGGCTTTTTCGGTGGCAGCACCAGAGCTCTGGAATGCTCTTCCAGAAGCCATACGGGCCCTGCGGGATCTGTCTGCGTTCCGCAGGGCCTGTAAGACCGAGTTGTTCAAGCAGGCCTTCGAGGCTTGACGAAGATGGCTGCCACCGGACATCACACAGAACGCCGGTGATCACTGTTTGGAATTCTAATGCCGCTATAATGTAGGGATTCAGCACTTTAAAATGGTTTTAATAATTTTTAACTGTAATATGTTTTTTAAACTGAAAATGTTAAATTATGGTTTTATATATTGTACTGGTTTAATTGTGTAGATACTGTGAGCCACCCTGAGTCCGCTTGCGGAGAGGGCGAGATATAAATCAAATGTAATAAATAAATAAATAAATAAATAAATAAATAAATAAATAAATAAATAAATAAATAATAAATAAATAAATACTGCATTTCAAGTCGCCTTAGCCAATCCCATTCCAAATTGGTTAATGGCTTACACCTGATGACACTATAGCACCTGTACTCAAGGATGACACAATCTTTTGGCAGTTCCAATTCACCTTAAAGTAATAGGACACTGACAAGCCAGTCAGAGTAGTCAATACTGATCTTGACAGAACACTGTCCTTACTCTGTATAAGGCAGAGTTTATGTGTTTAGAAATGTAACTAAAGAAAAGCAATATCTGATACTAATATAGTATTAATGGGTGCAATAAAGGCAACTAAATAACAACTGATGGAGAATATTAATATCCTATGTCACCATTTCATTTCCCAAAGCAGTGTAATGCAACACAACATCAAGAAGTTACTGACTAATCACACTGCATCATCATGTTCTGTACAATTCTCCTGAACTCCGTTTGTTTATCTAGATCATACATCTATATATTTTAAAAAACCTAAAAGGTATGTTTCCAGCTCCTAACTATTCCAAACCTAGCTGTACTACTGTTCATTTCAGAGCTGTAGTCAAATACCTAAATTTGAAAATAAATGTGCATTGCTGGGTTAAATTCTAATGCTATTTGTGTTCTATATTAACACAACATTCTATATGAACTGTTATAATGGCCTGTAACCTCTAAAATTGCTATAATAAAATCACTGAAGTGAGCTCAACTGTAGATATACTGTGCATACACTAATGGGAAAGGGTCTGGTTCGCTATATGTGAGACAAATACTCGTTTCTCACTACCTGTGCTGCACACTTGCACTGCCTGCACCAGACTGAAAAATCAACTATTGAATGCTGTATTTCAATAGACCACAAGCATTACTGAAACCCCTCTTATGACATAGAATCTGTACTATTGTACAGAACAAAAGAATATAGCAAAAGTAAGGCAGTGATCAAGCAATTTAATTACTTTCAGGGGCTCAGATCTCAATGTTAGCAGATCTCAGACCACCCAAATCGATACTTATAGAGAAGACAATATAATCATGGCAAGTCAGAAAGCTTTCTTTACCACCATCACCAACACCCCATATGCTTCCAAATGGGCTCTATAGCACACTTTGTATAATTAAGTCTTCTAGCAATGAAATCAGATATGATTTCAGGGTAATTCTAAACATTACACACAGACTCAAAAGGCAACTGCAGCTAATCATGGCTTCCTGGCAAGGGCACTTGTATGTTATATGTGTTTCAATCTGTTGTTCCACACTTTGTTTTTAGAACTACATCTAAGAATATGTAAAGCAGATTACAGGACTCAAGTAGAGATGGGCACAAACCAGGAAAATAGTGGTTTGTGGTTCATTTGATTGCACAAACCAAATGAACTGTGAACCAACCAACAGCCCAGCAGAGCCCACAAAAAAGCTGATCCTGCAGTGAGAAGTCTCCCCATGAGCTCAGTTGGGGCTCAGAGAAAAGGCAGCTTGAACTGCCTTTCCTTGCCTTCCCCTGGCACCCACAGGCATGTGCTGCCTGGGAAAGCCAAGGATAGGCACAAACCCTCCCCAAACCTTCCATGGAAGCATGTTTCATGAACTGGTGGTTCACAAAAAACGAACCGACCCAATTTGTGCATGAACTGCAGCTCATGTTTCGGGTTTCCTCTTGGCTTGTGTTTATTTAGGCTTCCTGACAAGCTAGTAGTCACATCTGGTGGTATCAGCTGAAATTATTATACTTTTGTTCCAGTTTTAGACTTACGGACATTCACTCATAAAGTAAGTCTTGTACAGTTAAAAGACAGTGAAACATCCACAGTGGTCTCCAGGCAAAATAAAGTTGCATGAACAGTAATAACGTGAATGTAAATTTAGGTGACTAATTTTTATTTTCATATTGCAAAGCTATTTAATATGTTGAAATGTGTGAGGATCATAACAGTTAAAATTCTATTTTATATTACGGAAGATATAATAACTATCATTCTGAGGTCTATTATGGACGTACAAGTACTGTTGAATAATACTGTTGCCATTAAAGGCAAATCAAACCAGAGGCAAGGAGGCCTATGAGATCATTCACATGAAAGTTTTCAGGATCATGTGTCCTTCCACCCTTTAGCATCTCAACCTATGAATATGCAGGAATGAGAGTGTAGCAAAATGCTATTCTAAAGTCATCCTATCACTAAGTGATGTCTCTTCAGAGCTTCCAAAATGAACAAAGATCCTACCTTCCTTTGCGTTGTATTTCCTTTGCAGCCATTTTTCTACTGTCTCAGCACTAACACTTTCTGATACAAATTCATCCAGTACCTGCGGGTGAAGAGAAAGATAGGCCTTCACTTTTTCATCTGTCAGACCTACAAAAAAGAAAACAATAATGTTTACTGCTGTTTTTATACAAATTTCAAGGAAATGATTAAAAAATATTAGGAGTAAAGCCTATTATACCAGCTATTTCAGACAGAGTAGTGATACTACAATAGCGGTTTAATCTGGAATTGCCATGGTTTGTGCGCAGTTTTTGCCAGCAATCCCGGTGTCACTTAGGTCAACCCCTTTTGCATTCTGGTTTTTTCCGTATTGTCTGTCAAGCTTGATCTGCGGTATTTCAATCATAAAATTCAACTGCAGCAGCATTAGGATGTCCTGTGTGGATAGTCAAAGTGCTATTTCAGCTTCCCAAGATGACTGGCCTTTTGAATTTTCTCTATTTCTTCTCCTTTCAGCTTAATTAATTCCCTTTCATAGCTGAATGGTTCTCTCAAACATTCAAGGATTATTGTTATCCTATTGTAATAGGGTTGCCAGGCCCTCTCCAGGGACAGGGGATTCCTGCACTCCAGCCCCCCCCCCCAAACACAGTCAGCTGGTCGACTTACCAGCAAGAAAACTAGCCCTAGGCCTGTGTATCCAGAAATACAGCAATGTCACTTCTGGCATGGACCAGAAGTAATATCACGTCAACAGCAACACAGGGATGCTTTGGTATTTAGGCAAAAATTATATGGTAAAGAAGATTTCTACCAGAGGCTTTCATCCCAATATTAGAGCATCCCCATGTTGCCAATGACATGATGACATCAGTTTCAGTGTGCAAATGACACTGCTGAGTTGCTGGCAACAGGGGCCTCGATCTAATTTTCCTGCTGGAAAGTCCCAACCCACCACCTCACCAGCTGCCAGGTAGCTTGTATTATGATCATGAAAGTAGTTGGCTAACAAGTTTTTTAAAATGCCCCTACATCTCCAAGACAAAAGAAAATAAAAGCCATTTATTCAGGAGTGCTATAAAATAACAGGCTATCTTGGAGAGAACAGGAAGCTATTAATGAGGCTGTAAATAAACACACAAAAGGAAAATTATAGGACACTTATAAGAGAGGCTTCCTTAAAGCAGACATAGTAGGAACTTGCCTGTGGGGCCGACTTTATGGGGAATGTAGATACAATGCTTCCCACCTCCTTCTCTTTGCCAAGTGGCTTCCCCCCAAGATGTCAAAATGTATACAGATATATTTTGACCCATCCTAGGATGCAGAGGGACTGAAAACCATTTGTTGATATATGTTTGAATATGGCATATGTGAGGCTGATAAGAATTCAAAACACAAAACTGTTTTATGCTACTTCCATGGGAAAATGTTCAAATCAGAGTGTCACAGAGGCTTCAGTTTTACACTTGGCAGGTAAAAAGGCAATAGGAATGAGGGAAACGTTATAACTATAGCTGTTTTGTTCTATAACTATGGTGTTTTGTTCTAAAAACAGGTGTTTGTGACTGTTGAAAGAGATCACTTTGCTGTCACTAAGATAAAAAGGCACAAGCTTAGTTGATATAAAACTGCTGAAGTCTGTTGAGGCAGCAATATACACACAGGTTCCAATTTTCCATCTTTAACACCTTCTTTCCCAGGTACTATTTCCTTGAGGGAAGGACTACCATTTCAATTTCCTTTTCCCTGTTTCAGGATCCTCCCAGATTCTTTTCTCTCCTCTCTACTCTCCCCCACCTTCCTTCCTGACACTCTCAGCTGAATTCACTCAGGTAAAAGAGTAGTATTCTTTCTGCACCCCATCAATCAGTGTTTTCAGAAGGATATAATGTATCTGTAGTTAGCTGTTCATCACAGTAGACTAAATGCTGTGCAGAACCACTATATCAGATTAGCTCAGTGCAGAAAAACAATGCAGAAAGTGACAATGTAAGAACCAGATTTAAAATTTATGGTCACTAATTTGAAACACGACAAATAGGTGGTATAATGGGAATGGTATATTGATATGTATAAGATATTGCATGAAGGACTACTCAAGGACTGCTGCAGAAGAAATCCACAAGCAGGAAGTCAAAGGTAAATAAAGTGGTGCTGTACCTGAAATGAAAAGTACATGATACAGGGAAACCAATGGGACTCTACACAGAGGGCACAGTGTGTGACAGGCCTTGAAAGTGGGCTTAAGCTACATAGATGAGAAGTAATGAGAACAAAAGAGGAATTTCAAACAAAACAACAAAGTAATCAGCATTAGATTCTGCAGAGGAAAGCAACGGCAAACCACCTTCACTTCTCACTTGAGCTGAAAGTCCCTTGCTGGGGTCGCCAAAAGTTGGTTGCAACTTCATGACACATAATGTAATCAGCATTAAAAATGAAGTTTGTTAAAGAAATAGGCTAATGAGAAAAAACTGAATGGTGTGGGAAGCAAGTAAAGAAAAATTATTTCCATTTCAAACATACAGTATGTCACAGAAGTGAGTACACTCCCTCACATTTTGTAAATATTTAAGTATATCTTTTCATGTGACAACACTGAAGAAATGACACTTGGCTACAATGTAAAGTAGTGAGTCTACAGCTTGTATAAATGTGCTGTCCCTTCAAAATTACGCAACACATAGCCATTAATGTCTAAACTGCTGGCAACAAAAGTGAGTACACCCCTAAGTGATAGTGTCCAAATAGGGCCCAAAGTGTCAATATTTTGTATGGCCACCATTATTTTCCAGCACTGCCTTAACCCTCTTGGGCATAGAGTTCACCACAGCTTCACAGGTTGCCACTAGAGTCCTCTTCCACTCCTCCATGACGAAGTCACGTAGCTGGTGGATGTTAGAGACCTTGCACACCTCCACTTTCCATTTCAGGATGCCCCACAGATGCTCAATAGGGTGTAGGTCTGGAGAAGATCTTTGACAGCCCAGAATGCAGAGGCTTGCTTCTTACCTCAGACCCACAGAGCATTTTTGTCCAGGAGATGGTGAAGGGGTTCCGTGAACACGGCTTTGAGGGGCAGGAAGGAATGATAAAAGTTCAGGAGCCCCAAAAATGCTTGTAGTTCCTGTTTGGATTTGGGTTCTGGGACATCGACTATGGCGCTGATTTTGCTGGGAGCCGGATGGATGGCCTCTGTGCCCACTAAGAATCCCAGGAACTCGACCTGCGGGACTCCCAGAAGGCACTTTTCCTGCTTCACTTTTAGCCCAGCCAAGTCAAAACATTGTAGGACAGCATGAAGACGGTCGATGAAGTCCTCTTCCGTCGGGGCGATAATCAGAACATCATCAAAGAAGGGCTGGGCCCCGGAAATACCATTTAAGAGGGAGTCCATTAAGATTTGAGAGATCCCTGGGGCCACACTGACCCCAAACTGCATTCTCTTAACCTTGAAAACTCCCCTGTGAGTAACAATCGTTTGCGCCTCAGCAGTGACTTCATCGGCTGGCAGTCGTTGGTATGCCTGTGCCAGATCCAATTTGCTGAAGATTTTCGCGCCAGCGAGGGAAGCTAAAGCATGGCTGACCACAGGCACTGGGTAGGCGTGGTCTTCTAGCACCTTGTTCAGTGTACATTTGTAGTCCGAACAGATGCGAACATCTCCATTAGGCTTTATGGGGACAACAATCGAGGTTTCCCAGGTTGCACTGGACATGGGTTCTAGCACCCCTTGGGCCACTAGGTGGTCTAATTCTGCCTCAATTTTTGTTTTGAGCGCGAATAGGACACTCCTGGACTTCATTCTAATGGGCCACACTTGGGGGTCTAGATCTAAGGACACTGGTGGCCCTTTGCAACAGCTCAAGGTACTGCTGAAGATGGATGGGAATCCATCACAAACCTTCCCCAAGTCTTTAGGAGTTAAGCTATGCACTCCTGTAACGGCAAACCCCAAAGGCGCAAACCATGCCAGACCCAGCAAACTAGTGCATCAGCCTCCCACCACCACCAAGTCCAAAAGTCCATCAAAATTCCTGTACTGCACCCAGAACTTTCCCCACCCCGGTATTTCCACATCGTTCTGTGAAAAGTCTCTGAGAATGAACCCCGCGGGCCGGAGGCGAGGCCATCCATTGGGACAGATTTCCCTGAGGGCTTCCTCCAAAATAATTGAAATGGAGAATCCTGTGTCCAATTCCATCAGGCAAGGGGTCCCCTCTAACTTAACAGTCACCTTGATTTTATCTAGGGTGTCCAAGGGCAGATGCAGTACCTGTAGTGGTTGGAGTGACGTGGTGTGGAGCTCCATCTCGTGCATTGACTCTTGGTGTGCGGTTTGTAGCCTCCGGGTCAGTCCCTTTGGAACGGCAGACTCGGGCTATGCGGCCAACTTTTCCACAGTTCCGGCATTGGGCATCTTGGAACCGGCAGGTCCTCTTCTTGTGGAGCTCTCTGCAGCTGGCACAGGGAGTCACAATGGCAGCCTGAGGTGGCATGGTGGTTCGGTGTGAGGCACGGCGAGTAGGTTGGGGCAGCTGTAGGACCTCTTCCGCTTCATCAGCCAATTCCACGTGGTGGGCTGTGGTCGCAGGCCTCCTGGAAATTGGTGGGCTTGGTGGCAGATGAACCTCCGCGGTGAACTGGTTCGCTGCTTCGGTGGTGAGGTTCTCTTCCATTGCAACCTGGAATGTGGGGTCCTTCTTGGCAAGGAGCCTCCATTGTATTCTTTCATCCCACACATTAGCTGGTCCTAGAGGGCTTCCTCCAGATTGCTGAAGTTAGAGTGGCGGACCGCCCTTTGGAGAGCCGTAATGAATGCCGTAATCAACTCCCCCACTGCCTAGTTCCTTCCGCAGAACACGTGACGGGCCACTATGATAAAGGGTTTGGGTGCAAAGTGCTCTTGAAGCCGATCCAAGATGGTCCGATACAGCATGTCTTTGAGGTCAGCCGGCGCCAGTAGGGAACAGGTGATGTCAAATGTTGAGCAACCGCAGACACGGAAGAAAGTGGCCTGCCTTTTCACTTCATCCGTGATGTCCGCAGGGAGGCGTAGGATTCCCAGTCCTCAGGGGTGGCGTCGAACTCATTGAAGTGACCTGGAGTGGCAGCCATGTCATCTGGCGGTGGCGATGCCAATGGCCGGGGCTTCTCGCTCACCAGTATCCCACCTTCATCACCAGTGAAATGTACTGGGTTCGAAGCATGAGGATGCCAGGAGTTAGTGAATTCAGCTCTTTATTCAGTGATTCAGCATAGCAAAGGTAAGATGGAACTGGCTTGCAGGGTCAACGGCCCTGCTTATATGCACGCAAATAACCTCACCCAAAATCCCATTACACACAACTATAGGCTAACAACTGGCCCAACGATTCCTGATAGGCCTCCTTCCTGAATCCAGGCGGCTATTGTTTTAGGGTCTCAAGCTCAGCCAAGTCTCTGCTGGCCCTAAGGCCAAACTCCAATCCCAATACATAACACACATTAAAGTACAATCACAGACAACGAGATCAACTGCAATAATTTAAACACTGTAATTAAAAGTATGCCTTTCAAAAATGCAATTCTGAGTACATCCACAATTTTATGAGCCTTCGTAGACAAGCCTGGCTTGCTTTAACAAGGCAGAATTTCAAAACTCTTCTTTCAGCCTTCAAGATGTTAGAATAATATAATACAAACATCCTTCAAAGGTATATTGGAAACAAGAGCAACCAAGTGCCTAGAGGGAGTAAGTTACATGTTTTCACAAACAGAAAACACACTGAATTAATTAGTTCTGCTGGGGACAGAACTAAGTAGAGTAACAACTCTACTTCTTCTCATTGAGAGACTTAAAATGACAAACGTTTCCTCTAGAACAACTAAATGTAGAGCTTTGGGGATATATGCTGTTGGGGAGAGAAATGAAAGCACTTCATTTGCATATTGGGAGGAGTGTATGTAGGAGTGACTAGAAGAAAAGAAAACTCAGTAGTGGGAGGAGCAGGGGCCTGGTCGTTTGGGCTCTCCAAGAACTGAAGTGCTGAAGCCTCAACTGAAGAGATTTTTGTCTGGTGTAGGCCCTCTGTTTTTTGGAACTGACTGTTTTTCTGGAGGAGGTTAGCCCCAGACCACCTGCCTAAGAACTGAAGCCGACTTCTTCTGTTGGTGAAGTCTTAAAATGTGTAGAATACTACAGGTATATTATGTGACAACCTTGTAATATAGGCCAGTAATGTCATTCTCACTTGGGGAACACAGGCTGAGACAGGGGCTTGCCTAAGACTACCAAATACATTTATTGTTGAGGTTTGACTTTCCCATCTCACACTCTTAGCCACTACAGAGAACTGCACAATAACAATTCCAAATATTATCAAAACAGATAATGCAAATACATAAGGTGCCTTTCACCAGATGTCCTAGGCTAGCCTGATCTTGCCAAATCTCAGAAGCTAAGCAGGGTCATTTAGTACTTGGATGGGAGACTACGAGGGAAGTCCAGGGTTGCTATACAAAGGCAGTCAATGGCAAACCAGCTCTGTTCATCTCTTGCCTTGAATATCCTACAGGGCTGCCATAAGTGAATTGCGACTTATCACAGGGTTCTTCTGCACATCTGCCCTCCTTTGTTTTTTTAGTTGTGGAGTCATTTATTTTCTTCTGCACAAGGCTTAAATAATGACAGTTTTCAGGGGAGGGTGCTTTTGTCATCTGTGGCATTATTGGTAGCATAACAGTCCCTCTCTTATTCAGGGTTCAGAAACCACACTGAGAAGCCAAGGTCCTCAGCCACTGGCTGAGCCCCTCTGCTTGGCTTGAGCAGAACAACAGGTGCCTCAGAACTCTGTGTAATCACCAAACACCCCCAACACCACATTATTTCCCTTTCCTCTCTGCCTATAACTCCCTTTCTGCCTAACTGCCTACTGCAAAGTAAAAATAGCTGTGTGTGAGGTGGGGGTATAAATCCATTCTGCTACCATACTGCAGAATGGGAGCTCTCTTGTTGGCAGCCAGCACTGCCTGTCGAGCTTTGGAGGCCACTATTGGTGTTTCCAGGGCTGCAGAAGTCCACCCTCCTCCTGTATGCTTTAATGATTAATTGATCAGCACCAGTGTTTCTGCCACACAAGCCACCAAACCTCTTTGAAAACCATGGAGGTTCATGGGAGGCTCACTGCAAACATGTTAGCACCCAGAAACTGGGTGATTTTTATGACAAATTTAGGTTTGTGACGAGAGTCATGCCCATCCCTATTTGTCCATGTTATATTTCCATCCCTGGGGAAATTTATTCCTAGTTCATGAAACCTGTGGGTTAATTGAATGTAGTGAGAAATCACCCTATATCTTCAGTGAGTGGAACTCTGCTCTCAGAAGTGAGAGGAGGGAGCAATTTTGCCTCTTTCTCACTGAAGCCCAGTAGCCCATGAGGCTATCAGTCCACACCAGTCCCGTGACTCCAGGAATCGATGTTCTCAGGGTCAGATATGACTGCTAGGGAGAAGGCAAAGCAGGGAAAACCCACAATCCTTGCATTCATGGTTCACTGCATCCAACATAGTTATTACAAAAAACCAGATGACATCACTGGCAAATCTTTGGAGACAATAACACCAGCAATACAGGACAGGGAATGATACATTTTTTCATAAAAACTGTTCTACCCCAAATCTATAGTTTGGCAGGGCCATTGTGCCACAAATCAATCTTATTGGTTAGGATAAAGGTGGGATGTGAAGCTTGGACAAACCCAGTGCTTGTACATGGCCCAGGCTTGTACATGGTGTATTTCCCCCCTAATGCTCACATATGTACACATTTTATTTAAATCTGAATCAACAGGTGAATGGGATGCTATGAAAAGGAGGAGAAATCACCCTAAGTCTTCAGTGAGCACAGCAATCCAGACAAAAGATGTCCAAAAAATGTGTTGGAAATTTTCTGGAAACTCTGCCAACAGAAAACTTTCAGAAAATTTTCTAATTCAGATTTTTTTCTCCAGAAAACCCACATGACTGGCTAATACTATAAAATGAATCCACTTTTGGTCCACATCATTAGATGTCACAACCACTGACATAATCTGCATTATCCTTTCCGTCAGAATGTTTTCTTATAACTGTACTGTGAAAGAGAGCTCAAACCTTGTGAAACCTAACGCTACTGGCTCTGCAAAAATAATAATAATCAAACAACAATAACCAGAATTGTGTTTTCCTACAAACCAGTTACAAGTTGCATTGCCAATTACTAATAACATATGTGATTTATTCTCTCACCTTATAAGCTTCTGGATTTTTTTAAAAAAATCAGTTTTTGAAAAGAAATATCAAACAATCGCCTGAATACAGTCCAGAGACAATTGCTATTGATATCAACAAACCGACTGGGCTGTCAAGTCATTTCCAACTTACAGCAACTCTAGGAATTAATGACTTCCAAAACATCCTATAATTAGCAGTCTTACAGGAATAGAGAATATCATATGGAAACAAACCAGAAGGAGTATGACTATAGCTGCTGAAACAGAGAAATCTTGCATGTATTCTTAAAATCCACAGCATCTTTTTAAAAAAACACAATAGTTTATCTGATTTTATTGAGATAGTCCATACCTAGACCTCATCTACTAGTCAAAAATAGAACAATTTAACAAGTGTCATGAAATCCTCTTAATATTTTTGAATCAAACTTTACCTACTTCCAGTTCCAACATTCCCTCCACTTTCAAAGGGAAATAAAAAGTACAAACAGAGAAAGGGAAGAGAAGAGAAGCCTTTCAATAAATGGTATGATTAAAAAGAGGCTTGATACTCTTTTCCAAGAAAATGTTTGATCTGAAAGATGATAACCTAAACCCTTCAAAAACAACAGTTTTACTGTGGTTACCTGAAATCTGTGGTCTCAGTTTTAAATTGCAGCCTTACTTATGTTAATTCTGTATAAGAGTTCAAAGAAAAAACAATCTAAAAATCAAGAGATGTTCCTTGCTTCTCTTCAAGGGCACCATAAACTCCCTCAGCAAACTTGAACAAAACTGTTGTTCATGTTCAAAGATCATCCCATTTAATAACAATTGCTTTAAAAATGCATTCAATTAGTGGGATACTAGCCTGCTGTTACAGAGGATATTGGATTGTAAAAAAAAATGCATTTGGGGGTCTGAATTGAGTAAAAGTTTTTAAAAGTTTTTGCAGGTTCAAGGAGGGGCAAGCGGTGGTGCATTGGAAAAAATAAACACACAAACAACAATCCTCTGGTGAAAACATGGACACAGTCATGTTTTTGAATACTGGCAAAAGGAGCAATGGCACAGCATGGGGACAGATCCTGGCATTGGGCAGCCCATAAACTGTGGAGTGGCAAGATACTGGGACATGTGGATGCCAGCCTCTACCTGGTCCTCTTGCCACCTAATAGTGTAAACCAGCTGGTAGCCCCAACCTGGGCATGCGGCTGAGTGGCTTACATCCCAAGGCCCCTTATGGAAGCCCCCAAAATGGAAGTGGCAGGCATGCGGACACAGCCTTCCCCCCAAAAAAAGATCTGTGGAGGGTGAGGAAGCCAGTGAGCCGAGAACAGAGGGCAAGCAACATGTGCGGGCATGCTTAAGTAGCCCTTGGGTTCCTATTGCCTGCACCCACCCTCTGAAGTACCACTGGATGTGGCACACTGTGGGGAGACATGGCTTGCCCTGACCAGCATAGCCCTGCAGGCACCATGTGGCCAGACAAACCTCCTTCCTGCCTCCACTCCACCTCCTGCACCACAAACAATGGTGAAGGTGAGACTTTGCCATGTTTCTTTCTGAACAGAGAACAGGAAGGAAAGGAAAAGCCAGTTCAACTGGTTTCCAGCCTCAAGCCTCAGCCACCCCTTTCAATAAACCTAGCAAGAGACTATGGGATGATCAAACACCACCACCACCCACAGCACAGAACAGAGATTTGCAGAAATTAAGTAAAAAGGTAAAGGTAGTCCCCTGTGCAAGCACCAGTCATTTCCGACTCTGGGGTGATATGACGCCACATCACGGCGTTTCCACAGCAGACTTTTTTACAGGGTGGTTTGCTATTGCCTTCCCCAGTCATTTACACTTTACCCCCAGCAAGCTGGGTACTTATTTTACCGACCTCAGGAGGATGGAAGGCTGAGTCAACCTTGAGCTAGCTATCTGAACCTAGCTTCTGCCAGGATCGAACTCAGGTCATGAGCAGAGCTTGGACTGCAATACCGTAGTTTACCACTCTGCACCACGGAGCACCTCAGGAATTAAGTACTAGAAAGATTTTAGGAAGAAATTTCTGGAGACTTCTTCAACCCAGACGGTCCTGGAGAGCGAGTAGAGAAAGAGAAAGAAAATGAAAATGAAAAAACTCCTGATAGCAAGAAAGAAGGTCTCTTTTTTGCCGATTATACCAAGGCAGACAGGAGGGGGTGGGGCGTCGCTTCAACATGGCAGCCGCTGTTTAAAAGAGCTTTGACCTCCTCTCCTCTTCATTGCTCAATAAATCGCTATGGATAGCCTAAATCCTTCCAAACCATGAGAAGACGCTCGCGGAAGACTCCTAGATCTGCAATCAAATCTACAAAGTCTGTTAAAAACCTTTTTTCTCCTTCAAACAGTATTATTTCATTGGTAGACTGGGGCTCTCCCCACTTACCCAAAATGGCGCCTGGCTCTAGTACACCCCGAAATGACTCTAATACAGAGAAGGACGATGCCCCTCTTACTAAAAAGGATCTAGCCTCCTTTAGGAGAGCCAGTTTGGTGCAGTGGTTAAGTGTGCGGACTCTTATCTGGGAGAACCGGGTTTGATTCCCCACTCCTGCACTCGCACCTGCTGGCATGGCCTTAGCTCTGGCAGAGGTTGTCCTTGAAAGGCCAGCTGCTGTGATAGCCCTCTCCAGCCCCACCCACCTCACAGGGTGTCTGTTGTGGGGGAGGAAGGTAAAGGAGATTGTGAGCCGCTCTGAGACTCTTCGGACTGGAGGGCGGGATATAAATCCAATATCTTCTTCTTTAAGGAAGATTTATGCTTGTACTTTACCAATTTCATTACTAACTTGCTCCAGCTGGTGAACAACAAGCTTGATTCCCTTGTGGCTGAATTAAAGGAAACCTCTAAGGTTGCCGAAAACACCACCGAGATGCTGTATGCAGAGCAGGACGAGATCAAAGCCTTCCAATACTTTGAAATGATGGCAACTGAGAGGCTAATGTCATTAGAGAACCGTTGGAGAGAATGGAATTTGAAGATAAGGGGGATAGAGGAGGTCGCGGAGGAAGGCAAAGCACTGACTAAACTTATGATAGAAGATGGTAAAGATAGATGGGATCTCCTCAGCAGCCATTAATAAAGCGTACAGATTAGGACCAAAGGCACTTATATGTAAAAACAGACCCAGAGAGATTCTTATACAATTTATTTCCATGGAATTATGTGACGTGGTTCTGCAAGAGGTGCGAAGACACGACCTTAAATATAATGGGGAAAAGTGCTTATCCTTACGGATCTGTCACCAGAGACACTGAAAAAACGTTGTCTCTTAAAGATAGTATCAACAAAGCTTTTTTGAAAAAAAAATGCATTTTCGCTGGAGTCCAGTATCGGATATAATAATATACAAAAATGGCGCCATATTTCAAGCATCTGATGGCATCACAGGCAAGGCTTTGCTAGTGGCACTTAATGTTTCCATCACACAAGAAGAAGAAGACTCACTTTGGGCTGCTTGTCAACCAGAAAACCAAACCTGATGACTTTTTTTAGTACTGTGATAGGGATTCTGCTACACGTGCCTTGTCCTTATGACTATTTTGGTTGTTTGACTAAAGCATTTTAATAGACATATGGCAGCATAGTTTTCCTAAAGAGTGCCACTGAACTCTCACCTTTACGAGCATAGCACTGGAAATTATAGCATCTGTTCATAAATATTCACTTGTATATAGTTAGTAAAATGTACTATTTTGCTCTAGCTGATTTTATGCTTGCTAATATGTACAGTTTTTTCTGCTCCTGTCTCATCTTAATGATGTCTGTAGATGTTCTAATAGTTTATTAACGACTCCTATACTGCTTGCTCTCTTAATTCAGATTTTTACCTTTACTAAACGCAGTTTTCTACATTTTAAGTGGATATCAAGGCAGACAGAACCTGGAGAAGGCAGCCATTGCCACATACTGGCCTGCATAACTGATGGTGGTTTGACGGTAATAAACTCCTGTAAAAGATTTGTAACTCTCTAAGCTAAGGAACCTGCCATATTTAACAGCTGATAGGGCATGTATAATAGAGGGAGGGGCATATGTATTGCGTTTCACACATTTCTTTTGAATCCCTTGCTTAATTTGGTGCTGTGCTAAGAGTATACTTGCAAACTTTTTAAAAAACAAATACTTTATAACTGATACTGGTAGTGGTTGTCTGTACCACACCATCTTGAACACACTGTTTTAAAAGGAGCACCAGAAGGAGAGGGCAGCCAGTTGAAAAGTGGCTATTCCTCCAGTGGTGCACCAGGCAGTAAGCTGTCCCCATTGTAATCAGGTGCTAGGTAGTGGGAGATATGGAGGCAAGGCCACAGAATTTGGAAAGGGAAGCTGAGAGTCCTGATCCTCTCAGTGGGCAATTCCTACAAAGGTCAGGTGGTGACAGTGGTTCAACAGAAAGAGAGAAAAGCCCTGCTTCTGTGTTGGGAAAAGAAGAGAGCACAGTCCCTCTTGTTTGTTTTGCATCCCTTTCAGAAGTCATGTATATAGTAGAATGGATAGAAAGAGTTAACTAGAACCTAATTATGGGTTGGAGGAAAACTCCATCCCCTAGACTGCTCCCTTACTTTCATTTTTTTGGGTTAGTCAAAAGAAGCTGGTTGAAATAAAGCAGACTGTTACATTCAGCAACTCCCACGAGTAAACTGATTTATACCATTACCCCAGTGAGATCACAAAAGTGTGGGCTTGGAAACAGTTTGTGTTTATTTTGGCTTCTTTGTGAGGTTGTGTGTATCCCTTAATAAAGCTATGCTTGGAAACACTATCAAAGCCTGACAAGGGACTTGTGGGGATATGACAAATTACACTTTCATGTAGTGGAAATACAGCTGCTGGGGAACCATTTGAAGACAAAAAAGAGGATGAGGACTGTATTCAGGGAAACTGCACTGACGTATTTTTAGGAAATGGGGAAGTCTTCAAGCTTCACCCCCTAAGTCTCCAGGCTCCACCCCCAAAGCTCCCACACACACAAATATATAAGGGGGGGAAGAGAGAGGGAGGGGGAGAGAGAGAGTGTCTTTTCGTTTGTGTATTCTTTCCTTGGCTCTTTTCACATGTAAATTATGGAGTTTTGTGCTTGAGAAATGGAATCTTCTGGAATCTTATGTTAGCAAGACTTTTAAGCAAAGATAAAAATTTAATTATACTGAAGCTCCTTCTCCCTTTAATGTCTAACTGCAACCACAAGCAGCCTTGCACATAGAACAGAAACTGCAACTGACTTGGACAAAAAGTGCAAAAAATGGGGAGGACTCTACCCAATTAATTAGTGCAGTGCCATGTACCTCCTGCAGAAGGCCTGGTCCTTGACCTTAAAAAGAAAAAAACAGGTATGAGAACAGGCTACTGAGAAAGAAGAACTTGCATATGCTCTAGATCATTTTTCTATTGAAATGTGTGGGAGTTTAGAAGCCATCTGAACTCTGAATTTCTGAAGACAACAGAATGATGTAGTCATTAGAGTATCAAACTAGAATCTGGGAGACTCAAGTTCAAAATCACCACTCTGCCATGGAAGGTCGCAGGATGTCCTTGAGCCAGCCACAAACCCTCAGTCCAACCTACTTCACAGGATTGTGAGGATAAAACAGAGGACAGTGCAAGGTGCTCTGAGTCCCCACCGGAGAGAAAGTCAGGTTACAAATAAAGTAAATAAATAAGCTCACAGCATTACTGGCCAGCTAAAAGCTCTGTACACAAAGAACAGGAAAAGTGTCTTTCATTTCTCTGCTGATCTTCCTTGCTTGGACCTTGCTAGCAGCTGCAGAAGGCTGCTCTATCTCATACTGGAGAGAGAGCGAGCAAGAAGGCAGAGATGGAAGTAAAATAGTGGGGGAAATGAGATGCCGCCTGCAAGTCCTTGCAAGTTCCCACTAAAGTAGAATTGACTGCAAGTGTAAAAATGCCAAACTGTTCTACATAATAATCCAGCCAAATTTGATCCAGTCAAATTTGAACACTTTTCAATCATACTCATTTCAGTTGCAAAACTAAGCATACATGGACTTAAGACAGATAGGCTTAGGGAAATACGAAGACCAGGAAATAAATTTAAGATTCACTTCAATATATATTTGAGAAGCAACAGACAGCATACTGAGACATGTTATGTGCAGACATTAAAAAAACACTCATGCAGCTAGTGGAAGGGGAGGGATTGTGACACAGTAGTAGAGCATCTGCTTGGCATACAGAAGATTCCAGGTTTAATTCTTGGCATCTCCATTTAAAAGGACCAGGTAGTAAGTAACATGAAAGACCTCTGCTTGAGATCCTCGAAAGCTGCTGCCAGTCTGATGAACCAAGATTCTGACTGATTTCCCACTAGGCTTGTTCCGGTGTCGGAGCTCTTTCCCCCCCTCTCCCCCGATGCTTCTGTTTGATTTTGCACAAGCTGCCTCAGGGCTGTGATTTGCCCCACCTCTTTCCCATGGTAAGCAAGATCCTCTGAATACCAGTTTCTGCTTGTCACAGGAAAGAGGCAAAGCAAGTCACAGCCCCAAGGCAGCTTGTGTGAAATCGTACAGAAGCGTAAAGGGAAAAAGAGCTCCAACACCGGAACAAGCCTAGTGGGGAATCAGTCTCTGATTCAATATCTTATCTCTTTATGAGTTAGATCACATTCGCCTGGTCCACAAGTTGCACATTCGCCTGGTCCACAGCTGCAGCCTGTGGGCTAAGAATGCAGCTATCACGTAGTGCAGCAGATTGCTGTGATCTCATTCATCATGTAGAGGCTTTCTTTTCATGTACTATGGTTTTGGAATGGATAAGCAAACATGAGAGCATAAGAGAAGCCATGCTGGATCAAGCCAATGGCCCATCCAGTCCAACACCGTCACACAGTGGCCAAAAATCACTGTCTGAACGCAGAAAGATATGTAGAACGGTTTTATTTTAGAGGGCATTTGGTGGAGGGTTAAACTCTTTAGGCAGATCTGGCTGTGAGTTGTTTTCAGCTTGTTAATGCATTGTTTTTAAGTGTTTGCAACACTATTGCTTTGTTAGCTGCCTTGAGTCTAGGGAGATACTGTGGGATATAAATATTTTAAATACTGCATACCAAATTAATATACTGAAGTGGCAAATAGATATTTCTCTTATATTACTGCACTTTTCTCCTTAATAGAGTTATACTGAGTAAAAGAGTTATTATTACAAATGATGAAAAATACAGATATCATTTAAGCACGCTTTAAATATATTTCAGAGCACAAAACTGAAATGCAGTTAGACTGTTACAGGACAAGCAAAAACTGAGAAAAAAGGAAAAAAAAAAGAACAAAAATATGCCAGTAAAGGAAAACGCTAGTGCAATTTACCAATTCAAGAACACAATGTACATTATGTAATTTTTTTGTAAAAAAAACCCAGATCCATAATTATTAGAAGTCATTCTACATTTGATGCCTTTTCTTTGTTGTGAAAACATATGGTTACGTTGCAAAACAAATCTCAAAAATCATGCATAATTTTCTTAAATTGTTTTTTCCCGGACTTCCTATTTCAATGATCAATGAATATTGTATTCTGTATCTGATTCTAAAAGCACCTTGTAAATATCACATATGATTAATTAAACACTTTTCTAGTGGACATCTATTTATGCCAAATAATTTAGAAATAATACTAAACAGTGTGAACAGACAGGAATTTGGCTCCAGTTCAAGGAAAGCACTAAGATGTTTTTAAAAATACCTCAACAGAGCTGCCCTTTCCAGACAAAGAACCTTTCTTCTCCTCTGGCACACAAGTTTGGGAAAAGAGCCAAGGTGCTACTTATCAGCTGTTTGACATCAGGGGAGGACTTCGTGCGTCAATAGGCCCAGTAGGGACTCCTGGCTAATGGCAATAGACCATGTGGTTCTTATCAGTTTGTAAAGTCTGGCACTTCAACCATTACAATGTGAAAAGGGAAGGGTAGGAAAGGGAGGTAGTTTAAATGAAAGAAAACTCTTGAAGGTTTCTAAGGCTAATGTAGGCTAGTTTCCTATAGTGCATAACTTTGGGAATAATCACTCTTGTTTGATTTAAGCTTCCTACCTCTCCTAGTAATTTTTCACAAGGACAAAAGTGGCCAAAGCAAGAGAGGATAAGTAATTCAGTAGTAATTGTTCATTCATAAACAGGAGCATATACCCATGGGGTAAGTATTAAACTAGAGGATGGGATGTTATGTCCCAGTCACACCATCATCAGGCATATTCATACTTGGTATTTACTTTTAGACCCAAAGACCCATGTTTTATCTATTGTGGTACACAGGTTGTTCAATGGAGGAACTATATAAACATTCTCAGCATTCTTGGATATAAGGGTCAAAGAGAATTTTAACTCTGAAAACGTCCATACACAGCAGACAGCATACGGATTGTTTTCCAATTACGTAACAGGAGTGGAAGCAGTATCTGGGCTAGAAAACATGCTGACAGGCAAAGCTGGCTCACTAAACAGAAGAGTAACTTTTGCAGCCTCGGTTATATACTGCAGAATGACACACTAGCACATCAGATCTTTTTCTTACACTGCACTGTTAAAAATAATGTTGTTAAAATGACAAATTGCCCTCAGAAATCTTGTCAATCTTAGTGTTTTGTGGAGCTTTCACTAAAATTTCTGTAGGTGTTTCACTTGAGCATGCTCTAATAAATTTGTCATGGCTTTTACTTTAGAAAGTATTTGAAAGCAAGCAAAAATACATACTTCAAGAAATTTCACTGTTTTAATTGGTATTAACTTCTATTTAAATTTCTCAAGATATTTTGCTTGAGGAAGTCCCTGCAAATTAGACTTGCATTTTACATTTTGCTTCTCATCTTCATCTCTATAAGAAAAATGACCCTTGGATACTCACTGAGAGGGGTCCTCCTCCTTTGAGGTTAGGAAGCCATTTTGTGGGTGATTCCCATCCTACTTGTAGGGAGGCAGGACTTGAAAGAATTTCACCTCCTGTTCCTGTTGGGAGTCACCCTCAAGCCAGTTCAGTAACTCCACCCAGCAGTAACTTCGAAACAGGTAAAACACAACCATTGAAAAATACCTAAAAACAGATCTATACTATAGGAGAAAAGGAACTTGCAGAATACTGGAGAAAAGATACATCATAGAACCAGGTAAACAACCATGGACAAACAATGAAGTGATGTATAGACAGAAAAAAGTGCCCTAAGCACTTTGCAATTGTCTCTATAATCGTAGCCAGAAGTCTAGTACAGGGGTGTCAAACATGCAGCCCAGAGGGCTCCTATCAGGCCCCCAAGCAACTGGCTGTCATCTGCTTCCTTCTCCCTCTCTCTTGCTTCTTTCTGCAACACAGCTTGCTTTGCCAGGCTTGCTGAATAGCACAGGAGCTACAGAGCAAAATCTGTATTTTCTCCATTGGCTGAGGCTCCTCCCTTGGGGAGGAGGGGGGAGGGAGAGTTTGTTGTATCCATTCATAGCACAACCTTTATGGAATATGCATAGGTCTTTTTTGATAGACAGGGCCCCTAAATCAGAGACCCTTCAGGTCAAAGTAACAGCTATTAAAAACAACACCTTCATACGAAGAAAGGTCATAGCAATGTCCTGGATGGGCTCAAAAGCAGATCTAGCGAGAGCTGTAAGAACTATGTTCAGTTTCTACGTCGGAAATCTGTGTACTTGAGGAGACTGATATAGTGATACACTCCTCAGAAAACGAGCAAGTGTTGGTATCTAGTCAGACTAACCTTGTCTATTCTTTGCAGAAACCATTGCTAAATCACTATCTGTTGCTTGAGTGTTGCTGCCTTGAGGCCTGACACAAGATCGTCTTGTAAAAACTTCAGAATGGACTTCATCCTTGGATGTAGGGGATTGACTTGTTTTCTGCAACACCACTGCATAAAAGCTTTCCAGGTAGTGTTATATATTGATAGTGGAAGGCTTTCAAGAGGCCAGGATAGTGTTTACCGTACTTGAAGCAGTTTTTCCCTTTCAATCTCCAGGCAGTCAGCCTGAACCATTCTGGACGTGGATGTAGAATGGGCCTTTGCTGTAGCATGTCTGCTGAGAGGGGAAGATGTAGAGGTTGTTCTATTGACATTTCCATTAGAGCAGGGAACCACGCATGTATCAGCCAATATAGAGCCACTAGTATCAGGTCTGCTTTGAGCGTCCGAACACATCTGATCAGTCATGATAGTAAGTGAAGCGGAGGAAAAACATATAGAAGTTCCCTTGGCCAGGGAGTTGTCAAGGCATCTATCGCCTCTGCCCTCGGATGGAAGTACCTGGTGTAGAAACGTCTTAGTTTGTCATTGAGATGGGATGCAAATAGATCTACCTTGGGATATCTGAAATGATGGATTATCATCTGAAAGATCAGTTCATTGAGGAACCATTCTCCCTGTCTGATACTCTGACAGCTTAACCAATCTGCTTGAATGTTCAAGGTGCCCTTCACATGTTCCGCTCTGATGGACAGTGAGTGTTGCTCCGCCCACTGGAACAATAGGGTTGCTTCCTTAGCCAGATTGAACTATCTCGATTCCCCTGTTTATGTATGACTTGGCCACAGTGTTGTCTGTCTTGATCAACACATGCGCCTCAGAGCAAAATAAAGAAGAGCTAGACGCACCACTCTTAACTCCAGGATGTTGATGGGAAGTTTGTACTGGAATCTCCTGACAGGTTGCACCCCAGCCCAGGAGACTGGCGTCCGTGAAGATCTGCATGTGAGTCTGAATTCAAAAATATTTGCCTTTCACTAGAGTTCTGGTCCACCAACGAAGACTGGACTTGATCCATAGGGGAACACATATTGAAATGAGAAGTTGGTATGGTCGAAGGCAAAATTGTAAAGGTCTTGCATGAAGACGACTCCACTGAAGTACTTCCAATGTTGAGATCATCAGGCTGTGGAGAGATGCTAGTGATACAAGAGAAGAATTCTTGCTCTTTATCACCGTGGCAGCCGCCTCCCTGATCTTCAGTGTCTTTGCTTGAGGCAAGAGGAGCCGATGGCTGACAGTGTCTACGATCACCCCTAAGTACTCGAGTCAATGTGAGGGAATCAGAGAGCTCTTCTGTAAGTTTACCACAAAGCCAAAGTTCTGAAACAGTTTCAGAGTTGTGTCCGTGATTAGAAAGGCATCCTCCCTTGAAGGTGCATGTATCAGAATGTCGTCTAAAGAGGGGTGAATGTGTATCCCCTGTTCTCTGAGAATGACCACCAGATTGACGAGGATCTTGGTGAACTCTCGTGGGGCTGAAGCTAGTCCGAACGGCAGCACCCTAAACTGAAAATGCTTTTTTTGTAGCAAAAGCGGAGATACTGTCTGTGTCCCTGGAAAATAGGAACATGAAGATAAGCCTCCATTAAGATCACAGAAGTTAAGTGCTTTTGAGGCTGGAGAGCTTCTGCTATCGAGGATCTCCATCCTGAAAGACTTTGCAGATACAAATTTGTTGACAAACTTTAAATCCAATACGGCTTGCCATTTCCAGGATCTCTTTGGTACTGTAAAGAGGATGGAGTATACTCGCTGGAACTTTTCCCCTTCCGGAACTGGCTCTATTGCTGCGATTTCCAGGAGATGCTGAATAGCTTGCAACATTCGATGCTTCTTTTCTGGGTTGGTGTGAGAAGGTGAGGGGAGGAATTGATGAGGTGGAAATTCTTGGAATTCTATTTTGTAACTGGTCAAGACGATTTCCTTTGCCCATGAATACACTGTTGACTGCTGCCACTGATGTGCGAACTAAAGTAGGCAGGTCTTGACGGGAACTGTAGCATAGTCATGCCTTGGAGTTCTTGCCCTCTCTGTCAGGTTTATCTTGTTGTTTAGTGCCTGACCTGTTGAATTTGTTGACGCTTTGGTGACAAAAAGGCTGTTTTCTGGAACTCCACTGAGTTCTCCTATTGTCCTGATGAAAACAGGGGATGGTATGCTGAGTGCGAAAGGTTGGTTGGTAACCTTGCCTGCGCTCCTGACGGCATATGAATTTTGGCATAGTCTTCTTTTTGCCTCTAGACTCTACTAGAATTTTCTCCAAGGCCTCCCCAAATAGGAGACCGCCACGGAATGGGAAGGCTAGCACAATGTTCTTTGACAGAGAATCAGCTAACTAGGCTCTCAACCAAATGGCTCGTCTCGCTGCAGTGTTTGAGGCCACTGACCTAGAGGCAAAGACCATGAAATCCAAGGTGAAATCTGCCAAGAAGGAGATAGACTTTAAGATGCGATGAGCTCCTTCTATCATGCATTGTTGGTCTTCAGGATTCATAGCTGAGTTTTCTCATCCAAACGATAGAGGCTCTGGCTATCATAGAACCTATAGATGATGCTCTGATGATCATGGTGGATGCCTCATGGGCCCGGTAGAGCACCACATCTGCTTTTTGTCCAAATTGTCCAATGCCTCTTGGCCATCTTCTGAGACCAAGCCCTGATTGTGAAGGGCCAGGATTGGGGCATCTACTAATGTTACCTGCAACAACTCATTAGTGAAAGAATACAATCTATACAGTTTTTAAATAAAACCCAGATACTGTTTGTTGGCATGAGGCTTTTTCCACTCAGCTCTCATCTGTCTCTGGAAAAAGGGTGAGAATGGAAAAGACCTAGCAAAAGCAGTCTTTTTGGGAAGAATTCCAAGTCCCCCTTCTTATGCTTTATCTTAAATTTACACTGGGCCGCCTCCTCCTCTTCCTCAACATCTGGATCATCATGTAAATCTAAAGTGACTAAGGACTTGCACAGGAGAAGAGTGAGATTCTCAGGTTTAAAGAACCTCTGTGATTGTTCTGGGACCTCTATGTCCACAGTCTCCTCCTCAGAAAAACATTCCCCTTCATCCTTTTCTGAGGCACTGTCATTGTTATTGTCCCTTGTGTCAGAAATGCTGTCGTGGTCTCCCCCACCCCGCCCAACTGCTATATGCTTTTGTGCTGCCTTAGCAAGCCAGGCACCACTAGACACCTTCTTAGGGGGCAGAGAGGATGAGGAGGGGGATCTATGACACCTCCTCCCTCTCTTGTTAAGTCAAACCTGCATCTCATCCCTTACATGGTTGGTTAACACTGAAAAAAATCTCTAGGCAATAACATAGGTACAAGGTCCCCTTGGGAACATTTTGCATCATATCAGAAACGTCTCCTCATGAGCAAGCAGTAGCAGGGAAAGAGCCCAATGTCTGAAGAGAGGGGGAATTGCATAACAAAGCCATGCTGGGTCGTAAACTGCCCAAAGGGCCCAGCTCCCCCTCGTCATGCTCCCTGCTGCTCCGTTGCATTGTAATGGAGAAAGGCGCAGATTGCTGCGAGCAGTCACTTTTGGTGCGCTTTTGCAAACTGCCACGATTAATCATCACTGAGGTGGAGGCCAATGTAGCCCGAGCTTGGGTCATGTCGGCTACAGATGAACGTGGCTCTCCTAGGGGTTGATATTCCCCTTCTGAAAGGAAGTTGTCCCCTGCGTTCCTCATGCAAGTTTAGAGACAGAGGAATGCCCTGCTGAGGTCCCTGAGGGAAGCCCCAAAATGGCAGGCGGCAAGGCAATAGTCGAAAACAGGATGGTTAACACACACAAAGACAAGTAGACAAAAGAAGGTTTTGTGGTTTTTTTAGAAGAAAGGAATACTAAAGGGGTAAGAGTAAGACAGAAAAACAGTAGAGGGTGGCTGAAGGTGAAGGATGCACAGGCATCTGGGAAGAACAGAGTCATCCCCCACACTCCACACCCATTCTGGAACCAGCCCTGGCTAGCAGCATCCATGTGGATGATTTTGATCAGTGAATCAACAAAGGAGGAAGGCATTATATACCTCTGCTCCCAGCACCAAGTCCCAGATAAAATTAACAAATATTATATGTAATATTTCCTCTAACACAAGGCAATCTGAAAAAAAGCCAGCTGGCTACCTATGTAAACAAGACTTAATTATATGTTAATTGCTTCTAAAGCTTCTCTTAATCAACAATAGTCATGCCAGCCAGTTTAGGTCCCATCCCCATTACTGACTCTGTAAAGCGCAGAGACTGCAGACTACAACATCTGAATTTCTTAACTTTTTCTTCCATAGATCATTATTTTAATAAGCAGTTCTCTGCTTCTATATTGATATATTTCTTGAAAACTGCTCACCCAGTTTTTTCTCTGCCACCTCAAAATAATCCTCAAGTTTAGGTTTGAGATTGTTTTTACTTTCTGATCTTAAGGAATCTGGTGTTAAACCTCTTTTAGTTGAAGACATCATTTCTGTCCTACTGGGCTCATCCATGTTCTCATAAGTACATACAACTGTAATAATTTTGGCAAGATGAAAAATGTTGTCTCCAAATAGGACTCAAATACAGCTTGGGCTAAAAGAAAATTATGCCCTCAGTAAATGATAGAACCACACCAACAGAACCACTTTCCTTTAGATAACAAACTGACTCTCCTTAGAACTTTCAAGCCAAGATCTCTATGACATCATTCAAGTGCTGAGGTATCACATCTTCTCTCATCAACAGGTCACATTTAAACAGTGAGGCAAATGTGAAGACTATATCCTCCCGCATTCTCTTACAAACACTTAAAATATAGAAAAATATGCATTATCCAGACAATTTGATACTGCAATGGGGGGGGGGGCAAATAGCTACTGCTTATTTGTCTTAAAACCTAATGTTATTAGATGTTTCATAGTTTTACACTGTGTAATCCACTTTAAACTGCAGTGAAAAGTATAAATGCAGTAAATACATAATATTATGCATCTTACCTATGTGGTTCCCCCTATGGCAGTAGTAGCATGGGAAAAGTTGGTTGAGTGGTAGAAGCTGAGACTTAGGTATACCCTCAATTAGTATGGTAAAGGGACAATCCAGAAACCAGAAGCCTAGGGTCTTGCTATCTTCCCGGAGCTGGGAGAGGAGCCCCTAGCTTAAAAAAAAACATCTTTATTTTCACTATTTCCCACCCCCCTCAAATATAATTCCAACCAGTTTTCAACAACCATAATACAATATATCTAAATTCTATAGAAATAGTTTTAAAACCTACTAAGAACAATCACATTCAATACCTTAACTTCTTAACTGTTGTATTACTAAACTACATCAGAATTAAGCAAAATTTCAGTTCAATGTTAGACACCCTCTAGAGGGATGTCATTATCTTCAACCCATAGGTCTCACTGCTAGGGGGAAAGGACTTGGCACTGCTCTCTCGAGCACTAAAAATGATTTTCAAGGAGGAGCCATAGACATTTGATGTTTCTGGACTCAGACCCAGTGTGGCCTTGTCTGTGAAATCAAGAGTACACAGATAGAGAAGAATTGATCCTTCTGCATCCCAACAAATACTCTCTACATGAAACTAGGCTTGTATATATTTTACTGTTCGCACTTTTGACTCTTGACATAAAGCATTAAAAATTGGGATAGCATGATCTATTGTAACATTTTGAAAACTTGAAGCATAATTAATTTTGTTTAGAACATAAATTAGCAAAGTTGGCTAAATTCCCATTAAAGGTGATTTCCATCAACCATTCATTTATAACAGACTTATCTCCAACCTATCAGAAATATATGATGGCTCATGGTATCTTGATAAACCCACTAGTTTTCCACCCTTCTCTCTCTGAAGGTGCAAAGACAGGGACTGCAATTATTGCTACTAGGTATGAATTGATTTGTCCTATGGATGCTATGGATTTACTGAGAGAAGACATAATGGATACCCTTGAATCCCACAAAGACAAACAAAGCATGATTTCTACATCTTGGAAACACACTCAATAATTCTACAATGCACAAAAGCTGACAAGTTTATTGTTAGACAAGCAAATCACAGCTGCTCTATGTAACTACAGTGATGATATGCATAAGAGGCTTTGTTAATATAAATTGCAGCTGCCTACAAAAGGTATCTCAATCACATCTTGCAGGAGTTTTGAAAAATTAACTGCTATTGTCTTCTGCTACTGTTTGCCAGGATTACATAACTGAAACTTAATGTTAAATCTAGGATTTCTCTTTTCATGTTGGATTCCTTCATTTATTCAAGGCTATTTACTCATTATGTTAATAGCCATGCACCCAATTAGAGCATATTGGGACACTCACTAATCTTTGCATGACCTGCTAATTTATTAGGCTTTTCTTCATAATCTAAATAAACTTGTGAAAACCACTATCAACTTAAGACAAAAGCCACAGATAATTATTATGCCCCTTGAGCCATGATTATCTTTGTGGTCTGCAGTTAGCTTATTTGCATATTCCCACTTATAAATATTTAATCATAAAGGAAACAACAATGGCTGACTCCAGACATACTATGGTGAAGTGTAGATCTAAAACAGGCAATGGGGTAGTCCCATTCAAGTCCAAAATGAGAGATGAGGGTCTAATTTTTACAAGAATATGTTTGCAAGGTTGACATGACCTTACCCTAACTTCAGCAGAAGACAATACAGTGCTCTGGTAGAACAGGAGAAATTAAACTTTGATTTTAAATGGAGAATTCAAAAAGTTAAAAATAAGGAAAAGATAGTAAAAAATAGTAAAAAATAGTGAACAGAAAGAAGCAATGGTTTGGGGGTTAAGAGTGCAATCCTGAAAAGAGCTATGCCCCTCTAAATCCACTGGGGTCTACTGAATTCTGCTGATTGCACTGTAAAAGTCTCACAAAAGTTGTTTTATTCATATTCCACCTTTCTCTCCAGTGGAGCCACAAAGTGGCTGACATTGTTCTCCTTTTCTCCATTTTATCCTCAAAACAACCCTTAGGTTAAGCTGAGAGTGTGTGACTGGCCCATGGTCACTCCATGGCAGAGTGGGAATTCAAACTCACGTTTCCCTAATCCCAGGCCAACACTTTAATCTCTACAGATGGCTGGTTATGATTCACTGCATTGCCCCTGTTCACTTCCTGTTTTCTAGCACACTGCCTCATTTCGTACTTTGGCCTTACATCTAAGGTTGCTTTGAGACTTTTCAGGGTTGCTTTTAAAATCACAGAGCATCTGGTACTACAACTGCAATTACAAAATTCAATACAACGATCAAGAAAGGAAAATTTCTCTCAGAATTTTTCTTTTGCACTTGGAGATGAAGTTACAGAACTACTGCCCAAGAAAGAAAGAAAAGGTACTCTTAAGGAATAGTAAGGGTGGGGGGGATCTGAATAAGTACATTGTCATACATGAAGAGGCTCACGGCGTTTTCGCACTCACCTTCAGCCGGCGCGACCTCCCTCTTCACCGCGCAGATTTCGCACTAAACGCCGCGGAGCAGCCGGAAGAGCTGGAAACTCCCGGCGCAAAAGCGGCGCAAACGGAAACTGCTTTTTGGCGGTTTCCGTTTGCGCCGCTTTTGCGCCGGGAGTTTCCGGCTCTTCCGGCTGCTCCGCGGCGTTTAGTGCGAAATCCGCTCAGATCCTGCGCGGTGAAGAGGGGGGTCGCGCCGGCTGAAGGTGAGTGCGAAAACGCCCTCAGTGTTCCAAATAACAGAGGAAAACAGTACATTATATCCAACCAACTGCTTTGAATATAGGGTGTTTAAATCTAAGAGTTATAAACTTCATGCCACTTGTGGGAGGGAGTTTCTAAACACCTTCCTCAGTATGCTGCAAATTTCTTTGTCCCTTGAAAAACTAGTCTTGAGGAATACATAGGGTTGCCAAGTCCAATTCAAGAAATATCTGGGGAGTTTGGGGGTGGAGCCAAGAGACACTGGGGGTGGAGCCAGGAACAAGGGTGTGTGACAAGCATAATTGAACTCCAAGGGAGTTCTGGCCATCACATTTAAAGGGACAGCACACCTTTTTAAATGCCTTTCTTCCATAGGAAATGATGAAGGATAGGGGCACCTTCTTTTGGGGCTCATAGAATTGGACCCCTTGGTCCAATCGTTTTGAAACTTGGGGGGTATTTTGGGGAGAGGCACTAGATGCTATACTAAAAATTTGATGCCTCTACCTCAAAACATAGTCCGCCCCAGAGCCCCCAATACCCGCGGATCAATTCCCCATTATTCCCTATGGGAATCGTTCTCCATAGGAAATAATAGAGTGCCCAGTAGACATTTCCCTCCCCCACCACGCTTTCTAAAGCAGGCGGAGGGCCTCCAAACCAGGGAATCCCCTGCCCCCTCCCTCTATCTCACACACAAATACTTACTGGGTCTTGTTCCTGCAGAACTTTACTTGATCTGAAAACGAAAGCAAAACAAAGGGAGGGGCCGTTCTACAAAGCCCTTCCTGTTTCCTGCTTCCTGCTCAGCCTTAAAGGCACATATTTTAAAAATGGACCTGCAGCAGCTCTGTTGTGTCCTAGGCTTAAATGGGAGAACTGTTACTTTTGGAGGGAACTGTTACTTTTGGAGGGAAGCTGAACAAGCCAAAGCTTGTACTCCACACCAGGGTTCCAGAGAAGGCCTAAGCGTGCCCAATCAGGGGAAGGATTGAAACATAAGTAGCCAATCAACATCTAGGCTCATACTGTACCCTGATAGGCCCTTAGGGCCCTGTAAATAGCCAATCCATGTAGATAGTTAAGGACCAATCAGAAGGGGGCAAGAATTGTATAAAAGAGCAGGAAGTTTGAATAGAGTTCAGTCTGTGTGTGTGTTCCTGAAGTAAAGCTTGCTGAAATCACTCTCCGACTCTGGTCTCTTACTGCCCCAACCCCAGTACTTTACAAGCTCTAAAACTACATGGCGACTGTGTGGGGCGGGGCTTCCCCCACCGGCCAGCTGGCTGAGGGCAGGGAGAAGCCTGTAAAAACGGAGGATCCCCCGCTGGGACCTGGGGATTGGGAAGCCTAGGAATACAGGATTCTCAGGAACATCATGGGATGCAGCACACGGGACTCCATCATGAGAAACAAATACTCAAAATATTCGCACAATTTAAAAACACACACACAGTTGGAAATATTTCCCCATTATATTTAAAGTGACTAGCTTTCTTCCCCTAGAAAAAAGCAGCAAGGATTCACACAAGTAAAGCTGAATACTTTTTAATACAAGAAGTATTGTACACTCAGGTTTTTTCCCAAGGAGAATTTATGTAAACTCCTTTCTGCAGCTTTTCCACCAGTTAATCTCTGAACATACCACAAGAATGCAAATTAACCAAATTCCAGTGTGTCTCTAAACTCTGCATCATTTAGAAGCCCTTGCTTCTCTATGCACACACACACAAAGGGAAATCATTTTCCTAGGCAGTTGATCAAAATTTCTTCTATCTATCCATTAGCTAAAAGCTGAAAGTACCTCCCAAACCAATACTGCTTTAAATAATTTACAGAATTACATTAATTTAGAGATAAATAGGAAATAATAAAATGGCCATTTACAATTCTAAAAGTCTACTGAAAAAGATATTGCTATGTGATATATTATTCATAGAATACCCATAACAAGCCTGATTAAAACCTTGATTTCAGTGGAAAAGTAAATTGCAGTCAAGAAGAGCATATGGCTTGGGCAGCCAGCACAATAAAATATGAATTGTTAATAATTTGATCGTAAGATTCTTATACAAAGACTGAAGTGCATGCCATTCAACAACTTTGTGATTTGCTCCAAAATAAAATTTCTTGATTAAAGCAGTGAAATAAAATTTTAATCTTGCACTTACCCAGCCCAATAACTCCTTATAAAAGTGGCATGAAATTTTCACCCACTTATATCTCCTTAGAATACCTTCATAAGAGTTTTCTCAGGTTTTGGATAAAGATATCAGATTAAAAGTTTTAGGTCAAAGCTACTAACTGTTTTCAATCATCTTCTGCGGAAGAATACAGTCCAAGCATGTTATTGTGCCACCTGGATGGGAAGGTGGCCATTTTGAAGACTCCCATTCCTGGAACCATTTTCCTGCTTTTAGCCTTTCACGGCCACCATTTTCTTCATCACTCCACCAGAGTGGGCTCTCCCACTCTTTGTGTAAATTGTGTTCAACTGTGGATTCCTTTAAACATTCTCTTTTAATGAAAGTGATAGACAATGGTCCAGCTACAGTACAACAGGAAACTCTGAATAATATGAATAACAATCCTATTTTGGATCTTGAGGACAGCCCAATCCAAAACCAGAAAGACTCACAAGTCCATAAAATGTGATTCTGATGAAAATGTAATCCAGGTTAGAACATATGGTTCCACTATTAAAAGACCCTACAGTTGCATCTGATATTTATGTTGTTCAAGGGTATGCTCATCAGCCTTTGTTGGAGAACTGTCTTTAACAGAGCACCGGCCTGGATGGAGTTGACTCGACCTGTATAACTCACCTTGCCATCAAGTCACTAATTCCTGTGGTTTCTGTTAATTTCCTTGAATAAGAACATAAGAGAAACCATGTTGGATCAGGCCATCCAGTCCAACACTCTGTGTCACACAGTGGCCAAAAAAATTATTTATATGTATCTATACACACACACACATATATACACACACACTGTGGCTAATAGCCACTGATGCACCTCTGCTCCATATATTTATCTAACCCCCTCTTGAAGCTTGCTATGCTTGTAGCTCCTATCACCTCCAGTAGCAGTGAATTCCACGTTAATCACCCTTTGTGTGAAAAAGTACCTCCTTTTATCCGTTCTAACCCGACTGCTCAGCAATTTCATCGAATGCCCACAAGTTCTTGTATTGTCAGAAAGGGAGAAACATACTTCTTTCTCTACCTTCTCCATCCCATGCATTATCTTGTAAACCTCTATCATGTCACCCTGCAGTCGACGTTTCTCCAAGCTAAAGAGCACCAAGCGTTTTAACCTTTCTTCATAAGGAAAGTATTCCAAACCTTTAATCATTCTAGTTGCCCTTTTCTGCACTTTTTCCAATGCTATAATATCCTTTTTGAGGTGTGATAACCAGAATTGCACACAATACTCCAAATGAGACCGCACCATCGATTTATACAGGGGCACTATGATACTGGCTGATTTGTTTTCAATTCCCTTCCTAATAATTCCCAGCATGGTGTTGGCCTTTTTTATTGCAATCGCACACTGTCTTGACATTTTCAGTGAGTTATCTACCACGGCCGCAAGATCTCTCTCTTGGTCAGTCTCTGCCAGTTCACAACCAATCAACTTGTATTTGTAGCTGGGATTCTTGGCCCCAATGTGCATTACTTTGCACTTGGCCACATTGAACCTCATCTGCCACGTTGACGCCCACTCACCCAGCCTCAGCAGATCCCTTTAGAGTGTCTCACAATCCTCTCTGGTTCTCACCACCCCGAACAATTTAGTGTAATCCACAAACTTGGCCACTTCACTGCTTACGCTCAACTCCAAATCATTTATGAACAAGTTAAAGAGCATGGGACCCAGTACCGAGCCTTGCGGCACTCCACTGCTTACCGTCCTCCACTGCTTACCGTCCTCCACTGCTATTTATACTCACTCTCTGCTTCCTATTAATTAGCCAGTTTTTGATCCACAAAAGGATTCTTGAGCTTACTGAGGAGCCTTTGATGAGGAACTTTAGAAGACATAGGCAAAAAATGCAAAAACGTGGCCACTTCACTGCTTACTCTCAACTCCAGATCATTAGTGAACAAGTTAAAGAGCATGGGACCCAGTACTGAGCCCTGCGGCACCCCACTGCTTACCGTCCTCCACTGTAAAGACTGTCCATTTATACTCACTCTCTGCTTCCTATTAATTAGCCAGTTTTTGATCCACAAGAGGACCTGTCCTTTTACTCCATGACTCTTGAGCTTACTAAGGAGCCTTTGATGAGGAACTTTATCAAAAGCTTTCTGGAAGTCAAGGTAAACATCTATTGGGTACCCTTTGTCCACATGTTTGTTCACCCCCCTCAAAGAACTGTAACAGGTTAGTGAGGCAAGATCTTCCCTTACAGAACCCATGCTGAGTATTCCTCAATAACTTGTGTTCATCAATGTGCCTACTCATTCTGTCCTTGATAATGGTTTCTACCAACTTTCCTGGTATTGAAGTCAAACTGACTGGCCTGTAATTGTCCGGATCTCCTCTGGAACCCTTTTTAAAGATGGGGGTGACACCTTCCAGTCCTTAGGAACGGAGGCAGATTTCAATTAAAGATTACATATTTTTGTCAAGAGATCCACAAGTTCAACTTTGAGTTCTTTCAGAACTCTTGGATGTATGCCATCTGGACCTGGTGACTTATTAGTTTTTAATTCGTCAATCAGTTGTAGGACCTCCTCTCTTGTCATCTCAATTTGACTCAGGTCTTTCAACACCCCTTCCAAAATTAGTGGTTCTGGAGCGGGCAAACAATTCTCATCTTCCACAGTGAAGACTGAGGCAAAAAAATGCATTCAGCTTCTCAGCCATTTCCCTATCCTCTTTCAGTAATCCTTTTACACCTTGGTCATCCAAGAGCCCCACTACCTCCCTGACTGGTTTCCTGCTTCTAATATATTTGAAGAAATCTTTATTGTTGGTCTTTATGTTTTTTGCAATATGCTCCTCATGGTCCCTTTTTGCCTGCCTGATCACAATCTTGCATTTGATTTGCCACAACCTGTGTTCCCTTTTATTAATCTCACTTGGACTAGCTTTCCACCACTTAGAGGAGTCCTTCTTCCCTTTTACAGCTTCCATTACTTTGTTTGTTAACCATGCAGGCCTTTTCTTATACCTGTTTGTGCATTTCCTAACTTATGGTATATATTTTATCTGAGCTTCTAGGATTGTAGTTTTAAATAGTCTCCAAGCTTCCCCAAGGGTTTTGACTGTATTTACCTTTCCTTTCAGTTTCCTCTTCACATGCCTCCTCATCTCAGAGAATTTGCCCCTTTTAAAGTTAAACGTGGGTGTGCTGGTCTTTTGGGGCAACTCCCTATTTATACAAATGGTGAAATCAATAACGTTACGGTCACTGCTCCCAAGTGGTACGATCACTTTTACATCTCTCACCAAGTCTTAGGCATTACTTAGGACCAAATCCAGGATCGCCCCACCCCTGGTAGGTTCTGTGACCATCTGCTCCATAGCACAGTCATTGAGAGCATCTAGAAGCTCAATCTCTTAACATATATAAGAACATATGAAGTTGCCTTATACTGAATCAGACACTTGGTCCATCAAAGTCAGTATTGTCTTTTCAGACTGGCAGCAGCTCTCCAGGGTCTCTTTCTCTCGACCTGAACATATATTGACTCAATCAATCTGCAGGTAGTTAAAATCACCTATTACCACACAGTTGTTAGATAACAGACTTGTTTACTACAAGACAAAACTAGAAATTCAAATCCAGCTCCTAGGGCACATTTCAAATTCAGTGGGTGG
The DNA here is from genome assembly GCF_032191835.1 of Heteronotia binoei. Taxonomy (NCBI): domain Eukaryota; kingdom Metazoa; phylum Chordata; class Lepidosauria; order Squamata; family Gekkonidae; genus Heteronotia; species Heteronotia binoei. The sequence goes on from NC_083223.1 coordinate 147,396,908, forward strand.
GGTGCGTGTGGGTGGTCTACTGTATGCCTTCCCTCACCTACCATTAATCCCAGGGGCCTTCTACAAAATGAGACAGGAACACTCTTTTGGACATATAAATGGCCCTCCTTGGTCAAGACAAGTGTGGTTCCTGACACTTTTGTCAGTGTCCAACAAGGGATATATTCTCTCCTCTTGGAACACAACCTCTTTCTATATCCCTCTTTGCACAAAAGGAATCCAAACTGTTCCTCAAGGTACTATTAAACCAATTTCCTCTGGTTCACCCACCAGTCCCTCAGTGGAGCCTATCCTTTGTGCTCTTGAAACTCATGGGCAAAGAGTTTGAGCCCATAGCTACTTGCCCACTTCGCCTTCTGTCCATGAAAAATGTGTTCCTGTTGCTACTACATTGGCCAGAAGGGTCTGTGAACTCCAAGCATTGTGGTATGGCCCTCCCTTGCTTAAGATCTTCAACACCAGAGTAGTTCTCCAAACCTTGCTCCAGTTTCTCCCCAAAGTGATATCAGAATTCCACTTAAACCAGGATGTTATTCTACTAGTGCCATATCCACAACTGGACAGTCACTTATATAAGACTGTGTTACATATTAGCCCAAACTGACTGTCCTTTGCAGCTGTATGCATATTCCATATGAGCCTAATCTACTTCAGCTGCTTTCTGCCATGGTCTCCCCATCAACTCCATCTGCAAGGCTGCAATGGACATTCTTGTGCACCTTCTGAAGGCACTCTCCAATGGATACAGATGCCATGAGAGATACAGTGATGAGAAGAGTAGTTCTACAGTCTGTTTAATTGAGAGCTAAAATCACCTTCTTAAGACTGGAAAGTCAGCTTGCTATTCTCCAGTGTGGAACTGCATACCTGTACCACCTGCCCCACTGTGACCTCTTACTTAAACCTGATGACTTTACCTCATCCTGGTGGTAGGAGAGAGGAACTGAAGGAAAGGTGTGCTGTCCCCTCTTAATCATGCTGGAAAAGATAGGGAACAGCGTGGAGGATGGGGACGAAGTGAATTCAGGCATTTTTTGAGTTTCAAAAACCTGTCCACAGTAGGCCTGTGTGACTGCCCAAGGTAACCACTAAATGAACAGAATTTACAGACAAGTGAAACTCTGTTTCCTGTTTACCACCATGGCCAGTAGACAATGAAGGATCTATCCTCTGTGAATTTATCTAATCCTCTTTAAAAGCTTTCTAAGGTAGTGATGATCACTGTGTCCTTTACATGTAAGTTTCAGAAGTTAATTTGTTTTGGTATAAAATACTTTATTTTGTCTATACTGAATCTACTGCCTATTAATTTCCTTGGTGCTCCTTAGTTTTAGTGTTAATGGAGAGCAAAAAAGTTCTCTCTACATGTATTTTTATAAGCCTCTGTCATGTTTTTCTTAGTCACCCCCCTCTGTCCAAATCCTTCAGCTTTGCCTCATAGCAAGGGTGCTTAACCCCTTCATTAGATAGCTTGCCTTTTTCCATCTTGGAAAGATGATAGGCTACCTAGAGGGCAATCCCCTCCTAGGTTTATATTTTTTAAATGGGTATAACATTACATTTGCTAATTTCCAGTCTTTTGAAAGGACCTTCTTTTTAAAGGAAGCCTACTTGCATTTTATGGATTTCTTGATCCTGCTGGTTTTCCATGTTTGTATCTTCTTACAGCTGAAGGTATTTTTTCTGACTTGTGATATACATTCTGACTGTACTTTGAATAATCTCATTCTGAGAAGATTCCTCTTTTGTAATAAGATTTGACTGTATTGGATTTTTGGGCAACTTTGTGTACAGTGTTTCTAGCTTGTTCAAGAAAACTTAAATTTCCTACCAAGTCTGTAATAGAAGTCAAGTCTAAGTTTAGGGTTGCCTCATTCTCTACTCAGTTCCATATTTCAAAGAGTAAGCAGACATTTAGTGTATGTAGAAATGTTGTTGCTTTGTCAAACTTGAGCTTGCCCTTACCCAGTCAGTGTGTAGGTAGGTAGTCACCCAATGTCCTAAGTTCCTCTCCATGTTGCTGAACTCATAGATGTGGTTATCTCACTTTACTCTTACCTTTTCTAAGATGCTTTGTCATTGGTACTATGATAGCTATGATAGCTGCAGAACTGAGCTCTTTCACAAGATACCCCTACATATTTGCCTGTAATTAGCTCTCTAACTTGCTGTTGTTGTCACTTAGAATAATAGGGCCTAGCTATTACAAGAGAGCTACTGTAGATATTGAACAATGAGCAGTGATTAAAAGGAAGAGAGATTAAGCCTCTCTGAGCATACATGTATTCTGTTCTGTAGCTGAAAACTGTAGTTTTTAAAGTTAATCCTTCTGAAACTGACTAAATCTGTGCTATAGATTTACAGTTAACCCAAGCCGAATTTAGATCTAGATCTAGCTGCATCTGATTTGTTTTATATCCTCAATACTCAATTCTTAAAGTACTGTACTGTTGAATGTAAACTATATGAGATATAATTTTATATTTACTTTTGTATACCAGGGCTTAATTCACTTGTATCCCTTGCTTTGCCTTAAAGCCATTTTTTTTTAAACACAAAAACTTACCTAAATGTAAGGGCATTATCTAATACAGCAGCATAGCAAAATTAACGCTCTAGCTACTGGATTTTTTTCTACTCCCATTTTATATTGAGAGTTGCAAAAATTGAAAGTACAGTCAGTTCAGAAATCATGGTTCTAATATTTATTTATTGACTGTATTTCTGTACTCTGATTCCTCTTTGCTTAAAGCCAGCCATCAGGGTCAGTCCTGGGGGCTCTGCCGCCCCAGGCAGGGCCACCCCCCACCCCGACTTGCCAGCCCTGCTGGTTGGCTTTAAGCAATGAAGAAATACAGTCAATAAATAAATAAGCTGCTTTGGATCCCCATTGTGGAGAAAGGGGAAAATATAAATAAAATACATAAATAATAATAAATACAGCTGAAGGGAGGGGCAGATAAAGGAAGAGAAGAAAGGAGAAAAATGAAGGGAAATGGTAGATGACATAGGGTCTGTCAAGGGGAGGGAAATAGGAAATAATGTGAAGAGGGGAACACAGGGTAAAGTGAGATGCCCAAGTCCTCACAGGTATCCCACAGAGTTACTGAGCCAGACCTGATGACTGACCCTGTGCAACTTGACCCAGTGACCAGCCCACACAACTAGTCCAGCAACGTTTTGGCTGCCAGGGAGTGGGAAGGAAGGAAAGTTGACAACAGGGGCAGATAAAGGCAAGTTGGTGGGTAGGTGGGAAGGAGAGAAAAAAGTAGTAAAAAGGGAGAGACTATGGAGGCTTTCAGGAAAGGTAAAAAAGAAATAGTGAGGAAGGGGAATATGAAATGCCCCCAGAAAGTCCTTGTGAGTCCCTCACTTTTAAAGTTACATAAAGGCAAGACACCTCAAAATTAGAAATGTAAAGTTTTTAGAAGTTTTGACGCTATGGAAAGCTATTGGTAGGTAAAGTCCCCCCAGGGAGGAAAGGTACTTTTTTGGGAAATGAAATACATGCAATACTTACTTTTTCTGTCAAACGTAAACCTTTTTACTGATAAAAAAACATAAAATGCATAATTTATAACATAACATATAAAATTGTACTATTTTTCATATTTATGACATTTAAAATATAAAGGTCTTCATTTTCTATATGGAAAATTGCAAATATTCCCAGTACTTGAGAAGGAATTGCAGACCACTGCACTCTATACTGCCACAGCACATGTATCTTTATTTTTGCCATCTGAGAGCTACGAAAAAGTTGATGGTGGTAAACAAATTGTGCAGTAGATAAAAGAAAGTATATTACTAAAACAGAAACGTTCTCATACAGTCATAAGGTGTAGAACTGCCAGCATATGTAACATGGAAATACTGAACAGTTTGATAAGATATTAATAATGTATTATTAAATATAACATTTATTGCTGCCAAAATTAATAACATTTAAACAAAAAGTATTGAAAATGCTGTATATGTATGCAGTATATCTAATGCTATAAATTGTCTTACTTGCAGATCTTGAATAAAACCCTTTAATTTTATTCAATTCAAAAGGGAAAACTCATGGGAGTTTTTAAGTGTTCCTTAAGTTTTTAAGTGTTACCCAAATTTTCCATTGGAAAAACTGAAAACGTCTGGGGATTTTTCATGGTATACGTTTTAAGTGACAAAAATCTTGTATTTCAAGAAGCATATCACTCATTCTAAAAGAGAAGTATTTCATAGTTTTTTCCCCTCAGTGTTCCCTCAAATTACCAATTTTTCCAATTAATTTGTTGTAATAACTAAACAAAATGTGATCCATTAACTAAGAAGTTTGAGTGTCATACCTCAGATTACTGATAAAATTACTTAGCATTTATAAAATACTTTAGGAGGTTATATGTGAGTCGTAGTCAAAATGTCATTAAGCCTTATAACTTTTAACAAATAATCAAACAGTCAGTCCTTGAGCAATTAGAAAGGATGGCTGTGATTACTAAGAGCCAGTATGGGTTTCTCAAGAACAAGTCATGTCAGATTAACTTTATCTCTTTTCTCAATAAAGCTACTGCCTTGCTGGATCAGGGAAATACTGAGGACATATTTTATCTTGATTTCAGTAAGGCTTTTGAGAAGGATCCACATCATATTCGTGTTGACAAGTTGGTAAAATGTGGTTTGGATCCTATTATTGTTAGGTGGATCAGTAACTGGTTGACATATCATACCCAAAGAGTGCTTGTGAATGGTTCCTCATCCTCTTGGACAGCAATAATAAGTGGAATGCCTCAAGGATCGGTCCTGGGACCTATTTTGTTCAACATCTTTATAAATTATTTGGATGAAGGAATAGAGGGAGTGCTTATTAAATTTGTGCATGATACTCAATTGGGAAGGGTTGTAAATATAGTAGAAGACAGAGTCAGGAAACCTTGACAGGCTGGAAGTCAAGAATGATCTTGACTGGCTGGGAAACAAATGAAATAAATTTTAATGGAGATAAATGTAAAATTCTGCATTTAGGTAGGAAAAATCTAATGCGTAATTACTGGATGGAGACGACTTGCCTTAGCAGTAGTATGGGTGAAAAGGGTCTAGAGGTCTTAGTAGACCATACACAGAACATTAGTCAGCAATGTGATGCAACAGCAAAAAAGGCAAATGCAATTTTGGGTTGTATCAGCAGAAGTATAGCATCCAGATCAAGTGAAGTGATGGTATCACGTTACCCTGCTCTAGTTAGACCTCACCTAGAGTATCGTGTTCAGTTTCAGGCATCGCAATTTAGGAAGGATATAGACAAGCTGAAACATGTCCAGAGGAGGGAACAAAAATGATGAGGGGTCTGGAGACCAAGTCCTATGAGGAAAGGTTGAGGGAGCTGGGTATGTTTAGCCTGGAGAGGAGATGCCTGAGAGGTGATATCACCATCTTCAAATACTTAAAGGGCTGTCACATAAAGGATGGTGTGGAGTTGTTTTCTGTTGCCCCAGAAGGTTGGACAGGAACCAGTGGGTTGAAATTAAATTAGAAGAGTTTTCGCCTAAATATTAGGAACAACTTTTATCATCTCGTCCATTCGGGATGAAATTCTCAGGGACTGCAGTGTTTCCAAAGGGATCCTCCCCATCAAATTGCTGACTGAGGAGAAAGTGGCTGTGTTTCATAGGCTGTTAAAATTCTCCCCTTTACTCTGTCATTTCACACCAACTTTCTGAAAGAACTAGGGGAGAGTTGGTAGGCTGCTATTTTAAAAGGAAAATGAAGAACACAAGATACATATCATGCATGAACTCTGGGTTGGGTAGGTTAATTCTTTTCAGCATTTTTCTTACAGCCCATGCCTAAATTTTCTGATGTTCACTGAGGAATCTGTGGGCTTTCCTGGAGAAGATGGAATGCTTCAAACAGCAGAGAACAGTGACATAAGAACTTACTGAACTTGCATCTTTCATTTTACACACACACACACACACACACACACCTTCTCTCCTGCCACACATGTTCCCTAGGCCTGCTTTTAGAGGATGAGAGATATCAGTTCTTCTATCAGTGATCTCTCTTGCATACATCAGATTCTTATCACAGTTATCTCACAGTGTTGTGCAGGACAATTGAATATATTTTCTGGTTAGACGGATATATCTTCTGGGTTCCATTCTCCCTTCATTGCCCATCCCTCAACTTTTACCACTCCTAGAAAATGGAAATTTAAAGAGAGTGATGAAGGGATCTGAAAGCCACAGACATTGTGGTGACACCAGAAAAACAACCAGACCTGGCACAGTCCATTCATATTAAAAGAGTGGAGGATGTTTCATTTTGATTAGCTACATTTGTAAATGCATGTTTTTAGTGCTTAATGTATTGACTGACAAAAACACTGATATAAATCACAGGAGGTAGAAAGTGTGAATATGAAGTGTAGTGGAAGATAGCGCATCTCCCCCAAATGATTATCATGCATTTCAAAATGACACTGATACTTTTAAAATGGCTTACAATTGTATTCTGTAAAGATGACCATGTTCTCTACATTTTTAGTTGGCATTAGAATTTGCTAAATTGTTTATTATAATAAAACACCTCAAAACAATAGAGGAATAGAAGTACACAAAAAGTATTATTTTGCTTATATTTTATGAAATCTATTAAAGTAGTACAATTGTTAAGCGTTAGAAAAGCAAACTGATTTATAACTGCTGTTTACAACTATTTGACTACTGGTCAAGCTTCTGAAAAATGCACCATTTTGTTGTCTGCTAGAGTACAAAACAGGTTTAAGTTCTGGAAACAAAGTCTTTGTCTAACATCTATGGTCCATCCTCCTCACTCAATTTTATTTTGGCTTCTCAGAAATTACTCATACCCTATTAGCTTTCCACAACTGAAAAGGGTTAAAATATTCTATCAGCTACCACTGAAATCTGTCTCAAGGCAGCAGAGGAAGGTTGCAGGCATAACTTGCCTGGGAAATTATAGATGTTTGTATACAAATGCTAGAAGTGTTCAAAGTAAAAATTGGTGAGTTGGAATGTTTAGTGTTGAGGGAATAAATAGACTTGTAGGAATTTCAGAAACTTGGTGGAATGAGGAGAATCAATGGGACACAGTGATTCCTGGATATAAGTTATATCGGAAGGATAGGGCGGGAAGGATTGGAGGTGGGGTGGCTCTGTATGTCAGAGAGGGTATACATTCCAGTAAGACTGAGGTCAAAGAATCAGATTCCCCTCAAGAAATACTTTGGGTCAAAATAGAGGGCCCAAAAGGAAATTTAACTATGGGAGTTTGTTATCGCCCACCAAATCAAAAGATAAAGGATGATTATAATATGATGGAAGGATTAAAGATAGTGGCTAAACATAAAAACTGTGTCGTAATAAGTGATTTTAACTACCTGCAGATTGATTGGGTCAATATGTGTTCAGGTCGAGAGAAAGAGATTGAGTTTCTAGATGCTCTCAATAATTGTGCTATGGAGCAGATGGTCACAGAACCTACCAGGGGTGGCTGATCCTGGATTTGGTCCTAAGTAATGCCCAAGACTTGGTGAGAGATGTAAAAGTGATCGCACCGCTTGGGAGCAGTGACCGTAACGTTATTGATTTCACTATTTGTATAAATAGGGAGTTGCCCCAAAAGACCAGCACAACCCTGTTTAACTGTAAAAGGGCTAAATTCTCTGAGATGAGGAGGCATGTGAAGAGGAAACTGAAAGGAAAGGTAAATACAGTCAAAACCCTTGGGGAAGCTTGGAAGCTATTTAAAACTATAATCCTAGCAGCTCAGATAAAATATATACCACAAATTAAGAAAGGCACAAACAGGTATAAGAAAAGGCCTGCATGGTTCACAAACAAAGTAATGGAAGATGTAAAAGGTAAGAAGGACTCCTTTAAGCAGTGGAAAGCTAGTCCAAGTGAGATTAATAAAAGGGAACACAGGCTGTGGCAAATCAAATGCAAGACTGTGATCAGGTAGGCAAAAACGGACTATGAGGAGCATATTGCAAAAAACATAAAAGACGAACAATAAAAATTTCTTCAAATACATTAGAAGCAGGAAACCAGCCAGGGAGGCAGTGGGGCCCTTGGATGACCAAGGGGTCAAAGGATTACTGAAGGAGGATAGGGATTGTTGGTGTAAAGAATCTATGTAAACCCAGTCTGACAGCTATGCTTTGACAGCTGGTAATCTAGCAGGCATGCTAGGTCACAAAGACCTTATCAGCAGGCCGGTTTGAGCCGGCAGAAGCCAAGAGAAGAAACCTGCTGAGTCAGCATGACAGTGCACAGCCAGGATTGGCTGGTAGAACTATAAGAAGACTGTGTGTGGACCACACAGGTCTCTCTCTGAGAGTTGGTGTGTAGGCGGAGCATTTTGTCTGTTGGAGTAAGATATTGGACTGCACTAGTGAGCACTTACTGTATATATCTGTAAATACACTATTTTGGCACTAGTTGCAGGTGTCTGGCTTATTTCTTTCCTGGAGCCCTGTGTCGGGCAGGTCACCAAGCTCACTCTGCTAACTCCCGCACCGACAGGGATAAGGAGGGCTGAGAAGCTGAATGCATTTTTTCCCTCAGTCTTCACTGTGGAAGATGAGAAGTGTTTGCCCGCTCCAGAACTACTAAGTTTGGAAGGGGTGTTGAATGACCTGAGTCAAATTGAGGTGACAAGAGAGGAGGTCCTATAACTGATTGACGAATTAAAAACTAATAAGTCACCAGGTCCGGATGGCATACATCCAAGAGTTCTGAAAGAACTCAAAGTTGAACTTGTGGATCTCCTGACAAAAATATATAATCTTTCATTGAAATCTGCCTCCGTTCCTGAGGACTGGAAGGTAGCAAATGTCACCCCCATCTTTAAAAAGGGTTCCAGAGGAGATCCGGGACAGTATGCGATTGCAATAAAAAAGGCGAATGCCATGCTGGGAATTATTAGGAAGGGAATTGAAAACAAATAAGCCAGTATCATAATGCCCCTGTATAAATCGATGGTGCGGTCTCATTTGGAATACTGTGTGCAATTCTGGTCACCGCGCCTCAAAAGGGATATTATAGCATTGGAAAAGTCCAGAAAAGGGCAACTAGAATGATTAAAGGGTTGAAACAATTTCCCTATGAAGAAAGGTTAAAAAGCTTGGGGCTCTTTAGCTTGGAGAAACGTCGACTGCGGGGTGACATGATAGAGGTTTACAAGATAATGCATGGGGTGAAGAAAGTAGAGAAAGAACTACTTTTCTCCCTTTCTCACAATACAAGAACTCGTGGGCATTCGATGAAATTTTTATGGTACTCCCTCTTTGGTTCTCTATTGCTTATCATCTTCCACTGTGAAAACTGCCTATTTATACTCACTCTCCAACCGTTTTCCCACACAGCTTACCTCGGAGTGACATCCCTCTTCACCACGCAGCATCTGCTCGGATTTCCCACCATCTGCTCCGCAGAAGCAGGAAGTGCCGGGGCTTCTGCGTCGCAAATGTAAATTGCTAAAACCCAGTTTACGTTAGCGACGCAAAAGCCGCGGCTCTTCCTGCTTCTGCGGAGCAGATGGTGGGAAATCCGAGCAGACGCTGCGCGGTGAAGAGGGACGTCACTCCGAGGTAAGCTGTGTGCGAAAACGGTCTCCATTTCCTGTTAATTAACCAATTTTTAATCGGTAAAAGGACTCGTCCTCTTATCCCATGACTGCTGAGTTTACTTAGGAGACTTGCATTGGCTCAAAGGACAACTATAAAATCAGTTGTATTAATCTCTGGGCATTAGCTCTGGGCATTGCATTGCTATGATTTCTCAGGTGCTGCCAGCAGAATCCCCCTCTCCCTCTCCATCCATTTTTCTGCTTTTTCTTCTCGGGTTCCTGCCCTACTGGAAATACTAAAGCCTTCCTCAAGCTTGTGTGATTGTTGGAAACTGAGATAGAATGAAAAGGAGAAAGGGAAACTTGTACTGCTGGAGTGGAGTTGTTTGGTCCATCTGACCCACTGTGACTCCTCCTTTAGTTCTCCCTGAGTTCTGGACTTGGATATCTGGCCCAGTCCAGATAAATTTCGCTCCTCTGGATATACAACAGAGATATTGCAACAACAGCTAGCCATTTCCTGGGGAGACCCTTCTGCATATACATTAGCATGGGATGTTGAGTCATATGCCAGTGCAGAGTCATCTACTGTTTGAAGCTATATGAAGCGTTGTACTGTTGCTTTTGAAGAGCACTGAATGGATCTGGAGTGTGGCTGAATTTAAAAAAAAAAATCTTGAGAGTGACTGAAAGTTGCTGCCTGCTTCAAGAATTAACTTCCTGAAGTAGTAAACTGATACATTTCTGCCTAGCTCACCTTGAACTATTCTGAACTTTCTTTTTTACAGGGAGCAAGAGCCACAGGGGCACATAAGCAACCGCGATGATTGACTATGCTCACCCAGAACTCCAAGCAAAATAGAATTGATGACTTTCTAATTCCGCCTGATTCTCCTGAGTTCAATGTTCCCACCTCTAACAAGTTTTCTGTTCTGGAGATAGTCCTTAAGAGACATCTTTGGCTGATACTGTTTCTGGTATCACTGCACCAGGGCTAGAGAGGCCAGTCTCAGGTGGGCATTCCTCAGGTGTTCATGGGGTGGGAAAGGAGAAGGCTAATGTGACTGCTGAATTTTCTTGACTGACAGCTGGAACAGTAAGCACTATCTTTAGCCAGCTGAACTCTGTCCTCACTCAGCTGGATCATCTTATTGATGTAGTGACAAAGCTTAACAACAGTAACTCCTTTACAGTGAATCCATTAATATTATCCCGTTCCTCTGACTATTTTACTGAACAATGACTATAAGAGGCTCTTGGTGTGTTAAATACTAGCCAACTGGTGCTAAACCCATCAGATTTGTCTGAATGTTTTATGGAATGGAAGGAATCCTTTCTTGAACTCCAAATTTGCAATAGTACAATTCTTAAAGGAAAAGGAAAGGAAAGGTCCCCTGTGCAAGCACCAGTCGTTTCCGACTCTGGGGTGACGTTGCTTTCGCAACATTTTCACGGCAGACTTTTTACGGGGTGGTTTGTCATTGCCTTCCCCAGTCATCTACACTCCCCCACCCCCCAGCAAGCTGGGTAATCATTTTACCCACCTTGGAAGGATGGAAGGCTGAGTCAACCTGGAGCCGGCTACCTGAACACCCAGCTTCCACCGGAGATCAAACTCAGGTCGTAAGCAGAGCTTAGGACTGCAGGACTGCAGCTTTAACACTCTGCCCCATCTAAATAGCAAAGGCTCATCTATTGACCTCAGGTCAGTTGAAACAATGGGATTGATATATAGTACTGCAGAATACAGTGTTTCAGTGTGGCTCAACAACACAAACTTGATGTCCAACTCAATACTACAATGAGAACCACCAGCAAATGTATTAAACCCACTCCAAACTACTGGCTACCCACAATGTGCCACATCACTTCAAGGGGTCTATGCTTTAAGCACTGGCCTTTCAACACTGCATTCAACACTGAACGCAGCTCAGGTATAGTTATAAATTCACATGGTTGCTAGCCACCTTGCCTGCACCACAATATCCACCACTTCCTTCAGGAAACAAGTTCTCACTGCTCAACCTCCCTGATGTCAACAGAATCCAGGTTGGGGCTGAGCACAGTAGTGGTCCCTGAAACAGAAGGTCTGCCTCACTGGGAGATGCAATAGGGTGTCCACAGACATCTTGATTAGCTCTGAGACCCATGACTGTCTTGACCAAAAGTGAGTGAAGATCACCTCTGCCTTCACTCTGCCAAAGCTTAACGTAAGAACCGCATATAGTAAATGTCAGATGTTGGGGGCCACAAGACATGAACACACACACATCTTCATTAAAACTCTTAATACTTTCTTTGTACATAAAGATAAAATACATACCTATGTACTTTACAACATGACCATGCTAGAAGGAAACTTTTTTAAAAAAAAACAAAAGCTGGGAATAACAGTCCCCATAAAACCAGCATAGGGAAAGGTTAGGGAATTATTTTTTGGCACCAGTAGGAGAAGGAAACACAAACGTACCATTAGTGCCCACCATTTGTACCATTATGCATCTCTCTTTTCTTGACACCAAGGTTACTAAATACAGCTTAAATACAGCTCCTACAAGATCTATGAAACTAAGGGGAATCCTGCGCAGCCCTCTTTAATTCCTTCCCTCCTTGCAGTATCTCCCGCAGCTCTTGCACTGTTTTTGGCCACTCTATGTCTTTCAGTGACCTCTGTGATGAAGCAGAAGAGCTTGCAAGCCTAACTATTTCCCCCTCCTTCCCTGCTTCACACATGGTGGAACCAGTCGCCTACCTATGGATCAGTGTTCAGAGGCTGGCTGAGATTCCATGCTAAACACACTGACTTGAGAGTAAACCTGCATTACGTTCCTCCTCAACCTCCAGGAGCCACACAATGTGTGAAAGAGCTTCATGTGACTCTCAAGCCACAGTTCTGCCACCCTTGAGTCCATCACATTGTCTTCAGAAACAGTGCTTTTATGAAAGAGATGGTCTTGCTTTGTTTCCCTGAATATGTACAGAGCACTGAAAACAAATTAACTATAAAATTAGCTCTTGTCTTTTAAGAAACCTGTAGTACAAGGGAAGAAGAATGCATCACTAGACATTTTTGTATTATGCTCCTATGAAAGGCTCCACTTAAGATATAAGCCAGCACCTTAAGTCAGAAAATACACAAATTATCAAATGTATTTAAATCCATCATTGGTTTTTTCTTGCTGATTTAAATAAACTTAATTAAAATCAGTCTACTTCAGAATTGTTCTGCTGTGTTTGCTATAATGTTATATGTATAACAGACAGTGTTTAGCCATGCACACTGTTTTTTTTCACCAGTAATGCCCTTTCCTCACTAAAGATGAACAGAAGGTCATATAAGCAATGAGTCACATCCATTCCTGAATTGTACCAACAGTATGCCATTGAAATTAATGTTAAGTATAAATGAAACAATAATTCTGTACAGAAAGCAAGATTAAATCATTGTTTATCCTAGAACTAGCTTACTGATATCTCTGACTAGCACAGAGGATAACCCAAACAAAGTTTGCTTAGGTTTCACACAACCATGTTGATTGACAGAACATTCAATAGTTCATATGTGCAGATGACACTGCATAAACTTTTGAGGTTGAAAAAAAATGGGCTGGATCCCAAGTATCAAGTAGAATTCTATGCACCTTTCTTATTTCATCCTTCCCTCTGAAGCCTCCCTAAAATTATTCCTGAAAGTCACAAAACCCTTGGGAAAAGCATTAACATTGGACTTCAGTAGGAAGAAAAAATCAGCTGGAACTGCTTCTCTCTCAAGTGGGGGGAAGAATGTTTGGATCCAACCCAACCTACATCCACACAAAATATACTCTCATCCTAGATTTAAATCTAGAGTCCTAGATTTAAATACAAAATTGGTATTACTACATCATTTAAATTTATACAACACAGTACTCAGTGTGTTCATGTATGTTTATTTAGAATTTAATGCTAAAATACATGAAAAACTATTCAATTAAACACAAATTCACCAGGTACAAATATTTCACATGACATGATACTTTACCTAATATAGTTTAGTTTCCAAGAATTCAAAGCTTAAAGGCAGGCTTGGAAAGAACACACTGTCTTCATCAAAAACCATTTTTTAACATTAGTGATTTTCCATGGATGAATTATGCATTAGAGAGGTGGGTTCTTTCAACACATTAAATATTTATTCTATTTACCAGATTGTAAGACTTTTGCATTTTAAAAGTCTTTAAAAGGCCTTTACAGTTAAATCAATTACACAGGATTCCCCATATCAACATGAGGGGAAAAAACATTTTGCTGACAACTTAAAATTGACTTGCATTTTTAAGTAAACAAAAACAACAAAAGCATACAGTACAGCACAGCACAGGAATTAAAAGGATTGTTCCTTCCTAGTCTACTAGATAGCCTGAAATAACCAAAAGGTTGGAATACATCTGGGTTTATGTGGGCATACTTTCAAAATCGGTGCAGTTCTAAATGATATGAACACCAAACTTACCCAAAAGATTTTTTTTTTTGCCTCCTTTCTGCTGATGTAAAGGAGAGGTAATTTTATATTCACATACAATACACAGAACTGAGTTGCAGAGAAGGCAAGGCTGGAACCCAACTAATCAACAGAGCCAGTGTGGTGCAGTGATTATGAGAATCAGACTAGTATCTGGAATATCCAGGTTTGAATCTCCACTTTGAGGAAGGACTCACTGGGACCAGGCCTGGCAGCAGCCATGGAACAACTTGAATCCAACTAGAGAAGCAGTGGGGCCTTTGCATAGCAAAGGAATAAACAGATTGCTAAAGGAAGATGGGGAGAGGGCTGAGAAACTCAATGACTTTTTTGCCTCTGTGTTCACTGTGGAAAGTGTGGGGCATGTACTCATGCCACAGCTCCTGTTTTTCAGGAAAGGAGTCTGAAGAACTGAGCTAAATTGAGATGAACAGAGATGAAGTTACAGACCTACAGGGGAAACAACCCCCCCCCCCCACCCCGGCCAATAAGTCTCCAGGTCCTGATGGCATACACCTGAGATTTCTTAAGGAACTCAGATATGAAATCACCTGTATATGTAACCTATCACTAAATTCAGCTGCTGTATCTGAAGACTGGAGAGTAGCCATGGTGACTGAGGGCATTAAGCTTCTGAATCCCAGAGCCAGGTGGCTACATCAGGGGAAGGCCTTGGCCACTATGCCCTGCTGTTGGCTGTCCAGAGGAAATGGTTGGTCACAGTGTGTGAGACAAGATGCTGGACCAGATGAACCAGCAGGGCTCTTCTTCTGTTCTGATTACTTTCATGACTCACCCAGATCTGGGTGCTCGCTACTGTTCAAAAGTTGCCATCCCATGGAAGCCTGTGCAGTGTAGTGGCTAGAGTTTCAGACTAGACTTTTGGAGACCCAGGTTAGACTCACCACTTCTGCCATGAAAGCTCACAGGGTGACCCTGGCCAGTCACACTCTCTCCACCTAACCTACCTCACAGGGTTGCTGTGAGGATAAAGACAGAACAATGTAAGCCACTTTGGGTCCCCCTTGGGATTAAATAAGTTTAAATGAATAAAATATAGCATATTACCCTCACCTCCATGCTTCTTGGCTGCTGCATCTTCTTCAGCCTACCCCACTATCCACTTGAGCAGGGTAGGGTAGAAAAGGGCAGAGCCATTCCAGAGACACTGTGGCTGACACATGTATGGGACAATTCAAGACACTACCAATTCAATGAGTTCCAGCACTGATCTCCCTACCTCAGAATGACCCAAGTAGGGGAAGCAAGGATGAAACTGAAAAAGGTGGTACATTGTGTATGAGATGATTATGAGGCTGAAGCACCTTCCCTATGAGGAACAGCTGAAGAAACTGGAACTTTTCAGTTTAGAAAAGAGACAACTAAGGGGAGACATGATAAAATCATGCATGGGGTGAAGAGAGTTAAACAGCATTTTTGTCCCTCTCCCAAAATAATAGAACTTGAAGCTGATGGACAGTAGATTAGGACGGATCAAAGGAAATATTTATTTACACTGACTGATTAGAATGTAGAATCTGCTGCCAGAGGATGTAGCGATGGCCACAGGAATAAACAGCTTTAAAAGGGACTAGAAAGCTTCATGGAGAATTAATCTATCCATTGCTACTAGCAATGGTGACTGAGGACCAGTTTGCCCGCTCCAGAACCACTAATTTTGGAAGGGGTGTTGAAAGACCTGAGTCAAATTGAGGTGACAAGAGAGGAGGTCCTACAACTGATTGATGAATTAAAAACTAATAAGTCACCAGGTCCGGATGGCATACATCCAAGAGTTTTGAAAGAAAAAGAGGTTGCTTACCTGTAACTGATGATCTTCGAGTGGTCATCTGTGCAGTCACACACATGGGTCTTGCTGTAGGCACGAATCCATACCTCGGAGTCTCCAATAGCTCGCCTAGAGTGCTTTTTTGGTGCGCTTTCCACTCGCTCTGGGGAGCAGGCATCGACTGCGTATGCCTGGAGCGAGCGGGAGGCGCCATTCCCACTCAGTTTCTTCCAGCCGCTACTGACAGTCTACAGAGGTAAATTCAAATCAGAAAAAGCCAGCAGAGGGGAAGGCTGGGTGGGCGTGTGTGACTGCACAGATGACCACCCACCACAGGTGGGTGCTGGCAAGAGAAACATTATCATACTTACAACTGCATGCATTCACCTGGGGTGATTTAGTGGAAGATGGACCTGAGGACCGCTTGGCTGAAAGAGGCATCCCGTCTAGCACGAACGTCCAAGGCGTAGTGAGAGACGAATGTGGATGGCGAGGACCATGATGCAGCAGCACAGATGTCCTCCAAAGAGACGCCTTCAAGAAAGGCCGAGGAAGTGGCGACAGCTCTGGTGGAATGAGCTTTAAGGTCCTCAGGCAAGGGTTGTTTGGCCACTTTGTAACACAACCGAATAGCACTGGATACCCATTTCAAAAGTCTCTGGGTAGAAATTTTGTGTCCTTTTTGAGGATTGCGTAGGCCACAAACAGGTTAGGGTCCTTACGGAACGGTTGTGTACGAGAGAGGTAGAAAGACAAAGCTCTTCTGACATCGAGAGCGTGAAGAGCTCTTTGCCCAGAGTCCTTAGGATCAGGAAAAAAAACATAGGTAACAAAGTAGAAGTTGAAAGGTGAAAATTTGATACAACTTTGGGTAAGAAGGATGGGTCTGGTCTTAAGACCACCTTATTCCTATGAAAGACAGTATAAGGAGGGTCAGAGCGAAACGCACACAAGTCATTGGCCCGCTTGCCTGAAGTAAGCGCAACTAGCAAGGCTGTCTTCCAAGAGAGAAGATTAAGGTCCACGGTGGCCAAGGGCTCAAACGGAGGCTTCATGAGTTGAGAAAGCACTAACGACAAACTCCAAACTGGTACAAACGGTTTGACAGCAGGGTGAAGGTGCAGTATGCCTTTTAGGAAAGATTTGGACAGCCTATGTGAGAAAACAGTCTGGCCATCAATAAGCTCGTGGAAGACAGAAATGGCTGAAAGGTGAACCTTTAGAGAGGAATAACTGAGACCCGAACCTTGCAAAGATAGCAGGTATTCCAGGATCGAAGGCAGGGGTACCGACTCTGGGTGGAAATGGTGGGAGGCAGCGAAGGAGCAGAAGCGCTTCCATTTGCATTGGTAAGAGCGCCTGGTAGAAGGTTTCCTAGCATTCAGAATAACTTCTGCTACTCCCGATGATAAGGATGTGGTCGAATTCTCCAAGCTGTGACGGCCAGAATCTGGGGGTTGTGGTGCCATACCTGGCCTTGAGCTTGGGTGAGGAGATCGCTTGCCAGGGGGAGGCGGCGATAGGTATGGTGGGACATCTGAAGAAGGCTCGTGAACCATGGTTGCCGTGGCCACCATGGTGCTATTAGCATGCAGTCTGTGCCATCCCGAGCAATCTTGGTTAATGATCGGGTGATCAGGGGGGTCGGTGGAAATAAGTAATGTAGGGGACCCCTCCAATTGTGCAGGAATGCATCGTTGCCTCTTCTTGTGTAAAAGAGCAGGCATTTCGTGTTGTCTTTGGAGGCAAAGACATCTATCTTGGGAGTCCCGAAGCCCACAAAAATGCGGCGTAAGTAGATTGGATTGAGAGACCATTCATGGTTGTCTATACGAATCCTGCTGAGGGAGTTGGCTAGGACATTCACTGTCCCTGGAAGGTGAATGGCAGACATGTGGATGCTGTTCTTGATGCACCACTCCCAGAGAAGTATGGCTAAACGGCATAGGCGGAGAGATCTGGTGCCGCCCTGTTTGTTTATATAGAACACCGTGGCCATATTGTCCGTTGTGACCTGGACATGTCGATTGACTATCAATGGGAGGAACAACTGAAGAGCCCTGTGTACAGCTATGAGTTCTAGGCAGTTTATATGCATAGCCCTCTTGGAGGCAGTCCACAGCCCTCTGACCGTCTTGTCCCCTAAGTGGGCTCCCCATCCCCACTTGGAGGCGTCTGTGGTCACCACAGTAGATGGAGGAAGATGAACGAAAGGTTTCCCGCAAAGCAAGTTGTTCGGTACTGTCCACCAGGGGAGGGAGAGTAGAACATCCTGAAGTACAGTGAGAACGGTGCTTTGTGGTTGCAGGTGCGGATGGTAAGCACGAACAAACCAAAGTTGAAGATGGCGCATGCGTAGTCTCGCAAATTGAAGGACTGAGGTTGTTGCAGCCATGAGCCCCAAAAGACGCTGTATAATTATCGCTGGTTGCTCTGGAGTAAGCCGAATCAACTGAGCCAATGATATGATGGTGTGAGAACGATCCTCTGGGAGAAAGACAAGATGAGGAGATGTGCAAAGACGCGCACCTATGAACTGCAAGTCCTGAGTTGGAATGAGATGCGATTTGGTGACATTTACACAAAGGCCCAGGGAAGCAAGAAGAGTGAGAGCTGTTTCGAGATTCTTTGTCAGCTGATGTGCTGTAGAGGCGATGAGCAACCAGTCGTCTATGTACGGAAAGATCAAGACGTTGCAGAGTCGTAGAGCAGCCGCGACCACCGCCATGCACTTCGTAAAAACTCTGGGTGCCGTGGAGAGACCGAACGGGAGAGACCGAAATTGGAAGTGGTGATGTCCCATGGCAAAGCGGAGATATTTGCGGTGCTGAGGTTTGATAGTCACATGGAAATAGGTGTCCTGGAGGTCCAGGGATGCCATCCAGGAATCCTGGGGAATTTAGGGAGGATGGATTGAATGGAGATCATTCTGAATTTTTTGTAGGCTATTCGCTTGTTTAGCCTCCTGAGATCCAGAATGGGTCGCTTGCTCCCATCCCTCTTGGGGATTAGAAAATATCTCGAATAGAAGCCCGTCCCTCGATGTTGAGGAGAAACTGGTTCTATGGCATTCTTTTGGAGCAAGTCCAGGATCTCCTGTCAGAGATGTGGAGAGGGAGGGGTAATGGTGAAGTACTGCTGGTGAGGCGGCGAAATGAACTCGATTGCGTAACCTAGGCGGACTATGGTTAGCACCCAGGAGTCGGTTGTGATTGAGTTCCAGGTGGGATAGAAGGGGGAAAGACGTCTGGTAGGCAGGCTGGTAGGCAGGCTGCATCAGATGGGTTAGTTGTGTAGGGAAGTCAAAGAGACTGCTTGGCAGGGAGGGAAGACTTCTTGGTCTGCTGAGACCGAGGCCTCTGCTGGAAGGGTGGCTTTTGCTGTGTGGGCTTCCTCTTCCAGTAGTCAGTTTGCTTGGGCGAATGCAGACGTCTCTGGAAGGATGACCTCCAGGGCTTGGGCCAGTAAATTACTGGGAGGGTGGTTGGGAAACTCCCAGGCGTTTAGCCCTCTTGCGACCATTGTCTACTGAAGTCAGGACCTCATCTGTGGAAGCGTGGAAAAGGCCTAGGCCATCAAAGGATAGGTCCTCGATTTTCTGTTTGATGTCTGGCTGTAAATTGGTGGATCTCAGCCAGACGTGGCGACGTAAAGCCACTGAGGAGGCAAATACCCTAGAGGAGCAGGAGACAGCATGACGAATGGAGTTGATTTGCTGCTTTGATACTCTGGACAGCTCGGAGACCAGACTAGAAGCTGTCTTTTGAGAAGTCTCAGGAAGAGAAGGTATGAGAGGTGTAAATTGGTTTGCCAAATTAAAGATGTATGCAGCAAAATAGGCCAAATAATTATTGAGCTTCGAATTGGTAGAGGCAAGGTTGAAAATCTTCCGTGCCAGGGTGCCTAATTTACGTCCCTCTCGATCAGGAGGAGTAGGATGTCTGGAAGGCTTAGCCTTGGTTGCTGAGTGCACAATGATGGAGTTAGGAGCCAGGTGAGAGGATAGAAACTTGGCGTCAGGGGCGTGCACTCTGTAAAGGGAGTCGAAACGCTTCGAGGTGGGTGGAATCGAGGCAGGCTTGTCCCAGGCCTCTCGTAGACCTTCCAGGTGTACCGGCAGCATAGGAAGAAGGGAACCCGATGGAAAATCTGCTTGGACTAGATCGTGGACAATGTCAGACACCTTGGGTGAATATGAGGGGAGTGCAATTTTTAAGGTTTCAGCCATGGTGGTAATTAGGTTTAGATAAGCCTTCGAAGCATCAGAAGGAGAAAGGCGGACCTGTGGAGTGGAATCCGAAGCTGGCGAGGAAGGGGGGTCTTTGGAGTCAGAAGAAGCTGAGGTATCCCTGTCAGAGTGGAGTCCTCCATGGGAGGGGAAGACGGAGGCCTGGCCGGTTCCGAAGTGGATGCTTGTGGCTTAGAAGATTTGACGCGTTGGCTAATAGAAGGTCTAGGTGGAGTAGTCACCGTAGGTGGAGCAACGGAAACAGTTGCGGTGGCAGTGTGAGGCATCTCTGTCTCCCGGTACCGAAGATGCTCATGGGCTCGAAAGGATTTTCGGTGTCAAGAAGAGAAGTACTCTGGATCCCGAGTTCAGGAGGAGTCATGGAACCGGGGCGAATCTTCATGTCGGATGCGAGGTGTCAAGCCATCACGACACATGGAAGCTTCAGATCCGCGGTATCGGGAGCGGCGGGCCCCCTCGTCCGAGGGGGAGCGCGAGTAGCGATGGTAGGGTCGGTTCCTAGATGGAGACCTAGAGAAAGACGAGTAGTCATATCGGCCCCTGACGTAATAGTCATGATGCTCGTAGTAAGTAGATGAACCGGAGTCGCGGCGTCTACGTGGCGAACGGGATCGGCCTCGATGAGTGGAGACCTGCGTTGCCGATTCTCTGAACAGCGGAGAAACACCGATGTCTCGGAAAGATCCAGGCCGGAGGGACGGCCGAAGATAGATTTGGGTCGGATCGGTAGAAGGGTCAGGTTCAAGGAAGTCCGAAGGCACCACACTGCGAACCGAGGGCAAACGAGATTGCATCGGGATCACTTCGACCGTTGCGGAGGAGTGAGGCGTAAGTTGAGGCATCTCGGTGATGATATCAGAAAGCGCTGACAGTTCTGGTAGAAGCAGTAGTTGGGCCAAGGCCGATTGAGACGCAGCAGGATCCATTGAAGTCGAGGCCGAAGCCGCTGTAGGGTCGCGAGATTTTTTCGAGGCCGAATACAACGGATCGCGAGATTTTTTTGGTGCCAAATCTGCTGATTCGGTATGTCAAGATTTTTTCGAAGCCTTATGGCCAGTATCGGCGTGCTTCGAAGGTCTCTTGCCAGACTTATGCGTCTTCTGCAACTGAAGAGCAGCCGAGGAAGCCGAATCTCCCGCTCGCTGTGGGGGAGGCGGCGAATCAGAGGTGGGCATACCCTGCAGGGACCGTTCGAGGAGGAAACTCTGAAGTCTTGCCGCGCAATTTTTACGGGCCTGCTTGCCAAAATTGGCGCAGTGTGGACAAGTATCCACGTGATGGGCTTCCCCGAGGCAGAATACACAGTGGCTGTCTGACATGGGGATTTTCGCTCCACAGCGCCTACACTTTTTAAAAGTGACTTTCCCTTCCATATGCTCCAAACGGGGGAGGGGAGGGAGGGAAAGAAACAGGGAAAGAAAAGCGCAACTACTGGTCTTTTTAAAAAAAAATTTATAGGGACGAAAACGGGTAGTGAAAAATAGAAAAGGAGAAAAATACGATACCAAGACGCGGAATGAAGAGGAGAAAAACGAGCTAAGGAGAGGAACGCAGCGAGGTAGGTGTTGTCCAGGCACTAGAAGTATTTTCCCTGCACCAGATTCTGTGACCTGGTCCACAACCGAAGACTCATCTTTACCTGCAATGGGACCTTGAGCAAGAGGTTCCTCTTCTTGGATATGTGATATTGGTATGGACAAAGAAAGTCCTGGAGTGGTCTGATATGAAATCGACCCCACTGAATGGTGTCTCTGGACGAAACCATTAGGCCCTGAAGTACCGCTAGTGACATGAGTGGTGACTGCCTGGCCTTGATGATTGATGAAGCTGCTTCTTTGATCTTGGCTGCTTTCCGTTGTGGCAGCAACAGTTTGTTCAAGTTGTTATTAATTAGTACTCCCAGGTGTTCCATTTGGTGAGATGGATGGAGAAAACTCTTCTGCGAATTCACTATGAAGTCAATGTCCTGCAGGCATTTGACTGTGGTTGACGTGTCCTGATACGCCCTTGGGACTGATAGTGCTCTTATCAGGCTATCATCGAGGTATGGATGAATGTGAATACCCCTCTTCCTGAGAAGAAGATTTTGGATTTATATCCTGCCCCCCGCTCCAAAGAGTCTCAGAGCGGCTCACAATCTCCTTTACCTTCCTCCCCCACAACAGACACCCTATGAGGTGGGTGGGACTGGAGAGGGCTCTCACAGCAGCTGCCCTTTCAAGGACAACCTCTGCCAGAGCTATGGCAGACCCAAGGCCATGCTAGCAGGTGCAAGTGGAAGAGTGCAGAATCAAACCCGGTTCTCCCAGATAAGAGTCCGCACACTTAACCACTACACCAAACGTGATCGGGCTCGCCATAACATTGGTGAACACCCGGGGGGCTGATGCCAGACCAAACGGGAGTGCCCTGAACTTATAATGATTGTCTGCGTAACAGAATCTGAGGAATTGGAATATGGAGGTATGCTTCAGAAAGGTCTATGGACGTTAACAGCTCCTGATGTTGCAGGATTCTGCTATGGTCTTCAGTGTTTCCATCCTGAAGTGTTTGGTCAGAACAAACCTGTTTAGGAATTTCAGGTCCAGAACCGATCTCCAATCCCCTGACTTTTTTGGCACCGTGAAGAAGATCAAGTAAACTCCAGTAGTCCTCTCTTCTGAAAGGACAGATTCTATAGCTTTGATTGATAGGAGGTGCTGTATTGCCTGGAGTATCCTTGACTTCTTGGCGGAGTTCCTGTGTTCCAGCAAGGATAGGAATCTGTTTGGGGGAAAGGATTGGAACTCTATTTTGTAGCCGTCTGAAGCTATTTCCTTGCACCAGTTGTCTTCCAAATTCACTTGCCAATGATGTTGAAAGTGCAGGAGCCTTGCTCCAACAGGGATCGCCAGGTAGTCATGCTTTGGATTTGGGGTCTCTATCCGATCTGTCCTGTTGTTTGGAAGACTTGTTGAACCGGTTGCCAAAGCTAGATCTTCTGAATCGCTGATTATTTGAATTCCAGGATCCCTTCTTTGTCTCTTGGCAAAAGTGTGGTAGTGCATGTTCGGAATGAAAGGAAGAAGGGTTAGATAACCTTCTGTCTGTGGATGTATGAACTTCGGCATCGCTTTTTTCTTGTCTTTAGTTTCAACCAAGATTTTTTCTAAAGCGACCCCAAATAATAGGCCTCCCTTGAAGGGATAGGCCATAACTATGTTCTTTGAGCGGTGGTCTGCAGATCATGCACACAGCCATAGTGCTCTTCTGGCTGCTGTAGAAGAGGCGACTGCTCGAGATGCAAAGACCATTGAGTCTAATGTTGAGTCTGTCAGGAAAGATACAGCTTTCAGTATTCTTTGTGTCCCATCTACTGTGCGTGAGTTTTCCTGTGGTATTTTTGTTATGAGTTTCCTCATCCACATTATTGAGGCTCTGGCTACCATAGAGCCGATGGCTGAGGCTTTGAGAACCATACAGCATGCCTCATGGATTCGTTTGAGTGCAAATTCTGATTTTTTGTTTAAATTATCTCTTAGTGCATTGTGCCCATCTTCTGAAACCAGTCCTGTGCTCTGTAGGGCTGTTATTGGTGCATCCACCAGGGGTGTCTGCAGGAATTTGTTAGTAAAAGAATAGAGAAGTACAGCTTTCTAATGAACTCTGGATATTGTTTATTGGCACAGGGTCTTTTCCACTCAGCCCTCATCTGTCTTTCAAAATAAGCTGGGAATGGGAGTGCTTTTTCTGATGATCTGTGTCTGGGGAAGAATTCACTATCCCCCCCCCCCCACTTTGTGTTTGATTTTCGTATTTCCATCTTCATCATCTATATCTGGATCATTGTGCAAATCTAGTACTGTCAATGTTTTAGATAGTAAGTGATGAGTCTTCCGAATTAAAGAACCTGCGTGCAGGCTCTGGGACTTAAATGTCGCCATCATCCTCCTCAGAGGAAAACTCTCCCTCCTCACTATCGCTTCCCCTATCAGTGTCCCTACCTTCTCTGACTGATGACCTGGACCTGTGAGTCTTGCTCTGTTTTTGAGCTGCTTTAGTGGGCCAAGGGTGTTTTCCTTGTTGACCTAGCCCTCTGCGTGGGGATGTTGAGAGAGAGGGGAAGGAGGAGGAGGGGGGTGACTGATGTCGTTTCCTCCCCTTTGGTTTACCTAGGGCAAGTATTTCCCCTTTTAGCTGCTCCTTGAAGTTTACAAAAAAATATGCAGGCATTAAGACAGGGACTAGCTCCCTTTGGCTATTACTGTCTTGGTTCCCTCCTGGCTCTACTCGCAGGTTGCTGTTCCCGGGGAATGTAAATCCTGTTGGGAACAAAGAAGTCCCTGCTGTGCCTGTCACCGCCTGAATTATGGGGCACTGGGCTTCTGACGCGCAATTCTCACCGCTCCCTGATGAGGACATGGTCGGCTACTTGCGTTCCCTCTTTTGACTCTGAGTCTCTCCCTGCTCTCAGCAGCCGTGACTTTGGCACACTTTTCTTCAGGAGCCGTTTGCCAATCACGTCGGAGATAAAGAGGCCGCAATAAGTTGCTAGTGGCTTTTGCCTGCTCCTGTCTTGCTGGCTTGCCTCAAGCCCGTTTGCTCTCCCCCCGGAATGGGTCCTCTTCAGAGCTGGGGGTCAAGGCCAGTTGCCATGACAGTCTGCTGAGGCTCCAGGACTCAGTCTCATGGAGTGAGCAGAAAATGGCGGCCAGGCAGAAGAGTGGGAAAAACTGAAGGGAAAGAGTTAGAATAGCTCCAGAAGGAGAGAGGTTGAAAGAGGAGAGGTAGGAGAAAGTTTTTTTTTTTTAAGTCAATGGAGAAAGAAGGAAGGAGTAAAAGGAATGAGGCTAAACGGGCAGGAAACGAACTGAGGGAAATGGGTGACTCCAGACAGGAACAGGAAGTTGAAATTTGTTCCTGCCTCCCTACAAGTAGGGTGGGAAATCACCCACAAGATGTCCGACTGCCTCAGAGGGAGAACAGCAACTACATTACATAGTTACATCAGTCTAAGTAGCCACCAATGTAGCTAGGACCTATGGATGCTGCTCAAGTCTGCTATTTCCCCATCAGTTCAACAAATTCAAAAGGGAAGAACTTTATTATTTATGCTACTAAATAATTCAGAAAGAGGAGAGAAACATGAAGAAACCATTTAACTGTGTAACACAACTTTCTATTGCCTGTGCACATAAAATCAAGATCCGCAGCCATAAGCAATGTCCTACAGTTCTGCTCATTTGACATGAGTAAGATGCCTCTGGACCTCTTTCACTCTATTTGCTCATTTTCTTTAGTGACAAACAACAGCATCACAATTTGATTCCTACAATCTGTTGGCATTTTTGAAAGCTACTGTGGAAACCATGGATTGCATTACCTAGATATTAACCCGAATGGTACCAAACATAGAAATGAGCCCATGTCAGCTCTTTCCCACTCTCTATATAAGGTACCTTTTGTAACTGCATAAATATGAAAAAGAAGCAAAAATAATATTCCAAACTTGCAAGCACTGCCTGAGACCAGAGACAAAGCTCATTTTAGGACAGTCATTGTGAGCAAAAATTACTAGAGTGTGTTCTCCTTCACTGACCCTCCCTCTAGTAACCTGCCCCGAGGAGAATTTTCACTTCATAAAGAGAACTTTGTGATATTGGACAAAATTTAAGTAACAGATGGTATCTCTCCAGATCAGTAACCAAGCAAATCAAAAGGCAAGCATAACTAGGCAAAAGCATAAGGTTATCCACATGATTAGGGAATGTATGCCCTAACTACTTTTTAGCCTTCATGTAATAATCTATAAATCTCCATTCAAAGACAATGTAGCACAATAGCAAATTCACTGAACAAGTAGGGGACCTGTCTGGACTTGCTGAAGACATCTTATTTTCTTGTCCCCCAGTATTTCCCCTTTCCCTTCCCTGAAAGTCCCTAATGTCTATCCTTCTCTCCTGCTTTCTTCTCTCCTTCACACCCACCAGCCAACCTACCTTTACCTGCCACCGTCTTTATTTTCTCCTCTGATCTCTGTGTTGTTTCCCTCCTTCCCTCCCTCTGGCACTTCTGCCTGGGAATACCATGATCCAGTTGTGTGGTGCTAACCACCAGAAGAACACACAAGGATTTGCAAGGGGCACCTCATTTTCTCTTGTATCCCTTCCCCACACTATTTCATCTTTCCCTCTTCTTGGTAACTCCCATATTCCCACCTTTCCCTGCTTCCATCTCTCTTTCCCACCCACCAGCCTACCTACCTTCTTCTATTCCTCCATCTCCAGTCATATTTATTATTTCACTTATATCCCACCTTTATTCACAATGGGGACCCAGAGCAGCTTACATAATTCTCCTCGCCTCCATTTTATCCTCACAAGAATTCTGTGAGCTAAGTTAGACGGAGAATATGTAACAGTCCCTATGTTACCTAGCGAGCTTCCATGGCAGAGTGCTGAGTCTAAGCTAGATTCTAGTCTGAAACTCTAACCACTACACTGCACTGACTTCCATGAAATGGCTGCTGTTAAACAGTAGAAAGCATCCAGATCTGGGTAAGTCATGCAAGTCAGGTGGTAGCAAGTTGTCCTGTGACTGCTGCCAGGTCTAACAGAAACCAAAACTTGAATACTGTGTAGTTCACAAAAGCCACATTTATTTCTTAAAGCTATAGGCACTACTATTCATTTTTGAGGGTTTTAACCCCACCAAGCATTTTTTAAGGTTTAAAATTTTTCTGCAAACTTTGGGTGGTTTTAGGTTTGTAGAAAGATCTGTCTTGTCTGTTCATGGATTCAGTCTTCGCATTTAAGTACCCACAGATTTGGCAATGCTGAGAATAGATATACTGATGCATAGGGACAGTGCCATATTATTGATTACTCCATCAAAAATAAGACAAACACAATATGCATTTCAAAGCTGGAGATATGAAGCACACAATCTTCATTCTATTAAAATATATTGCAGGAATAGAGGATAAGAACCTAAGAGAAACTATGCTGGATCAGGCCAATGGCCCATCCAGTCCAACACTCTGTCACACAGTGGCAAAAAAAATCAGGTGCCATCAGGAGGTCCACCAGTGGGACCAGGACACTAGAAGCCCTTCCACTGTGACCTCCCCAAGCACCAAGAATACAGAGCACATCACTTGTCCCAGCAGAGAGTTCCATTTATACCTTGTGGCTAATAGCCACTGATGGACCACTGGTCCATATGTTTATCCAATCTCCTCTTTAAGCTGTCTATGCTTGTGGCTGCTACCATCTCCGTGTGTTAATCACTCTTCAAGTGACGAAGTACTTCCTTTTATCCATTGAAACCTGACTGCTCAGCAATTTCATTGAATGCCCATGGGTTCTTGTATTGTGAGAAAAGTCCTGCTTTCTCTACCTTCTCTATCCCATGCATAATCTTGTAAACCTCGATCATGCCATCCCTCATTTCTCCAAGCTAAAGAGACCCAAGTGCTTTAACCTTTCTTCATAAGGGAAAGTGTTTCAACCCTTTAATCATTCTAGTTGCCCTTTTCTAGACTTTTTTCAATGCTATAATATCTTTTTTGAGGTATGATGATCAGAATTTTATTTTTTATTTTTATTTACATTAGACTTTTATCCTGCCCTCTCCGCAAGCGGACTCAGGGCGGCTTACAACAGTCGTTTACATGATTTAAAACAATAAGTCAATAAAATTTATAAAACATTAATACAATTAAAATTTAAAAACTGTAGTGTATCAAGAAATGTCATGCGACCCGACGGGGGGGGCAACTGGGCAGTCCCAGGAGCCCCAGCGCCGGGAGCCTGTCCCCGCCTATCTCCAGCTGTGGCGGGAAGTTCAACGGGGCTGGATTGGCCCGACCAACCCAGTAGGCTGTACCCGGGATTGTACATAAGCGGGACCCGGCCCGCGTGTTGGCTCTCTTGCAACGTGCTCCTAATAAACCATGTTGCCCTACTCTCGTCTCCGCTTCGAGTACGTTACACTGGCGACGAGGATGGGATCCTAGCCTCAGCGGCTACGACGGAGATCTGGGCAACAAGCGACTGCCGCCGCCATCATGGCCAACCAAGGCGGAATCACCGGCTACCTCGAGCCCTTCGACCCAACCAATCCAGAGGGATGGGAGTCCTACGCGGAGCGGGTCGAGTTCTACCTCCGGGCCAACAAGATCACTGACGCCGGAGCAAAGAGGGACGTTCTCATGAGCGTCTGCGGGCCTGCCACGTTCGAGATCGCCAAGGGTCTCTCGGCACCCGCCCGTCTGGCAGAGAAATCCTACGACGAGATCATCCGACTCCTCACGGGACACTTCTCACCACAGCCTTCGCGGGTGGCTCGCAGGTTCCTGTTCCACAAACGGGACCAGATCGCGGGCGAGTCCGCCGCGGACTACCTGGCGGCCCTCCGCAAACTCGCCGGGAACTGCAACCTCCCCCAACTGGAGGAAGCCCTGGCGGACAGATTCACGTGGGGCCTCCGCGACGAGAGGCTCCAGCAGAAGCTCTTCGCCAAAGAAGAGCTTACTCTCCAGGCCGCCTTCAGCGAAGCGGTGGCATGGGAACGAACCGCACGGACGTTTCCCCGGGCCAAGATGGAAGCTGCCCACCACGGAGAGCTGGACCACGACGGCCCCGAGGAGGAGGAAGCCCATCAGCTACGCCGCCCAGCCGGGCCACCCAACAGAGCGACCCAACGCCCCCGAGCGACCGACCGACCACCAGCGTCGGAGAGAGCCCCGGCCACCAAGTGCGCCAGCTGCGGCGGCCCCCACGAGCGGAGAGACTGCCAATACCGGACCTGGGACTGCAGGAGCTGCGGAAAGACCGGCCACATTGCCAGGGCTTGCCGAGCCAAGCCCAACCGCAGGAAGCCGACCACGTACCACGAGTCCGCGGAGTCCCACGCGGTAGACTCTACGTCCCTACAGGTACTGAACTTGCCCCACGATTCCCCCGATAAAATCAAAGTGGCGGTCCTTATAGAGGGGAACCCCTGCCAAATGGAGGTGGACTCAGGGTCCTCCATTTCCCTTATTGCGGAAGAAACCCTAAGAGAACTGTGTCCCCGCCAGCGGCTGCAACTTCGGCCGGCAGACTTCATACTCCGGGACTTCCAGAAGAACCCGGTGCAAATTGCGGGGTGGGCGCGGGTACAAGTCGAGCGGGGGTCCTTCCACGGCCCGCTGGGCATCCTGGTGGTTAAGCGCCAGCTGGCCACCCTGCTAGGTCTGGCCTGGTTCAAACCCTTGGGGATCCGCGTGGAGGGGGTGGGCCAGACCATAACGCCCCGGGGGTTCGGGGAGATTTGCAAGGAATTCCCCGAGGTATTCGATGGGTCCCTAGGGAGCTACCGGGGGCCGCCCATCTCCCTGCCCCTAGACCCCACGGTCAGACCGATTCGGCTCAAGGCCAGGAGGGTTCCGTTCGCCTTGAAACCTAAGATTGAGGCAGAGTTAGACCGCCTCACGGCACAAGGCGTCCTCGAGCCGGTGGACTACGCCACCTGGGAAACCCCCATCGTTACCCCCATCAAGCCAAACGGGGAGGTGCGGATCTGTGCCGATTATAAATGCACCATAAACAAGGCACTACAGGACAACCCCTACCCAGTGCCGGTGGTGAGCCATGTCCTGGCCGCCCTAGCGGGGGCTAGGATATTTGGGAAGCTAGACCTGGCCCAGGCCTACCAGCAGCTCCCAGTAGACAATAAGACGGCGGAGGCCCAAACGATCGTGACCCACAGGGGGGCTTTCCGGGTAAAGAGGCTTCAGTTTGGGGTTAGCGTCGCTCCGGGGATTTTCCAGAGCCTAATGGACGCTTTCCTTAAAGGGATCCCAGGAGTCCAGCCGTTTTTCGACGACGTTTTAGTCGCCGCCCCGGACCCCGATGAATTCGGCAACCGCCTTCGAGAGGTGCTCCGCCGGTTCCAGGCAGCGGGGCTCAAGGTCAAGAGAGAGAAATGCTTGCTGGGGGTTCCACGGGTGGAGTTTCTGGGGTTCGCCGTTGACGCAGCAGGAATCCACCCCACGGAAGAAAAGACCCGAGCCATCGTGCAAGCCCCGGCTCCCACTTGTAAAGCGGAGCTCCAAAGCTTCTTGGGGGTGCTCAACTTTTACCACTCCTTCCTCCCCCACAAGGCAGCCCTGGCGGAGCCCCTTCACCGGCTGCTGGACAAAAAAGCCCCTTGGGTTTGGGGCAAACGACAGGCCGCGGCGTTTCAGGCGGTCAAGGACGTCCTGGTGTCCAATGCGGTGCTCCACCATTTTGACGAGGCCCTCCCCGTCATCCTGGCCTGCGATGCGTCGCCGTATGGGGTGGGAGCAGTCCTGGGGCACCAGCTTCCGGACGGGAGGGAGGTACCGGTCGCATATTACTCCCGAACGCTCACTTCAGCCGAGCGCAACTACGCGCAGATAGATAAAGAGGCCCTGGCAATCGTGGCAGGGGTCCGAAAGTTCCATGAGTATCTATATGGGAGAAGGTTCACCATTGCCACGGACCACAAGCCCCTCTTAGGTCTACTGGCCCCAGACCGACAAACCCCCCAAATACTCTCACAGCGCGTGTTGAGGTGGAACCAATTCCTCAACTCATACACGTACACACTGGTTCATAGGGCCGGCAAGGCTATGGGACACGCGGATGCGCTTAGCCGTTTGCCGCTTCCGGAGACGGGTCCGGACCCCGCACCCGCACACCAGGTCATGATGATAGAGAGCCTCCCAGAGCCGCCCCTCCACGCAACGGAGGTGGCCAAGGCCACCCAGAAACACAAGACACTGGCATGGGTGCTCGACTGGGTGGTGAGGGGGTGGCCAGAGGGAAACATGGGGGAAGAATTCAAGCCTTACAAGGCGAGGAGGGAGGAATTAGCCGCACACAAGGGCTGCATACTTTGGGGCAGTAGGGTAGTGATTCTACCCCCGCTCCAAAAGCGTGTTCTAGAATCCCTACACGAGACTCATCCCGGCATAGTGCGAATGAAGGCTCTAGCCAGGAGCTACGTCTGGTGGCCGGGAATGGACGGGGAGATCGAGGGCTGGGTCCGCGGGTGCCAGACCTGCCAGGAATCACGGCCCGAGCCGCCCAGCGCCCCCGTCACTAGGTGGGAGTCCACCCGGAAACCATGGTCGAGACTCCATATCGACTTTGCGGGCCCATTCCAGGGGCAAACCTTCATCATAATGGTGGACTCCTACACCAAATGGCTGGAGGTCATCCCCGTAGGGTCCACCTCGTCCACAGCCGCGATCAGAGCTCTGCGCAGGGTCCTATGCACACATGGCATCCCGGACACCATAGTCTCTGATAACGGGGCCGCCTTCACCTCAGCCGACTTCCAGGCGTTCCTGCAAAGATATCTGATCAGGCACATAAGGTCGGCTCCCTTCCATCCGGCCACCAACGGCCAGGCGGAGCGGATGGTCCGCACAACAAAGGAGGCCCTCGGCCGAATTGTACAGGGGGACTGGGACCACAGGCTGGCCGCGTTCCTCTTCGATAATCGGATCACCCCTAACCCGGTCACAGGAGTCAGCCCGGCTGAGCTCCTCATGGGACGCAAACTCATAACCCGGCTGGACCGGCTGCATCCCGACCGAGCTTCAGACACCCGCGGGAGCCCCGAAGTCCGAGACGCCGCCCGGGGCTTCTTCGCGGGCGACCCAGTTTTCGCCCGAAACTATGCAAGGGGCCCCGATTGGGTGGCGGGGCGGGTACTGAGGGTAACCGGGTCCCGCCACTACGACATATCAACGGAGGGGGGCCAGGTACTACGGCGGCACATTGACCAGTTGAGGCGCCGCACCCTTCCGGAGGCCCCCACAGACACGGACGAGGCTATATCCAGCGAGGAGCCTAACGGAGACCGCCTAGAGGACGCGATCCCAACATCCGTGATGCGGGCGCCGGAGGTACCGGAACCGACCGAGCCCGAGGGATCCGCTGAACTGGACGGGCCGCCCCCGTCCACTCCAGGACCTACCGAGGCACCATCCTCGGCGGCCGCACCGCCGCCACCGGGACCCCCCAGACGGTCCACTCGGGAGCGCCGGCCCCCCGCATACTTACAGGACTTTGTACATTAACCAGGGGGGGAGGGGTGTAGTGTATCAAGAAATGTCATGCGACCCGACGGGGGGGGCAACTGGGCAGTCCCAGGAGCCCCAGCGCCGGGAGCCTGTCCCCGCCTATCTCCAGCTGTGGCGGGAAGTTCAACGGGGCTGGATTGGCCCGACCAACCCAGTAGGCTGTACCCGGGATTGTACATAAGCGGGACCTGGCCCGCGTGTTGGCTCTCTTGCAACGTGCTCCTAATAAACCATGTTGCCCTACTCTCGTCTCCGCTTCGAGTACGTTACAAAAACTATTCCACGGTGCTATACCATTACTATGTTGGCGGTTCTGCTTTTCAGACGGTTGGTCACCGGGAACTCTAGCTGATGTCGGGTGACAGCTCTCTCTCAGTTTAAACATCGAAGGCCTGTTGAAACAATTCGGTCTTACAGCGTCAAGGGTAGCCCCATGTAGAGAGCATTACAGTGATCTATTCTTGAGGTGACTGTAGCATGGATCACCATTGCTAAGTCACTGTGCTCCAGAAAAGGAGCCAGCTGCCGCACCCACTAAAGATGAAGAAAGGCGGATCTAATAGTGGCTACCTGGGCCTCCATTGTAAGGGAGGACTCAAGGAGCATGCCCAAGCTCTTGACCTTAGGGGCCAGTATCAATGGCATCCCGTCTAGAGCCGGCAGCTGGACCCCTGTACAAAGAATTGTACACAGTATGCCAAATGAGGCTGCACCATCACTTTATACAGGGGCATTATGATACTGGCTGATTTGTTTTCAGTTCCCTTCCTAATAATCCCCCCAGCATAGTGTTGGCTTTTTTATTGCAGTTATACACTGTCTTGACATTTTCAGTGAGTTATCTACCATGACTCCCATCTCTTGGTCAGTCTCCGCCAGTTCAGACCCCATCAATGTGTATTTATAATTATGATTTTTGGTCCCAATGTGCATTACTTTGCACTTGGCCATGTTGAACCTCATTTGCCATGTTGACACCCACTCACCCAGCCTCAACAGATCCCTTTGGAGTGCCTCACAAACCTCCCTGGTTCTCACCACCCTGAACAATTTAGTGTCATCCACAAACTTAGCCACTTTGCTGCTTATTCCCAACTCCAAATCATTGATGAACAAGTTAAAAATCATCAGACCCAGTACTAAGCCCTGCAGTACACCACTGCTTACTACCCTCCACTGTGAAAACTGTCCATTTATACTCACTCTTCCTATTGATTAGCCAGTTTTTGATTGAGAAGTGGTGTTAAAAGTCCAATCTTGAATGAAGGCATCAGGACTGAGCACAACAAACTGATATCAACAATGCACTGAAGACTGAGATTCTGGAAAAGTTCAGTATCCCTTATAAGAACAGCTCACTGTGGTTTCCTGTTATATCAGTCTGCACGTTCCATGAGCGCTAATATGTTAGACTGAAAGAAAATTCTACTGGCATCAGATTTATGGGCAGTGAGATACTAGGAAATTAAGTCAACTTTAAATATTAAACAAACAGGAGGGAATTTGAGCATAGTCCATGATTTCATCCCTCTGCAGGGCAGAATGCTCATATAAGGCAAAATAGTCACTGCATTCGAACTGATAGTGATGCTTCCATACTGCCAAGGAAAA
This sequence comes from Heteronotia binoei, assembly GCF_032191835.1. Lineage (NCBI taxonomy): Eukaryota > Metazoa > Chordata > Lepidosauria > Squamata > Gekkonidae > Heteronotia > Heteronotia binoei. Next base: position 147,430,713 of record NC_083223.1, read on the forward strand.
AAACAGAATGGAAAACAATTATAAAGATCTTTATTTTAAAAGCTCTGAAAAAATTAGGAAAACCAGGGAAAACTGCAGCTACAATAAAGTTGGATGAAGAGGAAATAACACTGAATTGAAAAGACTGCCAAACTTAAAGACTAAACATAGGAAGAACTCTAAGAAAACATTATGAATTTTGCTTATGAAGGCTATAAAATGAAAATAAAAAAGTAAAACTAACATGTACTCACAAATGAAGTTACCAATGGACTGGTTTTTGTGGCCACTGGCAGCCCTACTTAATTTTTAAAAGCTTTTTGATAGTTTTACTTGTTAAGAAAGGGGGGGGAACAACCCTATTCTAAGAAATATTTCCAAACTTTGTCATAACTCTCTTACTGATGTTGTATATGTATACAAACATGTAATATGAACACCACACATATGTCTGAGCTAATGTGCTCTGTAATTATGATCTTTACTGCTCAATAGCACCAGCTTAGAATCATAGAGTTGGAAGGGACCTCCAGGGTCATCTGATCCAACCCCCCTGCACAATGCAGGAAACTCACAAATACCTCACCCTAAATTCACAGGATCTCCATTGCTGTCAGATGTGTCGGTGCGGACGCTAGCAGAGTGAGCGGTGTGATGAGCCCGACACTGAGCTCCAGGAAAGAAATCAGCCAGACACCTGCAACTAGTGCCAAAGTAGTGTATTTACATTATATACAGTACGTGCTCTCTAGTGCAGTCCAATATATTGATCACAGGAACAGAATGCTCCGCCAGCAAGTCAATTCTCAGAAAGAGACCTGTGCATTGCACACACAGTTCATTTATAGTCCAGTCAGCCAATCCTGGCAGTGCATTGTCATGCTGACTCAGCAGGTTCCTTCACCTGTCCTCAGCCGGCTCAAACCAGCCTGCTGATAAGGTCACTGTGACCTAGCATGCCGGCTAGATCACCAGCTGTCATTACAGAGCTGTCAAAGCTGGGTCAAGATAGATTCTTTCTCCAACAAGATGGCCATCTAGCATCTGTTTAAAAACCTCCAAGGAAAGAGAGTCCACCACCTCCTGAGGAAGCCTGTTCCATTGAGGAATCGCTCTAACAATCAGGGAGTTCTTCCTACTGTTGAGCTGGAAACTCTTTTGATTTAATTTCAACAAATTGGTTCTGGTCCTACCTTCAGGGGCCATAGAAAACAATTGCACACCATCCTTTAGATGACAGCCCTTCAAGCACTTGAAGATGGTGATCATATCACCTCACAGCTGCCTCCTCTCCAGGTTAAACATCCCCAGCTCCTTCAACCTTTCTTCATAGGACTTGGTCTCGCTCACCACCTTCGTCGCCCTCCTCTGCACCCATTGCAATTTGTCTATATCCTTCTAAAAATGTGGTGCCCAAAACTGAACACAATACTCCACCTGGAGCAGAGTAAAGCGAAACCATCACTTCACATGATCTGGACACTATACTTCTGTTGATACACCCCAAAATTGCATTTGCCTTTTTAGCCACCGCATCACACTGTTGACTCATGTTCAGCATATGGTCCACTAACATCCGTAGGTTCTTTTCGCATGTACTACTGCTAGGAAAAGTCTCCCCCATCCTATAGCCATACATTGAATTTTTCCTACCTAAATGCAGAACTTTACATTTATCCCTGTTAAAATTCATTTTATTGGTTTTAGCCCAGTTTTCCAGCCTGTCAAGATCATCCTGTATCCTGTTTCTGTCTTCTACTGTATTTGCAACCCCTCCCAATTTAGCATCCTGCAAATTTAATAAGCATTCCCTCTATTCCTTCATCCAAATCGTTTATAAAGATGTTAAACAAAACAGGTCCAAGGACAAATCCTTGAGGCACTCCACTTGTCACTCCTCTCCAAGAGGATGAGGAACCATTCACAAGCACTCACTGAATATGAACTGTCAACCAGTTACAGATCCACCTAACAGTAACAGGATCCAAACCATATATTACCAATTTGTCAACAGGATCCTTATCAAAAGCCTTACTGAAATTAAGTTAAATGAAGTCTACAGCATTTCCCTGATCCAGCAAGGTAGTCACTTTCTCAAAAAAAGAGATCAGGTTAGTTTGACACGACTTATTCTTGAGAAAACCATGCTGGCTCTTAGTAATCACAGCCATCCTTTCTAAATGTTCCAGGGCTGACCGTTTGATTATTTGTTCTAAAATTTTTCCAAGTAAAGATGTCAAGCTGACAGGTTGGTACTTACCCGGATCCTCCTTTTTCCCCTTCTTGAAGATGGGGACAACATTCGCCCACCTCCAATCTTCTGGCTCCTTGTCTGTTCTCCAAGAATTCTCAAAATTAATACCCAGAGGCTCAGCAATTACATCCGCAAGCTTTTTTAGAACCCTTGGATGTTGTTCATCTGGCCCTGAGAACTTAGCTTCATTTAAAGAAACTAACCCTCTCATGGATTGCTGCCTTGACATGGCGAGAGGGCTTGCATGGCTCAGTGAGGCTGTGGCCTATGCAATGCAGGGCCACCCAAGATGGACAGGCCGCAGCTGAGAACCCAGACAAAATGTGATCCACTGGAGAAGGAAATGGCAAACCACTCCAGTATCGTAAACAGATCCCTAATGGAAGGGCTTTTTCCAGCACCACTTAAAGAGGCTGTGGTCCGTCCCCTCCTAAAAAACCATCTCTAGACCCGGCCCAATTGGCACACTATAGGCTGGTCTCAAACCTGCCCTTTTTGGGCAAACTTATTGAGAGGGCAGTGGCGAGGCAGCTACAGACTTTCCTGGAGGACGCTTCCATCCTTGACCCACTTCAGTCCGGCTTTCGCCCAGGTCACGGGATGGAGACGGTGTTGGTTGCCCTGGTAGATGACCTTCAACGGCATCTGGATCGGGGTGGCTCGGCAGTACTGATGCTGTTGGACCTATCGGCGGCGGTCGATATGGTCGACCATCAGTTGCTGACTTGCCGCCTCGCCGACGCGGGGATTCAGGGGCTGGCCTTGCAGTGGCTTTCCTCTTTCCTTGAAGGTCGGGGACAAAGGGTCGCGATTGGGGGGGAACTATCCCAGAGGCGCTCACTTAACTGTGGGGTGCCCCAGGGAGCGGTTCTCTCCCCGATGTTATTTAACATCTATATGCGACCTCTTGCCCAGATTGCCCGAAGGTTTGGGCTGGGGTGCCACCAGTATGCTGATGACACCCAGCTCTATCTACTTATGGACGGCCGACCGGTCTGCGCCCCAGATAATCTAGATTGGGCATTACAGGCCGTGGCCGAGAGGCTCAGACTGAGTGGACTGACACTGAATCCTGCGAAGACAGAGGTCCTTTGTTTGGGCCGTCGGGGGCCGGAGGGGGAAATCCCCCTGCCAGCTTTTGGCGGTGTTCCGCTGAGGCCAGCGGACATGGTCAAAAGCTTGGGGTGCTACTGGAGCCGTCCCTAAATATAGAGGCTCAGATAGCGACCACTGCCAAGTCCGCGTTTTTTCATCTTAGACGGGCAAGGCAGTTGGCCCCCTTCCTGGACCCCGACGACCTAGCAACAGTGATCCATGCTACGGTCACCTCGTGGTTGGATTACTGCAATGCCCTCTACATGGGGCTGCCCCTGTGCCGGACCCGGAAATTGCAGCTGGTGCAGAATGCCGCGGCCCGGCTGTTATTGGGCCTCCCAAGATGGGAGCACATCCGGCCGGGTCTTCGGGCTCTGCACTGGCTTCCAATAATATACCGAGTCCAGTACAAGGTGCTGGTCATTACCTTTAAAGCCCTATATGGTCTGGGACCTGCCTACCTGAGGGACCGTCTCTCCCCACACGTTCCCCAGAGAGTACTGAGGTCTGGGACTCAAAATCTTCTCACCATCCCCGGGCCCAAGGAAGTGCGTCTCAAAACAACTAGAGACAGGGCCTTTTCCACAATGGCCCCTATATGGTGGAACCAGCTACCGGAAGAGGTGAAGGCCCTGCGGGATCTTACTCAGTTCCGCAGGGCCTGTAAGACGACCCTCTTCTGGTTAGCCTACGCCTGACTGGACAAATGTAGTTTTCTAGATTTTTGTGATTATACTGTATAGCTTCAATGTAAAATTTTAAGGTTTTTAGGTTTTTAAATGCTTGATTTTAAATGTAATAACTTTGTTCCGATTTTATTGTTTTATTATTGCCCTGAGCCACTTGTGGGAAGGGCGGGATATAAGTTACGGAATAAATAAATAAAATAAATAAATAAATCCTTGCCAAGAAAAACCCATGGACAGTAACAAAAGGCTGGTGCTGGAAGATGAGCCCCTCAGGTCAGAAGAGCGCAGGGCAAGTACAAGTAACCACAGAAAGAGGGAAGCGGCTAGGCCAAAGCCAAAAGGATGCTCAGCTGTGGATGTGTCTGATGGTGAAAGAACAGTCTGATGCTGCAAAGAACAATACTGCATTGGAACATGGAATGTAAGATCTATGAATCAAGGTAGGCTGGATGTAGTCAAACAAGAGATGGCAAAACTGAGCATCAACATCTTGGGAATCAGTGAACTAAAATGGACGGGAATGGGTGAATTTAACTCAGAGGATCACTACATCTATTACTGTGGGCAAGAGTCCCATAGAAGAAATGGTGTGGCTTTTATACTGAGGAAGGCAGTAATGGGATATAATCTCAAAAATGATAGAATGATCTCGGTCCGTATCCAAGGCAAACCATTCAATATCACAGTAATCCAAGTCTATGTTCCAACCACTGACGCAGAAGAGGCTGAAGTGGACCAGTTTTATGAAGATCTACAACACCTTCTAGAATTAACACCAAAAAAAGATGTCCTCCTCATCATAGGGGACTGGGATGCCAAAGTAGGAAGTCAAAAGGTAACCGGAACAACTGACAAGTTTGGCCTTTGAGAACAAAATGAAGCTGGGCAAAGGCTAACAGAGTTTTGTCAAGAGAACAAACTGGTCATAGCGAACAACCTCTTCCAACAACCTAAAAGAAGACTCTACACATGGACATCACCTGATGGGCAACACGGAAATCAGATTGATTATATACTCTACAGTCAAAGATGGAGAAGCTCCTTACAGTCAGCAAAAACAAGACCTGGAGCTGACTGCAACTCAGATCATGAGCTACTCATTGCAAAATTCAGGCTTAAACTGAAGAAAGCTGGGGAAGTCATTAGGCCATTCAAGGTTTGACCTTGATCACATCCCTTATGAATATACAGTGGAGGTGAAAAATGGGTTTAAGGAACTAGAGTTCATCGACAGTGCCTAAAAAACTATGGAAGGAGGTTCATGACATTGTACAGAAGGCAGCAATCAGTACCATCCCAAAGAAAAAGAAATGCAAGAAAGTAAAGTGGCTGTCTGATGAGGCTTTACAAATAGCTGAAGAAAGAAGGAAAGGGAAAGGCAAAGGTGAAAAGGAAAAATTCACCCAACTGAATGCAGATTTTCAGAGAACAGCAAGGAGAGATAAGGAGACCTTCCTGAAGGAACAATGTAAAGCAATAGAGGAAAATAACAATATGGGAAGGACAAGAGATCTCTTCAAGAAAATTGGAGATCAAGGGAACGTTTTGTGTAAAGATGGCCATGATAAAAGACAAAAATGGTAGGGACCTAACAGAAGCAGAAGAGATCAGGAAGAGGTGGAAAGAATACACAGAAGAATTATACAAGAAGGATCTCAATGTCCTTGACAACCATGATAGCGAAATCGCTGACCATGAGCCAGACATCCTGGAGTGTGAAGTCAAATGAGTGTGAAGTTATATTTCTTGTTAGCAATGCTTTCTAGCATTATTAGCAACAAAGTAAGCGGAGATGATGGTATCCCAGTGGAGCTATTCAAAGTCCTAAATGGTGATATTGTTAAAGTGATGCACACATTGTGTCAACAAATTTTGAAAACGCAACAGTGAACACAGGATTGGAAAAGGTCAGTTTATATTCCAATCCCAAAGAAAGGTAATGCCAAAGAATGTACAAACTATCGCACCATTGCACTCATTTCACATGCCAGCAAGGTCATGTTAAAGATCCTACAAGCTAGGCTTCAGCAGTATGTAGATCGGGAACTACCAGAAGTTCCAAGCTGGGTTTCGGAGAGGTAGAGGAACTAGATATCAAATTGCCAATGTTTGATGGATTATGGAGAAAGCACAGGAGTATCAGAAAAACATCTATTTCTGTTTCACTGACTACACTAAAGCCTTTGATTGTGTGGATCACAACAAACTGTGGCAAGTTCTTAATGAGATGGGAGTACCAGACCACCTCACATGTCTCCTGAGAAACCTGTATAAGGGTCAAGAAGCAACTGTCAGAATGGGATATGGAACAACATCAACAATCTCAGATATGAAGATGACACCACTCTAATGGCAGAAAGTGAGGAGGACCTAAAGAATCTCTTGTTGAGGGTGAAAGAAGAGAACATAAAAGTAGGCTTGAAACTCAACATCAAAAAAACTAAGATCATGGCATCTGGCTCCATCACACCGTGGCAAATAGAAGGGGAAGACATGGAAGTAGTGACAGACTTCACATTTCTGGGATCCAAAATCACTGCAGATGGTGACTGTAGTCATGAAATTAAAAGATGTTTGCTCCTTGGGAGGACAGCTATGGCAAACCTGGGCAGTATAATAAAAAGTAAAGACATCACTCTGCCAACAAAAGTCCGTATAATTAAAGCGATGGTATTCCCAGTAGTAATGTTTGACTGTGAGAACTGGACCATAAGGAAGGCCGAGCGCAGAAGAATAGATGCTTTGAGATGTGGTGCTGGAGAAGAATCTTGAGAACCCCTTGGACCGCTAGAAGATCAAATCAGTCAGTCCTAAGGGAAATCAACCCAGACTGGTCCTTGGAAGGTCAGATGCTGAAGCTGAAGCTCAAATACTCTGGCCACCAAATGAGAAGGGAGCACTCACGGGAGAAGATCCTAATGCTGGAAAAGACAGAAGGCAAAAGAAGGGGACAGCAAAAGATGAGATGACTGGACAGCGTTACTGATGTAACAAACACGAATTTGAGCAGACTTCGGAGGATGGTGAAAGACAGGAGGGCCTGGCGTGACTTTGTCCATGGGGTTGCAAAGAGTCAGACTTAACTGTGCAACTGAACAACAACAAAAAAGAAACTGGGTGTTTATGTACTACCCCTATGCTGATCCTAGGTTGGAACTCCATACGCTCATTATATGTTCTGTTTATGCGATGTTGAGCACTGTTTCCCTCAGAAGAGATTGAGGAAAAGTAGGAATTTAGTAGTTTTGCCCTCTCTTCATTGCCTGTTACAATTTCACTTTCCTGCCCTCAAGACGGGTCTACCGTGTCCTTCAGACTGCTATCTTGTAAACAGAGTGACCACCAAGGATACAGAAGCTGGTCATGCCTCTCCCTACAACCTACACAATACTGAGCAAGATTCACCTCAGCCTACTAAATAATTTATAAATAGCGGCTTGGACCACATAGTAAATCTCTGCTAACAGAAGCCATTTAGATTGCAGAAGAGGACTTCCTCACCTCCCTCTTCCTGCCCCAGCATAAAATACTCCCAAAATCATTACTCTTGGGCAACAAAGAACCCTCCCCGCAGGAGGCCAGAACGATCGGAGAGTTGACACAGTTCACCATTCTTTCAGTAAGAGAAATTCACCACTGGGTACAAATCCATGCAAAACCCTGAATAAGGACCTATGGTTTGGTGTAGTGTTAGTGTGCTAGTTCTAGTCAACTGACTGGTAAATACTGCCACTTGACTCGTCAAGTGTCACCACATAATGCATAAGGGGAGGACTAGATAAGACTGGATGCAGGCACAAGAGGTTATGTTGCAAAATAATGCTGTTTGGTGTGTGTGTAAGAATATACATTCCTGAGGCTATTTATTCCTATTTTGTGAGAAAGGAGTGCACAGCACTGAAGGAAATAAGATTTTAAAAATATTTTAGATGTGTCTGGTGTTGAATGTTTTTACAGCTTTTAGGGGCTACATACGAATTTATGCTGAGGAATTATTGCTAGGAGCTGCCCACCCCCTTAAAGTTTTTTTTCCTCCTGTAAGTTAAATAAAATAAAAATATTAAATGTATTCAACAAAAGCAGAATTATTTGTTGCAAAGGATTAAAACATCCTTAACCAAGGCAGCACTACATTTGTGTGCATAGCCTGTTCTTGCTCAAGCAAACAGTTTGTCACAAGGAAAATGATGTTCTTCTCTGAGGCAGAGCACCAGAGAAGTAGTACATGAATTTGCCTGCAGAAGTATCAAGAGCACCTATTAACAAGTAAGTATGACATCACTGATGATGAGCAACATTTCACACCCACACTTACCATATGCCTATATATTATAGAACACACATTCAAATATACAAAGGATCTTCTGTACCAAGAATTCATCTTTTAGGGGCTACATAAAAGAATTCATCTTTTAGGAGAGCCAGTTTGGTAGGACAGCCAGTTTGATGTAGTGGTTAAGTGTGCGGACTCTTATCTGGGAGAACCAGATTTGATTCCCCACTCCTCCACTTGCACCTGCTAGCATGGCCTTGGGTCAGCCATAGCTCTGGCAGAGGTTGTCCTTGAAAGGGCAGCTGCTGTGAGAGCCCTCTCCAGCCCCACCCACCTCACAGGGTGTCTGTTGTGGGGGAGGAAGGTAAAGGAGATTGTGAGCCGCTCTGAGACTCTTTGGAGTGGAGGGCAGGATATAAATCCAATATCTTCTTCTTCTTCATCTGTAGATTACTGAGGGATGTGGAAAAAATATACAGAAGCAAAGTCCAACTCCCAACTTCATCAACTTAGCAGAGAAAGCTTTACTCGGCATACCTCCTAAATCAGGGATCCCTAACCTTTTTGAGCCAGTGGATACCTTTAGAAATCTGACAGAGCAGTGGACACAACCACAAAATGTCTGTCACAGTTGGCAGAGAAAAATCATAAAATGTCAGGGAGGTTTTGCATAATTCTGACTGCACCTCATCAGCAGAAGCTCTATCAGGATGCTTTTTAAAAATTTTCTTGTATGCACACAATACAAATACGTCTATTAAGCCTGCTGAGAAACACTATTTGGCAGATGTCCAATGAACCAATCAGAACTTCTGCCAGCACCACCTGGCCACATCCACGTTCTAAAAACACTTAGGCACTAGGAAAGTGTTCGCAGGTGCCATGGCACCACAGGCACCACACTGGTGACTCTACCCTAAATGAATCTAAAAGTATCTATTTTCTTGTGGATATACTAATATTACTGGATAGCCCATGTGGCTGCTGTGCAAGGATGCCTTTTAGTAGCTTTAGTTGGCTCTTAGACAACAGGAATAAGCACACAGCTGATCACAGTTCTCCCTCAGAGGTGGAGGACATCTGTGTGGGTTATTCCCATGATCCTCTAGGGAGGCAGAAATTTTTTTCTCCTTCCTTTTGGTTCCTTGGAATAACCCGCCCCTTTCAGTTTCGTTCCTGCCTCTGAAGGGAGTAGCAGCTATTTGTTTAGGCTTAGCCTTTCAATCCTTCTAATATTCTTCTATTAAAAAAACAAACAAAACCCATTACTATTATTTCTCTTCTTTTCTTTTAGCTTCTCTCCTGTCCCGTCTGCCTATCTCTCCTCCTTTCCCTCCATCTACTCTTAAGAAGCAGCAGGAACTTTCATACACGCCTTAGTGACATCGAGGGAGCAATTGGATGGCTTTCTATCTGACAAGAAACAGGAGACGTACGCTGCGGCTGCAGTGTGAGGCTTCGGTGGGGTCAACTCACCACTTGCAAGACGCCGCGGTTCCTTTGACCTCTGTGGAAACTAGCGGTGGCAGCCATGTTGGTGCAGCAGGGCTAAACGCATTAGTTTTCCCGCCTCTTCGTCATGGTGCCGCAGGGAGCCCAGAGGAACACAGCCTCACAAGGACCCCTCTCTGCAGTTCTGCTGGGTCAGAGACTCAGCGCATGGGTAATGTACCTGCGATCCAGGGTACCATTAACTCTGATTCTATGCAAGTCCTCATTCGGGCAATGCAAAATGAAATGTCTAAGTTCTGGGCTAGAGTGGAGGCTCATGCCTCCGTTCCCTCTGACCATTCCTCTTCCCAGTTAACTTCTCCTTGGTCAGCCAAGGCAGCCTGTAAAGACACATCCAGCCACAGGGGAGCTAATGATGCAGGAGCTGAATCTATTGCTTCAGAGTCTGGAAATGATGAGAGGGAAGAGGGGGAATTCCTCTCAGATGATGAGGAAGTAGAAGTCAAAGTGCCTGAACAAGCTCATAGCTTCTTCAAGGCTGAGGATTATCAATATTTGTTAGCTAAGACTCTTACAGCTTTGGAGATCCATGAGTTACCTCTTGAGGAGGACTCTAAGGCTTCTGGCTCTAAGAAGCTTAAGTCTAGAGCCAGTGGGAACATAGAGTTTTTACCCAAAGCAGCAGCAACAGAAAAGGTTTTTCCATTCCCTGACTCCTTTGAACGACAGCTGAGAGCTGAATGGGAGAAACCTGCTGCTAGCAAGCAGTTTCCACATCTAGTTAAAAAGCTATATGCTCTACCTGAATATGCTAACAAATTGCTTCACATTCCAGCTGTAGATGGCCCTTTGGCTGCTATACATTCATCAGATCTCCTATTGGAGGATGGTCATGGAAACATCCGAAACGTTCAGGACAAAAAGGCTGAAGCAGCTCTAAAGGGACTTCATGAATCCATTGCCATGATGGTCACAACTGCATCTACAGCTTCACTAGTTTCAAGAGCATCCATCGTCTGGATTCGAAAATTAATTCAAATGTTACCAGAGAACAATAGGCGCCTTCTGGAAGGTTCTACCCGCATCCTCAAGGCCACCTCTTTTATGGCAGATGCTGCCTTAGATATTATATCCTTTGCATCAAGAGCTATGGCTTCTATTACCATTGCTAGACCATTCCTATGGCTCAGAGCATGGCCTGCAGATCTTCTGCCTAAGTCTCTGTTGTCAGCATATTCCTTTCCAGGGGATCGGCTTTTTGGTGACTCACTTGACAAGATTCTTACGGAGGCGCACAATGAGAAAAAAGCCATGCCACGCTCAATCCGTTGCCCTGAGAAACGTGATCCTCATTCCTTTTCGGACCCAACACTCCTTGGCCAGATTCCGCTCAGAGAATACAAAATCCAGTTGGGAGAGGTCCAAATCTTCATTCAAACGGGGTCCCTACAACAAGTACTGCAAGAACCCCAACAACAAGCCCATCAAGTCTGACCAAGAACCCAAGCAAAAAGAAGCGTGACTACAATCCAATTCCGGTCTGGGATCATCTGCTTCACTTCCTCCCAGCCTGGCAGGCCTCCCTGGCAGATTCTTGGACACTGGAAATCATCTCCCAGGGATACTCCATCGAATTCCACCATATCGCTCCCAATAGATTTGTACATTCACCAGGTAAGAATCTCAACAAGAGATCTACTACCTTCAAAGCTCTGCAGCACCTCATAGACTTCGGAGCAGTAGAACCTGCTCCCATTGGGGAATGGGGCCAAAAGGTTTATTATATCCTTTTCACAGTGCCCAAGAAGAATGGCGATTGGAGGGCCATTCTGGACCTCAAGTTTCTCAATCAGTACATCAAACTGTGGCATTTCCGGATAGAAACTCTGAGGTTCATTATGGACTCTCTTCAACCAGGGGAGTTTTTGACCTCAACAGATTTGGCAGAATCATATCTCCATGTTCCCATTCATCTGTCTCACCGTCGTTTCCTGTGGTTTACAGTGGAGAATCAACATTTCCAGTACAGAGCCATGCCATTCGGCTTATCCACTGCCCCCAGGGTAGAGGTGTAAAATTTCCAGAAATTTTGAAGCTCAGGAAAAAAAACCACTTTTTTTCCAGGGTTTTTTTTTAAAAAAAAAAAACAAAAATTTTCTGAAAAATTAAAAAAATTCTACATTAGCACTTCTTTTTTCATTTTCAGATTGAAAGTCATTCTGTTACTTTAGGAACATAAAATATGACTATGGACAATTTTACTTGGCTTGAAATTATCACAACTAGCATATTTAAAATATAGTGTATCCAACCAATTATTGCAAACAGAATTTACTTTTAAAATAATATTTATTTGTAATTGTAACAAATGGAGCAACAACTCCTGAACTGTTTACTAGTTTATGTGGAACAGACAAAAAAACCTCCACAAAACAAGTTTTAAAAATCCAGAAGTAACAATTATTCATATTTCCTCTCCACAGTAATAAAAATAAAAAACTCATTCTCATAAAAAGAAGAGGGGAAGTGTATAGAAGGGAGTGTAGGACTAAGTTTCAATGAATGGGCATGACCTGCTTGTCCTCAGTGCACAGAAATTAGAATAATCTGACCCCATACATATTTTTTAGAAATGATTTGGGAAATATTTGAACACCTTGTCTTAAAATATTTTATTCATCATGTTAAAATAAAAATGTTCCATAATCATTTTCTTTTCTTTTCTGCTTTTCAATTTTTCAAGAAAAAAAAACACAAAAAAGGCTTCAGAAAAAAACAGAAAAAAAACCAGTTTTCCGAATTTTTGCGTTTTTTTTCCGGGCCTTCACATTTCTACCAAAGGGTATCTAGATGATCTCCTGGTCCGGTCCAGCAGCAGAACAAAATCCTTTCAGGACCGGGAGATTACCATCCATTGCCTTCAGGAGCATGGATTCATAGTGAACTTGGCCAAGAGTTCCCTCCAGCCCAGTCAGAGGATAGAGCATTTGGGCATGATAATCGATTCAACAAACAACACCTTGTTTCTTCCAGCATCAAAGGCTGGGAAGATCCTCAATGTGGCACATCAGGGGATCAGAAGTCACTCTTTGTCTCTCATGAAGCTAGCGAAACTAATGGGTCTGTTAGTGTCCTGTAAAGATATGATATAATGGGCATGCCTTCACTCCAGACAACTTCAACACTTCCTCTGCCCGTATCAGCTGGCTATAATGGGAAAACGGCCCATTGGACTTACCGTGAGGGGTCCTTCTCCTCAGAGGTTCGGAGGACATTTCTGTGGGTTATTCCTACTGTTCCTTCAGGGAGGCAGGAACACTTTTTTCACCTTCCTGTTGGCGCCTTCGGAATAACCCCGCCCTCAGTTGTGGGACTCCGAAAGCAGTATCGTCTTCCCTCTAACTAGAAGGACTATAAACACAACTAACAACTCATACTAAAATGTAAACTGTAAACTTGAACTCCGATAATACTGAAAGTAACACAGTACAAGGGAGATAGGCTGTAGAAAGAAACCTAAGCGATGAAAATGAATCTGGGAGTGGCGAGATGTCCTCCGAACCTCTGAGGAGAAGGACCCCTCACGGTAAGTCCAATGGGCCGTTCTCCCTCAGAGGTTGTCGGACATCTCTGTGGGACCTACCAGAGCAGTCCCCTTTAATCGGGTGGGTCTTCATCGCTGACCTCCCCCAGAACATGCTGCAATACCTTTCTCCCAAATGCTGCATCTGCTGATGCCATGGAATGGATCTTATAATGCCTTATGAATGTAGACGGAGAGGACCAAGTAGCAGCTCTACACACCTCCTCGACTGAAGCCCTATTCAGCAGTGCCGCGTTTGTGGAGGCACTCCTAAGTGAATGTGCAGTAATTCCTCCAGGTACCTGTAACCCTGATGCCCTATATGCTTCACTAATACAGGCCTTCAGAACTGCACTAATTGATGAATTAGACATCTTGTCTCCAGCTCTTGGAGGAGAGATGTTGATGAACATGTAGTCAGTTTTTCTAATTGACTCCGATCTTAGAATGAAAATCTTCAAGGCTCTGCGCACATCTAAAGTATGCCAGACTACCTCCTTTAGGTGTTTGGGTTCTGGACAAAAAGTGGGTAAGTAGATTTCTTGTGTGCGGTGGAACCTAGAAGCAGCCTTAGGAAGGAAGGAGGGATCCGTGCGCAGAACCACCTTTTCTTTGTGGAACACGCAAAGACCCGCCTTCACTGATAAGGCCCCCAGTTCCAAAACTTGACGTGCAGACGTGATGGCTACTAAAAAGAGAGTTTTCATTCGCACCCATTTTAAGTCCACCTCTCGAAGAGGCTCAAATGGTTTCTTAGTAAGCGCTGATAAAACGGTATGGAGCCGCCAAGATGGAAAACGATGGACTGTCGGAGGAGACTTCAAGTTTGCCCCCTGCAAAAACAACTGGATGTGTGGATGTTGAGATAGCCTGAACCCTCCCACGACCGGTAAGACAGTGGACAGGGCAGCTATCTGCCTTCTTAACGTAGCTGGTTGTAACTTGGACTCTAGGCCCTCCTGCAGGAATGCTAGTATCTCCGCAACAGAGGGATTAAGCGAAAAAAACTTTTTCCTACGACACCATCGGACAAAAGCCTTCCAGGTAGTGTTGTATATACGAACTGTGGAGGGTCTTCTTGACGCTAGCATAGTGCCCGTCACCTCCGGTGAGTAAGCTAGACTTCTGAATGTCTCCCGCTCAATCTCCACGCGGTCAGATGAAACCACTCCGGGTCGGGGTGCCACACCGGACCCTGATGGAGCATGTCGGGAGAAACTGGTAGCGACATCGGAAGGTCTATTGATAGCTCTGTCAACATTGAGAACCACGGACGCCGTGGCCAATAGGGAGCTACCATGATGATTTCCGCCTGTAGAACTTTCACCCTCCGCAGAACTCGAGAAACCAGAGGGACCGGAGGAAATGCATACAAGAGACCTGGAGGCCATATGGCTGTCAAGGCATCTGTCTGTTCGGCTTCTGGATGGAAGAACCTTGTGAAGTACCTTGGTAGCTGGGAGTTTGTGTCTGACGCGAAAAGATCCACCTCTGGTTGACCCCAACGCTGGCATATGAGATCGAATATGCCTGAGCTGAGGGCCCACTCGCCCTCGCAAATTTCCTGTCTGCTTAACCAGTCTGCCTGTATGTTGTCTTGGCCTCTGATGTGTTCCGCCCTTAGAGAGGCCAGATTCTTTTCTGCCCATGTCAGAATCCTTGATGCTTCCCTGTGCAACTGCGAAGATCTGGAGCCCCCCTGGTTGTTCAGATACGCCTTGGTTGTGATGTTGTCCGTTCTGATGAGCACATGCTTCTGGAGCAATTGGGTCCTGAAGGCAACCAGAGCTAGATGTATGGCTCTGATTTCCAGAAGATTGATGGGAAGCAGACTCTCGGGTTGTGACCACCTGCCTTGGACTGGTTTGTCCTGAAGAGAGGCCCCCCAGCACCCCAGGCTGGCATCTGTGAACAGCTCTAGGGATGAGGGAGGATGGAACAATTTGCCCTGGCGAAGATGAGAAGTCCGTCCACCATTGCAAACTCCTCTTGACTGTTAACGGAATTATCAGATTTATGACCTTTCTCTCCATTATCTGAAGTTGAAATGGTCGTAGGAACAATTGAAGAGGTCTGGAATGGAATCTGGCCCATTGAACCATGTCTATGGTCAATATCAAAAGTCCCATTAGTTTGGCAAGCAACATCAGTGGTGATGATTTGCTCTGGATGACCCTGGTAGCCAAATCCTTGATGGCCCTGGCCTTGGACAGAGGTAGAAATAGCGAATTGCAGGTGGAGTCGATCATTGCACCTAGATGTTCCAACCTCTGGCTCGGCTGAAGTGAACTCTTTTCTGTGTTCACCAGGAATCCGTGTGACTGAAGACACTGAATGGCCAGAGTTGTACCCCGAAGAGATTTCTCTTTGTTGTTGGATCTGACCAAGAGGTCGTCCAGATAGGGGTGAATGTGTATTCCCTGCTTTCTCAGCTGGGCTATCGGATGTATTAACATCTTGGAAAAAACTCTGGGCGCTGTTGACAGGCCAAAAGGTAAGGCCCTGTATTGGTAGTGTTGATTCAGTACCACGAACCTTAGAAATCGACGATGAGAAGGGTGGATAGGTATGTGAAGGTAAGCTTCGGTCAGGTCTATGGAAGTGAGGTACTCCCCTGTCAAGAGAGTCCATAATGAATCTCAAAGTTTCCATTCTGAAGTGACGTACTTTGACGTAGCAATTTAGAAACTTGAGATCCAAGATGGCCCTCCAGTCGCCATTCTTCTTGGGTATGGTGAAAAGGATGGAATACACGCCTTTCCCCCTCTCCAACCCTGGGACTGGTTCGACTGCTCGAATGTCGATAAGATGCTGTATTGCTTTTGTGGTGATGAGAAGCTTGTGCTCCTGCTTGGGGGTAGGTGATCTGACAAATCTGTCTGGTGGAATGCGGTGGAACTCTACTGAATACCCCTCTTGTACAATTTCTAAAGACCATTGGTCTGCCTGAGAGGCCTCCCAGGCTTCTGCAAAGTGGAGTAGTCGAGCTCCCACCGGTAAGTGATTGTAGTCATGCCTGCTTGGACTTGGCCTCTCTGTCAGGCTTGTCCATTTTGGAGAAGTTATTACGATTGAATTTGGAGCCGAATGAACCTCTTTTGAAGGAATTCTTTGGCGTTTCCCAATTAAACTTTTTTGATTCAGAGCAATATCTGGCCAAGGAATGTTGGGTCCGAAAGGACGGGGGCCCCTCTTTTCATTCCTCCGAATGGATTTGGGCATGGCCTTCTTTTTATCCCTAGTCTCTACTAGGATCTTGTCCAAAGCGTCCCCGAAGAGACGATCCCCCTGAAAAGGGTAAGCTGCCACTGTAGACTTAGAAAGTCAGCTTGCCAAGCCCTAAGCCACAGAAGGCGTCTAGCCACAGTAGTGGAAGCCATTGTCTTGGAGGCAAATGTCAGTATATCTAAGGTTGCGTCAGCTGTGAATGACGCTGCCTTAAGGATGCGTGAGGCGCCCTCTAACATACGTCTGTTGTCCTCTGGTAACATCTGGAGTAACTTACGTACCCAAACAATGGACGCCCTGGAGACCAGGGAGGCCGCAGAGGACGCCTTGACTATCATGGCCACAGATTCGTACAATCTTTTCAAGGTCGCCTCAGCTTTTTTGTCCAGGGGATCTCTAAGAGAACCCTGGCCGTCCTCTGAAACCAGTCCCGAGGATTGTAGAGCTGCTACTGGGCCGTCCACAGTTGGAGCTTGTAACAACTCATTGGTATAGGCAGGCAGAGCATATAACTTCTTTACTAAGTGAGGAAACTGCTTAAGGGAAGCTGGCTTTTCCCATTCTGCTCTAACCTGCTTTTCAAAGTATTCTGGAAAAGGGAAGACTTGTTCAGAAGTTTCCCCCCTGGGCAAGAACTCAGAATTTCCGCTGGTTCTTGACTTAAACTTCTTTGATTTAGCTACCTTGGCTTCCTCATCAATAGGCCCCTCCTCAATTTCTAATGCTGAAAGCGTTTTGGCTAGGAGAAACTGGTAATCTTCCTGATGGAAGAAACGACTAGCCTGCTCAGGAATTTTAACCTCCTCCTGTTCCTCCTCAGAGAAACATCCCCCCTCTTCCCTGTCTTCCTGGTCAGAGCCAGATGCTATAGACTCAGGCTCAAAGGATAAGGACTGGGAAGACTGCACTGGGGCCTTTCGCACAGCCTTGGTGGGCCAGGAGAAAGAGCGGGGAGGATCTGAAGGAAAGGTTGGTCCTTGAGGGAGAAGCCCCATACGGGCGCAAAAGGAGCCCATTTCCTCCTGCATAGCTCTTCTAATAAAAAGCATAGCCTCTGGGTTCAGAGGGTAGCCCATTTGTACATTACCCCCGTCCTGGAAGCCTTCGATTTGCGGTTGCAGGTAGTTCCAAGCCTCCGGAGTGCCTGCGCTTGGGGGTTGGAAGGTCTGAGAGCTACGCTCCGCACTTCCAAAATGGCTGCCGCTGTTTGCTGCCACCCCGAGGAACATAGCCAGGGCCTCCATTACGCGCCGTTTCTTGGCGCTGGCTGCTGACTCGTCTGCGGCCGCGTCGGGAAGGGCACGAACAAGCCGCGAAGGCAGGTCAGCTCCTTCGACGTGAGTCGGCGCTGCTAGAAGCGCGGCGCGCGACTCTCCCTCCTCGTCCGATAGGAAACCGTCCCTACTACAGGCCATTCTAAACGACCCAAACAAGTTCCCTCAGTTGTCTTTGGCCAGCAAAAGGCAGAAGGAAGGGAGGGATAAATTAGATATGGAGAAGAAAAGATATGGAAGGGAAAATGAGAAGAAGAAACAGAGAAAAAAGGCTGAGCCTAGCCTTGTTCTGCTGCTCCCTGTAGAGGCAGGAACAAAACTGAGGGCGGGGTTATTCCGAAGGCGCCAACAGGAAGGTGAAAAAAGTGTTCCTGCCTTCCTGAAGGAATAGTAGGAATAACCCACAGAGATGTCCGACAACCTCTGAGGGAGAAAGGGACTTATCTCTTCAAATGCCATCTGCAGTAAAGCACAGTCTTCTATGGTGGACTCAGCTGAGGAACCTCCAGCAAAGCAAGATGTTCCTTTTTCCAGCATCATTGGAACTATTCACAGATGCCAGTCTACAGGGATAGGGTGCGATTCTTCAAGATATCTCAGTCCAAGGCCACTGGTCATCAGAGGATCGTCTCCTTCCAATCAATGTGCTGGAACTCAAAGCTATCCGTCTAGCACTTACTTCAGCTCCAGGCTTCACAATCAACCCATGCTGATTCGGACGGACGACATCTCCACCAAGACATACCTGAACAAGCATGAAGGATCCAGATTCTCCCAGCTACACAAGGAAGCCACGAAGATCTTGAGATGGGCAGAGAGCAATCTTCTGTCAATCCGGGCAGAGCATATTCAAGGACAAAACAACATTCAAGCAGACATTCAAGCAAAGAAACCATCTGCGAGGGGGAGTGGTCGCTCCATCCGAGAATATTCCAGTTATAGACCTGTTTGCATCTCCTGTAAATCATCAGCTTCCTCGCTTCTTCTCAAGATACTACCATCCGGAAGCAGAGAAAATGGATGCCCTGACAGCTCCCTGGCCGCAAGGCCTGCTGTATTCCTTTCCCCCCTTTCCTCTTCCCAGGACCATCAGGAAGGTGAAGGAATTGAGAACAGAAGTCATTCTGGTTGCTCTACACTGGCCTCAACAACCATGTTTCTTGATGCCACAAGAACTGTCCATACGGCCTCCTGTAATGCTGATACCATCTCCAGACATGCTACGACAGGGACCAATTTGGCATCCCGATCCAGATTGGCTCTATCTGACCACCTGGAGATTCAACAGGAATCCCTACAACACCTAGGCTACTCTGCAGTAGTAAAAGATACAATTCTGGTATCATAAAGACAATCTACAATTTGCATTTATGATGTCACCTGGAAAGCCTTTGTTAGAAGGTGTGCACACAAGAAGCTAGACCCTCTTTCTTCTTCAGTGGCTTCTGTCCTAGCTTTCCTTCAGGACGGTCTCCAGTCGGGTCTCAAGGCTTCCACTCTTCGTAGACAAACGGCAGCACTCTCCACAGTTCTGCCTTTGATCGGGGATACAAGATATCTAAACACCCTTTATCCAGGTGTTTCTCACAGGGGCTGCTGCCAAAGCTCCTTCCCAGATGCACTGTTTTCCCACATGGAGACTCAACACAGTTTTCTCAGCTGTTACCAAACTGCCTTTCAAACCACTGAGAGAAGCAGGCCTAAAATGGCTTTGCATGAAGGTTCTGTTCCTGGTTGCCGTAACATCAGCACGTGGAGTTTCTGAACTGGGAGCCTTGTCTATCAAATCTGCCTTGTGCATCTTCCACAGGGACAAGGTTGTCCTCAGAACTGATCCCACCTTTCTACCAAAGGCCACATCAGTCTTTCATCCCACACAAGAGATTTGCTTACCCACCTTTTGTCCTCAGCCCAAGCACTCCAAGGAGGTTCTTTGGCACACTCTAGACATCAGAAGGGCATTAATGGTTTACATTGTAAGGTAAGAACCCATACGCAAAACGGAATGTTTGTTTATTAATCTCCATCCTTCTAGGACGGGGGAAAAAATGTCTAAAACATCCATCAGTTCATCATTAAAGTCTTGTATCATGGAAGCCTACAAGGCCTCGAATATTTCAGTGCCTAGAGGCATTACGGTTTATTCCTTACACAGTGCTGCAACCAACACCACCTTCCTAAACTGAGCATCTGCAGAAGAGGTCTGCGAGACAGCCATTTGATCATCCATTTCTACATTTGTAAGACACAATAAGATCCATACCTTGGCATTGGCCAATGCTACCTTCGGAAAAAAGATACTACAACATATTGTAACAACAGCTGAAGATTATGATGACCCACCCAACTGGGGGGGGGACTGCTCTGAAAGGTCCCACACAGATGTCCTCCACCTCTGAGGAAGAACGGCCATTGGACTTACCATGAGAGATCCTTCTCCTCAGAGGTCAAGAGGACATCTCGCCACTCCCTACATCATCTTATCTCTAACTTTCTTATTTGCTGTACCTTCTTCCCTGTTCCTGTTATATAGTTCAAGTTCTGTATGTCTTCTTCAAGGCTCTAATACAGTTGTGCTTGTAATGTTCTCTGTTCTTGTTACTGAGTTGTTTTTACAGTGTAGACCAGAATTAGTTGAATCACTGCTTTCAGAGTCCCAAAACTGAATGGGGTGGGCTATTCCAAGATACCAAAAGGAAGGAGAAAAAAGTTCCTGCCTCCCTAGAGGATCATGGGAATAACCCACACCTCTGAGAAGGACCCATCACGGTAAGTCCAATGGGCTGTTTGGTGACATCCAGACAGGAATACTGCAACATGCTCTACATAGGCCTTTGAAGAACATTCAAAACTACAATTAGCACAGAATGAAGCTTTAAAAGACTACTGTCAGGGCTGAGCACATTAGCCCTATTTTATTCCATCTTCACTGGTCATTAAGTAATTTCCAGGTCCAGTTCAAGGTTTCAGTTCTCACATTTGAAGCCACAAAGGATCCAGGACAGTACCTCAGGAATCACCTTATCTTATGTAGACTTGTTCAGAGGACCCACTTCATGAGTCTTGACTGTCAGCGAAGGACTGTAAGAGATGAAGCCTTCTCAACATTTGTGCAATAACTCTAGAATGCCACCTATGGTAAGTACACCAGGCTATATACCTACTGTCATCTGCCCTATATTGAAAACTGTCTCGTTTAAGAGGACCTTTATTTTATAGCCATCTTGTATATACCAATATTAAACTGAGTTTTTATGGACTTAACTAAGCAGTTTTAATTAAGCAGTAAAGGTGGTAAAGAAATTAGGGGCTACTTTTCACTAGATGTAATTTTATATAATGATTGCTTTTATATCTATTGTAACAGCCATTTCATCCATTTTTAGGATAAAATGAAAGGATGTTAATGCTCTTAATTAGCTAATTTTTAAAATCACTGAAAAATAAAAATGCAATAATCATTTATGAGGTTTGAATATATTTTTCACCTATTTCTATTTAGAAATCTTCTTCCATTTTATATATATATAGTTTTTCAAACAATTAATTGTTTCTAATGTCATTAATATCACAACTTGACTAATGAGACTGTGCTGAGTTGTCTACAATTCACCAACCAGCAGAGGGAATACAATAATTTTAAAAAATAAAAAATTCAAGATGTTTTTATCAGGAATTTTAGTCTTAAGTTAAAAATGTTAATGTGTCGCACAACAACCTAAAGCAAAAGGAACATTTCAGGAAAGTTTTTTTTAAAATGCACTACACAGAAACATGGCTTATTTTTCAGTATCAAAATATAGATTTAATCAGCACTAGGAAAATTACTATATAACCAAGAGCGAAAGCAATCTGAGCAGTGGTCACCATTGCCCTTGGTTTGTGAGGGAGGCCAGGACCCATGGTGATCTCAGCAGTATCACTCCTGTGTCCTGACCAGTCCCAGCTGGGACTCGAGTGAAGCCACACACACACCCCCGACAAGCCCAGCGAGCCGTGGCACGGCTGAGCTAACTGCCACAACATTTACTGGCAGTCTCAAGCGAGCAGCAGAAGAGGGATTGCCACCCTGACCCGTCCCCCAGTCTGAAGCCACCAGCAGCAACCTGGGGACCGCTCCAATGAGCCAACGAGCAGAGCCCCAGGCACAAGCCAAGCAGCAGCCCTTAAGCTCACTGCCCCCACAGATGGAGGGAAAAGAGGCATGGCAGTCAAAGTCGCCATCATACCCCCATGCCACGGAGGAAGCGGCACAGAAGTCAGAGGAGGGCCAAGCTGAACCCTGTAGGTGCCTGACGGCTCTGCCATAGGGCATGACATCATCCCCAAGCAGTGGCAGGCCCTGTGGGCCTGCTGCAAAGGAAAGGCCCCAGTGTAGCAAAGCACCATGGAGGGTGCAGCTGCACTCTGGGCCCCACCTGAGCATCCTGGTCTTTAAAGGGGGCAGGGCCAAGCCAAGGAGCCGATGGGGGGAGGGCTAGGAGACTGGAGGGTGGACCTGGGAGGATAGGAGGGATAAAAGGCTGCATGAGTTGATGAGGAGGGGGGATGGAGAGAACTCTAGATGCAGAAAGAGGGTGAGCTGCTCAATATTCAGCGGGATGGAGTAGCCATCAGGGTGACATTAACCCGGCCCTCCACCCAGTCTGAGGCCCCAGGCTGCCAGGTGGGGTGCAGACAAGGTAGACTGGGCAACTGTCACGGGAGGCGGGGCACGACAACTTAGTTCGTAGGGAAGGCCCAGAATCAGTCCCATCAGCATCATTGTTGGGGGCAGGATCCACTGCAGACCCAGCAATCTTGATGCTAGTGAAGGGATGGCCAGGTGCCGCTGTGGTCCCGGCAGCATGGCCGCTGGTGTTGGGGGGAAGGCTAAGGGGGTCCTGGAAACACCACTGCTGCAGGGGGACAAATCCCACTTCAAGTATCACTGGTCTCCATTTGTATTCTACCTAATCTTCATCTTTTTCCTAACACTAAACTGTAACACACATATAGAGACCCATGCACTAACACTAATTTAATGTTTACAAGTAGGAGCTTCACAAGGATTTGCTGGAGGAGGATCTCACTTTACCCACCCCCACTATATCCTCTTCCCCTTCCCTGAAAGCCCTCACAGACTCTTCCGTTTTTCCACTTCCCCTCTCCTTTGTACCCACCAACCAACCTATCTTTAATTATAATTAATTATAATTATAACTATAATTAATTATGCTATTTGACTTGCATTTTTACCAATTAATATACATAGGAAATTGAGGGTTGTGGTATTATTTCGGTTAATCTGAACATTGGTACCTAGTAGGGCGGAGTGGTTTGGGGGGTAGTAGTGACAGTAGTGCTTTGAGGGTGGCTAAGACAGCGGCTGCCACCAGCGGGGAATGACTCGTCCAGGGATTCCACTGCTCCTGGGGAGGGGGAGGTATGGCGGTGGGAACAGATGGAGTAAGGGAGGAAGACTGAGACAAGATAGTGCTCGATCTTCCTCCAATCTGTGTCCCATCCCAAGGGTGACAGGTAGCAGGGCCAGGTTGAATAACTCGCCTCCGTCATTGGTGCTATGCAGTGCCAGGTTCATTAATAACAAGACTTCAGTCCTTCTTACTCGAACAGGACACGGATCTGGCTTGTGTGACTGAAACCTGGATCCGAGAGGGTGATACAGTAGCCCTCTCACAAACAGCTCCCCTAGGTTATTCAGTCTTCCACCAATCACGGACTAGGGGGCAGGTGGGGAGGAGTGGCACT
The DNA here is from genome assembly GCF_032191835.1 of Heteronotia binoei. Lineage (NCBI taxonomy): Eukaryota > Metazoa > Chordata > Lepidosauria > Squamata > Gekkonidae > Heteronotia > Heteronotia binoei. The sequence goes on from NC_083223.1 coordinate 147,454,291, forward strand.
ATTTATACGAGAGGTTTACTCCTTTAGGGCGCTCCCGGCCCAAAGGATCGAGGGTATTGAATGTGCCGGTCTGGCGTGGGAGGCTGGAGAGGGGTTGGCGATCTGGCTGGTGTACCATACGCCTAACGCACCAGTTAGCGCCTTACCGTCCCTGCTCGAGGCAGCAACAGGCTGGGCGCTGGAGCACCCAAGGTTGGTAATCCTGGGTGACTTCAACGTCCATGCTGATGACCCGGCCTCCAGTCAGGCGACGGACCTAGTGTCTTCCATGGCGACGCTAGGACTCTCTCAGTTTGTTACAACCCCCACTCACCAGGCTGGGCACACGTTAGACCTGACCTTTGCGGCCGGGGTTACAGTGGACGATATAACCGCTGAAGCAGTGCCATGGTCAGACCACTTCACCCTCAGGGCTCGTGTAGATATGCCACTCCAAACCTGTTTAGGCGACGAGCGTATTATGGCTCGCCTGCGGAGCCAGATGGACCTGGAATGGTTCCAAATGGCTCTGCGGGATTCCTGGCCCTCTGGCGACTCTCTCAATGGCCTGGTTGAGACCTGGAATACCCGGCTCTCTAGGGCCATTGATGAGATCGCACCTCGACGCTCTCTACGACCTCGGACTAGGCCGGCCCCGTGGTATACCCCAGAGTTACGCCAGCTGAAACAAGGTCTCAGACAGCTAAAGAGGCAATGGCGGCGTACCCGTGACGAAGTGGCTAGAACATCTTATAGGAAGTTTATGAAGTCCTATGAGATGGCAGTCAAGGCCGCAAAGAAAACATACTTTGCGGCCAAGATTGCATCTGCAAATTCGCGCCCGGCAGAATTGTTTAGGATAATTCGGCATTTTACTACACTGCTACAGGGCAATCCAAAAGCTAAGGAATTGGAGATAGGCTGTGAGGCTTTCGCGAAATTTTTTGCAGACAAGATCCAGTCGCTCCGCCACGACTGCCCTGCCAATTTAGACACAGTAAGTGAACTCGAAGCCCAATGCGTGTCTTCTAGTTTGATCTTGGACTGCTTTGACCCACTCACCTTGGAGGAAGTCTACAGAATCCTTGTCACAGCACGCCCAACGACTTGTGATCTGGACCCATGCCCCTCCTGGCTAATTAAGGCTTGCCAGGAGGTGCTAAGATGTCCTATATGGGACATCATAAATAGATCTCTTTCAGAGGGTTTCTTTCCAACACCCCTGAAAGAGGCAGTGGTCCACCCTCTCCTGAAAAAGGCTACATCAGACCCGGCCGAATTGGCTCATTACCAGCCGGTCTCAAATTTGCCCTTTTGGGGCAAAATTATAGAGAGGGCTGTGGCGTTGCAGTTACAGGATTTTCTGGATGATGCTTCCACCTTAGATCCGTGCCAGTCCGGCTTCCGCCTGGGCCATGGGACAGAGACAGTTCTGGTCGCTCTCATGGATGACCTCCGGCGACATCTGGATCAAGGCGGCTCGGCAGTATTGCTGTTGTTAGACCTGTCGGCTGCGTTCAATATGGTCGACCACCGGCTGCTGACCCACCGCCTCGCCGATGCAGGAATTCGGGGGCTAGCCTTACAGCGGCTCTCCTCCTTCCTTGAAGATCGGGGACAAAGGGTGGCGATTGGAGGAGAGCTGTCCCAGAGACACCCACTTAATTGTGGGGTGCCTCAGGGGGCAGTTCTCTCCCCGATGTTATTTAACATCTACATGCGCCCCCTTACCCAGATTGCCCAGAGGTATGGGCTGGGCTGCCACCAGTATGCTGATGACACCCAGCTTTATCTATTGATGGACGGCCGGACTGACGATGTCCCTATAAATCTGGACCAGGCGCTGCAAGCCGTGGCGGATTGGCTCAGGCTGAGTGGGCTGAAGCTGAATCCAGCAAAGACTGAGGTCCTTTGCGTAGGTCGCGGCGGGCCAGGAGGGGAGATCTCCCTACCAACCTTTGACGGTGAGTCACTGATACCAGTGCGCAGGGTCAAGAGTTTGGGAGTGCTACTGGAGCCTTCCTTGACAATGGAGGCTCAGATAGCTGCCACTGCTAAATCCACCTTCTTCCATCTTAGGAGGGCGAGGCAGCTGGCCCCCTTCCTGGAACGTAGAGACCTGGCAACTGTGATCCATGCAACAGTCACCTCGAGGCTAGACTACTGTAATGCCCTCTACATGGGGCTGCCCTTATACCGAACGCGGAAACTGCAGCTAGTGCAGAATGCGGCGGCCAGGCTGTTAGTGGGACTACCTCGGTGGGAACATGTGCACCCCAGGCTGCGGGACCTGCACTGGCTGCCGATTGTGTACCGAGTTCGCTATAAGGTGCTGGTTATTACCTTTAAAGCCCTATATGGCCGAGGACCTGCTTACCTTAGGGACCGCCTCTCCCCATATGTTCCTCAGAGAGCACTGAGATCTAGTTCTCAAAATCTTTTTAAAGTCCCTGGACCAAGGGAGGTTAGATTGAAAACGAGGGAGCAAGCCTTCTCAACAATGGCTCCCCAATGGTGGAATCAACTACCAGAAGAGGTGCGAGCCCTGCGAGACCTAAATCAGTTTCGCAGGGCTTGCAAAACTGCCCTCTTTCAGCTCGCGTTAAGATGAAACCCGGGAAATGACATCTAGCCATCCTATACATAGTCTGAACTGTAGCACCGAAATCTATAACTTTATAATGGTTTAACTCTATCTAATTTTAACTTAATTTATGAATGTAATTTTATCTATTTTAATTGTTTAATTGTTTTATAGTAATGATTGTATTTTACCGTAATCATGGTGCATACCATGTCGTGTTAGCCGCCCTGAGCCTGCCTTTAGCGGGGGAGGGTGGGATATAAAAATAAATTTATTATTATTATTATCTTTATCTGCCCCCCTTTTCAGCTTTCTCTCCTTTCCTTCCTCCACCCAGGAAAACTATGGCCCACTGGCACAACAGCTGCCAGGGTATGGAGTCTATTTGTGTGGTGCCGGTAGTCTGGCCCAACCTCATTTTCTTCTGCATCCTCCTCCCAACTTAATTTTCTCTTTCCCTCATCCTGGCAACTGCAGCATCCTTACCTTTCACTGCTCCCTTCTCTCTGTCCCACCAACCTACCTTCTATCTCTCTCTCTCTGCTCCAGCCATCTTCAGCTATATTCATAATTTAATTCATACTAATTTGACATTGTTTCCATTGGTCTTGCAACAGCATCCCTTCTTCAGTTGATTCTTCTGGGATTCTAGTTCAAAATGGTAATGTCTGGCTTGACACACTGGCCAGTGGTTGGTTGTTGTGTGTTTGGCTATTGGGTTTTTAAAAAAAATTTCCCCATTGGAAACAATGGAAATAAGTAGAATGGCTTGGGGACTGAGGGGAGGGGCACAGAATTGGACCCTGAAATCCACTCCATTTGAAACTAAGAATATCTTTTAGTGGACAGGCAAGACTAGGCTCCCTGCAATGTTGGTGACATTTAGTTGTACAACACCTATTCCAGCCCCAAGAAAAGAATCACCCACAGGGAATAATGAATCTGAAAAATTCTGGAATTCCCCTCTCCACAATAAATAAATAAATCCAAATATCAAAATGGTATTGGGAGATCCAGCTATCCTGGCATTCCACTATTTATGCCCTTTCCGTAATCCTAAAAACACCAAATTGTTTTCAGGTGAACTACCCTATTCACAACTATTACTGATAGTTAGTAAACTTTTCTTCTTGTAAAGGAGTAGAAAAAAGGTGCTCTTCCACATGACGAAATCTTTCACTCACGGTAGAAATGAAACTAAACCCAAAGCTACTTTTCTTCTGCTTCTAGTTCTCTGGACCTATCCTACAGACAACAAATGGCTACAGGGATAGTTATAATGGGTTTGCTATATGAAACTATCCAGCAGCTTCAACTGGACTTTGATCTGCCCACCAAATCCCACCCCTTTGCACAGGATACATTTGCCCCCAAACGTACCTTCTTCCCACCTGCAAATCTCCCTTCTTGTACCTCACTGGGAATTACACCAGGCCACCCTGTCTCTCCTCATCATCCAATCATTCTCTTCATTTCAGATACACTAGGCCAAGGTTCAACAGTAGTAAGGAGAGATAACCTCACATGCCTGCTCCAATAATTAAAAGACTACAGTTATGAATTTAATATTAATATACATTACATTATACACATAGGGCACACAGTCATTGAATAGCAGTCATTTGGCACTTATGGTTAATGGTAACTACAAATAGCTCTCTCCAAGAATCACCAGCTACCACTGCTATGATCTCTCTCTTGCCTTGTAAAAAAGGTAAAGGTAGTCCCCTGTGCAAGCACCAGTTGTTTCCAACTCTGGGGTGACATTGCTTTCATGTTTTCACGGCAGACTTTTTATGGGGTGATTTCCCCAGTCATCTACACTTTCCCCCCAGCAAGTTGGGTACTCATTTTACCGGCCTCAGAAGGATAGAAGGCCGAGTCAACCTGGAGCCGGCTACCTGAACCAGCTTCCGCTGGGATCAAACTCAGGTCGTGAGCAGAGGGCTCCGACTGCAGTACTGCAGCGTTACCACGCTGCACCACGGGGCTCTTTTTTTCTTGCCTTGTACATTCCTCTTTATGGCTTTTTGCTTCCCCTTCTGACTGGAGTAAAATGCTTAGGAATGTTGATGCTTGAAGTACTTCACTCTTCAGCAGGGACTTTGTATTGCATATGGAGTATTGGTATTTGCCATACTAAATTTAATTCTGGTTTTCACTCCATCCAGATCTCAGTGTTCCTTAAAACCCTGCAATAAAACCTCACTGCTTAATCACAGATTCCTTATTACTGTGATATAGATTAGGGAGGGCTAGTTGAGGATGGCTTCTAATGTAAAACCTAAGCCAGAAACTGTGTAGCCATGGAAGAAGAGGAGACATAAATGTTTCTTACATTCAGGCTGCTGTTTTGGTGGATTTGAGTTCCAGCTGAAAAGTGGACCATTTTCATACAGATATATCTTTAAGGCACACATCTTCCAGCACTACACAATAAAATGTCTCTCATTCCCATTCTCACTGTGTAGGGAACCTTAGACAAAAAGGATTCCCAGAAGCCTAGAGAAAAATGTTCTGACTCTTTAATCAAGGTTTAATGGGATGTTATTTACCTCCATGCCATGCAAAGCATCTGTCTTCCATTTGCACACATTAAACTTCTATTAAAGGGACGAGACGTTTTTCACCTGGTTTTTGGCAACTCTATGGGCAAATTATTTAACCTCAATCCTCATTTATCTAACACACAGGGTATTAAAGACATTAAGGCACAAAACAACCCAAGAACTATAAAGAAATTTATATACTGAAAAAAGCTTAATCAAATAAAATAGAGATGTTGTGGTATATGGATGGATACATAAAGGGGTGCCATCTATCAAGCACTACTATTCACTTAGAAATGTAGTTTCCAGACATTTTAAAGCTATTATTAGGAAACTGAGGGGAGGTTATTTCTTCCCAGTTTTTTACCAGGGCTTGATATCCATCTCTGTATTAAACTGCCTCCGACCACTGCAGCTCTAACAAGCCCCACACTCGTGACAGTAGCACAGCAGCAAGATTAGCACTCCTGGAGAATGAGATTAGAGCACCACGATATACTGAAGCAACATGGAACAAGCATGGCAAATACGACAATTAGTTTCAGCACATGCCCTACATTAAAAATAGTGAATAAAACACAGGAACTCTTCCTTGTTACAAATGTTAACATTATTCAAAGCAGGAGCATCATTCAGTCATATGGTGAGAATTAAACGACATTTGCTAATGCCCAGAAAAATACCATCTTTTCCTAAATAAGCATATTTTAAAACAAACTTTGACATAAGAAGTATGATTCAACATCCTCTCAGTTAATCACGGCTTGACAGTAATGCAGTGTGTAAGATATCCAAAAATGCTTCAAAAGTGTGGCTAAACATTACACTTAGCCCCCAATCATTTTAACAATAGCTAAAAGAACATATGACAATTAAAATATGTTCAAATGATTTAAAATCTTTGGATTTTATTATGAATATAGCCAACTTTATCTTAAAACAGCTACAAAGAAAGAGAACAGAATTGCAGGAAGAGGAACAGAAAATTAGATGCTTTATGTGAGCCAATTAAATAGCAAGCGAGTTGACAAAGCCAAGTTGTCATTCCTTGGCCATCTTATACCAGCTGCTCTAAAACTGATGCACAGGACTATAGCTAAACCTTGTCAAAATGCTATCCATAGAAAATCAAGACGTTTTCAGGCAGCAGTTCCATTTATATAATACATTCAGAGATGGTGCACAGAAGTTAAATTCCATTAGAGATACTACAAAGTTTTAATCAGTTGTCCTTTAAGAACCAATTAATAACATCCTCATGAAGATCAAGCTACAGTTGAAAATGCCTGTGAATGGGCTTTGGCTGACATCTGCATGAAGAGACAACTAAAAGGCCCTGACACAAAGAATGCAATTGCTACACATATATCGAATTAAACATAAACAGTTATATATCAGGAAAAACAGCCCCACAAGGATGACTCTATGATATACTGCATATATTATAACAGAAAACAAACACTAGGACAAGAAGTGGACAAGTTGAAAACAGCCATTATATACCTGGCCTTTCAAAAGGATTTTCACATGGTATCTCACCAAAGACTCCTGAGTAATCTTAGCAGTCATGGGGTAAAAGGACAAGTTCTCTTATGGATTAAAAACTGGTTAAATGGCAGGAAACAAAGAGTAGGAATCTATGGACAGTTCTCACAATGAAGGGAAGTCAAGTAGTGGGGTCCCATGAGCATCAGTATTGGAGCCAGTACTGTTTAATTTATTCATAAATGATCTGGAACTAGGGATAAGTAGTGTAGTAGCCAAGTTTGCAGATGACACCAAATTATCCAGGATGGTGAAAACAAAGGCTAACTGTGAAGAGCTCCAAGAGAACCTCCACAGACTGCGTGAGTAGGCAACAACATGGTAAATGAAGTTCAATGTTAGTAAGTGTACGGTGATGCACTGGGTCAAAAAATCCCAACTTCAAGGATAAGCTAATGGGTTTGAACTTGCTGAGACTGAGGGGGGAAAGATCTTGGGGCTGTATTGGATAGCTCAATTAAATGTCAACCCAGTATGCTGCAGTGATAAAAAAAAGGCAAACTCTATGTTAGGGATTATTAGGAAAGTGATAAAATAGTAATGCCCCTGTATAGATCTATGGTGCAACCTCATTCAGAATACTGTCTACAGTTCTGGTCACTGTATCTCTAAAAGAGCATCACAGAGCTGGAAAAAATACAGAGGGCAACCAAGATTATTAAGGGACTGGAACACCTTCCATATGACAAAAGGCTGAAGAGTTTGGGACTTTTCAGTTAGAAAATAGGTAAGGGGGGGAGGACAGAGGGTTACAAAATTATGCATCAGGTGGAAAGAGCTGACAAATTTTTCTCTCTTCCAAAATACTACAAGTCAAGGGAATCAAATGAAGCTGTAGGCAGCAGGTTCAGGAAATATTAAACGAAATGCTACTTTACAAAGAGAGTGATTAAAATGTGAAATCTGCTGCCAGAGGACATAGTGATGGCCACAAGAATTAACAACTTTAAAAGGGGACTGGACAGATTTATGGAACCATGGTGACTGAGGGAAACCTCCACATTCAGAGACACTAATCCTCTGAATGCTAGAGTCAGGAGGCTACATCAGGGGAAGGCCTTGACCTCTATGCCCTGTTGTTGGCCATCCAGAGGAACTGGATGGCCACTGTGTGAGACAGGATGCTGAACTAGATGACCACTGGTCTGATGCAACAGGAGTCTTCTTATGCTCTTGTTTTTAAATGCAGTGACAGGAGCAGTCCGCAACCTGAGATCATACAGGTTCTTGAATTCAAATGTGAGCCAAAACACTTGACACACAAGACAAAGAGTAAGGCTACTACTAGTTATGGTGTGGCAAGAATCTCTAAGAAACATGATGGGGGTTGGGGGGAATCGCTTTACATTTCCCCATCTACCCCTCTCCTCCATAACTGTCTTATTAAAGACATTCTCTATGCAAGGATTTGTTTCTAGTTACAGAATCCCAAATGCAGGAAAAGGAAAAACAAAGTTCTGGAGAGGAAATTTTGAGTTAGGAAAGAGTTTCTCCTCACCCACTTATATAGTGCTTTGAATCTCCCTCCACTATCCCTCCCCTCAGGCGATCATATTCAGTTTGTTTCAAAGTGCTACTTTAACATTTATACATTTCTATGTTGGGGAAGTGTGTCAAGTTTTATTGTGGCATTTTTGCCACTATTTCCACAAGCAATGCCAAGCCATGGTCAGTGAAAAAGACAAATGAATATTGAATCTTTTCCAACTGTTTATTTGGCTGCATTTCACATCATGTGTTTTTTCTCCTCAGAACTGCATACTTTTTTCCCCTCACACATGCACACATCACAGTTAATGTCTGCTATACAACATACACAACTGTGTGCTTTCTTCCAAAGTTGTTGTATGACATCTACAGATATTTTTCTCCTCATGGACACTTTTTTAAACCATTAAGAAGCAATGGAGTTATGGCAACCTTGTAGGGCTTTCGATGCAAAAGACAATCAGAAGTGGTTTGCCATTGCCTGCCTCTGTGTAGAAACTCTGGTATTCTTTGGTGATCTCCCATTTGAATAGACTAGGACAAACACTGCTTAGCTTCCAATATCTGAGAAGACTGAGCTAGTCTGGGCGAACCATCCCAGTCCTTGGGGGGGAAAAAAGTATTATCTGCGTTATCTCCACTGTGTTTGTGCACACAATGCTGAACTACAAAGAAACAAATGTTGAGATGGGGATGCTATAAAAATGCTGAAGTTATGTAACATAAAAAATGTGAAAACCCCATCTATCATATCACTTATTCACTGCATACACAAGAACTACTGAGAAAATAACCAGTGATGGCCCTAATGATGCATATGATTGGCCAACTTCTCCACAATACAAAGATCATTCATAAAACCATTCATATGCCTTAGACCAATCTAAAGTGACTATAACATTCCAGGTCTTTCTTTAGTGAAGACAGTGAGAGGAAATACGCAGCATCTTACTAATTGTATACAGACAGCGTTAAGTGAATTATTCTGCCTTTTAGCCACTGCCTGCCATTTTTCTGAAATAAATTGTTCCCTACAGTCATTGCATTATTAAATTAACATATAATTCCTTTTTCATTTGTTTATTAGACTGTACTATATAAGCATTCTTTTTGGATTTGTTAACAACTGAAACCTGTAGCCATTTAGCCTGGCAGAGCTGTTTGTTAAAAAATAGTAACTTTGGTCATAGTGAAAACTTTGGTCACATTTTGCACTTAAAAGTTCCATGTTTTTCAAGTACCACCCCATTCACCAATATGCTTAATTCTATGCAACAGGATTATTAAGGTGGGAAAGAGATGCTTACAGCATTGAGGAGGTAAGTATTTCTCAATACTGTCACTCTTCTACATAATTTTCCCCCACAAGAAAATAGTCTTAAATCTATTTTATTGCTTTAGGTAAGGCCTAGGAAAGGGGGTGGAGATAATGAACAAGATTTTGTCCCTTGCCAAAACATAGATGGCCAAACTGGTTTGCCCCCAAAGTTTTGCACAGAATCAAAGTTCCATCTTGTCCAGCAGTTGGATTCTATGCAAAATACTCTTTGAGACTTGCCATAAAAGTTTTAGACCTACAGCTATGCCTTTTATGCAGAGCGATTTCATAGGTTCAACTTCAAACTCTGGCAGAACAACTTGTGCCTAAAGCACCCCACATGCTGCCTATCAAGCATGGAGCTGAAAGTCCCCAAGGCAGGAGAGTCTTATAACTTTTGCTAAAGGAAGCTGGTTCCAGTGAACACTGTTCTTCTTACATACACAGGTAAATACAATAATATGCAAGTCTGCACACATCCCTGTGCATGTAACGGTGTTCCATTCCATGCACACGCCAGCCAAACCACCGTGGCCTAAGCGTTCCTCTTTTCCCCCCCAAGACAAATCAGCACGAGAACAAAGTGCTAAGCCACCTACTTGCGCTCAGAAAACATTCGGTAAAGCGTCTAAAGCAGCTACCCGAAGAAGATCCATCTTCCATGTCTGGCCCTAACAGGAGGGGAGTCGGGAAAGAGGAGAAAGTGAAGAAGCCGCCTCTTGTTTGCTGCTGTTTGGAAGCCCAGCTCCTGCCTCTGCCTCCGGGGCCGTCCTAGCAGATTGTAGGACCACAAGCCAGAAAAAGCCGGGCACAAAAGCCGAGGGCCGGGAGCCGCTCGCTGCAACTGCTGCTGCTCCCGATGACGACGACGCTGACCGGTGGCGCCTTCAGAGCTCAAAGGTGGTAGTAGGAAATCCTGGAGGGACAGAGGGAGAAACGGTCGCCTCTTGCCGCCGCCGGAGTAAACGATCAAAGGAGTTGCTCCTCCCGCTGCTGCTGCCGCCACCGCTCCAACATCTCTGCCTGATGCCCTGATAGCTTCCTCCCCTTCTTCCCCCTCCCCGCAGGGACTTGGGAGGCTGAAGGAAGATGAGGAGGGAGGAGGAGGCGGCAGCAAGAAGTAAAAGGAAGATGGAGAAGGGGAGGGAAAGGAGGAGACGGGAGGAGCGCAGAGAGGAGCTGCCGCCGCCGCGTTGGAGACGAGGTTACAGGAGGCTGTCCCCGCCGCGCGGCAGCAGCTAGTTACGAGGACACGGGAGGAGGTGCAGGCAGCCCGACCGCTTCCCGGGAAAGGCGCCCCGCCACCGCCGCTCTTCTGGCCCAGGGAGCGGAGCCGCCAGCGGCTGGCGCTGGAGCCGGGTTTTCCTCCTCCTGCTGCAGTTGCAGTTAGGGGAGCCTGGGGGCGGGCTAAGCGCGCTTTCTCGGGGTTGGCCATAGAGCCTCCCACCCGCCCTTTCCGCGGGAGTTTGCAGCAGGACCTTTGCAAGTCACAGTAGGGCAGTGGGGAGGAGGGAAACGGCAGGCTGACTGAGGGATGGGCTATTAGTCTGTTCTTCGGGCCCGCCAGCAGTTACCTTCGCCTATGGAGGAGCTCAGAAACCCCCTCAGAAAAGGTATCCTCTCCTGCCTCCACCCACTTAGAGAGCAATGAGTGACAACGCCGTTTTCGAAGTGCTTTTAATGTTGCTCTCCTTCTCCCGCTCCCCCTCGCCTTCGCTCCTCTTCCCTTGGTGTGGAAAAGCGCGCACATAAAACTGCCACCACCCGTCGCCACCTCCTTCGGTGCCTCCGTTGCAATATATTTCTCAATATGAGGGAGGGGGAGTGCAATAACACTGCAGTGCTGCTTCTAAGTTGCGGCTTCGGCCGTCAGAAAAACGCCCACAGGCGGAGTTTAGCACTTCGAAGCCGACTCCTCCCGCTCTTCACAGCTCTCCCCTCCACACCTTCGTGCTACGCCATGGAAAGCCGTGAGCTTATCACTTGACGAAAGTGTAGAAAGAGAGGCTGTAGGGAGAGAGCGCGTGTCTCTAACCTCAGGAGACAGAAACCTGCTTGTTCAATAGCAGCCCAACACATACTATACAGAGCCCAAAGGCGGTCTTCCCCCACACCCCAAACTTCGTATTTTCCAACATGACACGCGACCGTGCTCGTTTGTCGGGAGCCCCTTCTTTGCCTCAGAATGGCGACACCACTCGACACGTACTCAAAAGACATTCCAGCCATCTCACGACCGAGTCCGGCATACATACTACGCTCCAAGAATGTAGCCCTAGAGAGTGGGGCGCTTGCGCTCAGACTGCTTACCAGCGCCTATAGCCACCCTCCAGAAGGCTTCTTTTAGCTCTCATCAACTTTCTGCGCAAAGAAGTTTCTATCCCAAATCAGGGGCGTCCCTTGTTTTCTACCTGTGTGTGTGACACGTGCCTGGATGGAAACGAGCTGTTGCACTTGAAAAGGCGTGCATTCTCAGAGCCCGCCGGCGATACCGTCGAAGAAGAGAATGACTGATAAGGAAAAGGAAAGGTCCCCTGTGCAAGCACCAGTCCTTTCCCACTCTGGGGTGACGTTGTTTTCACGGCAGACTTTCTACAGGGTGCTTTGCCATTGCCTTCCCCAGTCTTTTACACTCCTCCCCCCCCCAGCAAGCTGGGTACTCATTTTACCAACCTCGGAAGGATGGAAGGCTGAGTCAACCTTGGGCCGGCTACCTGAATCCAGCTTTTGCCGGAATAAAACTCAGGCCATGAGCAGAGAGCTCAGACCACAGGACTGCTACTTTCGCACTCTGCGCCAGGGGGCACGACTGATAAACTGACCCACAACCCCCCCCCCGCTCCCCCTCCAATGCTGTCTGCCTAGCAGTTGGGGAGCCGCAGAGTGGAATGTTGGCGCGGCCAGGCTAAGAATTGAGCGAATGAGCCTCCAGTCCAGCCCTGGGACGCTCCGTGGTGTGTGATCATGGAAAGCGTCTTGCAAGCGCAGTCAGCCGGGGCAACCAAGCCCAGGACGCGGGGCGGGAAGGTCGCTCTAAACTGGTGCCTGCGCGATTTCGTCCTGGCTGCTGTGAGAGTCCTCTCAGCTCCACCCACCTCACAGGGTGTCTATTGTGGAGGAGGAAGGTAAAGGAGATTGGGAGCAGCTCTGAGACTCTTGAGATTTGGAGTGGAGGACGGGGTATCAATCCAATATCTTCTTTTTCGGCACCTGGGGAAAGGTGCGGAGGCTGGTTGCCGCCCTTCCCTGCTGCTCGCAGCCATGCACATCGGAGCCGCGTCAAGGCGTGACACTAACGCCGTTACCTGGGAATGGGCGGCTTCGCACGCAGGCGGCTCCTCTCTGCACTGGAAAGCGGCGTCACAGTCCAAGCCTGGTCGACCTTTTTGTGCAACTGGTGAGGAAAACCAGTGCATACTCCGCCGGGGCTGATCTGATCACGTCCGTACGAGTGTACCGGTGCATGGTTTGCAGGCGGGTTATTAGTTTTCTTGTCTAATAACAATGAACTTCTCGTCCCTACACGGTGCACGAATCAATCGCAACAGAAACTGAACTTCATATTACGGCAAAAATGGTTTAATTCCTCATTAATGAAAATAGTAAGGATGTTTTGTTCCCGGTGTTTGTTTACTATAACATTTGTAAAAAATATTGTTCTCGGTTCCTTATTATTACGACGATGTATTCCAATTGTTTTGCTGAGTTCAGCTACTGGATTTTGGTCTCTGGTCTCTAAAGAAAGTTTGAAAAGGAAAGCGACAGCGTTATAGCTACGTTCTACATATATTCCCCATATCTTTGAACATTCCAACAGCAGAAATTAAACCCCTTAACAAGGTTCTCCTGTTTAACAGCAAGAGAGAATCTGCTGCATTTGTAATTGGTCAATGCAACAATTTTTGAAACTATTTCCTAATCAATACACATATTGGTTCATTATTTCAAAATGTACAAGGATTCTCAACAGAAATTCTATTTCCTTAACAAGGTGTGATTTGCAATTTCCTTGTCTTTCAGCTGCAATAATAAAAGGAACAGTCTGAAGTTTTCCAGTTTGAGAAAGAAATTATTTGTCCCCCAATTCATAATTTTTTAAATTCCTTCAAAGCAACATCTGATAAAATAGGTTTTTCTTAACCCACAATAATTGTAGTAAACTGGCACAACTTTAAGGACTAAAGATGAAGTTTACAAAATCAAAAATTCTCTCTCTCTTTCACCTTTTTTTGTTTTGCCCCTGCTGGGTTGTTCTTTTTTGTAGCAAACATAAAATAATACTGGTCTTGTTGTGTGAACTTTAGGAAACATTCAGACGTTATAGGTGAAATTATGACCTGTTGAATTTTATACATTTAGAGTATCATAATTAGTACTTCTGGTTTTGAAAGCAAGTATACGTACATTCCTGCCATTTTGCCTGAAGTGCATATTTAGTACCGGATATCCCATAGAATTAATGTTAACATTAATAGGGGTCTACATTATTAATACCCCAATAAATGCAAGTTCAAGGCATCTTTACCTTGAATGTCAAGTTCTAACATCTGTACAGTATTGCAAACATTTATACTGTGAATATTTTCAAATATTTTTATATCAACCATCCGACATGTCACTTCATATTGATAATCTGTACAGGTATCTTCTGTACAAAGCTGCATCTGCCTGTAGAAATTATTTACATGATTAAAAGAGAATATGCAGCTATTTTGTCATAGTCTTACTGTTTCTTGACAGTGCTCCCATCTGGACATCAATAAAATTCATACCTTTATTATTAGAATTTATGTATTGCTGAGCTTAGCAGCATAACAGTTTTGATTAAAATATGCATTAAATGAGTTATATACACTTCAAGGATATATATAAAATGTTTTTAAGTAGGAACCTGTTTTCTTTGCGGTTTGAAGATCAGATCATTTGCATGTTACCAACAAATACAACTATTATATAAGTTGTTTAAAATGCTCCGTGAAAACAGTCTTTCTACTAAATTTTGTTGTCCCTGATAGGCATGCTTTGTTTCAAGAAGCAGCAATCCATTTGTACAAAAACCAATTAATACAATATCAAATTGTCAAAACACAAAGAACTGTAACACAAATAAGAGGAGAGTCTGAATATTTTCCATCAGTTGAATTTTTAGTTATGTACATAATAATAATGAAATCATAAATACACAATCATAGTTTTATATGTCCAGAAATTGCTTTTTTGTCAAAGCAATTTAAAAATTATATTCTCTGGGCTTGATAAATATTTAGTTAAACTTCTTGTTTAATTTATAAGTTTTCTTTATTAATTCATTACAGCTTGATCCTGTACATGGTTACTTAGAAGTAATTTCCCCTCAGTTTGATGATGTTTACTTCCTAGTAAACATGCTTCAGATTGCAACCATAGGCAGCTTAGTTCCCTTTCAAATGCTTAGTTATTATATATAGATGGGTTTTCTTTTCTGATACCCACAAGCCACCCAGAGTTTAGACTGATTCTTATGCTTTTGCTGCTGATCCAGCCAGCAGACCCTGAGGCTAGACTGATCAACATGCGCAGCAGATTTCTAATATTACAACAAGTGGTACCTTGTCCTAGAAATACTTTCCCTCTTCTGGTGTAACAGCACTATAATAAAAAAAAAGGAAAATTCCAACTAGATGCCATCTTGATTTCATTTTCTTTGTAATTATCTAGAAACGTAGAATCATTAAACAATATGGTAAGCTCTTTATCTGCACAAGTTACTGACTGGCGAAAGGGCTCAGATGATAGTCATGTTGGTCTGAAGTAGCAGAACGAAGTTCTTCAGTATCTGAAGAAGTGTATGTGCACACAAAAGCTTATACTTTGAATAAAACTTTTAATATTATTTATGAGGTTGTTATTTAACTCTGTGACATGAAAAGCTTTAACTGCTCATTTCCACACATTAAGCCTGTATTAAAGATATAGAATATTATTCTCTAGGCATGTTTACAACTCTAGCTACAAAATGATCAACATCCAAAATATTAAACTCATAAGAAAAAAATTAGAAAGCATTGTAAGTGGTACTCCATCTCTTGTCTAATCCTGATGTGCTTTGGTTCTGTACTTGGCATCTGGATACCAAAAACAATACTGTGAGATACTGGTATTTCTTAGAGGTAGACCTTACTGTTCCTGAAGATCTGGATTTCTTTGTTTCCAGTTGTACAAAGTTCAAGACACTATCAAGCAGATTTGGCAAAGTGAAGATCCATTGAACTTGAGTAATGTTCTGAGTAAATGAAGACAGGACTGGACTGGCTTTGTTTGTTGCTTATTTTAAAATTGTAAATAATATACCAAACATTTTTGTTCAATTAAACGTATGTCCCTTTATTATGTTCCAGACACTTCAGTTTCACTGAGTAGTTTTTACATGAAGGTAAGGTAAGATGTCCCATTAGACTCATGGTTACTACAAGAAGTTCCCCCTGATGGAAGAGGTAGTTTGTCATCGCTTTCTTCTGCAGATTTTTTACATTACAAGTAATTAAAAGTTGTTCTTTTAAATGCGTTACACTTTTCTATATTTCAAATCTTGTTGTTTTTCTCCTCTTCCTCCTCACCATCAAACACTATCCCATTTACTCAGAAGTCCCACAAAGTGGAATTTATTCCTAAATAATGTGCAAAGAATTGCAATCTTTACAAAATAGACCTGAAATAATGCATTTGAAGAAATGACTGTTCTTAACCAAAGAAATATAATCTTACTTAATTTTGCCTATCATCATAGTATCTATCTATGGAATTGCTCATCAGATTATGAACCTTAAGTATTAAACATGCACACATATTTAAGTATTTACACAAATTCTCCTCCCCCATGGTTATGAGTTTGTGATGTAATCAGAAAAATGCTTGGGCAATCCCTCAGAACAAAAGATGCAGAAGGAAGGAAATGGAAGTGTCTTTAAACACATTTGAAGTAATTGGCCGTTTTCGCACTCACGTTTTACTGGCGCCACGACCTTCCTGACGCCGGCGAATCTGCATGGATTTCGCACCAGAAGCGCTGGCGCACCCAGAAGCGCCGGCTACTTCCGTCGCTAAACCAGCGCAAACGGAAATCGCAAAGATGCAGGAAAACGTTTGCGCTGGCTTAGCGACGGAAGTAGCCGGCGCTTCTGGGTGCGCCGGCGCTTCTGGTGCGAAATCCATACAGATTCGCCGGCGTCAGGAGGGTCGTGGCGCCAGTAAAACGTGAGTGCGAAAACACCCATAGAGAAACTTGGTCTGTGGCAGAGGCTGTTACAAGTGATGCTACCCTGCTAAAACTGCAACACAAGATTACATTTCAAATTATTTCACTGCTCAGAATATTTCTTGCCACCACTGAGACTGCTATGGAGTTAACAGCCTTCAGCAAACTTTTCAGTACGACTTTCCTAGTCTGTCACAGTGCTATCTGAAGCGTAGTTACACATTCCTAAATCCATTCAAGTCTATAAACTCTTTGAAGACTATAACTCTGTGCAAGATTGCACTGTTGATCACCCTGATAAGAAAACAAAAATTTAAATGAGTTTAAGATTACAAAGAGGCTGTTGGCAGCTGTCACTAAGCAGAAAACATCCCAAGTAAAGTGGAATGAATAAGCCTAGTTACTCGTTCTGCATGAAGCTGAGGTGTTTTCTGCTAATTCACTTTTCTGTTGTCTGTTCCCTAGAGTTGAGCTTAATTTAAACATAAAAACTGTTCATCAATAGCACCTGTTCAAACAGCTGTATAAATCTTCCACTAATGATGGCCTTATTTTTTCTTATAGCTTATATTCTGACATGTTCTTAGGCCAAATAAATATGGTTCTCTAGCATACAATGAAAACATGATTTAGCTCATGAAAAACATTTTAATTTAATAATTCCTGTCACATATTTCCTCAGCTTGCAACCTATGCTGTCCCTGGAAGAAGTTTTACTGGTTTCATATTGTGGTTAAGAGTTGTGGTTGCTTTCTAAGAAGGAAGCAATGTGTATTTATATTGGAACCAGTAGAGGTCAAGCAGCTGCTTAGGGTTGTGTCATATTATTACAACTGGATTGGATCCAAAGTATTATAAGCAGAGCTCTCCTTAAAGAATAGAAATTTCCTACCTACCCTTACCTCTGTAGCCCATCATACTCCCCTCCTCAAATGACTTCCTCAGGGTTTAGGGACTCTCAGGTGCAGCACTGCGTGCACTGGTGGAAAAGAAATTAGTGAAAATTTCCCCCCACAGCAGATGTGCCCTTCCAGTGGAAAATAAGGTATATTTGGTATATTTAATAGAATCATGGAATTGGGCCATAGAGGCCATCTAGTCCAACCCCCTCCTCAATGCACAATTTACATTTATACCCTGCCTTTTCCCTCAGGAATGGGACCCAAAACAGTTTACATCATTGTCCTTGTTTCCATTCTGTCCTCACAACAACTCTTTGAAGCAAGTTAAGCTGAGAGTTTGTAACTGGTCCAAGGTCACCCACCCAGCTTCCAAGGCAGAGAGAGATTCAAATTGGCACCTCTAAAATCCTAGTCTACCACTACTTCACTCTGGCTGTCTAATTCAACCCAACTACTCTGGCCACCCTGATTTATTACTTCCATTGGGAGGCCAAGATGGAGGGTGCACCTTTTGATTCTCATAGAACTCTCAATGAGTTTCAACTCTATGGACTGTAGCACCTTTTCAGCAGCTGACTGAGTGGGTATCTGGGACACTGTACTCTCCATTCCTATCTGGCTGGTCAGTATAGAAGGCAGTCCAGTGAGCTACTCTTCAATGACATGACATACTATGAGATTTCATAGGGTTCTGTTTAAACCCCATGGTATTACACATTAACATGAAACGGCCTAGAGAGGTCATCCAGAGATCTGGACTAAACTTCCATCAGTATGCTAGATTATGTGCAACTCTATTTTTACTCCATGGCAAATTCAGTTAGGCAAAGAATGGTCTGAACAGATCTTAGAATTGGCAACAGTCTGGCTGAGGGCTATGCTCTTTTACAGCTACATGGAACCACTTGGTGAGGTAATCTGGACATTTGGGCAGGGTTGGCACCAATATGCAGATGACACTCAGCTCTCTCATGCTTCTGGCTGATCCCAGGGAGGCAACATAAACCCTGAACTCTTGCCTGGTGCCAGTCTTGGAAATGATGTGGTCTAATAAACTGAAGCTTAATCCTGGCAAGACAGAAGTGCTGCTAATGAGCAGAAGAAGTGACCTGGGTTTTAAAGTGCCACTCCTTCTGCAGAGTTGCAGTCTCCTTGAAGAAGCAGGTCTGTAGTCTGTGGATGCTCTTGGATCCAGGCCTACTGCTGGATAAGCAGGTGTCAGGAGTGCCTTTTATCAGTTTAGACTGTTTAACCAGGTGTAGTCTCCTGGGTACAAAAGATCTGGCCACTGCGGTGCATGCCCTCTAGATTAGATTACTGCAGTGTGCTCTATGTGGGACTCTCCTTTAAAAGGGTTCAGAATGCTGCAGGCAGGATGTTTGAGCGAACTGGGTTGTAGGGAACATACCACTAAAATCTTGGCCCATCTATACTGCCTCTCAGTCGGTTTCCAGGCACAATTAATGGTGTTGGCGCTCTCTCATGCTTCTGGCTGATCCCAGGGAGGCAACATAAACCCTGAACTCTTGCCTGGTGCCAGTCTTGGAAATGATGTGGTCTAATAAACTGAAGTCCAGTATGGTTTGGGATTAACAATCTGAGGGACCACCTACTCCTTTATGAATCTACCTGACTACCACAATCATCCTTCGAGTCCTGTTTATGAGCATAGGTGAGTGGCAACCCAAGAGAGGGCCTTCTCAGTCACCAAAGCTCTGGAACTTTCCCCAGGGAGACTTGCCTGCCCTCTTCTGTTACCATCTTCTACCTGCAGATGAAGACTTGTTTTGTGTTTTCTATGTGATCCTTCCTTCCTGTCCAACATTTTAATTGTTTTTATGTGTTTTAAATATATTTTAGCACTGATTTTAGTTTTTTAATGGCTTTTGTTGGTTTTAAGTGTGATACGATTTAATTTGTTAGCCACCCTGGTGGGCCTTATAAGGGTAGAAAGGTATGATATATTTTGTAAAATAAATAATAAATTTAAACTCAATCCACAAAGCTATGGAGCTGCTCAATGACAATGTAGTTTATCAATGAGAGAGGAGTTAGCTTATTTTAGATAGGGTTGCATTACCCCTAAATGTAGCATGTGGATATCCTGCAGAAGAACATTCAGGTCTCATTTGTGACACTTGGTGCTTTTAATCAGATTTGGTAGAGTTCATCAGCTGTGACTTTTTCTGGAAAAGTGAGAATGAGTCAGAGTTACTCATAATCTGATTATATTTAGATTAGTTTACTGCAACAAACTCTACTTGAGAAATTTAAATTGATACAGAATGCAACTGTAGGACTGCTAACTGGTACACCTTTATTGGGACACAACTTGCCAATATTAAAATAATCCCAGTATCTATCAGTTCATTTCTGAGTGCTATTTAAGGTATTGGTTCTTGCCTTTAAACCCCTAAATGGCCATGATAGCCTTTTCCCATATGTACCTGCCATGCTGTTAAGATCATCAGAGACCCTTCTCTGTGTATCCTGTTCTTCAGAAGATGAATGAGGCTTTCTGTTTGGTGACTAGGGAATTCCCTCTCTGCATCCAGTAACCTGGTGCCTATACTTTTGTCTTTTAGCCACCAGGTGAAAACATTTTTATTTTCCCAGGCTACTGGCAACAATTAATATTTGAGGTGGCTCTGTTTATTCTCACTGGCTAACTACCTTTAAGTGTTTCTAACTCCTGCTCTTTTTTTTAACTGTTGGAAATACTATGTTCTAATTGCTGATTGCTAGGATTTTAGTTGGTATTTTTTTAAAGGCTCTACCAATGTTATTGTATTATTTCTGTCTTTGTAAACCAACTCAAGAACCTCTGTTATGAGGCAGTCTAAAAATATCATAATGAATAAATGGGCTCTTCAATTTTTTTACGTATCAAACCTGTCCAAACCTTCCCAATGAATAACAGACAGAAACTTTAAGCTAAAAGCATTCTTGTTATTCATACCTTAAAGGCAGACTGATAAAAGAAAATAGAGGAAAATCAGAATAAAGTGGGACAATGGGTTGCTAGAAACTCCCAGAAGAAATTATCACAGGGATCTGAGGAAACAAAGCAGTCACTTAAAATTAGAACTTCCCTTTCTGGCTTTTAACACATTCAATCAGATGAACAAGCAAGCAGGCACTCACAGGATTGACTGGTACTCTTTTGGTAACTCTTCTTTGTTTGCCCAACAAAACCAAATAGAAAAACTAGATGCTAGAAAAGTGCAACTACTTGCAACTAACATACCAGCTAGTAGAAAAAACAGATTGCTCTGTACCAGATGAGCAAACTAAGAGAATGACAACTGGATACCCAGCAACAATTTTGCTTATCTTTAGAGGTCCTTATTTATAGACAGGGCCAGCCCTGCCACTAGGCAAACTAGGTGATTGCCTAGGGCATCAGTCCTTGGGGGGGCATGCTGAATTGGGCACTCCCCACATTACTTGGCCTTTTGCCCCAGAAGGCTGCCAGGCTCTGGAACCAGTGATGGAACAAAGGGAGCCATACTGGCCCGCCTCTGCCCTGCCCATGTGTGCACCGCTTGCCTGCCCCCCCAGCCCTGGCCTTGGCTCTGGCACTCCTTCTTCCCATCTGGCCATTCCAGAGCCAGCCAGGGAAAGAGCAGAGCCTGGCACTATGAGTAGCCAGCTGTGCCGCTCTCTCCTCCTCTTCCATTGGCTGCACCCCAGGGCTGCTGCTGCCCCTGGTGGCACTCCCCAGGCAACTGGCCTGGCTGAAATCACTACCCCCCTCCTCGTCATCCTCTGTCCCCTGCCCGGCCATGAGGCAGTGGAGCTGCTATGGGCAGCTTTTGCCATGGCTGGCAAGTGTAATGAGCCCTGAGGAGGGGGAGCTGGAAGGGTTAACAAACAAGAAAGAACCAACAGCTGGGCCATCAATCACACCCTCCACATTCCCGGCACCCACGCCGGCTGTTGACAATCAGTCTCCTCCAAACTCTCCCCCTCCCATCTCAAGAATGCGTGCACGTCTTCAAAAGACACTGACAGAAAATAGACGCGCCGTGCGCCAATGCTTCAGATCTCTTAGCCCTGATTACTAGAAGAACTACAGCCACCCAGGAAGTAGGCTGATTGATGGATGTGCCCATATAACTCACGCTCAGGACTTGGCAACCTCATGGAAGCAACAAGTCGATTCCCTGGCTTGCATCCACGCTCTTTCCTGATTCCAGTTCCTGACCGGTTTGAATTCCTTGGCACCCTGACCCTTTGGCTTTGGACACTGACTTCTCCTTCTGGTTTGCGATTTTGCTGTGGTGACTTGGCTCCTGACTGACTCCTTGAACTTTGATTTTGGACCGGCTTTAGACTCCCTCCTGCCTGTGCTGCAAGATGTGACAGATTGTTTCCACCCACACACTCACTCCACAAGATGAATGAGGCAAGCAGAGGATCTGGGCAGCTTGCAGCCTTGCTTACGCAGGTGCAGCACTTCAACCAAATGGTGGCTCATCTGCAGCAGCAGCTGCAAGCGCTGTCACTGCCCCACCCAAATGCCCGGTGCTTCCCCCAAAGAAGTTCACTGGGAAGGTGGAGGAGTTTCCTGCATTTCTGGCACAGTGCAAACTGTATATTGAATTACGTGCCAGAGACTTCCCCAACGACAAGACCAAGGTATGCTTCATTGTCAGCCTCTTAAATGGGCAGGCAGCTAAATGGGCTACCCCCTTGCTTATAGCCCCATCACCCCTGCTGACTGACTACCAGGGCTTCCTGGATCATATGACGGTAGCTTTTGCTAACCCCCAGCAAGCAGCCACCGCCAATTGGAAGATCCGGGCCCTGAAGTAGGGTAGAGATTCAGTTTCCCAGTACTCCACTGAGTTCAAGCTTCTAGCCCAAGACCTGGCCTGGAACAAGGCTGCCCTAATGGACCAGTATACAGAGGGGTTGGCTGACGAAGTCCTTGATGAGCTGGCACAAGTAGACTGACCGGCCATGCTGCAAGGCCTAATCACGCTGTGTCTCCGCATCGATGGCCGCCTGGAAAGTGTCACAAGCGCGCAGCAGCGTCCGTCCCTCAGCTGCCTCGCCGCCCAGTGATGGTGCCAACCCCGATGCACACCACCCCCAGCACTGACGACCCTGAGCCCATGCAACTCAGGCCTGCATGGCCATGGCTCACCCCTGAGGAAAAAGCACGGCGCCGCTCACAGAATCTCTGCCTGTACTGTGGAGGGGCGGGGCACTTCTTCGGCTGTCCTGCCAAGCGCACGCAGCCCAGTACCATGCCACCAACACCAGTAAACGACCAGCCCCAAGTCTGAGTGGACCCCCCGACTTGGGGCACCTAGCCGAGCCCCCTGAACCCTATGTTGCCAGCCAGGGCCCGTTCTTCGTACCGGTCACTCTCAGCTTGCCGGATGGGTGCTGGCTGTTCATCTATGCCATGGTCGACTCCGGGGCCACCCGCTGCTTCGTTGACGTGGCCTTTGTGAAGCAACACCAGATCCCGATGCAGGACAAAGACACCCCGACCCTGGTCGAAGCCATCGATGGGCACCTCCTCCGGTCCAGTGACCCAGGAGACCCGCCTGGTCACGCTCCAGATCCAGCACCATCACGAGCAAGTACAATTCAATGTTGCTCACATGCCCCACTTTCCCCTCATTCTGGGACTTTCCTGCCTCATGAATCACAACCCCCTCGTGGACTGGGCACAGGGAAAGCTGAGCTTCAAGGACCCTTGTCCTCACCAGGCCCATGCAATCACCCTGGCCACCGCTGCCCCAGCTGCTGGTCCTCTAATTCCCCCGACCTACATAGACTTTGCCAATGTCTTTGAGAAAAAGGGGGCCTACCAGCTCCCCCCACACCAGCCTTATGACAGTGCCATCTATTTGGTACCAGGGGCACCCCTGCCTATGGGGCGGCTCTACCACATGTCCAAACTGCAGCTAGCAGCCCTGCGGGACTTCCTCGCCAAAAACCTGGAACGGAGTTTCATCCGGCCATCCATGTCCCCGCTATCCGCCCCTGTTCTCTTCGTCAAGAAGAAAGGCAGTGGGCTCCAGCTCTGCAATGACTACCGGGCTCTGAGCAAAATCATAGTCCGGGACCGCTAACCATTGCCACTGATCCCAGAACTACTGGATCACCTTAAGGGGGCCCAGGTCTATACCAAGCTGCACCTCTGGGGCATGTACAACTTGGTGCGGATCCGCGCAGGAGATTAATGGAAGATAGCTTTCGGGACCCACCATGCCCAGTACAAGTACCTCGTGGTGCCCTTCGACCTGACCAACGCCCCTACCGTCTTCCAATGGCTGATGAACGACAGTTTCCGCAACCTGCTCGACCGCTTTGTGATAATTTATTTAGATGACATTTTAAATTATTCCCAAAGCCCCACCCAGTACATAGGGCACGTCCGCTAGGTCCTGCAATGCTTGCGAGAGCATGGTCTGTATGCCAAGCTAAAGAAGTGTGCCTTCAACTTAACAGCGGTTGAGTTCCTTGGCCACATCATCTCACCCCATGGAACTCGGATCCGAACAAAGTCAAGGCAGTCCTGACCTGGCAGATGCCACGGAACCACAAGGACATACAGTGGTTCCTTAGCTTTTCCAATTATTACCACCAGTTCATCCCTGCCTATGCCGATGTAACCATGCCTCTGACCCAGCTCCTCCGTCCCAAAGAGCCATTTCACTGGAAGCAGACCATGCCTTCACCACCCTAAAAAACTTGTTTCACCACCGAGCCGCTCCTGCGTTACCCAGACCCGCAGCCGCCGTTCACAGTAGAGACCAATGCTTCCAGCGTGGCCCTTGGCATAGTGCTATCCCAGTGGGAGGACCCCTCCCAGCTGCTACAACCCTGCGCGTACTACTCGCGGCAGCTGACACCCACAGAGCACAACTACACCATCTGGGAGCAGGAACTCCTGGCCATCAAGACACCTTTGAGGTTTGGAGGCATCACCTTGAAGGGGCCCGCCACCCTGTCCAGGTCCTGACTGACCACTGGAACATCTACAGACTGCTCGATGCCTCACCCAGTGTCAGATCTGGTGGTCCCTCTTCTTCTCCTGGTTTGACTTCCAGATCACTTACATCCCGCAGAACCAGAAAACAGACACCCTCTCCTGAAAACCGTAGTATGCTGCGCCTCTCACAGAGGAGACTCCAACTGGGCTCATCCTTGCACCCTCGGTCTTCTCTGTCACCACGACTCACCCGACCTTGGCGGCAGACATCCAGGCCAGCCAGGGCCAAGACCCCCGGGGTCAGCAATGCCTCCTGGAAGTGTAAGACGGCTGGGCCGGGGACCTCTCTTCCTGCCAAGGTCTCCTCCTGCACCATGGGCGCCTATACTTGCCTCCGGGGCCCCTCCAGGCCGACGTGCTCCGCCTGACCTACGACTCCCTTCCTGCAGGGCACTTCAGCCAACACAAGACCCTACACCTGCTCACGTGGGAGTTCTGGTAGCCTCGCATCCGTGCCGACATGGCCCACTATGTCAGTTCCTGTGAGGTCTGCCGGCGGGCCAAGGATGTACTGGCTAAGCCCCCAGGGCTTTTGCATCCCCTACCCACGCCTGCAGGACCCTGGGACACCGTCTCCCTGGACTTTATCACCGAGCTCCCCAGGTCCAAGGGACACACTTGCATCCTGGTGATGGTGGACCTCTTCACCAAGATGGCTCACTTTGTTCCATGTCCCATGCCGCCCACGACTCCTGAAATTGCCCAGCTCTACCTCCAGCATGTCTCTTGCCTGCACGGGCTCCCGGCACACTTGATCTCAGACCGAGGCCTCCCGATTCTGGCAAGCCCTGCACTCCAGCTTAGGCACCCAGGTGCATTTGTCCTCCACCTACCATCCCCAGTTGGGCAGACCGAACGCACCAACGCCACGCTGGAACAATACCTGTGTTGCTACCCCAGCTACCAGTAGGATGACTGGGCCACCTTGCTACCCCTGGCCGAGTTTGCCTACAATAACGCCATGCATGCATCCACGCAACAGGCCACATTTGCAGCTACCTATGGGTACCACCCTCACTTCTTCCCCGCAGTCCTGCCCCCCCCCCCACAGCAGTCTTTGCTGCTGATGTGCACCTGCAGGAACTCTGGGCTCTCCAGGACTTGCTTCGGGAGCAGCTCCAATAGGCTAAAGAAGCCTACAAGACAGCCGCCGACCGAAAGTGGCAGGTGGGGCTACCACTGAAGCCCGGGGACCATGTCTGGCTCTCCACCCGGTATCTGTGTTGGCCTGGCCGGTCTCGCAAGCTGGACCCTCACTTCGTGGGGCCTTACCTGATCATGGACCAAATCAACCCTGTTGCTTTCTGGCTACAGCTTCCGGCCACCCTCCACATCCACCTCGTCTTCCACCCTCCTTGTTCCTACTACACCACTGGATCCCATCTGACCACTGCCTCCAGCACCACCTCCACTCGTCCTGGTCGATGACGAGGAAGAATACGAGGTCTACCAGCTCCTGGACTCCCAAATCCACCGCGGGGACCTCCATTACCTCATGGACTGGTAAGGCTATGGCCCTGAGGACCGTTCCTGGGAACCTACGGACAACCTGCATGCCCCCGACCTCGTGCAATGGTTCCATACGGCCTACCCTGACTGGCCTGGCCCATCTGCGGAGGGGGGTCCTGTGGGAGGGGATAGTGTAATGAGCCCTGAGGAGGGGGAGCTGGAAGGGTTAACAGACCAGAAAGAACCAACAGCTGGGCCATCAATCACACTCTCCACATTTCAGGCACCCACGCCGGCTATTGACAATCAATCTCCTTCAAACCCTCCCCATCCCATCTCAAGAATGCGCGTGCATCTTCGAAAGACACTGACAGAAAACAGACATGCTGCGTGCCAATGCTTCAGATCTCTTGCCCTGATTACTAGAGGAACTACGGCCACCCAGGAAGTAGGCTGATTGATGTGCCCATATGACTCACGCCCAGGACTTGGCAACCTCGTGGAAGCAACAAGTCGATTCCCTGGCTTGCATACACGCTCCTTCCTGATTCCAGTTCCTGACTGGTTTGAATTCCTTGGCACTCTGACCCTTTGGCTTTGGACATTGACTTCTCCTTCTGGTTTGCGATTTTGCTGTGCAGCTGGCAGAGTGACAGGCACCCCCACGGCTCTCTCTGCAGCGCAGGCGTGCAGCTCCCTTGAGCTGCTTCTGTAAGTATTACCCTTGCCACGGAGGCAAGGCTGAGAGGGCCATTTCAGCACCCTCCCGGGGCCTGCACCGATGCCCTTGCCAGGGGCATGCTCCAGGCAGCTGCCTGGTTTGCCTAGTTAAAGGGCCTGCCCTGGTTGACAGCACTCTTAAGATGTTTGACAGAAGAATGCGCAATCCAGGTGCTCCCTGTCAAGAGAAAATCTTTAATGGTGGTTGGCAGCAATTTGACCTTGAGTGTGTAAAAGGAGGTGGGAAAAGCATTTTGCAGAGGGAAGTTGATTTGTGTTGAATAAACCTTGTTGAGTGGCCAGGTGAAGATCATTAAGTCATCATCTTGTTTATCTCAAGGTAACTGTATAATTGGCTTGAGAAAACTAGGTTAGAGAAGCATACTTGTGAAGGAAGCATACTTGTCAACCACGCTGCACCACTGTGTATCTTCCTTCCTTTTGTCTGGATCCTAAGCATCCTAAAAAACGTTCTTGGCACAAGTTGAATGTCTGGAGAGCTCTTAAGATATATCTCTACCGTACATAGTCTATAAGGAAGACTGATGCAATGTTTATCAACATATCTGTTCCCAAGTTGGGTATGCGTATGTCCAAATCAGCTATCAGCTATGCAATTCGGTGCATTACTGAAGCCTACAAAGTGTTGAACATTCCAGTTTCAACCGGCATAACAGCTCACTTGGTCAGGAGTGCAGCCACCAATGCAGCTTTTGATAAGAATGCATCTGTAGAAGAGATGTGCAGAGCGCCCACCTGGTCTTCCATTTCAACCTTAATTCGTCATTATAGACACAGCTTTTGGAAGAAAGATTCTGTAACACATCTTGTCTGACTAGAGCGATTCCCTCCCTTAACTAACATACTGCTCTGGGAGCACCCACAATGTCCTCCGCTTTTGAGGGAGAATGACCCTTGGCACTTACTGGGAGGGGTCCTTCTCCTCAGAGGAAAGGAGAACATCTTGCCCTCCCATCTATCACCCTATGACTGTTTCTGCCATTCAGTTCCTAAATTCGATCCTGCCAGGTTGGCTGGACTTGTTAACAGTTGTTCTGTTTCTCTTTTCTCACTGTATGTCTAGTTTACCATTCATTTTTTCACACAGAGTAATTTTTTCATGGACTGTGGAACTGCTTCTCGGAGTTTCTAGAACTGTGGAAAGGGAGTTTCCACACCATTCAGGAAGAGGAAGTTTTTGAAAGCCTGCCTCCCTGATAGGATGGTGGGAAATACCCAAGATGCCCTCCTTTCCTCTGAGTAGAAGGACCCCTCACTGTAAGTGCCAAGGATCATTTCCTCATGCTGTGTCAGGCGATGTTTCCACGTACTTCCCTTTCTGTAATAGAGCTGCCAGCCTCCCAGTGGGAAACAACAGGAAATCAAAAAATGAAACATGGTTTGAGAGGTAAATCAAAAGTAGAAGTAACACCATGTTTACAGACTGACACAGTCTCCTGCAACAAGAATACTTCCAATCTAATATAAATATAATGAACTGTGATGTTTTATATAAATAATGTTTAATAAATGATTGCATCAGACCATCAAATGTGTAGTATTATAAGTTCCTATAAATACAATACAGAAAACCAAAGCTCACTAGTTAAATATAGTAACAATCAATATACATAGAGCCAATAATAGACCCTTTTCCGATTATCAAGTTCAAGACTTGAAATTCCTGATTGAAACGGGAGGAAAACTAGCTACCAGTTTTTAGTCTTGTCTGTTTCCATTAGCATGTCAGTTACTCAGGTCTGTTGAGATTTATGGCTCTATGTATATAGACACTGTTATGATATTTAACCACCAAGCCTTGGTTTTGTACTTACAGGAATTTATAGATATTTATAGATATTCACAACCTCCCAGTGGGGCGTGGAGATTGCCCAGAATTATACTGATCTGCAAACTACAGAGATCACTTCTGAAGAAAATTCCTGTTTTGGAGGCATACCCTGCTGAGGTTTCCTCTTCCCCAACCCTGCCCTCTCCAGGCTCCACCTCCAAATTTCCCAATCCTAGTTTGGCAACCCTAATCCAATACACTGGAATTAGCTTCCATTGAAAGTATAGATTGTCTCCTGCCATGTCAGTTTATAGGAAGGACTGCAAAAATGGGGAGAGGCTGGGGAGGGGGGGGGGGTTGGTTGGGCTGTTGTGTATTCATATATTTTATTGGTGTTGTGCTACATTGCACTTTTTGTACATGGTCTTGAGCCTTTCTTTTTTTTGGAGAAAGGTGATTTACCAACAATTTTAATAAATCAGTTGGATTGAGGTGTTCTAATATAGCAATACATCACATCCTTAACCATATTTGCATAGAAGTAAATCCTCTGATAATAGAGCATTAAAATGGTTACATAAAAAGAAAGAATTTTGAATAGTATATGTGCTACACTAACAATAAAATATGAATGACTGGAAAATCAGAAGGGTGTTAGTACGTAAGCAGATCTTCCATTAAAAGGCAACATCCAAAATGAATAAATAGACTTGATGATGACATGCCCTGCCCCTTTAATAGAGGGTTAATGGGTGGAATTGAGTAGCTTGATGTTTTCATGGCATGGAGGTAAATAACAACACCCCCCTGTAAATAAAAGCCCATTAAGCCAGGAATGTCAAACTCATTTGTTATGAGGGCTGGATCTGACATAAATGGGACATTGTGGGCTCAGCCGTGCATGTCAAAAAATGTAATACGAGGGAGTAGAGATATAAATTTGATAAAGGATACAGAAACACAAAGATATTTTTACTTAAAATACAAACATGCTTAAAATTCTTGCAATATTTTGTTTACAATTGAAAGATGGGGAAATAGTGGAATAATTGCAGCAGAGACAAAATTGCAAAGAAAATGCTGAATGGATTTTCCACTAAGGTCTCTGGGCCCAGATAGACTGCTCCCAGAGTGAAGGTGCAGAGACTTTAATAAACAATCCATTCTGCATTTTCTTTGCAGCTTTGCAAGCCCAGAACAGCTTCCTGCTGAAGTAGGCAAAGACAAGGCAGAAAGAGCTGGGAACTTCGGCAGCCTTGGAGCTTCAAAGGGTGAGGACAGGAGGGGGGAGGGCAGAAAAAAGAGCTGCAGGCCTGACTAAAGCCCTGGGTAGGCAGGTTGCATTCCACAGGCCATTTGACACCCCTGCATTAAGCCTCTATTAATGAGATCTGACAGTTTTCGTTCAAGTAATTAGCAAACTAGTCTAAGTTTTGCTTGCATAAAAGGACACACATTTTAATAAAGTATTTTGTAGAAGAAACTATAACATAAAAGCCCTTGGAAAATAAACCCTAAAATAATTAATGATTCATTTAAAAGTTGATGTGGAATGCAAAAGACAATATTTCAATTCTGGAAAAAAATATTTAGAGGGATACATTTTAGATTTCTACTGGTGATTTTAGTAAGTGTAATGTGGCTACTGAATATTTGTTACTTGCCTTAGATTCTAGTAATCAGAAAATATGTTCATCTGATCTGAAGTGTTGCTGAGCAGTCCATTGCTGTCTGCTGACAGATCTAAATTATTTTTGAAACCAGCAAACTTGATGCACCCATGTCATACTCATAAGCAATCCTAAACAGATCTCCCTAGTAGTAAATTCCATGTTATTTGATGATGTTTACACCTGGGAAAGAGTTCTTATAATTGCAGCCATCATCTATCTGTGTTGGCAAGCCAAACAACCTTAGAATAACACAAGTTTACCATTTACCTTCTTCTGGTGGAAGGTCTCTTACTGGTGGGTCCACCTTTCCATCTCTGCTCCCTGGAACAGCAGGAAAATGATCTGGCAGTAGAAATGATGTCACGTGGTTCCATGTCTACCCAAATCCCTGGATGTGGCTTAAGCATGTGAGGAGACTCTCCAGCTGTCTTCAAAAACTCCATGGTAAGTACCATGGAATTTTCAGGGACAGCAAGAGAATCTCCCAACCAGCTTACATCACATCAAGGGTTTGGGGCATCATATGTTCTGCAATTTCACTTCCACACCCACCTAGAGCTCTTGAGGATACTGGTCTAGCATAACAAAGCCCAGCACCCCATCACAACCACCACAAGGAGCATTTTTTTTTATACAACAATGAGCACATTATTAATAAACTGATAATCCTGTTCTGGTATAAAGCATATTTTGTGTCCCTTACTGAAAGGAACTGATTGAGTGCTGTCATGGTAGACTGTGTTCCAGAGAGACATGCATTGCAGTTACTTTGCAAACTTTCTTTTTAGCAGCTCTCCCCTCTCTGAATTTTCAAACCAGTTAGAGACTTGGGTACAAGAAGTGCTCTAAGGAGAACAGACTATCTTTTCTACCAGAAGATTTTGTGCAGGCTCCTCCCCCTGCAAATGCTCAGAAACAGTGATGTCACCCAGAAGTGACATCATTGTGCTGCCAACATTGTGTGGTAGTGATGCTCTAGTTTTTTTGGCAAAACTAGAGCATTACCATGTGACATCAGCAGCATGATGACATCATTGTGCTGTGAAGTTCCCAGGAAGGCCTAAAGATCCCCCTCCGCACCAGGAAGAAAGTAGGACCTGACAACCCTATCAGAAAATTACAATCGTATGTACACTGCACATGCATGTCACTGACCTAGACCACTGGTGTGTGCATTAATTTTAGTACTCTGAAGCTTAGATTTATCCTTAAATGCTTTTATCAGCTGTTTTTCTGAGCACTGTCCTACCTAAGGATGAACAATATGTCACTTCAATGGTCACTTTCTCTGCTGGATATTGTTGGCTCTTTCAATATATTCAGGTGATAAGTTTACAAAAAACAATTCAGCAGAAACACAGATATATCAAACCAGTGCAGTGATGGTGGTGAATAGTGCTGTCACAGCTGACTTAGGGCAACCCCATAGGGTTTTCAAGGAGAGAGATGTTCAAAGGGGGGTTTCAATTGTCTGCCTCTGTTTTGCAACCCTGGTATTGCTCTGTAGTCACCCAAATACTAGGCAGGCCTGACCCTCCTTAGCTTCTGAGACCTGACAAGATCAGGCTAGCCTGGGCTTTCTAGGTCAGGGCTGCAGTGCACTACCCCTTTTCTAATGAATGACAGGAAATAACTACAGGCCATAGAGCCAACAGGCTGTCACATGGTGAAATAGCTAAAAGAGGATCTTCTTCGTGGTCTCTGTGCAGTCCCACACATGGGTTATCCGCCTGGATCGAACCCGACCTTGGAGAATTCAAAGCAATCTTGAGCATTAATTTTGGTGCGCACTCCGTCCCATTCTGGGGAGGAGGTATCCACTGTGCATGCCTAGAACAGGAGGGAGGCGCTCCACCTACCCAGTTTCTTCTTTACTGCCGTCTGGGATACACCTATCTCGCTGAGTCGCCTTTCTTCATTGCAATCTCACCTTGTTCCAGCTGCATTCTTTACCATCTGTTTTCGTCCTCTTCTTCTTCCTCTTCACCATGACTCCAAGAGAGCCAGCCGATCGAGTTCTGGTCAAAAGATCCCCAAGACATCGCAGGGAGCGCTATTACTATTATAGCCCATCACGCTCCAGATCACTATCTCCTCGTAAGTACCGACGATACTACAGGTCACCTTCTTCGGATTCGCATCAGTATCGGTACCATGAGGAACCATCTCTACCTTGGTACCGTGAAGTAGCTTATCAACCTACACATCGAGAGCCTCTATACCGTGAAGATCGTCCTCAGTACCGTGATGATATTTCCTACCGATCCCATGGAAGTCCCTATCAACGCCCAAGGCATTATACTATGGTATCAAAACCATTATCACCAGCCAGATTGACTTCAGCTTGTTCGGTTTCTTCGAAGCAACAGCTTGAACAACCTTCCTTGCTGACTAAGCCAGTGTCAGTATCTACTAAGCCCATGGACACCCCCATTGAGGCTCCAGAAGATTCTGAAGCTGAAGCTGAACACTCGGATTCCTCCCACTCAACGGCATCCACACCACCTTCACCAGCCTCTGACATAATCAAGCCAGCTGACCTCTCACCATCAGAAGGTTCCAAGGCCTAGTTAGATTTACTCTCCAATATGGCAAATTCACTCAATATCAAACTGACCATTGATTTACCTAGAGTGTCAGATGTAGTCCACGATTTGGTGCATGCAGACCTGCCGGCAGGCTCTTTTCTCCCTATGCTTCCAATCCACTTGGAAGGCTTAAAAGAGGCATTGGACAAGCCTGCTTCAGTTCCACCTACGTCCAAAAGGATTGAATCTCTCTACAAGATCCATGCCCCTGATTCAAAATTTTTGTTTAATCATCCAGCACCCAATTCCATGGTTGTACATTCGTCTTCAAAATCCAAACAAACACGCCACCCGGTTCCAACTGAAAAGGAAGGAAAGAAATTTGATACTTTAGGGAGAAAGATCTACTCCTTCCCCACTGCTAGCTCCAAAATTCACAATTATTTGGCTTATTTTTCGGCATATACTTTCAATTTGACCTCCCAACTTACCACTATGGTTCCTTCCTTACTGAACACGGCACAGAAGAGGCATCGCACATCCTTCAGGAGCTCTCTCGCGTCAGCAAGCAGCAAATTAATGCAGTGTGTCATGCAGTGGCGTGTTCTTCTAGGACCATGGCTACATCTATCACACTACGCCGTCATGCCTGGCTTAGATCATCGTCACTGCAACCTGACATCAAATTCAAAATAGAAGACTTACCCTTCGACGGTCAAGGACTCTTCAATGCTACTACAGATGATATTTTGACCACTGTTGATGACAGTAGAAAAAGGGTCAAGAGATTGGGAGTTAACCAACAACAATCCCAACCGAACCGGTAGATAACCTGGAAACCGTCATATTATAAGCGCCCCCGCTCACCTCGACAGAGTGAATTCTGGAAACACAAGGCTCCTCTGGCAAAACAACCATTCCATCAAAGGACACATCCACAAACCTCAAAAAAGACAACCCCAGCTTCAAAACAGTCTTTTTGACTCTTCTCTTCCACATCTCAACCACCTACAACATCACCCAGACAACACCAGACTACTACCATTCTACCCCATGTGAGAATCTATAACATTGGATTCATGGGTCCTGGCAGTCATCCACAGGGGCTGCATCATAGAGTTCCATTCGCCCCTGAAGCTTCACAGATTCATAAGTACACCCCCCTCCCTTCCCCTACAGACAGAAATCGCTACCTTGCTGGACAAGAGGGCTATAGAACCAGTTGCACCGCATTTCCATCACACAGGATTCTATTCCCGTTACTTCCTGGTTCCAAAGAGGGACGGAGAGCAGCGCCCTATACTGGATCTCCGCCAACTCAATCTTTACATTCGCTACAAAAAATTCCTCATGATTACTTTGCAGTCTATCCTACCACTGATTCCAAAGCAAGCCTGGATGGCATCGATAGACCTACAGGACGCCTATTTCCATCTCACCATCAATTACCATCACAGAAGATCCCTCAGGTTTGCTGTCAGAGCTCAACACTATCAGTTCCACTCTCTCCCCTTCGGCCTATCGACAGCACCAAAAGTCTTCACAAAGTGCATGGCGGTGGTGGCAGCTATACTTCGACAGCGAAAAATCTCCGTCTACCCATACATAGACGATTGGCTTGTGGTAGCTCAAACCAAGGAACAATCACAGAAGAACATCTCTTCCATCCTGTGCCTCCTGTCAGCGCTAGGTCTTCAGGTCAATCTCGCAAAATCCATCTGATCCCTACGCAGAACATTCAGTTCATAGGGGCACACCTGTCAACTATATCACACAAGGCCTATCTTCCAAAGGACAGAGTGCACCACATCCAATCCTGGGCCAATACTATAATCACACACCGTACTCAAACAGCCTTCATCTTCCAAAGGATGTTACGTCTCATGGCGGCCACCACCTCCATCCTCTGTTTTGCGAGACTTCATATGCGCCCTCTTCAACTGTTGTTCGTCCAGACATTTCACCCACACCAGCAACACCAAATGACCCTACTTACGATGCCATCTCACATTATCCCATCTCTAGAATGGTGGATGTTAGAATGCCATCTTTTGACAGGAATGCCGTTCATATGGACATCTCCATCTGTGATTGTTACGACCGACGCCTTGAAGTGGGGATGGGGAGCCCACTTGGGAACATTGACAGTTCAAGGTCAGTGGACGGACTACGAAAAATCCTTCCATATCAATTGCCTAGAACTCTTGGCGGTCCACAGAGCTCTGAGGTCTTTTCTTCCATCTCTTCACGGTCGTCACATTCAGATCACTTCCGACAATGTAGCCACTATCTTCTACATCAATCACCAGGGAGGCACAGCTTCTGTTCGCTTGTGCAGACGAGCTCTATCCCTATGGCATTGGAGTATTGCTCACGACATTTTCCTGACAGGAAAATGTCGTGCATCTACCAGGAGTGCATCTACCAGGAGTCCAAAATGTTCAAGCAGACACACTGAGTCGTCATCTAGTCAATGACCACGAATAGACCCTCAACCGTCATTATCTTCAGAAGTTCTTCAAAATTTTCGGAGTTCCGGAAATAGACGTCTTTACCTCCCCTCACAACACCCAGTGTCAACGTTTCTACACTTGCGGTCCACCATCCCCGCAATCTGCGGGAGACACCTTTCTCCACCTGTGGTCGGGACCACTGGATTACCTATTTCCACCAATTCCTTTCATCACAAGAACACTGCAAAAAATCAAGCTAGATCGCACCAATTGTATCCTGATCACTCCATGGTGGCCCCGTCAACCTTGGTTCATCACTCTTTTTCTACTTTCCAACAATACATTCCTCTGGTTTCCCCGTGTACACAATAATCTCCCAACAGGAAGACAAGGTCCTACACCACGACCCTGCTCTTTTAAGACTGACTGCCTGGAAGATCAGTTTTCCTCCGAATGTTCGCCATGTCATGCTCAATGCCAGAAAACCTTCCACCAGAAAATTGTACTCTCTGAAATGGAAATGTTTTTCGGCTTATGCTACCATCCTGAACTTTCCACTATAGCCCAGATTTTAACATATACGTTGTCTCTCTCTAAGGCGGGACTAACTTGTTCTTCTTTAAAGGTGCATTTAGCAGACATCTCAGCTTTCCATCCACACATTGAAGGGTGCACTGTTTTTTCCCACTCCGCGACTAAGGCATTTATGAAAGGAATCCTGCGAATCCAACCTCCAATCCGTCAGCTACACTTGAAGTTTATCTTTCGTCCTGAGCCAACTTTTGAAACTGCCTTTTGAGCCTATGGCGTCTATCCCTCTGCACCTTTTGTCATGGAAGACGGCATTGCTGGTGGCACTTACGTCGGATAGAAGGGTCAGTGACATTTGTGCTTTCAGGGCAGATCCTCCATACACTATCTTCCACCATGATAGAGTAATATTATGCCCTGACCCATCCTTTCTACCGAAAGTCGTTTCACCGTTTCATTTAGGAAAACCTTCTACTCTACTTTTGTTCTTTCAACATCCTAATGATGATGGACAATGGACCCTTCACAATTTGGATGTGCGTAGGGCTTTTGCCTTTTACATTGAGCGGACACGTACTTTCTGCACTGATACTAGACTTTTCGTAGCCTATGGGACCCGCAACCAAAGATTTTCTAAATGGGTTGCTACGGCCATTTCCTTATGCTATAGACTGGCTAAGCAACCCGTTCCAGAACGTTTACGAGCTCATTCCACTCAAGCCGTGTCCACGTCATCAGCCTTCTGCAAGGGCGTCCTGATGGAAGACATCTGCGCTGCTGGTCTTCTCCATCTACATTTGCCACGCACTATGCTTTAGACATTCGTGCTCAGTGTGACGCGTCCTTCGGACAGTCTGTGCTGCGATCCATTTTTGACTGATGTCCCCAGTCTTCTATTCTGTAAGTACTTTTCTTAATCATTCATATAACATGATTAACTTTTGCCTTATTATTACAGATCCAGCACCCACCTCCAGGCAGAATAGCTTGACAGTCACCCATGTGTGGGACTGCACAGAGACCACGAAGAAGATGGACAGGTTTCTTACCTGTAACTGATGATCTTTGAGTGGTCATCTGTGCAGTCACACACGCCCACCCAGCCTTCCCTGCTGCTGGTTCCTTTTTTGCTCTTTTGACTTACAATATTTTTTCTATACAGCGGCTAGAAGAAACTGGGTGGGTGGAGCGCCTCCCTCCTGTTCCAGGCATGCGCAGTGGATGCCTCCTCCCCAGAACAGGACGGAGTGTGCACCAAAATTAACGCTCAAGATTGTTGTGAATTCTCCAAGGTCGGGTTCGATCCAGGCAGATAGCCCATGTGTGTGACTGCACAGATGACCACTCGAAGATCATCAGTTACAGGTAAGAAACCTGTCCTTCCTTTGGTTTGACATAGCAGCATAAAAAGCATCAATATTTTAAATTAAGGCAGCTTATACCTGGAAAGCCTCTTCTGAAAGCCTTCTCTTTCCATTGTTATTTATCCAGATTCACTTAGTGGTAGAAAAATGCAAAGGGAGGTGGAAAGCTTGCGGATTTTCTTTTCTCTTAAAATCCAGCAATAATTAAACTTTCCAGCACACAGCCATGACCGCTAGAGTCTGTCAATGTCTTGGATACTGCTTCTGAGGCAGGAGCAACAAATAACTGGAGGGCAACTCCATTCACAGAATAGCTGAGTACTGATGTCTAACACATAACCAGGATCCAGTAGATGAGACCTTTTGTGCAGGCCGCTTGATTATCCTGAACCCTCTGAGCCTCAGCTGCTCAAGCAACAGCTATTCTGTATTGCTTTGTGATGTCATTGTACTCATCAGGTATTAGCAAGACTTAGGATTCCCAATGGCACTTGGAGGGATAGTGTGTTGCTATGGAAACATAAGGAGCTGACTGCTACAACAGAGCTGCCCTTGGACATGTAAATCCTGCTTCCAGCCCTCATCTTGTCCCTGCTCTTTCATGGTGGAAATGTAAGACTACAAATGGAACTTTTTATCATGTGTGGTGGCTGTGTGATAGAGCTAAATCCTATTGGAAAATGATACATGATCTGCTACAAAAGAGTTTGAAAGTACAAATTAGATTTCAGCCAGAACTTTTCTTATTGAACATGTTACCAGAAAGCTATTCCAGACAAATTAAAGAGTTTTTAATACAAGCAATGACTGCAGTTAGAATAATCTTTGCTAAATATTGGAAACTACATGAAATACCAACAAAAGAAGAACTATTAACTAAGCTACTAGACCTTGCAGAAATGGATACCTTGTCAGCTAGACTGAAAGAAGTTAATGTGTGAAACAAAGGAAATATGAGAACCATTATTTAATTGGTTATAGTACACTATGAACATTCAAAATAAGATAATATGATATATGATAAATATTGTCGTACAAAGATATATTCTTGTCTTAGTAGGAACTTTAAGAGATGTTGATGATTTTTGAATCACAAGATGGAAATGCAGAAAAAATGTTATGATGATTGATTTTGATTACGAAGATATGAAATAAATAATGTATAAGTAGAAATGTTACAAAACTTTTCAATTTCATTTACCTTCCCTTTTCCCTTTCCCTTGTATCCCCTATTCCTCTTCTACCTGAAACTTAATAAAATTATTGAAAATTAAAAGAGATTATTTATAATATAAGAATCAGGGCTTTTTTGCACAGAAGTGCACAGGAATGCAGTTCCGGCTGATTTGGCATCAGAGGGTGTGGCCTAATATGCAAATGAGTTTCTGCTGGGGGGGTTTTAACAAAAAAGCCCTGTGTGAAACAATGGTGATGTCAGGGTGTGAGGCCAATTATGCAAATGAGTTCCTGCTGGGCTTTTTCTACCCAAACCCTGGTAAGGATTGTTTTAATGATTTTTAATGTTATAGAGCTGATGTTTTAAATTTGTTGTATATTGCTCATAGCCCCATGCGTTCAGGGATGGACAATTCACAAATCTAAAATATAGATAAATAAATACACCTACTAATACCTTGCTTTTTAACCAATATGAATCACACATTCTCCCTGAAATGAGTATTAGCCCCAGGCCTTGGATTCAGTGGGAGCTCACTGCAGCGCAGCTCCTGAACCTTTCTGAGAGTTCCACCTCCTTGTCCATTGAATAGTAGGTGCAGCTGCATAACAATCCATGGATGAGCTCCACCACCTATTTTTCTACAAAACTACCCCTGATTAGCCCTAGTGGGAGACTTTAATCTCTTTGCCATGGAAGGTTGCTGGATGACTTCAGGCCAGTCACACACTCTAATCCAGGGGTGTCAAACACCCACCCAGCCCAAGGCTTTGATCAGGCCCCCAAGGCTCTTTTCACCCTCCTCCTCCCCCTCCTGTTCTTTGAAGCTCCCAGGCTCTTTGAAGCTTCCAGGCTGAGGCTCTTTCAACTTGGGAGCTTCAAAGGCTCTCTGAAGTTCCCTTTGAAGCTTGCAGACTGAGTCCCAGGTTCTTCCTGCCTTTCTTTGCTGGCTGCTGCAAAGAAAATGTGGGGTGGATTTTAAGATGATAATAATAATAATAATAATAATAATAATAATAATAATAATAATAATAATAATAATAATAATAATAATAATAAATTTATTCTTATATCCCGCCCTCTCCCGCCGAAGCGGGCTCAGGGCGGCTCACATGACATGGTTTACACCATGATTACACTAAAATCCACCAATACATTAAAACAATTAAAATAGTTAGATACAATTCAAGTTAAGTTAATTAACAATTAAAATTTATCAAATATAAATTAAATTAAAGTGCCACAATTCAGAATGTATATAGGATGGCTAGGTGTCATCTCCGGGTGCCGTCTTAAATGCAAGTTGACAGAGGATGGTTTTGCAAGCCCTGCGAAATTGGTTTAGGGCTCGCAGGGCTCACACCTCCTCTGGTAGTTGGTTCCACCATTTGGGGGCCATTATGGAGAAGGCCTGCTCCCTAGTTGCCTTCAATCTGTCCTCTCTTGGTCCAGGGATTCGTAGTAGGTTTTGAGAACTAGATCTCCGTGCTCTCTGGGGAACATATGGAGAGAGGCGGTCCCTAAGGTAGGCAGGTCCTCAGCCATATAGGGCTTTAAAGGTGATAACCAGCACCTTATAACGAACTCGGTACACAATCGGCAGCCAGTGCAGCTCCCGCAGCCTAGGCTGTACGTGTTCCCACCATGGTAGTCCCACTAACAGCCTGGCCACTGCATTCTGCACTAGCTGCAGCTTCCGCGTTCGGTACAAGGGCAGCCCCATGTAGAGGGCATTACAGTAGTTCAGCCTCGAGGTGACCGTTGCATGGATCACAGTTGTCAGGTCACTACGTTCCAGGAAGGGGGCCAACTGCCTCGCCCTCCTAAGATGGAATAAGGCAGATTTGGCAGTGGCAGCTATCTGGGCCTCCATTGTCAGGGAAGGCTCCAGTAGCACTCCCAGGCTCCTGACCCTGTGCACTGGTATCAGTGACGCACCGTCAAAAGTTGGTAGGGAGATCTCCCTTCCTGGCCCGCTGCGACCCACGCAAAGGACCTCAGTCTTCGCTGGATTCAGCTTTAGCCTACTCAGCCTGAGCCAGCCCGCCACGGCTTGCAACGCCCGGTCCAAGTTTATAGGGACATTGTCAGTCCGGCTGTCCATCAATAGATAGAGCTGGGTGTCATCAGCATACTGGTGACAGCCCAGCCCATACCTCTGGGCAATCTGGGCAAGGGGGCGCATGTAAATGTTGAACAACATCGGGGAGAGAACTGCCCCCTGAGGCACCCCACAATTAAGTAGGTGTCTCTGGGACAGCTCTCCTCCACTCGCCACCCTTTGTCCCCGACCTACAAGGAAAGAGGAGAGCCACTGTAAGGCTAGCCCCCAAATTCCTGCGTCGGCGAGGCGGCGGGTCAGCAGCCGATGGTCGACCATATCGAACGCGGCCGATAGGTCTAACAGCAGCAATACCGCCGAGCCGCCTCGGTCCAGATGTCGCTGGATGTCATCCATGAGGGCGACCAAAACTGTCTCCGTCTTGTGGCCCGGGCGGAAGCCGGACTGGCACGGATCTAAGGTGGAAGCGTCATCCAGAAAGGCCTGTAACTGCAACGCCACAGCTCTCTCTATAATTTTGCCCAAAAAGGGCAAATTTGAGACCGGCCGGTAATTAGCCAATTCGGCCGGATCTGATGTAGCCCTTTTGAGGAGAGGGCGGACCAATGCCTCCTTCAGGGGTGTTGGAAAAAAGCCCTCTGAAAGAGATCTATTTATGATGTCCCGTATAGGACATCTTAGCTCCTCCTGGCAAGCCTTTATTAGCCAGGAGGGGCATGGGTCCAAATCACAAGTTGTTGGGCGTGCAGAAACAAGGACTCTGTCGACTTCCTCCAAGCTGAGTGGGTCAAAGCAGTCCAGCATCAAACCAGAAGACACGCATTGGGCCTCGAGTTCGCTAACTGCATTCAAATTGGCAGGGCAGTCATGGCGGAGCGACTGGATCTTGTCTGCAAAAAATTTCGCAAAAGCCTCACAGCCAATTTCCAATTCCTTGACATTTGGATTGCCCTGTGGCAATGTAGTAAAATTCCGAATTATCCTAAACAACTGTGCCGGCCGCAAATTTGCAGACGCAATCTTAGCCGCAAAGTATGTTTTCTTTCCGGCCTTGACTTCCATCTCATAGGATCTCATAAACTTCCTATAAGATGTTCTAGTTGCTTCGTCACGGGTACGCCGCCATTGCCTCTCTAGCTGTCTAAGACCTTGTTTCAGTTGGCGTAGCTCCGGGGTGTACCACGAAGCCAGCCTAGTCCGAGGTCGTAGAGGGCGTCGAGGTGCGATCTCATCAATGGCCCTGGAGAGCCGGCTATTCCAGGTCTCCACCAGGCCGTTGAGAGAATCGCCAGTGGGCCAGGGATCCCACAGAGCCATTTGGAACCGTTCCAGGTCCATCTGGCTCCGCGGGCGAGCCATAATAGGCTCATCGCCTAAACAGGTTTGGGGTGGCATATCTACACGAGCCCTGAGGACGAGGTGGTCCGACCGTGGCACCGCCTCGGCGGTTATATCATCCACCATAATCCCGGCCGCAAAGATCAGGTCTAACATGTGCCCGGCCTGGTGAGTGGGGGTTGTAACTAGTTGAGAGAGTCCTAGTGTTGCCATGGAAGACACTAGGTCCATCGCCTGATTGGAGGCCGGGTCATCAGCATGGATCCATTCCACATTTTTCTTGCAGCTTCATCTGTACTCCGCAATGGTTTCAAATGGAGTGGAGATGGTTACATTTTCAGCTTTCCTATAGCTAGCTGAAACTCATTTTTCCTGGAGTTGTGTCCTTGCAAACAAGGGTTGATGCTTTCAGCCAGCTTACCTATCCTGAATGGACCTAACCTAGTGAGCACTCTAATGTGGGAACCCACAGCCAAAGGGGGATATTATACTGGAAAGGCTTTGCCTATCTGAGTAGACTGGTGGGGAGAAGTTTACAGTGCCATTTCATTGTTTCCACAGAGTCAGAGCCTTGTGCTTTTTCTTGATGTTTTACTTTAAAAATTGCATTGCCAAATTCCACTAGTCCCCCACCTTTCCAACTTAAACCACTGGAAGAGTTTTAAGCATGTTTGTATTTTAAGTTTTAAAAAATATCTTTAATTTGGTTTGTCTGTGTCCATTATAAAGTTTATATCTCCACTACCTGACATTTTTTATGACACTGATGGCTGGGCCCCACAAAGTCCCATTTATGTCAGATCCAGCCCTCCTAACAAATGAGTTTGACACCCCTGCTCTAATCTATCTCACAGGGTGTTCTAAGGATAAATGGAAGTGAAGAAAACAATGTAAGCCTCTTTGAGTCCCGTTTGAGAGAAAGGCAGTGTACAACTGAAGTAAATAAGTATATAAACAAAGCTGTTGTGATAATAAAATGGAGGAGGCAAGACCCATGTATGATGTCCTGAGCTCCTAGGTTGTGAAAAATACTACTTACAGTAGCACCATAGAGCAGGGGTCCCCAACCCCCGGGCCACAGACCAGTACTGGTCCATGGCCTGTTACCAATTGGGCCACGGAGTGAGGCAGAGGTGCCACACTGCCCCTTTTGCTCTGCCCAAATGCAGCAAGGCAGAGCAGCCCCATTGCCCCTTTCACCTGCCTGGGACCTGGGCAGATGAAAGAAGCAGTGTGGCCTCACTCCAAAGCACCACTTCTTTCATCTGCCTTGGTCCCAGGTGGGAGGAAGGGGCAGTGTGGCAGTGACCTTTGCCTACCCCTCATTTAAAGACCCCCATGGGGCAGGGACAGGGCGGGGGTGGCCTGGGTGGCAAAAAATCCAGCAACAGCACCACACACCAGTCCATAGAAAAATGGTCTTCCACGAAATCAGTCTCTGGTGCCAAAAAGGTTGGAAGCCTCTGCCCTAGAGAGACCTCCCTTACCCCCATCCACCAATCTCAGGATGCAGTGGAGGGGAGAGATGATTGCTAAACCAACTAAAGTCTGTACTGTGACAGAGTTTGGTAACAACGGTAGATCTCACCTATAGAAGCCTTCACCCAACCCAATTTACAAACAGAGGGAAATGTATTGTCCTATGGGGAATTATTAAATAATGAATTTGCATTAAAAACTAATGAGGAACTGAAAGAGCTAAACATAAATTTGGATTGGTGGACTAGGGCACAATTGGATTCAAGATATGCGAAAGATAAAATAGCAGGTTTTAAGAAAGAACAATTACCATTTGATTTGA
This sequence comes from Heteronotia binoei, assembly GCF_032191835.1. NCBI lineage: Eukaryota > Metazoa > Chordata > Lepidosauria > Squamata > Gekkonidae > Heteronotia > Heteronotia binoei. The sequence continues at coordinate 147,497,793 of NC_083223.1, forward strand.
TTCTTGGAGGTCAGAATGAAAAATTAATTAGAAAAATCTGCGTCTTTCTGTTACAAATGAAAATGGAGGATAACATAATAAAAGAATCTATGATAAAGTGGGCACAAAATTTAGGCCATAGTATTGAGTTACACCAATGGGAATAAATCTGGTCCACCAATATAAAAATGACAAAAGCGATAACAATCAAAGAAAACATATACAACATGGGTGGTATGTAACACCAGTGAAATTATCCAGAATGTATAAGGGGGTCTCATAATTATGTTGGAAGTGCAAGGCAAAAGAGGGGTCATTTTACCATATGTGGTGGACATGCGGGAAGGCTAAGAGATTTTGGGCTATGGTTCACAAAATTATTCAAAAAATGTACAGTAATATTATTCCTTTTACGCCTGAATTCTTTCTACTAAATTTGATGCCAGAGGTAACTGATAAGGGTGTGAAACATGTATATCTACATCTAATAACTGCAACAAGAAACCAATATGCAAAGACTTGGAAAAAAACATATACCAATGAAATCTGAACTAATTGTGAAACTTTTAGAGACTGCAGAGATGGATGTGCTCACAAATTTATTGACAGAAGATAGCAAAAAAAAGCTTAAAAGAAATATGGTCTCCTTTTTATGTATGGCTTGAAAAGCATAATAATAATGTATTATAGTTGATATAATAGTGCGGGCCCTGCCGGAATTGTTACCCTTCTGCAGGGCCTGCAAGATAGAGCTGTTCCGCCAGGCGTTTAGTTGAGGCAGGTGGGCGTCCTCTACTCTGTTGCCTATACCATTGGCTGCCCCCCCCCCCCAACAGTGATCTATCATCTGAACCTTTGTATTTGGGCCACTGAAAGATTACACCTAAAGTTGCACTATGTCCCTCACGCCTCTGCTATTTAATGTTGATGCAATGCTGTTGTTTTAAATTATATTTATTGATTTTATTATATGTGACTGGTTTTTATTTGTATGTGATCTGCCCTGAGCCCATCTGGGAAAGGGCAGAATATAAGTGAACCAAATAAATAAAATAAAGAGGAGCCATGCAAAGGCTCAGGATTTGTTGTTTGGATGCTGGAAAAAATGTAAAGAAAAATTTAGCTAACATATGGAGAAATATGTAAGTTTAAAGTTTTAATTTTTGTATGTTATTTCCCTTCCCCTCCAAGTTTGTATGTTATCTCCCCCCCTTCTCTCCTCTTGTTAATTTTTGTTATTCCAAACCCTCAATAAATTGTTAAAACAGAAAAACCAATCACATTGCCTGGAAAGGCGCTTTGCATTCTTCATAATATTCACATTGACTTCTAGGTCAGATAGAGTAATGACTGAAACAGTGATAAACCAACACTTTTAACCAAAAGATAGTACAATCAAAGATCATATACTCATAAAACCCTTACATGTTAAGTACTACTCATCTAAGTATTACTGGGACTGCAACTAAGCAAATTTTAGATATGCAAACATTCAGAGTGGATTTTAATCAAGTTTTAGTGAGCATATGGCTGGATTGTTCCCTAAATTGTTTGCCATGTATCCTTTTGCACACTTCTCCTAAGCTAGAGTTGGCCAAGCGTATTCAGAGCTGTGCAGTCTGGGTTACATTCTGTATAGAGGAAAAACAGTAGTGGTCTTTTTGAAGACCAGGGACATTCTGGAAAATTAGCAGGGTGGGTGTACAGGAAGATTTTGTTTAAAGACAAAAACTGTGTTCATTTAATGTTTTCATGTCTGAAAAACCAGCTCCAAAGATGCAATCTCCAGGGAAAGAAGACAGAAAGAAAGGAATGAGCAACTATTTCACAGTGTCAGCTATGGTTTGCATGTCAGCAGTTATGTAAGCTGTTCCCAAAGCAACTGTGGGAACTCTCCAGTTCACTGAACAAAGGTGTGGGGAATGAAAAAACAGGGTATTCCACCCCCATCATGTTCTTAACTATAGCTCCAAGAAGATTTACCCATAAAACATCATGTTTGTATAAAAATCTGAGAAGCAGATATCCATTCTAAATGGCTGCATTTTATAACTAGGCTCTCTCAGAAACTGATCACATCTCCAATGGTGCTTTCAGACCAGCACAACCCACTTGGGGGTGATAGTGAACACAGCAGATGTTATGTAACTTAAGATTGGAACTGAAGAGTGTCTACAGCAAAACTTGCTAACATGAACTCAGTAAAAATGAGGAACATCTGAATTCTGTGATTCAAAGCATGCATTTTTAAATAGGGCTGCTAGGCAGAAATCTTGTAAAATGTGAAAGTAATTGAAGCATATTGATGGCATTGAAAGTCATTTATAACCTTATTTTTCTGTATTTCCTGCCTTAATTCTTCCACATAAAAAAAATAGCACTGGATCAAACACAGCTCTCCTGGGAAAAAGCCAAAAAAGTGAAAAAACAGAGTAACATTTCTAGGTCAAAAACATTGTTTTGACCAGGTGGGGGAGCTATCCACACTTACATATCCATTGGCCACATACTCTGTTCACTATTGTTATCAGCTATCAAACTCTGTTTAACCAGTGCAACCAAATAATCAGCCAGAAAACAGTCATCTTTCAGCTCTAAACATATACTGGCTTGTATCCAACCACAGAGTTTCTCCAACAGAATGGCATCTCTGTTTGCAGAAGATGGTGTAACTCAGGACTTTCTTTTGTAGAAAAAGCCCAGCAGGAACTCATTTGAATATTAGGCCATACCCCCTGATGTCACCATTGTTTCACACAGCTTTTTTTTAAGAAGTCCGGCAGGAACTCATTTGCATATTAGGACACATACTGATGCCAAGCCAGCTGGAACTGCATTCCTGCTCCAAAAAAGCCCTGGTGCAGCTATTTCCACTTGTTCCTCCTCCCATTGCACTTTTCCCCCTGTGCTGTTCTTGAAAGTCTATGGACAACCAGAAACAAAATTGTGGGCAGCTTAATCAGCTACAGCTACAGCAGGAGAAAGAAGTAGGAAAGTCCTGTTTTGTGAAGTTGGCTAAATGTCACTGCGCTCTGAAACAGGAATTGATCTTGAAAGATCAAATCTGCTGTCCCATTCACTAACAGTGTCATTTTAAGAATACTTTCCTGGGGTTAAGTTCCACTGGAGAGACCCAAGTAGGATTCTGACTGAGCAGACTTGCTTTGGGTAGCACTGTAGCTATCCTATAAAAACTGTAGCTGCAATCCTTTTCACTTATCTATACACAGCCCACAAACTGAATGACAATGATTTGTACATGTAGTTAGGAATTGTTCTGTTTACTTTTGTAGTTTCCTACCAAGTATCTTGGGATGCTAGTTAAGTCACACACACTTATTTCTAACATACTAATTCCTGAAAATGTCCATTCACTGTGGCATGGCAGACAGGGCACTGAGATTTTGGATATGTCACCATTATTCCAAATTTCCAATACTTCTTCCAAACCATGAAGCCCACAGAGCACCCTTTAAACTAATTACTGCCTCTCAGTCTAAACCACACAGCCTGAACTACTTTTAAGAATGACAGTGTGTAAACTAATTTTAAGAATTTAAATATAGGTTTTAGGGCTTTTAAAAAAATTCATTATTTTTATATACAAATCCCAATCATTTTCTGCAAACACAAGTGTGCTAGAATTGAAAACAAAAAGGACTTATTGGTAAATTTACACGTCCCAAACTACCAACAATAGAAATTTTATGAAACTTTATATCAAATAATGAGAGAATTGGATTACATTGAATATTGTCTCATGGGTGATTTTAATGTGGTACTTGACAAAGACTTGGATAAAAAGACTACAAAGGGCAGAAAAAAACTCCAGCTACCTCAAAAAATTTTAAAACTAGCAGAAGAACTAAATTTGATTGATGTTTGGAGACAAGAAACTTAAACACTAAGGATTATCCTTTTTTTTCTTTGAGACATCAATCCAGGTCTAGAATTGATGTGTTGGTTGTCAATATCGATCTTAAAAGAAACAGAAAACATTGCAATTTATCCCATGGCCTTTGCAGATCATTGTCCATTAATACTAACAATGAAAACCCCTAAAAATCATTTAATTGGAGATTGAATCTACAGATATTACGTGATAAAATTTTTGTGGAAGACATTAATAAAGAGCTAGAGATGTTTTTCAAGCACAATGTGACCCCTGAAATTTCAATAAGAACCGTATGGGATGCTAGTAAAGCCTTCTTCAGAGGATAGGCAATTAGACATTCACCTCTACAAAAGAAATCAAGACTACAGTAGTATGAGGAATTGATAGAGAACTTAAAACAAAGAGAAGCTGAACTTAAACAGAATCTGGAAGATAAGGATTTAAAGATCATGATTAAATATAAGCAACACCAAATTAACTTATTGATGATGACTGAGGTAGAGAATAAGAATAAATTTGCAAGACTACACTTTTTTTGAAAATGCTAATAAACTTGGAAAATGGTTGGCATATAGACTACAAAAAGAGAGAGAGAAGAGACTTGGTAAAACCTTAAAAGATGAAGATGAAGAAGAAAAGCATGCCATGGAAGACCTCAAAAAGATCATTCAAATTTTTTACAAAAAATCATATCAAAAAACGGACATCAAGATCACTAAACAAGGAGACTTAAATAAATGGAATAAGATCATTTTAACTGAAGATCAACGAAAGACATTGAATAACCTTATTACTATACAAGAGATTACTGAAGCATTTAAAGCACAAAATAATGCGAAGGCACCAGGAGCATATGGCCTCCCAACAGAATACTATAACAAATTTGAATATGTCCTATTCAATGTTCCCTCTAAGCCACAGAGTCTTGTGAGCAAAAATTGTACTTTGTGAGCTACTGGCATGAAAGTTCTGAGCTACAGCATAAATTATTTTGCTCTGGGGCCAATTTTCCTGAATTTAGACAAAAATGTGTGAGCTGGAGGCTAAAAATCTGTGAGCTAGCTCATGCTAGCTCATGCTAACTCAGCTTAGAGGGAACACTGGTCCTATTAGTACCCTTTAAAAAATTGGTGGACTCTATATTGAAAGAAGGTAATATCCCTGATTCATGGAAAGAGGCTATTATCTCCTTAATTCCAAAGAAAAAACGAGATGAAAAACTAATTAAGAATTACAGACCAATATCACTTTTGAATGTGGATTACAAAGTTTTTTCCTCATTAATGTCTTCAAGGCTAAAGAAAGTCTTGATAGAGGTAATCCATCAAGACCAGATGAGATTTTTGCCCAAAAGACAGCTAAGGAGGGCTCCAACTGCAGTGCTGCAGCTCTACCACTCTGCGCCACGGGGCTCTTCCACCATTCTATAGTTGGTTTCAAATAAATATGGGTATCCTGACTTGAATGACAGGCTAATCTCACACCATAAATGAATGGACTATGCTGACATGTATGTTACTCATAGACATCTTGCTGTACTTATTTTTATTGCAATTGTCTCTGTTATATATCTGTAGAGGTGGATAATGAAAATCCAAGTGAATTATGTAATCTAGAAACTTTTTTTTCACTCACTCTCACCCTTTTCTTTTTTCTCCCTCCTCCTTGACCCTTTGAAAAACTCAATTATATAGATATATATATAGTGTGCTAGAATTAGTAATCCTAAATAATTTGTTACATAGACAGCAATAAGGTTGGTGGGAGATGGAAATGACTTACTTTTTAAAAATGGAACCATCGAATAAGTATCTGACAATGCTGAGCATTGTATTTTCATTTTTACATCTGTACAGTGTCAAAACCAGAGCTGTGCATCTGGTTATGATCAAAAGAGGGGAAGTAAAATTTGTTAAACAGGCTGCATAATTTCTACATACACTAAATCAATTTGAGTGCTGCATTAACGAAGACACAAACAGACTTTTCCAAAAGTTCAAGATTCTTCCTGCAGAGTTTTAAATAAAATGTTTGTCATATCCAGGAGGGAGGAAAGGGGGAGGAGAAGAGTGATTTTCAACTCAGGAGGAACTTGCCTATAAAAAGGACTTAACCATTAAAACTAGCAGGACACTGCTGCATTTGAAGTAATTCTAACCTTGCTATACACTAAGTAAGTAGTCATGTCTTTAAAACAGGACAAAGAGATCAGTGTGAAAACATTTTAAGCAGCCGTCTAACACATTTGAACAATTTATTGCTATATTTGGAGCCCCATCTTAAACTTTGGCTTAAAAGGGTTTCACATGGTCCTATGCCAGTATATTACAGAGATATGCAGGCATAATCCTAAAATATATCAGCAGTGAGCTTCACTACTGTCATATTGGTGGCACACTGGTCAGACTGCTATGCTGGCATACAACTGGGTCGTCAGGCATGTTGTGAATGACATGGGGCCTCTCATTTTCTGAAGCCTCAGCATGGGTTTTGCAAGGGAAGATCTTGCCTCACTAACCTGTTACATTTCTTTGAGGGGGTGAACAAACATGTGGACAAAGGCGACCCGATAGATGTTGTTTACCTTGACTTCCAGAAAGCTTTTGATAAAGTTCCTCATCAAAGGCTCCTTAGAAAGCTTGAGAGTCATGGAGTAAAAGGACAGGTCCTCTTGTGGATCAAAAACTGGCTGAGTAATAGGAAGCAGAGAGTGAGTATAAATGGGCAGTCTTCGCAGTGGAGGACGGTAAGCAGTGGGGTGCCGCAGGGCTCGGTACTGGGTCCCATGTTCTTTAACTTGTTCATAAATGATTTAGAGTTGGGAGTGAGCAGTGAAGTGGCCAAGTTTGCGGATGACACTAAATTGTTCAGGGTGGTGAGAACCAGAGAGGATTGTGAGGAACTCCAAAGGGATCTGTTGAGGCTGGGTGAGTGGGCGTCAACGTGGCAGATGCGGTTCAATGTGGCCAAGTGCAAAGTAATGCACATTGGGGCCAAGAATCCCAGCTACAAATACAAGTTGATGGGGTGTGAACTGGCAGAGACTGACCAAGAGAGAGATCTTGGGGTCGTGGTAGATAACTCACTGAAAATGTCAAGACAGTGTGCGTCTGCAATAAAAAAGGCCAACGCCATGCTGGGAATTATTAGGAAGGGAATTGAAAACAAATCAGCCAGTATCATAATGCCCCTGTATAAATCGATGGTGCGGTCTCATTTGGAGTACTGTGTGCGGTTCTGGTTGCCGCACCTCAAAAAGGATATTATAGCATTGGAGAAAGTCCAGAGAAGGGCAACTAGAATGATTAAAGGGCTGGAGCACTTTCCCTATGAAGAAAGGTTGAAACGCTTGGGACTCTTTAGCTTGGAGAAATGTCGACTGCGGGGTGACATGATAGAGGTTTACAAGATAATGCGTGGGATGGAGAAAGTAGAGAAAGAAGTATTTTTCTCCCTTTCTCACAATACAAGAACTCGTGGGCATTCGATGAAATTGCTGAGCAGACAGGTTAAAACGGATAAAAGGAAGTACTTCTTCACCCAAAGGGTGATTAACATGTGGAATTCACTGCCACAGGAGGTGGTGGAGGCCACAAGTATAGCCACCTTCAGGAAGGGTTTAGATAAAAATATGGAGCACAGGTCCATCAGTGGCTATTAGCCACAGTGTGTGTGTATATAAAATTTTTTGCCACTGTGTGACACAGAGTGTTGGACTTGATGGGCCGTTGGCCTGATCCAACATGGCTTCTCTTATGTTCTTATGTTCTTAAGCCTTAATAACCATGAATATGCTTCCAGTGCTGGTGCAACATTACATCATCCAAGAGGGGAGAAATCAACTGCCTCTCTCATATCTTGCATTCCACTCCCAGGGACCAATACAGTTTAAGTGCTACGTGAGTTATCAATTATATGCCTCCACAGTAGACAATCATAGCTCCTCCCCCAAACCCTACATTACCTCCAGACAGGACACCCAGAGCTCAAATGACAGGGCACACAGCATGTGACGATATTTCCCTGGTCCATGCTTAACATATCAAGCCTTACACTTGGGGGTAGCAACTATACAGAAACAGCTGAAGAAGAAGAGAATAACTGATGCATTTGACTGGTTCTTCATCCCAAGACATACATACCAAGGGAAAACCCCACTCCCATACGGAGAGGGGGAGGGCAATGCTCCCTGCACAGGTAAGCAATGGTGAGGAAGTCCAAGCCCCTAGCTAGTACTGCTGCAACCAGCACCAGTGCACAAGACACCCTGCTGCCCCTGCTCAGCCTTCCCAGGTCTGTGCATAGGGCGTAAGTACAACCTTGTTGCATTTATTGGACTGCTGGATGCATCCCATAAGAGAAATTGGACTGCATTGACAGCATCTTTTTACCTTGCTTTCTGCTATTTCACCACCAGACTTCCTGGCAAGAGATAGCATTGAATTGCATTAAGAATCTTTGGACTTGTTTTTCTGGTGGTCTTCAAGATGTTCCGTTTGTCGTGTATGAGAGACTGATAGGGTTCAATTTATATTTGTATTTAATATTATATAAGTATTTCTTAGAGTTTTCTTGTTTAATTTTTTTGAGGCTGGTAATCACAGAAACCTCGTGCTTTTCCCCCCTGTGATCACCCGGGAAGGTGACAAGGCAGCAAGGATGAGCAGTGGGGAAGTGGCAGCGGGGCACTCGTCGCCCACCCCTGAGGGCCCGTGGCACCCTAAGCAGTTGCCTGCCTGGCCTACTGGGTCACACCAGCCCTGGCTGCAGTCATTTCACCCTGCCACTCCATGCTCACTGTGTAGTTCCATAACTATCCTGCCCCCCCTCCCACAGTTGCTAGCTGTAAGTGTGTACAGTGCTGGAAGCAGGAGGGGCTGGCAGACATTCTGGCATTCCAGTACTATGCTTCCAACCATACTAGTGACTGCCACCTCTGTGTACCTGCAAGTGGGAGACACAAGAAGCACAATGAATCTCTAAGGCTGTTGAGCACAGCAGAGCACAGTAGTATTTTGGGCAGCCAATCAGCATGAGCAGGCCATCTCACACAACATTGTTAGACAAAACTTCAGTTTTGATAAGAAGTTCAGCTGGACCCCCTGAGTTCTTCCCCACCTGGGAATCTAATGAGGGCCTTAGGTATGCTGTCCCTGTGATTTTCCACTGTACTGTGCCTGTCTCTGTAGTCTTTCCTGGCAAAATCCTGGTGTTCTTGCATACCACCCTGGCCAGGATTTAAACTCATGGCAGGAGAATGGTTGCCTGTGCTGAGTGACTGGATTGGCCATGTTTTTTCCACTGAGTGTCCACTGGCACAAGGAGACTCAGCTGCAGCAGCAGACCCAAGCCCACATCCACAGAGCGCACTAGAGTATGTTAATGCCAGGGTTCCTACTGCCCACACCCCTAGCCTCTTAAGAAGGGGCTGGCCATCTTTCCCCACCTTGCCTTCTAGCACTCCCCACGTGAGCAGTGGCTGTATGAAATCAGGGGTCTGTGGTCACACTAAATGGGAGCAGCTGGCTGCATCTGCCTCTTATAGGAGCATCGGCAGCACACTGCCACATCATGATTTGTGTGTTGATGGGGTTGCCATGCATTCTGGTGTGATCTGTGTGCTGCTCAAGCCTTACTGAAGTGTGGTTGTGTCACATGTTCCTTCTGCAGAATGGTGATAAAATACCAACTACTTAATCTGGTGCTATGCTGCACAGGCAGTAGGGGTTTAGAACAGGGCTGCACTTCTGGTATAAAAAAAAATCTGTTCAGGAAAGTTAATTCTGTTTTTGCTGTGGACATAATAAATGTTGCTTACACAGATTATGCAAGATTATTTAGGAGTAGTGAAAGGAAAAAGTTACAATACATGAGAAGGTCGTTCTTTTTTGCTTGCTTGTTTTTTGAAAGTTACAAGATTTGGATCCAGCTCCCTGTTTTTTAATATCGCTTTTCACAGTGAAGTGACAGTCTGCATCAAAGATGTTACATAAAAAATAAATTCTCCCATGTTGCATTCTTCTGCATGAGTCCACTGTTTGCTTATGAGTGCCATAGAAACAAGGACTTATGTAAAGCAAATTCTGTTTTTTAAAATAACCCTACTGTCACCTCTTCACAGCATCAACCTTAGCAACATGAAAAGTTTAATTCCAGAAACCAACAGGTTTGAACTAAATTGCTTTTCAGTGGTTCCATTATCCTGAATTATCTCTTTGCAAAGTGGCAGGACACAGACTTAGTGTGAGCTTTTGGGAACTTTGCAACTCTTATTTTGCTAATACTATGGAGGAAACTAACAGCCAAAAGAAATGCCCACCTATCAGGAAGTAGGGTTGCCAAGTCCAACTCAGAAAATTTCTGGGGACTTTGGGGGTGGAGCCAGGAGACTTTCCCATTCCCTATAATAAATAAAAATACAGCAATGCAGTGCCCCTGAATACAGTTGTCATTTTTTTGTCCCCCAGCAGCTGCACTTCTACTAAATGAAACTAAACACACACAGAGAGAACAGACAAAATAAATACAGTTTTGCAAGCCCACACTTTTCTGATCTCACTGTGACAATATACTCACAAGAGTTGTTCAATGTAGCCATCTGGTGTAATTTAACCAAGTTCTTCAGACTAACACTGGGAAATGAAAGGTTCTAGTTTACTCTTTATTATCTATTTTGTTGTGCAAATGACTTATGAAATGAGTGCAAAACAAACAGAGGGACTGGACTCTTTCCTTTCCACAGCTTCTTAGACTCACCTGGAAGACCCACGTTGCTCTGCCTGTTAGCCCCACCCCTATACAGCTTTCTCTAGCTGGCATTTGAAGGCAGACTTTCAAAACCACAAGGAATTTCCAAGCTTCTTCCAAGCCTTCCAAGGTGGAAAGGCACATGGTGACTGTTGAGGTGGGGCTTCCCCCACCAGCCAGGTGGCAGGGAGGAGTCTGCAAAACTGGGAGATTCCCCCACTGTGACCTGGGGACTGGCAAGCTGAACAGGAAGATGGGACAGGACAGATATTTTGAAACTGATATCTTATGTTTTCATTTGAATCTCCTGCTGTTCCCCAAAGGACTTCAAAGATAGGGGATATGCATTTAACTGTTTGTCACTATTTTCTAAGCAGTACTGTCTACTTGTTAGATGGGGGAGGGATTCATCAGAATTTAATATAAGTATATGAATATAAGCTGACATTGCAATGTTGTGGTTTTTACTTCAATGGTTCCTCAACTGCATACAAAGACAGTATTATCAAGCTGAAATGCCCCAGGTGATAACCTCCCATATTTCTGCTCTTTTCCAAAAATGTAGACAGTTGGAACACTTCCTGTTTGCTTAGGGCTGATTGCAGGCCCCACCCTCTGCTCTTGCTGCTGGAAGGTACGGACTGTGGGGGTCGGAACTGTAAGGCTCCTCCTAGACTGAGGTGTGAGCCTATGACCAAGAGTCAAAGGGCTCTTGACCTGTGGCTCTTAGCCTGTGGATCAGCCCTGAAGACCCTGCATCACTCTAGATACCTTTAAACCGCTAACCAGTTATAAAGATAGACAGCCAGCAGGGGAGCAGGAGCTATCCAGTGTTTTGCAGAGAGTGCCACATGTATGATTTACCTACTGGGTGGAAATTATGGGTGTGTACTAGCTGCATGGAACTCATGACTCTAAGGGAGCAGGTTCATTCCCTTGAAGCTAGGGTTGCTGACCTGGAGAAGCTGAGGCAGAGAGATTTGGGAAGAAATCCATGGGGATTTAACAGAATAGTCCCACTTCTCTGCTGACAGCTTTTCTGCTGTTGTGCAGAGTGAGGCCCTGTTCAGACGCACAGTATAATCAGATATCGCTGCTGTTTCCTTCCGGATTTAAAGTGGCTGATCAGACAGCAACATCTGCCTCCCGGTATTAACTCGTGGTAGCCCCCCCCCCCCAATCCTTCTCGGAACCGGATTATTTTGTTACCTGCTCCTTTGCGGTGTTTTTTAAGTTCTTTGGTTTCACCTCGTAGTTTTCTCAATCTGGATAGTTCTGCTGCGATATTAACCAACTTCCAAATGTCTGAAGCCTGTCCCAGAGCAAAAGGAGCCTCAGACATCCGGTTTATGGTCGCCACTTTTTTTACTACTTAGCGATATGCACATAACCACATAATGTTTAACCTATGTGCATATGCACATGTGCGCATAGTGCATGCATGTGCATAGTGGAGGAAAAAAGAACTGCATGGTGCCGTCGTGTGGATGGCAGAAGACGGTTTCACTGCAGAGTGATTCAAATTGCAGTATGACAGTCTGATCGATAATATCCGGAACAAAAATATTCAGAACAGAATCAGGTCAGTTTAACATGGACTCAATACGCTGTGTGAACAGGGCCTGAGAGTCTCAAGATCAGAGGGAATCAGTCTAAGGAGGAGGGGGACCCCCTCTTGGGCAAACGATCGATTTCCTCTCATACCAAGGATACCCTTGGAGGGCTGGGGGAAGGTGGACTTCTGGTAGTAGGTGATTTGATCATTCAAAATATAGAGAGAGGGTTCTGTGACAGGTATTTGACCGCATGGTGACCTGCCTGCCTGGTGCAAAAGTTGTCATCAGTTATGGTGCATGTTAGCACAAATGGCATTGGGAAATGTAGTCATGTGGTTCTGGAGGAAAAATTTAGGTTACTAGGCAGCAGAAAGTTAAGGCCAGGACCTCAAAGTTAAAGGCCAGGACCTCAAAGATAGCATTCTTAGAAGTACTGCCAGTTCCACATGCAGGGCCAGTTAGACAGGTATGGATCAAGGGTCTCAGTGTGTGGGTGATAAAGTGGAGCTGAGAGGAAGGGTTTAGATTTGTTAAGACACTGGGGAACTTTCTGGGACAAGCTGAACTTGTACGAAAGAGACTGGCTCCACTTAACCAAAAGAATACCAGGCTGCTGGTGATTAATATAAAAAAGGTGGCAGAACAGCTTTGAAACTAATCCCAGGGGGGAAATCAACAGGAGCAGGGGAGCCACCAATTTAGGACAAGTCAGTCCAAAGCATGGGTGGCCAAACTATGGCTCAGGAGCCACATGTGGCTCTTTCACAGATATTGTGCGGCTCCCAGAGGTCGATGCTTACTCTTGAGTAAGTGTGCATAGCATTGGGATGTCAATCAGCCTCTGGGTGCTGCCCTATAGATTGGCAACTATTTCTACTATGTATGACATGGGAAAGAGGAGGAAATAGACAGGCTTGCAAGCTCTTCTCCTCCACCACAGAGGTTTCCTAGACCCCTAGAGCAGGGAAAGAGAGTGCAAGAGCTGAGGGTGAAAAGTGAACTCATAAGGTGTTTGTGTCACTGAGTCCAGTATTAAGAGTTTTAATAAAGACATGTGTGTAGTATGTGTTCATATATTGTTGCTGTCAAAGATCTGATGTTTATTCTTTGTGGCTCTTACGTTAAGCGAGTTTGGCCACCCCTGATCCAAAGGAATGATTGAGTAAACACTCAGGGTGATATTGATAAGAGCGTAATAGAACTTGGGAGTGAGGGTACAATGGCGACTGAAGGCCATGTGTGGCAACTAAAGGGCTAAGGGAGATGAGGGTTACTAGAAAGGGAAACACATTATAGTTGTTAGAAGTCTCTGAGCCAAGGATGAGGGAGCTGGAGTGCTTGGTGTTTAATGACAATTTAAAGTATCTCAGAGACATGATGGAATTGGGGGAATTTATGCTTGGGTGTAAGCTATATAAGCAGGACAGGGAGGGCTGGGTTGATGGTGGTGTTGTGTTGTACATTAAAGAGGGCATCGAATCAAATAAGTTCGAAAACCTCAGGGGAATTAACTTCCCAACAGAAATCAATAATTAGGCATGCAAAAAGAGATCAATCAATCAAGACAAACAATAAACATTTTTTAAAAATATATCCAGAGCAGGAAACCAGCCAGAGAAGCAGTGTGGCCTTTGGATGAAAAGGCATCAAGGGATTGCTAGAGGAAGATAGGGAAATGGCAGAGAAGCTCAATGACTTCTTTGTTTCTGTGTTCACTGTGGAAAATGTGGGGCATGTACTCAAGCATAAGTCTCTATTTTCAGGGGGGGAGTTGAAGAAGCTGAATTGAGGTGACCAGAGATAAAGTTCTAGACCGTTAATTAATTAAAATTAATTAAATTTAAAACCGGTAACTAAAACACACCTTGAATTCCTTATTCATGAATACAATAGCTGCATATGTTCTTTCCATCAAACATCAGAAACTATTTCTCACATCAATACATCAGGAAGAAAGGAAGGAGCTGTGAGCTCACTGTCCAAGTACTATGAAATTTAACTTTCTTTCCCGCTACACCAATGCAAGTTTGTCACAGACAGTCTGGCTACACTCTGTGACATAGAGTCTCTGTTATCATTTTTATCTTGCTGGCCCTGCATCAGTTATGCAAATAGTCTGCTGAAAATCCTCTTGACTACATGCAACGTTCCTTCTCCTGCTCTTTAAACTTTTCTGTGCAGTGCACTCCAGAGTCAGGTTGGCTCCAGCCAATTTCCATTGTTCACACTGTTTTTATATCAAGGGCATGATTGGATTCCCCCCCCCCCTTTTTTTTTTGCCAAAGCAGACCTTGAAAGCAACTTGTCTTGAGGAAAACGGCTCTTGGTCACTTCACAAGGTAGCAAAACAGCAGTTATGTGCTTTTTAATGTTTGGCAGTAAGTTTTAGGAAAGGAAAGATCCTCTGTGCAAGCACCAGTCGTTTCCGACTCTGGGGTGACATTGCTTTCACAACGTTTTCACGGCAGACTTTTTACGGGGTGGTTTGCCATTGCCTCCCCCAGTCTTTTACACTTTCCCCCCAGCAAGCTGGATAATCATTTTACAGTTATAAGGCTCCTAGAATGACATATGTATCGTTATGTAAGGAAACTAGTGGAATAACATCATATAGGGCCAGTGGGTGTATGCTTACCTAGCATAAGTGAATTTTCAAACATAAATGTGATGGCAGAGCAGGGCCAGATCTAGGGGGGGGGGGGCAGAGGGGGGTGCTTGCCCTGGGCGCCAACAGAGGGGCGGCACCAAATTGGGTATGGAGTCCATTCTATTCTATGGGCCCATAAGATAGAATGGGCACATAAGGGGACGTCATTTTTTAATTTTGCCCCCCCCCCCCCCTCAAAAAACATGTGCCCGGTCCTGTGGCAGACTGGGCACACAATGGTATTTTTTGGTGTCTCCATTATGAAATATTGTACTAAGCTCATGAGGAGTTCCCTCCCAATTCACATACATGAAAGCACATAACTGCCATCTAGAAGACTGAAATATACATCTTATTATAATAAAATTGAATAGTCCTTTACAAATCCATTGAGGAACAGACAATTTTAATCTTCAACAGTCCGTTCTGTTTTTGTAAAACTATTTTTTATTAATACGCAACATATTGTTACTGTACTCTAAAGAAACAATAAAGACATTACGTTATAAGAACAATATATTGCACTTTCACCCCTCCTCATCTCCCCCTTTTCTTGACCCCCGCCGGTGTTACTTAAACTTAAAAAAAATACAAGGTAATTTTATCAAATCAAGAATCTTCGTTTTAAAGTTCTATAAAAAACAAAGAGAAACATAAAAAAAAAATTAGTCCATTATTCCATCACAGTTCAGCTATTATCAAAAATCGTTAAGTATCCCTTTACCTTCCAGTATTTTTCAACATATTTTTGAAATTTCTCCCATTCTTTTCTAAATTTCTCCGTATCATAGTCTTTTAAAATTCTTGTAAATTTATCAATTTCACTTCAAGAAATAGTTTTTAAAATCCAATCCCATTTCTCTGGTATTTTATCTTGCTTTTATAACTGCACATATAATGTCCTTGTTGCTGAAAGCAGATACCACACCAATGTTCTATCTTGTTTCAGAAAACTTTCCATTTGTAATCCCAACAAAAACAAGTCTGGAAACCTCTTAGAGTCATAGCCTAAATTTTTTGACATTTGTTACTGGATCATTTGCCAAAATTGCTTTGCCTTTTCACAAGTCCACCACATATGGTAAAAAGATCCTTCATGTTTTTTAGATTTCCAACACCTGTCTGACACCTGATTGTTCATTTTTGCCAATTTCTTAGGTGTCATATACCATCTATATAACATTTTGAAACAATTTTCTTTAATGTTATAACATGTCGATATTTTCATAGAGTTCTTCCACAAATACTCCCATGATTCCATTTGCATTTCTTTGTTGAAGTTAATTGCCCACTTAATCATTTGAGATTTAACTACTTCATCTTCTGTAGATCATTTCAATAATAATTTATAAATTCTTGAAATCAGTTTTTCATTATCTCCCAACAGCATTTTTTCCAATTCTGTTTGCTCTTGTCTAATACCTTCGCTTTTAATGTCCTGTTCCACCAAACTCTTGATTTGTTGCAGTTGAAACCAATTATATTTATACTGTAATTCTCCAATTGATTTGAGTTCCACCTTTCCTCCCTGTATCTTTAATAGTTGATTGTACGTTAACCACATCCCTGCTTCAGTTTCTGAAGATAATTTTATTACTTCCGTTGGCACAATCCATAATGCTTTTCTCTCATCACCATACTTTTTATATTTTACCAAAGTACTTAGCAAGTTTCTTCTTATGTAATGATGCGAGAAAAAGCCATCCATCTTATTTTTCCCATAAAATTTATATGCATGCCAACCAAAAATATTTCCATGACTTTCTAAAACCAGCAGTTTCTTATTTAATAACATCATCCAATCTTTAATCCATACCAAACATACTACATCATGGTACAATTTTAAATCCGGTAACTGGAAACCTCCTCTTTCTTTTGCATCGGTTAAAATTTTCATTTTAATCCTTGGTTTCTTGCCTGCCCATACAAATCCTGAGACTTTTATTTGCCATTTACTAAATTGTTTATTGTCCTTCATAATTGGAATTGTTTGAAATAGAAACATAATTCTTGGTAGAACATTCATTTTAATTGCAGCAATTCTGCCCAGTATAGACAAGTTCAATTTATTCCATTTAATCAAATCTTCGTCAATTTTCCACCAAAGCTTTTCATAATTATTTTTATACAAATCTATATTTTTTCATAGTGATTTCCACACCTAAATATCTTACTTTTGAAACAACTTCACACTCTGTTATCCTTTGCAATTCTTCCTGTTGAATCTTTGTCATATTTTTACATAATTTTTTTGATTTTTCTTTATTTATATAAAAGTCTGCCAATTCTCCATACTCTTGAATTTTACAAAGCAGCAATGGTGTCACAAATAAGGGATTTTCATTGATAAACATTACATCATCAGCAAATGTTCTGTATTTGTAAAAAAACCCCTTTTCATTTCAGCCCCTCTATTTCTTTATCTTCTTAAGAACATAAGAGAAGCCATGTTGGATCAGGCCAACGGCCCATCCAGTCCAACGGCCCATCCAGTCCAACACTCTGTCACATAGTGGCAAAAAAATTTATATATACACACACACTGTGGCTAATAGCCACTGATGGACCTGTGCTCCATATTTTTATCTAAACCCCTCTTGAAGGTGGCTATACTTGTGGCAGTGAATTTTGCATAAGCAAAATCTCTAGTGTCATTATGAATATCAATGGAGATAGGGGGCAACCTTGCCTTGTACCTTTGCTAATTGTCATTTTCTCCGTCAAATCCGCATTTATACAGAGACTTGCTTGTTGCTCAGTATATATCGCCTTAACCATTCATATAAAAGCTTCTCCAAGTCCTAATTTCTCCACCACTGCAAACATAAAGTCCCAATTCACATTGTCAAAGGCCTTCTCTGCATCTGCAAAAAATAATGCCACCTCTTTTTCAGGATGCTTCTCATAATATTCAACAATATCTATGACAGTCCTAATGTTATCTCTAATTTGTCTCCTGGGGAGAAATCCTGCTTGTTCCTCTTTAATAAAATTGTTCAAATGCTGCTTGAGTTGTTCTGCTAGTATCCTAGCATATATTTTGTAATCATTATTAAGTAATGAAATTGGTCTGTAGTTTTTTACATTTGTGGTGTCTCTATCTTCTTTTGGTATCAACGAAATTATTGCTTCCTTCCATGTATTTGGTATTTTCCCATCAATCCTTATAATGTTCATCAATTTTTGATGTTTTGGTACTAACACTTCTACGAGAACTTTATAAAATTTGGCTGTAAAACCATCTGGGCCTGGTGCTTTTCCTATTTTCATTGAATTTATTGCTGCTTCAATTTCAATTTTTCCAATTGGTTCATTTAAGACCTTTTCCATATTTTCTGTTAAGGGACGTACTTGAATTTTCTGTAAATATGCATCTATTTTTCTTTTCTCCACCTTTTGACCTTGAAATTACTTAGCATAGTATTTATAAAATTCCCCTTTAATTCCTGCTTGGTCAACAATTTCTTTACCTTCCAATACAATTTTAGTAACAAATTTATTCCCCCCCCCCTTTTTTTTTCATTTGCCAAGCCAGGCATTTTCCAGGTTTATTTGCTCCTTCAAAAGATTTCTGTTGCAACCTCTTAAGGTTCCATTCTACCTCTTTATTTAACAAATGTCTCAATTGGTTCTGCAATATAGTAATTTCCCTTATTATTTTCTTTTTTCCCGGTCTTTTTTTGAGATCCTTTTCTTTTTTCCCAATCTCTTTTTGAATGTCCAGCATTTGTTTTTCTTTGTCTCTTTTATCTTTATTGTTCATTATAATTAAAGTACCTCTAATTACAGCTTTATACGCATCCCACACATTTTGAAATTGAATGTTCTCATTTTCATTTGTTTGAAAAAGCTTTAGTTTCTTTTTCTAGAGACACCACTATCTCTGTTTTCTGTAGCAAGTCTTCATTTATTCTCCATCTCCTAGCCTTTTTCACATGTTTTGCCAACCACCTCAATGGATTGTGATCTGCCCCAACTTTAGGAAGAATCTCTATTTTTCTCAATTCTTGAGAAAGAGTTATGCCTTGCTGAAAAAAAAGTATAGTCACATACTTTAGGATTAAATTTCCTCCTCCATACTTACCTGGCAGGGGAGACACCTTGAAAAGGATTAAATTTCCTCCATATATCTTCCAAATTTTCTTGTTTCACTAAATAAAAAATGACTTTGGTAATTTCCCCTCCTTATTTTTTTTCCTGATCTATCCAAATCGTTTATAATTGTTCCATTAAAGTCTCCCATTATCATTATTTGTTCGTAAGTCACTTGGTCTAATTGTTGTGAAATATCTTTTAAAAAAGAGTCTTTTGCCCCATTTGGGGCATACAATCCCCACAACAACGTCTTTTTGTCATTCATCATCACTTCCACAGCTAGATATCTGCCATCGTCCTTAAAATCAATTTTGAATCTAATTCTTGTTTAACATAAAAAATCACACCCCTTTTTTTCTCCTTAGCCAAGGAGAAAAATTCTTTGCCCAATTGTTTATTCCATAAAAATTTGTAATCCAATTGTTTGATGTACTTCTTGTAAACAAATTATGTTGCATTTTTGTTTCTTGATCCATTGAAATGTAGCCTTTCTTTTTTGTGGTGAATTTAGTCCATTTACATTCCAAAATATTAATTTGTAATCCATAACGGTTCTTCTCTTTGTTCTGTATCCTCAAATCCCCTATTTTCTTCAAAAAACTTCCTCAGTTCCAGTATATTTGTAATTGTAATCCTTTTTCCTCCATGCTCGAAACTTAAACCTTCTGGCAGTATCCATCTGTATCTCACTTCCATATCCCACATGTACTTTATTTAACGTTGTTTGTGAGCCCTTTCTGAGATCTTCAATTTCTTTTTTAATTTCTGACTTCACCACCTCTAGTTATTTGACTATTTGCTTTTTATTCTCTGTTATTAACTCCTTCATAACTTTAATCAGTCTTGCCTCCATGGCATCTAGTTGTTCTTGTATTTTAGGCATTTTCCTCTCCTCAAGTGAAGCGGTCCTTGCGCGTGTCTGTTTTGGCAGCCTCTGCTCAGACATTCCTTTCCCCTCACTGCCAAAATAAGTTTTTCGGGTTGACCTCTCCAAATTAAAAATAAGTCACTGGATCTTAAAGTTTGGGAGATGCCTTTTCCAATGCTCCCAAAATCACCATTCTTAGGGCTTCCTAACCAAAGATATTAATTTTTAAAGTCTTTAAGAAAGACAAAATGGCGCCCACGATTTTTCTAATCTGTTTAAAATTCTCTTCTCCTCCAAGAGGCCACCCAAATTGACACCACTTATATGTTCCAATATATTTCACTCTGAAGTGATGATATCTGCTGGCTCCAATAACTTTTAAAGTCCCATTTTTTTCTTTCAATTTTTAAAATTATTTTGACCCTTCTTTAATGGCCGCCGCAAATTTTCTATGATTTTCCAGTCCTAGAGATGGCCAGGAGGTCTTTAGATTCCCTTCTTCCAATGGCCCCTTTCTGCTTTTCTTGCCACAAAGTCCTGTTCTCAGTGGTTGAAAGATCTCGCGTTACAATTTCTGCATCACTTCCTGTGAAGTCTTCCAGCTCAGCAACTCAGTGACGATGGTTTTTTTTTTACAGAAACCGCAAATATTCCAAACATAAGTTGTTTTTCAGCCTTTAACTTTGCTTCTAAATCTCCAAAAAGTCTCAAAATTACCCCCTTCTCTTGTTTATAGCTTTGGAATTTTATAACTAAGTCCAAATTTCAATCTTTATCTTATATAAAGTTGATTTTAGTCCCAGAGTGAAAGATAAAGATCTCCTTGCAGCCAAATTTAACCTCAACACCGTTCTCTCCGAAGATGATTATTTAGAAATTAAAATAGTCCAAAGAAGGCTTGAATTTTGATGAGTTTAAGTCAATTTAATGACCACGGAGACCCTTTGTAGACGCTGGAATGTGATTCTTTGATGGGGATTCTTCAAAGCCTAAAAGGAACCCCACTGGGGCTCATCAGCCAAAGTAAATCCCCTCAAAATTCTCCCATGCATGTCTTGGCCTTTTTCCTGCACTGAGAAAAGTAGGCAGCAGGCGTTGGGTTCGCCTTCTCTGCCCAGAACAAAGGCTCCGGTCCGCTCCCCTTGTGAGAAGCGGCTCAACTCTCCATGATCCAACCCCGGAAGTTGTTTGTGTGTTATAAAAGGCACTAGGTTTCAGTTTGGTTTTTATATTGAGAGCTTTTTGTGTTTTTTACTTAAGGATTTCAAGCCTGTTTTCAACTAAATTACAGTTCTAGTTCTTCCTTCTTTAAAATACCAAATATTTGCCCTAAGTTTCTTTTGAATTCCCCTTGTCTCACAGACCTTTTCCTGTAGCCAGACTAAACCAGAGAAATAATCAGATTGTGCCGTGTTGCACAAATATACACTGGACCACTTCCCCAGGACCAGATCTACATTTTTTTCGAGGGGGGGCAAAATTAAAAAATGGCGCCCCCTTATGGTCCCATAGAATTATACAATGGACTCCATACCCAATTTGGTGCCCCCCCTCCATTGGCGCCTGGGCCAAGCACCCCTCTCTGCCCCCCCTAGATCCGGTCCTGCACTTCCCTCAGTTTTGCACAGAAGATGTCACCTGTTCCTTTCACATCCAAGTTTTTATGTAAATAGCACCCATCAATATTATAAAATTATGGTAACTGTAATAGTCAATTAACTTGCCTTTGCTGCTCAGTTTCTCAGTTCTGTAACCTCTAGTGACACTGCTTATTTTTAGCCAAAAGACTAGTTTTTAGCCATTTCCTATCCCCTTTGTCATTTCTTTATGTCTGCTTAGATTCTAAGCCTGAGACCTCATCATTCTTTTAAGCACTGCTGAGCACTGAGAACTTGCATGCATTGTCAAAATAGCAGATGATGATAGGGAAGGGTTCGGGCTTTTTAACTGGTGCTTTTTACCATGTGTGCATGCAGCTTTTGCCATTATCCTGATGATGCTTTATTTTCTCCCATCAACATGAATGGAATTAATTCACTGCTGTGACATAAACTGTTACTCTCAGAGGTACAATTCAGTCACAAGCAAAGTCACCCATGTCCATTGCACTGATAATCAGAATGCCAGAGGCTACTTTTGTCCCATATGCAGGTATTTACTTTCTACCAACATTTACTTTGATCACAATAAGTTACAGACCAGGAGAGGAGGCCATACTTGCCTGTAGCAAGGAATTTTCACTGTGAGTGGCTCCATGTTTCTCATTGCTATCCATTGCTTAAAGAGGAAGGGCCTTGTTTAGCCTTGGCTTCTTCTCAGAAACAGCATCCTTTCCCACCTCACTTTCTCACTAGCATTTCTCAAGTAATGCTGATACTTTAGAGAGAGGAAGGTGAAATCAGGAACTCAAGACCAATTTGAGGGGAATCCTTCTCCACTTCCAATCTCAACCCTTGCAAGAACCTTCTTTATACAATATTTGATTGAAATGTGAAATTCACTGCCAGAAAATGTAGTGATTGCTGCAAGCATTAACAGCTTTCAAAAGTAATTATAAAGATTGATGGGAGGATACAGTAGGGTTGCCAACTTCCAGCTGAGGCTTGTAGATCTGGAATTGTAACTCATTTCCAGGCTATAGAGATCAGTTCTCCTGTAGAAAATGGTGGCTTTGGAAGTAGAGTGTATGACATTATACCCTGTTGATGTTCTTCCGCTCCCCAACTCATTGTGAACTTCTAATGGCTTTGGAATCTTCTGGAATTACAGCTCATTTCCAGACTACAGAGATCAATTTATCTGAAGAAAATGGATACTTTGGACTGTGGAATTGTACCACACTGTCCTCTCCAGGCTCTACCACAAATCAAAAGATATTTCCCAACCTGGAGCTGGCAACCTTACCGCCATCCCCTCCCCCCCCCCCATTATCAGAGGAGACTTGGCAACCCTAGGATTCTAAAAATCAGTGCTATGTGATAACATTGGGGGAGGTCTCACTCTAGGTTCTGTTGGTAGATCTCCAAAGGAAATTGTCAGCCACAATATGAGACACAACAGTGTACTAGATGGACCACAGGTCTGATCCAGCATGGCTGTACTCATGTTCCCTAATTCCCTGTCAAACCACCAGCGTAATATTTATTCTTCTTTGACAGAACCAGATCTTCCCCAGCACTACTGCTTGAGATCTTTCTAGCTGGAAATGCCAGGGATTGAATCTGGGACTTTCTGAATGTCAAGCAGTGGCTCTTTCACTGATCCATAGCCCTTCCTCTTCTTAAGAGATACCCTTAGCCAATTTGCCATTGCCTGCCTCTGTGTTGCAGCTCTGGACTTATTTGATGGTCATCCATCCAAATACCAGGAACTTTCTGACAATAATGAGGGGAAAAGAGCTGTCCAGCAACTAGTAACTTCACAGAAGTAGCTGACCCAAGTTGGGGAAAGGAGAGTTTGGAGAGTAGATGGGAACTGTTCCGCATGCTATGGAAAACAGAGGAAAACAGAAAGAGGCTTTTGCTTCTGTGGGCTTTGTCTTGTTGGTGCTCCTTCAGCAGCCCAGCCTCTTTGTCACCCCCATCTTTAAAAAGGGTTCCAGAGGAGATCCGGGAAATTACAGGCCAGTCAGTCTGACTTCAATACCGGGAAAGTTGGTAGAAACCATTATCAAGGACAGAATGAGTAGGCACATTGATGAACACGGGTTATTGAGGAAGACTCAGCATGGGTTCTGCAAGGGAAGATCTTGCCTCACTAACCTGTTACATTTCTTTGAGGGGGTGAACAAACATGTGGACAAAGGCGACCCGATAGATGTTGTTTACCTTGACTTCCAGAAAGCTTTTGATAAAGTTCCTCATCAAAGGCTCCTTAGAAAACTTGAGAGTCATGGAGTAAAAGGACAGGTCCTCTTGTGGATCAAAAACTGGCTTAGTAATAGGAAGCAGAGAATCAGTATAAATGGGCAGTCTTCGCAGTGGAGGACAGTAAGCAGTGGGGTGCCGCAGGGCTCAGTACTGGGTCCCATGCTCTTTAACTTGTTCATAAATGATTTAGAGTTGGGAGTGAGCAGTGAAGTGGCCAAGTTTGCGGATGACACTAAATTGTTCAGGGTGGTGAGAACCAGAGAGGATTGTGAGGAACTCCAAAGGGATCTGTTGAGGCTGGGTGAGTGGGCGTCAACGTGGCAGATGCGGTTCAATGTGGCCAAGTGCAAAGTAATGCACATTGGGGCCAAGAATCCCAGCTACAAATACAAGTTGATGGGGTGTGAACTGGCAGAGACTGACCAAGAGAGAGATCTTGGGGTCGTGGTAGATAACTCACTGAAAATGTCAAGACAGTGTGCGTCTGCAATAAAAAAGGCCAACGCCATGCTGGGAATTATTAGGAAGGGAATTGAAAACAAATCAGCCAGTATCATAATGCCCCTGTATAAATCGATGGTGCGGTCTCATTTGGAGTACTGTGTGCAGTTCTGGTCGCCGCACCTCAAAAAGGATATTATAGCATTGGAGAAAGTCGTGGAATGTGGAATTCACTGCCACAGGAGGTGGTGGCGGCCACAAGTATAGCCACCTTCAAGAGGGGTTTAGATAAAAATAAGGAGCACAGGTCCATCAGTGGCTATTAGCCACAGTGTATGTGTGTATATAACAATTTTTTGCCACTGTGTGACACAGAGTGTTGGACTTGATGGGCCGTTGGCCTGATCCAACATGGCTTCTCTTATGTTCTTATGTTCTCTTATGTTCTTGCCCAGTGTGCCCCACTGCCCTCTACCTGTTGTGGTAAATGTACTCCACTGGGTCCCTCGCTGCCACCGTCTTCACCACCATCTGCTATCTTTGCATAAATCCAGAACCCAGAGCTCCCTAAGCTTATCTCCTTAAACTCCAGATCTGGCCCAGTAGGGGTGGGGCAGATGAACTACCACTTGCTAGGGGTCCATAGTCGAGACAGCTGCACCATTTGTGTGATATTTGTTGGTTCCTCAAAAACATATGGTTGAGTACTATAGAAAATGAAATGATGGAATAGATGGCTGCCAAGGTAATAGTATATTTAGGGCACCAAAAAACCTTGGGCTGGCCTTGGTCCAGCCCTGAATGGGTCACTGTACAAAGTAAATTTGAACTTTTAGGTCATCATACCAAAAGGTTAGGAACCACAGGTATACAGGACACTTGCTAGCACTCTCACATTAGACCAAGTGCCAGTGAACCTTGTAACACTGTTCACTGCCAGCCTCTTACTTAGATGAGACTAGTCAATAGGGAAAGTGAGAGAGAGCAGACTTTCATCTTCCCCATAGCCTCTTCTCCGAAAACCCTGTGCAATACATGAATGATAAGTTCATATTCCATGATAAGTCTAATTATTTTAAGAGAGAGAGACTGGCAGTTAAGTCGGAAGCTCTCCGATATACAAAAGTAACTCAATTAGAAAACCATAACTTAAATTGCAAGGACAAGTAATGAGATTTTTACAATAGTACAGGAAGTTCAAGGAATGGCCACATATTTGGTTAGCCACATATTTACAATTTAAAACAGCCGTAGATAAAATGATAGGTCAACCAACCTGGACTATCATTTGATTTCCAAGCTAACTCCAAGTATAAATGGGCAGTCTTCGCAGTGGAGGACGGTAAGCAGTGGGGTGCTGCAGGGCTCAGTACTGGGTCCCATGCTTTTTAACTTGTTCATTAAAGATTTGGAGTTGGGAGTAAGCAGTGAAGTGGCCAAATTTACAGATGACACTAAATTGTTCAGGGTGGTGAGAACCAGAGAGGATTGTGAGGCACTCCAAAGGGATCTGTTGAGACTGGGTGAGTGGGCGTCAACATGGCAGATGAGGTTCAATGTGGCCAAGAGCAAAGTAATGCACATTGGGGCCAAGAATCCCAGCTACAAATAAAGGTTGATGGGTTGTGAACTGGCAGAGACTGACCAAGAGAGAGATCTTGGGGATGTTGTAGATAACTCACTGAAAATGTCAAGACAGTGTGCGATTGTAATAAAAAAGGCCAACGCCATGCTGGGAATTATTAGGAAAGCAATTGAAAACAAATCAGCCAGTATCATAATACCCCTGTATAAATCAATGGTGCGGTCTCATTTAGAGTACTGTGTGCAATTCTGGTCACCGCACCTCAAAAAGGATATTATAGCATTGGAAAAAGTGCAGAAAAGGGCAACTAGAATGATTAAAGGTTTGGAACACTTTCCCTATGAAGAAGGTTAAAACGCTTGGGGCTCTTTAGCTTGGAAAGACGTTTACTGCGGGGTGACATGATAGAGGTTTACAAGATTATGCATGGGATGGAGAAAGTAGAGAAAGAAGTCCTTTTCTCACAATACAAGAACTTGCGGGCATTCAATGAAATTGCTGAGCAGTCAGATTAAAACGGATAAAAGGAAGCACTTCTTCACCCAAAGGGTGATTAACATGTGGAATTCACTGCCACAGGAGGTGGTGGCGGCTACAAGCATAATCAACTTCAAGAGGGGACTGGATAAAAATATGGAGCAGAGGTCCATCAGTGGCTGTTAGCCACAGTGTGTATGTGTGTGTGTACTGGCCACTGTGTTGGCCTGATCCACCATGGATCCCCATGGGATGGAGACAGTGCTAGTTGCTCTGGTGGATGACCTTCAGCGGCATCAGGATCGAGGCGGCTTGGCGGTACTGATGTTGTTAGACCTATCGGCAACGTTCGATACGGTTGACCATCGGTTGCTGACTTGCTGTCTCGCCAACGCGGGGATTCAGGGGCTGCCCTACAATGGCCTTACAGTGGCCTTACAACCATCCTCTTTCCTTGATGGTTGGGAACAAAGGGTGGTGATTGGAGGTGAACTGTCCCGGAGACACGTGCTTGATTGCGGGGTGCCTCAGGGGGCGGTGCTTTTCCTGATTTTGTTCAACATCTACATGCGCCCCCTTGCCCAGAGGTATGGGTTGGGTTGTCACCAGTATGCTGATGACACCCAGCTCTATCTAGTAATGGACGGCCGGCCTGACTGTGTCCCAGAAAATCTGGACCTGGCATTACAAACCGTGGTTGAGTAGATTGAAATTAAATCCAGCGAAGACAGAGGTCCTTTGCTTGGGTCGACGTGGCCTGGGAAAGGAAATTCCCCTACCAGCCTTTGACGGTGTGCCACTAACAATGGCACACAGGGTCAGGAGCTTGGGGGTACTATTGGAGCCTGCCCTAACAATGGAGGCCCAAATAGCAGCCACTGCTAAGTCCGCATTCTTTCATCCTAGGCGGGCGAGGCAGTTGGCTCCTTTCCTGGAGCATGGCGATCTGGCAACAGTGATCCATGCAACGATCATCTTGAGGTTGGATTACTGTAATGCCCTCTACATGGGACTGCCCCTGTGCTGAATTCGGAAGTTGCAGCTAGTGCAGAATGCCGCCGCCCGGCTGCTATTAGGGCTCCCCAGGTGGGAACACATCCAGCCAGGGCTCTGGGGATTGCACTGGCTGCCAATAATATACCGGGTTCAGTACAAGGTGCTGGTTATCACCTTTAAAGCCCTATATGGCCTAGGACCTACCTACCTTAGGGACCATCTCTCCCCGCATGTTCCCCAGAGAGTGCTTAGATCTGGTTCTCAAAACCTGCTAGTAATCCCCGGGCCAAAGGAGGCCCGTCTGAAGTCAACCAGGGATAGGGCCTTTTTAATTACAGCCCCCTGCTGGTGGAACCAGCTACCGGAAGAGGTGAGGGCCTTGCAGAACCTTGGGCAGTTCTGCAAGGCCTGTAAGACAGTCCTCTTCCGGTTGGCATATAACTGACTGGTACCTAAAATCTGCGAAGGAAGGTTGTAGAATAGCACCACACTGTTGTTCTATTGTTTTAACTGCTGTAAATTATTCAATGTATTTTAATATTTATTAACCTTACTGTTTGAATTTTATGTTGTAAGCCACTCTGAGCCTGCCTCAGTGGGGAGGGCGGGATACAAATCGAATAAATAAATAAATAAATGGCTTCTCTTATGTTCTTAAGTATCTGGCTCTCAATCAGGGCCAGCCTGCCCACTAGGCAAATTAGGCATCTGCATAGGGCAGCAGCAGGATGGGTGCACCGAATTCGGCCCTTCCTCTAGGCAAATGCCTCCTTTGCCTGCGCTCCACAGTGCCTCCTCCTCCCTCCCTTCCCCAGCCTTTCAATGCCCAGGAAAGGGCGGTGGAGCTGCACTTCCCGGGCTCTTTAAAGGGCACCTGCCCTATGCCGACCCTCCGGTGCAATCATGATCAGTGTGGGGTTGAGGAGGCAGCAGTAGCAGGAAGGACGAGTGAGTCGCCGAAAGAGTGGCTGCTGCCTCCTCCCCCCTTTCCTTCCTGAATCGCGGGGAAGGAAGGGGGAAAGGAGGAGGAGGCAGTGGCCGCTCTTTCAGCGACTCCCGCTGCTGCTGCCCCCTCAACACCGCACCGATTGTGATTACGCTGAAGGACCAGCAGAGGAGCTGTGAGCCTCTGGTGCCCTTTTACCCACCAATCAGCCAATCAAGGGGGGGGGGCTTTAAAGAGCCTGCGAAGCTCGGTGCTCCACCCCCCTTTCCAGGCATTGAAATGGTTGGGAAGGGAGGGAGGAGGAGGCGCAATGGAGGGAGGTGGTGGGGCAGGGTGCAGTGCCATGGAGGGGGGGTGGCAGGAGCCTGGGGCTCCATGCACCCTAGGGCCAGCCCTGCTCTCAATGACATAATCACATGCACACTCCTTCATTCTGGTTATTCCTTATGAGCTTCATTTAGTTTTCCATGAACTTCTGCTCTGATATTGTAAAAACTGTCAAGACCAAGTACATTAAGTCTTTGTACAATGGTGATCTCCTAAGTCAACCATTATAACCCTGTCCCCCTTCCCTGTTTAGTTGTTCAAAGAGGTAATTTGTCAGGTATCCTTTATTTAATACATGAAATAGTCTCTTAATAATAACCTGCCAGTATTTCCTTTTCATTCTCAATGGGGATTTACTTACTACATTTGCCTTTATTAAACATGAAATTCATTTCACAATTGAAGTCTCTGCATGTGCCTATTAGGTGGGCACACTGACATAAAATAAAACACAAAAGCCAATTTGGACAAGTGCAGTTTATGGTCCTTTTAGGTTCTAGATAATTAGATACCAGAGCTATAATCATTTTAACAAATTCCAAATATGGCTAAAAATCAAAATTTAGAACAATTTGTTTGTTTATTTATTTATTTTATTCAATTTTTAGCCTGCCCTTCCTGTAGAACAGGATTAGGGCGGGTTACATCATAAAAACAATCAACAAGGTTTTTTTTTTAAAAAGTTAGCATCTATAATCATTTTTTTTTGCTTCTGCAATCTACATCCTAACAAAAGCAAAAAAGCCCCACCCACTGCTATCATAGGAATATTTTAAGCAGTTGAGTTCATTTCAACACATGAAACATCTCATAAAGGGCTAGGACACATAAGCATTCCTTTGCTTTTATTTATTTCTCCTTGTTTTTTGTTCTTCAAAACATCTAAAGGGCTGGTTTTTACCACTCTGGCTATTCAGTTTGCTTTTTTGGTGGATCTTAGATTCATCACAAGCTACAGGGTCAGCACTTCACTGAACGATGGCTTCTTGTGGTTCACCCTTCAGATGTAAACGGAGACCCAGATTGTTATTAAATTCCAGTATCAATCATCCTTCTGTACAAGGCACTTATACTGTAGCCATAGGGATTTTGCCTGATTGTGAACAGATAGCATTGTTGCCTGTAATACATTTCTACTTGAAGGGAAGGCACTCATTCTATGAAAAGCCTTGGCAAGCCTGTCCACCAATGCCAGATTAATGGACACGTGAGTCCTGTGATGAGTCTTAATTTGATGATTCCCACAGTATATTGAATAAACTTTGCTTACTCTTGAATTCAACTTCCCCTTTGTGCACAAAGAAGTAGGTGATGGCCCCATTCTTCATTTTGACTAAAAACAGCAGCAAGTTTGGGGCAATATTTACAAAAGTTGCACCTCCCCTTTTTGCCACCCCTACAGAAGAGGAAGTTTACTGGAACCCTGCTTTCTGATGGGGATAGGTTATTTAGTGATTCATTTCCATTAAATTTGACAAGCATTCCAATTACAGCCAAACAGGGAGGAAAGATATGAATTCTCAGGTTTTGAACCCTAATATGATTTCAAAATTCACATACTGGATTCTAAATTTTCATTCTGTAAAATCTTCCAGGAATGTAAACCTTACTGTGTTGACCAGCAGATTAATTCCATGCATTGTGCAGGGGGTTGGACTAGATGACCTTGGGGGTACCTTCCAACTCTATAGTTCTATGTTTCTGTTCCTCCTCTGTTTCAAGTACTTAGTCTGAGCTTGGCCAAAGGACTCATTAGCCCAAGGGTCATTGCCTGTGACCATCAATAAGCTGGATCAGCAGATCCCATAGTAGCCCAGGATGCAGCATGATGTACTGTTTGCTTTTTCTTGTTTATTAAGCTGCATTTTCATATTTTAAGATACCATAGGTGACCACTATGGGGGAAAAGTGGGGTCAAATTAGGGTTGCCAGCTCCAGCCAGCAATGTGCTGGAAGGTTTTTGGGGACTTCACAGCAATGCTGATTTTGTGAATTTACGTAGATTATGAGAAAGAGGATAGGAAGGGTTGCATCAGTGTTTAGTTCTTGTGGCTCTGTCTTATACACCCAGCGAAATGCTGTTTGCCACTTTGGGGTTAGCCAGCAATTGTTCTCCAGGCCAGTTTTGCCAGGGATCCTAGGGGTTTTGTTTTGTTTTTTTGCCGTCTTCTGGGCATAGAGCAGGAGTCACTGGGCTGTGTGGGTGAAAGGCATTTGCTAATTTCCTGCATTGCACAGAGGGTTAGATTAGAAGACCCCTTCCAACTCTATGATTCTATGATTTGGGACAGGAGCTTCAGCATTGCACTGGTCTTGTGCCTGAATCATGCTAGCGCACAATGTCACTTCTGGTGAAAAACTAAAAGTGAAATCATGATGACAGGGGTGACATTCTAGGATTTGCCACAAACTCTAAAGCTTTAGGCAAGTCCTGGACTGCGACTCCTACCATCTTGATTCACTTGGGGGGGGTGTGTGTGCCAGAAGTGAGGTTGTGTACTTGCACTACACTAGTGTGCCACCCTATTTTACCCCATTTGCCTTTGAAATGCCAGCAGAGAAGAAGGGGATTTGTTGGAAGGTCTTCTGACCTGGCTTCCCTAGACAAAATACTTTAATTAACTGAGAAATTAAAAAATTCATGCAGACTAATATTTGTCCTTCATCTGTAAATCTGAAATTAAAAATCACATACATTGGTTCCTTCTTTTTGCTTCCTTTTGTGCTGGTCTGGTTAGAAATAAATGTGAATATGGACACAAAAATCTAGTGTGCTAAGTAATAATGCTATTCTCAACGTTCTCAAAGAATGGAAGAGAAAAGAGTGATGTTGGTATTCCTTTCAACACTAAATGGTTATTTTTCTTTATTTTATGCCAGTCAATATACTTTTAAAATTATATGGAATGTTTTACTGTTTGCAATTCATAGCCAGTTAATTAGTTGATCAAAAGTCAAATGATTAAACAAGTACAAATCAGTGATGGTTGAAGGTGCTTCCAGGTGTATGCTTAACCAGTGGACCAGCATTCTGCATCAGGCAGTGGTCCTCAAAATTCCACATATTCACATGTTTATTGGGGGGGGGGAGAGAAGTAGTGGTGGTGGTGGAGGAGGAGGAGGAGATTTGATTTACACCCCACCCTTCACTTGGAGTGGTTTACAGTCTCCTTCCTTTCTTGTCCCCACAGCAGACACCCTGTGAAGTAGGTGAGGCTGAGTGAACTGCTTTTGAGAGAACAGCTCTGAGAGAACCATGACTGACCCAAGGTCAGCTAGCTGGCTGCATGTGGAGTAGGGAATCAAAACCAGTTCTCCAGATTAGAGTCTGCCACTCTTAACCATTACCCCAAACTGAGCATAGATGGCACTACTACCATCATGCCAAAACAAAGATTACCTTCAAACCTATGTAATTGGAAGTACTCCCTTATCTTTTATATATATGTTTGTTAATTATTTGTCTTCAAATCGATTTAAACAATATGATTTAAATAAACATACAACAGAAATGCCCAATATCCTGGGCTGGCCCTGGTCCACCAAGATGCCCAATGCAGGCCTTGGGACAAACTCATTCCCTATGGTATTCCACTACTGTTAGCAGTCTAGCAAGATCTTCAACACTTGTGCTCCTCCCAGAGTTTATTCTAGCCCCATACTACCATCAGTGAGAATGATATATGAAAATGCCCTTAGGGGCACTATGAGAACTTCTTAACAATAGGGCTGTATGTTCAAAAAGCAGCTAAAAGCTGAGCCTAGCATACAGTGTCCATTAATCTCAGAAGAGTTATCTGAATGAAATTTCCTTCAGCTTTCAAGCCCAAACCAATTAAAACAGTTACTAAACAAGAATCCAGTATTTTAAACAAAGATAATGCACCAAACCCAAATTTCTGGGCTCACCCTTGGGAGTAAAAGAGCGTCTTCATAAAACAAACTATTATTCCATGGGTCTGACACAAAAATCCATGAGATATAATGCTTGTACTGCTAAACTTGAAGGAATAGATTTCTGATTTGGATAAATGCAAGCAGATTCTTCTTTATATAGAGAACATTACAATGCTCACTACTCTTTCCCCTATGTATTTTCTTCTGCTGCTCACATCTCACATCACCACCCCCGAGAGACTGAGGAATTAAGCTGATGGGAAAAAAAGGATGTATGTAACACATAAAAAGGTAAAGGTAGTCCCCTGTGCAAGCACCAGTTGTTTCCGACTCTGGGGTGATATTGCTTTCACAACGTTTTTATGGTAGACATTTTATGGGGTGGTTTGCCATTGCCTTTCCCAGTCATCTACACTTTCCCCCCAGCAAGCTGGGTACTCATTTTACCGACCTCGGAAGGATGGAAGGCTGTCAACCTGGAGCCGGCTACCTGAACCCAGGTTCTGCTGGAATCGCTGGAATGTAACACATACTCCCTTTAAAAACTGAGAAACAGAATGACATAAATACCACATAGAGATGTTCATGGCCTTGCATGCAGAAAGCAAGCTAAATAATTTCATTAATTTGTTCACCTTTAAGGCTGCATATGCCCAGAGTTAGCACACAAATCTGCAATAATCCAATATAAATCCTTTTTCAAATTCAAAATGTTAGGAAGACTCTTTTTAAAGGGGGGGACACATCTGTGTAATAAATACTTAAGTTAATATGTCCACAGGTCTTACCCAGAGGGTATTATGCTTAATGAATGAATGGAAATACATCCAAATATGGACTGGAAAAATGTCTAGAAATGCAAGCATCAGACAAGGCTGAGAGTTACTAATTCTCAAAAGAGACTCCAAGCCAACTGCTGACTGATTTGAGCTCATCATCCAGCTGAGTCATCCCCTCTGATTTATCCTTCAGTTGTATGTGCAGTTTAGAATCTCTTCTTATGAAAAAAGTCATGTTTAAAAAATGGTTGTGTATATTGGCTGTCCCTAACTTTTTGTTCCCCCTCTAGATAGTTTCTTCAGGATGATTTTTCTGATGCCCCCCTCCTCCTCCCCACCTACCTTGTCCATTGACTAGTAGGTGCAGCTGCATAACAACCTCTGGATTAGGAGAGCAGGCAGCTAGCTAGCCATCAGGGGCTTTGCCATGCCCCCAGCAGCCCTCATTAACCCCTGGAGAAGCCCACACCATCCTTTCTCCACTTCTTATGTGATTATAGGTGGTGGGTGGCTTGCTGGCCTGGATCTCTAGCCCGACCAAGCAGGCCTCGCTCTAGGCTTCCCAATCCCCAGGTCCCAGAGGGGGATCCCCCAGTTTTACAGGCTTCCCCCCACCCCCAACCAACTGGCTGGCGGGGGGAAGTCCCGTCCCCACAGTCACCATGTACCTCTAGAGCACTGAAAGGTTTAGAAACCTGCAAACAGGTCCGTTTTTAAAATGTGTGCCTTTAAAGTTGAGCAGGAAGCAGGAAACAGGAAGCGCTTCATGGGAAAGGTCAGTAGCAGTTTTGTCAGAGCACAGACCCTCCATTTGTTTTGCTTCTGTTTTCAGAGCAAGTAAAGTTGTGGAGGAACCAGACCCAGTAAGTGTATGTGTGTGTGTAAGAGAGAGAGAGAGGGAGGGGGCAGGTGATTCCCTGGTTTGGAGGCCCTCCCCCCACTTTAGAAAGCGGGGGGGGGGAGGGAAATGTTTTTACTGGGCATTCTATTATTCCCTATGCAGAACGATTCCCATAGGGAATAATGGGGAATTGTACCTGGGACTCTGGGGTGGATGTTCTTTGAGGTACGGGCACCAAATTTGCAGCATAGCATCTGATGCCTTTCCTCAAAACACCCTCCAAGTTTCAAAAGGATTGGATCAGGGTGGCAAATTCTATGAGCCTCCAAAGAAGGTGCCTCTATCCTTCATTATTTCTAATGGAGGGAAGGCATTGAAAAGGTGTGCAGTTCTTTTCAATGTGATGGCCAGAACTCCCTTTGGAGTTCAATTGTACTTGTTTCAACCTTGCTCATGACTCCACCCCCAATGTCTCCTGGCCCCACCCCCAAAGTCCCCAGATATTTCTTGAATTGGACTTGGCAACTCTACCTCACTCGCAGGAGGCTCTCCTTTCTTGCATCATGTTGCTTTTGGCTGGTGGGGGGAGCAGCATATGCTAATGAGTTATGCTAATGAGCTCCACCAACTATTTTTCTACAAAACAACCCCTGATAATAGCAATGTAATAAAACATCTGTTATACATCTCACACATATCTGGGGACAGGGGAGATACCTCTACACACTAATTGGCCCGCTTCAAAGAAGAAGATACTGTAAGGTCACCTCCATGCTTGAGAGGAGATGGAAGGAACATAATGGCAGGGTTCAGTCAGGGCTTTTTGTGTGTGAAAAAGCTCAGCAGGAACTCATTTCCATATTAGGCCACAACCCCTGGTGCCAAGCCGGTTGGAACTGCATTCCTTTTCTTTCCTCCTCAAAAAAAAAAAAAGCCCTGGTCTCAGTTAATTACTCTCAGTATTTCCCAATTAAGGATACATCTGCCTCTCAATCTCCAATTCTGACATATTTATTTCCTTCACTATGTCTCTCCCCCCCCCCCCCCCACATACTGGAATTAAACCAAAACAAATGGTAACCATATAAAGTAAGCTTGTTATATCCTGTTTGGTCATTGAATCTGTTAAACATCTTCATTATGCTGTATGCCAATTTACTGCTCTCACCCTCTACTTATACGTATGGACTGGTAATTTCCATTTCATTGCATCTGAAGAAGTGTGCATGCACAGGAAGGCTTATATCTTGAATAAAACTTGGTTGGTCTTAAAGGTCCAACCAGACTGTTCTACATCGTATCTATAGTTTTCTTTCAGAAGATCACCTGCTTTCTATAGCCTACCCTAAACTTGCCCTACAAAGGAAGGGGGAATAAAAGAAATGTGGAGAGAATTGTGAGAGAGTTAAACTTGGATTGCAGTTCATGACTGCTATTTAGTTGCTTTGCAGTGCAGTCCTATGCAGAGTTACTTCAGTCAAGCCTTGTTGAAAATAGTAAGTTTAGGCTGGAGTAACTCTGCATAGAATTGCACTGGGAATCTCTTGTGCAAATAACATGAAACATTTCTTCTAGATCTGAACATATTTATCCAGGGTTTGGAAAAACTTAGCAGGATGCTGCCCCTTGGGCCTCCCTGACAGTGTTTTCCTCAGGAATCAGGCATGAAATGCCAGTGACCCAAGCAATTAGGTGTGGCTGCTTCTAGTGTCAATTGTTGCTCTGTCATCAGCATTAGGGATGAACATCTGTCTAGACAGCCATTTCCATTGCTTTTTAAAATTCCATATATTGGGCAGTTCCATAGGTTTGGTCTGCCTCATTGTTCATGCTGCTGCTGATACTTTAGTTTCTCTTTCACAATTTCACACCTGCCATATGTATACCAGTTATAAACAATTTATGCAAAACTGAAACACAACTTGACACTGAATAAGAAGTGTATATTTTGCAGGGAAGATTGAGAATGAGAAAGAAAAAATGATGTAAGAATAAAGACCATGCACTTATTTCTCACAAGGGAGAACCAAAATCAAAATGAGAGATTTCAAACCTAACTAGCATCCTCCTTGCTCGCCTGTCAGTGAAGGGGATCTTTGTTTTCTGGTATTTTCTAGGATGTACAATGTTACAAAGCAGAGGTCTTAATACTGAGAGTAAAATTCAGAATGGTATCTTTTCTTCCAAAAAAGAAAAGTATTGGAACCTGAACCTAGATGACTACGAGGTAGCAAGGGGCATGCCTCCCAGATCTTCTTGTTACCTCCTTGATCCCATCAGTTTCAGTCACAATGCATTAGGTTCCTTTATCACAGATTAGAAATTTAAGAACCCTGCAGGTAGATAAAGAAGCCTCAGTAATGCACACCTGTCCTTTACCACAATAGCAACCAGAAATCATTACTCCTCTCAGCAGGCCAGGCCAACCCCTTACCAACCTCTAGACTCTTACCTATCCCACCTCTTGAAATTCTGAGCTGGTTCTGTCCTATGTGGGTCTTTATCAAGAAGAGGAAAATGGCCTGGGTGGTCTGGAAGAGGTTAGGCTTAATCTAACCAGATTCCTCTTATACAAGAGGACCCCTCTTATATATGTGTAATGATGAGGGATATTATATGCTAGAAGAGGCAGTATCAGAGGCAGGGGGAGGTGAGGTCTTCATTAGATAAATTATTAGCAACTGTTTACCTCCATTCTCTATAATATGTGCTAAGCAAAATCCTTGATCTAGGGTTGCCAGCCTCAAGATGGGGCCTGGAGATCTCCCACATTTATAACTCATCTCTAGCTGGCAGAGATCAGCTCTCCTGGAGAAAATGGCTGCTTTGAAGGGTGGGCTCTATGGCATTGTACCATGCTGAGGTCCCTCACCTCCCCAAACCCTGCTCTCTCTCAGATCGACCCCCAAAGTCTCCAGGTATTTTCCAACACAGACCTGGCAACCCTACCTTGATCCCATAACAGTAGTCTTTTGCATCCATTTGATTCCTAAACCACTTATCCTATGAACTGAGCTATGCTGCAACTGCACTGTTTGATGCATAAATATTGTACTGATATGCTTTAAATTTCATGCCTGTAACAATACAAAGAGGGCCATTTGAAATAACATTCAAATACAATGGTCATTCCATTATAATGCTGAAGAGTTATTATGATACAAAAAAGCACAATTTTAAAGATTTCCAAATTCAATTTTATGGGGAACAGATAAAACTCTCTCCATTTTTCTATTGACAAAAAAAAAATCAACAATGGAAATGGTTGATTTCATTATCAGTTTGCAGTTACAAACTGTCATCAATAGGCTTTTGCATTTCAACATTTGAAAACATTTTCTCAAGTAAAAATACTGCGACTCCATTTAGAAGAAGAATTTCAACTGCCATTTTCAACTTCAGCTGTAGTTCAAACATAAACACAATACAAGGACTATATTATCATGGGAATCGTGACAAGATAATCAACCTCTCAAAGTTTGTCATCCTCTACAGGAGCTTTAAAACATCTTTTGTAAATCCTGCAGTTTTTAAAATCATTTGACTACTGATAGATCCACCCAGGACCCAAGTTGGGGTAATACTCATCTTTCCACCCTGCCAAGCCATCCCCATCAATGAACCTGACACATTCAAGGGAAGTGAGCAGGACAGGCTCTGCTTCAAGTGTTCAAAGCACAGAATCTTAACACAGATGGTATCATTCTTTCCTGTCACTATATTGCAACTGCTATAGAGGTTGTAACATTTTTGCAGGCTTCTCTTGGACTCAGATGTAGATAGTAATGCTTCCTATAGTTCCTTCTGCAGTTTCCTTGCCACTGTGTGACCATGGTTTATATTATGTTGGTCTGAGCATTACATTTTTATCCCACCCTTCCTTCAAAGTGCTTCGGAAGGCATAGATGGTTCTCCCCTCTCCATTTTATCTTCACAACAACTCTGTGAAGTAACTTAGGCTAGAGAGGGTGACTGGCCCAAAGTCACCTAAGGATTTTCACGACAGACTGCAGATTTGAACTTGGGTCTCCCTGATCCAAGTCCAGCACAGTAAACACTATACCACTCTGTCCGTCTGCTACATGGAGAGCTTTAAAGGCTTAGTACTTCCTTACCATAAAGCACTTATTTAGCTGTATCTTTAGAAAATGTGATCCTCTGTCTTATATTTCATGACCCCTTTTAGTACTTTGAAGATCATGTGTTTAGTGCCCATGATGTTTTACTTAAAGCACTGACAAATTTTGACTCTGCCTCCTTCATTTATATGTATGTTCAATAGCATTTAATATTGAACCTGGCCTCCATACAGATCAACAGAACCAGAGAATGGGGTCATGTTCTGATAGAAGGTATCGTTCTGGGCATCCTCCATGGTTGGCAGAAAATGTGAAACCTCCACAAAATGAAGTGGGGAGGATTAAATCTTCACCAAACCAAGAAATGTTGACTGGTGTTGCACTGTCTTGTGCTGTCTCATGAGTCCTGCATTTGCACAGATAATGTAAATCTACTGTGGATGAGAAGGGCAGGAAGTGTTGGAGCTAGCCACATGGAGAGATAGCTAGCTATCCCCGCCACCACCTCTCCTCTGCAGGAGGACTAGCCAAGCTCAGGAGAGCAAAGAGATGCTGAAGACTCCTGTGAGAGGGAGGCAGCCAGTGGACCTCACCTCAACCCACAGCCAGTGGCAGAGGCACTGCAGGAGGAGGCAGTCTCTGCAGGTCCAGACATAGATCCTCAGCCAGGAACCAGCACACTGACCCCTTAACCTCCTCCCCAGCCCTGAGCTGGCAACAGAGAGTCAGCTGCTGGTCAGTTCACAGACACCCCATCACCAGAGCTTTAGGAATGTCACAGGACAGGTGGCCAAATTTGCTTAATCTAAGAGTCACACTGAATAAACGTCATATGTTTGAGAGCCGCAAGACATGAACATCAGATGTTTGACAGCTACAAGGAAGGAAGGAAGGCAAATAGATGGGAAAGGGAGAAAAGAGAGATAGAAAGAAAGCAACTTTAACTTTAAACTCATTCTCCAGTTGATTTAAAGAGAGAAATGCCTTTTCCAAGTCATGGGTCAGTGGGGGCTTCAAGAGCTACACAATATACGTGAAAGAGCCACATGTGGCTCCCGAGCCACAGTTTGGCCATCCCTGTCACAGGAGGAAGATGAGGAGAGATCTTCAAGACAGAAGGTGCAATGCCTGCCTGGCAGC
Organism: Heteronotia binoei; assembly: GCF_032191835.1. Lineage (NCBI taxonomy): Eukaryota > Metazoa > Chordata > Lepidosauria > Squamata > Gekkonidae > Heteronotia > Heteronotia binoei. The sequence goes on from NC_083223.1 coordinate 147,536,957, forward strand.
ACAGCACTGGCCCAGCACCAATAATGAGGATGAGTGCTTGCAGGAGCAGGTTTGGGGCAGCCGGCAGGTGCATGGCTCAGTAGAGGCTGCTGAGCAGCATGGTGCTTAAAAGCAGCAGAGCAGATAGTGGTTGCATGGAAGCAACCTGTCTGTTAATGAATGACCTTGCTGTCTATGCTCTGGATTGACTTCTTCCTCTCTGACCCTGCCTGTACCTTTTTAAATCCTTGTTCTTGGATTCCCCTTCAGACTTGAAGCTGTGAGTGTTGCCTAGCCTGTTCCTGAACCTTGGAACTGTATTTTGATACCTGGTCCTGGAATTGCTTTACAAACTCTGATGCCTAGAAACTGCCTCTATGTGCCTGCTGTGTGCCAGTAGTCGGGACAGGTGGTCAGGAGAGCTGCCACTGTTCCCTCTGCTGCCAAGGCTGCTAACCTCAGTCCTACCACTGCCTTTTCTCTGTGAGCAGGGAAGAGGAGGGGGAGTTCCACTGCTCATCTCCACTACTGCCCAAACTAGTCCGACATAAACTACGGGCGTTTTCGCACTTACCTTAAGCCAGAGCGACGTCCCTCTTCACCGCGCAGCGTCTGCACGGTTTTCGCACTAATTGCTGCGGAGCACCTGGAAGAGCCGCCAAGTCCCGAGGCTTTTGCGGCGCAAATGTAAACTGGTTTTTGGCGGTTTACATTTGCGCCGCAAAAGCCGCGGGACTTTGCGGCTCTTCCAGGTGCTCCGCAGCAATTAGTGCGAAAACCGTGCAGACGCTGCGCGGTGAAGAGGGACATCGCTCCGGCTTAAGGTAAGTGTGAAAACGCCCTACCTCTCCTTAGGCAGGCGGGCAGGGGAGGAGAAGAAGCTGCACCATATTCCCCTGCCATGGGAGTCAGATAGGGGTGTAGAGAAAGAGGAAGCTATGGCAGCACTGCAGGTGAGTGAGCAAGCTATTGAGGGGCTGGCCTGGCTGGCAAGCAGAGGGGAGGATGGGATCCCCCCTCAGAAGTCTCAGGGGTCCCCAACTTGTTTATTATTATATAACAATAATGCATTTATAATATTATTGTTTATAATATCATCATCAAAATGTATAAGCCACCCTCCCCTGGAGGGCTTGGGGCAGTGTACAATATAATTAAACTTAACAATTAAAATAAATAAATAGAAGATCCCAATTTGTTAAAATGTATGAAAACAATATAATTCCTCCAGAACTCAGTGGCATATATAACTTTGCTCATCCATAGATGGATTATATACTGGGACTGGTAGTTAGGTGGAAACCATGCTAAGGAACCACTGCTGCACTCAAATGTAGGCTTGGCAGAACAGCTACATTTTACACACCCAGCAGAACTGGGCAATGTCCCTCAGGGTATGGATGTTACTAAGTATTCCACTAGGCTGGGGCTAGGGCCAAAAAACCCTGGCCCTAGTTGAGGACAGCTGGACTTTTTTGGGCCAGGAACTGCTAGTAGATTTTGAGCTACCAAGCATAAAGCTCTTTGATGGGCATACCAGGTGAAGCAGTCCTGAAAGTACATTGGTCGTTTATCTTAAAGGGCTTTAAAGATCAAAACCAGAACCCTGAAATGGATCCAGTACTCAACTTGGAGTCAGTGCAGGTGGCAAAGCACAGGTCGAACAAGTGCAGTCATTGGGGTACCTGTAAGTACCTGGGTCACTGCATTCTGGAGCAACTGTAATTTCCAGATCAGCCTCAAGGGTAGCACTACATAGAGAGAGTTACAGTAATCCAATCTTATGCATTAGAGGGAAAGCTTACAGCAAACCCTGCCCAAGAGCATTCTTGTTGGGAAGGCATAGAACTCCACAGGAGAAGGGGCAGCATTAGCTTGGTAACGTCCTTGTCAGTCCTGATGTACACTTATATTCTTCCCTTACATTTGGTATTAGCTGCCAAGAGACACATGAAAGAGTCCCACTGAAATCAGCAGTACTTATGCAGGAGTAACTGGGCACACAGTTGCAGACCAAGAAAATTAGTGGTGGACTTTTCTTTTTATAGTATGTGTAAACTGAAAGCACAGCATTTAAGCAGTCCACATAATCAAAAATAAAATGAGTATTTGAAACATTGTGACTTGATTTTGCTTAGTGATAAGATAACTTTCTGTTAGGGAATTATTATATTGGAAAAATTAAACCTAAGCACTACAAATGGGGAAAATAAGCTTCTGCTACTGAAATACATAACCAAAACTGGGCAGTTTTGTTACATTTAACCAACTTGAATGTGCAGTTCAGGTAGCAGAGTTTTGTGGAGGAGCAGAAGAGACAAGGTGCCTGGGAATGAGGGAAGATGACCTGGACTTCCATCAGGGCCTTGGGGAGACCCTTCTGACCAATAGGAGTACTAATAATTCATATCCACCTATATATTTATCCAGAATCTGTGGCTACAGATTTAGTTAGATTGTTCTCTACTTTCTGTTCCAAACTGATCTAAAATTATAACTGTAGGCATCATGTTAAATAAAGTGACATGCCATCTACTTCCTTTTTTACAAGTAACTCTTTATTCTCTGTTAAGTAATTATCTTTAAAATCCTGCAGGAGCCTCTGTAAATTATATCAGTCATGCTTACATCTACTGTAACAGCTCTTATGTAACACAGCATTTGGGTGTGATTTATAGGTTTGTTTGTTTTTTAAAAGACTGACTTTCCAAAGATGGACAACAGTTTTGAGGTGGAGAAGGCTAAGAGGAGTATTCCAAAGGCTCCATTAATAAACAGCCAGGGACACAAGCTTTGCCGTAGGTACTGTGCCTGCCTCAAGTTGAAGCCTTACTATCATTGGTGTAATGTGAAAAGTTCAGTGGTAAAGAGAACAAAGACATGAAGACATCTAAAGGATAAAACCCCAGAAATCTGTAGATTTTCAGTGCATATGTGCGCGTGCACACATACACACACACATACAGAGATCCCAACTTGGAGAACCTGGAGGTTTGCTGCACACACACAAACACTGAGGCATACACAGCAGTCTCCCAGAGCAACCTCACAACATATGTTGGCATCATACCAACAACAGAATGGCTAAGACCCAGGTTTAACTTAAGCACCTCCACCTAAAATTTTGTAGTAAAAATGTAAGCTTATTGTTATAAGACATCAGAACATCAAAGACACATCATGCTACATTGTACTTTACATATAAGTAGGCATTACAGTTGCCACCAGTATTCACAAGTGAATTCTCATGCCCATTTCTTGCTTGTGAAATCTATTATAATACTAAAAAGTGCCCTAAAGGGGGACCAAAGATTTCATTATCTTTCATCTAGCTATTTACTTCTTTTTGCACCCCTCCTTTCTTCTCAATGGGGACCCAAAGTGGCTTATATCCTTCTCTTCTCCTCTACTTTATATTTTCTTACACATTATCATTTCATTTTTTCCCAGAATCACATATTGCCATTGCCTACTGCAGTGAAGTGTCCTGAAGAAGATTTATTCTGTAGTTTTACACAAGTCCAGGATATGGGAATAAGACACCAGCTAGAACTCTAGGTCTGGGTCCATATTACAATATTAAAGACTCCAAAACTGTTTCTGGAAAAGTCACATAACTTTTCCCTTGGATACTCCCCCTTAGAAGCAGGAAATGGGTTACCTAGCCTACTCTGGTCCTATAATTGTTTCCTTTTGTCATGTGAATGGGCACTGTATCTTAGCATAGAAAAAGTTGTATACCCGTGTTGGGATAGGAAGTGCTGAGTGAGTCTGATTTTTAGAATAAAAAATATGAAGTTGTATTCTTAGATGAAAACTAATGAATTTTTCATTATCTACAGCAAACAGTAGTACACACACAAACAAGGCATATGAATAGCTGGGGTTCCCAGGGTTCTACTGTGGATGAGGCATCCCCCACCCCAGCTCCTGTTTCCTGCTGCCACACTGGCAGCCAGTGGAAGAAAAAAAAGGTTTTTAAAATCACCAAAGGATGGCAGTTACTTCACTTCTGAGAAAGACCTGGCCAAAAGTGATGTCAGTCTGCCCTAAGAATTGCCAGAAACACCTTGGTAAAACAATAGAGTTACCATAGAGTTTCCAGCAATTCTTAGAGCAGACTGACATCACTTCTGCATTTCCTCATGAAGTGATGTAACACTGACAGCACCCCTCCCCATTTCCTGAGCACCCCCAGAATCCCACTGGGATGCCTCACACTTTTCCACAAACGAGTTTGCCCGATGAATTTGACATAATCAAAGGTAGAAATCTGGTGAATTGACCTCAGGATTAGTTCATTAGTGCTGCAAATTGCTTAATGTCTTATGGAATGGCTCAGGAACGCCAAACTCACAGGAAAACTTCAACTGGAGACCCCTCCTCCCGCCAAGCACTAGAAGAAAGACAAGAATCCCCCCTATCTTATAGCCCCCCTCCCAAGTCTCCAAAGACAGATTGTGAATAACAGGCAGCCATTCCCAGAGTTTCGACAGGGGCTCCCTAAAGTATCCCCTTTGGGGCTTGGTGGGCACCCCAGCCACATAAGATGAGCAAGAGAAGTGTGCTCACAACTCTCGCATCCTGCCCCCCTCCAACTAAAATACACAGGGCCAGAGCACACCCATCAACCAGAGTTTATACTTCTACTCTGCAGAGAAACTGAAACACATGTTGAGCTGACTGGGCCACCCCCCCAAGAGTCCAAAGACAGGTTCTGAAGGCTAGAAAAGCAGACTTTCCCAAAGTTCCAACAGGGGCTCCCCAAAGTAAGCCCACAACAGCTTCACTTTCTCCTGTCTGCCTCTGTTCTTTGGCTTTGGGTGTGGGCAAAGTACCATCAAGTCGCAGCCAACCTATGGCAAGTGAGAAGCAGAGCTGGTTTTCCATTGCCTTCCCCTGCAGAGCCTTCCTCAGTAGACTCCCTTCCAAGATCCTGCTGCTTAGCTTCCAAGATCTGAGACTGGGCTTTATCATACCACTTTCTTTCCATACCATGCCATCTTCCAACCTCTTTTCCTGTTTACTTCTGTTTTTTGACCTTTATAAAGCATATAGCTTATATCTGGAAAAAGAAAACTCAGCTTTCATGAATTGCCCAAATTCTTTCAAGACTTAGGTTTCCTGCCTCATTAACAATTCTGAATTCTCCATGCCTATTACCCCTCTGCATATCATGCATAATCCAATCACGCCTGCTATTGTCACTGGTCTGCTGTCATTCATCAACTGAAATCACTGCACTCTCCAAGATATAAGGACAGACGGACTCACATTCTAGCTGTATCTAAAGAAGTGAGCAATGACTCATGCCCTGCCACAAATTTCATTAGTCTTTAAAGTGCTACTAAGTGTTCTTTTCTACTTCTACAGACAAACATGGCTACCAATCTTGATCTTTTGGACCTAGAGATGGTGTCTGTGGACCACTCTGCATGACAGTCACATTTGTTACAACTTTGGTGAGGTTTACTATGATAAATGTGTAAAGTGTGAATTGAAGGCACAATCTTAGATGTTAGGCAATGCATTCTGGAGACATTTGGCTCTCTAGCATACATTCATTCCATGTTTAGGAAAACATGTCATTTATACCATGCAAAATGTTAACTACAACAAATCCAGTAGTGCAGAAAGCAAAAGCAATTGCCAAGTAAAAATGTGGTATTGTCCTGAGATGGGTCCATTAGTGAAGAAAGTCCTCTGTTAACAGCCATGGAAAGGGATTTAGTGATTTTAAGCCTTTTTTAAAAAGTGTGTACAACCAACATGATGGGGTGAGGGATTGCTGTGAGAGCAATTTGGGAGAAAAGAAGAAATTGGGTCCCTAACCTTTTACCAGGCTATAGCAGTGAATTATTCATTTTCATAACAATATTAAAGCTTCCAAATTAACATAGGGTTGGGTGGGTGGAGGAGGGGGGCTAATGTCTTTAGAGAGGGATTTTTTCTAGAAATTTTTAGAGAAGTCTTCAGTGTGACATTTGCAACACCCACACAAACCAACCTCTAGAGACCTGACAAACCCACCTTATCTCATTTACTTTACAAACCATGGCAACATATTTGCATCATCCCCTTCTGTTGCTGGATACTGTAACATTTTAGATCTGACCTTAAGAGATCAGAGAATACAGACCAATCCTTTTCTCAAATACAGACTACAATCATAGATATGAAAAATTTGGTCCCCTCAAACCTATATGCACAGCTTTGTCTAAAACTTTTTATTCCTCTTTAAACTTTTGTACAGTAAAACTTACGTATGGTTGAAAACAGTGTCTTTGAAAAAAACACATATTATATATCTCCATCCAAATGAATAGAAGTTTCTGAATGGTAATCTTTTGTAGTATATTTTGTTTCTTACATTTGTGGCCTTTCCTCATCCCATTTTATCCAACAACTATCCTGTGAGATAAATTAGGCAGAGTCATTGGCTCAAGGTCACCCAGTGAACATCATGGCTAAGCAGGGACTTTAGTACAGGTCTCTCTGCTTTAATTACAGCCTTGTTTCTGCTATGCTACAATGTCATACAGATCAGTCCTAAGCAGGCCTACTCAGAATCCCATTCAAAGGTGCTTTCTCCCAGATAGGGATGCCAGCCTCCATGTGGGTCCTAGAGATACCCCAGAATTACAGCTATTCTCCAAACTAGAGAGATCAGTTCCCCTGAAAAAAAATGGATGCTTTGGAGGCTGGATAGGGTTGCTAGGTCTTACCAGGCTCCAGGTGGGGTATGTCTCTCACGCATAGTGTGATGATATCACCCCAAAATGATGTCATCAGTTCAGGCACGTCACATGGGGGACATGCTAGTATTTGGGTTAAAAACTCTATGGTGACATAGAGTTTTTACCCAAATGCTAGAGTGTCCCCAGTGCGATGATGTAACATCTGGGTGATGTCATTGTGCCAAGCATGTTCGACACTGATGGAGCTCTTTAGGAGTGGGGATCCCCCTAGCAACCAGCTCCATACCAGCAGGTTGGGGGCCTCCAAACTAGAGGGAAACCCACCTTCAGCGGGAGGCTGGGAACCCTAAGGCTAGGCCCTATGGCATTGTATCGCACTGAGGCCACTATCCTCCCCAGGCTCCATCTCCAAATCTCCAGAAGTTCCCCAGATTGGATCTGGCAACCATACCCCCCATCCCCTGCCAGTGGCCAGGAGAGACCTGGTAACCCTGCTCCCAGACAAGCATTTTTAAGATTGTACCATAGGTCACCTTCATATGCTTGGAAACTGTACTTATGCAGGATTGCTTTGCACAGCAAAGTGAAATATAATTTCACTGTTCATGCTGATATCCCATGCTGGCATACTCCCTGCCCATCCACCTTCACCTCACATGCTTCTGCACTTCCTTTTTATCACCAACCATGCTTTAATCAAACCTAGATAGAGGGCTGGGCCAAACATTAGGCAAACCTAGGCAATTACCTAGAGCACCAGAATCTGAGGAGTGCCAAAAAGGCAAGAGACACTTCCTGTTTCCCATGTGCCATTCTCCTGGAGGCTAAATGGAAACTACTGCCCACCCATCATCCTTATTTCCCTTCCTCCTTCTGGCCCTGCCCAGGCACCAGCAGTGTCTACCACCGCTTTGCTGCCACCACCTAGTGAGAGCCAGCTGTAGAATAGTGGTTAAGAGCAATGAACTCTAATCTGGTGAACCAGTTTGATCCCCCACATGTAGCTGCTGGGTAACCTTGGGTCAGTCACAGTTCTTGAAGAGTTCTCTCAGCCCTACCTACCTCATAGGATGTCTGTTGTAGGGAGTGGAAGGGATTGTAAGCTGGTCCAAGGTTCTTTTGGGTAGTGAATAGTTAAGTATAAAAACTAACTGTTATTCTTAGTAGCTCAGCTGGGAGAACAGCATGGGCAAGTGGGAACTTCCTGGGCTGCTGCATCCTGTGGTGGTGGCTGCTACAGTCAGCAATGGGAAGCATCCATGGAACAAAAGAAGGGCTGAGGCACGGAGGCCATAGCATTAGCAGTATCACACATTCTGCTCCCTCCTGGCACAAGAAAATGAGGATGGTATTTTGGCTTGAGGGGAAACAGCAGCAACAAGTTTCTCAGAGCTGAATAGCTGCAGCCCATCATGCTCTGCTCCTCCCTCTCCCAGCCCTCCTTGCTCTCTCTGCCAGCTGTCCCAAGTGATAACTGATCAACGTTACCTCAAGAAGACTCATCTTCTGATAAGGGTCAGGAGTTTTCCCAACAACAGATCTTCCTTCCTGCTAGAGAAATTGGGGCCTCCAGGAGTAAAATGGTGGCCATGTGGGAATTATGCATGCACAGTAGTTGGACAGTAGTCACATTAGCTCTACTCTAGATGGTACTACAAAGAAAAGGGATGGGAAGATAGAATGTCAGCTTGCATGTGGAATCACCCTAAACCAGCTGTACTGTTCATCGTAGGTAGCCACTAGTAACAACAGATGGCCCACCCAGCAAGGATGGATCTTATAGTCTGGCCACATGTGGTTATAAGTATAAACTACAGTGAGGGGGGGGTGTCTCAGGGGCTCGAGCCCCTTCCAGATTTTTTTTAGGGGGGGCTGAGCCCCCTCTGTACAAGCAATGATTAAATTGTTTGTTATCTTTCACTATTGGAATTGTTTGAAAAAGAAACATAATTCTTGGTAGAACATTCATTTTGATTGCAGAGATCCTACCCAGCATAGACATATTCAGTTTATTCCACTTTAACATATCTTCTTCAATTTTACGCCAAAGCTTTTCATAATTGTTTTTATACAAATCAATGTTTCTCATTGTAATATCTAAACCTAGATATTTTACCTTCGAGGTAACTTCACATCCAGTTATACTCTGTAGTTCTTTCTGTTTGCTCAATGACAGATTCTTACTTAGTATTTTTTTATTTTTCTTTATTTATATAGAAGCCCGCCAACTCCCCGTACTCTTTAATTTTATTTAACAGCAAGGGCGTCACTTGTAATGGGTTTTTCATTAATAAACATCACATTTTCTGCAGATGCCCTATATTTGTAAGAGAAACCGTTCAATTTCAGCCCCACTATTTCTTTATCCTCTTTGATTTGCATCAGCAAAATCTCTAAAGTCATTATAAATAGCAACGGAGATAGAGGGCAACCTTGTCTTGTTCCTTTGCTAATTGTCATTTGCTCTGTCAGGTCTGCATTCACACAAAGTTTAGCTTGTTGCTCTGTATAAATTGCCTTGACCATTCTTATAAAATCACTTCCCAATTTCAACTTCTCCATAACCGCAAACATAAAGTCCCAATTAAGATTGTCAAAAGCTTTCTCTGCATCGGCAAAAAACAATGCTACCTCTCTTTCTGGATGCTTTTTGTAATAGTCTACAATATCTATTACTGTTCTGATGTTATCTCTTATTTGCCTTCTGGGGAGAAAACCTGCTTGCTCCTCTTGAATAAAGGTATTTAAGTGCTGTTTGAGTCCTTCTGCTAGTATCCTAGCAGGGATTTTATAGTCATTGTTAAGTAATGAAATCGGTCTATAATTTTTAACACTCGTGGCATCTCTGTCTTCCTTTGGTATCAATGAAACAACTGCTTCCTTCCCTGTATTTGGCACTTTCCCATCTTGTCTAATATTATTCATCAATTTTTGAAGTTTCGGTATTAATATGTCTGCCAGGACTTTGTAAAATTTTGTTGAAAAGCTGTCAGGACCCGGTGCTTTACCTAATTTCAATGAATTAATTGCTGCTTCTATTTCAACTTTTTCGTTTGGTGCATTTAAAGTTTTTTCCATCGTTTCTGTTAATGGCTTTACTTTTATTCTCTGCAGGTACGCGTCTATTTTCTCTTTATCTACTTGTTGACTTTTGAATAGTTTAGCATAGAATTTGTAAAATTCCCTTTTAATTCCTGCTTGATCCACAATGTCTTTACCTCCAACTATAATTCTGTTTATGAATTTTTTTCTCCCTTTTTTTTCTTCATTTGCCATGCCAGGCACTTCCCAGGTTTGTTAGCACCCTCAAAAGATTTCTACAACCAGCACATTTCACAGAACAATCAGCACAGTCAACATAAGAACATAAGAGAAGCCATGTTGGATCAGGCCAACGGCCCATCAAGTCCAACACTCTGTGTCACACAGTGGCAAAAATTTTTTATATACACACATACACTGTGGCTAATAGCCACTGATGGACCTGTGCTCCATATTTTTATCTAAACCCCTCTTGAAGGTGGCTATACTTGTGGCCGCCACCACCTCCTGTGGCAGTGAATTCCACATGTTAATCACCCTTTGGGTGAAGAAGTACTTCCTTTTATCAGTTTTAAACTTTCTGCTTAGCAATTTCATCGAATGCCCACGAGTTCTTGTATTGTGAGAAAGGGAGAAAAGTACTTCTTTCTCTACTTTCTCCATCCCATGCATTATCTTGTAAACCTCTATCATGTCACCCCGCAGTCGACATTTCTCCAAGCTAAAGAGTCCCAAGCGTTTCAACCTTTCTTCATAGGGAAAGTGCTCCAGCCCTTTAATCATTCTAGTTGCCCTTCTCTGGACTTTCTCCAATGCTATAATATCCTTTTTGAGGTGCGGCAACCAGACCCGCACACAGTACTCCAAATGAGACCGCACCATCGATTTATACAGTGGCATTATGATACTGGCTGATTTGTTTTCAATTCCCTTCCTAATAATTCCCAGCATGGCGTTGGCCTTTTTTATTGCAGACGCACACTGTCTTGACATTTTCAGTGAGTTATCTACCACGACCCCAAGATCTCTCTCTTGGTCAGTCTCTGCCAGTTCACACCCCATCAACTTGTATTTGTAGCTGGGATTCTTGGCCCCAATGTGCATTACTTTGCACTTGGCCACATTGAACCACATCTGCCACGTTGACGCCCACTCACCCAGCCTCAACAGATCCCTTTGGAGTTCCTCACAATCCTCTCTGGTTCTCACCACCCTGAACAATTTAGTGTCATCCGCAAACTTGGCCACTTCACTGCTCACTCCCAACTCTAAATCATTTATGAACAAGTTAAAGAGCATGGGACCCAGTACCGAGCCCTGCGGCACCCCACTGCTTACCATCCTCCACTGTGAAGACTGCCCATTTATACTGACTCTCTGCTTCCTATTACTAAGCCAGTTTTTGATCCACAAGAGGACCTGTCCTTTTACTCCATGACTCTCAAGTTTTCTAAGGAGCCTTTGATGAGGAACTTTATCAAAAGCTTTCTGGAAGTCAAGGTAAACAACATCTATCGGGTCGCCTTTGTCCACATGTTTGTTCACCCCCTCAAAGAAATGTAACAGGTTAGTGAGGCAAGATCTTCCCTTGCAGAACCCATGCTGAGTCTTCCTCAATAACCCGTGTTCATCAATGTGCCTACTCATTCTGTCCTTGATAATGGTTTCTACCAACTTTCCCGGTATTGAAGTCAGACTGACTGGCCTGTAATTTCCCGGATCTCCTCTGGAACCCTTTTTAAAGATGGGGGTGACATTTGCTATCTTCCAGTCCTCAGGAACTGAGGCAGATTTCAATGAAAGATTACAGATTTTTGTTAGAAGATCCACAAGTTCAACTTTGAGTTCTTTCAGAACTCTCGGATGTATGCCATCCGGACCCGGTGACTTATTAGTTTTTAATTTGTCTATCAGTTGTAGGACCTCCTCTTTTGTCACCTCAATCTGACTCAGGTCTTTCAACACCCCTTCCAAAATTAGTGGTTCTGGGGCGGGCAAAAAGTTCTCATCTTCCACAGTGAAGACGGAGGCAAAAAATTCATTTAGCTTCTCAGCCATTTCCCTATCCTCCTTCAGTAATCCTTTTACCCCATGGTCATCCAAGTGCCCCACTGCCTCCCTGGCTGGTTTCCTACTTCTAATATATTTGAAGAAATTTTTATTGTTGGTCTTTATGTTTTTTGCAATATGCTCCTCATAGTCCCTTTTTGCCTGCCTGATCACAGTCTTGCATTTGATTTGCCACAGCCTGTGTTCCCTTTTCCTAATCTCACTTGGACTGGTTTTCCACCGCTTAAAGGAGTCCTTCTTACCTTTTACAGCTTCCATTACTTTGTTTGTTAACCACGCAGGACTTTTCTTATGCCTGTTTGTGCCTTTCCTAACTTGTGGTATGTATTTTATCTGAGCTTCTAGGATTATAGTTTTAAATATCGTCCAAGCTTCCCCAAGGGTTTTGACCGTATGTACCTTTCCTTTCAGTTTCCTCCTCACATGCCTCCTCATCTCAGTGTATTTACCCCTTTTAAAGTTAAACGTGGTTGTGGCGGTCTTTTTGGACAACTCCCTATTTATACAAACGGTGAAATCAATAACATTATGGTCACTGCTCCCAAGCGGCGCAATCACTTTTACATCTCTCACCAAGTCTTGGGCATTACTTAGGACCAAATCCAGGATCACCCCACCCCTGGTAGGTTCTGAGACCACCTGCTCCATAGCACAGTCATTGAGAGCATCAAGAAACTCAATCTCTTTCTCTAGACCAGAACACATATTGACCAAATCAATCTGCGGGTAGTAAAAATCACCTATTACGACACAGTTTTTACGTTTAGCCGCTATCTTTAAGCCTTCCATCATATTATAATCGTCCTCTCTCTTTTGATTTGGTGGGCGATAACAAACTCCCATAGTTAAATTTCCTTTGGGGCCCTCTATTTCAACCCAAAGCATTTCTAAAAGTGAATCTAATTCTCTGACCTCAGTCTTACTGGACCGTATATCCTCTCTGACATACAGAGCCACCCCACCTCCAACCCTTCCCTCCCTATCCTTCCGATATAGCTTATATCCAGGAATCACCGTGTCCCACTGATTCTCCTCATTCCACCAAGTTTCTGAAATTCCCACAATGTCTATGTTTTCTCCCAACATTAAACATTCCAATTCACCAATTTTACTTCGAACACTTCTAGCATTTGCATACAAACATCTATAATTTCCCAGGCGAGCTAGGCCCGCCACCTTCCTCCTGCCACCTCGAGACTCTGGCAGACAGTCCATATTGTTTGTCGCCTTCACAGTGGACAACTCTGGTCTGTTACCCGGTAGAAAAATAGCAGCTAACCCTTCATCTCTTTGAGACGAGTCCTCCCGAACCAGAGACATTTCATCTCCTGTCGGCTTTCCCCCAAGATTTAGTTTAAAAACTGCTCTGCCACCTTTTTGATTTTAAGCGCCAGCAGCCTGGTTCCATCTGGGGACAAGTGGAGACCGTCTCTTTTGTACAGCTCCCGCTTGTTCCAGAAAGCATCCCAGTGCCTAACAAACTTAAACCCTTCCTCCTTACACCATCGTCTCATCCACACATTGAGACTTCTAATTTGTGCCTGTCTCTCCTGCCCTGCATGTGGAACAGGTAGCACTTCCGAGAAGGCTACCTTGGAGGTCCTGGCCTTAAGTCTCCCGCCTAGCAGCCTAAATTTTTCCTCCAGGACCTCACGACTGCATTTCCCCACATCGTTGGTGCCAACATGCACCATGACCACAGGCTCCTCCCCAGCACTGTCTATCAGTCTATCTACTACACGCGTAATGTTCGCTACCTTCACACCAGGCAGGCAAGTCACCATACGGTCAGTACGCGGTTTTGCCACCCAGCTGTCTACTTGCCTAAGGATCGAATCACCAACTACCAACCCCCCCCCCTGTCCCCCTGCTCAGGGATGGTTCCTTGGCGCGAAAGGATTCCCGCTCACCAACCGAAGAAGAGGTCCCTTCTGAGGGCGCATTCCCCTTGTCCTCAGCACGGTGCCCTGTTCCCTCTCGACCCTCTCGCTCTCTGGCAGCAACGGGGCTGCTATGTTCAGAGCGGGGCTCATCTAATACGCCCCCGAGAGTCTTCCCCAAGTGCCTAACTGACCGTCTCTGCTTCTCCAGGGCAGTCACCTCGGCCTCAAGGGTATGAACTCGTTCCCTGAGGACCAGGAGCTCCTTGCATCGAGCACACACCCAAGACTTCTGTCCTTTGGGCAGATAGTCATACATGTGACACTCAGTGCAAAACACTGGAAAACCCCCAACCCCCTGCTGGCATTCTATCTTCATGATATATATATATTAAAATATACAGTCCTCTTTAAATGCTGTTTGTTTAAGTGGCTCCCCTTCTGGAGGGTCACCTTACCTTACCTCAACGTACCTTATTGGGAACTTACCTTATTTGGAGAACAAGGAAATCAGGGATTTGGGTTCCTGGCCCTTAGAGAGCCCCTAGCCGAAGAGCCACAGGCCAAGAGCCCTTTAGCTCTCGCCCTTCGGCTCGCGCCTTTGGCAAGGCGCAGCTTAAAATGCAAAGAGGGTGGAGTAGAGGCACTCCTCAGCAATCAGCAGCAATCACTCTTAATCTCTTTCACCCTTAGGCCAGTCAACCAAACAAAGAGCAGTCAACCAAACAAAGAGCAGTTCCCCAGCTATCACACCTTACAATTTTAGGCAGCCCCACAAACCTTAGAATGAAGTCCTTAGAATGAAGTCCTTCAAAACTCAGAAATTCTCAGCAATTTCTCCAGCTGTCTCAGCTATCAGAGCTGCTCTGCTCCTCTCAGACCTCTGTGAGATGTGCATCTCACAGAAGATGTCCATCTTCCTTATCTTCACACCCCTTCCAACACAGAACAATGGTCACAATGGTCACATTCAACAGCCAGTTTCCTTATCACTACCCTTCCAGGAAGCCCCACCAAACAATGGGCACATCCACAATCCAATTGCCCTTTCACCACACCCCCTCCAGCCTAGAAATAGCAGCTCTCCAGCAGCCCTGGCCTCACTCAATGCACAGCAGCCAAGAAGGTCAGAGCGCCTGCTCCGGCTGCAACGCCACTGAGAATGTTCTCTGCAGCTGAGAATGAAACGTCTGGAAGAAAAACTTTCTCCAGTAGAACACGGCACTTGAGCCCAAAAGATTTTACAAACCCTAATGATGTTACCAGCCGTGAAAACTTGAAATCTTTGATAAGTATTTATTACTTAGTTATATTTTAGAACATTATTGTTTTCCTTGCCCCAGTCTGTTTTAAAACTACATGCCAGCTCAATAAAGTAATATTTTTGCTTCTCTTTGAGTCGTGCTGCCTTGTATGTCACTGTAAAGAAAATGCCTTGCTCTGCCTCGAGCCAGAGGGGAGTTTAGGTTGTTACATCTCCTTATTCAATAAATGCCTCAATTGACTCTGTACGATTGTAATCTCCCGCAAAATTTTCTTCTTCCCTGGTCTTTTCCGCTGTTCTCTTTCTTTTTTGCCAATTTCTTCTTGTATATCCACATATTGTTTTCCTTGTCTTTTCTATCTTTATTGTTTAGTGTAATTAAAATTCCTCTCATTACAGCTTTATACGCATGCCACACGGTTTGATATTGAACGTCCTGATTTTCATTTATTTGGAAGAAGGCTTTAGTTTCTTTTTCAAGAGAAGCCACTATTTCTGCATTTTGCGATAAGTCCTCATTTAATCTCCATCTCCTCACCTTTTTCCTGTCTTTTGCCAACCACAATAATGGATTATGGTCTGCACCTATTTTCGGAAGAATCTCTATTTTATTTGTAATAAGACCCAAATCTTTGGTAGTCCATAACATCAATTCTTGAGAAGGAGTTGTGCCTTGCTGAAAAGAAAGTATAATCATGTACATTAGGATTAAACCTTCTCCATACATCTTCCAGACTTTCCTGTTTTATTAATTCAAAAAATGACTTTGGCAGTTTGCCATCTGTATTTCCCCCCCCCCCCCCGGACCTATCCAAAGTATTCTTAATAGTTCCATTAAAGTCTCCCATTAACAATATCTGGTCATATGTCAGTTGGTCTAATTGTTGCATAATGTCTTTAAAGAAAGCATTCTTTGCCTCATTTGGGGCATATAGTCCAAATAACAACTTTTTTCTCATTCATCAACATTTCCACTGAAACCTATCTACCTTCACTATCCTTAAAAATCAACTTTGGCTACAATTCTTTTTTGATATAAAAATCACTCCTTTTTTCTTTTCCTTAGCCAATGAAAAAAAATCTTCACCCAAGGATTTGTTCCATAAAAATTTGTAATCCATTTGTTTAATATGTACTTCTTGTAGACAAACTATATTACATTTTTGTTTTTTAATCCAATGAAACGTTGCTTTTCTCTTTTGCAGTGAATTTAGTCCATTTACATTCCAAGAAATTAATTTGTATTCCATAATGATTCTTCAATTATTCTATATCTCCAAATTCTTTATTGTCCGCAAAAAAACTCTCCATGCCTTGAGTATCTATTATTGTAATTCTCAGTCTTTTATACTCAAAGCCAAGGCCTTCAGGTAGAATCCATCTGTATCTTATTCCCTTCGCCCGTAGCTTGTCTGTCAATTTCTTAAATTGTCTTCTGTCACTTATGACCTTCCTTGGCAGCTCCTTCATTATTCTTACTCTGCTTTCCTCCACCACCATTTCTTTTTCATATTGCTGACTTAAAATGCTTCCCACCATATCTCTTGTAGTAAATTTTACTACCACATCCCTTGGTAGCTTGTGCTTTCTAGCAAATTCTGAGTTGACCCTGTAAACATAGTCATACAAATGTCCCATCACCTCAGGGTCCTCTCCCATGTACTCAGCAATGATTGTTGAAATATACTTCTTTAAATCCTCTTGTTCATTTTCAGGAACATCTCTTAGATGAATCAAGTTTTCCATTAACTTGCAATCTTGTAGTGTTGCTTTCTCTTGCATCTTTTTAATAATAGCATCTTGGTCTTTGACTTTAGCTTCAATCTCCTGTGTCTTCTATGCTGTTGCTTGTGACTCTTTCCTGAGATCTTCAATCTCCTTTTTAATTTCTTTCTTGACTTCTTCAGCACTAGAATTAATTTCTTTAGTTAGTTTCTTCTCACTTCCAGTTATTGTCCTTCATCACCTTCGCCAATCTTGCCTCCATCACATCCAGTTGCTCTTGAACTTGTTTAGCCATTTTTCCTTCCTCCAATGAGCCTGATCTCAAACGTGTTCCTGGCTTTTGATCAGACATCACTGTCCTCCCATTGCACAAAATAGGCTCTAACGTTGACCTCACCAATCAGCAAACCAATGACAGAATTCAATAGATTAGGGCATGCCCTTTCCAACAGGCCCCAAATCACCGTTTTCTGAGCTTCCCAGCTCAAGATATTAACTTTTAAAGTTTTTATAAAATCCAAAATGGCGGCCATGACTTTTCCAAGCCCCCTTTTCAAAAAGTTTTCCTTTCTTCAATAATGCTTAAAATTTAATTTTGCTCTTATTGTCCAAAATCTTTCTCCTTTTTAGATGATTCCTGCCGGTTTTATAAACTTTTAAAGTCCCGTTCTTTATTTAAAAATATAAAACCTTTGATCCTTCTTTAATGGCTGCTGATGTTTCTCTATGATTTCTGGCTCTAGAGATGCCCCTGGAGGCTTGAAGATTTCCTTCTTCTAATATTTACTTCCTGACTCTCTGGCCGTGAAGTCTCGTTCTCGATGGTTTGTAGTCTCATGATATTTGTAAAACATCACTTCCTATTTAAGAAGGAATGATCTTCAAAGGCATGAATGGGGTAGTGGATCCTGTGAAGAAATGCATTTTTCTCCAGGGACATTGTGAGGCAGGAAAACTCCCCAGTGTGTGTTTTTTCCTCTGGGCTGGAAAGAAGGAAGTAAATGGTGCAATGATCTTCCATGCTCACCTTCTTACAAATGTTAATTGAGCTAGTAGAGCAAACAATGGATAGATAGATGAATAGATAAACACCCCCCTTCTCTTCCCTCCTTTCTCCAAGCAGGTATCAAATAGGAAGACTATCTCTGGAGACTGGAAAAGTTGTTTTGACCTGAGCAGACCTGGGGCAAGGGGGTGGAGCTTTGATAATGTTTCTGGCAATAGGAAGAGAAACTCTCTTGCTGTTGGATCCATCAGGGAGGACAGATCTCTCACCTGAACTCTAGAAAAGGTGGCTATTTTGTCCATCCATTTGGCTAGCCTAGAGGGCTGAAGGTTGCTTGATATGATAAAAGGTAATTGTGATCTGCAAAAGTTTTTGGCTGTATCTTTGGACTCTCTAGATTAATTACTAAGGTTTTGATATCCAGAACACATCAATATTTAAATATGTTTGGTGTCTGTGGGAAAAGAAAATATAGTCCTTAACCTTGGCTGGCTACATCCACTTTTAGTGTGGCAACAGCCTTTGTCGAGCTCAGCATACTTACTTGGTTCCAATTTACACTTGGGGGAAAGTGAGATTGGGTAGAGGGGACATGAAAATCAGAGGCCTTTTTAAATATCCTTTTGTTCTGTGTACAGTCCAGAGACAACATTGGCAAGGAATGTGTACTCTGTACATGTTTGTGCTTTTCATTTTGCTGTTCGCCGGTTTGGTGTAGTGGTTAAGTGTGCGGACTCTTATCTGGGAGAACCGGGTTTGATTCCCCACTCCTCCACTTGCACCTGCTAGCATGGCCTTGGGTCAGCCATAGCTCTGGCAGAGGTTGTCCTTGAAAGGGCAGCTGCTGTGAGAGCCCTCTCCAGCCCCACCCACCTCACAGGGTGACTGTTGTGGGGGAGGAAGGTAAAGGAGATTGTGAACCGCTCTGAGACTCTTCGGAGTGGAGGGCGGGATATAAATCCAATATCTTGTTCTTCTTCTTCTTAACTAAAATGGTGTGGTAAAAGTTCAAAGGGGCAACCAACTAGCTAATGGATTCAGGTGGGGTAGCTGTGTTGGTCTGAAGCAGCAGAACAAAGTTGGAGTCCAGTGGCACCTTTAAGACCAACCAAATTTAATTAAGAACATAAGAGAAGCTATGTTGGATCAGGCCAATGGCCCATCCAGTACAACACTCTGTGTCATACAGTGGCAAAAAAACCCAAGTGCCATCAGGAGGGCCATCAGTGGAGCCAGGACACTAGAAGCCCAACCACTGCCCCCCCCCCCCAGCACCAAAAACACAGAGCATCATTGCCACAGACAGAGAGTTCCAAAGATAAGCTGTGGCTAATAGCCACTGATGGACCTCTGCTCCATATGCTTATCCAATCCCCTCTTGCTTGTAGCTGCCGCCACCTCCTGTGGCAGTGAACTCCATGTGTTAATCACCCTTTGGGTGAAGAAGAACTTCCTTTTATCAGGAAGTTCTAACCCGACTACTCAGCAATTTCATTGCATGCCCACGAGTTCTTGTATTGTGAGAAAGGGAGAAAAGTACTTCTTTCTCTACCTTCTCTATCCCATGCATAATCTTGTAAACCTCTATCATGTCACCCGCAGTCGACATTTCTCCAAGCTAAAGAGCCCCAAGCATTTTAACCTTTCTTCATAGGGAAAGTGTTCCAACCCTTTAATCATTCTAGTTGCCCTTTTCTGGACTTTTTCCAATGCTATAATATTTTTCTTGAGGTGCAGTGACCAAAATTGTACATAGTATTCCAAACGAGGCCGCACCATCGATTTATACAGGGGCATTATGATACTGGCTCATTTGTTTTCAATTCCCTTCCTAATAATTCCCAGCATGGCGTTGGCTTTTTTATTGCAATTGCACACTGTCTCAACATTTTCAGTGAATTATCTACAACGACCCCACGATCTCTCTTTTGATCAGTCTCCACCAATTCACACCCCATCAACTTGTATTTACAGTTAGGATTTTTGGCCCCAATGTGCATTACTTTGCACTTGGCCACATTGAACCTTATTGGCCACAATGACACCCACTCTCCCAGCCTTGAAAGGTCCCTTTGGATTGCCTCACAATCCTCTCTGGTTCTCACCACCCTGAACAATTTAGTGTAATCTGCAAACTTAGCCACTTCACTGCTTACTCCCAAATCCAAATCATTAATGAACATGTTAAAAAGCATTGAACCCAGTACTTAGCCCTGCAGCATGGCACCCCACTGCTAACCATCCTTCACTGAAAAAATTGCCCATTTATACTCACTCTCTGCTTCCTATTAATTAGCCGATTTTTGATCCACAAGAGGATTTGTTCTTTTACTCCATGACTCTCGAGCTTACTAAGGAGCCTTTGATGAGGAACTTTATCAAAAGCTTTCTGAAAGTCAAGATAAACCTTCTCTACCTTCTCCATCCCATGCATAATCTTGTAAATCTCTATCATGTCACCCCGCAGTCGACGTCTCTCCAAGCTAAAGAGCCCCAAGCGTTTTAACCTTTCTTCATAGGGAAAGTGTTCCAAACCTTTAATCATTCTAGTTGCCCTTTTCTGCACTTTTGAAATGCTATAATATCCTTTTTGAGGTGCGATGACCAGAATTGTACACAGTATTCCAAATGAGACCACACCATCGATTTATACAGGGGCATTATGATACTGGCTGATTTGTTTTCAATTCCCTTCCTAATAATTCCCACCATAGCGTTGGCCTTTTTTATTGCAATCGCACACTGTCATTTTCAGTAAGTTATCTACCATGACCCCAAGATCTCTCTCTTGATCAGTCTCTGCCAGTTCACACGCCATCAACTTGCATTTGTAGCTGGGATTCTTGGCCCCAATGTGCGTTATTTTGCACTTGGCCACATTGAACATCATCTGCCACGTTGATGCCCACTCACCCAGCCTCAACAGATCCCTTTGGAGTGCCTCACAATCCTCTCTGGTTCTTACCACCCTGAACAATTTAGTGTCATCTGCAACCTTGGCCACTTCACTGCCTACTCTCAACTCCAAATCATTTATGAACAAGTTAAAGAGCATGTGACCCAGTACTGAGCCCTGCGGCACTCCACTGCTTACTGTCCTCCACTGCGAAGACTGACCATTTATACTCACTCTCTGCTTTATATTAATTAGCCAGGTTTTGATCCACAAGAGGACCTGTCCTTTTACTCCATGACTCTCGAGCTTACTAAGGAGCCTTTGGTAAGGAACTTTATTAAAAGCTTTCTGGAAGTCAAGATAAACCACATCTATTGGGTACCCTTTGTCCACAAGTTTGTTCATCGCTTCAAAGAACTCTAACAGGTTAGTGAGACAAGATCTTCCCTTACAGAACCCATGCTGAGTCTTCCTCAATAACTTTTGTTTATTAAGACATGCTATTGTGTGCATGCACACTGTTTTATTTAGAGTCAGGTGGGTAGCCATGTTGTTCTGAAGCAATCAAGTTTGAGTCCAGTGACACCTTTAAGACCAACAAAGTTTTATTCTGGATATAAGCTTTCGTGTGCCAGCACACTTCATCATATACAGGTGAAACAGAATTTAGAGTCAAGATGCATAAGTACTAGGTGATTATAGCTGAGATTGGATGAGAGAGAGATCTGTGAATTGCAATAAATGAGCAAGTGTATATAAGAGTTAACAAGCAGGTATGGGAGCAAGGTTTGAGTCCAGTGGTACCTATAAGTCAAGTAAAGTTTCATTATGTGTATAAGCAAGAACTGAGAGACTGTTCACTCCTTAATATTAATTGCAACAGATTTCTTCAAATATTACATATAGGTGGGGGTTAAATTGCCAGGAAGAGCTAATTGGAGTAAAAAATGTCTAAGTAATTGAGCAATACATGCAGCTAAGATTGGAATAACACATTAGGTAAGAAGTGAAAATTGCAGTAAGTTGGTATTTGGATAATAAAAGCAATTAACAAAGGATATAAGAATTATTAAGTTTGAGTCCAATGGCACCATTTAGAACAACACAGTTTGATTTCTGGGAATAAGTGAGAACTGACTTAGCGGTTGTAGTGAGAGAAGAAGCCAATATCTCTGCTAAGTCCTGGGGTTTCCATTGTTCTGAGTGTTGTAATAGCTTGCAATTCAGCAGTTGCCTATTCCCATCTGCTTCTGAAACTCCTTTGCAATAAAGCAGCTACTTTTAGGTCCCCCATTGAATGTCCTGGAAGGCTGAAGTGTTCTTCTGTTATTGCATATGTTGAAAGTTCTCCTTCAGGCATAGATGGCAGAAAAAGTTTTTCAGATCCCCAGACACAATAGACAAAAATCTGACTTCAAGAATCACAAGACTGAAAAACCTGTCGGAGAACACTTGAACCTTCCAGGACACTCAGTGGGGACCTCAAAGTAGCTGTTTTATTGCACAGTTGCTTTGAATGCATAGCAACTGTTTTCTATTCTACCCTAGCTCAAGGACTCCAGCCATGCATTTACCAAACAAAGGTATCTGAGATGCCATAATTTTGTAAATTTCAGTACAATGTTACCCTTATGATATGAATAAGGCAAAAGCGAGACACCTGTAAATGAACATCCAGGGAAACTTTAAAAAAAAAATTCCCTAAAGGCTTTTCTGTGTTGCCCTTTACTGTCAAATTTGTGACCATTAGTTTATCCCATGCACATGATATGCATATTTGCAGATCTTAAAGTGACTATTCTAAAAGTGAATTTCAAAAACAGAACACATCAGGCGACTGCTGAGATACCATTATAACCACTAGCCACCTTTTCCTAGGTTTGGCCAAGTCCAGGGGCATTGTTAGGGGAGTTCCCACTACATTTCTGGGGAGCTTCTCCTTAAATCTCCAATGGTCCCACTTCCATAGGTGGTGACAATGGAGGCCCCTCCCTGTGATGTCACTGGCTCCTCCCTATGATGTCATTGGATCCCAGTTCTTTTAGGGACCTTTCATAGCAATGTCTCTGGCTGAGCCACAGCCCCCCCCCCCCCCGGAAATTGGAAAGTCTATACCCCTGCATGTGGTTCCAAATGGGGTTTAGGCTCAGCTAGAGTTGCTGGGTTCCCTCTGGCTGTTGGCATGGGATGGGGGTGTATGGATACCAGATCCAGGTTGGGAAATTCCTGAAGATAGATTCCAGGGAGGACAGCAACCTCAGTGGGGTATAATGCCCTAGACTCTACCCTCCAAAGTATCCATTTTATCTAGGGAAACTGATCTCTGTAGTCTCAAGATGAGCTGTAATTTCAGGGGATTCCCAGGTCCCACTGGCAGCTCACATCCCTAGTTTCTGCCCAGCTTTGCTTGCCCCCTATGGTAGCATGCCTGCCTGTGGCAACAGAGCAAGGCAGTGCAGCTTGGGGCCCAGGGCCAACCAAGGAGGATCCATGCTCCCACAAGAGACGCAATCTGCTGTTTGGAATGCCACAGTGGAAGAAAGTCAGAATAAGAAAATAATAAATTCTGAGATCCCACAGGCATGCATCCCCACCCTCTCCCCAAAGCTGCTCAAAACATGTCACCTTATCTGCCCTATTGCTGGCACATTCACTAGTAGGGTTGCCAGCCTCCAGCTGGAGTCTGAAGATCTGGGTGGTAGAGCCTAGAGAGGGCAGGGTTTGAAGAGGGGAAAGACCTTAGCAGGCTACAATGGCATACAGTCCACCCTCCAAAACAATTATCTAGGGGAACTGATCTGCTATTATAATTAATCCCTAGACAACAAAGATCAGTTCCCCTGGAGAAACGCTTTGGAGGGTGGACTGTATGTTATTGTAGCCTGCTGAGGTCCCTCCCCTCTCCAGGCTCTACTCCTCAAATTTCCAGATATTTCCCAACCCAGAGCTGGTAACTCAATTCACTAGAGCTGCTGGTGTGTATGTGAGGGGGTACAAGTTCCACGACCACAATAGACAGGCTAGCCTTGCTGATTCCAAATGGCTACACTGCTGTAGTGATTGATTGAGAAGGAAGTTTGGTGTTCTAGAATCTCCATATCTGTTTATTAGGGCATTTTGTAGCTGCCATGAATGAATACTGCAGTCTTTTGAACAGCTTGTTTTAATTTTATTTCATATTGTTAATTTTGAATGTCCACTCACTTCTCATTTCTCTCTCTCGAGGGGAACACCAAAGCAATAGTTTGCCTAGGGCAGCAGAAAACCTTGGGTCAGATCTGTTGAAAGTTTAATCTCTGAACCTTTTCCTATGTGATTTCATCATAATTTTCAATACCACAAATTTGTGGGCACAGTGTCATTTGGTATCTTATGAAAGCATAGTCTACTGAGTCTACATGCAATGGCAAACTTTGGTTTTTTGAAAAAGCCGAAGTATGTAAAAGTGCAAGAGGAGGGACGGGTGTCGAACTCATTTGTTACGAGGGCTGGATCTGACATAAATGAGACCTTGTCAAGTCAGGTTATGTCAGGCCAAGCCATGTGTGTACTTATTTAAGATTAGTTGTTGTTGTTCGAGTCAGACTCCTTGCGACCCCATGGACAAAGTCACGCCAGGCCCTCATGTCCTCCACCATCCTCCGAAGTCTGCTCAAATTCGTGTTAGTTACATCAGTAATGCTGTCCAGCCATCTCATCTTTTGCCGTCCCCTTCTTCTTTTGCCTTCTGTCTTTCCCAGCATCAGGGTCTTCTCCAGTGAGTGCTCCTCATTTGGTGGCCAAAGTCTTTGAGTTTCAGCTTCAGCATCTGACCTTTCAGGGAACAGTCAGGGTTGATTTCCCTTAGGACTGACTGATTTGATCTTCTTGCAGTCCAAGGGACTCTCAAGATTCTTCTCCAGCACCACAGCTCAAAAGCATCTAATCTTCTGTGCTCGGCCTTCCTTATGGTACAACTCTCACAGCCATTCATTACTACTAGGAATACCATATTATACTGCCTAGGTTTGCAATAGCTGTCCTCCCAAGTCTTTTAATTTCATGGCTACAGTCACCATTTGCAGTGATCTTGGATCCCAGAAATGTGAAGTCTTTCACTACTTCATGTCTTCCCCTTCTATATGCCAAGGTGTGATGGGGCCAGATGCCATCATCTTAGTTGAGTTTCAAGCCTACTTGTGTGCTCTCCTCTTTCACCCTCAACAAGAGGTTCTTTAGGTCCTCTCACTTTCTGCCATTAGAGTGGTGTCATCTGCATATCTGAGGTTGTTGATATTTTTCGTGGCAATCTTAATTCTGGCTTCTGCTTTGTCCAGGCCAGCATTGCGTATGATGTACTCTGCATGTAAATTAAATAAACAGGATGACAATATACATCCTTGTCGAACCACCTTTCCTATTCTAAACCAATCAGTTGTTCCATATCCTGTTCTGACAGCTGCTTCTTGACCCTTATATAGGTTTCTCAGGAGACATGTGAGTTGGGCTGGTACTTCCATCTCTTTAAGACTTGCCACAGCTTGTTGTGATCCACACAATCAAAGGATTTAGCGTAGTCAATGTAGCCGAAATAGCGGTATGCTTTCTCCATAATCCAGCGAATGTTGGCAATTTGATCTCTTGTTCCGTTCCTCTACCTCTCCGAAACCCAGCTTGAACTTCTGGTAGTTCCCAATCTACATAACTGCTGAAGCCTAGGTTGTAGGATCTTTAACATGACCTTGCTGGCATGTGAAATGAGTGCAATGGTGTGATAGTTTGAACATTCTTTGGCATTACCTTTCTTTGGGATTGGAATATAAACTGATCTTTTCTAATCCTGTGGCCACTGTTGCGTTTTCCAAATTTGCTGACATAGTGTGTGCATCACTTTAACAGCATCGTCTTTTAGGACTTTGAATAGCTCAATTGGGATACCACCATCTCCGCTCGCTTTGTTGTTAGTAATGTTTTCTAAGGCTCATTTGACTTCACACTCTAGAATGTCTGGCTCGAGGTCAGCAATTTCATTGTCATGGTTGTCAAGGTCGTTGAGATTCTTCATGTATAATTCTTCTGTGTATTCTTGCCACCTCTTCCTAATCTCTTCTGCTTCTGTTAGTTTTTGTCCTTTATCATGGCCATCTTTGCACAAAACATTCCCTTGATTTCTCCAATTTTCTTGAAGATATCTCTTGTAAACTTTATAAGGGACACAAACACAATTAAAGATTTAAAAAAACAACTTAAAACATGCTTAAAACATTAGCACTCATTGGTCTTAAAGGTGCTTTCTTTGTATGTCTCCCATGGGATCCAGGGAACTTGGCAAAGGAAGCTCTGGCTCTTTCCTTCCTTCCCCAGGGGACCAGGAGAGGGAGGAGCCTCAGCCAATAGAAGGAAGAAGGGCTTGGCTTATTGGCTCTGCTGTGCAATTGAGAGAGTCTGGCAAAGCAAGGTCTGCTTCTCCCCTTCCTCCTCAAGGGAGGAGTCTCAATCAATGGAAAAAATAAAGGCATGACTCAGTAGCTCTGCTGTGCAGTTGAGCAAGCGTGGCAAAGCAAGCTGTGATGCAGAAGGAATCAGATGACAGTCAGTTGCTCGGGGGCCTGATAGAAGCCTTCTAGGGACCTGATGCGGCCCCTGGGCCGTATGTTTAACACCCCTGTATTAACAGGTCAATGAAGAAGGTATTACTAATACATGCCTCTTTACTAGAAGCATTATCATCTGAAGAAAGCTCTCACAATTCCCATTTTACAAGTGAAGAATTAAAACTGATTAGTACAGACTTGACCATTGCTCAGTCTGCTTCACAGATTAGACTTTTTTCCTACATAGAGATAATCTCCAGGTTGGAAAATTATGTGTTTACATAATGTCTCAAGGACAGAGCATGTGTTTTTGCACATCAGGCAGCTGATAAACGTAAGGGGGGAGGGTGTATGAAGTAGATCTCAGTTGAGATCCAAACTAGTGTATTAGACCTAGCTATGTCAGATGCACCAAGAGT
Organism: Heteronotia binoei; assembly: GCF_032191835.1. Taxonomy (NCBI): domain Eukaryota; kingdom Metazoa; phylum Chordata; class Lepidosauria; order Squamata; family Gekkonidae; genus Heteronotia; species Heteronotia binoei. The sequence goes on from NC_083223.1 coordinate 147,563,509, forward strand.
CTACTCAGTTTATAACACTTTGAAAATTAATGCTACCAGTGGTTGTTTTGTAGAAAAATAGGTGGTGAAGCTTATCAAGGGATTGTTATGCAGCTGCACCTACTATTCAATGAACAAGGTGGGAAGGAAGAGGTGGAACTGTCATAAAGGTTCAGGAGCTGCACTCCTGTGAGCTTCCGCTGAATCCGAGGCCTGAATGCAACCATGTTGTCATTTTCTTTTGAACTGCTTTGAGAACTATGATGACTCTGAACTTTCAACCTGCTGGAAAATTACTTCCCATTAGCCTGGATTGGATGGCCAAACATGGAATTTAATTCAAAAGGGATCATAGCACAATGAGAAGTTATTTATTTTAGGAACATTAAAGAGGCAGAAGACAAATATTTCATTATCCTACTGTTACATAAAAAGAATTTTACAAACAAACTTTCTTTTTAGATATTGAAATACCTGCTGCTAAATCTGAACCACCAAAAGAGGAGAGGGGCACTTAAACATGGTTTATACTGAAGTATGGAACCTAATAAAATCTTTTCATTAGACACAATAGTAAAGAGTGCCTCAGAAATGCTTTTGAACAAACACATGGCAGAGTTTCAATAAATCACAAGAAAGAATGGAAGGATGTATCAGAACAAAATACTGTACATTTTATTGTATTCTATATTAATCTTAATATCTTGCCATATCCTGGCATCTCATGGCTTATAACATTTTCTATCTTTTCCCTCCTTCTCTCACCACCAACCTTGTGAGACATCTCTCTCTCTCTCAAGACTGAGAGAACTGAGGCTGAGGGAAGGCTGAAGACTACTCAGTAGGTGTACAGGGCTAAGCAAGGATCTGAACTCCTATCTTTCTAGCTAGGGAGGAAACATGGAAGAAACTGCCATCTGGCTTGCAGCAGCTGAAGTGAGAGTAAGCTGAGTTTGTCTCTTCCCTGCTACAGGTGGATGAGCCCTTGAGTCTCTTTTGTCCTTTAGCTCTTAGCCTGGGGGTCATAGCATAGAGAAGTACAAATGCTGACACACGAACATATGAAACTGCCTTATATCGAAATGGTCCAACAGAGTCAGTATTGTCTATTCAAACAAAGGTTTTTTACATCACCTACTACCAGATCCTTTAACTGGAGATATGGAGATTCAACCTGGGACCTTCTACATTTCAAGCAGATGCTCTACCACTGAGCCTCAGCCCCTCAACCTTGGGGGGGGGGGAAGAAACAGAGAGATTGAGAGAGAGAAGAAACTGCTCTTCATTCAGAAATTTCCCATTCCTCTCGTTTGTTCATTTGGTGCATATGGACAGTATTATAAGCTGCTTTTATCCCTATTGGAGAGAAAAGCGGAATATACTTAATTAAAGGTAAAATCTAAGGGTCTATTTCCAGGTTATGGCTCTAAATGTATAGTTTTAAAAGCTGCTTACATATATGTGTATTATGGTATGGAAAGGAGAATTTTTTAAAAAAAATACTGTGGTGAAAAAAGAAAAGTTATGTAATAACAGGGACCTCATACAGGGCCGGCCCTAATCTGTCTGGCACCCTAGGCAAGGCTAATTTCTGGTGCTTCCCCTGCACTGATAACATCACAGAGTCACATGAGGGTGTCCTATTTGGTGCTCCCAGAAGGCTGGCGCCCTAGCCAACTGCTTAGTTTGCCTAGTGGCAGGGCTGGCCCTGAACTCATAAATGACACAAGCATGCATGCTAGGGTGCTGGGAGTGGCCATGTCTCTCCACTGTATATGCCTCTATCTTCACCATTGGCTGACCAGCACATGAAGCAACTTACATACAAAAACTCACAATGCCCAGCCATTTCATGTTTTCCCCTTGGTTTTAGGCTCAAAGCATTGACCATGAGATTTCTGTAATTAATGTCATAAATCAAAAGTAGGTTTGCAACTTACACCCACCCACACACCTGAACAACATCTGAACAGCATACTCAAGATTACTACATAACAGACATTGTCTTCAGATTTTGATGCAACAATTCAGAGCAAGAGGTGTCAGTTATCAGAGACTGTTAAATAAACAAAATATTGCAAGAGTGCTAAACTTTTAAGCATCATTTAATTTTTTTAAAATATATATTTATGTTTGTCTATGTCTTTTATAAAATTTATATCTCTGCTACCTGGCATTACATTTTATGATGCACCTTGTCTGACCCAACAAGGTCTCATTCATGTCAGTTCCGTCTCTCATAACAAATGAGTTTGACACTCCTGTTATAGGGTATATCACCACCTCAATTTTAGGGATGCCAGCCTCCTTGTGAGACCGTGGGTTCCCCCAAGATTACAGCTCAACTCCAGACTACAGTTAGTTCCTTTGGAGAAAACAGATGCTTTGGACTCTGTGACAGTATTCTACTGGGGTCCCTGTCCCCCCCAGATTCCATTCCCAAATCTCCAAGAGTTTCCCAGCCTGGATATGACAACACTATGCCCCATCACCTCCCAGCAGCTTAGGAAACCTGGCAGCCTTATTACATTTATTTGAACATATGAATAATCAGGAGTGTACTTTTATTGAGAATGTTAATGTTTTTAATGTTACCTCTTGACAATAATGTCATTTGCATTTTTTCTCATCTCCTTGTTGGGGTGCACCTTGGCAATGAGTTTGATTAAACTCTCAGCTTCTGATAATGCTTGCTCAGACAGTAAGATTCTTTCCTCTTCTTCCTATTTCTCCTTTCCCTCTATGTGAGTGTGCGAGTGTGTGCACACATGTACATATACAAATCATGTTCTCTTTTTCTTTTTATATAGATCAGTCATACTAATTGTAGTGCTGTACAAAGAAGAAATAGGTAGGATGACAGAGTTTATGTTTAACAGAAACTAATTGTTTCAGAGGGAAAATGATTGGTTATATTTGTATGGATTATAGGAGAGTTATATAAAGCTGTCATTCTTGCTTATTTTCATTTTTCTTTTTAAAATCAAAACTCAAAATATTCAGTAGAACAAAAGGGGCTAGTGTTATGTATGTAGGAATTACAGTGTTGGACTTTCCTTTGAGAAGCTGGTTCTTTTATGTGGGTCTCAGACATGTTTTTTGTTGCTGCAGAACACTGTTCCAAAACATAATGTTAGTGACCAAAGACACTATTGTTTACCTCATTTGCAGTTCACTCCTTTCTCTTTCTTTGAAAGCTTTTTTCTCTTAAAATGACAGACACAGGAGCTACAGAGCAAAACCTCTATTTTCTCCATTGGCTGAGGCTCTTCCTTTTGGGGGGGGGGGGGAGGCAGACCTTGCTTTGCCAGGCTCTCTCAATCGCACATCAGAGCTACTGAGCCAAGCCTCTCTTTCTTCTATTGTCCCCTGGGAAAGGAAGGAAGGAAAGAGCCAGAGCTTCCTTTGCCCAGTTCTCTGGCTCCAATGGGAGAAATATAAAGAAAGCACCTTTAAGACCAACAAGTGCTAATCTTTTAAGCATGTTTTATTTTAAGTTATCTTTAAAAAAAATCTTTAATTGCATTTGTCTGTGTCCTTTATGAAGTTCATATCTCTGCTACCTAATCTTAAATAGGTACAAAGCAGGAGTCAAGGTGCACCTTTAAGACCAACCAAGTTTTATTGAGAACGTAAGCTTTCGGGTGCTCTCTAAGCACACTTCATCAGACAAGGGGATCAGGTATTGTGGGCTGAAATACATGCAGTTTGTTGTTTAAGAGTGCGAACTGGCTGTGGTCACATGATAAAACAGTGTGGCTTGGCCATTTGGTCTGGATAACCATAAAAGGTAATAAAGCCAATTGGCAGGGAACTTTATTACCTTTTATGGCTATCCAGACCAAATGGCCAAGCCACACTGTTTTATCATGTGACCACAGCCAGTTTGCACTCTTAAACAACAAACTGCATGTATTTCAGCCCACAATACCTGATCCTCTCGTCTGATGAAGTGTGCTTAGAGAGGACACGAAAGCTTATGTTCTCAATAAAACTTGGTGCACTTGACTCCTGCTTTGTTCAACTGCTTCAGACCAAAACGGCTGCCCTCTTGGATTTAAATCCAACAAGGCCTTATTTATGTCAGATCCGTCCCTCATAACAAATGAGTTTAACCACCCCTGGGTTACAGGGTTGAAGTTCTGTGGCTTCTAAATGTGAAGTTGCCAATCTCTCTCTCAATGCAGGTCTTTCCCAATCACATATAAAGTGGGATGGATTTAAGAACAGAAAGGACTGCTGAGCCCTCCCCTGCAATAACTTGCATCTAGGGTTATCAACTTTAGATGGGATTGAAGTTCTTTCAAAATTACATCTGATCTCCAGACTACAGAAAGTAGTTTCCTTGAGGGATATGGGAGCTTCAGAATCTAGGGTTGCTAACTGCTAAGTGGTGGCTGGAGATCTTCTATTACAACTGATCTCCAAATTACAGAGATCAGTTTCCCTGGAGAAAATGGCTGCTTTGGAAGGTGGATTCTATGCCATTATACCCTGCTGAGGTCCCTCCCCTCTCCAAACCCCACCCTCCTTAGGCTCCACGCTAAAAATCTCTAGGTATTTTCCAACTCAAAGCTGGCAACCCTATCAGAGGGTGGACTCTATAGCACCACATCCATGCCTCCTCTCCCCAAACTCCCCATGAACTGCCTCCTCTCCCCAAACTCCAGCATTCCCAGACACCATCCCCAAATCTCCGGGAATTTCATAAAGTGGAGTGAGCAATCCTCCTTACTTCCCTGACATTCTTTCACTTAGATTATTTTCCCCCAGATGGGTTTACTTCCTTATCAGAGTCCAACTGAGAGGAAAATGCCGGGGGGGGGGGGGGCTGTGGGGATGTAGGGCCCCGCACCCTTACCCACATACATCCTTAATCACTGCTCTCCTATTTCTTCATTATAGGCAATTGGAGAAACATAGGGGTCCCAATCCTCCCGCTCTGGCGGGAGACGCCAGGTTTTCCAGTCTCTTCCCCCGCTCCCCCCAAAAACAGCAGCGGGGGGAGGGGAGGGGAGGGAAACGGCGCCTTCTGCAGATTCAGAAACGAATCTGACTCTGCAGAAGGAAGTTCTGAGGAAGAGGTGTGCGTGCGTGTGTGAAGCGGCACGCGCAGGTTTCTGTCGCATGCGCAGTGGCTGAGGCTCTGTTCGAGAGAGCGTGCCATGCCGTTGAGGAGCAGGCTGAGGGAAGGCGGGTCGGCCAGCTCGCGGCTGCCTGGCCTCGGTCTGTGGCGGCTCCGGCGCCTGCAGGACGTTCCAGAGTCCCCGGGGCTATGACCTGCCTCCCTGGCTTCCTCAGCGGTGGCTCTCCCTGCGCCGCCCTCCGCTCCCTAAGTTTCCCCTCCTCACCTCCACCGGGCTCCCCGCGCCTTCCTCGGCGCAGTCGTCGCCCTCGCCACGGCACCTCAGCGTGGAATCAGTCGTCCCTGGGATCTGTGACTGTCAGCCATGAACACAGATGCCTGTCTCTTGATGAAATTAGATGGGGGTATGTGAAGAGAGCAAGCACACACACACACACACAGAGCTCTTATGTTTTTTTCTGTGTGCTACACGATAGTGATCTGTTTGGAAGCTACAATGCCTTTTAAAATTTAACTATGCCTCTCTTCTTATATTTCCTTCTGTATATAGTAGGCCAAGGGCTATTTTAAGTTTTAGATTTGGAAACATGTTTTCTTTCTGGCATGATTAGGGCTGTTTGTTTTCTGTCAGCTGCTGGTTAATATTTGGGCAGGGGGGGTTAACATTAGAATAGGCAATAAGCAACTTTAGCTTGACATATATGTAAATGAAGAGTTATATGAAAATAGTCTGTGCCCTATTTTGTGCCCTCAGAGTTCTTGTTTCACATTCACAGTAGAGGAGCTTTTCCTTTATAGAGTGTCACAAGATTGCTAGAAACTATTTTAATAGCTATTTTTGCCATTTTGAATGTGAAGTAAGGTATAAAAACAGCAGGTTGGACCAGGGGGTCCAATTCTATGAGCCCCAAAAGAAGGTGCCCCTATCCTTCATTATTTCCTATGGAAGGAAGGAATTGAAAAGGTGTGCTGTCACTTTAAATGTGATGGCCAGAACTCCCTTTGGAATTCAATTCTGCTTGTCACAGCCTTGATCTTGGCTCCACCCCTAATGTCTCCTGGCTCCACCCCCAAAGTCTCCTGGCTCCACCCCCAAAGTCCCCAGATATTTCTTGAATTGGACTTGGCAACCCTAGAGAAACACCATCTTCTGTGTGTGGGTTTAACTTTCTGGGGCTGGATCGGAGGAGACAGTCAAACTTTAGGTAGGCCTAGGCCTAATCTCCTCCTCATTCCCCCCTCCCCTCCTATTTTCAACTAGTAATCTAAGGGGAACTCCCTAGAGAGGACAGGAAATCCATCAAAGTTAAGAGGAGATCTGCCCCAGAATGCTGCAGGAGGAAGAGCCAGTTCCTGGGTTGGAACTGCTGTTTATATTATTGAGTATTTGAATGGGAAGCCAGTCAATCTTCAGTTGGAGCTTGCAACAGACTAGACTTGCCAACCCCCAGGTCCCAGCAGGGTTTTCCCAGCTTTTGCAGGCTCTTTCCTGCCCCCAGTCAGCTGTCTGGTGGGGGGAAGCCTTGCCCCCACAGTCACCCTGTGCCTTTCCACCTCAGAAGGCTTAGAAGACTTAGGGAGGGCTTGGTTTTTTGAAAGGTGCGTGTTCCTTTAAAACTCTGGAGCTAGGCTGAATGGGGGTGGGACAAGCCTGCAGAACAACATGGCTGTTGTGAGGAAGGGAAAGGAAGGAGCTCCCTCCCTCCATTTGTTTTAAAGTCTTTCCAGAACTCTCCAGAACAGTAAAATAGAGAGAACCTTGTGTTAGTCTGAAGAACTTGGCTGAGTGTATAGCATTCAACAACTCCCATGGTGAGTAAATTGCCCCAGTGAGAACACAAAGTGTGTGCTTCCAAACTGTGTTTATTTTGGCTGCTGTATATGTGTGTGTGTGTGAGACAGAGAGAAAAAGAGAGGAGGAGGAGGAGGAGAAGAAGAAGAAGAAGAAGAAGAAGAAGAAGAAGAAGAAGAAGAAGAAGAAGAAGAAGAAGAAGAAGAAGAAGAAGAAGAAGAAGAAGAAGAAGAAGAAGAAGAAGAAGAAGAAGAAGAAGAGGTGCAGCTAACTGCTGGGGGAATGAGGAAATGAAGACTGTATTCAGGGGAACTGCACTGCTATATTTTTATTTTAGGGAATGTGAAAGTCTCCTGGCTCCATCCCCAAAGTCTCCCACCCCCAACGTCCCCAGGAATTTTCTGAGTTAGACTTGGCAATCCTACAACAGACAGAGGCAGGTATATCTCTTCCCCCCAGGTCAGAAATGGTGGCCATTTGGGGGGATATGTTTGACCAGCTTACCCCAGAGTAATAAAGTAAGGTATCTGCCCTGCATGCCATCTAGATAGGGAGATTTGCCCCAGATGAGTTTAGAGTAGGGAAAGAAGTGTTTTTGTCTATGTTATTTTCTTCTTCCGTACACTTCTGATATGTCTGTATATCGTTGTGAGTTCTAAGTAAATCTTATGATTGTTGAAGGAATGAAGTCCTTCTGTACCACGTACTCACCCTTACTGCTTGGAAACACTATGAGTGGAGCAGGGAATCTCTAGGGAGGAGGAAAGTGGTAAATTGGTTACTTGCCAACTCTCTAGGGGAGCCCCAAAGATTCCTGGGAAGTCCCAAAGTGGGTTCCTAGTGACACCGGAGGGAGGTTAGGAGACTGTCCTGCCTAACCAGAGCCCAAGACAGGGACAGTGGTAGCAGCAGTACCCTGAGGCATTGGGGTGGAATGGCCCCTTCAGGTCAGAATCCCAGGAGTGGTAGGCAGAGCTGGGACCTGCCAGCTGATGCAGGCCCAGTTTTGCCAAAGGCCATTGCTGTCTGCTAACATCCTAGATAGCAGTGAGAATAGACTGAGAAATTACTGGCACAGTTCATCAGAATTTCAAAATAAGGCCAAAGATAACTTGAGGAGCAAAAAGTGATCAACACTTTGAACAAAAAAATTAGTAGAAAACTGGCTAATGTTAAAAAGAGTTGGCCCGGGGGAGGATTTATGTGAAATTAAGCATAGAATTTCAAAGCCGATGTGCCTGAGTGACAAGCTGCTTAACTTAATTGCAAGTAAAAATGAAGTTCTTTAAAAACAGAATAAAAACTACGGTATTGTTAGTTTTAAAAGGAAAATCAGAAGTAAGGTAAAGATGATGCTTGAAGTGCATAAAGGAATAATGAGACACAAATAGCTAAGAGTATTAAGGCTAACAATAAGGTTCTTAAAATATGGTGTAGGACTGAAAAACTCACGAGAACAAGCCGTTTCATAAGGATAAAGTTACATAACTGAAAGAATTCAAAGAGCAAAAGATCTGTAGTTGATAGGTAACAGGATGCTATACTTCTCAAGTCATAAACACAAATGGTAAAGGTATATTTACACTACAAATGTATATTGGGTTTACACTAGTTTAACTGTAGTGGTTTTTGGCCAAGCAGTCTTGGCAAAAACAGTTTGCATTTTTTTCTCCCAAGAAAAAATAATTAGCCTGTATATCAAACAAACAAAAACCCCAGCCCACTGCCACAAAACACCAAACCCATCATGATAAAGTGGACAAAATGCCAAAGGGAACTCAAATTCAAATCCTTGCACTTACAAGTCACTGTCTTTCAGCCTAACTCACATACTATCCTGAGCTGCTTGGAAGTAGGGCAAGATAAAAATTAGTAGGGTAAGATAAAATTAGAGGCCAAGCAGGGGAGGTGCACTTTACAGCTATTTTCTTCACTTTAGCAACACATTCCCCCTCTGCTCTACATGACGTTTTGCATCCCTTTTGTCAGAGGGTGGCAAAAGCATTCACAAAGCAGAAACAGGGAATGGGTCCTTCATTGCCAAGACAATTTGGCCAGCATTCTCTAGTACTGTCCACATCTAGTGCCATCCTAAACAGAATACCATTCTAAGTCCACTGAAGTCAACAGGTTTAGAAGATTAGAACTGCTTAGGTTGACATAACTGAAGCTGAATAAGAATCCTACAGAAGAGTGGATTTCTGCCTTGCTGCTTTATCATTATAAAGAGGCTGAGGTTCTGTCCTGTATTTTATCTGGCCTGTCTTCCCATGGAGAATTCCTAAAATTAATTTTATACTTAGTACATGCCACAGCTTTCCATTTAAATATCCCCCTGGCGCCCTTATGGGTGACTGAAGTGCATTAGTGTATGTGTTCATTATTTAAATTATTTATTCATTTATTTTTTAAATTAGACTTTTAGGCTGCCTTCCCCTGAAAAACAAGGCTCAGGTCAGCATATAGCACAATAAAATTCAATACTATTTTTAAAGTGCCGTTAAAATTCCAAAATTAAAATATAAAACATACCTAAGACATTTAACACAATCAAACCCATCTGATAGTGAAAGTTTACAGGAGATGACACAGCCTCATAGAAGATGGAGGCTGGAGGAGGAGACTTGGATTTATATCCCATCCTTCACTCGGAGTCTCAGAGCAGCTTACTAGCTCCATTCCCTTCCTCTCCCCACAACAGACACCCTGCGAGGTAGGTAGGGCTGAGAGAGCTCTTCAAGAACTTCTGTTGAGAGAACAGCTCTGAGGAAACTGTGACTGACCCCAGGTCACCCAGCAGCTGCATATGGAGGAGTGGGGAATCAAACCTAGTTCTCCAGATTAGAGTTTGACACTCTTAACCATTACACCAAACGGTTCTCTTAACTACTACACCAAACTGGCCGGGAAGGGGATAGTGCCAGACTATGTTATAGCTATCATTGTCCTCAACCAAATGCCTGGCGGAACATCTCTGACTTACACACCGTGTGGAAAGGTAACAGATACTGCAGGGCATAGATATTATGTGGCAAAGAATTCCACCAGGTAAGGGTTGGGGCAGAAAAAGCCCTGGCCCTGGTTGAGAACAGCCAGATCTCTCTCAAGCCAGGGACCACCAGAAGGTTCTTATCTCCTGAGCATAAAGCTCTTCTGGGCATATACTGGGAGAGGTGGTCCTGAAGGTACATGGGTCCCAGATCATTATGGGCCTTAAATGTCAAAACCAAAACCTTGAATCTGATCTGGTGCTTCACCAGAAGCCAGTGCAGCTTGCCCAGCACGACAGATACCATACAAGGGGTCCCAGTACAGACCCGCACAGCCACATTCTAGATCAGTTGGAGTTTCTGGGTCAGTCTCAAGGGTAGGTCCATCTAGAGCAGGGATGGCCAATGGTAGCTCTCCAGATGTTTTTTGCCTACAACTCCCATCAGCCCCAGCCATTGGCCATGTTGGCTGGGGCTGATGGGAGTTGTAGGCAAAAAAAACATCTGGAGAGCTACCGTTGGCCACCCTGATCTGGAGCAAGTTACGGTAGTCTATTCTGGAGGTGGCCATTATATGGATTGCTGTGGCTAGGTCAGAGTGAAATAGGTAGGGGGCTAGTTGCCTGACTTGACAAAGCTGGAAAAAACCCAGTTCAGCAACCTTTGTGATCTGGGCCTCCATTGACAGGGAGGCATCCAGTGTCACACCCAGGCTCTTAACCATCAGTGCCAGTGTTAAGGGCACACCACCCCAACATAGAAAAGAAACCTTGGTGTGATTTTGTGATTTCATAAAGTCTGTGTGGGTGGGTGTACATGCATGCATGTGCAGAACACTTTGATCAATGCACACATATGCCCATGTGCATTGTTCATTTGCAAAGAGGTGACATGAACTGAAACTGGAGCAAATTGGATATGATCTATAGCTGAAACAAAATGGAAGAATGGCAGATTGCTAATACATTGGTCCCACCCCAAGATCAGGTAACTTACAACTTTGATATTTTGGGAGATGCTTTGTAAGCAGCCCTAGTGTGTGAGGATACGCAGTCAGATGTGCACCAAAATACCTATTCCATTGAAAGTAATGCTGTAGGGATATAACAATATCCACATTTGGGTACAGAGTTATATCCAAATGCAAATATTGACCACACTCACTGAATTACTTTCAGTGACATCCCAATTCATATTCTGACTCAATAAGTCATGCAAAGACATGCCCAACTAGACCTAGAATAGGCAGAATGTCTTGTTGAAATGCCAGCAGGTGATAAAACTAGAAAGCATTAGACATGTTGCCTGGGTTTATCTTCTCCATCTCCCTCCCCCACATTCACATTGAAAGCAATGGGAGGACATCACTGGGTAAAGAGTTGGATCCAATGAACTATGAGCAGAAGGAAAATCATTGTTAGCATGGTTCTGCATGAACAGTTTTTGCACTACTATAGCAGGCTATATTTATAGCAGCTCCTGTGCTAGGGTTACCAACCCCCAGGTGGAGGCCCTCCCACCACTTCAGAGACATCAGAAAGCAGGGGGAGGGGAGGGAAATGTCTTCTGGGAACTTTTATTATTTTGTATGGAGACTTATTCCCATAGGAAATAATGGAGAATTGATTCGTGAGTATCTGGAGCTCTGGGGGGGCTGTTTTTTGAGGTAGAGGCACCAAATTTTCAGTATAGCATCCAGTGCCTCTCCCCAAAATACTCCCCAAGTTTCAAAAAGATTGGACCAGGGGGTCCAATTCTATGAATCCCAAAATAAAGTACCCCTATCCTTCATTATTTCTTATTGAAGGAAGGCATTTTAAAAGGTGTGTGGTCCCTTTAAATGTGATGGCCAGAACTCCCTTGGATTTCAATTATGCTTGTTACACCCTTGCTCCTGGCTCCACCCCCAAAGACCCCAGATATTTCTTGAATTGGACTTGGCAACCCTATCCTGTGCTTCTACTAGTACATGTTTGGTTCCATTTTTCTACCACAGTAACTAAAGTGTAAAACAGTCCTTTGTTTAATTAAAGATGCCTTCCACATGTGAAAGGGCATCTTTGGATCTTAGCCACTGTTACACACAGCCATGTCATTATCATATTGACTATATGATCCCAAATTGGCTGGGCCACACACTTGAAGGGCTTTTTCACTAAAAATAAAATTTAAAAAATTATGCAACAATCATAGATTTAGTAAGCAATGGCTATATAAGACACACACACCCCAATAGCACAAAGAGTGTGACAGTGTGTGTGTGTGTGTATAAATTTTTTTGCCACTGTGTGACACAGAGTGTCGGACTGGATGGGCCATTGGCCTAATCTAACATGGCTTCTCTTATGTTCTTATGACAGACCGAGGGTTGTCTGATAGGGATTTTTTTTTACTCCTGAAATGACAGTATTCATACTGAAAATCTGTCCTGAAAAATGCTGTACAGCACTATTGAACATTTAGGAAGGGGTTAGATAAAAATATGGAGCAGAGGTCCATCAGTGGCTATTAGCCACAGTGTGTGTGTGTGTGTGTGTATTTGGCCGCTGTGTGACACAGAATGTTGGACTGGATGGGCCATTGGCCTGATCTAACATGGCTTCTCTTATGTTCTTATGTTCTTAAATACAGCTTTAGGAATGCCCTGTGAAGAAAGGGTGAATATTTAAGCCCCATTGTGAATAGCATCTGAGGGTTTTTCCAAATGATAAATCTACCCTAGTTCAGAGAAGAAAGAGATGCCAATGAATTAGTGCATGATTTCCACTCTGATTCACTCAATTTTTCAACTGTAAAATAAAACAAGATTAGTTCTTCAAAAAGACTTTTAAAAATTACATGCAGATAAGCACAAAGAGTTACTGAAAATTAACTTTTATTATTTACCTGAAATGCAAAAGGGAAAAAGCCTGAACAATTTAAAAAAGGAGAGCCTGTGTGAACAGCCTCCATTTGTTACAGAGCAGAAGTATCCTTATAGGGCAGCAGTTTAATGGATTGTTGAGGGAATTTATGTGAAACACTTTGAGCACATAAAAAGCACACATAGTTCTTCAGTATTATTATTATTACATATTGGAATTGTGTGTTTATAAATTTGAGCAGATTTTACTTCTAGGGTATTGAATGTCTGCAAGAGCTCTGCAGCCAAATTAAATGGTGTTAGCATAATAATGCATTTGAGAATTGAATGATAATGCATAATAAGTTTTCTTTTCAAATTTCCCATACTCTGGGTGATCAGGCTCTGATAAACTTTTCCTCCATTGATTCAGCTTTTAACAGTTTTTATTATGCAAGATGAACTCTAAATGGAAAGACAAAAAACATTATACTAGCACATTCCAGGATGAAATTAAAACTTCTTCTCTTTCTTCTCCTCCTTCTCCTTCGCATGCTTCTCATTAATTATGTAGATAATTAATTATGCTGGTGTCTGAGTCACCAAAACAGCCAAAGCAAACAAAAGGACAGCAAAAATTAAAGGAAGGCAAGAGAGGGTCACCATAAACATTCTGTCCTCAAAGCACCTGCTTTGTTCAGGGAAATCAAATGCGGGGCTCAGCTGCCCAAAATAGTTTACATTGCTTCCCTTAATTTAAAGTTCTGGAAGCCACTCATGGCAAAATATTCCTTCCTGCTCTTCTCTTGCATTCATCAAGTGTGTGGGGTTCCAGACTTCATGAAAAATAAGGATGTTTCAGCATAATCTCTACTAACACAAAGGGAGACACCACAGAATAATTTCTTTGTTACTTGTATGTAATATTTTTGTCGCTCTCATGGACTGCTGCCTTGACATGGTGAGAGGGCTTGTGCGATTCAGTGAGACTGTGGGCTATGCCATGCAGGACTACCCAAGAGGGACAGGCCACAGCTGAGAACCCAGACAAAATGTGATCCACTGGAGAAGGAAATGGCAAACCACTTCAGTATCCTTGCCAAGAAAACCCCATGAACAGCAACAAAAGGCTAAAAGATATGGCGCTGGAAGATGAGCACCTCAGGTCAGAAGGTGCCCAATATGCTACTGGGGAAGAGCAGAGGGCAAGTCCAAGTAACCACAGAAAGAGTGAAGCGGCTGGGCCAAAGCCGAAAGGACGCTCAGCTGCGGATGCGTCTGATGGTGAAAGAACAGTCCGATGCTGAAAAGGACAATACTGCATTGGAACGTGGAATGTAAGATCTATGAATCAAGGTAAGCTGGATGTAGTCAAACAAGAGATGGCAAGACTGAACATCGACATCTTGGGAATCAGTGAACTAAAATGGACAGGAATGGGTGAATTTAACTCAGAGGAACACTACATCTATTATTGTAGGCAAGAGTCCCGTAGAAGAAATGGTGTGGCCTTTATAGTTAACAAGAGAGTGAGGAAGGCAGTAATGGGATACAATCTCAAAAATGACAGAATGATCTCAGTCCGTATCCAAGGCAAACCATTCAATATCACAGTAATCCAAGTCTATGTCCCAACCACTAATGCAGAAGAAACTGAAGTGGACCAGTTCTATGAAGATCTACAACACCTTCTAGAATTAACACCAAAAAAGATGTCCTCCTCATCATAGGTGACTGGAATGCCAAAGTAGGAAGTCAAAAGGTAACCGGAACAACTGACAAGTTTGGCCTTGGAGAACAAAATTAAGCTGGGCAAAGGCTAATAGAGTTTTGTCAAGAGAACAAACTGGTCATAGCGAACACCCTCTTCCAACAACCTAAAAGGTGACTCTACACATGGACATCACCTGATGGACAACACGGAAATCAGATTGGTTATATACTCTGCAGTCAAAGATGGAGAAGCTCCTTACAGTCAGCAAAAACAAGACCTGGAGCTAACTGTGGCTCAGATCATGAGCTACTCATTGCAAAATTCAGGCTTAAACTAAAAACTGGGGAAGCCATTAGGCCATTCAAGGTTTTACCTTGTTCACATTCCTTATGAATATACAGCAGAGGTGAAGAATAGGTTTAAGGAACTAGAGTTGATAGACAGAGTGCTGGAAGAACTATGGACGGAGGTTCATGACATTGTACAGAAGGCAGCAATCAGCACCATCCCAAAGAAAAAGAAATGCAAGAAAGCAAAGTGTCTGTCTGATGAGGCTTAGAAATCCCTGAGGAAAGAAGGAAAGCAAAAGGCAAAAGTGAAAAGGAAAAATTCACCCAACTGAATGCAGATTTCCAAAGAGCAGCAAGGAGAAGTAAGGAGGCCTTCCTGAAGGAACAATGCAAATCCATAGAGGAACATAATAGAATGGGAAGGACAAGAGATCTCTTTTAAAAAAAATGGAGAAATCAAGGGTATGTTTTGTGCAAAGATGGCCATGATAAAGGACAAAAATGGTAGGAACCTAACAGAAGCAGACGAGATCAGGAAGAGTGGCAAGAATACACAGAAGAATTATACAAGAAGGATCTCAATGTCCTTGACAACCATGACAGTGAAATCACTGACCTTGAGCCAGACATCCTGGAGTGTAAAGTCAAATGAGCCTTAGAAAACATTACTAACAACAAAGTGAGCAGAGATGATGGTATCCCAGTTGAGCTATTCAAAATCCAAAAAGACAATGCTGTTAAAGTGATGCACACATTATGTCAGCAAATTTCAAAAATGCAACAGTGGCCACAGGATTGGAAAAGGTCAGTTTATATTCCAATCCCAAAAAAGGGTAATGCCAAGGAATGTTCAAACTATCGCACCATTGCACTCATTTCACATGCCAGCAAGGTCATGTTAAAGATACTACAAGCTAGACATCAGCAGTATGTAGATGGGGAACTACCAGAAACTCAAGCTGGGTTTCGGAGAGGTAGAGGAACTAGAGATCAAATTGCCAACATTCGCTAGATTATGGAGAAAGCACGGGAGTATCAGAAAAATGTCCATTTCTGTTTCATTGACTATGCTAAAGCCTTTGATTGTGTGGATCACAACAAACTGTGGCAAGTCCTTAAAGAGATGGGAGTACCAGACCACCTCACATGTCCCCTGAGAAACCTGTTTAAGGGTCAGGAAGCAACAGTCAGAATGGGATATGGAACAACTGATTGGTTTAGAATAGGAAAAGGCGTTCAACAAGGATGTATATTGTCACCCTGTTTATTTAATTTATAGGCAGAGTACATCATGCGGAATGCTGGCCAGGATAAAGCAGAAACCGGAATTAAGATTGCCAGGAAAAACATCAACAACCTCAGATATGCAGATGATACCACTCTAATGGCAGAAAGTGAGGAGGACCTAAAGAACCTCTTGTTGAGGGTGAAAGTAGACTTGAAACACAACATCAAAAAAACTAAGATCATGGCATCTGGCCCCATCACACCTTGGCAAATAGAAGGGGAAGACATGGAAGTAGTGAAAGACTTCACATTTCTGGGATCCAAGATCACTGCAGATGGTGACTGTAGCCATGAAATTAAAAGACGTTTGCTCCTTGGGAGGACATCTGTGGTGAACCTAAGCAGTATGAAAAAGTAGAGACATCACCCTGCCAAACAAAAGTCTGTATAGTCAAAGTGATGGTATTCCCACTAGTAATGAATGGCATTGAGAGCTGGACCATAAGGAAGGCTGAGCACAGAAGAATAGATGCTTTTGAGATGTGGTGCTGGAGAAGAATCTTGAAAGTCCCTTGGACTGCAAGAAGATCAAATCAGTCAGCCCTACAGGAAATCAACCCAAACTGTTCCCTGGAAGGTCAGATGCTGAAGTTGAAGCTCAAACACTTTGGCCACCAAATGAGAAGGGAGCATTCACTGGAGAAGATCCTGATGCTGGGAAAGACAGAAGGCAAAATTAGAAGGGGACGGCAAAAGATGAGATGGCTGGACAGCATTACTGATGTATCAAACACAAATTTGAGCAGACTTCAGAGGATGGTGGAAGACAGGAGAGCCTGGCGTGACTTTGTCCATGGGGTCGCAATGAGTTGGACTCGACTGTGCAACTGAACAACAACAACATTTTTGTAATCTTAGGTCCAAACATGCAGTTTGCAAATGTACCAGAATGAAAGAGAAAATGTGCAGAATATCACACACAAACATCTGTACATGTATGCAAGATACTCTGAAATAAAACAACAAGACAAGAAGAGCTGCACTCACTATTGATCTATGAAGGCCACAAAATCTGCCTTGTAAATTAATTCATCTCTGCAACTAACCAGTATTAACTGGACATTTATATTTTCTAATCTATAAAACACATATATTTATACTGCACTGTGTCCAAGGAACTAAGGCCTTTTACACATACTCTTCTTTCTTCTGATTTCCTGTGCTTTCGATCCATAACTTTCTGAGTTGATATCAGCAATTCATTCTGCGTCTCCACTTTCCCTTTGGAGTAATTTGTGTTATGCATTGGGTAAGGTTTTTGCATATGGAACAATAGTGTGGATTTTCTGATGGAATGACTTGCCTCACCAATGTCATGGTCAGAGGCATCACAGCTATGTCATTTACCTACACTTCTTTTGTTTGCAATGCTACACTAACAGAAACAGAACCAATTATTTACTTTTTTACTTCTGTGTGTTTGCAATAATTTGCTGATATGTAACAGGGAGTACCTTTTGTATATTGATTGGTACTATTTTCTTCCAAACACATTTATTAAAACATCATTATTCATTTGTGATTGGGTGTTTGGTTGTCTGGTTTTTAAAAATTTCATCACTAGTGCAGTGATGAAATTCTTTGGTTTACACATTGCACATTTCACAATGTTAAATATGTGTAATTTGCCAAGTCCTTTTGGATGCACTTAATAAAGTTATTACAAAGATATAGTGGAGCAAACTTAAAATTACAAAAACAGAACAGACTGGAGGCAGCCATTACACTAGTGTCCTGTCGCTAAATTTTACCACACAAAAAAAAGCAAAAAGCAAAAAAAAAAGATACTGGTGATTTAAAATTTTATTAGTATTTTATCACTAGTCTTGAAGAACTAAATTTTTAAAAAATGGTTGAATAGAAGGGGGTTGAATGGGTGGAACAACTTTGATGGGGGGTAGGTATCAAGGGGCAGCAAAGGACTTGGGGGGGATCATGCTCTTGGATTCACTTTGATTTTGAAGTGAATGAAAATATAACTTGCCACAATAGTGCTCTTAGAAAACATAGGGAAAAACCAAACAGAAAGCAAGGTGAGCACTAAAGGGAAGAAAACATATGAAGAAAGAAAAAACCCTGATAGACATGAATACTGGAAAAACTCAAGGCCTAAGAGTGGCAGACAAAGTTTCCCCTCCCCTCCCCCTCTTTATTATATCCTTACTACAGGCCTGTAAGGTAGGTTAGGCTGAAAGAGAATGACTGACCCAGGGTCCCCAAGGGAGCTTCAGGAAGCTGAGTGGGAATTTAAAAGCGGGTCATCCCAGCCCTGGCTTGCCACTCTACCAGTTTACCACACTGGTGTTGCTCTCAGAGTTCATTGTAACCCATGATCTCATCCACATTTATTTTCTACAGTCCTTGCTCTTTGTCCTGCAGCACAATGGATAAACAGTTTCCCTGCCAAGTTGTTGTGGATTAGCTATAGCAGTGGTGATGACAGTGGAATATACACAAGGATCAGCAGTACAATAGATGCTCCCAGTTGTAATGCGAGATGGGGCTATGCAGGATGAAACCGCATGACTGGGATAAGCATTTACACGCCATGGAAACGATGCTCAGAATTTGGATGAAGCAGAAGGGCAAGTTCAGCGTCTGTCAAGCACCGATATTTCTCAATAACCAGTTATTTGTTTTAAATCAAAGCAGTTTTATTGTTACAAACTCAGGAGCTGTACCAAGGACACAAGCCTTGGGAATAATGACATACACACAGTTACACAGTTGCTATATAGGATATCGTCAAAGGTTACCATACAGATGCATACTTGAGTCACGGGTTCAAAGTTACTAAACCACTATCTATTTTATTACTAAGGAATTTTAGACTATTGGAAACATCAAACATTCTCACACTACTCTGGGAGAAGATAAGGGTTGTCTGTGTGAAACTGTGGGAGAGGTGACTTAAAGGTAATACCAGCCAGGCTGTAGGATAAACATCCTAGGGCCAGATGGATTTATTACTTGCTCACTGGCTGTAAATAAGGGGGAATAAGGGGAGAGCAATAGAGAGCTGGTGACCTGCTCTTTCTCTAGGAAAAATACATTACAGAAATGAGTGCACTTGAAATACTGCCCCCCTAAGTCCCCCTTCTGGGCTTCAAAGGATATTTAGCATAGAATTGTTTAATCAATGCTGGTACTCTCATATTTGAACTAATCACCCATTCGTCATGTGCTGTTGAGAAACGTTTCCATCTAATTAGAAAATACAATACACCCTGCTTCAGCTTAGCAACTAAGATCTCTTTTACTTCATGGTGATTCTGATCTCCCACTGGAATAAATTCTGGAACTTTGGGTCTGGGGTGCCAGGGCGTCGCTCCAAGATCTTTCCGAAGTAAATGGAAATGAAAGATGGGATGTATCTTACTGAACAGCTTTGGTAATTCGAGTTCTACAGTCACTTTATTGATCACGCATTTAATACGGAACGGTCCCAAAAACTTGTATGCCAGCTTTTTAGAAGCTTGTAGTAATGGCAAGTTCTTGGTAAACAGAAATACGGTATCAAAATCCCAAGCAGGTGAATGATGCTTGTCATAATGTTTTTTGTAAGTCTCTTTAGCCAATTCTATATTTTCTTGGATATTGTTCCAAGCTTTCCCCAACTTTCCCCACCATTGCTCGAAAGTTGATGGGGTTTCAGGCATTGATCCTCCTGGTAATTCTGGAAAGGCCTTCCCTTCATAGCCATTCACTACCAGGAAGGGGGAGGATTTGGTGGAGCTATGCATGCTGTTATTATAGTCAAATTCTGCAAAAGGGAGCAACTCTGCCCAATTCGATTGCTGATAGTTCACAAAACATCTTAAAATATTGTTCCAGCAGCACGTTCACCCTCTCAGTCTGTCCGTCAGTCTGAGGGTGGTATGCGGAGCTCAAGCCCTGCTCGATCCCGGTTAACTTACAAAACTCCTGCCAATAGTTGGCAATGAACTGTACCCCTCTGTCACTAATTAACTTATCCTGAAAAGAGTGTAATTTCACCACGTGTTGGAAGAATAGCTGGGCTAGTTTTTTTAGCTGTGGGTATTTGAGAGCATGGGATGAAATGTGCTTGCTAAGAAAATGTGTCCACTACTACAAGGATTACGTTTTTTCCCTGGGAAGGAGGGAGTTCTGCGATAAAATCCAATGACACCACTGACCACAGTCTAGTTGCTGTCTCCAGTGGTTGTAACAAATTTGGGGGTTTCCTCCCTCTCCTTTTAGCCATCAAACATATTGGGCACGAAGCTACATAGTCAGATATGTCTCTTTTCATAAATGGCCACCAAAATTGCCTATTCACTAGATGCAGAGTCTTGACATATCCAAAGGGCCTGGATAGTTTGTTGTCATGACAAAATTGTAGTACTTCTTTCTGAAGGCTCTCTGGTACGTAAAGCTTATTGTCCTTGTACCAGAAGCCCCCTTCCTCCTTTTTTCACCCTCTTGGGTATTGCATCTCCTTCTTTTTCCACCTCTTTAATCAGTCTTCCCCCCCCCCCCCCACTTCTCTTTGGTTTTTTCGCACTTTTCTTGAGAGCAGGTGGTTACAGCTCCCCTCAAGTGATTGGGAGAGATTAATGAATCGATCTCCTCCTCCCTCTGGCTGTTGTGCTGGGGGAGGCGAGATAGCGCATTGGCCAGGAAATTCTTAGATTTCAGGATGAGTTTCAATTTGAAGTTGAATTTGGTGAAAAATTCCGCCCACCGGATCTGCTTCTCAGTTAGTTTTCTACACCCTGTTAGGGCTTCTAGGTTCTTATGGTCTGTCCACATCTCAAACGGGACCTTTGCTCCTTCTAACCAAGACCTCCACATTTTAAGTGCGAACGTTACAGCAAACGCTTCCTTGTCCCACACTGACCAATTCCTCTGATCTTGGGATAATTTTTTAGAGATGTAAATGCAGGGTTTTAGGAACCTCCCCCTTATCTGGTTGCATTAAAATTACCCCCACGGCAACATCGCTGGCATTGCATTGGACCACGAATAGTTTTAACTCATTGGGGTGAATCAGAATGGGTTCAGTGGTGAACAATCTTTTTAACTTGGTGAATGCCTCTTGACAATTTAATTTTGATCCCGGCAACTTGGCCTCGGGACCTCTCCCTTTCATTTTTAGGAGGTCCGTCAAGGGGAGCATGGTGTGGGTGAACCCTTGTATAAAATTACAGTAAAAATTTGCAAATCTGATAAAGGATTGGAGCTGTCTACATGTCCTCGGGGGTTTCCAATCTAGCAATGCTTGTATTTTAGCAGGGTCCATTGCCAAACCCCTCCCGGACACTTGGTAGCCCAGGTAATCCAATTCTGTCTTATGGAACTTGCACTTGGATAGCTTCGCATACAGTTGGTTTTCATAGAGGGTTGCTAAGACATCCCTCATCAATTTCACATGTGAGGGGAGGTCTTTGGAATAAATAATTATATCATCCAGGTATACCATTTCCCCTCGGTACAAATACTTTCCCAGGACTTTGTTTATGAAGTTCATGAGGACTCCCAGGGCCCCTTGCAACCTGAATGGCAAGACTAAGTACTCAAATTAACTCATCAGCATGTTAAATGCCATTTTCCATTCGTCTCCCTCTTTTATGCGTACCCAGAAGTAAGCGTCTCTCAGATCCAGTATGGTAAAAATCTTTCCCTCTGACATGGTGCTTAATAGGTCCTTTATGAGGGGTATGGGGTACGCATTTAATGTCAAAATTGCGTTGATTCCCCTAAAATCCATACATAGCCTAAGCCCCCTGTCCTTCTTCGCTTTGGGTGCGCTGGTCTTTGGGGTGAGGAGGGGGGGGCCTGCTCTAATATCAAAGCACATTAACCAAAAACTATTGGTGCTTAAATGCCAAAGATTCCACATCAGAGCTTTAAGATATTCATGTAGACCAGGAGTGGCCAACGGTAGCTCTCCAGATGTTTTTTGCCTACAAGTCCCATCAGCCTCAGCCAGCATGGCCAATGGCTGGGGCTGTTGGGAATTGTAGGCAAAAAACATCTGGAGAGCTACCGTTGGCCACCCCTGATGTAGATGTACACTATCTTGAGAAGTCAATGCAAAGGGCCAAATGTAAAGGGACTTAAAAAGCCTTCATATCCTATTACAGCAGCTGCATTTAGGGATGCTTAATTGTTTTCCTCAAGCTATTTTTATCAACAGGTTATCTTCATTCCCCCACTCCATCTGTTTTCCCTCCATGGTAAAAAATAATGCCTATTGTCACAAAAGTTGTAGGGAGAGCTTGTGCTCATAATAAATGGTCCACAGGAAAAGTGTTAAGCACCACCTTTTCCAACACAGCTACTGGGATCAAGTTCACAGACACACACACACACACTCATTTGCTGCATTCTTGTAAAAAAAGATTTACTGCAGATCTCCCATGTCATGCACATGGAGTTGACACAGGAAGATATGCCAGCACACTAGTACAGCTGAACTGAAGCAAGCAAAGGTTTGTGGTGGTTTAGTATATTATTCATATTATTTCAGAGAATGTTCCTCAAACACTCAAATTTCAAACATATCTTTTAAAACAAATGGTTAATGACTTCTAGCAAATTACTCAGTACGTAATCACAAATCAACAGAAACAAGTTAATATGAGGGCATTCATCAAAAAGTGATCCTAGTTTACTAAATTACTCTAGTTCACAATCCAGTCATTACAGCTGCTGGGTGAACAGTATCCTCAGCAGCCAATCGTAAGTATCACTGTAATGCCAGAGTCCAGCAAGAACAACTCTTCCACTGTCAGAAGGATGCTATGCTCAACCAACTAAAATCATTTGTTCCAATTGCTTTTTCCTTTCTTTGCTGTTCAGGTAAGCAAACCCATCTCAGGTTCTCTTTGCCTTTTGCTTTCATTGCGAAAATATTTTCAAAGGACTCTCTTTGGCCTTTGCTGAGGAATTTGTTCCAGGGCGCTATTGGGCCAGTGGCAAGGTCCTTGAGAGCATAACCTGTAATGAAATGAATCATGGTCTCATCAAGTTGCCAACTGCTCATGCAGGACATTTCCCTCCAGACATTTTGTCCAGTCGCTGGAATGAACCCTGGCTTTTGTGGCTCATTGTGTTGAGGAGTATTAAACAGGATGTGTCAGACAAAAATTGAGAGAGACTTCCCTCTTCCCCCACCTAATATTCACTGGGACCTCATGTGTGACCTCCACAATTGTCCAGTCAGCAAAACAGGACTTGTGGAAAGTGTTGTCTCCTATCTGTTGACAGAGATTAAAAGGCCAGTCTGTAAAATATCTGCCACATGGTCTGCTCTCTGAGAATTGTAAGCTTTCACAGAGAAGAGCCCTCCTTTGCCTCTGCAATAATAGCCAACATGGCCACAACTAAGACAATGACTCCCAAGTACATTACAAGTTTCTTTAAAGTAGAGAATGCAGCCAACTGTTTCAAAATAGCATTCTGCCATCTCTTTGAAGTTGCAGCTTATTCTTTTGAGCATGTTTGTGACTTAGGCAACATATCAGTCACAATCTGTTAGTGATTCTGTTCCAAATCCAAAATCACAACTGACTGTTACGACAGCAAAATGTTGTTTAAAATACTGTTTAAAACAAATATTAATTGTCATAACATTTTATATAACTTTGCCCTTTTGCCCCAACAAAATGGTTTGCCTCCATCATGTTCTTCACAATGCTTTCTCTACAGTATTTCAGAAACAAAACTGCAGAAAATAGTAGAAACCGAAGAACTCTGCTGACAAGAGCCTATTGCCCCCTCCCCACCTCCAGGGGGAACCTTAAGAGAAGAATTTGGCAGTACCACTTCAGTCCTTCTGAGATGCTCAGAATAATAAGTCAGTCTAAATTTCTGAAGTAGCACATGGTGAGCATACAAAACGGGTATGCAAGTGATCAGTGCTCTGAATCAGAATGGTTTGATTATAACTGTTCAGGGTGGGGGAGATCCTGATTATGGCCACTGGTATTCAAGACAGACCAGTACAATTATCCTAAGCAGGAGAAACCTATCATGATGAAACAGTACCTATTGATACCCCACACAAACAAGTTTGCCCATTACCTCTGCTGATCCCAATGGTTTTATCACCCCATGCACTCGCCTTCTGGGCTGCCCCAACCGGGTCTGAGGCAAGTTCCTGAGGTAGCACCTCTGGCACCCCAAGGCTGTACAGCTACTTAGAGGCACCCCTCCTCCTCACACCAACTTGAAAGTGGGAGGCAGTAATGCCAGTCTGGATGGCGACCACGAGTACAAGGTACGCCCATCTCTTCCACCCCTGTCATCATCCTCTACTGATGGTTTCCCAAGCAGGCATTTGGGCAGTGAACCAATCCTGCATCTATCAAAAACAGCAATGTATTATGGCTCTGAGTCCAAATTCCATAAATAACATGTATAATTAGTTCACCATCTGGGTCTATTCACATAAATACTAAGATTCTACAAAGGTAGGGGGAAAACTCTGGAGGGGAGGGAAAACCAAGCATGCTGGCTTCCAGCTCACTGCCAGCTTTTTGGCACACTACTGTAAAAGCACCCTGAAATATGTGTCATGACTGCAGATGCAACATAATTGCCTAAATCAGGAGCCAGTTTGGTGTAGTGGTTAAGTGTGCGGACTCTTATCTGGGAGAACCGGGTTTAATTTCCCACTCTTCCATTTACAGCTGCTGGAATGGCCTTGCGTCAGCTATAGCTCTGGCAGAGGTTGTCCTTGAAAGGGCAGCTGCTGTGAGAGCCCTCTCAGCCCCACCCACCTCACAGGTTGTCTGTTGTGGGGGGAGAAGATACAGGAGATTGTAAGCCGCTCTGATTCAGAGAGAAGGGCGGGGTATAAGGGGGGGTCTGCATTCTTCTTCTTCTAAGTCAAGGGGACAGAAGACAGCACACAGACCATTTACCTGTGGCTACTACATTCTAAAACGGCTGTGTTAATACGCCTTAATATTCGTCAAGACTCATTTGAAATTTCTATAATACACATCAGTGCTGGAGCATTTTAGGATATGCCTGCACAGAAATGCCTCTTGCTTATGGCTTAGTTCTTCAGCAATGAAGTACACCAATATAGTCAATAAAAGATGACTTTTGACCATTTCCATTTAAAAATGATCCAGCTTGTATTCTTTTCACTACCACTTCCCATCTCAAGAGGACATTTATGAATTCTACTTTAAACCATTTGGTTACTTTGTCTGTGGAAATATTCAAATGACAGGGGTGTAAACTACCCAAATACAAGTGGTGTAAAGCCCTCTCGCCTAAGATTTCCTGGCAGGGACAATGTCCTACTCAGGCTGCCAGTTAGCATCATGAACCTACTCAGGCTGGCAGGTTCTCAAATTCAGTCAGCCCTCTTTGCCTTCACAGCAACTAAACAAGTTCCTCAGAGGCACACAGCTGGTTTTGTTTAATTGTTTTTGTAAAGGTAAGAGGGGGAGGAGACTTCAGTGGATAACATTATCTGTGAAGAAATGTGTGTGAGGGAGGGAGAGAGGGAGGGAGGGGATGGAAAGGGAGAGAAGGGAACGGGAAAGTTCAATCCATCTAGCAATCAGGAAGCCTCAGTGGTTTAATTTAAAAATGTGCCTCGTGGTGCAGAGTGTTAAAGTTGCAGTACTGCAGTCCTAAGCTCTGCTCACAACCTGAGTTCGCTGCCTGGCGGAAGCTGGGTTTTCAGGTAACCAGCTCGAGGTTGACTCAGCCTTCCATCCTTCCAAGGTCCTCAGCTTGCTGGGGGAAAGTGTAGATGACAGGGAAGGCAATGGCAAACCACCCCGTAAAAAAGTCTGCCGTGAAAACGTTGTGAAAGCAACGTCACCCCAGAGTCGGAAACTGGTGCTTGCACAGGGGACCTTTCCTTCTTTTCCTTCTTGATGGAAGTAGTTAGACTTGAGTCCAGTAGCACTTTAAAAACCAACAAGATTTTAGGGGTATAAGCTTTTGAGAGTCAAAGCTCCCTCCATTGGTATCTGATGAAGGGGGCACCGACTGCTAGGGTTGCCAAGTCCAATTCGAGAAATATCTGGGGACTCTGCGGGTGGAGCCAGGAGACTTTGGGGGTGGAGTCTTGAGCAAGGTTAGAACAAGTACAATTTAACTCCAAAGGGAGTTCTGGCCATCACATTGAAAGGGACTGCACACCTTTTCAATGCCTTCCCTCCATTAGAAATAATGAAGGATAGGGGCACCTTCTTTGGGGGCTCATAGAATTGGCCACCCTGGTCCAATCCTTTTGAAACTTGGAGAATATTTTGAGGAAAGGCATCAGATGCTATGCTGCAAATTTGGTGCCTCTACTTCAAACAACATTCCCCCCAGAGTCCCAGATACCCACAGGTCAATTCCCCATTATTCCCTATGGAAATCATTCTGCATAGGGAATAACAAAGTGCTCAGTAGACATTTCCCTCCCCCATCCCCGCTTTCTAAAGCTTTCTAAAGCGGGGGGAGGGCCTCCAAACCTGCCCCCTCCCTCCCTCTCTCTCTCTCTCTCACACACACATTTACTGGGTTTGGTTCCTCCACAACTTTACTTGCTCTGAAAACAAAAACAAAACAAACAGAGGGTCTGTGATCTGATGAAATTGCTGCTGACTCTTCCCCATGAAGCACTTCCTATTTCCTGCTTCCTGCTCAACTTTAAAGGCACACATTTTAAAAACGGACCTGTTTGCAGGTTTCTAAACCTGCCGAAGCTCTAGAGGTACATGGTGACTGTGGGAGTGGGGCTTCCCCCCCGCCGGCCAGCTGGCTGGGGTGGGGAAGCCTATAAAACCGGGGATCCCCTGCTGGGACCTGGGGATTGGGAAGCCTAATCGACTCTCAAAAGCTTATACCCCCAACATCTTGTTGGTCTCTAAGGTGTGTTCTACTGCAGGCCAACATGGCTACCCCCACCATGCCAGCACTTTTGTCAACCTGCTGTAATGAAATCTGCTCTTGTCACCTTTCTAGGAAGCCCTCCATGAATCAAGATAATTATGTTTGTCTTCACAGAGGAATACTAATAATTGAATTATTACTGTGGTTTGGTGGGCCTGCCTCAGAAAAAGGAGTGGTCCTATCTCCATTTTTTCTTTAGAAGTGGATGTGGGGCATGTGTGATACTAAAGACCCTTTCTACCTAGATGTGTGCTATCTGCTCTGATTCCATTGTGGCAAAATTCGCCTAGGCAGCCATGTTAGGAGATAGCTATGCCTTGTTTTGGAAAAGGTGAGGTCAAGGCTCTCCTCAGGCTATGCTTACAAGTGGCCAAAACCTGAGGCATTTTCCAGATTGGGGAATGAAAATGGAACATTAAGACAATGTTACCTTTTCCTCTTTGTGTCCAGAAAATTTAGTTAACATCGCCTTGTTATCCTAGTCTTTTCTCATCTCTCCCCCCCCCCTCTTTTCCTGACACCAGCTCCTGCAGCTCTGCTTATACAGGAAGCTGACTCAGAGTCAATCTTCAAGGCAAACTTGGGGGAATAAAAGAATTCTGCAACTCCAGTTCCTTAAAAACTGGCTCTTAAGATGTTTACCACAACAATGCAGTAAGACACTAAGAAACAACACATATTAATCAAAAGCCTTGGTGTAAGGGGGGGGACTTACTTTGAATGCCCTGGATCCTGTCTCCACCCCTTGCTTTCCACCAGAGTAGATGTACTGATGCCAATGGGATTACTCTTGTGTAAAGGAATCATGCAGGCCCATGTGTTCTGGGGCAGGCTTGGGTGACACTGTTTAGTTTAGGGAAGGGAACAGGAGTGAGGAGGGAGATTTCATGGAGCCTCTCCTCCAGAAAAGGACACAGACACTAAAAACCAGGGCAGAATCATCCTGTAATTTAATGGGGGTTAATGGAGGAATGTACTTTAATGGGGGTTGTGCAGCCCCCTCAAGACTGCTGATATGCTGAAATGCTTCACCACGTGCAAAAAAAAAAAACCCTTCGAAACCCCCCCAGGAAAATCAATTCTCAATGTGAATGTGAACAGATGCAACCATAATGGGGGAAAATGGGGGGAGGGGTGTGAACTGATCACACTGATCATCAGAACTGCCATGACACTGACAAAAACTCAAAAAGTGGTTGTCGCCTGGAAAATGCCTGATTCACTGATAGGACATTTGCATGCCTATCCATTGCCACAGAGGTTTTCAAAGTCAGGCACCCAACTTGGTCTATCATGGTAGTTTCATTAGCAAATAAAAGTCTTCCTGAGTGCAAAATGTAATTACTATTAAGCAATCACATGAGCTGATTATCTTTTGCTGACTTTCCCTGAATGTCTCCAAGCCTTCTTGCCTGCTGCAGGCATTGGGGAAGCCCCCACCACGCCAGTACTTTTGTCAACCCTGCTGGAACTGAATCTGCTCATCACCTTTCTAGGAATCCCTTCCCCTCCATTAACCCAGTAAAACCAGAAAATCCATAGATTGTCATCCTGGACTCAACCTGTAACCCTGGACATTATGCCTTTGAAATTCTTTTGTGCTGTCTCCTATAACTATCGCTGCTCTGCCAGATAAACTTGTGCAATCTCATCTAGTCCACTTGTGTAGAGACTGCCAAACCCTGCTTTTCTCACAGAGGATCTCTCCAGCTGACTCTCCTCTACCTGCTCTCCAAGCTTGGTCAAGATTGGATTTATGGGGACTCAGCCAGAGATCCTCTGTGAGTTTGGTGTCTCTAGCTGGCACAGGATCCATTCTATACACTCCTGAACTTCCAGATCCTGTGCCTGTAAAAATACCATTGACAGGTGGTCATTTTGACAGGGGCAGGTTCAGGAGGTTCAAACGTGTATAGGGCAGATCCTAGGCAAGCTAGAGATATTAAAGTTGCAAAAGGTTTCCTCTGGATGCTTCTCTACATGCCCTCTAAATCTTGCCCCCCTGTTGCTTTGAAGTTGGGTAAACATTTAGATTGAGAAGACAGTCTACCTGGAAATGTATCTATTTGCAAACCTCCATAAACAGCTTGAAAGTTTGTGGAAAGTTCATGCCTGTTGACTTCTAGAAACTTCACTTCACAAACCACGAAGCTGTCAAAATTCATTAGGAACTTTAGTTTGTGAACCAGTTCTTGCCCATCCCTAACTATGGGCCTGGACTAGGTTCAGCACCATACCCCTGCCAGGAATGAAAAATCTACACCTGTGACAAATGGCGTCCATAAAACAATACCAAGAAAACATCAAATAGAAGTTGGTCTTTAGGGAAAACAGCTGTGATTCTTCGAAGTAAAATAAGCTTCTCTGCCCAACTGATAAATTGGAGATGGAGATGTGCTACAAAGATTGTTGTGCCAAAGATGGAAGCCATCTGGGTGAGTTGTGCAACAATCCCCAATAATGGTTACACTGACATAAAAATGAACTGGATTGTAATGTCTTAATGCAGTCCCATGTGTTTACCTGCTTGTGAACCAAGCATGCCAGGATGATGGATTTGAAAGAAGAGGAAGAGGAGGACAAGGAAGAGAGAGTACTAACAGAAACACAGAATGACCAAACAATTGATAGCATATTTATATTGTTAGTTAAGTTCTTGGATAAAATATCTAGGCTTACAAAAATTAACCCTCCAGTTTCAGAGAGCCAGTTTGGTGTAGTGGTTAAGTGCACGGACTCTTATCTGGGAGAACCGGGTTTGATTCCCCACTCCTCCACTTGCACCTGCTAGCATGGCCTTGGGTCAGCCATAGCCCTGGCAGAGGTTGTCCTTGAAAGGGCAGCTGCTGTGAGAGCCCTCTCCAGCCCCACCCACCTCACAGGGTGTCTGTTGTGGGGGAGGAAGGTAAAGGAGATTGTGAGCCGCTCTGAGACTCTTCGGAGTGGAGGGCGGGATATAAATCCAATATCTTCAGTTTCAGGGCTGTTTCCAAATTCTGCAGGGAAAATGGACAGTTTCCTTTCAGTGTCCATGCAGACTTTTCTTTGTGCACTTAAAAGCTTATTAATTCTGAATAGGTTTGTGGGGAGAAAAGTGTAGATTTCAGTCTTTGAACACCAAAACATTTTCAGTTTGACAGTTCTGCCAGTGTGGGGGAGAGATCTGTGATGCCTTGAACTCACGCAGCAAAAGTTACTTTTGAAATGCCTTTGCTATTCAAATGCAGATTTTGGCAGTGCTCTGAATAAGTGCTAATTCACTTCTAATGAATTCTGTACATAAGCATGCTGAGTATGTGAAAGAAATTCCATGTATACTGTCACATGGAACAAACACATGTGTGTACAATGTCAGAAACCTCCTGTGTGCCTATATAAGTTACGTGATAGAAATAACTGCCTTACTTTTAAGGGTATATCCAGGCCATCAGTTTCTAGTACAGCTAGCACACAATTGTCCTCCATCTTTCCTTGAAAATTGTGCTTCTGTTGCAAAGTATCACATTTGCCAAGCATCTGAAGACCAGCATGTTGTCTCTGAGGAAACTAATTTCTGTTCTAACAAGTGTGGCAATTGAGATACTGACAGTACCATGGAACTCAGCAATATATTCTGGAATGCACATTTGGGCTTAAATGGGGATTTTGAGGCAGAAGTTCCCTGAAAGGAATCCCCCCTGCCTGGACTTTCTTCTGAGTAAACACATTTCAGCTTGCATTGCGTGAGCAAGAGCAATACTTCCTGAACAAGCATTACTTTTCTTCTAAACCAATTTCATTTATCTTCAGAGATACAAATCACTCAGCCAAATCCCTGAAGATCTGGGAAGAAGAGGATTTTGACAGGAAACAATAGCACTGAAGCTTCAGCCTGTCATGTATCTAAGTAGAGCCCTTTGAGCTCACATCTAGTTTAGAGGCCGTCTTTTCCATGATGGGTTAGGAACAAATCTTCTATGAAGAGCTTGCATGATTATTTCTAAAGCAGTACCAAACCATCCATGAACTATTGAGGTAGAATTTGTCAGGCATGTGATGGGAGAGGATGGTGGACCCTTCCCACCCTCAAGGTTAGACCATCACTTACAAGTTTTCTCACATTGCCGAGTAAAAATAAATTTCCATTTGTAGTTTTTTATCAGCTTTACTGCATCTCTCAAAGGTTTGAGAAATATGGAGGTCATGTAACACTGGCGATATTCAGATTACACCTCATCCTCTTGGGCCTTCTATGTTTTTTTTGACCCTCCCCCCTCCTAAATTGTAATGTAAGTAATAGAATGTGTCTTTAGCAGCACAGTCCGAAGCAGAATTATACCTTTCTAAGACCACTGAGGTTTAGAAGAGTAACTCTATCAGGAGTGTACTGTAAGATGTGTGTTTAACAGAATTATACATGAACTACTCAGTCCTGTAAACCAAATAGTGATACTTGCACACATCAGAAAATGATACAACCTGACATTCCTGGCAGCTTCTCTTGACACCATGCCGACCTGCAAGGGTCTTCTGGTGCTTTAAGGTTGCCAACTCCAAGTTGAGAAATTCCTAAAGGTTCAGAGGTGGAGCCTTGGGAGGATGGTGTTTGGGGAGGGAGGAACCTCAGCTGGGTATAATGCCATAGTGTCCACCCTTCAAAGCAGCCAGTTTCCCAAGGCAACTAATCTCCATAGTCTCCATCAGCTATAGTTCTGGGAGATCTTAGGATAGCCAGGTCTGTGTTGGAAAATATCTGGAGACCTTGGGGGTGGATCTGAGAGAGGGAGTGGTTTGGGGAGGAGAGACACCTTAGCTAGGGTTGCCAAGTCCAGTTCAAGAAATATCTGGGGACTTTGGGAGAGGAGCCAGGAGACATTGGGGGGTGGGGGAGCCAGGAGCAAGGTTTGACAAGCATAATTGAATTCCAAAGGGAGTTCTGGCCATCACATTTAAAGGGACCACACACCTTTAAAATGCCTTCCTTCCACTGGAAATAATGAAGGATAGAAGCACCTTCTTTTGGGGCTCATAGAATTGGACCCTGTGGTCCAATCTTTTTGAAACTTTGAGGGCATTTTCAGAAGAGGAATTGGATGCTAAACTGCAAATTTGGTGCATCTATCTAAAAAAATAGCCCCCTCCAGAGCCTCAGATACCTGCAGATCAATTCTCCATTATCCCCTATGGGAATCAGAATAATGGTTAGAGAATAATGTGAATAATGGAGTGCCCAGCAGACATTTCCCTCCCCCCCATCTAAAATCTGATGACCCTGAAGTGGGAGGAGGGCCTCTAAACCAGGGGATCCCCTGCCCCCATCTGGGGATTGGCAACCCTAGCCTTAGCTTAGCGCAATGCCATAGAGTCCACCCTTCAAAGCAGCCATTTTCCCCAGGGGACCTGATCTCTGCTAGCTGGAGATCAGTTGCAAAAGCAAGAGATCTCCAGGCCCCACTTGGAGGCTTCCAACCCTAGGAGATCTCCAGCCCCCATTCAATACTCTATGTTGCCAGCTCCAGGGCTTTTTTTTTAGTAGCAGCCCCAGTATTATAAAACAGCTATTCTGAACTTTTGCAGAAGCTGCCTGCTCTGTTAGCCTTCAGGAAGTTTTAAAAAATGGAGCTGTTTCAGAAGGCCTTTGAGGGTAACTTTTATTTATGCCTGTCTTTTATTCAGGTCTTTATTTGTATTTATTGCTGTTATTAGATTGTGTACCTGTTTTTAAATTGTTAATTTGGTATTTAAATTTTTTGTAAGCAGTTCTGGGTATCATTTTCAGGAGTTAGAAATATTTTAGATATATAGATAATGTGAAAGTAAGTTGACATTTGCCTGGGGGTAGTAAGTAAACTCTCACTCCAATGGGGCAAAAATTGGGGTAGACTAGTGAATGACAGTGCAATGTTCCAGGAATTCCCCCAAACTCTTTGACTTTTAGGGACTGGGTAATTCCTAGAGCACTGTGACATCACTTCAGGGTACAACCAGAGGTAATGTTGTGAAGTCTCACTGCACCCATTTTTGCTGCATTGATGTAAAGACAGTCAACCTTATGCAAGATGCTGCAAATGATTATTTGTGCTTTCATTCTTCTATGGCTAGTTACACACACAGGTAAAGGTGACATTCCATAGCTGAGGTTAAAGAGTTATTCTAAGCAGGTCTACTCAGAATTCCACTCAGGTCTATTCAGTGGGGCTTATTTCCAAGAAAGGGTTCTTAGGATTGCACAAAGTTTCCTGTGTTGTATTACTAGGAATGGATGCTAGCCTGACACAAACTCACACACATACACACACATATACACACAAAAGCAGAAAGCCAGTTTAATGTTAGATCCTTATTTGTCTCTTGCATTTTAGGACTGGTCTGTGCAGTGCTGTGTTGTATGATAATTGATATCCACATAGTTACTCTCTGCCACATTTGGAAAGTTAGCTGGTAGTATGGAAACCCATATGGCGACTGAAGTTAGTATGGAGATCCCGCGAGGCAACTGGGTTAGTTGCAACACAATGAGAGAATCCCCACATATTATATTGGGGTTTGCAGTGGAGATAAAGTAACGCAAAGGCTAATCCTCATAACAGCCAGATCCAAACCATCCCCCACTGCGACAGCAATGGATACTAATCATCTCCTGTTCCTTGCCATCCACTTTCCTCTCCTACAATTTAAGTCATTAGGAGGAATATCCTGAGCCTCCTACTTAACAGCAGTTAATAGTCACATCATCCATCAATTCAGTCTAATCCTGTTCTGAAGGCGTTTGTAACAGAGTCCCACACATCAACAGTGTTGCTTATTGCATCCGCAGGCCTTTTGTTGCATGACAGTGCAGATTTCAGTGAGTACATTCAGACACTGGCACTGAAATGTGCATTAATAGATTATATCATTTTCTGGATTCATTATTTGTAGATTAATCATTTCAGTTGTCAGAAATTGTCAGTTTCAGTGATTTTCCTTTTAGCCTATTTGTTTTTGCGATTTTTATCCCACCCTACCCTGCATGCAGGCTCAGGGCAGCTTAAATCATGTCATAGAATAAGAAACAATTCCATAAAAACAGTAATACATTAAAACAATAATTAAAAAAAGATTAAAATTTTAGGTGACTAATTTAAAATATACCTGTGCCTAGTGGCAGCTCAGCAGTTAGTTTTTGGTTCTATTAATATAAACCGTATAAACATTACTTTCAAAGTTTCCACACTCTTCATTTGTACCTATCCATTTAAAATGATCAGTACAATTAGAAGAAATATATAACAAATCAAAAGGAACATGACCAGTAGTGATAAATGAATAACCAGCTCAGAAATCATAATCAAAGACAATTAAAGAGAACCTGTCCAATATTTAGGGTTAAATACAGTAATGTAAATGTCTTGAGCAAGAGGTATACAGAAAATAAATGAAAATAATAAATGAAATCAATAGTAATAATAAATAAATGAGATAAATCTTGATGACATTTGTTTAACATGTAGCTTGTTTTCAATATTCAATGAAAAAAAGAAATTTAAGAAATATTATGCATCTTTTGCTTAAATTAGCACCATTTATGATGCTGTTTTGCCTGTAATTAAATAATCTCAAATCTTGTTTAACTATTTATTTGCCATTCCATTGAACACAACTGCCAATTCAGTTTCTGTAATTTATTTGTATAGCTTCTTAAATGAATATGCACATAGCTTTACACAAATTAAGCTCCTGTGTTATTTTCCCATTGGGTCTGGAGACCAGAAAGTGTTTAGGTTATCATTTATTGGAGGGTTGTTTTTTTTAAAAATCTTTTACCATGGTGTGATCTAGAAATAGAACCCCAAAGCAGATCTTGGCTAGAACTCTGGGTGAAACTTAGATGTGTTAGAATTGGGAGGGGGAGTCCAGGACAAAGCCTAAAACAAACACGTACAACTAAAATCAACATTAAAACATAATAAATGAGGGAAATCATTCTTTCTCCCATACTATTCTAGCAACTGGCCTGAAAGCAAAAAATAAACAATAAGAAATGTCTTGCCCACTGTTTTGCTTGCAGTCCCACCAAGTGTTTGCTCCTGGAAAATCAATTTATCCCACAAATTGAAGAACACTGTTTTGATCAACAGCTGTGTTTTGCATCCTCAAAACCCTTTTAAAATCTTTTATATATTTCATTCCTAGTGACTTCACAGCAAAGCTGGAACACAGAAGATTGAAAGAACACGATATCTGCATGCAAAGAAATAATCATGCTGCCCTCTAGGGCACTTTGTTGAAGATAACAGGAGAAAAATAGCTATGGAACACAATATTTCTACCAATCACAAGAACAAGGTACTTGTAAACTAAGAGGGAATAAATGGAAAGAGAAGGCATATTAAACTACAGTGAATCCCCATGATCCTTCACTGGTGTGCATTTACAAGAAGAAAAACATAAGACCCACAAAGACTTGTCTGGGACATCCTATTTCACCTCCACCGCTTATTTCCTCTTTCCCTTTACTGAAAGCCTCCACAGCCTCTCCCCTTTCCCTGCTTCCTTTACTCCTTCACACCAACCAGCCCATCTACCTTTATCTGCACCTGCGTTTTCAGCTTTCCTTCCCCTGACAGTCTCTAATTGGGAAAACTATGGTTGCAGTGCCAGCCAGTAGGCCAGATCCACTTGCACACCTGCAAGGATGTCCAGGGCACCTTACTTCCTCCCATATCTTCTTCCCCATGCTTCCTCATTTCCTCCTCCTGGCAACCTCCATACCCTCACCTTTAAGGAAAAAGTGGATAGGAGAGATAGTGTTATTGCAGTATCTCCTTCAACTATAGTAAAACTGGTGGAGAAAGGGTACCACAGGAACTGCTGTCTAGACCCGTCACATCAACAACCCCACAGGTCAACAATTCTATTTTTGAAAAAAAATAAACCTCAAAACAAAGTTTACCTAACATTACTGCAGAGAAAAATAGCCAATTTAGTAAAAAACATCCCTAAAGAAATCAAAGTAGAGATGTATATCAACCTTTTAAGAAAAGCAATAGATATACCATTACATTGAGGGTTTTATATTGAGAAGTAAATTCAAAAAGGCCAACGCCATGCTGGGAATTATTAGGAAGGGAATTGAAAACAAATCAGCCAGTATCATAATGCCCCTGTATAAATTGATGGTGCGGTCTCATTTGGAATACTGTGTGCAATTCTGGTCACCGCACCTCAAAAAGGATATTATAGCATTGGAAAAAGTGCAGAAAAGGGCAACTAGAATGATTAAAGGTTTGGAACACTTTCCCTATGAAGAAAGGTTAAAACGCTTGGGGCTCTTTAGCTTGGAGAAACGTCGACTGCGGGGTGACATGATAGAGGTTTACAAGATTATACATGGGATGGAGAAGGTAGAGCAAGAAGTACTTTTCTCCCTTTCTCACAATACAAGAACTCATGGGCATTCAATGAAATTGCTGAGCAGTCGGGTTAGAACGGATAAAAGGAGATATTTCTTTACCCACAGGGTGATTAACATGTGGAATTCACTGCCACAGGAAGTGGTAGCAGCTACAAGCAAAGCCAGCTTCAAGAGGGGGTTAGATAAAAATATGGAGCAGAGGTCCATCAGTGGCTATTAGCCACAGTGTGTATGTGTGTGTGTTTATATATATATATAAATATTTTTTTTGGCCACTGTGTGACACAGAGTGTTGGACTCAATGGGACATTGGCCTGATGCAACATGGCTTCTCTTATATTCTTATGTTCAAAGATGTGTTACCATGTTTCAATGTAGTTTTCCCATTTAATCAATGTATCTAATTCTCAACATGCCCCTATCTGTGGATGCTTAAATCCATAGACTACAACCAGGATCAGACAAGCCAATCTTTCTACAAACCTAAGAATATCTCATTTTCTCCTTTCTCACTGTTTCTTCTTTCAATTCCATGACAATCCCCATAGGCTTTCCTTTTCCTGCTTCCGTCTTGATTTCCTAAGTACTAGCCAATCTTCCTTTATCTGCCCTAGGCTTCCCAATCTCAAGGTCCCAGCAGGAGATCCCCCGGTTTTATAGGCTTCCCCCCCTGCCCCCAGCCAGCTGGCCGGTGGGGTGTAGCCCCGCCCCACAGCCACCACGTACCCCTAGAGCTCCGGCAAGTTTAGAAACCTGCAAGCAGGCCCAATTTTAAAATGTGTGCCTTTAAAGTTGAGCAGGAAACAGGAAATGTTTCATGGGGAAGGGTCAAGGAAACAAAGTGGCTACACAGTAAGATTGAACCAAAGCAAAACCACTGTGTACACAGAAATAAGCAATTAATAAGTGAGTACAGTGTCCAAATTATTTATAAAGATACCACAAATGTACAGAAAGTTTCTATAAGGAGATGGATTCCACAATAAATTTCAAGAAGGTTCCAAGAAGAATACAAAGAGTCCATTCAAAAAAGCTTCCCCTGGAAATTCAAACTCAGTCAGTTCAAAAAGCTGTGGTTGATCCAGTCTCCCAAAACAAAGGCTCCAAAGGTACTGTGTTCCCTTTATGTGTTCGTCGACTTCGTATTCTGCGTTTCGCAAATAAGCTTCATCCAACAGCCATCCTGTTAGTATAAAATGCAACACTCCATGTACAATCAAATTTAAAAACAAAAACGAGATCCAATATACAGCAATACATGATTACCTGTAACCAAACATCAATGACGTCAAACTAAGACATATTCAATTTCCAAAAGGCATAAGCTCATAAAGATCCATTCCAAACAACAACCTTTTAAAGAGACCAACAGGTGTTGCATATCATCTCCTTAAAGGTACCATAACAAAGTTTAACAACAATGAATAAATAGTCTGAAACGTGAAAAAAGCTTACATTGCATGAACCATAGATCATAAAAAACAGGAATAATAATTATTCACATTGAGACCACTGGGTTGTACAATATTGAGGCTGTGTATCCATCTGGCCTCCATTTGTAATAAGGTCTTATATGTGTTTCCCGCTTTGTAGCCAGAGCTATCCAGTTTCTGTATTACGAAAAACCTTAGTGAGGCAATATCAAGGCCAGTTTCCCTGAAACGACTCACTAATGGGGCCCCTTCCAAATTGGCATGAATTCTAGAAATGTGTTCCAAAATCCTAGACTTTACAGGTCTTATTGTGCATCCAATGTATAGCCTGGAACATTCACATATTAAAACACAGACAGCATATCGGTACCAGCAGGAAGTGAAAGAAGATAATTCCACTTCAACCCTAGTAAATGGGTCAATATACTCAGAAACCTTTAAAGAATACTGGCATGTCTTGCATCTCCCTTATGCAAAATGTCCTATTG
Source organism: Heteronotia binoei (assembly GCF_032191835.1). Taxonomy (NCBI): domain Eukaryota; kingdom Metazoa; phylum Chordata; class Lepidosauria; order Squamata; family Gekkonidae; genus Heteronotia; species Heteronotia binoei. Next base: position 147,601,661 of record NC_083223.1, read on the forward strand.
GTCCATCAGATGGAGCTGTTCGTATTGGTAAGTTCGTTTTTACTAACATGTTGCCTAAGTTCTTCGTTCTCTGGAGACCCACCATAGCAGGGGCTACACAATTGGGAATATCAGAAACAATGTTCCCGTGGCACTCAATTATATTTTTTATAGTGAGTGTCTGTGAAGAATATTACAAAAACTTCATAAACCCGTTTCTGTCCTCCTTTCGTTTATACTTTAACAGATTGCCTCTCTCCCTAGTATCCGCCCGCATTCTGGCTTTTTTTATTACATGTTTCAGGTAGCCACATTCTTTAAGCTGTTCTGACAAGAACCGGCTAGCCAGACGATAATCATTCTCTAATGTGCTGTTCTTCTTTAACCGCAAAAACTGACCAAATGGGAGGTTATTACAGAGATGGGGGGGAATGAAAGGAATGGTAGTGAAGAAAACTATTCTTAGCTATGGGTTTCCTATGATTTTTAACAGATATTGTATTGTGACTAGTTCTAAAAATCACTGTATCAGGGAAAACTATCTTTATCCCAATTATGAGAGAACTGAATACTTGTGTAACAAGAGTTCATCCACGTTGCCACTCTTTCAGCCATGCCTTCGCCTTTTACAAATAATAGGATGTCATCCACAAAACGATAGTACGAGGAAAAGTTCTCAAAATACGGGTTGACTGTAGGATTATAATAATAATTGGATTCCAAAACAGACATAAATAAACATGCAATGGACGGAGCGAAGGCAGATCCCATGGCCATGCCCTTTTTTGTATATAAAAGTTGTTACCAAACTGAAAATAATTTTTCTCAATTACAACATCTACTAAGTCCATCAAAAAATAAGTGCGGGGGGGGGGGGGTTTCCAAACTTTCCCTGCAGTCAAAAAAGGTTTGTGCAGTCTCTCTCAAATCATCAAAAGGTATATTAGTGTACAAAGAACGTACATCCATGGTTACCAAGTAAGTATCCGCCATTAATTCAAACCCTTTCACCTTAGATATAAGATCAGTGGTGTCCTTAATAAAGCTGGGAATCTCAAAGACAAATGATTTTAAATAAAAATCAATATATTTGGACAGTGGTTCTAGGAGGGATCCCATCCCCAAGATGATAGGACGTCCCGCTGGAGGGAAACCCTCCTTGTGTACCTTAGTAAAACATGAAAAATAGGTACTCTTGGATAAGGGTTAAGAAGAAATTCGTATTCATTCTGGTTAATGAACCCCATGTCTCTAGCCTCTACCAACACCACCTTAACAGTTCTCATGATGTCCTCTGTCAGGTCCTTGTTTAACGGGGTATAGAAAACTTCATCTGCCAATTGCCTTTCTATTTCTGCACAATAATCCTCTCTATTCAGTATCACAATGGCCCCTCCCTTGTCAGCTGGTTTGAAAATCAAGTCAGTATTCTTAGTTAAATTAACCAGAATCCTTCAGTCTTCCCACTTGAAATCATTTACATAGGGTCTCCTTCGTTGTTCCATCTGTTCTGTATCTTTTAGGACCATGTGCTCAAAAACTGAATTCTAGCATCCTCTATACCTGGAACAAATGTAGATTACTTCTTAAAGGGACCACTCTGAATCTCCTCAGTCTGATGTCCAAAATAACATTTCAATTTCAGCATCCTAATTCAGGGTTTCCCAAACTTTTTTTCCCTGTGGCCCTTATATTTCATGTTTTCCCAGGATGAGAGCATTTTATATTTTTAGCTTTCTGCTATGTGATCCTTGTGCTTTTTCTTGTTTTTTTTTTTAAATTGCATTGCAAAATCCCACCATTATCCTACCTTTCCTACACAAAACATTGCAAGAGTTTTAGTACATCATTTCCTGTCTCCCGCCTCCACCCCCAAAGTCTCCTGGCTCCACCCCCAAATTTTAGTAGGCCACGAAGGAGAAGTGTAAAAATCCCAAGAAGAGTACTGCCTATCTTCATCATCTGAAGTCTCTAAATTGGAAAAACGTCCTGTCTGATCTGCCCAAGTTACTAGTCTGGGCCCTGTTGCATGGTGGGGAACCTGCAAGGACTTGTGGGAGTGGGGTATCTCACTTTCCCCTGTATTCCTCTTTCCATACTATTTCTTCTTTCCCTTCTCCTGGCACAGGGGTGGCCAAACTTGCTTAATGTAAGAGCCACAGAGAATAAATGTTAGATGTTTGGGGGAGGGAGGAAGGGAGGAAGGAAAATAGATGAAATTGCTGAGCAGACAGGTTAAAACGGATAAAAGGAAGTACTTCTTCACCCAAAGGGTGATTAACATGTGGAATTCACTGCCACAGGAGGTGGTGGTGGCCACAAGCATAGCCACCTTCAAGAGGGGTTTAGATAAAAATATGGAGCAGAGGTCCATCAGTGGCTATTAGCTACAGTGTGTGTGTGTGTATATATATATATATATATAAAATTTTGCCACTGTGTGACACAGAGTGTTGGACTGGATGGGCCATTGGCCTGATCTAACATGGCTTCTCTTATGTTCTTATGTTATGTTCTTATGATGGGTGGGGGCCAGGCCCAGTGGCAACAACATGGGTGGTAAGAAAGCTGGAGATGGAAGGCATCCTCCTACAAGTATTGCAAGTCCCCATTTGTCCCACATAATACTAATCCATCCTGGAGAGAGCAATGTACTGGAAAATCCATAGTTCTGATGTGAAATATCTGAAATCCATAGGGCTCAGGGTGTTGATTATATGATCTGAGATGCTTCAGCAGAGAATATGGAAAGGTGCAGTACACTCCAGTCTCCTAGCTGAATGGTGAAGTGAGATGTGGTGCTGAATGCTTGGGATGAGTGTATATGACACATCTGGGTGTCAAACTCTTATCTGTATCTGTACAGGGGTGATGGAGTTCACCTTTCTGACAAGGGCTATGATATTTTCCTGTGGGAACTGCAGCTAGTACCCATGGAAGTCATTCAAGGTAGATGGGGGAGGAGTGGGCCAAGGGGTGGTAGCAGCTGTGTGTGTAGAGTTGTTTGAGGGGTACAGAGTACAGCTTATGAGAGCACTCTGAGGCTCCATTGGTAGGATAAAGTGGTACTCCACAGACAGGTTGGGGACCTCAGTGTCTTTATAGACCTGGTACATGTGCCTCTTATGGGGTGACATTATTCTCAACTGATAGGCCCAAGATTTGCCTCAAGTATTGCAAAGGTTTGACAAGAAAGAGCTTGAGCTGTATGAACATAATGGCTTAAAGTTCAGAGCCAATGTGGCCTTGCCTATATAAATCAGGGATGCACAAAAAGAGGATGTCTGGCTCTTCTGCAGCCCACCAATTGCCACCATTGCAGCTTTGGCCTGCAAAGGAGGTTGGAACTGTATGTACGTCAGATCCCTATTTTGAATGATACAAAATAAACAAACTTGGCCCCTTTTTATGGCATCTGAAGATGTTGGCTCTTATACCACATCTGCATGTAAAAGTTGTGACACAATGCTGTATTGTGAAAGGAAGACACTGTCTTGGACAAGTTCCATCCGGCCTTCTTCCAGCTCACAGAGCTGATCATACAATTACAAGAAGCTGGCTTGAACCAAAGCCAGATTCATCATTGACTGAGAGCTTCAGAACAAGTTCACCATCAAGCACTAAGATCCTTTCTTTGCGATCCTTCCTCAGACGTGCGCTATGATCTCCTAAGTAAAAAAACTGAATACCAGAACTGCTTCTTATATGCATTGTGCTGTTTGTGTGCTTTGGGTCCCGTTCAACCTTTGGGCCAGCAGAGAGAAAGAACTGGCAAAAATGAGAAGTAAAGGAAGAGGATAGCAATCTGATGCTGTCAACTGCAGCAACACAGAAGAAGACAACACCCCCAGCCCCAGCAACCAATTCCAGTATGAATTTTCCAGTGCAGTGAAAGGAGGATGAGAAGAGCTGGATCAACAACTACATTGCCTTTTATAGGAAAGTAGTAGAATAAAAAGATCCAAAATTTGGGCTGCATTGTTTACTTAGGAAGAAACAAGTCATGGATTTAAGAATACTATTTACGAAAATATTAAAAGGACTCTAATCCTCCCTGCATTCAAATATGCCAAAATTAAATTGTCAGAGTAACAGCAAATCCAGTATTCAAACGCAGACTGCCTTTTCCCCAAATCCCACTCCTCTAATATGTCACATAAGCACATGTGTCTTCCACACTACACTATATTTCGTAACACACTCTCTGGTTCTGATGGGGCAATTCTGGATATGGGAAAAGTGTACTGAGATCATATAAATAAAATAAAGTACTGGTGTGCAGGTTTCAGATACAAAGTCTGTATTACAGACTCAAGATAGAATCCTTAGGCTGTTTTGCTCTTACTGATTGAGGTTATTTGTCCCAGAGGTTCAATGCTGTGAGAAGTGGGGTTTTTTCATGCTTCCTACAGCACTGCAGTACATTTGTGCACCTCCTGGGGTTTCTTTGTGGTAAAGTTTCAGGAAACTTTGTGGTAAAGTTTCAGGAAACTTTGTGGTAAAGTTTCAGGAAACTTTGTGGTAAAGTTTCAGGAAACATTGCAGCAAAAGCATGGACAGCTGCCCAATTGGATTTTCCTGCCCACATGAGATCCCCTTTCCCTGATCCTGTCCCTACAGGGGTCATTGCACCACCCACCACAGGGGGCTTGTTTTGATTTTAAATTGTCAACTTAATATCTTTATCAATATAATACTATAATAATTGCAGAATTTCCAACTTTCTTTTTTAAAAAAAAGATAGTGTAGCACTTTTCCTTGTGGAGATATAAGGGAAAAGGCATATATCCACAATTAATAGGGCTATAGACACCTTTTTTAAATAAATGGACACACACATTGTTATATTATGTAACTACAACTATATTCAATTTCCATTTTTTAAAAAATTGGAAAAGCCCCAGCGGCCTGGGAAAGGAGGGATGGTTACTGCCAATGGACTGGGGCAAGAAGCCCAATTGCTGTTGTGCTATGTGAGAAACCACACAAGCCTGTTCCTGTATGGAAACCACCTGAAATGGTATTAAATAGCCTGACTGTTCAGGATTGCACCCAATAGTGATCTTTTACGGATAATGTTCCACTGGCTCCAAGTTTTACCTTATTTTGCTGTGTATTTGGCTTAGCTTCTTCATAAACAAAGCCCTCTATAAGTACATGGTACATTGGGGGGGGGGGGTTGGTGGTGGTGGGGGAGACACAGAGCATCCTATATTAGGAAACCTGGTATTCTTTTAAAATGTATTGTTCCCCACCAGGTACAGAAACATCCCTTTTTTCTCTCCCCCCAGCCACCATTACTGACATCTGATGAACAACTTCCCACAAGATTGCTGGGAGTCTGAGTATTAGTTTTAAGACCTGTTTACTTGGATGGACTCTTTGTTCTTCTCTTGGCAGTTTCCAGGAAAAGGTGCTGTGCTGCGTATTATCATCTTGAAACTTTACTTTTGGACTTGTTAGCATCAACAGAGATTATATAGCACTGCACAAAGGCCTTCCCCCTGTTCCTGAGCAAGTTATTCTTCCCAATGGAGAAAGAAGCCAATGTTTTATTTTGGCACCAAGATTATACTCTTTTCAAAATACACAACTAGTACATTTCCATACAGTGGGAACTTGCAGTTACATAATACTGAATTTATTGTATTATGAACTGGATCCAAAATGGAAAGAAAAGAACATATAGTACAGCAGAACTCCTGCTTCGGGGTAGCTAGAGAATTATGTTTGTTGTCTATGCAACAGATTTCTGGTCTTGGAACTATAGACTGCAACACAATGGAAGTGTGGTGTCCCTATGTTCCACTGAAATCGTCAGAAAACCTTTAAAAGTGGAGATCAGCTGGTAAATGAAAAATAACCAAAGACCAATCCCAAAGCCAGAATTCCTGTCAATGAATTCCAGTCATCACTATTCATTCAGAAGCACTGAGTAAGGTAAGGTTGTCTACAGCCTCCCCTGTTCTTCAATTTATCTATTGACGTTATAGTTAAAATAATGACCTAGGCTAAGGACATGGTTTTCTCATATTAACCAACAGGATCCTTTGGTTGCTCTCCAGAACTTTTCAGGAGTTTGGCCAGTTCTCTGGATATAAATGAAAATTAATCAATATTATGTGTAAAATTCCATGAGTTGGAGATGAAAGAAATCACTAGGATCACAGGATCCAGTCGGAAAACCAAGGAAATAAAATATTTAGGTTTGAATTTCTCAGAGAATATGAAATCTCTGATACTTAATCCTTGTCATGCAAAAGGTGGAGACTGATGTAAGAAAATGATCTAAATTTAACTTCACATTGTTTGGTAGAATAGCAGTTATAAAAATGAAAATACTGCCCTGATTTCTGCTGTTGTTGCTGTTGTTTGTAATGGCCATCACATTGTTCTTTCCTAAGGAGCTCTAAACTCTGAAGATGTTAGATAGGTTTACTTGGAGGTATAAAAAGGATGAAATACACTAAATGGTAATGCAGGCACCAAGGAAGAGATATGGTTTATCAGTACCATCCAAAGAGAAATATCATGCTGCAAAGCTTGTAGCAGGCTTAAAGGGCAGCAAACAGAGAAGAAATGGCATATAGAACTTATAGTCCCATTAACAACTTGAATTTGGTCAGAAGGAATGGGATTTGTGAAACAGATTCTGAACCAAATCTAGTCAGCTACATGGAAAAATTACAAAACATTATTCCTACCAGAGTACTCACCCTTAATACCACTCATTTACAACAAGCACTTTGTGCAGACCAGAACAACAAGAACCTCCTCAAACTGGATACAAACTGGCTTAGATTCCTTAATTTAGCTTTTTACAAGAAGATTATTTTTGTTCTTGGGAACAGCTAGAGGGAACTATGGACAACAAACCTTTATTAAGATTATAATACCAAACAAATTAAAATGTTTGTTTACACCTTAGCCCACAGAGCTGCCACATTCAGGGCATAAAGAAGTTTGAGAAGCTAACAGCATATTCTGGGTAACCTAAAGGGTTATTGACAAAATTGTGTGGTATGATCAGTTCCATGACCTGCTGCTTGGCTAATCATGATCAAGGATAAAATACTAATCTGTAAATGACTAAAAAGGAGGGAAATGTGTCCGCAAGATCTCTTTGTACAAAGGTGATGCTAATTAGTAACAGTTAAATCAGAAGAGATTACTCAAACCTTAATTCAGAGATTTGAAAGCTGTCTAAACTGTATGGTATTATTCTGTCTAGAAGATAAGCAGGGCTTTTTTTGTAGGAAAAGGCCCAGCATGAACTCATTTGCATATTACGCCACACCCCCTGACATCATCATTGTTTCATGCAGAACTTTTTTGTAGAAGAAGCCTAGCAGGACTCATTTGCATATTAGGCCACACACCCTGATGCCAAGCCAGCCAAAACTGTGTTCCTGCTCAAGAAAAGCCCTGGAGATAAGACAAACTCAATGGACAGGGCTTACTTACTGAGCTTAAGGATGGTTTAATATATGTCTATGATGTTCAACACTTTTTAACCATTTATATCTTTGTGTGAAATTGGTTTGTAATTTGCAAAAATTCTGTGTGTGTGTGTATGTGAAAAAGAAAAAAATAAGTGAAGACAAAAGTTACAGTCTTGGATAGCCATACTATGGAGCATTACTGCCATGTGAGGCTATAGGAAAAGACCTACTTTAAGTTAAAACAAAAGTTACTTAGATGTGAATTACACATGGTGCACATCACTGGGCTGCTGCTGAAAATGATGCCTCAATATTGAATTCTCTCCCTTTCCTCTGTAGAGTGAAACTACTCTTACTCTAAGGCATGACATCTCCACATTATGCATTTCCTGTTCCCCGTCAGCTAATCTGCAGCAGAGGCTGGGAACTCGCACTGTGGTGTTATCATGGAATGAACCTACATGTCACAGGGGAAAATGGAGAAGTCATTGCATTTTGGCAACATCCATGTGTTATGTTCATTTTGGCTACATCCTTGTGTCAGTGCTCAACATGGCATAAACAGAACCTATAATGAGAGTATGCAGTTCCAACCTAGGATCAGCATAGGGGTAGTACATAAACACCTAGTTCCTTTAAATGAAGCTAAGTCCTCAGGGCCAGATGAACTGCATTCAAGGGTACTAAAAGAGTTTATGGATTTAATCTCTGAGCCTCTGGCTATTATTTTTGAGAATTCTTGGAGAACAGGAGAGGTGTGTGAATATTGTCCCCATCTTCAAGAAGAGAACAAAAGAGGATCTGGGTAACTACCAACCTGTCAGCTTGACATCTATACCTGGAAAAGTTTTAGAACAAATCATCAGTCAGTCAGTCCTGGAACATTTAGAAAGGATGGCGGTGATTACTAAGAACCAGCATAGTTACAAGTCATGTCATTTCTTTTTTTTGAGGAAGTGACTACCTTGCTGGATCAGGGGAATGCTGTAGACCAGTGTTTCCCATTTGCAGGGTCACAACCCAGCACTGGGCCATGGAAGTCTCAATACAGGGTCACAAGAAAAGCCAAATCTAGCCCCACCCGCAGCAAAGCATGAGCTCTGCTCTGCTTCCTTCCTTCCCCCATCTCTCTGTTGTGCAGAGAAAAGCTAGCCTTGAAGACTGACACAGGCTACAAAATCTGAGCTCCGTTTTTTCCTTCCTTCCCCCATCCCTGTGACATAATTCCTGTCGCCCGGCTCCACCCCCAAAGTCTGCTGGCTCCACCCTCAAAGTTTAGTGGGCCACGAAGGAGAAGTGTAAATATAACCGGACCACGGGGAAAAAAAGTTTGGGAAACCCTGCTGTAGACATAGGGCGTTTTCGCACTGACCTTCTAGTGGCGCGACCACCCTCTTCACACCGGAGGATCTGCCCGGATTTCGCACAAGAAGCGCCGGCGCACCCAAAAGAGCCGGCGACTTCCGTCGCGAAACCCGCTCAAACGGAAACCGCCAAGAAGCAGGAAAACGTTTGAGCGGGTTTCGCGACGGAAGTCGCCGGCTCTTTTGGGTGCGCCGGCGCTTCTTGTGCGAAATCCGGGCAGATCCTTCGGTGTGAAGAGGGTGGTCGCGCCACTAGAAGGTCAGTGCGAAAACGCCCATAGTTTATCTTGATTTCAGTAAGGCTTTTGATAAGGTTCCACATACTATCCTTGTTGACAAGTTGGTAAAATGTGGTTTGGATCCTGTTACCATTAGGTGAATCTGTAACTGGTTGACAGATCACACCCAAAGAGTGCTTGTGAATGGTTCCTCATCCTCTTGGTGAGAAGTGACAAGTGGAGTGCCTCAAGGATCTGTCCTGGGACCTGTTTTGTTCAACATCTTTATAAATGATTTGGATAAAAGAATAGAGGGAATACGTATTAAATTTGCATATGATACTAAATTGAGAGGAGCTGCAAATGCAGTAGAAGACAGAAACAGGATACAGGATGGATGATCTTGATAGGCTGGAAAACTGGACTAAAACCAATAAAATGAATTTAACAGGAATAAATGTAAAGTTCTGCATTTAGGTAGGAAAATCCAGTGCATGGGGGAAACAGTAGTATGTGCATAAAGGATCTAGGGGGTTTAGTGGACCATACACTGAATATGAGTCAACAGTGTGATGTGGTGGCTAAAAAGGCAAATGCAATTTTGCGATGTATCAACAGTAGTGTCCAGATCACTTTACTCTGCTCTGGTAAGACTTCACCTGGAGTATTGTGTTCAGTTTTGAGCACCACATTTTAAGAAGGATATAGACAAGCTGGAATGGGTCCAGAGGAGGGCGATGAAGATGGTGAGGGGTCTGGAGACCGTCCTATGAAGAAAGGTTGAAGGAGCTGGGCATGTTTAGCCTGGAGAGGAGGCAACTGAGAGATGATATGATCACCATCTTCAAGTATTTGAAGGGCTGTCATCTAGAGGATGGTGTGTAATTGTTTTCTTTGGCCCCAGAAGTTGGACCAGAACCAACGGGGTGAAATTAAATCAAAAAACTTCCGGCTCAACATTAGGAAAAACTTCCTGACCATTAGAGCGGTTCCTCAGTGGAACAGACTTCCTCAGGAGGTGGTGGGCTCTCCTGCCTTGGAGGTTTTTAAACAGAGGCTAGATGGCCATCTGACAGCAGTGAAGATCCTGTGAATTAGGAGGAGGTATTTGTGACTTTCCTGCATTGTGCAGGAAAAATTGATGACCCTGGAGGTCCCTTCCAACTCTATGATTCTATGTATAAACTCTAAATCTAGTCTGAGGATCTCTGATGAAGTCACACATACCTTCCAATTACCTGCCTCCTCACATCTATTCAGTGAAATCATGGCTATTTCCCATGACATCTACCTTATAAAATTGAGTTCAGCATCAATATGTTATTTCTTCAGGTTCTACTCCAGTTCCACTGGTGGGCTAGAAGATTCTGCTGTAGTTGTTGCTTCCCCCCCCCCCCCGCTCCGAATCTATCTAGACTCCTCCCTGCCATTTACCAAGTTCTACTCATCCTCCATCCTCCCTGTCCACGGAGTCAGTATTTCTGAGATGCACAGCTGGCAATTCTGGTTTGCATGTAGTAGACATGGTGGTCTATATTTGACCATGCAGTTCCCATGACTCAAAAACATTTAAATATTAAGATGATGGGGTGATGATTTTCTGCTGATTCCCTCTCCCACTACAGACCCCAGTTTGCCCAGTGTTATACTGATCTACCAGTCCCACCCCTGGTACAAAATTTCAGAGGGCTCACTGGACTGCAGCAGGGAAAGACAGGAAAGTCTTTCTTTCTGTTAAATAATAATAAGAAGAAGACATTGGATTTATATTTCGCCCTCCACTCAAGAGTCTCAGAGTGGCTCACAATCTCCTTTATCTCCCTCCCCCACAACAGACACCCTGTGAGGTGGGTGGGGCTGAGAGGACTCTCACAGTAGCTGCCCTTTCAAGGACAACCTTTGCCAGAATTATGGCTGACCCAAGGCCATTCCAAGTAGGTGCAAGTGGAGGAGTGGGGAATCAAACCCTGTTCTCCCAGATAAGAGTCCGCACACTTAACCACTGCACCAAACTGTCTCTCACTGGACTGGATTAAGTCATCTCAGTAGAGGAAAGTTAGGCTAAAGCCAAATTTGGCAGCACAATTTAGTGGCCACAAGTCTAGCTTTGTTAATATTGCTTAGTAAAGAATCTTTGTTGCTTCCTGACACCATTATCCTCTTTTGATGCAAAATGTATTAATACTGTGGTGGTTTAAACAGACAACATTTCCTTCTCTCTCTGTTTCTTTTGTCTTTTCAGACAATGAGCTCTTCAAAGTACCTTGTGTTCTGTGCAAAATAAATGTTTTTTTAAATTGCCTGCTTGTTTTCCTATTGGTCTGTAGTTTGTGCTCTATATGTACAAGCTGTGCATGAATTATTGCCAGTCTCACTTAAGTGGCTGTGGTTAGCTCAGTTTTTTTCAGGTACTAATATGCAATGGTCTCCAGTCTGTTGCCTGAGTGTGCCATGGGGCTCAGCAGTTTTTCTTCCCCAAAGCAAAGAAACAGTCCTTGTGTTTCTGTATTTTATTGAAGCAGGAGATGCTTCAGGAGAGCCCAGTCTTTGGGGGACTTCTTTCATTGTAGGAGAATGATTCAGCTAGAACTTCTCAACAGTTGCGGAACTTACTGACATCTATGATTAATCCCATCCCCATAACAGCCATTTAGTGGTAATGTCCAGTACCCATTCACAACATTTCAAAAGTATCCTCTGGCTCAACAAGTTTAAAGAGGGGCATTTCTAATCAAGCCAGAGCATTCCACTGCCTCTCATTTTAAAAATTTAGGGCTGGAGATGTCAAGATTATTTAGAAATTTGTTTCCTGCTGGGATCCAAGGCAACTGACAACCGATTTCCAGTGATAGGGCTTAAAATGATTTGCAAGTTTCAACCTGCAACTTTGAAGTGGTAAATGATCACTAACTCTTTTAGCACATAAGCTTTAATATTCTATGATGGTCTTTGCTATTAGTAATTTAGTTTTGGAAGTTACCAAATTCATTTCTTAACACTGAAATTTTCTAAATTTCTATCTTGGCTTTTAAGATAATTAAGTCAAGCTTTTAAAAATGGATCCTCAACAGCAAAACTCACACACATTCAGCACCTCCACAAGGCAATTGGTGTTAGCCAACAAACAGTTCCAAATTAGTTGGGATGTACAGTAGATCAGAACAAGAAGAAACTTCATCCAGTGTTTTAGCCTTAAAATAAAATGCATTCTATTTTGTCCTTAATGTACCATTAGAGGTATAGACTGAATGAACCAAAATATTAGGATACCCTTTTCTACACTTGCACTATTAATTAATTTTATTAATTTCTGAAGTTACTATATTTCAGAAGTTACTATATTGATATTCTTCTAACCCCCTTAGACTGCATACAAACACCCTGTCAAACTGATATTGGGCTGGAACATGTACATAAGATCATAAGAACATAAGAGAAGCCATGTTGGATCAGGCCAATGGTCCATCCAGTCCAACACTCTGTGTCACACAGTGGTCCAAAAAAACAAGTGCCTTCAAGATGTTCACTAGTGGGGCCAGGGCACTAGAAGCCCTCCCACTGTGCCCCCCCCCAACACAATTTTGGCTAACTCCAATTACCTATAATGTATGAATGCAAACACATAACTTAACTGAAGTTAGATACACACACCCCTTCAAGCCCAATTCCACTTGTAAGGGGATAGTAACTTCAGCTAAGTAGTGTGACTGCAATCACATATGACAGGTAACTGGAGTTAGTTGTAAACGAGAAGTGCTTTGGCATACTTCATGCAAGGAGGGAAGGGAAAAAGTTGAAACAGAAAAGTGAGTCTTAGGTCCAAGTCTGGTGATAAGCAAGATTCATATTTATTTATTTATTTATTTATTTATTTATTTATTTATTTCATTTATATCCCGCCCTCCCCCACCACGGCAGGCTCAGGGCGGCTAACAACATTCTACAGTCATACAATAACAAGTAAAACCTTAAAATTACAATATAGAGCAATAAAACATTAAAATATTAACTTAAAACCAATCCAATAATACAGTTGTGATGCGGTATAGATCTTTAGACCGCATTGGCGGACCCTTGGTTACCGTTTTTCCTAGCAGTCCGAGTATGCTAATTTAAAAAGGGTGGTCTTGCAGGCCCTGCGGAACTGTTCAAGGTTCCGCAGGGCCCGCACCTCCTCTGGGAGTCGGTTCCACAGGGTAGGGGCCGCGATCGAAAAGGCCCGTGCTCTGGTACTCTGATATTTAATTTCCTTCGGCCCAGGGACAGTCATTAGGTTTTTCCCGGTTGACCTCAGTGCTCTCTGGGGTTCGTATGGGGAAAGACGGTCCCTCAGGTAGACAGGTCCTCGGCCATATAAGGCTTTAAAGGTAACGACCAACACTTTGTACTGGACCCGGTATATAATCAGCAGCCAGTGCAGTCCACGTAGCCCCGGCTGTATATGTTCCTGTTTTGGGAGTCCCAACAACAGCCTGGCCGCCGCGTTCTGCACTAGCTGCAATCTCCGGGTCCGGCACAGAGGTAGCCCCAAGTAGAGGGCATTACAGTAGTCTAATCTTGAGGTGACCGTTGCGTGGATCACTGTTGCGAGGTCCCGGCGCTCAAGGAAAGGGGCCAGCTGCCTTGCCCGCTTCAGATGGAAGAATGCTGACTTGGCAGTGGCTGCTATCTGGGCCTCCATCGATAGTGAAGGCTCCAGTAAAACACCCAGACTCTTTACCTGGCGCGCTGCTTTCAATGGCGCACCATCAAAGGTCGGGAGAGCTATTTCCCTTCCCAGAGCGCCGCGACCCACGCATAGGACCTCTGTCTTCGCTGGATTCAACTTCAGCCCACTCAGCCTGAGCCATGTCGCAACAGCCTGTAATGCCCGGTCGAGGTTCCCTGGGGCGGAGTCGGGCCATCCATCCATTAGTAGATAGAGCTGGGTGTCATCTGCATATTGATGGCAACCCAGCCCAACCCCAGCCCATACAAGTTTAAGCTTAATATTAGTGTGTCTGAATGGAGGAAATATGATGTATTTTGTTGATGGCTTTTCTGGAAATAAATGCTTACTCATACTGAATCTTGAAAATTATTAATTTCTTTCTGGAAAACTCTTGTAGGTACAGAAAGAAGCAAACAGGGCTGGCCCTTGTCAATTAACAGAACGGGATGCACCAGGTGTGGCAGGGTGCCAACCACCCCTGCCATGCCCCCCTCACACACACCCCACACTGTCCAGTCTGATGTTCCAAATAGCAGCCCAGGAGGCATTTCCTTGGCCCCGTGAGAAGCCTGTCCTTTTTCTTGGTCCCTTCCTCTGTCAGGAAGATAGGAAGGGGCTCAGCCATCCTCCTTCTCCCTTCCCTGGTGTTGTGCTGGAGTCGAGTGGTGGGGGCTTCCTGTCCTCGTGCACTGTCATGGGGCAAGGAGACCAGGTGCTGCTGCAACTTCTGGTGGAAAGGTGGGGGTCTGTCTGGTACTTCTGTGCTTTGCCTTGCTTTTGGGCATGAACTGGTCAGGCACCATCTCCCCACCTCTTAGTGGCAAAGGGTGCAGCAGTTTGGACACCAAAATTCATTGGGCCAGCCCTGGATACAGACATGGTTATCTTGCAGCTATTTGGGAGATTATCACATCTAACTTTCTATGGCGCTGCCAGGCCAGGCCTAGCTTGGTCACTCATGGGAGACCAAGAGGCAGGGATGTGGAGGGCCATCTGTCAACTGTGGTGAGGCATCACTTTCAGGAAAACCAAGAAGTTTTATCACACCTCTCTAGGAATCTCCAGAAGCCCTAAAGCTCACCAGAAGCCCAAATTTGTAGAGAGGGCTGATGTCACTTCTGGGTTTTTAGGAAACCTGAAAGCAACATCACACCTTTGGCAACAGTTTTTTTAAAAAATATTCTCCTACCAACCACCAGAGTGCACCAACCTCAGGCACATGGCACCCCTAAACAAAGACCCTCAAAAACAATACAGACAACTGCTTCCCCAAGAGACTAGATACTTGACCACATTTCCTGTTCAACAGCATAATACCATCCATCCTTCTCTCCTTTACTAGCACTGTTTAGATCAAACAAGATAGATTCAGGTGGGAAGCCAAGTTGGTCTGAAGATGCAAAACAAAGTTCAAATCCAGTGGCACCTTTAAGACCAACAAAGTTTTATTCAAGTTATAAACTTTTGTGTGCACACACACTTCTTCAGATACATGTATCCGAAGAAGTGTGTGAATGAGCACAAAAGCTTGATACCTTGAATAAAACTTTGTTGGTCTTAAAGGTTGTCACTAGGTTCAAACTGTGGTCTAAATTAAACAATGTAAGCTAGGATCCAAAGACCCATGTAAGCCATTTGTCACAAGCAAGGAGTGTTTGGAATTATTATTTCCAACAATTGCTCATGCCAAACGGCAATCCAGTGTGTGACATGACCTCGAAACCTGCTCTTAAGAGTAAAAAGCTAAAAACTCAACTGGACCCAGGCAAACCTTGGCTTTTTGGATGTCAACTACAACGGATCTATCCCTGCATAAGAAAGCACCAATTTTTAAAATCCAAATTATTAACTGGAAGGTTACCCAAACACACATCAACCCCCCCCCCAATCAAAACAAGCAAACCCAAAAAAGTTAAATGACAAGTCACATTTTGTACGGTCCATATACTGTATATATATTTAGATTCAGGGCTTACAGAAATTCTGAAGTATTGTTTCCTTCTGAGAGCCATCACAGGCAAAGAGAGCCTCCTCAACATGCACAATAGCAAGTCCCAATTCAAGCACTGGGGAGCACATTACTTGTTTGGTATCAATAGGCTGCCTCAAGAAAGCAAGAATTTGACCCTTGGTTCCCCACCCCCTTTCACCTCTCATCAAGGCTTGATGCTGGAAGAGGGTGACTTTCTGGGTAACCTGAAGCCTTAAGAAGATCCTTTGGAACAGAACAAAAGTGGAGGCTATGGCTAGGGTTGGATACATTATATATAAAGAACCACATGTACAACCAAAACACATACGCAGTGAAAGAGGATGTCCATCTAATCTTAATCTGTAGTTGGGAAAGTTGGAGACTAAACTCCTGAGGAAGGTGATTAATACCCAGAGGAGCCCCAAACTAATCCTCTGTTCCTGACAGTGAAGGAGAACATTCCAGTTGTTACACCCACAAGTCCCATTCTCTGTGGAACCTTAAGAAAGGGACTGAAAATGTCTAAGGCGAGCTGTTTAATGTGTAGGAACCACCTTTCAACCTTGACCTCTTCTTTGCATACTTAGAAACCTTCAGTTTTCAAGCAATACAAGAGTCAAATGAACCAGTGTTCAATATGCCTTCAACCTGGCATCCACACAGACAGCAGTGGGACAAGCCAAATTTTACCAAACTGAAGTAGTACACTCATTAAGTTTTCTACACTGAATAGCTGAAGAAGTCACTATAGGCCAAAAGAGACAGGGAATCTTATAATTAACATAGTTGCATATGCTACACTAATAATAGTTAACCACTAGTCTTTAGAGTTTCCTAAACACATTCGTTTATGTTCCTGCTGTTATGTAAAGAAAGTGTTAAAAACAATGAGTTCTATCTCAAAAATCATTTCTGCATATAGGAGTCACTTCTGGTAGCAGAACACCTCTGTCTTCCCACTGCAGTACACTGATCTTCATTAAATGCACACATGGTCAATCAGTGAACCTCCCCCTTCCCCTTCTGTTAATGATGGAAATTATCAAGATTCCACTCAATTGAAAGAATTCACATTCCACACCTTAAATCCATTCCAAGTCTTAGTAATACTTAGCCTGTACATAGTACTGTGAGTGTTAAACCATTTCACTGCCTACCAGCTATACGTAGCTCTGCTCACTGTACTTGATTCCTTGTCTGATAGAGTGTGCTTAGAGCACACAAAAACTTACATTCTGAATAAAACTTTGTTGGTCTTAAAGGTACAACTTAACTCCTACTTTGTTCTACTGCTTCATACCAACACAGCTGCCCACTTGGATTTAGCAGCCCTTTAATGCAGGGCAGTGTTCCTAATCAGCCGGAGGCTTTGAGAGAATGGCTTGCCACCTTACTGTGTTCATAATAGAGGCAACATTTGAACTGGGGACCCCTTGGATCATAAGTTGCTAAGCTATACTACCTCACAAATTTGAGATTTATTTAAAAGGCAATTATTTCTCTACACAGCTGCTAGAGACAGAACGCCCTCTGGTGGACTCTAGTAGATAGACTGTATTCCTTTCCAATGGTTATATTTGAGTCCAGTAGTGTCTTAGAGACTAACAGGATTTTCAGGGCATAAGCTTTCGAGATTCAAAGATCCTTTTGTCTGGCACAGGTAGGAATGATGATCTCAGTCTTTTTATCCTGTCAGAAAGTGGGCAGGGTGTTGTAAAAGATGCTTGTAAAGGATGCAAAGGTACAGTGGATATTATAGTCTGCTTGATTAGGTCAATGCATGGGAGCAGAAAATTTATTGTCTATGAGATGAGAATCCTGTATCCCTATTCATCTGGTGGGGGGTGGGATTGTTAGTGAGTGTCACTGAAGCTGTTCCTCATTTCCAGATCTACGTGAAGCAAGAGAACAGTACATACCACTGCCACAGTACATTCACTGCCACAGGAGGTGGTAGCAGCTACAAGCATAGCCAGCTTCAAGAGGGGGTTAGATAAAAATATGGAGCAGAGGTCCATCAGTGGCTATTAGCCACAGTGTGTGTGTGTGTGTGTGTGTGTGTGTGTGTGTGTATATATATATATATATATATTGGCCGCTGTGTGACACAGAATGTTGGACTGGATGGGCCATTGGCCTGATCCAACATGGCTTCTCTTATGTTCTTATACCACTTACCAAATGCTTGCCTATACTGACAAGGGCTTGTTCTATTTAAACGCTTCCTTCCAACAACCCCCATGCACAAGGTAATAATAAAATATTAGTCTGATGAGCTAAATTCCCATCCAGGAGGACCTTAGAGATCAACAAAAGTTTCAGGGTATAAGCATTTGAGAGTCAAAGCTCCTTTAGTCAGAGATGAAGTTCTGATGAAGGAAGTCTGGATTCTCAAAAGTTCTTACCCCAAAAAACCTTTGTTGGTCTCTGTGGTGCTGCTGGACTGGGATTAGCTCATGCACTGCAGACCAGCACAGCTACTTTCTGAAAAAGACTTGCTTGTTTGCATCGCTTTCTAATTTTGTAATCCTAGTACAGTTACATTGTTTGGCGGGTGTTTTACAGTGTCTGGTTCAATTGTTTTTATCTTTTGAAATCCACCTTGAATCTCAGAATGGAAGGCTGGTTTTAAAAGAAGTAGGTTAATAAATAAGTCAGATCAGGCAATAATGTTTCAACAGCACACACACACAAAAAGTTGAGTTTTGGAAGTCTTTATTTGTATTATAAACTCTCAGCTTTAACAAAGCACTGGCAGGACAATGTTATTATTTAGATAATCAGCACTAGGCTTTAAAGGCTTTCCCTGAAACAGGACAAGGATATTTTGCAAAGCTCTGCATTGTTATGTGGGTCTGGAAAGAGAGGAGAAGGAGAGTGCTCAGAAAGATTAAGATTCTCTCATAAGGATTGAAAACCTAGCAGCCAAAGAGAGAATTAAAACAGAAGGATTTAGAGGCAAGCTTGTGCACTCTGCTTTGTTTATGGAGACACTACAGTGCAGAGGAGGGAGGAGGGAGAGGACACCCTTCCCTCTGAAAAAGTAATCTCCTGCTAATTGCATTGCCCACCAGTGTCATCACAGCCTGCCATGTGGTAGCGATTGAAGATGGTAATAACTCAGGCAAAGCTTACATTCAGCACAGCCTCTGCCTGCAGAGTCTCCTAAACATAACATGGAAACTAAATATTTTATAAACATATCAGCTTTTATTTTTAAAAAGAGATGGATTTTTGCTGGGCATTCAAATACTCTTAATATTTCAAAGCCAAAAGCACTATATATAGCAGGGGTGGCCAACAGTAGCTCTCCAGAAGTTTTTTGCCTACAACTCCCATCAGCCCCAGCCAGCATGGCCAATGGCTGGGGCTGATGGGAGCTGTAGGCAAAAAACATCTGGAGAGCTGCTGATGGCCACCCCTGATATATAGCAATGGCCTCAGAAGAACTCCTGCTATGCTGCTCCTCCGTAAACATCTGGGGCACCCTGAAGAGTTCCCACACAAGCAAAGAGGGCCGCTATAAAAAGAGACAACAGTAGTATACCTCAGCCACAGTCCTGCACTTTATGGATAGCAAGGAGTAGAACAGTTCCCAGGGCCTGTTCGAGGCTGAAGGTAAACAAGGTGAATCAGACAAGACAAAGGTGATACTTGTTGAAACCATGGACTGTTTTGGCTAGTGTTGATCTATCAGACCTAGATGGGTTTGAGCTCTCTTTAGTACACCAGGTGAAAGGTTTGGTGTGCTCCTGAGCCCAGCTTTATTAACAGCAAGTTACTGCCGTTGCTAGAAGTTAGGGCTGCCAGGTTGCCCCCTACAGTGACAACTACCTGTCCAACTCCACTGAGCAGAGGGAGCAAAATGGTGTTGCAAAAACCTCTGGCAGTAGCAGTGCTGTGGCATCAGTTTTGGTTTTGGAAACAGACGTGACATCAAGGCATTGTGAATCACTCTAGGAATCCCCCAAATCTCTATGATAAAAACCATAGCAATTTGGGCAATGCCAACAGTGTATAACATCACTTCTGGTTCTGAAAGTTCCTGTCCCAAAACCAGAAGTGATGCCATGGCAAATACCAATACTGATTTTTGAAGTCTCCACTTGCATTTTGCTCCCAGAGATTGCCCTGCAAGATCTGGCAACCCTACTCCTTTCAATAATATTTAGCTGGTCCTTCATCTAGACACTGCTGATTTAGCTACCTATGCTTCTGTAACCCTCAGATCAGACTATGCGGGGCTGCCTCTGAAGACATTTCAGAAGTTTTACTTAACTGGTACAAAATGCAGCAGCAATGTTCTTGTCTGGGGTCAGCTGCTCAGGATACATAATTTTAGTGCTGGGTCAACTCACTAGCTACCTATCTGCTTCTAGGCACAAATCAAAGTGCTGGTTATTATAGGATTGCCAGCCTCCAGGTGGTGGTTGGAGATCTGCTGCTACTACAACTGATCAGTTCCCCTGGAGAAAATGTCTGCTTTGGAAGGTGGACTCCATGGCACTCTACCTTATTTGTCCCTCCCCTCCCCAAATCCCACCCTCCTCAGGCTCCACCCCCAAATCTCCAGGTATTTCCTAACCCAAAGCTTTGGGCTCATAAAATCATACAGTTGGAAGGGACCTGCAGGGTCATGTAGTCCCATCCCCCCACAATGCAGGAAATTCACAAATACCTCCCCCTTAGTTCACAAAATCAGCCTTGCTGTCAAATGGCCATCTAGTCTCTGTTTAAAAACCTCCAAAGAAGGAGAGCCTGTTCTACTAACTGGCAGGAAGTTCTTCCTAATATTCGGTCAAAAATGCTTATGATTTTATTTCAACTTCTTTGGAGGTTTTTAAACAGAGGCTAGATGGCCATCTGTCAGCAATGCTGATTCTGTGAACTTAAGCAGATTATGGGAAGAAGGAAAGGAAGTGTTGCATCAGTGTGCTTAGTTCTCATGGCCCTTTCTTACATGTCTAGGGAAATGCTGATCGCCACTTTGGGGTTAGGCAGCAATTTTTCTCCAGGCCAGTTTGGCCAAGGATCCTGGAGGTTTTTTGCCATCTTCTGGGCATGGAGCAAGGGTCACAGGGGTAGGGGAAGTATTTTTAAATTTCCTGCATTGTATACAGTGCCGGATTAAACCCTGTGGAAGCCCCTAGGCAGACAAAATCTCAGGGGGCCCTTGCAAATTATCTCAGAGTCGGAGTGCCCACCCAGCCACCTGCAGCCCCTGCTGCAGCCTGCAGGTACCTTCTCAAAAGCCCCTTTGACAAAGCTGTGCAGAAGAGGTAGAGAGAAGCAAACTTGGTGATGATGCCAGCTGCAGCCTCACCAGGCAAGTTGGGCAAAGAGCGGCTCAGTTGCTGGCTGCATGTGCAGGCTGGGAGGGCTGCAAGAAGGTGGAAGAACGGGGGGGGGGGGGGAGCTGGCCCAGGGCCCCTAAAGGCATGGGGGTCTATAGGCCAGTGCCTACTTGGCCTAATTATTAATCCAGCCCTGATTGTGCAGGTGCTTGGACTAGATGACCCTGGAGGTTCTTTCCAACTCTGATTCTATTATTCTAACCCCAGGTTGTCATCCTTAAAGCCCTTCATGGCCTAGGGCCCTCATATTTACTGGCCTGCATCTCTCAATATATTTCCATGCACCAGCTATGTTTTCCAGACAGCCTTCTCCTTATGGTGCCCTCCATTAGCAATACTGGTGTAGGAAAAAAATCCCATGACCTGACTGTTGTGTTGTAGGTAGGGTTGCCAAGTCCCCAGCTTCCCACAGCGGGGAACTCTCTCTCATGTACGGAGTGCATGTGCACTGCAATGATGTCACCCGGAAGTGATATTATCAAAATGGCAGCACCCATGCGGGGCCGCTCTAGGCATTTCCAGGAAAACTCTATGGTTTTCCCAGGCGGTCTAGCTATTTGGGTCTAGCTATTTGCCACAAACACCCAGACAACACAATCACTGGACCTAACAGCAATAACTACACTGTCTCAGGCTCATTCACTTGCTCATCTTCCAACATTATATATGCCATTAAATGCCAACAATGCCCTTCAGTTCTCTACATAGGGCAAACAGGACAAACCCTCCGCCAAAGGATAAATGGACACACATCTGACATCAGGAATTACAAAATTGAGAAACCTGTGGGGGAACACTTTAACCTTCCAAAGCATTCAATGGGTGACCTCAAAGTAGCTGTTTTAGTGCAAAGGAACTTCAAAAACAGAATGGAGAGAGAAATTGCTGAATTACAAATTATTATGAAACTTGGAACAAACACCTCCCCAGGACTGAACAGGGATATTGGTTTTTTATCTCATTACAGCTGCTAAACCCACTTTCACTGAGTATAGTTATACATCCATAGTATTCCAATGTGTTTCTCTTTTAGAATAGTGTATCAGAATAATTTTTTGTATTGACATACTCAAAATAGGGATATTAGCTGTTTATCTCATTACATATACTTTACCCATTTTCACTATATTTTATTGTATTCTTTTTTTCTATGGCAAACTAGAATGATGTTTACATGTAAAAAAGTAAATTAGGTGGACAAGAACATCACTATCCAATGTATTTCTCTTTTAGCTGTATTGACAACTCAAACAGGGATATTGGTTGTTTATCCCATTACATATCTTGAACCCATCTCCCACTATATTTTAATGTATTTTTCTCCTAATGACAAACTATATGTATGTTGCATGTTAATAGGTAAATTAGTTGAATGGGAAAACTTCTGAGATAGAAATTCCTTCCTTTTGGCCCAGGTTTATAACAATAGTGTCATTAACAAACACTCTCACATTTTGACATACTAGTGTTTTGTTGCTTTTGCATGCTCATGCTACTCAGATCAAAGGTTTGCTCAATTTGTTAATTTTACTATTCTGTAATTGGATCTTATATTTGTACCATTTCACATTCTAAACCACTGCCTACCAGATAATTTTACTATTCTGTCATTGGATCTTAAATCTGTACCATTTTACATTCTGAGCCATTGCCTACCAGCTATGTGTGGCTCTGCTCCCTGTGCCGGATTCCTCGTCTGATGAAGTGTGCTTAGAGCACATGAAAGCTTACGTTCTGAATAAAACTAAGTTGGTCTTAAAGGTGCTGTTGACTCCTATTTTGTTCTACTACTTCAGACCAACACGACTGCCTACTTGGATCCATCAATAGATAAAACAGCTATAGCATAATCACCCCTCTAATATTTCCTCTGCACTGCTGCTACTTTAAGAAGTTTGAGACAGCCCAGTTACGGGGTTTGTACGCATGCGTTAACTAAGCCGGCTGTGTGCTCGTCCTCCCCTTCGAACTGGAATTTTAAATAGCTCAAAAGAATGTAAATAGCTCTTTGGCAAGTCTATTTGAAGAACGAGCTTACTTACGAAGGTCTGAAGATCATAAGAATTCCTTTCTGGGGTCCCAGAGGGTAAGACAACAACTTTTACTATCAAATTAACGAGGCAACGCCCTGGTTAATTACTCAGCGGTCGCGGGTAACTCCGGAAAATAATCATCATGGCTAAGACAATTAAAGAATTATCTGAGCAGATATCAGCTTTCCAGACTTTAATAATGTCGTCCCAGGACCAGATGAGATCTGAAATTAAATCACTCAGGGAGGCTTTTACAGAGTTGAGTGCAGAGCTCAAGGACACACGGAACATTGCAATCTCTGCTAATGAGCTGGCCTTATCTAATAAACAAAAAATACTCCAGCTGAATTTGCAATTTACAGAGCTCTCTGCTCGTAACAGAAGAGCGAATCTGATCCTGGGTGGAATTTCAGAGGAAATAAATAATAAGCTCCTGGAAGGAACCCTTATAGACTGGATGGGTGAGCAAGGAGTCACTCTGCAATCTCAGGATATTGAGAGAGCTCATAGACTGCAAAGGAGACAAGATGGGGGTGCCCCAAGGGAAGTCATAATTAAATTTTCAAGGGAAAAGACTCAGCAGACAGTTTTCAAGACTTTGAAAAAAAGGAAAGACCTTTCTTTTAGAGGAAGGAAAGTTTGGGTGAGAGAAGACTTCTGCCAGGAAACCATCAGAAAGAGAAGGCTAATGAGACCCTTTGGGCAAAAATTATATGACAACAAGATTAAATTCTCTTGGGGGTACCCCTCCTCAATAATTATTTTTAAAGTCGAAAAAAGGCTGGTGGCCCGCAACCCTAAAGAAGCAAGAGATCTCCTCACTCACCTGGGCATCGCCACAGACGACCTGAGAGACCCGAGAGAGGAAGAAGAAGAAGAAGAAGAAACAGTGGAGCTCGGCGTGGACCCGGGAGAAGGAAGCTCAAGTAGACAAGAGAAAAGGCCAAGAACGGACTACTAAAGGGAAGTATAAAATATTTTGAGCTAAATTTAGCTATAAGCTAGAAGGGGAGGGCGGGATGCGTGCCCCCTGGAAGGTGGAAGATAGGATGATGGTTTCATCCAGGAAGTTGTCTGTGCCACAGGGGAAGGGAATAGGGGGGGGGGGGGGGGGTTCAGTAAGAAGTATAGAAAAATACCCTCAGCCATTAGGGCCCAAGTCTGTTACATATAAAGAGAATGGATAGATCTTTAAGAGTCCTTTCACTGAATGCGAATGGTCTAACATCAAATCTTAAGAAATTCAGAGTAATTAAAATGGCTAAAGAACAAAGAATAGATTTGTTGTGCCTACAGGAAACTCACAAAAAAATAAATGATAGAAAACCATTGATAAAAGATCTGAGGTGGCAGGTTTTAGCAGAAGCAAGAGGGTCTTCCAAAGCTAGAGCATGGCTACATTGATTTGTAAGGATATTAAGGTGGAAAACATGGAAAAATTAGTAGATAAGGAAGGTAGATACCTCTTAGTTAAGTTTAAGCTGGAAGCCATAAAAATCACTATAGTAAATGTTTATGCACCAAATAAAAGACAAAGGAAATTCTTAAACTTGGTTTTTAAGAAGATACAACAGTTTTCAGAGGGCGAACTAATTGTAGTGGGCGATCTAAATATGGACATAACCAAGAACAATAGTATTAAGTTAAGAGATTGGGGCTTGAAGGACGCTCATGAGTTCATCAATACGAGACCCAGCCCGACACATATTTCTTGTAGACATAAAACAGCATCCCGCTTAGATTATATAATTTTGGAAAAACATAATAATATGGTGGTTAAAGAGATCAAGACCCATCCAATTTTGATTTCTGACCATGCCCCTCTAAGTATTGAATTAGAATTAAATCTTCCCTCGAAAAATAGACCTTGGAGGTATAACAACTTGGTAATGACAAAAGAAGAGGATAGGGAATACTTAATGACACAGTTAAAATTATATTTTAAGGAAAATAGAGGAACTGTGTCAACTAATATATTGTGGGACGCTGCTAAAGCGGTAATAAGGGGCCATTTGGTTAGAAAGGAAAAAGACATAAAAAGTGAATGGCATAAAAAAAGGCAAACAAAACTTAAGGAATTGGAGGAGTTACAAAAAGAAATAGTGGGAAAGTGTAATCCTAGTTTACAGATTAGAATTAAAGAGATTCAAAAACAGTTGGAGGCCCTAGATATGGCAACAATGTGGAAAAAGGAAATAATGGTTAAGAACGACTTCCAGAGGAATAGCATTAATACAGCAAAAAGATTAGCTAATTATTTGAAAGTTAAAAAGGCAAAACAATCAATTAGAACTATTAAAATTAATAATAGTACAACTCAAAACTCTAAGGAAATCACTAAGGCATTTGAAGACTTCTATAAAAATTTATATATGAAAAAGAATATAACGGAGGTGTGGGACGCACCTAAGGTAATCATAGAGGAGGAAGCAAAAGCCTCACTGGGTGCTGAGATTACACTCCAAGAGATAAAGGAAGTAATAAAAGCGCTCAAAAAGGGTAAATCACCAGGGCTGGATGGCTTTACTTCTGACTTTTATAAAGAAATGGTAGAAATTATAGCACCTGAATTGCAGGTAATTTTTAACGAAGTCTTGGAAGGAAAGAAAGCCCCGGACTCATGGAAGGAAACAGAAATAATTTTGATATTAAAGCCCCAGAAAGATCCGGAAGAAGTAGGTTCATATAGGCCCATTAGTTTACTAAATCAAGATTATAAGATTTTTGCTAAGGTTTTAGCAAATAGACTTAAGAGAGTTATCCCGTCAATCATAAAAGGGGACCAATACGGTTTTATTGAGGGTAGATCTATTGCCCATCGTATTAGAAATATCTTAAATGTATTGCACCATGGCCAAAAGAAAAAAATAGCTCTGTTAAAGTTGGATGTTTATAAAGCCTTTGATACTCTCTCACATGAATTCTTGTGGCAAATATTAAAGAAGATAGGTTTAGAGGAACGGTTCTTACACGCTATACAGGAAATATACAACGGAGGTAAGGCCAAAGTTAGAGTCAACACTGACCACTCACAAGCGTTCCCAATTCAAGGGGGGGTAAGACAAGGCTGTCCACTATCCCCGCTTATATTTATAATAGCTATAGAGCAACTAGCAGAGCGAATTAGGAATGCCGGGAGAATAGAGGGGTATAAGTCAGGTATTGAAGAAATGAAAATTAATTTATTTGCGGATGATATCATAGTAATTATGTCTAACCCAAAAGACGGAGTTAAAGAGATTAAGATAATTTTAGATGATTTTGAAAAGTGTTCAGGGCTTGGAGTGAATATGGCAAAATCAGAAATTCTATACCTTAATGTTAATAGAGAGGAAAAACAGGAAATAAATAGGATTACAAATATAGGAATGGGAGCCAAGAGATTAAAATATTTAGGGATAGTCCTGCAAAAAAATATGGACAAAATGATAAAGGAGAACTATGGTAAAATATGGAAGAAAATAGAGAGGGATATGAATAATTGGAATCATAAAATACTAGGGATATCATCTAGAATAAGATCTCTTAAAATGTTCATGATACCAAAGTTAATGTATTTATTCCAAACGTTACCCTTAGGTTTGAGGAAAAATCAAATTGAACAATGGAATAAAGCAATCAAAGTGTGGATTTTTAATAATAAAAACAGTAGGTTTCATAAGAGAATTCTATACAACCTTAAATCAGAATTAGGTTGGGGAATCCCAAATTTAAGTAAATATTATGAGGCCTTCCAACTAAGAGCGTTACTAGATTTGAGTGAGGATAAGGTACAGAAGTGGATTAATTTCGAGAATGCGGTCAACAGTGGCATTGGAAGATTTGGATTTTTTCCACGGTGTCGACAAAAGATCTAAAATTAGCTATAGGGCCCAGAAGAGCAGCATTAGAAACCTGGATGAAATGGTACCCACAGTGGCTAGGGAAGGTTTCAAGGTGGAGCCCCCTAGAAGCTATTGTTAAGGAGGTGCATGCTATAAAATGGTGGGAAAGGCTTAAAAACGAAGGCTATTTTAGAGTGGACGATATGTTTAGGGGTGGTAAACTAAAACCCTTACAGGAAATTATAGAAGATTTAGGTAATCAATACTGGTTAAACATAGCAGGCTTGCATAAGAGAGTTAAGATGATCAGTGAAAAGGGAGAGCTTTGGTTAGACACTCCAATGGAAGAGATATATAAGGTAATGGCCAAACAAAGGAAGGGTCTAGTGGGGTTACTATACAGAAAAATGATTTCAAATAAAGATAAAATAATAGTACATTTACAAAAGATTTGGAGTCATGAAGGTCAGTTAACAGAGGGGTTGGCTGGGAAAATCTTGGATGGTCTAGAAAGGATTAAAGTAACCAAATTTAAAGAACTGGAATATAAATTTTTCACAAAATGGTACAAAACTCCTGCACAAATAGCCAATATATTCCCAGGAGTGAGCTCCAAGTGCTGGCATTGCAAACAATTTAAGGGTTGGTTTGCACATATGTGGTGGGAGTGTGAAGAGGTTAAACCCTTTTGGGGGGAAATTATTCAATTTATTAGAAAAGTCTGCAATGTACCATTAACCATTGGCTTTAATATGATGTTGTTAAGCACAATAGGAAGTCCGGCACTAAGTAGACCCATGCAAAACCTTGTCAAGGCAATGATACTAGCGGGGAAGGCGGTCATCGCTTTGGGGTGGAAAGATAAAAGTAAATGGTCAATAGAAAGCTGGCACAGCTATTTGTTTGATTACATACAGTCTGACATCGTGGCAACAATCAACAAGGATTCCACGTGGGAAGATAAAGTCAAGGAAATCGAGACCAGATGGAACCCTTATTTAGAGTGGATCTCAGGAGAAGCAAGGAAGGACATTCAGTGGAAGATCAGGACTCTGTGCCCTCGGCTGAGGGGAAAAGACTAAAAGAAGATGGGGAGGGTTGGGGGGGGAGGGTTATTTGTAATTTCAACATCCATATGCTGTAATGGCCAATTGTACTAAAGTCAATAAAACATAAAAATATTTATTAAAAAAAAAGAGAGAGACAGCCCAGTTACTAACCTCCTTCCTTCTCATGTTTGCTGTGCTTTTCCCCTGGGCTCCCATACACAACTGTGTCCTGACATGAGATGTGGACAGGTCTCAATAGATTGGGATCCATGGAGTTCCCTTCTCTAAGTTAAGCAAGGGAGGGTGGCAGGTCCAAAGCCACCACATCAGATTCAATGGGGATCTGGATCTCGATCTCTCTGGTCAAAGCCCCACTCTAGCTATTTTACTTTAGCCTCTACTGCTAATCTGGCACACTGATACCCAGGTCAACAGTACCTTACCAAGTGCAGAGGCAGCATCTGTGCAAAGGGAAGGTTCCCAGAGCCTATACTTTGTTCTCTCACACTAACATAAGAGGTAGCTTCTGCAATTCATTTCCTAAAGCATCCTGGGAAGCCCACATTTACCTTTCCAATTTCTTGGATGCCATAAATTTATTAAATATGCCTGCCATGACACAGCAGTCATTGAGTTCAAGAAAAAGGAGACAATGATTTGCTTTTCTAACATAGAATGAGTTTTTCTAACCATCAATCATGCAATACGTTTTCTAGCGTCATTATTAGCAAATCTGGCAGTCTTCTTGGCTCTGTGCCCCATGCTAAAGCTACATTTACTCTAGCGAGACCAACAAATAAAAAATCTCAGGTTGCTTATGCAGTTTTTGAGATTCAACTCATGCCTTAAAGAAAGGTCTTAAGAATATTCAATATGCCTTTTTGGATCAAAGGAGCACTAGAACACGATTAAAGCTACCAGTTCTTTCAAACTTGAATTATTTTGAAAGCTTTAAACTCTTAGCTGTAATTTATGAACCCCAGCATTGAGATGGAAAGTTAGGGAGGCTGATGTGGGGACACATTCGGCCTGGTCTTCAGACCCTGCACTGGCTTCCAGTGATATACCGAGTCCGGTACAAAGTGCTGGTTATTACCTTTAAAGCCCTATATGGCCTGGGACCTGCCTACCTGAAGGACCGTCTCTCCCCACATGTTCCCCAGAGAGCACTGAGGTCGGGAACACAAAACCTCCTCACTATCCCTGGGCCAAAAGAAGCCCGCTTGAAATCCACCAGAGAAAGGGCCTTCTCCGTTATGGTGGAGGTGGTGAGGGCCCTGCGGGACCTTGTTCAGTTCCACAGGGCCTGTAAGACGACCCTCTTCCAGTTAGCCTACACCTAGCTAAGATGAGAACTCAATGTAGCTTGCCAGACGTCTGTTTTATATGTAACTGGATTGTTTATTGGTTTTAAGGTTTTAACTGTTTTAAATATTTAATTGCCTATATATTTAAAAGTGTTTAATTTTATGTTGACCAATTTTTGGAAGCCGCCCTGAGCCACTTGTGGGAAGGGCGGGATATAAATCCTAAATAAAAAAAATAAATAAAAATAAATAAATAAATAAATGTTGGCTTTATGTTATGTTTTAAAACCCATTTATGTTCAGTCTCCTGTTTTCTAGTTCATATCAAATGGTTTGTGGTCCAAAACCAATTTACAACATTCTCACACATCCAAAGAGAAACAAAACAATATGTGCATGGATACAAAAGTCCCAAATATCAAACTCTCAAAGTATCTGAAATCCACAAGTGTTGGTCTCGCTCCCACAAAAATAATCTTTTCAATCAATATCTATACTTCCAAAGTTCCTTAAGGAGTAGATCAGTGTTTATGCAAAGTTCCAAAAGACAGAAGATGGCGCATTTCCAGGTATTGTATCACGTTTCAACTGGATCTTTATCCAAATTATATCGGCTTCTAAGTGGACCTGATCTCAACAGCACTTCAAATAGACAAAGGTTCCTTTGTTTATTTGAAATGCTGCTGACATCAGGTTCCACTTATTAGTGGTCTTAACAGCAGCTATTTTTTTCTGTTGCCCTAACGTTGCCCCCTCTTTTTGTTTTACAACCCAGCATTGAAGGACCCCCCCCCAATAAAATTCATATTGGAAAAATGCTGGAGAGAGTGTATGCATATTATAAAGTAATTTCTATAAGATTTTGTTAGAGAACAGGGATGCTTGAACCCTCACTAGTTTAACTCATAGGGCTGCCAACCTCCAGGTGGCACCCTGGGATCTGCTGTTGCAGTTGGATCTTCAGACAATCAAGATCAGTTCCCCTGGGAGGAAATGGCTGCTTTGGAGGGTGGAGTCTATGGCATTATGCCCTGCTAAGGTCTCTCCCCTCCCCAAACCCTGCCCTCTCCAGGCTCCCCCCACAAAAATCTCCAGTTATTTCCCAACCCAGAGCTAGCAACCTGGAGATTGGCAGCCCTAAGAGGTGCCTTTTAGCTCCACATGGGGAGAATGGTACTGTATGTTCCCCGGAAAAATAGCCTAAAATTATGTGGAAAGTTTGGTTGGATTTAGAATTATAGAATCATAGAGTTGGAAGGGACGGGAGGGACGGTGGCTCAGTGGTAGAGTATCTGCTTGGGAAGCAGAAGGTCCCAGGTTCAATCCCTGGCATCTCAAAAAAAGGGTCCCGGCAAATAGGTGTGAAAAACCTCAGCTTGAGACCCTGGAGAGCCGCTGAGAAGACAATAGTGACTTTGATGGACAAAGGGTCTGATTCAGTATAAGGCAGCTTCATATGTTCATATGGACCTCTAGTGTCATCTAGTCCAACCCCCTGCACAATGCAGGAAACTCACAAACACCTCCCCCTAAATTCACAGGATCTTCATTGCTGTCAGATGGCCATCTAGCCTCTGTTTAAAAACCTCTAAGGAAGGAGAGCCCACCACATCCCAACGAAGCCTATTCCACTGAGGAACCGCTCTAACGGTCAGGAAGTTCTTCCTAATGTTAAGCCGGAAACTCTTTTGATTTAATTTCAACCCATTGGTTCTGGTCCTACCTTCTGGGGTCACAGAAAACAATTTCACACAATCCTCTTGATGACAGTCCTTCAAGTACTTGAAGATGGTGATCATATCATCTCTCAGCCACCTCCTCTCCAGGTTGAACATGCCCAGCTCCTTCAACCTTTCTTCATAGGACTTGGTCTCCAGACCCCTCACCATCTTCGTCACCCTCCTCTGGACCCATTCCAGCTTGTCTAGAACTTCTGTTTTTGTTTATATTATATAAACGCTGTGTGTGTAACAGGGGTGTCAGGGGGAAAAAATTACTTTCTTCTTCTAATACTCTTGTCAAAAGTGTTCTGCATGCACACAACAGCTACATGTAAAGATCGCTACTTGTTCACCTCTAAAACAGACGGTTCAAGCTGAGTTCAAGAGTTCCCAGTAGGTAGATCAAAATTTTTAATTGGAAGGGATAGAGTTCAAAATATGTGAGAAAATACAAGATTGGGGGATGTGTTCCTGAAAAGGCAATCTACCTAAAAGCAAGGAGGGGCAGGTGAAAGAAAAGGAGGCAATTGACAATTTTAATTTAGAGTCAGAAGGTGCTGACAGGGTGTTATTTTCATCTGGAGTAGTTGGTTAAAACTGAAACTTCCTTGGTGTCTGGTCACCCTTTGGAATCTGATGCAGAACTGGAAGTTGTGCTACTTACTTTAGTAGTTCTCTTGCTTCCAACAAGCACACCATAATCTCCAGGGCCATCTCTTACCATAAGGAAGCAAATCACATAAGAAGTGTACTCTTGACATCTTTTTAATATTTAGGAGAAATGGGAAAAGCCAACATTCTCTTCTCTATTCATACATTCATGCAATAATATTACTGTATCATAGTGATAAAGAAGAATGTTAAAGTGTACCATATGCATTTTACCTACAGTAATAGTAGATATGGTATTAGTCCAACATGCATACTGCAGGACTGCAAACATACTCATTCACTACAACAGTGATGAACCAGTTCCTGAAAAGGCACGTTATTGAGGGTTTAGCCCCATGGCGCAGAGTGGTAAAGCTGCAGTACTGCAGTCGGAGCCCTCTGCTCACAACCTGAGTTCGATTCCAGTGGAAGCTGGTTCAGGTAGCCGGCTCGAGGTTGACTCAGCCTTCCATCCTTCTGAGGTCGGTAAAATGAGTACCCAGCTTGCTGGGGGAAAAGTGTAATGACCGGGGAAGGCATAGGCAAACCACCCCGTAAAAAGGTCTGCCATGAAAACGTTGTGAAAGCAGCGTCACCCCGGAGTCAGAAACGACTGGTGTTTGCACAGGGGACCTTTCCTTTCCTTTTTCCATCCCTGAGTGAGGAGACAACCATGCAATCATTCTTGACAAGTGCACGTTAGTTACAATAAGGTGATACATTTGTCCTTTTAGGAAAGTGTGGCTGACTGTCTCTCTATCTACCACAGGGTGGTAGTAAATGCTCAAGGATAGATGAAAGCTAACCTGAACAGCTGAGCAACCTCTTTTTATAGTATTTTTCACCAGTTCCCTTCTTTCTGCATTGAGTTTATTTCAGTTTGACTCTTGGAATCCTGGACATTATCTTTGCAAGTTTCTCATATACAGGTGCTTTATATCAAATCATGGACTCAAGGAGTTGGTTTTTCATAACATGGAAGATATTTAACTGCACACATGTAGTCTTCACACACCAAATCATTTTGATATATTAAAAAAGAAGAAACATCTTTGAGGTTATAAAAGAACTAGGGTAGTTTGAGTTCAGAAATTACTTTTTCCACTTTCCTCAAAAGTAAGAGAGATCCATGAGGTGCCCAGGACAAATAGGTGTATATATGCAAATTCAGCTTTAAAACTAGGGGAATGTCTTCAATAATGATGACACATGAGTGAAGGGTGGATACTGACAAACTGAGCTCAACCATTTGTTGTCGTTGTTGTTTTTAAAGTACACTAAGAAATGGAGTGAAGTAAGTCTGAGATTTATGCAAGGTACCTAAAATGTAATCTAGTGACATCACCAAAAGGCTAGTACTTTGTAACGCCAATAGAAGGGGGAGCACTGATCAAGAATTGTAAATCTCTGCAGCAGGCCCGTAGCCAGAAAATTCCAGATTTTGGGGGGGGGGGGGAATGGGAAAAAAAATTTGGATGGAGGGCCTTCCATCTGGCCCCAATCTCCGCGCAGCTCTGGTGGCCCCGCCCCCCCTCCACGTGGCAGCTCCTCCTCTCTCCCAACTCACCAATGCAGCAAAACGGTGAAGAGCAGGCTTCAGGGGCTATTTCAAGGGCCTACCACCAGGGTGCCTTGAAATAGCCCCTGAAGCCCGCTCTTCACTGTTACACTCTTTTGCTGTGTTGGTGAGTTGGGAAGGAGGGGGGAGGCACCTGCGGAGTGGGGTGGGGGCCACCAAAGCAGTGCAGAGAGAGTGGGGGCTGGGGAATGGAGGGGCCATAAAGGCCCAAGGGGGGTTGGGGGGGCCATGCCTCCCTTGTGGCTATGGACCTGCTCTGCACTGAAAACAGTGAGCAGAAATGTCGCAGCCATAAAGTTAAATGCTGAGCCAAAGTTAAAACAACAGAACTTCACACTCCTGTTCAAGAGCCTCAAGTCCCTCATAAGCTAAATACATATTTTTAAAATCATGTATTTTTAAAATCACATTGCAGTCCTATTGCAAAATCACTAGGGAACAAGCTCCCCTGAGATCATCAGGCTTGATTTCCAAGTAAACTTGCATAGGATGGGACTGTAATATACACATACCCACTGAATATGTCAGTGGGAGCTTAAAAATTTGGTGTGGGGGTAATGCTGCTTCTTTCCTCCAGCAGCAAGCCTGCCCTGGCCCAAACTCTCTCACTCCCCCTCACTCTCTCCCCCCCTCTTGCTTGTTCGCTCACCCCCCCCCTCACTCGGTTTTTCTCTCCCCCTCGCTCTTTCTCTCTCTCGCCCCTGGGGAGAAAGTCAACATGGCTCCAGCCGCCTGAGTGGGGGAAGGGGAGGGAGCACTCTGAGCAAGGCACTCCAGGCCAGGAACGCAGCTGGAAGGGAAGATGCAGTGCAGGAAACTCAGCGGTGCAGGGGGTTTTGGTTTCTGGGTGGGGAGAAATGCGAGGAAAAGAGGCATTTGTAGGGGCAGTAGAAAGGCAGAGCCCTTAGTGCAAACTCCACCCCTGTTGAGCAGCAGCAGCCCTGGAGGCCCTCCAATGGAGGGGCCCTACAGGGGGAAGGGGTTTTTAACAGAGGAGCCGAGCCCACCTGGGCCCTCCCAGTGGCTACAAGCCTGTGTAAGACTTTATGTACAACTTGGACTATAGAATATACTACACTTTGGTGCATTCCCCATAGGGTTGTTAACCTCCAAGATGGTGGTTGGGACTGATCTCCAGGAAACAGGGATCAGTTCACCTGCAGAAAATGCTGCTTTGGAAGGTGAACTTTATGGCATTATACCACATGTCCTTCCCTTCCCCATACCCTGCCCTCTTCAGGTTCCAACCCCTCCCCAGTCTCCATGTATTTCCCAACTTGGAGCTGGCAACCCTAATTTCACACCACACATGACCAGTTTTTCTACATGCCTTTCATTTATCTCCAACCCCTTAATATAACCAGTAGGCACGCAAGACAGAAATACTAAGAAATTATACATGCAAGCAAATGCTTGTAAAGTGAACTCAGGCAACAGTCAAAGCGATTCATTTGCTTGGACTTCCACAACCCATGACTGGTTGTAGTAAGTGCCCACAAGATGAGAGCAGGCCCTGGCCATTAGATGCCCTATCTCTTTAAACCATAAGTGTTAACTGTTTCTTTTTCTAAGCAATGATACAATAGCTCATTCACTGCATGCACATGCTCACGAATGTACATGCACTCCTATTAGGCAACTTAGTATGCAAGGTCATGCTTGAATATTCAAGTTCTTCTCAATGGGTACAGAAAAACACTGTTTAATAGCAGGCATTCAATGCATACAGAATTTGGAGGGGATAATGGGACCAATTCTGGGAGCACCAGAGATTGCATCCTTGTAATTCTCTCCCCATCATAAGATGGCTATTCCATTGCTTTCGTTCAGCAATCAAAGAAATAAATGATTTTACAGTCTTGTGCCACCTTTGTACTATAAAAATAGACCAAGCTTGCTGATGTCATATAGTTGCTCAGCAACCTGTGCTGGGCTTTTTTCTCCAATATCCCTGTTCTCTCATTTCTCATTGGTCTTTGCAGTGATCAGTCAGTAAAAGCAGAACTACCTACTAACCACGTTGGAGAATCCACTTTCAAGTGACTATTCAGAAAAGAATCCAATGCAAGTAATTGTAGGAAGGTCAAATCTAGGGAAAGCATATTATTCAAAAATCATGATAAGGAAAGGATTCCTGCTAAAGAGAAAGTTTAACAAGTGCCCCTTGGTCTAGATCTCCTTGAAGCTAATGAGCTCCCGTGGACTAATTTCTTTCCTATCCATTTCAGCCCAGTGCATTCCAAAGTTGCAGGATCAAGGAAGAAAAACAAAATAAAATCTTGTTTTCATAATGGCTTCACCAGAATTAGCACACCTTTTTAATCACAATTTCAGCCTACTTTCACCCCACTCTTTAAAATACCAAGGGACTACCTTAATAGAAATGGAAGATGGAGTCAGCTCCCATCTAATCATCTCTTTTGACCCAAGGACAAAACAAGCAGTTACTAATGTAAAACAACAAGGAAAACAGCTATAGGTTAAGCATTAGGTGAACTCACAACAGCAGCTGTCAAGGAAAATAACAGTGATCTCCATTGTGGCACCCATGGGTACCACTATGTCTCCTAGCATCCAGTTCCTTCTTCCCCTAAGCAAAGTGCCAATCCTGTATCTCCTCGACCTTAGCAGAGCAGGAGTTACTTCAGAGGAGTAAAGTTATCATCAGTTTTGTGTCTGCTGGAAAAACCCATTTGGAAACAGCTACCTTCACCATAGGAGGATGCTTGGTCAGTATTTTGTGACTGGCTGGCCACCTACCCATACTTTGCAAACATTTTATTGCAATGTCCACTATCTGTTTTCAAAATCCAGAAATATCCACAGGCTCAATGAGACTGGAAACCCATGGAGTAGAATTTCCTTCAATGGAAACTTCAGCAAAAGTTTGGGAGAGCATCTGTCATCTGTGACTTTAGATGCAGCAGGTCCTTTCCCAGGGTGATTTGATTTTCACCTGGATGACCCTTCAAATTCTAGACTTTTGATAACACATACAAGCAATGTACCCATCACATAACTTAGCAGAGAACAGGACACACAAAGAGGGCCAGAGCCGGATTAACAATTAGGCCAAGTAGGCACTGGCCTATAGGCCCATATGCCTCTAGGGGGCCCGGGCAGCTTCCCCTCCCCGGTTTTTCCCCTGCCTGCAGCCCTCCCAGCCTGCACACACAGCCAGCAACTGAGCTACTCTTTGCCCAACCTTCCTGGTGTGGCTGATGCTGGCATCATTGCCAAGTTTGCCTTTCCCCTGCAGCTTTGTTAAAGGGGCATCTTTTTTTTATTTTATAATTTTATTGGTTTTAACTACAAAAGAAAGAAGCATAAGCATAGATACAAAAAAGTGAGGGAGGGCATATACAGAACAGGAAAAGCAGGGGGAAAAAAAAGAAAAATACAAATCTACCTCCAAATAAAATATCCAATTTGTTCTGTCTGCAAGTATAGAGTTCTCCATATATTTTACCATCTTTATCTTTCATTATAAAACATTTTTACTGAACTATTATTTGCAATAAAAGTCCAAACAGTTCTTCTTCAACACATATAAGTATAAACAAGTCAGAGCAATCTCAACACGGAACTAGATGCTTTGGTTTAACCATGCTAAAAACACAGACTAGTTTGTTAGTTTAACACTATCCTCATTAACACAGACACAAAAAAAATCATATCTTTATCCTTAAGAAGCTAAAACAAAAATACAACATAGTATTTTGTCTATCTCAATATAAACAGTTTCTCTTGGGAGACATACTAAAGACAAATCTGCCAGTTTACATAACAACTGTGCTGTCTGCCTTTTTAACAATTAATTCAACTCTCATATCCCTATTGGGCTAGAAAAAAAACAACTTATTATAATCCAAAAATAAAAATCACATGCCTGTTCTTATTGAGAGTTCCATACCCAACTACCCACCAAGATAAGAACATTTCAAGAAATCCTTCTTACTAAAAAGAAATCTATCTCCTGATTTGTAACTAATATGCACCTTCTCTCTCCTTAACATGGTGTGTGACCAATATCTTTATCCTTGACAGATTAGAAATAGAGCACCATAATTTATCTATCTTATTATAGACAATTTCTTCAAACATATTGGAAGGAGATCTAATTAACAAAATAATTACAATATCTACCTTCTTAACAGTTATAGATTAACTTGTAGGATTACCCATATCAATAACAAACATAAAAAGCTAATAACATCTGTTAAAGACAAGTTCACCAATTTATCAAGTAATTACACTATCTGCCTTCTTAAAAGTTAACCTAAGTTAACTATTTTTACATAAAATACTTTTCAAAGACTTTGTAGTCCTTTAATTTTTATATCCATATTGTTTTAAACAAGACAACTTATTGTAGCCCCCCCCCCCCCAAAAAAAGGAAAAAGAAATCTCACTTAGCCTTCTAACATCACATATCAGATTTTCTTACAAAGTCCATGTCCAACTTTCCACTGAGAAAAATCTAAGTCAGGAGGCTCTTCTTTCTGAAAGATTTCCACATCATGATTTTCTGGTTAAAATGCATCTTCTTATTTCTTAATGCAGTCATCCTTCTTGAAGAAAGTGGGAAACATTCCACAGCCTTTGTTCCTCTCGACCTAACTTGAATCAGTCTCCATTTCCGGTCTTCTTTTTTAACTATGCCATAGGGTTCCATTTTAATTTTTTTTTGTTCATTTCCAACAGGTCGCTCTTTCTTTTCAATTCCAGATGTCACCGGGTTCTCTTTAGCACTCTGCTCATGTAGATTTGAGATTTCGCTAGCTTTCAGCACAAAAGCTCCCATTTGCTTCTTAACCAACTCTATCAATAAACCAAGATCTTGCCTCAAAGACTTCAAACTGCTTAAAATATCCTTTTTGTGAAAAATTTTGCTTAGCAAAGCCATTTTTCTCCATCAGCAAACTCAGTTCATTAAAACAGGTTGAAAAGTAGCTCAGAGTCCCAGATAGCCCGTCCTTCCCAGTCTCCTCCAACTGGAGTTTTAGATGTTAGCATATGGATTTCAAATCAGACGACAAGGAGAAGTCCCTCTAACAAGTATCTCATTTTGTTCAGACCGTATTGCAGCCAAATAATAGTCTCTTTAACAAATATCTAATTATGATCTGGGTCGATTTAAGTATCCATATTAAGATTAATTCAAACTGTTTCCAGTACTTCGAGATGTTCTTTAGCTTTTCACAGCCTCATTCACAGGGAAATTAGAGGTATCGACCTCTTTCCCTTCCTTTGAACTGCCAGTTTATTAAAATGTAAAAATGACCCATTAGCCATTGGCAATTGAAAGCCGACTTACTTGCATTGTAGAGTTGTCAGGCCTGAGATAGAGGGGTGATAAATCAAAAGCTTATTGAAGAGAAGAAAAGCAAGCGATCGGGCATTCACCTCTTGCTGCTGTAATAGCGATCACGACGGGGAGAGCTTCAGGGCATACAGAAAGAACAGGAGCAACTGCCGTTGCGCCCCTGTCTTGCTGTAAAAGCCCCATGCCGAAAAGGGACTCCCCCAGGGTCTCTTTGGGGGTGTCACATCCATGGCACCCCTCCCCCTGCCTGATTCAGGGGGGCCGCAAGCAGGAGAGCTCACAGACCCGACTGAGAGCAAGGCGACGTAGCCCGGAACGTTAAAGGGGGATCTTTGAGAAGGTGCCTGCAGGAAGCAGCAGGGACCACAGAAGGCAGGGTTGCCAATTCAACTCTGAGACACTCTATGAGGGGGCCCCCCAAGATTTTGACTGCCTAGGGGCCTCCGCAGGGTTTAATCCAGCCCTGAAGAGGGTCTGGTTCTCACCAACAGCAAACAAATGGTAAGCCTGTACGTATGTGGGAGCTCACCTGATGTTCATCTCCACACACAAAAAAACCCTTCCCTGCGTATTAAAAAATTAGGAATAAGGTCTGTTGTGGAAATAAATACAATGGACTCTAGAAAGAAGCTCTGGGTGAATGTCTTGGCCTTGGGCACTCAGCGTCAGTTTGCTGTGGCATCATAGCATGACAACAATCACACAGATGTTGAAGCTCAGCATTCCTTTTGTCTGCAGTGTGTTGTTGCTGCAGTTTCTAGTTGTATTCAGCCTTGTGGCATTTAGTATCAGTGTGTGCTTGTGGAGCGATCTGGGGTGTTTGGCCTGACATGGTTGTGTTTGGTATACTATAGAATAGGCACCCCAAGGTGGCCGTTTTCTGTAGGGCAAGTGATCTGACTTCAGCTTTCCATCACCTCCCCCCCTGCAACCTATACCTAGGAAAAGGGCAGTTTTTCTCCACAGTGTGAACCAAAGCAGGATGGAAGTGACCTCAGCAGGGTATAATAAAACAGAGTCCACCCTGCAAAGCAGCCATTTTCTCCAGGGGAACTGATCTCTGCCATCTGGAGAGCTGTTGGAATTCTATCCCCAGCCTTCGCCTGGAGATTGGCAATAATGACTCCCCCAGAGGAAATGGCTCACTTAGAGGGTAGAGTCTATGGGATTTTACCTGTCTGAGGTCCCACCCCTCCTCAAACTCACCCTCTCCAGGCTCCATTCCTCAGATCTCCAGGAATTTCCCAACCTGGAGTTGGCAACCCTATCTCCTTCCCAGCCAACCACCAACCTACCTTTATCTGCCCATCTGACTTCAGCTATCCATCTCCTCCACCCTCCCTGCAGCCTCTACCAAGAAAAAGTGCAGTCTTTTTCTGCAGTGAGGACTAAAGCAGCTTACATCATTCTCCTCTTTCACTTTTGAACTGTACAACAACCCTGTGTGGTAGGCAAGGCTGAAAGTCTGTGACTGGTCCAAAATCGCCCAGTCAGCTTCCACAGAAAGAACTTGGGTCTGGCAAACCATGCTCTGAAGTGCTAACTGCTATGCTACACTGGCTGTCATAAGCAGGGCTGCTGCTGAACAGGAGCAAGCAGCCAGACCTAGTTAAGTCATGCCAGTTAGGTGGCCTCAAGTCACTCAGAGGGTGCTGCCAGGCCTATGATAGCCAACCTCCAAGTGGAGCCTGAAGACCTCTTGGCATCATGAATGAATTCTAGACAACAGATCTCTCTCAAATAACTGCTTTTGAGGGTGAACTCTATGGCATTACAATCAGCTGAGGCCTCTCCCCTCCCCAAACTCTGGCTTCCTTAGGCTCCACCACAAAATCTCCAGGAATTTCCCACCAACTTGGAGCTGGCAACCTTAGCAGGTTTGGCCCCAATTAGTTCTTCCTCAAAGGCTAAAATAGGCCTGGAAAGGGCCTTTCCCACCTTTTACTGACAGAACCAAGCTTGGTTGCCTATCAACAGCCACTGCCTGGCAGCTTCCTCAATGGTCCAATCCTCATCTATCCTGGGGCTGGAGGGAGACAACACATGGCTCAGCCAAAGGGAGGGTAGGTGAGTCATCACCAGTATGGTTTGGCTTTTATATCTATAAAATAACTGGATGCCAGGGGTAAGGTAAGGTTCTAGCTTAGCCTTCTCCTCAATATAGTACTGAATGGAAGGACAATCAGTCATATAAAACTCCATCTGATGCAATATAATCCAGACACAGGCTGGTGTGATCATCTGCTGTTTTTGAAAACTAAGCCAATGCTGCTTGCAACATTTTAGAGAAGCTGAACAGTTTGTTTCACTAGAAGTTCACAGCATGTAAGCCCAGTATAAGCTGCACTGAACTCCAGAGTGGTTGCCTGCCTTTTGCAAGCTGTCTGAACTGAATAATGCTGAAGCCAAATTTTAGCCTTGGCTGAAAACAAACAAACAAAAACTTTGTCTGAAGAACAGTTGTCACTTTCCCAGATGGCCCTCAAATCTGTCATTTTGACAATCTGCAAAAAAAAAAAAAAAAATTGACACCCTGCAAGACAATCATTCTGACCATTTTTTTTAAAAGGCTGCTAATCCATGCAAATATGTTTGTGCTTAGGCTGCATTAAAATCAATTTTATTTACTTCAGATTACAATAGTAGTGAAAACTACGTATGAAAACTGAATGAGAGTCTGCTTAGGAATGCACACACACAAACACACACAGAAGAGCTTGTGAGGGAAATGTCTTTATTACCTTTAATTTTATAGACACTTCTTGAGGTTTACCCAATCACAGGACTTAATTCTCACAAGACCCAGCTCACCGTGTTCCTTAAACATATGATAGCTTTATCACTGTATGTACCCAAAATACAGCGGAGGGAAAAACAATTTCCAGTTCTCAGATTATAAAAGATATACGTTATATTTATAAACTGTACTTATACATTATACCTGCTAAATTCTAAGTCCATTAAGCATTGCAGATTCTAAGTCCCCAAAAGCTTTTAGAAATTCTAAGTTCTCTTAACAGATATCTAACAGAGATCTCTACAAGACAAAAGTTCTTTGGCTTGTCAGTGCGTGTGTGTGCAGAGTGAGCGGTGTGATATATACAACAGTGAGCCCCAGTAAGTAAGTGAGCCAGACACCTGCAGCTAGTGCTAAAACAGTGTATTTACAGATTATATACAATGTGTTCACTAGTGCAGTAATATACATCAACCGTAGGATCAAAGTGCTCCGCCAGCATGTGACTCCTCAAAGAGAGACCTGTGCACTGGTAGTGCAGTCCATATATAGTTCCATCAGCCAATCCTGGCAGTCCATAGTTATGCTGACTCAGCAGGTAGATAAGGTCACTGTGACCTAGCCTGCCAGCTAGATCACTTGCTGTCATGTTATAGCTGTCAAACTGTGTAAAGGCAGACTTAATACTAACACTTAATACTCTCTGAGATGGCATCAAGGAATAACGTGAAATCCGGTCCTTATATACTATCCGGATGCGTGATCCCTTACCTTCAAAGATTTTTTAAATATAAACATCTTGCTTATAAAATTGTTATTGTGAAATATCACTCTACAACTAGAGAACAGGAGCACTTAAGTGTTGGATAATATCCAGCACCCTTTTGATGCCATCTGAACTTCTAATAATGT
This sequence comes from Heteronotia binoei, assembly GCF_032191835.1. Taxonomy (NCBI): domain Eukaryota; kingdom Metazoa; phylum Chordata; class Lepidosauria; order Squamata; family Gekkonidae; genus Heteronotia; species Heteronotia binoei. Next base: position 147,643,840 of record NC_083223.1, read on the forward strand.
CCAGAGAGAAAATCTTGATAAACTTAATTTCCCAGCTCTGGTAAATTTAAACAATATTCATGCAAATGGTGCTCATTTCTGACCCTCCTCCCATCTAAATGGCCTTAATCTAACCTATCATGTCCTAACTTTCACTTTTGAGGTAGCAATGTTCTGCAAAGCATCCTGGGACTTGTAGTCATTGAGTGTTTTGAGTGTTTCATACAGTAAAGTGAATATTTCATAAAGGGCCAACCTAGAATTTTTCTGCTACAGAGCTGAGAAAAGAAAAATGAACCTTTTGTTCGTTTTAAAAATATTGGACTGGATACAAAGTTTTGCAAGTTGATTTCTCATTCAACATGTCAGAATGCAAGTTATGTTATTTTGTGTTTTATCAGCCACTCTTACCCGGTCTTACTAAAGGCCATTACATGAACCCAGGTGACAGCCAAATCACTATACCTAACTTCTGGGGAGGCTGAATTCCTTGGAAAGAAACTGCGTCTGCTGAAATGTTTTCAGTTGTTCATTCACAAAAAGGATGAAACCTATAAACTCAATCTTCTTAGAAATGTGACCATATTTTATTAAGTATCCCCAATACTCGCAGGAAGGGGTTGAGAGGCAGGGCATCTACTAGCTGCAGAGCATCCCAGGTTCAATTTGCTAAAGGCTCAGATAGCTGTCAATGTTCCCTCTAAGCTGAGTTAGCGTGAGCTAGCTCACGTTTTTAGCCTCCAGCTCACACATTTTTGCCTTAGCTCAGGAAAATTGACTCCAAAGCACAATCATTTATGCAGCAGCTCACAACTTTAATATCAATAGCTCACAAAGTAGATTTTTTGCTCACAAGACTCAGCAGCTTAGAGGGAACATTGCTGATGATGTGAAAGACTCCCCCCCACCCCCGAACAATGGAGACCCACTGTCAGTTACAGTAAAAACAGACACAGATAAACCAGTGATCTGATAAGGAAGCTTCATGTGTTCAATATGAATCTTTTCATCAAAGTGATCATTCTGGCCTTCATCACCTTTCTCATGTTCCTGATTTCGCCCCATCAATTCCAGTCCTTCTGAGTTGCCAAAGAGTCATTGGTCCCCTGTAGCCATCAGCTGTTATATTACCTCCAAGACAACTTCAGATGCCTTTGCACACAATTACACATGTTTAGATATCATTGATTTCAATAAGGAGGACTTTTATATCTGGCTGCAGGATGGCAATCCAATTCAGCACTCACAGAATTTCATATGTACTCCCCCCACAATCACCATCAATCAGAACATGCATGGCATGTATTTCTTTACACATTAATCTCTGGTTAGCAAATATTATTATTACTTTTGTAACATTTAGGAGCTTCATTCAACATGCAGAAGAGTACCCAAGGAAAAAAAGCACATGTTTTTAGGTATTTTATACAATTTATGAACTTAAAAATTGATATGAAAGTATTCAAATTTGATAAAATAATTGGCATTACCAAATAAAATCCAAAAAAGTCAAACAATGTAAGATGCCACACATTCCATCAGAAAAAAAAGAGTAATTATTTTGGTAAAGAGTAATTATTTAAAATGGCCTAAAGGGGGCTTTTCTTGTACAATCTTCACTAGTCATGCTGCATTAATCACACAACACCTTAATTTTGCAACACTGATCAGGAAAACTGTTGAGATTTATATACACACTATGCCCACATACAGAGAGGCCTCTTCCCCAACTGTCAACATTTTGAGGATATGCAATAATACAGCCTTGAGGTTCCCATAGCAACATGTTTCATTTCCTAGGTGACAGTGATAGTATATCATCACTAGTGAACTAAACCATCCCTAAAAACATGTTGAGCTCCCTTCAAACATAGGCATCTTGAAATAGCTGTCTTTACCTGATTACCATGACTGTTGTCACTGAATTCCAAAAACCATTGTGACATTACTTATGCTCATTATTCTATCATACACCTACTGGAATTAAGGGAGATAACAAAAAACATGTTAACAATTGGCACGTACTATATAGCTACAATTTAAAGCCAAGAAATATTGGAGAGCAATGGTCTTCAACCAACTCAGTGGGATAGTCAGATAGGTAGTGAAGCTTTACCTGCTGGATCATAAGCCCCGTTTTGTTACTTTTGGAAAGATTTGCTGTTGGTGCACATGATTGGAGATCAAGGGCATCACACTTCTTGCCTCTGCATACAAGCTCAGAGGAGGAACAAGGCAAGGTCACTCAGTGGTGCAGAGAATCCTTCTTTTGGCAAAGTCACATGACTCTTCCTATCACATTCACAAGTTAACGTCAAGTTACTTCTTTTCATGTGCTTACAATTCAGTAGGTCCTATCCTGTTACTTGGTAGATTTGAGGTCTGGAAAGGCTGAAGGACATCATCGTATAATTCGCATTCAAGAATATTTGATGTCACTCTGCTGAAAAAGCTCCAATATAGCTTCTCAGTTGTGATCAACAGCAACAATAGATTTCCATCTGTTTCTTCCATCTAGGGCAGCCAGGTTGCTGCTATGATGCTATAAAGCTATGCCGCTAAGATGCTATCAAAGACTGTGCTCCCACAGTGGCTCTGTAGAGCAGTGGGAGAAAAATCGAGGGGAGGGGGATTGGCATTCCCTGTTCAGCATGTCCCAATATTTGCTAAATAAAACAGGCCAACTCTAATTCTGGCCTCCATTATCTTTTCAGTCTAAACCAACAACTGCTACACTATATTCTTTGCCTGATCTGCAACAAATAGATCACCTTATTGGAAAGGTGGGCTTACTTAGAATAATTTTGCAGTAGTAGTGAAGCAACCTAGGAAGGCTGTGTAAATCCATAGCGTAAACCACCAGGGCCTGTTTTGAGCAGGAATGCACAGGAACACAGTTCTGACTGGCTTGGCACCAGGGGTGTGTGGCCTAATATGCAAATGATTTCCTGCTGGGCTTTTTCTACAAAGAAGCCCTGTGTGAAACAATGGTGATGTCAAGGGATGTGGCTTAATATGCAAGTGGGTTCCTGCTGGGTTTTTCCACAAAAAAAGTCCTGGAAACCACAAAGCTATTAACGAACTTGGTACTACAGAGTTTAAGGCTCCTTTGGGTCCCATGATGCTTGCCATTCCCTCTAGGGTGGGGAACCCTGGAACAGACCAACAGCAAGTGGCTTTCATGCTCAAAACGTAACTCATCTAACACTGGGGATTTTTTTTTAATGCTAGTGCCCAGAGTTCCAGCATGGAGAAGAGCATAAATTAACAGTTCTTCATAATACTACATATGTACATTGTGAAAGAGATAACATTGCTATGGGAACATTAATTTGGGAATGTATAATTAAATCATAAGAGAAAATCATCATTGCAGATTGTGCTGGAGAAGGCTGAAGCCAATTCCTAACCTGCAATCTGTTGTCTAAAAACTGCAAGATCTCAAAAATTGACAAAAGTCTGAAACCAGGTGAAAATATATCAACCATGAGACTCTGACCTAGGCAATGTTTACAACCAGTTCTCAAATGTTCTGCTTCTATATACAACTGGGATTAAACCAAACTTGTTAATGCAATCTTTAAAACACACACACATTGTATCAACAATGGATGAGGGAGGGAACCACTATTTGGCCTGTGTGTGTTTTTAACATATTGCAAGTACTGCATATTTTTGTTCAACAGACTGTACATCAGTTATTGGCATTAGCCTTTTTCAGGAAAATTGGATTTCAAAAATCAAGTTTCCATTTAAAGAATGTGTTATGTACATAACAAAATTGTACTTGAATAGAACTAAAAATCATAACCTGGATTTTCTTTTATATTCAGTTTCAGTAGAATTAGTTCTACATTTTCAGGAACACCATGGCACAATTCATGGGTTAGGTACAGGCATGGAGGTGGGGAAATGAGGGAAGCTGACACTATGTGCACAATGATATCACTTCTGGGAAAAACAGGAAGTGATATCATGATGCTTTAAGAATCACGAGAGACTGAACTCTTACGATTTTCCGGCAATTCCTATAGCAACCTAATGTCACATATTCTGGAGGACAGCATGACACTCACTCTTGGTAGAATCATGGTCTCTGCTTAGGCACCTGACAAGGTGGAGGTATCAGTTCCCTATACAAATCCTTAGTTGAGATCTAACTACTGCAAGTTCTACACACCATCAAGCCGGCTCACATGCTAGCCTAGAGAGGTCCTTGTTGAGAGGGTTAATGTTTTTTGAGTGCCGCCTGGTGGATCTTTTCATTCCCTGCTCCTATTCTGGAACCTACAGACAGCACCATCTCCAGTCTGTCTGGGCTGAATGCCTGTCACCTAGTGACCCCCATGTAGCCATACTCAGTTGACCAGATGAACAATGATACAGCTGCATGTGTTTGCCTGCAGTGGTATGCCAAGAGTCCAGTCCTTCAAAAAGCAATACCTCACAAAACCAGTTTGCCGCAGACAATCAGCAGATTTCAAGCAGGCAATTGTGGGATGCAAGGTGGTCATAACTCTATTCTGTAACCAAGACCTACCAGTTCATCTCAGCTCCCCAGCAGTATTAGTCATCAAATAGCCATTTTTCTGGCATTGTCTTGTTGGCATCAATGGTATACATTTGGAGTAAGCAATAGGGAGTTTGTACCCGACACACAATGCTGATGGTATCCTAGATGCAATTTAAAATGAAGAGTACTTTATAATGGGGGGGAGGTATGAAATTTTGAACTGCATGCAGGTGGCTTCCAAAAACATTCAAGAAAATATTAAGAAAAACAAGGGAAGTGCAATATAGCTATTCAAAAAGGAACAGGATTGATACATCTCAGAGGAAGAAGTGGATGGGTCAACAGAATTCCCAGGGGTCCAAGTTAAGGGGTTTGTAGAGGAAAGGATAAAGCAGTAATCTGGCAAATAACCTTGGAAAAGGTAGAATGAGAGCCTTGTAAATCTTGGTCCTTAGATGGTTCTTCTATGTAAGCTTACAGTCAGCTCCTTGAATTCAGGAGCATCTCCTTGAATTCAGGAACATTGACTTCCGTGTACATTGGACTGTGCATTATAAAAACAAAATCAGTCAACATTACTAACCACAATATTTGCAGTGCTGCCTGTATATTACTATTCTGGGATACAACTGCACCAGCAAATCTAGAATCTACTTAATATTTATCTGATTTAAGTATTTTTGATGGTCCTACACCAGATGTTAATAAACAAAAAGACTGGCTGCTTTTTCTCCCAATGAACAAAACTGCATTGAGGATTTACTGCTACCCCGTGGCGCAGAGTGGTAAGTTGCAGTACTGCAGTCCAAGCTCTGCTCACAAGCTGAGTTCAATCCCGGTGGAAGCTGGGTTCAGGTAGCCGGCTCAAGGTTGACTCAGCCTTCCATCCTTCCGAGGTCAGTAAAACGAGTACCCAGCTTGCTGGGTGCAAGGTGTAAATGACTGGGGAAGGCAATGACAAACCAAGTCTGCATAGAAAACGTCAGGATGTGATGTCACCCCATGGGTCAGTAACGACTCAGTGCTTGTACAGGAGACTACCTTTACCTTTTTAATGTTAACATCTTGACAGCTTTATCTAGAATCTATCTACTTATTTCTCCCAGATAAGAATCAAACCCGGTTCTCCCAGATAAGAATCCACACACTTAATCATTGCACCAAACTGGCTCTCAAGAAGATCACTGCCAGCTTCAATAAGCAGTCATCCATTTTATAACCTTAACTTTGCAGCCATGAATTTCCCCATGACCAAAAGTGACAGCTATCCTCTGGATATTGCCAATCACTGATGTATATCTGCATTGTTAGTGTAATTTTAATGAACCTTAAGGCTGTGAAATATTTGTTCCCTACCCTTAGCAAATCCATTACATACACATAATGGATTAGATGTATAATTTTTTTTTTGCTTGGATGTGGTTTATTTAAACTTGCTGTAAAGTTTTTTTTTTAAGTTTTCAAAGATTTTATTGATTAACTATATTGACAATACAGAATAGATATAAGGAGAAACATTTTAACAACCTCCAATATAAATTACAGAGCATATAAACACAATATATCCTATATAATATAACTAGAAAAATTCAACATAATGATATCGTCAAGAGTAAAAGTTTACTTCATGTAACCAAGTTTTATAACCAAAATACTCAAAATATTTTTTCCAAAAACTGAATCTGTGTTGCTGACTGACTGCACCCCAAATCTGATGATGATGATGGAAATGATAATGAAAGAAATATAAAATGAGAAAGTAAACTAAAAATAACAGAAAAAATCATAAAAGAAGATACAGATAAGATTAATAATAAATCCTATTCAAAGATTCAGAGAGAAAGAATTTGCCTTAAAGTTGAGTTGCTTGGTAGGACATTGTGAGCTGAAATATACTCCATAAATGGGAACCATTTTTCTTCAAAAGAAGTAGATTTAGGGTAAATATCCAATTGGACTATTTGGTCTGTGATTTTTTCCATAATTAATTGGTCCCATATTTTTGTGAACCATGAGACTGAAGGTGTTGTGTTGGACTTCCAGAGAAAAGCTATTGATGTCTTTGTTGCTATTAATAAGCTATCAATAAGCTATCAATCTTTAATAAGCTATCAATTAAGGAACATCTGATTGTAGGTACTGTTGTATCTCGCCAGTATTGCAGAAAAAGTATCAGAGACTGAAATGGCATGTTATAATCAGACATTTTAGCAATGGGTTCAAGAACTGTGTTCCAGAAAGCTGCAATAAATGAACATTGCCACTAACAATGTGTAAAAAATCCAATGTCTCCACACTAGGCTTCCCAATCCCCAGGTCCCAGAGGGGGATCCCCGGGTTTTACAGGCTTCCCCCCTCCCACAGCCAGCTGGCTGGCGGGGGAAGCCCCACCCCCACAGCCATCATGCACCTCCATGAACGATTCCCATTCAGAGTGATGGGGAATTGATCTGCGGGTTTCGGGGGCTCTGGAAGGGCTGTTTTTTGAGATAGATGCACCAAATTTTCAGTATAGCATCTAGTGCCTCTCCCCAAAATACCTCCCAAGTTTCAAAAAGATTGGACCAGGGGGTCCAATTCTATGAGCCCCAAAAGAAGGTGCCCCTATCCTTCATTATTTCCTATGGAAGGAAGGCATTTAAAAAGATGTGCAGTCCCTTTAAATGTGATGGCCAGAACTCCCTTGAAGTTCAATTATGCTTGTCACACCCTTGCTCTTGGCTCCGCTCAAAGGCTCCTGGCTCCACCCCCAAAGTCCCCAGATATTTCTTGAATTGGACTTGGCAACCCTACTCCACACCCTTTCCAACATAAAGAGGAGTTAGATGTTGAAAATTTAGCCAGTTGTTTGGGACTAAGATACCACTGGGTTAACAGATTAGATGCATAATTTGACCAAATACACCTTCCATGCATCTCTGATTACCCAGAATCCATGGGATCCAGCAAAAGAACATTTGACTACATAACCTCTATGACACAAGGGAAAAATGAATGCGGGTGGTTCAGATTTTAATTTGAAGTAGCCATTATTATTTTTCCAGACATCTGCTGATCATCTGGCTTATTATTATAGAGCCTGGTAATAATTTAGGCCTTTAGGTCCTAGCACATTCCAACAGTGTTATGCTACATAGGCTGCAGCACAGCACAACATTCAGAATAGCACGGTTAATTTAGAATGCCAAGAGCAGCCAGGAGCTCCTTAGTAGGCTATGGCCTCCAATGGGTGGCTCCCAAGCTCTTCCCAGAAGTCAAAAAGACCAGAGCTTTAAAATAAAATAAATTATAACAGTGTGTGTGGGGCAGAGGGGGGAGTAATCCAAGAGGATCTCCATCTCCATAAATTGTCCATAGCTTGAACTGACCATTTCCCTCTACTTTTGCATTTTCCTTTGCTGACCCCTCTGAGTTATGCTCATTTGCCCTCAGCAGACTGCCTTCAACACTCATTTAGTCATTTATATCCTGCTTTTTTCCCTTAGGACCATTGCTTCCCCCTTTACAAGCCCATACGCCTGCACAGTCTCCAAAGTATACATGCTACCTTGCCTGCAAGTTGGTCCCATTTCACTGCCACAGCAGACAGAACCATCAAGTTTGCAATTACAAGGAGCAATTGGCCAGGTTTTCACCCTAGTAGGGCCATCTGCTTCATGGTGCCAAGAGAAGACACTGTATTGTGTGAAAGGTCAGTGTGCCTACCAGCCAGGCCTAGGATTCAGTGGGAGCTCACAGGAGCACAGCTTCTGAACCTTTCTGAGAGTTCCACCTCCTCCTTCCCACCTTATCCATAGTAGGTGCAGCTGTATAACAATCCCTGGATGAGCTCCACCACCTATTTTTCTAAAAAATGACCCCTGCTACCAGCTCTGTTCTTTCTTGCCACAAAATCTGGGGGCTATGGCATAATTGTTGGAAGTGGAATGCCTTCACTTCCAACAATAATGTCATAGAATCCACCTTCCTAGGTGGTCATTCTCCTCAGGTGAAGTAATCTCTGTCACCTGGAGACCAATTGTCAAGTCAAGTCAAGTTTATTTTTATATCCCGCCCTCCCCCGCCAAAGGCAGGCTCAGGGTGGCTCACAGACATGGAAACCATGATTTAAGTAAAATACAATGTAAACAAAATTTAAAAATACAATTCAATTACATAAATTAATTAAAATAGATAAAAACAGGTGATATAAGGTGCTATAGTCACAATCATACATAGGATGGCTAGATGGTTACAGATCAGTTCCAGTTTCAGTTTAGCCAGGTTCTACCTCAAAAGCAAGCTGGAAGAGAAAAGTTTTGCAAGCCCTGCGGAATTGATTCAGGTCCCGCAGGGCTCGCATCGTCTCTGGAAGTTGGTTCCACCATCGAGGGGCCATTGCTGAGAAAGCTTGCTCCCTGGTTGTCTTCAGTCTAGCTTCTCTTGGCCCAGGGATTTTTAGAAGATTTTGAGAGCTAGATCTCAGTGCTCTCTGGGGGATATATGGGGAGAGGCGGTCCCTAAGGTAGGCAGGTCCTTGGCCATATAGGGTTTTAAAGGTAATAACCAGCACCTTATAGCGAACACAGTACATAACCGGCAGCCAGTGCAGGTCCCGCAGCCCAGGCCGCGCGTGTTCCCACCGAGGTAGTCCCACCAGCAGCCTGGCCGCCGCGTTCTGCACTACCTGGAGTTTCCGTGTTCGGTATAAGGGCAGCCCCATGTAGAGGGCATTGCAGTAGTCTAGTCTCGAGGTGACCGTTGCGTGGATCACAGTTGCTAGGTCGCCGCGTTCCAAGAAGGGAGCCAACTGCCTCGCCCTCTTGAGGTGGAAGAAGGCGGCTCTAGCAGTAGCAGCTATCTGGGCCTCCATTGATAAAGAGGATTCCAGTAGCACTCCCAGGCTCTTGACCCTGCCCACTGGTACCAGTGGCGCACCGTCAAAAGCCGGTAAGGTGATCTCCCCTCCCGGTCCGCCGCGGCCCACACAAAGGACCTCAGTCTTCGCTGGATTCAACTTCAGCCCACTCAGCCTGAGCCAGTCAGCCACGGCCTGTAACGCTCGGTCCAAATTTATAGGGACATCACCAGTCCGGTCGTCCATCAATAGATAGAGCTGGGTATCATCAGCGTACTGATGACAGCCAAGCCCATACCTCCGTGCAATCTGGGCAAGGGGGCGCATAAAGATGTTGAACAGCATTGGGGAGAGAACTGCCCCCTGAGGCACCCCACAGTGAAGTGGGTGTCTCTGGGACAGCTCCCCCCCGATTGCCACCCTTTGTCCCCGATCTTCAAGGAAGGAGGAGAGCCACTGTAAGGCTAGCCCCCGAATTCCTGCGTTGGCGAGGCGGCGGGACAGCAGCCGATGATCGACCATATCGAACACAGCCGATAGGTCTAGCAGCAGCAATACTGCCGAGCCGCCTCGATCCAGTTGCCGCCGGAGGTCATCCATGAGGGCGACCAAGACTGTTTCTGTCCCATGGCCCGGGCGAAAGCCGGACTGGCACGGGTCCAGGACAGAAGCGTCCTCCAAAAAATCCTGTAACTGTAACGCCACAGCCCTCTCGATAATTTTGCCCAAAAAGGGCAAATTTGAGACCGGTCGATAATGTGCCAATTCGGCCGGGTCTGATGTAGCTTTTTTCAGGAGAGGGCGGACCACTGCCTCCTTCAGGGGTGTTGGAAAAGTACCCTCTGAAAGGGATCGGTTTATGATGTCCCATATAGGACACCTTAGTTCCTCCTGGCAGGCCTTAATTAGCCAGGAGGGACATGGGTCCAGATCGCAAGTTGTGGATCGTGCAGTGCGAAGAATTCTGTCGACTTCCTCCAAGCTGAGCGGGTTGAAGCAGTCCAGGGTTAAATCAGAAGACACGCATTGGGCCTCGAGTTCACTTATTGCATCTAAGTTGGCAGGGCAGTCGTGGCGGAGCGATTGGACCTTATCTGCAAAAAATTTCGCAAAAGCCTCACAGCCTATCTCCAATTCCTTAGCCTTTGAATTGCCCTGTGGCAATGTAGTAAGATTCCGAATTATTCTAAATAATTGAGCCAGGCGCGAATTTGCAGATGCAATCTTAGCTGCAAAGTATGTTTTCTTTGTGGCCTTGATTGCCATCTCATAGGACTTCATACACTTCCTATAAGATGTTCTAGTCGCTTCGTCACAGGTACGCCGCCATGGCCTCTCTAGCCGTCTAAGACCTTGTTTCAGCTGGCGTAGTTCCGGGGTATACCACGGGGCCAGCCTAATCCGAGGTCGCAGAGGGCGTCGAGGCGCGATCTCTTCGATGGCCCTAGAGAGCCGGCTATTCCAGGTCTCAACCAGGCCATCGAGAGAATCGCCAGAGGGCCAGGGGTCCCGCAGGGCCATTTGGAACCGTTCCGGGTCCATTTGGCTCCGCGGGCGAGCCAAAATAGGCTCCTCGCCTAAACAGGTTTGGGGGGGGGCATATCTACACGGGCCTTGAGGGCGAAGTGATCCGACCACGGCACCGCCTCTGCGGTTATATCGCTCACTGCAACCCCGGCCACAAAGATCAAGTCCAACGTGTGTCCAGCCTGATGAGTGGGGGTTACAACAAATTGAGAGAGTCCCAGTGTCGCCATGGAAGACACTAGGTCCGTCGCCTGATTGGAGGACGGGTCATCAGCATGGACGTTGAAGTCACCCAGGATTATCAGCCTTGGGTGCTCCAGCGCCCAGCCCGTCGCCACCTCGAGCAGGGACAGTAAGGCGCTGGCTGGCGTTAGGTGTACGGTACACCAGCCAATTGTAATCCTAGAAGATCTCCAGCCACCAGCAAGGTTGCAACCAAAACAAACCTTACAAAGGTATTGTGACTAGACTTGCCAATCCCCAGGTCCCAGCGGGGTTCTTCCACTTTCCCAGGCTACTTCCCGCCCCCAGTTAGCTGGCCGGCGGGGAGAAGCCCCGCCCCCAGAGGGCCATGTGCGTTTCCAGCTCCGGAGGCTTCAGTCTCCTATTGAAAGGCTTCCTCTTGGGATGTCTGTGTTACTTTGAAGAAGTTGGCAGCAACTCGTGAGTAGAGAGGCCAATCTCTCGCTTCAGTCACCAGAAAGGGGGGGAGGGGGGGAACTTCTGCTGAGCACTTCGTTATTCCCTGTGTCGAGATCGATTCTCATAGGGTATAATGGGGAATTAATTCGGAGGTTTTGGGGGCTCTGGGGGAGCTGTTTTTTAAGGTAGAGGCACCAAATTTAGTATAGTATAGTATCTAGTGCCTCTCCCCAAAATACCTCCCAAGTTTCAAAACGATTGGACCAGGGGGTCCAATTCTATGAGCGCCAAAAGAAGGTGTCCATATTCTTCATTATTTCCTATGGAAAGAAGACATTTTAAAAGGTGTGCTGTCCCTTTAAATCTGATGGCCAGAACTCCCTTGGAGTTCAATTATGCTTGTCACTCCCTTGTTCCTGGCTCCACTCCCAAAGTCTCCTGGCTCCACCCCCAAACTCTCCTGGCTCCACCCCCAAAGTCCCCAGATATTTTTTGAATTAGACTTGGCAACCCTAATTGTGACCCAAAATTACTATGAAAGAACTATAATTAGGTTGGAATGTCACTTTAAAAAGTTTCACCAGCTGTTTCCAATTTGTAAGATAAAGGTCAGATTGTGCGGGAAGATCCTTTGAGGTTTTCTCCAGAGCTAGTGTCACAGGAATGTGCTATGCTGGTGAGTTGTGATGCCCTGGATGATTTAGATGAATTGTATGAAGTGTTGAAATATATGTTAGATTGATGCATTGTGTTGGTTACAGATAAGTGGAATACGTCTCTCAGATGAAGACACTTGAAACAATATTACAGGCTTTACTGTTAGAAGCTAATGACTGTTCACTATATATCAAACTTCTTTAAAAAATGAAAGTCTAAAGCAACGTCTTAAAATCATAAATTCTTTTCTGAAAACAAAAACTATCTGCAATTGCAGCATGGTTGACACTGGCACTTTATTTGTCCTGCGATGTCGGGTGAATAGTCTTCAAGCGTCTTAAGTCGGCAATGGACATGATTAACTGCAAGTACTTTTGAAAATTTATTCTCTGCACTTTAAACCTTGTATTCATGAATTTTTGATAATATGCAATAATATGTGATGTTGTAGTGTTTAAAAATTAATTACAATTTTGAAGTAATTTTCATTATTCATTTGTTATTTTCCACAGTTTTTGTTGTTGTATAAGTCACTTTGTCCTGTGGAACTCAAGGCTTTTCTATAGTCATTTCAGGACAGTGTTTTTGGGCAGAGAAAAAGATGCAGAGTTCAGTAGCTTCTCCTTCCCCGTGCAATCTACCTCTTTAAATTACAATACCTGTAGCAGCAATCTTTTTTTTAAGGGAAAATAATCTTGGAACTACTATAAGACATCATTCTGAAAAGTTAGTTCTTCAATTAGTACAACACTGTTCCACAGTTCTTCAATGAACCAGAAGAGGGCAGTCGTATATGTGCTCAAAAATTGCTAAACCTTTTTAAAATGATACAGAAACACTCATCAGTACTGCTTGTTATTATTAAGACCTGCAAGCTGGCTTTTTAAAAAAGTAAAGAAAAGTTATACATTCTCCCTTTAAATATGTGTATCACAACTAGTCATCCAGAAGCAGAACAGTCACAGTAATTTCTCAACAAGAGACCTCTTTTTTAACTGCAGAGGAAATGCTACAGGAATCTCATCACAACCTAACCAACGGTTTGGAATCTGTTCACACACAGCTCAGGCTGCAGAGTATGTGACAACTTACAAGTTAAATTGATGGCTACATCTTAAAATAGTTACACCATCCAACATTTTTAAAAATCAGATTTGGGTCAGACAGGATCGTTATGCCTTCTTACTATGCTTGCGGGTTTCTTGAAGGCCTTGCCACTCTGGGAGACAGAAGACTGAACTAGATGGGGTTTCAGTCTGCTCCTGCAGTTATAGGCTTATGTAAATCCTACGTCCCAGGGACAAATGTCAGACTGCTCCTTTTTCTTTGCCAGTGGAAGCAAAGCCTTTGTAAGGGACAGCAGGTAAGCTTTGCCCCCACTAGGCTGTTATTTCCAAACTCAACATTTCCATGCCATTCACTTAAATGGGAAAAAGTGAGGAGAGACTTTACTTCACAATCTGCCCTAAACTGCAGTCACTTATTTCCATCTCAGACTGCTTACAGGGAGTCACTAAAATTAGAACTTATCCTTATACCTGTATTAATAAGATATCCTAAGAAACCAGTCCAGGATCTACATTTTGCATATATGAAATTCTATAATGACCTTAGACACACATATATTTTCCAGCCTACTTAGTAGCAAGCTAGCTCTTTGGGCTACGGGTTCCTAAGACAGAGTCTGTGCCAGGTGTTAGAGGATTATAATTCCTTTGTTTCAAACACCTTCCTTTTTTCTTTTTCTTTGCATGAAGACACAGTCTTTCTTTTATTTCTTGTTTTATCCTCTCCACAACTCTATGAGGTTGATTAGGATGGGAGAGTGTAGCTAACTCAGGGTCACCCGGTGAACTCCAAGGTTGAGTGAAGATTTGAACCTAAGTCTTCCCAATCCTGCCATGACCCACAATACTGGTTCCACCACTCCATAAGCAGTCCTGTGGTTTTTCCTAGTTATTTTTTTAAATACACAGGCCAGAGGGACTGGGATTTAAAGAAGAGATAAATACACAGAGTATTTAATTCTTCCATCTCCTATCTAACAAAGTCTGAGTCCAGTGGCACCTTTATCTGATGAAGTGTGCATACACACGCAAGCTTGTACCCAGAATTAAAGGTGCCACTGGACTCAGACTTTGTTCTATTGCTTCAGACCAACACAGCTACCCACCTGAATCCATTCTCCTAACTCTTCCCCCAAACTGCCAGGCCCTAGCAGCTGCAAGTACCCATACATTTTCCCCAGTGCAGGTAAGAACAGTTTACGTTGAAATTATTTCGGGTGGGGAAATGGTGAGAGGGGAAAATGTTGAAAAGCCTTGCTATCTCTATGCTGGTCTGCCCTTTTAAGCTGCAACCACAGGAGCTGCACTCTCTTAAAAATAATGTCAGAAACAATTACCATGCAACATACAGTCCTACCATTAGCTTCACAATGACCCTGTGTGTATATTGCACCTCTTTACACATCAGTACACAGGTTGGGCCAGACATATCCTGTGTAACAGTCAGATCTGATTTGTGGGTTCTCCTCAATTCCCACACATGTGGCATCTGATTCAGACCCTCATGGTGGCACATGTAGAGAATGTGCTTTAGCTCCCACTCCATCCCATTTTCCTGACATGAAACTATCCTGAGGAGAGCTATTTAAATTGATCAGGTGCCACAGTTGTTATAGGAGTCACGTACTGCATGTGTGACAATTAAGAAGAACCTGCAATTCATGCCCGACTGTTACCAGGACACAGGATGAGGACCCCAGATACAACCTGTGTACTTTAATGACAGCTAGAACTTTTGCAATTAGATTAGTTCATCTAAAAGGAAAATGGAAACTTCTAACTTTAGGAATAGACCTCTTCAGTAGACTTAAAAACAAAGGAGTTGGGTGTCTGACTTTAAAAGAAACAAATGATTTCATATTTTTAACAAGTTTTATTCTTAGGTTAGTAAATGCTTTTAGATTAAGCTTTAGGAGCATTTAGGATGGTTAGCAAGGCCAAATACAACTTTGATCTCCCTCACTACCAATGCACCCTTTCTCTCCCCTAAATGGCAGAAAAGTTCAAGTCAACCAGGGAAAGAGAAAGGAAAGGTACACATGAAAACTGAAAGAGGCAGGGTGAAGAGGAAGCGTCCTTATCTTGCCTATCTCTCTCCCTTTTGCCTTGTCACACAACTTTCACAGACATACATAAGCACTCATTCACTTTACTGACCTTCCATTTCTGGCAAGACACAGAATAGCAGAAGCCACAGAGAGGCAGAAGATGCATGTGTTATGTACCTGATAATGGGCATTTCCTCATGATGGGCATTCTTCTCAAAGAGGCTCAGAATATATCATGCAGAGACAATTTTGCCCATGTAAACCAATTCACTGCTTCTCGGCAACCCATGATCTCTCTTGTCTGTAGCACTCTCACCTCCTATCCCCTTTTCTGTCTGAAGCAGGAAAGGGAACAAAAGAGGGGAATGTCCAGTGTGTTGAGATGAAGGAGGGCTTACAAGGAGCAAGAACCTGATCCACTACTCTCTGCAAAGTAGCCTACAGAGGAAAATGAGTTTCCAGTTAACATCATATTACTGCATAGTGCATCACATTTCCAACAAGTTGAGGTCAGGATCCTAGTAACGGTAGTCAAAACTAGCATTTTCCTGTGTCCTCTCCTAAACTCATTAATCTCAGGAAGCTGCCAACTCTACATTATGTAAAGGTATTGCATTCTGTTTCCTCCTCTGTTTCACCTACCGTTTTATATCGCAAGAACAGATGGGAATGAATCAGTGGGCAGCTACAGTTGCCAGCACTGCAGTCTCATACATATGACATGCTACAAAGCCAGTCATTAATGCACTAGCAAGCCAACTTGTTCTTTAGTTGAGAAAAACAGTTCCTCTAATGAATATTTTCCTTTTGCCTGGGTGGTTAAACAGGAAACCCAAATAATCAGACCTGGGTGTTTTTTCCACATGCGTTCTGAACACCAAAAGAAGCAAGTCATCTGATTGTCTGTGAAAACAAGCAGAATATGGAAAGGTGGTTGCATCACCTCCCTGCAGGATGAGAAGCACCAAGGTGCAGGAGAAAACAGTGGCTGCCCTTATGTATAAACACTTTACTCCCTATAAACTTGCCTCTTCTACAGATTTCCATGGCATAACACATTAAGTTCAGTTTGAGCAAACTGTTGAAATAGGGATGAATTTTGGATTTGGGGTGTCTTTCTTTAGCTTCTGAACTCTGGGTTCAAACAACAGCAAACGGTTACCTCCATCATGTTCAATGTTTAAATGTCCCAGATGCATATAATTCATTACTTGTAGAGATAGAACTGCCAAACGAGAAAGAACAGTGGAATGTGTCTATCCATTCACGTGGAGCTTTTATGTATGATTCAATATTTTTCTTTCAAAAGGAACACCAAACACAAAGGGAGTTTCTAATTAAGGAGAGGTAAATCATGTCCCCTTCCCCAACTGCATTTCATCACTCAATGCATTTTTCTCCCAGCCTGACCACAAAACCCAAAATGAGCTGTTCTAGGAGACAAACATGTCAAACAATAGAATATAGTGAGGGAAAGGGGAAGGATTTAGTTCCTCTCAACTGGATGCTGTTTTGGGTATAAATACAGACAGACAGACAGACATGAAAAAGCAGATGTTGGTTCACCATGATATAATCTGGTAGACTCAATTCTGAATGAGCATGCCTGTCCTTCTATGTATCAAGGTACTTTAGGGCCATTCTGCAGTACTCCTTCCCTCTTTAATTTATTTGTCTGTCCCCAATCCTTGTTCAGTAGCCTGAACAGTCCAGACTATCCTGAGCTTATTGAGCTCAGAAGTTAAGCAGGGCCAGTCCTGATTAGTATTTGGTTGCAAGACCACCAAGGAAGACGAGGGTTGCTACCCAGAAGCAGGCAACCTCTACTCACTTGCCTTGAAAACCCCATCAGGGGTCACCATGCATCAGTTGCACGCCATGCATCAGTTGCAACTTGATGGCCCTTACCTATATTAGTCCTTGGGTGCAGCCAGATGTACCATTAGTGGCGACACAGCTCCATCTCACTGACAGATTAAATGTGTTCATTCAGACATCCACATCTGGCAATCGAGAGTCATCCAGGGTCATTCCGACTTGGTGCGGATCAGTGCCACATTAATTTGACAGCGCAGAAAGTCTGGCCCTTTTTCAAAACGGCAGCACAAAATCGGCTTTTTCCTGTTTGGACAGCTCACGCGTGATACTGCCCCTTGGAATGTTTACCGCCCCTCCCAATTTTTTTTTTTTAAAAAAGCCCCAGCAGACATGCACATTGCCAGATCATCCGGGAATCTGAGGTGACGCTTCTGCTTCTCCAATCAACACAGGATCGGAGGGGGGGGGGGAACGTTATCCCACTCTTCAGAACAGAAAAAAAATCTTTTTTTTCAATGTGGAGGATTTCCAGATATCATTGTCACTTCCAATTTCTAGGAAATTAATTCCTGGCAGTTCCCTGGATTGAATCCGCAATGTTAATTCCGGAAATTTTTCCCCTTCCCCCCTGCTTCTGAAGCATTGTTTGATTTCCCACCTCTAAACAGTTGGGTGCATGTTCAATGGACCCCCCCCCTTCCAGAAATCAACATCTGATCACGCATGCTCCAAGAAAAGAGCGTGATAGTTTTGGATGTGTGATCGCTCAACAACAGAATGAGTCGCATTCTTGGATGCTCGTCTGAACAGCCCTGCATCAAATCAATATTCAGCGGTTCAAATTTGAGCGCTACACACCCGCTTTTAATGTGAGGTGTGGCCGCACCCCTTGATGAGAAAGCAAGCAACACCTGGTGAGCTACCAATTTTTAGACATGATTTTGGCAAGCAATTTTTGTTTGCATTCTGAGGAGCCTTACACTGGTAGGATTTGAGAATCTCTCTACCAGAAAGAAATTTTACAACCCAAAGAAGTAGACCTAAGCGGGGGCGGGGGGGGGGGGGGTTGATCTGTGGAAAGAGCTGAG
Source organism: Heteronotia binoei (assembly GCF_032191835.1). Classification (NCBI taxonomy): domain Eukaryota; kingdom Metazoa; phylum Chordata; class Lepidosauria; order Squamata; family Gekkonidae; genus Heteronotia; species Heteronotia binoei. The sequence continues at coordinate 147,662,016 of NC_083223.1, forward strand.
AAAACTGAAGAGAACCATTGCACTTACTCCACTCCTTTATTCACCAGTAACATGATTCCTGGCTAACTCAATACTGCAGTTTTTTACCAAGATTCTTCTTATTTATAAGAATACTCACCAAAATGTAAAATACCCTGAATTCAGCTGAATTATAGGGTTGTGCTTTCAATCCAGACTTGCACAAGAAAACCTCAGGAATGATAGGTACACATGAACTAAACATGAAATGGTAGTTTTATAACATCTGATGAAACTGGAATTCAAACTATCTTATAGACTACAAATATGCAAAGCTTATGGTTTTCAAAATGATATTTTGGTACAAGTTTATACCTAGGATGTATTTTTAGACCATTTGTGGACTCCCTGTTGTGAACTTTGTGTTTTGTGAGCTTCAGCTGAACTTTCTATAAGCCTGCAGGAGAGCAGCCACTGTGAAGAGAGACAGAAAGCCCCCTCTTCTTCCATCTTATCATCCTGGCCTGAAAAAATTCCTGTTTAGCAGCTCCTCTTTCCTGACTGGGATGTTTGCTGATTGGGCTTCAGCCTCACTCATTCCAAGTCCCTGCCAGCAAAGAAGGGTTTAAATCATGTGGGTATGGGGGGGGGGGGCGGAGGGTAAGACCCAGGCTTTGAGCTATGCAGTCTCCCTTACTATTAAAAGAGGCTGCACTTCACACTAAGAAAATTCCTCCCTTTCCCGTGTCTTTCAGAGTTTATTTTATACTACCCTTTTAACTATCAAAAGTCCATGAACAAACATTCACACACACAAACTATTACATTCCCTTGGTACTACAAGAACTGCTCATTCTCTTTGGGCCAAAGGGAAAAGTTGGTATATTCATATAAATTACAAGACTGCAATTTTGTAGCCAATAAATGACAGAGCAGTCAAAAAAGTTGATTCTATTTAACCCATCCTAAATGGGGGGGGGAGGGATTACTGAGTTTTTGAAACAGGTTTCATTCTTTTTTTCCCCTTTTTAAAAAAATCTAGTTTAAAGATCCAAGCAGTCATTTTGGAAGGCAAAGCTAAATGCTAAATGAACAGGGCTTATTGAGCATTAAGAAAATCCATTTATTTAAGAAAGAGAAATTAATGAACAGCCATCTTTAAGAAAGAGAAGGGGTATATTTAAGAAAGGGGGTAAAGACTCTGTATTGTGTCTCTTTTGGTTCTATTTAGCAGCACAGCAAGTGAATTGTTACTTAAATCATCCACTCATACCTTCATCTTGAAGTATTAGGCTATAGTTCTTTCTCCACATAGGGGTTCTTAGGTGTCCAAAGTGCTAATATGACAAGGGAGGAGAAGGAGAGTTGGTTTTTATATCCTGCTTTTCTCTACCTAAAGGAGTCTTGGAGTGGCTTACAATCTCCTTCCCTTCCTCTCCCCACAACTGACATTTTGTGAGGTAGGCAGGGCTGAGAGAACAGCGACTGACCCAAGGTCACCCAGCAGGCTTCATATGGAGGCGTGGGGAACCAAACCCAGTTCTCCAGATCAGAGTCTACTGCTCAGCTACTTTACCACACTGGCTCTCCTGGTATATGGATTTGCAAATACATATCCCATACAGATGCACTTGCCAGGATGGACAGAGATTTTCTGTTAGTAAACATTCTATTAAATCCACTCTCTACCCCTACTGCTGTATGCATGAAAGAGAAACAGCCTCTTGCTAGAGACTGGTTAGACAAGGAAGTTGTGCAATTTCATTTCTATTTCTGCCTTATTTTTTAAATCCAGAAATGGATTTTTTTCATCCAGAACTCTATCCAGAGATTCTATATTTCCTACTTAAGCATTAACTTGACAGACTGGTGAGATGAGACAATAATTCAGGGTGGTATGGCTGACAAGAGAGAGGGTTAGAGACAGCAAAATCAGACTACTTAGTAAACCAAAACCTAGCTTTCCTCTGAACTTCTTTCATGTTGTTTCTGGAAAATGTGTTTTATATTCTTGATTTTTAATCAAGATTTCAGTCAAGAATATAAGTTTTTCACATGTTCAGGAAACCGAAAAGTCAAGGTGAGGTTGTATTTTTAAAATTTCAGTCCCTAGCAGAAGCTGCTTTATTTTGGAAATAAGTTTTTTAAGTTCTTTCTTTTCCTAATTTCTCTCTCATCTTAACTTTTTAAGTCCAGAAAAAAGTTACAGTTTGCGTTATTATGTGCCAGATATGCCCCTCCCAAAACGGGAAGAATTAGGGCACTTTCATACACCCTGATCAGATAGTGGTTTTGCTAAACAACCAGGCAACCCAAGGGAAGAAAGGACCACACACACACAAGATGAGAAATAGATGGGTAATGATGAAGGATGAGATAATCTCTCCATCTCATCACTATTTTGTTAAATAAGTCCCAGGATGTAACTAGGGCACAGTCAAGGTGCAGATGCCTGGATGAATTTCACTCAATGTGGTCCAAGAATGCAGAGATGTTGCTTAAAGAGGCATATACTACAGTCCTTGGCCCTTGCTGGCCTGTGTTTAAAGCATCTAGCCAAAAGAGAATGCTTAGCTGTGTCTAAGTAGCAGTTAATACTTCCTTGAAAGGAGATAAGCTTTGATGAAGCTTGACAAATATTCCATCCATGGACAAAGTGCTGGATGTACAGGTTTTCTAGACTAAACTGTTTTAAACCTATTTCAAATCTGTTTTCTGGTCTGTGCTGATAGCAGGAACTCATTTGCATATTAAGCCACACACCCTGATGCCAAGCCAGCTGGAACTATGTTCCTGTGCATTCCTGCTCAAAAAAAGCCCTGAAGAAATCAAACAAAAATGATGGCCACACTAGTAAGGTCTAGAAAAATTATTCAAGTATAAGGCATAAAACATGGTTTGAAAGATAATACAGATGAGAAGTTCAAACTCTCACAAACTATATGCAGGAACAAAGGAGAGAAGATTCTAGGTTACAGCATATTTGCCATTAGGCAATTTTCTACTGAAGATGGCCAAAGTATTAGTTCACACATATGTCAATATTTGTCATAAAAGTCAGCTATGAAGACCAGTCAAGTATTGCTCCTGATATGCATTTTAACATTATCTGGGCTTGTATCTGATTCAGCAGCTGTTCCCCTTAACTCCCAATGATTCTGCTCCATTCCTCAGAATGAAATGAAAGGAGAAAATTCAAGTAAGGTAAAAGGTCCAATTTCAGGCAATCAATACCTATTTGATATACAAAATTCATTTTATTAAGCACTTGAAAGCAGTTTAGAGGGGATTTAAGGCACTATGAACAAGAAGTATGATAATAAAAGCGTGACAGAAATTTTCTAATTATATAATTTGAATAAAGTCCAGAATGTATGTTAAATTTGCTGGAAACCAGTTCAGTAAATGCCATTCAATGAACAGTCCTCACAGCTTCATCAGCTGAACAGCTACCTTGGCAGCTCTTGTAAGGGTAAAAAGATGGGATATAAATGATGTAAATTAATAACAATAACAACAGATATATTATTTATTTTAAAAAATCCTATTCCTCACTCACAGTTTGAATGGATTTTTGAAGTGGTTTCAAAAACAGCAATAAAATCAAGATCAAGGTAATTGTTCCATCTTCTTCAATGACCCAAACACTTTTTTTAAACTCAAAGTATCTTAATTGTCTGCTAGTGGTCAGAAAAGAGCCCTGTGGTACAGAGTGGTAAAACTGCAGTTCTGCAGTCTGAGCTCCCTGTTCACGACCTGAGTTCGATCCTGGTGGAAGCTGGGTTCAGGTAGTCGGCTCCAGGTTGACTCAGCCTTCCATCCTTCTGAGGTCAGTAAAATGAGTACCCAGCTTGCTGGGGGGAAAGTGTAGATGACTGGGGAAGGCAATGGCAAACCACCCTGTAAAAAGTCTGCCATAAAAACGTGAAAGCGACATCACCCCAGAGTCAGAAACGACTGGTGCTTGCACAGGGGACTATCTTTACCATTTTTTAAGGGGTCAGAAGTAAAAGGAAGTACTTCTTCATCCAAAGTGTGATTAACACATGGAATTCACTGCCACAGGAGGCAGGAGCAGCTACAATCTTAGACAACTTCAAGAGGGGGTTGGATAAACATATGGAGCAGAGGTTCATTAATGGCTATTAGCCACAGCATATTGTTGGAACTCTCTGTCTGGGGTAGCGATGCTCTGTATTTTTGGTGCTTGGGAGGGGCAACAGTGGGAGGGCTTCTAGTGTCCTGTCCCCACTGATGGGCCTCCTGATGGCATCTGTTGTTATTTTTTGCCATTTTGTGACACCAGGGCCGTAGCCAGGATTTGGAAGGTCGGGGGCATTTACATTTTTCGGGGGGCACTGATGCCCCCCCCAGCACCCCATACGACCTTCCCTCTAGTTACAGGCAGGGCTGGCCCTAACCCTTCTGGCTAGGCAGCACAGCTCCACCCTGCCCCAGTCACCGGATCTGCTGCCTACTCATGAGTAGCCCTCCAAGTAGGCGGCAGGCATGGGGCTACTCACGGGAACAGGCGGGGGGAGAGGCAGGCAGCAGAGGCGATCAAGGCTGGGAGGGAGGGGAAAGGGCAGGAGAAGGGGCAGCAATCAGGGCTGGGAGGGAGGGGAAAGGGCAGAAGAAGGGGCTGCGATTGGGGCTGGGAGGGAGGGGAAAAGGCAGGAGAAGTGGCTGCAATCGGGGCTGAGAGGGAGGGGGAAGGGCAGGAGAAGTGGCTGCAATCAAGGCTGGGAGGGAGGGGAAAGGGCAGGAGAAGTGGCTGTGATCGGGGCTGGGAGGGAGGGGAAAGGGCAGGAGAAGCGGCTGTGATCGGGGCTGGGAGGGAGGGGAAAGGGCAGGAGAAGCGGCTGTGATCGGGGCTGAGAGGGAGGGGGAAGGGCAGGAGAAGTGGCTGCAATCAAGGCTGGGAGGGAGGGGAAAGGGCAGGAGAAGTGGCTGTGATCGGGGCTGGGAGGGAGGGGAAAGGGCAGGAGAAGCGGCTGTGATCGGGCTGGGAGGGAGGGGAAAAGGCAGGAGAAGCGGCTGCAATCGGGGCTGAGAGGGAGGGGGAAGGGCAGGAGAAGTGGCTGTGATCGGGGCTGGGAGGGAGGGGAAAGGGCAGGAGAAGTGGCTGTGATCGGGGCTGGGAGGGAGGGGAAAGGGCAGGAGAAGCGGCTGTGATCGGGGCTGAGAGGGAGGGGGAAGGGCAGGAGAAGTGGCTGCAATCAAGGCTGGGAGGGAGGGGAAAGGGCAGGAGAAGTGGCTGTGATCGGGGCTGGGAGGGAGGGGAAAGGGCAGGAGAAGCGGCTGTGATCGGGCTGGGAGGGAGGGGAAAAGGCAGGAGAAGTGGCTGCAATCGGGGCTGAGAGGGAGGGGGAAGGGCAGGAGAAGTGGCTGCAATCAAGGCTGGGAGGGAGGGGAAAGGGCAGGAGAAGTGGCTGTGATCGGGGCTGGGAGGGAGGGGAAAGGGCAGGAGAAGCGGCTGTGATCGGGGCTGAGAGGGAGGGGGAAGGGCAGGAGAAGTGGCTGCAATCAAGGCTGGGAGGGAGGGGAAAGGGCAGGAGAAGTGGCTGTGATCGGGGCTGGGAGGGAGGGGAAAGGGCAGGAGAAGCGGCTGTGATCGGGCTGGGAGGGAGGGGAAAAGGCAGGAGAAGCGGCTGCAATCGGGGCTGAGAGGGAGGGGGAAGGGCAGGAGAAGTGGCTGTGATCGGGGCTGGGAGGGAGGGGAAAGGGCAGGAGAAGTGGCTGTGATCGGGGCTGGGAGGGAGGGGAAAGGGCAGGAGAAGCGGCTGTGATCGGGGCTGAGAGGGAGGGGGAAGGGCAGGAGAAGTGGCTGCAATCAAGGCTGGGAGGGAGGGGAAAGGGCAGGAGAAGTGGCTGTGATCGGGGCTGGGAGGGAGGGGAAAGGGCAGGAGAAGCGGCTGTGATCGGGCTGGGAGGGAGGGGAAAAGGCAGGAGAAGTGGCTGCAATCGGGGCTGAGAGGGAGGGGGAAGGGCAGGAGAAGTGGCTGCAATCAAGGCTGGGAGGGAGGGGAAAGGGCAGGAGAAGTGGCTGTGATCGGGGCTGGGAGGGAGGGGAAAGGGCAGGAGAAGCGGCTGTGATCGGGGCTGGGAGGGAGGGGAAAGGGCAGGAGAAGCGGCTGTGATCGGGCTGGGAGGGAGGGGAAGGGGCAGGAGAAGTGGCTGAGATCGGGGCTGGGAGCCGCAGCAAAAGCAACCCCCAGCTCCCCCCTGGAGTTAAAAGGCCTGCAAAACAGCTGATCTGCTGTCCCTTTAACTCCAGGGGGAGGCTGAGACTGCTTCTACCCCCCGGCCGGCCAAATTGCTGGTGGGGCCAGCGGCAAATCCTGGAGCTATGGCAGAGGCCCCGGGGACTGATTGGGACGTCCAGTCAGGGGCCTTACCCAGAAGTCGGGGGGGGGCTGTGCCCTCACAGGCCCCCTCGTAGCTACGGGCCTGTGTGACACAGAGTATTGGACTGGATGGGCCATTGGCTTCTCTTATGCTCTTATGTTCTTAGAAGAGAACTTTATAATAAAATTTAGAACTGTTTGTGAAAAGAAGAGAAGTGACCAGATACATTTCTATGGCAGACAGTTCCATAGAATTACCATGAAGAAGGACCAGGACCAAGCAGGCCTCATCGGAGTCTCTTGATTTGCAGATCACAATACATGCTCTTATTTAGAGATAGGCATGAACCAAATCATGAATTTTGCCATTTGTGGTTCACAAACAAAAGTTCATGACATGTTCACTATCATGAACTTCCATGAACTTTTAGAGCAGTTCATGCAGCTCATAATGGTTCAATGGTTAAAGGGAGGTTAAAGGGAGGTACTCCTTGCCACTCAGCAGTTTTGGGCTGTCTTCTGAAGTCTCTTTTAACTTTAAGGGACTACAAAAGACAGCCAGAAAGAGCTGCATGAAGTGTTTGCCTGCCGCACAGCTTTTCACACTTTTTTGTAGTCCCTTTAAACCTTAAAGTACAAGGCAGCCAAAAACAGTTGAGTGGCTGAGATCAAAGTGCTTCCCGCCACAAAGCTGTTTTTTCAAGCTTTCTGCAAACCTTGTTTCAAGGGACTGGGGACCCTTTCAATGGAGTCTGTAGGACCACAAACCACACAAACAGGTTCAGTTTGTAAATGAGCCTCCCAATTTGATCTAATTTGTGGTTGGGTTTATGGCTCTACCACAAACTGAACCATGTTTTCCCAGTTCATGTCCATCCCTTCTCTTATTTTCTAGCATAATTGCATTCCTAAACTGCACCTTATGTTAATGTTCCTTACAATCTCCAACCAAGAAGCACAGTTGTCCTTGGAGGATGCAGACCCATTCACCTCATCTCACTATGTACCATCTCACATCTTTGTGATGCTTCATTTCAATGTAGCAACTGAAAGAGATCAACATAGCTCAAGGGTACAAAATATTTAAACTTCTCTGTGGTGGCAAAGAAACCTGCAAGAATAGGTAGTGAGTGAAAGGAACAATTAGATGACTTGACTTTGGCTGTGGCCATGCCATTTCAGGTCAGATTATAGAATGGTAGTGTGATGTTGTATTGAATTTATTGCTATCCCTTGTCCTTTGTATGGTCTTATGATGGCACTTTCCACATTGTTGATGGTTAGTTGTAATTATTATGATACAAGACTCACCTTTCACCAAACTTGATAGCATGTGTCCTACCATATAATTTCCATATGCATATAGATTCCTTGAGCATCCCCCTGCCATCAGCCAACTCTTGGCTTAATAGAATCTGCTTTGAAGGAGTTTAAACATCCTCTCAATCCCCAGATGAATCAACATGTGATAGTGCTCATGTTGCAGTGGGTTGGTATTGTTTGGTTAAGATCAATTGTTTCAGCTGACTTTTAAAAGGCTGAAATGTGACATGATATAGCACCCCATCAGTTATTTTTAGCTTGTTCCATTTTATTATTGAAAGTGCTGCTTCAGCTGAGAGAGGTACAATTTGGGATAAACATCTGTCTCTTAGGTTTCCATGATATTTGAGTTTGCTGTTCAGTCCCAGCATGAAAATTGCAACATTTTCCAATTTTTGTGCAAAACTAGGAAGTCCTACCCAGATCTCACCCATGTCTTGTGTGCCTGCTGTATATTAACAGTATTTATAAACTGTCTTTCAATATGTTCAAAAAACAGTATACATAAAAATGAAAAATGTACAAATATTTCCAAAATACACTTAAAGCAATGGCTTGGATCCAGTGGAAATTTGTGCAGACAAAAGGAGACTGTCGATGAAATATGACTTTCTCCTGTCTCCCACTGCAACCCCGAGTCAGAGGTCTGCCATGCGGGGTGGGGGGGGGGGGAATCAGTAAAAATTGCCCCTCTATCTTTCCATGAGAATCCTTTGCTGGATCCATTGTCAACAACTACACAAGTAATTATTATTAAATTAACAACAGAAAAACAATCTTATTAAACATAATTTACTTTTGCTACCTAGTGTCCTCACTTCTTTAGCAAATATAATAGTTCACTTCTTACAGGGGGTGACCAAATCGATATGCATTTAATTATCCCTTCCCGCTGGATAACAAGGTCCTAATTGGACATGCTAGCTACTCATCACAGTGTTTTTGTCATGCAGACCTAGCATATGTAGCATCAGGCTAGTAATTCTGAAACTTCTCAGTAACTGCACACATTGATGCTAGAAGTTCTCATTTATGTTTGTGGAACCTGGTGAACCCCTGATCTGCACAGGAAGATGGCTGTCTTTTTCCATTAATCTCTCGGTACAGCACTTTCTTCACTGGTGCAGAAGAGAGAAACAAGGATGATTGGGGTCTGGAGACTAAACCCTACAATGAAAAGCTAAGGAACTTGAGAATGTTCGGTCTGGAGAAGAGGCGGCTGAGGGGGGACCCAATTGCTGTCTTTAAATATTTGAAAGGTTGTTACTTAGAGAAGGGCAGTGAGCTGTTCTTGTTGGCAGCAGAGGATAGGACTCACAATAATGGTTTTAAATTATGTGTGGAACAGTACCAGCTGGATATTAGGTGGGGAAATTACAGTAATAGTAGTTCAGCAGTGGAATCAACTACCTAGGGAGGTGAGCTCCTTCTCACTGGCAGTCTGCAAGCAGCAGAAGAACACTTGTCAGAGATGCTTCAGGCTGATCCTACACTGAGAGGGGGCTGCACTAGATGGCCTGTATGGGCCCCTTCCAACTCTATGATTCTATTATTCGATTCACTTTATACAATAATAGTACAATATGTGGGTTTCTTGGGAGTTCATGAATAATTTTTTTCCCTTCCAGGTGTCATTTCTTTGTATTACCTTGCTCACACTGCATTGTCTTATACTGTTTATTACATGTTACGCTCATTTTTTTTTCATTGTTCCTAATTTTTTGTGATTTGGTTCTACTGCATTGTTTGTTGGGTGGCTCATGCTATCTGATGACATTACCTTAAACTGTGTAAACCACCTTGAACCTCAGTAAGAAAGAAGGGTGTAAAGAAATAGTAAATCTTTACCCCAGATCATGAACTCTCTAAGCTGCAGGCATGTGATATTGCAGTTATTTGACAGGAATGACAGGAGCCAGTTAGAACAATGAGCAGCAGATCCAGACAGCCAAAGACCAGAAACACAAGCCAAGTATCAGGAGGTATACCACAGTGAGGAACAAGTTAAGAGCAAAATTTTTTTCTACTGCTGAGTGGCCAGAGTTCTTTAAACCTTAAATGTTGGTGCCCAGCCCTGTATACTATTGCAACTATCTGCATTATACGCACCAGTAGTCCTAGCTGCACATGTGGAAACAGAGGGACAATGGCTGCAGTTGTGGAACAGAATATCATTATTACATATTATCATATGCCTAGTAATCATACTGCCATGTTAGAGGAACACAACATTTAATGTCCTGTTTATGAGAAACCTTCAGAAAGCAAACCACTCGCACTTGACAAAGTCCTGCTAATGAAGAGAATATAATTTCTTCTGTGAGGAAGTAGTCAGCTACAGAAATAAAAGCCTTAAGAAAGCTGACATATTGACATAGGGTCCAGGCAAATAGGTGTGAAAAACCTCAGCTTGAGACCCTGGAGAGCCACTGCCAGTCTGAGAAGACAATACTGACTTTGATGGACCAAGGGTCTGGTTCAGTATAAGGCAGCTTCATATTTTCATATGCCCTGGTTTCAAGTTATATACCAATTCACTCAGTGCAAAGCTTTGGTACTAGGGTATGGAGATTTTTAAAACCTCTATAAAACCTACTTCAAAAAGTATTAGTAATGTTATGATTACATAGTTTAAGAACTTCCTGACAGAGCAGTTCCTCAGTGTAACAGGTTTCCTTGGGAAGTGGTGGGTTCTCCTTTGGAGGTTTTCAAACAGGGTAGATGGCCATCTGACAGCAATGCTGATTCTGTGAACTTAGGTGAATAGTGAGAGGGAGGACAGGAAGGGTTGCATCAGTGCTTAATTCTTTGGCCCTTTCTTACTTGCCCAGGGAAATATTAATCACCACTTTGGGGTCAGAAATCAATTTTGTTCCAGGCCAGCTTAGCCAGGGATCCTGGAGGTTTGTTATTTTTTGCCATCTTTTGGGCATGGAGAAGGGGTCCCTGGGGGTGTCTGGGGTAGGTAGTTGTGAATGACATGCATTGTGCAGAGGTTAGGCTAGATGATCTTGGAGGTCCCTTCCAACTCAATGATTCTGTGTAGTATGCTGGTTTGTTTAGCTAGTGGTATGTAAACCTCCAAATGGAGAGTAGTGAAACTGATTTTGCACATGTGGTTTGTTCAACAATAGTCTGATCCTCTGTGGCCCACAATCTTGGCAAAGATAGTACAGCTGCAGGCTCCTACTGAAGCCTTTGTTTCTAGCAGTCTGTTTCCCTCTTCCTTTCCTTCCACCCAGATCTTGCAGAGGAATACTGTTAGTGCATTGCATCAAAATAAAACAAAGTTTTCTCTTCCTTCATTTCTCTCCTCTTTTTACAATCTTTTCACCTCCTTCACTTCACTCTCTGCCTTTCATAATTTTGCTTCATTTCTCTCTCCCCCACCTACATACTCAAGAGTAATATAGTGGCAAATTTTATAAGTATTATGAGCTGGGGGGGGTGAGTTAATGTTTTCCCATGATCTATCAAAGTAGTGAAAGGATGCCCTTTGCATGCATAGTAATAGAATGTTAATCTGTCAGTGGTTATATACATTTTTTTTAATTTATTTAATAGGCTTATATTCCGCCTTTTCCCGTTATGGGCTCAAGGTGGATCACAACATATAAATGCAGCAATAAAACCTACATATCAAAATTAAAACACCAGTTTAAAATTAACAGTAAAAACAATAAATAAAACGCACCACCAGCAGACAGGGCACAGCATATCGATAACCAGTTGCACTGTAAGCATGATGTTACCACAAGGGAGGCCAGTAGGTAGGGCGCCAGCTGCCTGGCCTGCTGAAGGTGGTGAAAGGCAGATCGAGCAACTGCTGTGACCTGGGCCTCCATGGTAAGTGAGGCATCCAGTATCACTCCCAGACTCCTCACCTTCTGAATTGGCGCAAGAGATGCACCGTCCAGGGTTGGGAGTTGGAGGCCCAACTCTAGTCCCCCACGATTCAGGTACAGGACCTCCGTCTTGGTTGGATTGAATTTCAGTCGGCTTTGCTGCAACCATCCAGCCATGGCTTCCAAAGCCCCGGTCAAATGCTCCAGAGTGGTGTCTGAATGGCCATCCATCAACAAATAGAGCTGGGTGTCATCCACGTATTGGTGACAACCCAGTCCAAAATCTCGAGCTGCAGCCTAGAGAAGTTCAAAGCCCAGGCCAATACAGCATCCAGCAGTGCAGGCAGGCTATCTGAGGGTGTGTTAGGCGTTCGGTGCACTGCCCAGATACCCAAACTCTCCTCAGCCTCTGCAGTCATGGAACAAGCCATCACAAATCCCTTCTGACACGGAGATTGTTCTCACCAAGTTGAATAATCATTGTGTCTGGGGGCCCAAACAAAAAACATGGTGTGACATGGTTGATGAAAGGATCAATGTATTCCTCTGTGTCTCAATCATATGATTTGAAGATGGTTGCCAAGCCCCAGCAAGTTGCCCCTTCCAGAGGAAGACATGTAGATCCCTACCTAGTAGACAATGCTGTGCCTGACAATCCAAACAGATTTGCACCATCCTAGAGGCTGAAAATTGGAAAGCTGCCTGAGTTGGGGGCATATGTAAATCTTCTGTGCAGAGGAGCACTTGCAGACAGTGTCCCTCATCCACTCAGTAAAAAGGTTGATCTCCAAAGCAATGGTGGTGGCATCAATCCAAAACAAGCACACATAGTCAGTAGAGAAGGAACCCTAGGCAGCAATGCACAAATGCGTAACACAGGCAAAGTGAAACATTGATAGACAGGCCCCATTGGTGTGAATAGGGAAGGTAACTGGGGGCAGCAGGCTGCACTGCAAGTTACTCAGCCATGTAACAGACAATGCAGGTACAGCTAGAGGGACTGGGCTGCAGAAGGATCTGGAACCTTTGACTACCAATGTGCTCCAATTGGCGCAGCCTGTCATTCTACTCCTATCCTGGAGATAGCCTGATTCAGCATATTCTGATTCCCTTCATTTCTGGGATTTCATTATCATCTTGAAGTGAGTGGCTGATTTTGAGACTCTTAGCTTTATTCTCGGGTAAATTATGCCTACTACAAATGAACTGATGGAACACAGATCCTTTTATTATAGATGTATGTTAACTAAAGATATGCATTCGGTTCAGTTGAACAGAATGTAGTCCCTAATACCCATATTCAGCAGTATTCGGCACCGAATACTATCAAATCAGGGTTTCCTGTATTATATGGCAGCCAAATACTGATTCAGCGGTATTCAGAATTCAAAGGAAAAGGCGGGAAAGGAGGTTTTACAGACTCAGGGAAGCTGCTTGTCTGCTTTTCCACCCTCTGAAGGCTTTTCCCTCCTCTCCCATAGCCTCCCTAGGATGGGGGGGGAGGGGAGGAGGAGAGGAGTCCCAGCAGCCAATCAAAGGCATGCATTTGCAAAATGAATTGCAATTTGCAAATGCATGCATCTTTTCAGGGCTGTTGTGTTGCTGATGGCTGGGCTAATTCCAGCCAGAAGCAACATTTGTTTACTTGTATCCTGCCAATGAAATTACAAGTAAGCAGTGTTCTCTGGCCAAATTTGGGATTAGGTTGGTTTACTGCTTTTGGAGTTCTTTTTGGGGGGAGGGGGCGTGTCTGGGCTTCTCTCTACTCTCAGTTGTTTATTGCTGTTTTGTGTGCCTTAGTGTTATTCTTTCTCCCCGCTGAATTCCCTTTAGGTTGTTGGAGTGAGAGAGCAGCAGCAGGAAGACTGTGGCAGTATTGTGGGTTAGTGTGACTTGATTGTGTGGTTCTTTAGGTAAAGATCTTGGTATTCTGTCCCTGTTAGCCTGGTTTCCTTCATTGTTTTTTTAGAGTTTTGTGGCATCTGAGGGTGTTTTTGGTTTGATTAGGGCCAGTAAATAGGCTGCCCCACTAATAAGGGTGTTTTTAGCTATTGTGTTTTTTCTAATTAAAAAAAATTAATCCAGTTTGGGGCTTTAGTATTTTTCAAGCTCAACTAAGCCAGATGGGGGCATTTGAAAAAGATCATAGGTTTCTTCAAAAAGGCAGCGTAACTAACTATGCCAGATCAGGCTACATTTCAAAGAGACTAGAGTTGCAGGGCATCTTGCTTTCAGCCACTGAAAGCCAGTGCATTCTTTGATTTCCATAGGGTAAACCACAGCTTGTCTTTATAGGGGACACCTGATTTCTAGTTTGCAAGGAAATCTGGTTTGTCCCAGAATCTAGTCAGGATAAATTTAACAAAGAGCACAGCAGTGCTTATAAAAAGATCTACCTTCATCTCAAGGCACCCTTTTAAAAACTGTAGCCAGGTAGAAGCAGGCTCACCTAGTTTCCTAAACCTTAACAGATTACTACCCCCCCCCCCCTCAAAAAAAGGACAGGTTAGGAATCACAAAAAAAAGTTTTGGCGGGAGGGTTTTTAAAAAGAAGTCAGGCTGCCTGTTGGTTCAGGGTACAGTGCAGTGAGTTAGGGTTGCAAAAAACCCCACTCTCAGTTCCGTTTGAGACTGGCCAAGGGTGACATGAGTGACAGGCAGCAGAAGAGGGGCCCTGGGGTTAAGGCAAGGAGAAGACTAGAGGGGTGGAGGGGAGGAGGAGGGGGAGGTTCCCCCCCACCTGTGCATGGGGCCACTCCACAGCCACCTTCCAGGACTCTGAACTCTGGCCGTTGTGTGATGAAGAAGGCCTGCCTTGGGCGCTTCATCAAGACAGCTGCTGGGGTAGCCCCAGAAGAGATGCCAGTAGGTGCTGGCACTGAGCAGAGGTCTGCTGCTCGGGCGGTCCCCTCCTCCAGCTGATGTTGCTCGGCCTCAGCAGCCAGAGGAGGGCAGCAGGAGCATTCTTCCTTGGAGCTGAGCTTTGGGGACAGTTTTCTGTCCACAACAATCACCCCAAGGAGGATGCAGAGAGTTGTGGAGGAACTGGTGAAGAAGCTGGTTGAGGAGGACCAGCCCCCTTCTTTGGTTCCTTCAGGCACCAGCAGGCCTTCTGGGGATGACCAGGAGGGGGAAGAGATGGAGACACATCTCCTGGTGGCCAGCTCCTCCTGTCACTCCAAGACACTGTGTGTCTGTCCTGAGCCCCTCACAGTGTCTGAAAGCACTTCCAGCTGATGGAGGACCCATGCTATGTGCAGTGCCAGCTGTGCAGGGCCCAGATCAGTCATGGGCTAGACCCTGCCCACCTGACTCCAGCAGGGATGTGGAATCACCAGGTGATGCTTCTTCAGGGGGAGAGACAGACTGGTGCTGGGGTGCCCAAGTGGACACCACCACCCAGCCAGGAGGTGAGTTCCACCGCGACTACCTCCAGAGCTCTCCAGAGAGTTCCAAGACAGGGCAGGGATGTCAGGCATCTCTGCCTGAGATGTTTGGTGGGGGTGGCACTGTTGTGCCAAAAGAGGGAATCAGGTATGGCAGGAGGGTGGCTGCCTGGAACCTTGCCAGGATGGTCGCCCATGGGCTTCCCTTTTCCATCCTGGGGTTGCTCGAGTACCTGGCGCCCTGGTACAAGGTTCCTGCTCGAAGCACCATTAGCAGGACCATTGTACCACCTATTTTCAGGGCAACCAGATCTGTTGTGAAGGAGCATTTGTCCTGTGCTGTTGGGGGGACTGTTCACTTCATCTTGAATCTCAGGAGCTCCCCATATGCATTTGAAGGGTATCTCTCCCTGACTGTGCATTGGTGACAACCCAGTGAGCTGCAGGGTGGGGGTGGCAGTGGCACTAGCAGTAGGCAGGACCAGGGCCACTGGGCTGGCTATCACTGGGCCTTGCTGCAAATCAAAGCAGTTGATGTGCCACACACAGTGGACAATCTTGGAGCCATCCTCTCATGGCTGGGTAGGCAGGGATATCACCACGGACTTCATGGTGACAGATGGTGGCTCCAACATCAAGGCAGCTGTCCAGCATCAGGGCCTAAAACATCTTCCTTGCATGGCCCACCTTCTCCACCTCATGGTAAGGGATACATTGGGCCAGGCGAACAGCAATGATCACCAGTATCTCACCACGACCCATGAGTACAGGCTTCTGCTCCAGAAGTGTCAGCACATCACGGGTCACTTCTCACACAGCAATAAGGACACTTATCTGCTGAATGAGAAATAGACACTAGCAGGCATGCCAGATCATCACCTGTTTGGTGACATCAGCACACACTGGAACTCCACCTGTGCCATGCTGAAGCGCTTGATGGAGCAGAGAGTAGTCTTGAATGCCTTTGTCTCTGAGACAAGGGTCTTTCGGGAAAAGAATTGTCTCACCCAGGAGGATTGGGTGGTCATTTCTCAGACTGTGGAGGTTCTTTGGCTCTTCAAGACCTACACAGAGATGCTCTCATCTGATATGACAAGCATTGCACTGATCATCCCCATGGCCCATGAGGACGTGGCCTAATTTCGAGTGCCAGCTCAAGACTGCACAGATCTGTACATTGATGCTGCCTTATTTTAATTTATTTTAATGGTCTGTTTAAATTTAATTGTTTTATGATGTGATTTTAATTATTAATTATGTTGTAATCCGCCCTGAGCTCGACCTGGGAAAGGGTGGACTAGAATCAGCAAAAATAAATAAATAAAATGTGCTTTCAGCAGTCTGCGTCCTGGTTGTGAGGCTGCAGGAAGGGCTTGCGGCCCACTTTCAGCCTCTCACACAGGAGAAGGCCTACGTGCTGGCAACCACGTTAGACCTGATCATTAAGGGCAAGATTGCCGAGTGGGCAAATGAAATAGATCGCTGGAAAGACGAGTTCTCCTAGAAGGTTGAGTGCTGCAGAGTCGGTGGCGGGGAACAATGCCGGTAGCTGAGGAAGAGTGGAGTGAAAGCAACTCATCTGCCACTGCTGCTGCTGTTCATCCCCAACATCCCCAGCTAGGCAGCATTTCCTATCAGGCTCATGCCACGAAGAATGCTGAGATTACACTCAATGGGCAGCTCATTGGCCCCTCTGGGAGTGATAGGCCCCTGAGAGCAGAGATGGGTGCCAAGTTGCAGGACACATGTCCTTTGAACTACTGGGCCATGAAGGAGGCAGTCTGGCCGGCCCTCTTCACCATAGCCCGGCTGTTCCTCTCACACCCACCAACGAGCATGCAGAGTGAGCATATGGTGACATTGTCTGCCCATATTGCACTCACCTGCAACCCTGGACAGTTGAGCAGTTGGTCTTCTTGAAGGTCAACTTGCCTCTGTTCAGCTCCCCAAACAATGAGTTTGAGAGTGACTGAAGTGAGAACCTATTTGTGCCTACATCCTCTCTTGATCCATGCTTGGAAGATGGTTGTAAAATGCTCTCCCAAAAACTAAACATAGAGCCCAAAGATGGAGCAACATAGCCCAAGAACTAACCACTGAAATGATTGGCAGACCCCCCCCATCCCATCCCCAAACCAAAATTGAATGCTGATTTCAAGAATCACAAAAATTTCTCCATCCACACATAGCTAATGGAAGGGGTGTGGTTGCAGCCCCTACAGAAACCAACAGCACTCACAGGAGTCTCAGGATTACTTGTTTTTCTTTTCAGGGGCAGGAGGAAAGAAGAGGGAGGTGCCAGTGATGATGCCAGGCAGCCAGCAGCCACACTTAGGCTGAGTTTCCTCTAATGGGACAGTGATAGCTGGTGTGTTGCTGCTGAGCTAAGAGAGAAGGAATGGTTCCCTCCCTCTAAAAATCTGAGGCCCTCCCAGAGATCTTCCTCATTTGGAGTGCAACTCTGGCTCACCTCCTTGTGGTGCATCCCAGGTAACGCCAAAGAACTAGTTCAACTGAGTGACCATTCATCTCTCAAAGTAAGTTTAAATGCATCTTCTTTTATGTGCCACTCAGTGCCAGAGACAGATGTGGATGTGTGGTCCACTGCTGGTGTTGTTTGAGACCTGTTTGTGGCAGGGCTGGAGGGTTGGCATGATCAGATTGTGTGTACTGTGACAGGGAAGATGGTATCCGGATGAGGAAACCAGAATTTACATGGTCGATGTAGTAGGCTGTTTGGAGCAGGGCTGGAGAGTTGGCATCTGAGTTTGCTGCAGCTAGGTCTGCAGACCTTGATCAGATTGGTAATTTGGTTTATTGGTGCCAGGCCAGCAGGGCCCATGGAGTAGATGTGGATATAGTGCATTTGTCCTATAAAGATTCTCTGATGTGAAGTTAGGTTTGGCTTTGGGTGCCCCTGGAATGGGACTCCCTGGTCCAGTCTTTTTGGGTCTTGGAGGTTCCTTGGGGGAGAGTTCCCTGAAGCTGCCTGCAGTTTTGGGGGTTCTCCCTCAACCCTCCCTGTCCCACAGCTGCCTTTAATTATACCCTATATTGCTATTGAGATCAATGGCCCATAGGGTATAATGGTGGGAAGGGGGCACCCTCTTTGGGTTCCCCTGGAATAGGACCTCCAGGTCCAATCTTTTTGGGTCTTAGGGATTCTGGGGGGAGAGTCCCCTGCAGCTTCCCTGCAAATTTGGGGGCTCTCTCTCAAACTCGCTTTCCTCCAAGTGGCTTCCAATATACCCTATGTTGCCATTGACTTCAATGGCCCATAGGGTATAATGGTGCCATATATTTGGGAATAGCCAAATGTCTCCCATATATACGGCTATTTCCAAATACAGGTATTCAGAAGTATTTGGGATGCTGAATTTTTTGGTCCAGAATATTTCTGAATCCAAATAATACAGAATTTTTTTCTTGCACATCTCTAATGGTAACTGCAAGCCAAGTGATTTGTTTTGTTTTAATATTTGTTTTGAATCAGGGTTATATGCGTGGCTTTTTTTTTAGCAGAAATGCACAGGAACACAGTTTTGACTGGCTTGGTATCAGGGGTGTGGCCTAATATGTGAATGAATTCCTCCTTTTTTCTACAAAAAAAAGCCCTGTGCAAAACATTGGTGATGTCAGGGGGTGTGGTTAATATGCAAATGAGATCCTGCTGGGCTTTTTCTACAAAAAAAAGCACTAGTTATATTGAGGAACCCAAATGGAATCTTTGTCTGGGGGTCCATGGTGGTTCTCAGCAACTCTGGATTGATGGATGAGCAGAGACCTTTCAAATCCAACACTTTATTTACTACACCATCATAAGTTCTCCCAGTTTGTATGCACCAAATAGCCACCTCCAGACTATTATTCAGACATATTAATTATGCAAGATTTATTAAAATCACAGAACATAGATATTTAACTCACAGGACTGATCAATAAAAATATTTCTAGGCACCTGACTATAGTACTTCTTTGAACATTTGCTGCAGAGAATCTTATCCAATTCCAAGGCAGATTTACAAGTCTGACCACAGAAATTTCTGATATGTTATTCCAGATTTCTACTATTACAAATTGCTTTCTAACAACAGATCCCATTTTTAAAAAAACCCTCAGGCATCTATAAGCATATCCCAAACTATATCCCAACTTGAGAAACAGAAGTTACATGTTACAAGAAAATTATGTCTCTGTTATGTAGTTCCAGCTGCCAGGCTAGTCTCAGGTGCACAGCACTGGCCACCAGCCCCAATTGCATGGTGGGGAACCTGCAAGAACTTCACTTTTACCTGTATCCTCTGCCCCACACATTTCCTCTTTCCCTCCTCCTGGCAACATATTCTCACCTTTCACTACTTCCTTCTTTCCAGGGCTTCTTTCACAGGAACACAGTTCTGGCTGACTTGATGTCAGGGGTATTGCTTAATTTGCAAATAAGTTCCTGCTGGGATTTTTCCACAAACAAAGCCCTGTGTGGAACCATGGTGATGTCAGGGGTGTGGCCTAATATGCAAATGAGTTTCTGCTGAGGTTTTTCTACAAAAAAAGCCCTGCTTCTTTCCTTCTCACCCACCCACTAGCCTACACTATCTGCCACCCCATCTTCAGCTATATTTCCTTCATTTTCAAGAGCCAGTTTGGTGGAGTGGTTAAATTTAAGAGCGGTGGACTCTAATCTGCAGAACCTTGTTTGATTCCCCACTTCTTCACATGCAGCTGCTCGGTGACCTTGAGTCAGAGCTGTTCTCTCAAGAGCTTTCTCGGCTCCACCTACCTCCACCTATCTCACAACGTGTCTGTTGTAGGGAGAGGAAGGGAAGGAGATTGTAAGCTACTCTAAGACTCCTCCTCCTCTTCATCATCATCTATACCCCTCCTTTCTCCCCACTGGGGACTGAAAGTACTGTACATTATTTTCCTCTCCTCTATTTAATCCTCAGAACAACCCTGTGAGGTAGGTTAGGCTGAGAGTGTGTGATGGGCCCAAGATAAGTTAGCAAATTTTCAAATTAGCAAATCACTGCCAGGACTGCCTCTAATGAGTCCTCCCTCAGAGGGCAAAGCAGTCCCGGAAAGGGCCCTGGCCCTTCCCCATGCCCTTTACTGACAGTCACCAAGGCTTGAAGGCTGGCAGCACTGTTGTAGTTGCCTAACAACAGCTACTGAGGCCATTCATTCCTTAAAGCTACAAGGTATTTTTATCCTCCATTGGGGTGTTTGTCAGATTTGTAGAAAAATAAGTCTATCAATGTAGAAAAACAAGTCTATTTGTAGAAAAATAAGTCTATCAATGGCCCCAATCTCCAAATGTAAGTATCCACAGATGGAGCCACATTAAGAATTAGATATATTAATTCTTATTTCAAGGATTTGTTATAAAGAAACTTGTTATAAAGAAACTATTAATCATACCAATAGTGAAAAATAAGGGGTTATTGGTTGGCTATGCCACACTGTATGTAACTAATTTTCCACACTGAATCAGAAATTTGTACTACCCACACTACTTAGTATTAGGTATTTAAAGTCTATACTTATATTCCGTATATTTATTGTGGATATCTTATTAACATTCCAGCCCCAGCATCTTCAGAAACTCACCAGTTCGAAATGGAGGGCAAACAACTGAAATATACAGTGGTAGTAAGCAGTGTCAAAGTATGTCATGTCTTACTAATTTAGCAATGATTTATTTTTTTCAAAATAAACAAGCTAGAAATGGATAGTTATGCTAGCATCCCATAAAATGTGTAGTTTTATCCTTTGTCAATACATTATTTTAGAATATAGCACAAATACGCAAACCTCGCCACACAAGCTAGGTCAATCTGCAATTATGCTGTTATCCTGCCCACAATGCAATGCGTCAGTTGTGCCCAGAAGACTCTGCAGGCCTTGCATGCAAAAATGGGCATATTGGTGTTCTTTGACCTATTTTGCCACAAACTCTATCCCTGTACAGCATTTGCATCAAAACTGTAATATACAGACAGAGCTATTGCTGAAAAGCAAAGAAATCTGCGAAATTAGCTTGCATAGTTTTTTTGATTATATTGAGCCACTATGTCACAATTCAGCTACAGTAGATGCCCATCTCTTCTCTTCCTTCCCAATTCTGTCCAAGCATCACTGCTGTCTATAAAGTACTGGAATCAAAGTCCAATATGAGACAACTAAGCTAATATGGTTTCAATGTCCCAAGTAGGGTGGCCATAATGTCTGAAGGCCAGCCAGGGACACCTTGGGGGGGGGGAAGGTAGGGGTGCGCGCGCGCTCCGCCGGAAACAGGAAGTGACGTCACTTCCGGTGACGTCACTTCCGGTGATGTCATGCCACCACCGAAAACAGGAAGTGACAGCACTTCCTGTGACATCATTTCCCCCGCACCACCTGCCGGAAACGGGAAGTGACATCACTTCCTGTGACATCATTTCCCCCGCGCCACCTGCCGGAAGCAGGAAGTGACATCACTTCCTGTGACATCATTTCCCCCAAATGACATCATTTCCCCCAAATGCCACTGCCGGAAACAGGAAGTGACTTCACAGCACTTCCTGTGACGTCCCCAAAAATCCCCCAAATATCACCGCCGGAAACAATTTTGTTCTCAAATCCTGTATATACTTCATCAGTATATGGGATAAGGCACTTTCTCAACTGTGCTGCATAATGCAGCCTATTTATTTTGTCCTGTTGGCTCTGTTGGCTCTATCTGCGCCACCTTCATCACTTTCGGGGTGTGGATCCCCCAGTGGGGTGGGCTCCCGACTCCCTCCGCCGGCTGTTTCTGATAGCCCTGCGCCCCCTCTTTCATTTGATATGTGTCCCGTGCGGGTGCCACCCTCCTGCCGGGAGATGCCGCAAAATGAGCCCCCTTGAGGCTTATGGCGGCAGGGCTCGGGGGAAGCAAGCTAGACTGCTGTTCTTTTGAGGGGTTATAGAGTGTTTCGAGCCCCTCCCTGTGGCATCGGTCCCATCATTGTGGGACCCAGGGGGCCGGCGCAGCGGCCCGCTGAAGCAGCCTGTCAGTCACTTCCGCATCTCGAGCTGTGTTATTAGTGACAGGCTGCTTCGGCAGGCCGCTGCGCCGGCCCCCTGGGTCCCACAACGATGGGACGGATGCCACAGGGAGGGGCTCGAAACACTCTATAACCCCTCAAAAGAACAGCAGTCTAGCTCGCTTCCCCCGAGCCCTGCCGCCATAAGCCTCAAGGGGGCTCATTTTGCGGCATCTCCCGGCGGGAGGGTGGCACCCGCACGGGACACATATCAAATGAAAGAGGGGGCGCAGGGCTATAAGAGACAGCCGGCGGAGGGAGTCGGGAGACCACCCCACTGGGGGATCCACACCCCGAAAGTGATGAAGGTGGCGCAGATAGAGCCAACAGAGCAAACAGGACAAAATAAATAGGCTGCATTATGCAGCACAGTTGAGAAAGTGCCTTATCCCATATACTGATGAAGTAAATACAGGATCTGAGAACAAAATTGCACCAGAAGACACAAACACAAAGCTCCCTTACACTGAATCAGTGCTTGGGTCCACCAAAGTCAGTATTGTCACATAAGAACATAAGAGAAGCCATGTTGGATCAGGCCAATGGCCCATCCAGTCCAACACTCTGCGTCACATAAGAACATAACAGAAGCCCTGTTGGATCAGGCCAGTGGCCCCTCCAGTCCAACACTCTGCGTCACATAAGAACATAACAGAAGCCCTGTTGGATCAGGCCAGTGGCCCCTCCAGTCCAACACTCTGTGTCACATAAGAACATAAAAGAAGCCCTGTTGCATCAGGCCAGTGGCCCCTCCAGTCCAACACTCTGTGCCACATAAAAATATAAGAGAAGCCCTGTTGCATCAGGCCAGTGGCCCCTCCAGTCCAACACTCTGTGCCACATAAAAATATAAGAGAAGCCCTGTTGCATCAGACCAATGGCTCATCCAGCCCACCACTCTGGTCACATAAGAACATAAGAGAAGCCCTGTTGCATCAGGCCAGTGGCCCCTCCAGTCCAACACTCTGTGTTACATAAGAACATAAGGAGGGAAGGAAGGGAGGAGGGAGGGAAGGAAGGAAGGAAGGAAGGAAGGAAGGAAGGAAGGAAGGAAGGAAGGAAGGAAGGAAGGAAGGAAGGAAGGAAGGAAGGAAGGAAGGGGGAGGGAGGGAAGGAAGGGGGGAGGGAGGGAAGGAAGGGGGGAGGGAGGGAAGGAAGGGGGGAGGGAGGGAAGGAAGGAAGGGAGGAGGGAGGGAAGGAAGGGGGGAGGGAGGGAAGGAAGGGGGGAGGGAGGGAAGGAAGGGGGGAGGGAGGGAAGGAAGGGGGGAGGGAGGGAAGGAAGGGGGGAGGGAGGGAAGGAAGGGGGAGGGAGGGAAGGAAGGGGGAGGGAGGGAAGGAAGGGGGGAGGGAGGGAAGGAAGGGGGGAGGGAGGGAAGGAAGGAAGGGAGGAGGGAGGGAAGGAAGGGGGGAGGGAGGGAAGGAAGGGGGGAGGGAGGGAAGGAAGGGGGAGGGAGGGAAGGAAGGGGGGAGGGAGGGAAGGAAGGGGGGAGGGAGGGAAGGAAGGGGGGAGGGAGGGAAGGAAGGAAGGGAGGAGGGAGGGAAGGAAGGAAGGGAGGAGGGAGGGAAGGAAGGAAGGGAAGAGAGTGAGGGAAGGAAGGGAGGGAAGGAAGGAAGGGAAGGGAGTGAAGGAAGGAAGGAAGGAAGGAGGGAGGGAGGGAGGAAGAAAGGAGGGAGGGAGGCTGGAGTGCCTGTCAATCTGTTGTGGGGTTACTTTGGGGAGCCTTGTTGGAACTCTTGTCATGTCTGCCCTTCTGTCCTTTAGAACCTGCCTTTGGAGACTGGGGGAGTGTCTGTGAGTGTAGGGGGGATGATTTCCTTGCTTCCAGTGTCTGGTTGGGGGAGAATTTACCCAGGTGTAGTTTTCCTATGAGTTTGGTGTCACTGGCATGTTCCTGAACCGTTCCATAGACTCCATCAGGTGGGGTAGCGGTATTGGTCTGAAGCAGCAGAACAAAGTTTGAGTCCAGTGGCACATTTATGACCAATGAAGTTTTATTCACATTACTGTAACTGCAGTAATGGAACAAAAGAGTCTATGGAACAAAATTTGAGTCCAATGGAACCTTTATAAGCTTTTGTGTGCAAGCATACTTCAACTATCTGATGAAGTGTACATGCACATGAAAGCTTATAATGTGAATAAAACTTCATTGGTAACCCCACAACAGATTGACAGGCACTCCAGCCACAGAAAACAAGCAAAGGAAGAATGTTCACAACTTTTATGCCCCACCCAAGGCTGAAATACACAGGTTGAGAGCACACCCAGCAACCATGGTGTACTCTTCTACTATGCAGAAAAATGGAAACATAGGTTGAGCCAGCCAGACCACCCCCAAGTCCTCAAAGGCAGGTTCTAAATGACAGAAAGACAGACATCCCCAGAGTTTCAACTGTGGCTTCCAAAGGAACTCCATGACAGCTTGGAACCCAGCAAGTCATGTTCACAGTGCTCCTAACTCTCTCAGGCCCAATCACATAGATCTTCAGTTCACAGCCCACCCCTAGGAGAAATTTCTAGTTATTCACCATTAGCAGAACACATTGTAAAGGTAAGAGATCACCTGTTGTGAATTGTACAAACACAATGGAAAGGGGTAGTCAAACGGGGTCTTGATTGTGTAGCATTGCATGATGGGCAAGACTCACTGGCTCATGGTCCTCTGTGAGAGGATGGAGGACCAGAGAGCCAGGTGTTGCAGCAGCCAGCTAGAGGCTACATACTCCACAAGGGAGAAGAATTGGTCATCCACAATAATAATCATGCCAACAAAGTGAGTGACTGCTTCATGGGCCCTCCACCTAGCCCTTCTGGGTGGCACTGTTGGTGACTCTGCGGGAATGACCTCTTGAAAGGTGGCCTGCCTTGATGTCCCACCAACGGTGCCCTGAGTGCAGGGAGCCTTTCTTGGAGGGATCTCCTGCTCCTCCTCTGCTTCTCCCTGCTGAGAGGGAGTGGACCTCTTTCTCCTGCTGGCCACCATTCTTTCCTCCTGCGGCAACATACTGGGGTACACCCTTTACCGGTGCCTGCAGAAGATGGAAGAGGACAAGTGTTGGGGGTTTGTACCCCTCTGGACATTGGCATGTTACAACTGATACTCTGCCACATGTAGGTCACTGGGGAGGGTGTGAAAACGTTTCCAAAGTGTGGGCTGGAAACTGGCCCAGGGTTGGAGAGGTTGGAAGGGCTATGTGCTTTCTGGTGCTGGGCTGGGAGGGGTCACAGAGAGGTGTACTTGAGGTGGAAGGAGCAACAAGAATTTGTCGTATGGAAGGGGAGGATGCCTCCCCTTTGGAATCACCTCTGTCAAAGTTCTCCTCTCCAAAGAGTGCTCGCCCACAATGAGCACCCTTTGCACCCACTTTCACCTTCATGCCTCAGAGTGCACTGACAATGAGGAGGATATGGATCCTCAGCCAAGGCACCCAGTAGCTAAGTCCCTCCAGTCAGCATGAGCAGAGAGATGGGGTGGCTCAGAGCCCTGAGTCCACCTAACACCCAAATACCAGCACAATCAGAAATAATGTATTCTGCTTTCAAAATGTTCTCTGCCTCTCTAACTGCCAACAGCCAACACAGGAGAGGGTGTAGGGTTAACTGAGGGTATATATAGCATTCTGATCCCATCACACAGAGTGGAAACTCTGTTACTGGCAGCCAGCAGTGCCTGTTAAGGTTGGGAGGGCCCTTATTGGTGCTTCTAAGTCTGGAGAAATCCAACCTCCCTTACTTTGAAATTCTGTAAGCAGTTTAATTGAGCAGAGACAGTCTCTTTGGAATTGTATACATAAACAAACCACCACGAACTGCCACAAACACCATAAAAGTTTGCAGAATGTTTGTGCCAATTGCCCTTTCAAGAGCAATGCTTTACAAAATGCAAACCAGCCAAAATTTTTGAAAAATTTCAGTCTGTGAGCCAGTTCTTCCCCATCCCTACCCAGGAATGAGACTCTGGACATTCCTAGACATACATGTTAAGTGCATCCAGGGCTAGAACATTGCTAGATACAAGATTTATCTACACAACGATTTTATCATGGCCTGTTTAAAGAACAAACAAAACAAATCAAATATGTATTGTGGGAAGGAGGCAACAGCAGCGGCGCTTTTTTAGCGGCTCACTCACCACTGCTGCCCCCAGCACTGATCATGAATGCACCGAAGGGGCATAGGAGCCACCAGCCTCCGAACAGTTTTTCCTGCTAATCGGGGGGGGGGGGGGGGAGTCGGCCTTTAAAGAGCCCGGGAGTATGGCACTTTACTGCCCGTTCCCGAGCATTAAAATTGTGAAGAAGGGAGGGAGGAAGAGGCTGGGGAGGCAAACAGGGACTTGCCTAGGTGGCAGGGTGGTGGCAGAATTCAGCACCCCTACCCTGCCGGTGCCCTAGGTGAATGCCTAGTTTGCCTAGTGGGCGGGCCGGCCGTACCTACAAGACCCGTGGTGCAGAGTGGTAAGCTGCAGTACTGCAGTCCAAGCTCTACTCATGACCTGAATTCGATCCCACAGGAAACTGGGTTTAGGTAGCCGGCTCAAAGTTGACTCAGCCTTCCATCCTTCTGAGGTCAGTAAAATGAGTACCCAGCTTGCTGGGGGGAAAGTGTAGATGACTGGGGAAGGCAATGGCAAACCACCCTGTAAAAAGTCTGCCATGAAAATGTCATGATGTGACATCACCCCAGAGTAAAAAATGACTGTGTTTGCACAGGGGACTACCTTTACCTTTTTTACAAGACCCATAAATGGTTGGATACATTCCACCATCCTATTTTTGCAAATGGCTGACTCAGATCCAGTATTGCAGATGAAAATATCACCTGTACCTCTGAATGTTCAATGAAAAAAATGTAATATAAAGATCTCAACTATAGTAAAATTAATTTTCTGGGATTATGTTTGGAATACACATCACATAACTAGAGGCAAGATTTATGAATTTAAACAAAGTTCATAATTACCTGGTTCAGTATACAGATTTGTCCAGCTTATAATGTTCAGTCATATTATTTATCAAGCACCTTTTCCTCAGTTCATTAGTTCAGAACATTAAACAAAATTCAGCACTTCTGTAGTTAAATTTTAGTAGACCAACATTCAGTAAGTACCACAAGCATAATTTTTGTGAGAGCATATACAGAAGTTCTTTAGCATTAATTCATTATTCTCAATGGAACTCCTGTCGATTGCTATGAACTATGTGACTAAAGCACATGATTAAACAGAGGGGGGGGATCTGTTTTGGCAAAAAAAAAAATGCCTCTTGTAAAAATGTACATAGTTTCTCTATATTCGGGACCTTCTCTTGCTCTTAGAGAAGGAGGGAGATGGATTTTTACATGCATGTCCATCAGGCTCTTATTATGGGATACATGCCAAGAAGATGAAACCAAACTATAATTCTCAGGAACCAATATGCATGCTTGATGCACCATGAACAAAGTTGTGCAAGATGGGAAGAAAAGTTTAGACTTGAATAAAGGAGATGTTGGCGATCCATAACTACAGTTCCAGAAGACACATTTTCTTTAAAAGCAGGGGCAGAGCATTGGCTTTGTACTGGAACCAATACACTGGTTCAGGGGGAATACACTCTTCCTTCCCACTTCCCAGACACAAGATCAGCCCCACTCCCTACATTGACTATTATTTGCCTCAGTAATGAAAAAGACAGGAAACAGCACGGGGGAGGGGATTTACCATTACACATACTTCAGTCCAAAGTATTGTCTCTAATGCCTACCAAGCTACTTCTTAACGAAAATTAAAAACACAGGCCAGTTCTACTGGTCAAGTGTTTTTCAACAACTAGCTTAGCCATTCATGAATGAATCAAGCCTGTTTGTTGGGTTATTTTTGCATATTCAGCCTGTACAATCACTGTGTTTCATTCATGCATGATAGAACACACACCAAAGAGCAGTTATAAGTGCAATATTTAAACAGCAAGAAAACTAATCAATTAGCCAGTGGTTATAAATAAATGGATACTACATTTTAAAAAATTATAACAAGGTCCATGTCATCATAGAAGTTCACTTCACGTGAGTGCTTTAATCCAACTTTATGAAAGTTGTAGTATCCCACCGCAGCCGTTCATGACCCTGGAGGAGAACCATTTTCATGGGTGCAAGAGTGACTTGCAAAGCAGAATGAAATGAACCACCATCGTTACTGCACAGCTACAAAGCCATTTGGCAGCTACTCAAGGAAGACACTGACGAGTTGAAAGAGATCCAAGGATTGGTTCACAAACTATCATGACATGGTATATTTACCTCCTAAATCTGTTTACCATGAAGTTTACAACATCCCTAAAAGAAGTCTGGAGACCCAATAACAAACCTGCAACATCTTATCTAGCAGAGTACCAAATTATAATCAAGACAGCTCATAAATACAGAGCCAATTCAAAACTAAGTATAGGGGAACTGACATATCATTAATTTACACACATCCACACACTTAAATTGATTCATTGAAAATTATTCCATCCATTCATTTTTTAGTTTATGCAGCAAAAAGCCACAGGCAAACAATGAATGGCTATCGCCTTTATGTTCGTCTTTTGAGTTTCTTAAACGCATTAGGCTAGCTAGCATTAGAAGTAAACTGCAGGACTAGACCTTCATTGTGATCCAACAAGTCAATTCTTATGAAAACATCAAGGCTGCATTGTATGGTACATAGTTTTATTTACACCAAATATTGGGTGAAAAGCACAACAGCATATTTAATGTATCCATCCCACTTAAAAATATTAAACCACAATTTACAATCCAGGATATTTTTTTTTTCCTGATAAGTTTAAGAAGCTGGGTGATTAAGAAGCTATGAATTACATAGCTACATCATTGCAAAAGCCATAACCCTACTATACACTAAAGAACTTCCAAACTGAAATCAAGATTGAAGATTTCTGGGCATTTTTATATGACAGAACCTAGTGGATGAGAAATATAGTAAAAACATTCTTGAAAGATTTCTTGAGAGACATGAGCAGTCTTAAGGGTATCAAAATTCTGTACCATAGGCTTGTATATATCATACAAAGCAAAGAGATGAAAGCTGATTGTGAGGTCAGGCAGCAATTAAACCTTGTTGTTTGGAGAATGAGGACCACCCATCAGTTCTTAAAGGGAGCCTCCTTGCTTACTAGCAGAATACACTCTGATTTACCACATACTGCACAGAATTAAAGTGGCAAGGCTTAGATCAGTCCCTCCAACCTTCTGTCATCACCTCTTCTTCTGCTCTCATTAACTGAAAACCGGAAGGCTTCTACAACTGCGCTGGATTTTTGCAGCCTCTGAAAATCCTAGTAGGTTTACATCCATTAATAAATAAGAGCAATCATTCCAAAAGAAACAAAGTCACTGGTAAAAGTGCCCTACATTGATTCAGATTTATGCAATGTAACTTTTCACTAAGTTAAAACCCAGTCCAATAGACATTGAAATCCATGAAATATTCTGTCTATATAAGTTTTTAAAAATGTTCTATATATACACCAAAATCATTTCAGAATAATCCATAACAGTACAGTATTGCAAAGCAAAGATCTTGGGGGGGGGGGGAGGATTACAACCAATGTTAATGGCGCAGAAAGTATCGTCTCTGATACACTGCATGATCCAAATGGTATTCACAGGTATATTTTCATACAATTAGCAAGCAGAATTCCCTTTGCTCTCATTTGGAAAGATAGAGCAGGGGATTAAAAAAAAAGCATGACAAATAGCAAAGAAGAGCATTCTACATTCAGTTCTGTAATTTTACAGTTTCAAAGAGTATACACGAATCTGGACTTCATGCAGGTACACAAGTACGGCCAGTTTGATTTGGCTACACATGCTAAAATGGAAACAACACTTGATCTGCTCCCTGAAATGGGTACGGCAGGCTTGTAAGACACCACTCACCTCCAGCAAATGCCAGGCATGCACTCATTTCAGCACTGCCCAGAGGAAGGCAGTGCTGAGTCCGGTGCATTCTGTGCTTGGATCTTCCTGTCCTCTCAAGGCTGCTCAGGGCCAGCAATCTTTTGAGGCTTGGAAGGGGAGAAGCTGAACTGCACACAAAACCTTGGCAGCAGCAGAAGGGAGGGGGGAATGAGGCAAGCAGAGCCAAGAGGTAGGCGACCACCCCTTAATTATTTGCAAGCTCGGCATGTGCAGATCATTCCTGAATGTTTTAATTTGTGCTGTACTGTGAGTTTGATGTGTTTTTAAAATAGAGAAAGTTATTAAAGAACTGTAGTTGTGTTCACCATTACATAACCAAAGGTCTAAGGAGAAATACTATTTTTTTAAAGACCCCACACTCATACACTGTACTACACTGCAACCCCATACTCAATACGCTTCCAAGTACACCACTAGTAACCCAATGAAAATGGCACATTACGCAGTTCAGTTTTCAGGTCTATGCCTGTCTTTCATGAGTACCATTGAAACAAGTAAGAATTTCAAGGGTAGGGTCAAGCAATAATGAAGTCACTATTTCTAACCAACTGTACAAGGGAAAGAACAATACCTGGAATTATGCCTATAAAGTCTGAATTTGCCTATAAGAGAGTGGATTTGTCACGAACAAATGCTTTGAGGATTGATTTGATCATTTTAATACTAAAGTGCAAGGAATGTAAAGACCAACATTTTAAGAAAGCTGAACAATTGAACAAGTCCTTTCTAAACAAATGGTGCAACGCCATGACTGCGTCACGATGAAAATGGTAGAAGAGCATAGCAGGAACTGGACAAGATGTATTTTAGACAGAAAAACCACCATTGTACCATCCCTCTCAAGCACATTTATGGTTTGCGATGAACTTCATGAGCCCAAGTGATTTTTTCAACCTCTTGCTCCTCAACATCTTGGAGGACAATCGACTCCATATTGGATGACATGTATTCCCTCTCTACCTGTTCTAAATTCAGATTTTGCATCTTCTGAAAAGCACAACAGCGCATTCTTTGTTCTGCCACATAAAGAAATACATGCCCAGCTGGATCAGACTTCACCAGAGAGCCCAGGATCCCGAATTTGGTCATTGCAGCTGTCATCAAGCAACTTGGACTATTATTTTCCCTCCTCTTCTCTGCATCATAATCATAAACCCTACAATACTGTAGCCTGGTTGTGAGTTAATTCTAGGCCCAGTTAACAGAATAAGCAAATAAAGTAGCAGCTGAACTGAAAGAATAAATCCCACCTATAGAACTGTAATGCCCTGAGGTGGTTGAGTGCAGATATTTTCCCCAGGTCAACCCAGCGTTGACTTGGACAGTACACACCAGCTTTTCCACCAAGGTACAGGGAAGCAAAAGACTGCAGCAGAGGAAGAATTCAACTTTCCTTAAGAGGGAGGTAATGACAACGTTTGAAGCCTGGGCAAACAGCAGTTCACATCCTAGAAGAGATGGGGGTCTTACCAAAGGATAGGGAAGGGGATAAACCTATTTGCATATGGTCCTCAGAGGCCCACTCACAGTCCCTTCCCTCGGGACACCACCAAACACATCGATCTCCGCTACACAATCTGACCCAGACAGCAGGGAATGAGGACACATTCGTGGCGGGGGGGGGGGGGGTGGCTGAAGAATGGTGAACGATTGATCAGCCAGCCTACATGTCCTCCTCCCGCCAATTAATCAATCCCCCTTTTCCTGCCCGGCCTGCCTTTTAACCCTTACACTCCCAAAAGTTCAACAGTGGCTCAAAATACATAAGAACAACCTGGCTAGATTTAACCCGGCCTAAATTTGACAGTCTCCTCCACAGATTTTGCTACTCCGGGTGATCAAACCGATCCCAACCTGCATTCCAGTGCTGGGATCCCCTTCCAGAGCTACCTCACCTGGGGCGATCGCTGGTTTACCGACTCACCCCCCCCCCCCTCACCCTACCTTGCACATCGCTGTCCCCCAACCGGGTTTTAGGTTCTTCCACTGGGAGGCCGGATCCTCCACCCTCGGGGGTTTTGCGTTTCTTCGACATCTGGACGGTATTTGAGAGTTGAGTTTTCTCCTCTTTCTCCAGGGAGATGAGTGTGTGTCGAGGGAGAGAGGGAGAAAGAGAGCACACACACACCGCCGCCGCGGATTGAAAGGAATCACTGCTTTAAAAGAGGGGAAGAGACTTTGGAGTGGCTGGAGAGCAAGTAGGAGGCAGGGACTAAGTGGAGAGATCCTACAAATCACAACCCTATCCGTGTAGCCCCACGTCTAAAGAGGGTTGCCACTTTAGAGGCGCTGCCCCTACCTCCTCGCCTCATTCAACTGGTAGGTGGAGGTGCAAAATGAAGAAAGGGGACAATTAATGGGGCCGGGGGGAGGTGTCAGATGGAGGGAACCTCTCCGCTCCTTTGCAGAAAAGCAGTACTACGCCGGTGGTGGGAGGGTGTTCAAATATATATATATATACAAAAAACTCCCCCCCCCCCCAGATTCTTGCTGATTCCAAGGGGGCGGGGAGGAAAAGGTTCCTAATGAGCCTGAAGCCAGGAAGGCCGGCGGGGCTGGGGAGAGAGAAGCCAGGCGGCGTCACCCGACCCTGCAGAAGCCGTCAGTGCTCCGAGCAGCCTGCAGGGGGGTTGTGAAGCCAACAGGGGGGCGGGCGGCTGAAGTTCGGGGGAGGAGGAACGAGCTCAGCTGTCCTCCCGGATCGGCTGGCGGGAGAGGGAGGCGGCCCTGGGCAGACGGCGGGGGAGTGGTCAGCAGCCCAGGCCGCCCCCGCCTCCTCCTCCCAGCCCGGCTCAGGTAACCGGCCGGAGCTCCTGGACGCCGATTGGGAGCTGAGCTCTGGCTGCAGTAGCAGCAGCAGGTGTTGGGCGGCGAGTGTCCCAGCAGCGGCAGCTGATGCTTGGCAGCTGGCCGGGGAGGCTCGCAAGTCCCGGCAAGGTCCCAGCAAGCCCCGCTGGGCAGTCAAGTCCGTGCAGCCCCCGGCCGCCCTTCTCCCGCCCCACACTAGTTAACCCTTTCCCTGCCCGCCTGCTTTGTTTGCGGAAGAGCCAGAGAGAGGCTCGCGGGGCTTTGCCTTCTCGTCCTGCCTGCCTGCTGGCCTGGCGCTGGTGCCGAGCTCGCCGTCCGGCCGGGCTAGTGGGATGGGCTGTTGTTCTGGGCAACTTACCCCCCGCACTACGCAGCGAGTTGGGTCTCAGCTGTTTCGCCCTCGGCGGCAACTTTGGGAGCCGGGGGGGTCCTGGGCTGAGGCGGTCCCGAAGGCCAGGCGGAACACGCGCAGCAGGGAATCAGCCAGAGGCGGCAAAGTCAAGGGCTGGAGCGGCAGGCTGTCTTGGGACCCCATCCCGGGGCTTCCGGGCTCCAACAGCACCAGCCAGAAGAGAACGACGTCTTCTGATCTTCCGGGGCTTAGGAGAGCCTCCCACAGCCTGACCAGTAGTCCTTGATGCGCGCGTCAAAAAGCCACATGCTGGCTGCATCCTTCGCCCGCCTGGTTGCACTTGAGCCTATGCAAAGCGAGAGATCCTGTCGATCACGCAGTTAGCCGCTTTCCTAATTTGTTTCCTTTTTTAGTTTTTGTTTTTCCTCCCCTAAGAAGCTATTGGGTTGTAGATCTTGTTTTGCGAGGGTGGGGGGCGCCCAAGAAGATCGGTATAGCAACGGGCTGGTGGCGCATAGGATCTCAAGGAAAGACTGTCAGGCTGCCTGGAAGTTAAAGAGTTTTCTTAAGCAAAAGGGGGCTGAGAGGGGTTGGCCGCCTCTCACGTCCAACAGGAGGCAATGACGTCTGTAGCTTCATTGCTATAACAGCGCCAAGGCTGCAATTGGCATTCATTGAAATGATAAGGGGGGCTCAGACGTAAGCAGCTTGGACCTTTCAGCAAGAGACTTTGGAAGCCGAGATGATTCGCAACTCGCCGCCCAAAACGAATGCAGGGCAATGAAAGGGGAGGAGAGGGAAGGAAAGGAGAAAGAGAGCCGGAGCTGGCAGAAGGAAGCCAGAAGAGCTTCAGCTGGGCAAGGCGATCTTCCCTGCTTCCAACCAAAACAGCAGCTGCTGGCTGACTTGCTGGGAGAGACCGAAATTGACCAGACTCCCAAAAGAAGGGGACGTAACCCCGGCTTTAGGACTGTCCTTCCCCCTCTTGGTGGTATCTCGGGTTATCGGCTCCTCCAGAGGCAAAACAATCCAACCGCTGAAGCTTCTCCCCCTATTAGGGGCAGCCGCTGCTCCTACTGAATTTGTGCCTGTCGTGCGACTCGGGCAGCTGAGACAGGGCCAAGAGCACCGGGGCAGGCAGCAGTGAGACCCCAAAGCGCTTACTCGGATAAAGTATGTGTGTGGGGGGGTGTCCCGATGTGCAGTTGCAGGATCTGCTAGCCAAATCACAAACTGGGGGCCCGCATCTTCTCACAAGCGGCAGTCCAGAACTGCCCACACGGCTGTTGCGCAAGTTCGGGTGGGAACACATTCTTGTTACCGTGTCAGAAACTGATACAGGGGAGTGGGGGAGATCTCTTTAGAAACAAAAAACCCTGCCTGAATAACCCCAAATTTTTACACTCGCTGCCATTTTTAAAGAAGCCACAACTAGAAAGAGTGAACCGAGGAGGGTAACCGGGTAACCCCCACCCCCGCACCAGCTCATCTCCAGCGAAAGTACAAGGCGCCGCCGCCGCCGCTGCTCTAGATGCTCCAGAACCCCAAGAAACTGCCTGTCAACAGCACGCCGCTCCAGGATAGGAGCAAGCCTGACCGCATCAGCACTGCCCAGCGCTCCCATTGCTCGCGGTGGAATCAAAACACACGCAAGCAGACACGCGCTCTTCGCTCCAGCACCACCACCCCCCCAAAAAAAAACAGTCGGCGCTCGGCGATTTGTTCTTGTTCTCGCTCATTCTTATGATTCAGAGACACAGTAACATTCCTCCGCGGAACGCCTGGTGGAGCAGGTACTTGGGGCTATCTGAGACCTACGTGCCTGTTCGCACATTGATCCGTGACCAACGAAACGGAGAGCCTTGGACCGGGGGGGGGGGCATGCAAGCCCTTCCTTAAGAGCTAGGTAGGAAAGGGGGGGGGAGAAAAAACTTTGGGACATTCCTCCCCCCCCCCCGTGAATACATAATAACTCAAATATAACCGAATGTTGCTATTTCATATTTTGGCCTGGTGAACTGGTAGGAGGAAAATAGAAAACTTCAGTCCTGAATAATAGGCTGCTGATCCCTGAGAAAAAGACCTAGGGAAACTGACAGACCACTTTGGGTAGCCATGAAGGAAGCATTCATGGGCGGTTCTTGTTGCCACCTAGGAAAGATGAGTGCAGGGTGGCCGGCCAAACTGAATCGGGAGCCATGTGTGGATCTTTCACATATTGGGTGGCTCTTAAAGCCCCTATCACCCCATTGGCCAGCTTGGAGAAGGCATTTCTCTCTTTAAACCACTTATCCAAACCAGCCAATGGCTTGGAGAATGCATTTAAAATTAAAGTTGCTTTATTTCAATCTCCCCCTCCCTCCCTCCCTATCTATCTCCCTCCCTCCTACTTCGCTGTTTTATGGCTCTCGAACATCTGATATTCATTTTTTGTGGCTCTCAGACATCTAACATTTATTCTGTGTGGCTCTTACATTAAGCAAGTTTGGCCACCCCTGGATTAGACTGATGGCTACCTCCAGAAGAGATCAATTCTTACTTTGAGATGGTATAGTGGCTTGCACCACTTCAGACTCTAGGTGGGGAGATGTCATTGTTGAATGTTCTGTCACATAAACTCTGCAAGTTTTTTTTTTTAAACCTGGCATATAAGAGGAAAGGATTCTTATTCAATTTTTCCATTATGTGTTAGTTTTCTTCTTGAGTGGGGCTTTTTGTGAAAGAGAGCACAAAAAACTGTGATTCCCCCATATTTTAAAGTGGTGCAATCCACTCAACTACCTGGAAACTCTTCCCTACCTTTTAGGCCAGTTGTATTCTGTAAGAGCCCTGTGGTGCAGAGTGGTAAGCTGCAGTACTGCAATCCAAACTCTGCAGAAGCTAGGTTCAGGTAGCTGGTTCAAATTTGTCTCAGCCTGCCATCCTTCTGAGGTAGGTAAAATAAAATGAGTACCCAGCTTGCTGGGGGGAAAGTCTAGATCAGGGGTGTCATGATCCTGGGTCTAGCGAGACCTGCAGGCCCCAGGGAAGCCTGCTTAGGAGTTACTGGGGAAAGCATTTATCTACCAGGATCCCCTCTGTCCCTCTGATTGGGTAGTGAGGGTTTTGGAGGGAAACAGGCCCAGAGAGGGGTGAGGCCTGGGAAGAGAATGTATAAAGGCCAAGCCCAGGAAGTCGGTGTTCTTTTCCTAGGAAGCAGAGCTGAGGAAGAGCTGCTGCCAGGGAGAGACCCTCACCCTGTGAGGTAGGGTGAGTAGGCTCAGGTCTGACTGAGACAGTCAGGGACAGTAAGTTCAGACATGTTAGGGCATTTGGTTATTTTTCTCTTTACTCCTTTTACTGTTTTATGCACCTTGTCTGGTTATATTGCGCTGACCTTAAAATAAACCTTTTTGTTGTTGTTCACTCTGCCTGGTCTTCACACCTATTATTTGGCCTAAGCTACAGGAGGCCTGACGGGCCTGGGAGGAAACTCTGGGCCTTCTCAAGGGGAACCCTTAACCCAGAGTGGTGGCAGCAATTGGTAAAACCCCCCTGAGTCGTGACAAGGGGTGTCGAACTCATTTGTTATGAGGGCCGCATCTGACATAAATGAGAACTTGTTGGGCCGAGCCATGTGTGTACTTGGATTAAGTAGCAGATATATAAATTTTATAAAGAACACAGACAAACACAAATATATTTTTTTAAAAACTTAAAACATGCTTAAAACATTAGCATGCGTTGGTC
The DNA here is from genome assembly GCF_032191835.1 of Heteronotia binoei. Lineage (NCBI taxonomy): Eukaryota > Metazoa > Chordata > Lepidosauria > Squamata > Gekkonidae > Heteronotia > Heteronotia binoei. Next base: position 147,698,791 of record NC_083223.1, read on the forward strand.
TTAAAGATGCTTTCTTTGTATTTTACCTATGGGATCCAGGGAACTGGGCAAAGGAAGCTCTAGCTCTTTCCTTCCTTCCCCAGGGGACTGGGTGGGGAGCCTCAGCCAATAGAAGGAAGACTGGCTTGGCTCAGTAGCTCTGCTGTGCAATTGAGAGAGACTAGCAAAACAAGCTATTTGTCCCCCCTTCCTCCCTAAGGGTAGATCCTCAGCCAATGGAGAAAATCGAGGTTTTGTTCTGTAGCTCCTGTGCAATTGAGCAAGTCTTGCAACGCAAGTTGTTAATCATAAGGAAGCAAGAGAGAGGGATGTTACTGAGAGGCACTGCCTGATAAAATTGAGTACCCCAGTGCCCAGAGAGAGAGTGGGTCTCCTATACCTGGAAACAAAATGGAATCTGACCAAAAACAGGCCAAGAAAACACTCCATCTAAAAGTGGAGTGGACCTTGTAGAGAGCTTGTTCTGGTCGACGCCTGAAGTCTGCCTCTCAGTGTAATCTCACCTATCCCCCGCCACGCCTCCACCCAGACAGGATGCATAAAAACAAGGGAACTGCTGGTAAGTGTTATTCTCACTCTGATCTTCTGCTACCTGTTGATGGCCTCTTCCTTCGACCCATCATCTCCACTCTGCCACTTGCATTCAAATTCATGATAAGACCGATCCTACCACTCAAGGTCTTTGTCTTTCCTAAAGGATCCCTTCCTGAGTGTCAGCCAAAATCAGTAACAAACCAGTCACGTCCTAGCCCATCGTCCTAGTAAATGCATGGAATTTCCGATTTATTGTTTTAATTATCTATTTAAGACAGCCACCACCGGGCCATCAAGGGCTCTTTAGTAACTAACAATTCCCATTCGTCAGATCTCTATATAATATGGGTCAAAAACCCATTTCGGTCTGCATTCTGTAGGGCGCCATTTGCAGTCTGTACCCCCCATTACTAAGAACATAACAACATAAGAGAAACCATATTGGATCAGGCCAATGGCCCATCTAGTCCAACACTCTGTGTCACACAGTGGCCAATATGTATGTACACATGTATATATACATACACACATATATATACACGCTGTGGCTAATAGCCACTGATGGACCTCTGCTCCATATTTTTATCTAACCCCTCTTGAAACTGTCTATGCTTGTAGCCGCCACCACCTCCTGCGGCAATGAATTCCACATGTTAATCACCCTTTGGGTGAAGAAGTACTTCCTTTTATCCGTTTTAACCTGACTGCTCAGCAATTTCTTCTAATGCTCTCGACCAGAACACATATTGACCCAATCAATCTGCGGGTAGTTAAAATAATCTATTACGACACAGTTTTTACGTTTAGTCACTATCTTTAATCCTTCCATCATATTATAATCATCCTCTATCTTTTGATTTGGTGGGCGATAACAAATTCCCATAGTTAAATTTCCTTTTGGGCCCTCTATTTCAACCCAAAGCATTTCTAAAAGGGAATCTAATTCTCTGACCTCAGTCTCACTGGACCGTATACCCTCTCTGATATACAGAGCCACCCCACCTCCAACCCTTCCCTCCCTATCCTTCCGATATAACTTATATCCAGGAATCACCATGTCCCACTGATTCTCCTCATTCCACCAACTTTCTGAAATTCCCCCAACACTAAACATTCCAACTCACCAATTTTACTTCGAACACTTCTAGTGTTTGTATAAAAAACATCTATAATTTCCCAGGCAAGTTAGGCCCGCAACCTTCCTCCTGCTGCCTCGAGATTTTGGCAAGCACTCCATACTGTTTGTCACCATCTCAGTGGACAACTCTGATCCATTACCCGGTAGAAAAGTAACAGCTAACCCTTCATCTCTTTGAGATGAGTCCTCCCGAACCAGAGACATTTAATCTCCTATCGACTTTCCCCAAGATTTAGTTTAAAAACTGCTCTGCCACCTTTTTGATTTTAAGCGCCAGCAGCCTGGTTCCATCTGGGGACAAGTGGAGACTGTCTCTTTTGTACAGCTCCCGTTTGTTCCAGAAAGCATCCCAGTTCTTAACAAACTTAAACCCTTCCTCCCTACACCATCGTCTCATCCACACATTGAGACTTCTAATTTGTGCCTGTCTCTCCTGCCCTGCATGTGGAACAGGTAGCATTTCTGAGAAGGCTACCTTGGAGGTCCTGGCCTTAAGTCTCCCGCCTAGCAGCCTAAATTTTTCTTCCAGGACCTCACGACTGCATTTCCCCACATCGTTGGTGCCAACATGCACCACGACCACTGGGTCCTCCCCAGAACTGTCTATCAGCCTATCTACTACACGCGTAATGTCCGCTACCTTCGCATCAGGCAGGCAAGTCACCATACGGTCAGTATGCGGTTTTGCCACCCAGCTGTCTACTTGCCTAAGGATTGAATCACCAACTACCAAGACCCTCCCTCTCTCCCTGCACAGGGATGGTTCCTTGGCGCGAAAGGATACCCACTCAGCAACTGAAGAAGAGGTCCCTTCTGAGGGCGCATTCCCCTTATCCTCATGCTCGACCCTCATGCTCCTTGGCAGCAACAGGGCTGCTGCATTCAGAGTGGGGCTCATCTAATATGTCCCCGAGAGTCCTCCCCGAGTGCCTGACTGTCTCTGCTTCTCCAGGTAAGTCACCTCGGCCACAAGGGTACAAACTCGTTCCCTGAGGACCAGGAGTTCCTTGCATTGAGCACACACCCAAAACTTTTGTCCTATGGGCAGAAAGTCATACATGTGACACTCAGTGCAGAACACTGGAAAGCCCCCACCCCTCTGCTGGCATTCTACCTTCATGATAGCTTTTTTAAAATATATATATATTGTCCCCTTTTAAATCCTGTTTGTTTATGTGGGTCCCCTTCTGGAGGTCAACTTACCTTATTGAGAGCACAAATTAGGGATCTGGGTTCCTGGTCCTTACAGAGCCCCCAGGTCAAGAGCCCATTAGCTCACGCCAAAAGCTCGCGCCTCTGGCAAGGCACAGCTTAAGAATGCAAAGAGGGTGGGGAACACAGCCACTCCTAATCAGTCAGCAACAATCACCTCCAATCACCTTCTCCTTCTGCCCACTCAACCAAACAAACAGCAGTTCCCCGGCAACCACAAACTCAGAATTTTCAGCAGTCACATAAACTCAGAAACTCTCAGCAACTTCCCCAGCTGCTCACCCTTATATCAGTTTTTTTCTGCTCTATCTCAGAACTCTCTGAAATGTGCTCAGCCTCTAGCAAGGTGCAGCTCCTGTTATTGGGTCTATAGGGCATGTCACGCTGGCTGTGCTCGTCCCTCTCTCTGTATTTTCCACTGAAAAGATGTCTCCTCTTCTGGATCAGGTGAATATTACCTGCTTCAATTACCCTTAAATTCCTCTTTTGATAACCTCTATTTTTCCTAGTTTCTTGAGTGCTTGTTTTATGTATCTGTGAGTGTAAATCCGTTTATTACATATTTGAGTAAAACATTATAAAATACAACTGCTTGAACTATTCTTGGCTGAAAACCCAAACTCCGTATCATTGAAAGCAAAGATTCTTCGCTCCTAATTCGCTCTACTGAGTCTCTTAGCTAATTTCCCCATTAAAAAAATAAGAGACGCAAAGCATTGCCAGTAACAAATTGGTGGAGAATGCAGGCAATTCCTGAATGTCTGAATTACACGAGTGCACGTGTCTTTCAGCGCTCAGAACGTAGAGGGAAGGTTTTCACCGGAAAAGCTTAAAAATTTGGCCATAAAGACTGATATTAAAGCAGTGTGAATGCGTGTAAGTGAGTGGCTCTAGTCGAGCAAAGCTGTCTTGTGGGTTGGCTTCCCCATTTCACCTCTTGCAAGGATCTTTAGCAAGACATCTTAACTATTCCACAAGGATTGTGGTCTGCCCCAATCCATGAGTATAGTTTGAATGCAAGTGGCTAAAGATCCCCAAGCCCCGGCCGCCCCAAGGCCATTTCAATGCATCTGTTTTGGGTGGGAAACAGACTAGGATCTCTGGTTGGGAAAATCTGCACCAACACACAGGCATATATAAAAGACTTTAAAAGAAGCACTATAGCCCCCTTTCCCTGCCCATGGTTTTAAAAGGTGTTGTTTAAGAAAGGAAGATTTTACAAGAAGTGTAGCAATAAGTCCTCCTAGGGTCACTCCCACAGAAACAAGAGACCCGAGTGAACGACTCACCCTCTTCTGTGTTGTTACGGTTAGACATTTTCCCCTGAACTGTGGAGACTGGCATCCCTCCCAGCTGAAAAACCTTCCAAGCTCTCTTTTAGTGTCTAGAACTTGCGTAAGTACGCACCCGAGCTGGCGTGCAGTCGGAACAGTGTGATTTTAGTTTGATATAAGGTTAAATTGTTGTTAGATTGCTCCCTCAGGACCCCTTTCCCCCCCAACACCTGAACTGATGTGAAGTCGGAGAGGTGTAGTCTTAAGTTGGTATAGTGTTAGAGTTGTTCCCTAGTCCCCTCCCCGCCCCTGGAGCTGATGCGAGGTCGGAAACGGTGGACCCTCCCTTAGAATTAAGAAGGAAAAGTGTTTAGAGTGAAATTGGAAGTTTTGTGAAATCTCTCCTGAAGCTAACACGTTATGAAATAGCAGTGGAAAGTTTTGTTTGCACAGGAGCTGGCATGGGGCCAGAAAAAGTGGAGAGAGGGGTCTTGTAGTATAAGTGACTAGGTTAAGTTTGAATAGAAGTAAAGAAATAGGATTTTAGGTTTTAGGTTTTGACGTAGATATAAGGATATAAAATAAGGCATAGGGTTTCAATTTAAGGCAGGGGTGGCCAGCGGTAGCTCTTCAGATGACTTTTGCCTACAATTCCCATCAGCTCCAGCCAGCATGGCCAATGGCTGGGGTTGATGGGAGTTGTAGGCAAGAAACATCTAGAGAGCTACTGTTGGCCACCCCTGGTTTAAGGTTTAGGAAGATAGGTTAAGTGAATAGGCTTAAGGTAAAATTGGGTTGTGTAAAGTAAATTGTGGTATAGTGGTCGTGTTTGCAGTGCGTAGAAATGAGTCAGAGACCAGAGTTAGACAAGTTTGGAAAATGGCTGGCAAAGCAAGGAAAGAACACTTGGGAGGTTGGGTCCTTTGAGAGTCCCGATCCTCTCTAGACCTTTAGGGAAGCTTTCCAGAAATCTTGTGAAAAGGGAAAAATGGGACAGTCAAAGAAACAGAAGTTACCCACCTGGGGAATGTTTATTGCGCTCCAAGGCGCTACCTCATTTATTGCGGGCATGCTTGCACGAAATGAGGAACTAAGTTCCGGGCTTACCAAGATAGAGAAAGAGATGACTGTGTTGAAGGAGGAAAAGGACAGAGAGATAACCGCAATGAAGGAAAAACACACAGATGAAATAGAAAGAAGAGCCAGGGAACTAACTATAAAGAATTTAGAAATGGAGTCTCTTAGGACCAGCTGTAACACCTAACTTGAGGCGGCACAGCGCCAAATCCAGGATTTAAATGTGAAGCTAGAAGCACGGTTAGACGTTGCTCAGAGGGATCTGGAGGCAGATTTTGAAGATCAGAAGGCGGTCTTGACTCAAGAGCTGGAGCAGCTCAGAGGTCTTGAAGTTAATAACCAGATGGAGTGGAGAGTCCTTAACTCAACCCTCTTGGCTCACCAACAGAAGTAAGAGGAACTGTTTGCGCAGTATAGTAAGGCTAAAGAACGTATAGAAGAGTTGCAGAGGGAGCTGGAGGACGCGGAACGATTGGCAAAACACATAGCTAAGAAAAAGATAGATATTTATGACGAGGTTAACCATGACAAGTGCAAAGCGGAGAAAGAGAAACTGGAGGCAAAACTTAAAAGGCCAACGGCCTTTATTTCAGTTATCAAGCCAAAACATATGTCATCCAAAGGCATAATGGAATTGTCAGAAGATACGGTCTCCTAAGATGCCCAGGCAATCTCCCCCTTCAATCCTGATTGGAGACCCAGGAGTTATGAGGCTCCCCAGTATGCTCCCATGGAAAACAGAGAAGACGAGGGAGTGCCCTTAAGGCCGATTCGTACAAAGGTAATAAACACTCAAGTAGGACAGGGAAGAGTCGCCACTCAAGAAATCACTGGGTATGCCCCTTGGAAACCACATGAAGCAAAAGCGATAGCCGACTTCGTAGGCCCCTTTAATAGAGAGAATGGTTTGGATTGGATGACAAAAGTAGCCATGGCTTACCGCTACTGGAGCAGACCGAACACAACTAGTGCATATCTGCATAAACGGGACTTATGCTACTACCTTTGACGTGGGAGTTAACTACTGGCCCTTAATTAACTGGCCCGTAATTTAACTACACAAGACCAAGTGGGGTGAATGCAGGCTGTCATTCCCCTAGTATGGCCTGGAATGGATGCAACAGCAATATATTTTGAAGATAAGCAACGTCCCAGGGAGAGCCCAGAGAGCTACTTAGGCAGGAAGAAGACATTAGCCATCTTAGCTGATAGAATCCCGGCAGTAAATGGAATCTACAACTTCGAACCACCAGACTTTAAGGCAGCAATATACAGGGGACTAGAACAAGAGACCAGAGCAGCCATGGGACATATCCAGCACAATTTAATGACATGGCTGGACCTTAACAAAAAAATCCGATATGTGTCAGACTTAATGAGGGAACGTGCACCCAAGACAGGCTGAAAGCCTCCCATAGGACACAAGAACTAAGCAGGCTGAGCTCTTACAGGCTATAACATATGCCAACAATGGGTCATGCTCTAAGCCAAGACATGAAAGGAATAAAGTTCACCCAGCCCAAGCAGAATGGAATAGGGACCAAGGGGAAAAGAGTCTATCAGGACTTTAAACGCAATTACAAGACAGGACAGCCGCCCCCAAATATGGCAGCTCCCCCTTCCCCTCAAGTGAACCAGTATAGCCACTCTTGTCAAAACAGAGAATATGGGCCACCTCCGATTCCAGGTCAGTGCATACAGCAACCAAGCCCATATAATCCCCATGTTCCTTTGGCTCCAGCACCCTCCCCCCAAGGAATGTATGCGCATCAGCAACCCACAACAGCTCCTACAGTCCCTCTACCACCCCCTCCTCTTTCCCTGCCTCAACCGAGTAGGAATGTAGACTTCTGGGAAAAGGAGTACACTCCGGACACCTCCGGCATAAGGAAGGATGCGTGGAGATGGCTTAAGGATATGGGGGAAGACATGAGCATAAATGGTAAGAAGCCCACCCACGTTCTCTTAGCAGCTGTACAGGAATGGGAAAAGAAGCTCAGTATAAAGTGTGCTCAGGCGAGTGCCCCTCCCATGGCCACCATTACTGCTTCTTCCCCTCCTCAGCAACTGTACCCTGATCTCAGTCAGTATAAATAGGGGTGCCCTGGGTCCCATCTTATTCCCACTGGAGTCGTGGCACACTTTAAGCCCGACTAGGGGAGACGATGATACAAGTGGGCATAGGGAACCTGGGGAATATTCAAACTGCAGATCTCCTAGTGGACACGGGTGCCGCTTTAAATGTACTTCATCCAGACCTTGTTGTTGCTGGAAAACCTTCCCACATGCCTGTAACCCTTTCAGGCTTTGCTGGAGGTTCCCATGCATCCAAGCTCTGTGAGAACATCCCCATTACTGTGGAGGTATTGCATACCAGAATCCAAGCTTGTGAGGACGAAGAAGAGCCCAGTATTCTGGGAATGCCTTTTCTGGGAACAAACAGGCTCACCGTAGACTTAGGTAATGGATGTTGTGGCAGCTAGAAGACGGTCCTCCTCTCATTAATGCCATGCACTAAGGCACCATTCCCATTGGCACCTATCACGTCAGACTCCTGGACTATCGAGTTTCCTAATGTATGGACTAAGGACAAGGCGGAGTGTGGCTTAGTTAAAAATGCTTGAGTACTAATTGAAGGACAGGATCCCCCACCTCAAAAACAGTACAAATGTCCAGCCGAGGCCGAAGCTGGAATTGCTAAAACAATTGAGGGACTTTTGAAATGGGATGTAATTCTCCCCATAGTCTATCTGTAATTCGCCTCTATGGCCGGTACTAAAGGCAGACGGGGTAACCTGGAGAGTGACAATTGACTACAGAGCACTAAATGCTGTCACCCCCACGGTAGCTCCAGTAGTGGCAAAATACAATGAGATCCTATACCATTTTGGATTTAGCCAATGCATTCCATTCAATTAAGCTCCATGAATCCTGTTGGTACAAATTTGCCTTCACCTTCCGAGGACAACAGTATTCTTTTAAACGGACGCCCCGAGGTTTCCATTCTAGCCCTAGCATTTGTCACGCGCACGTAGTACAGATGTGGGAGAAGCTAAGCCCCTTCTCTCGTGATCACGTGATGTTACGTAGACAACATCCTGATCCATTCAGACGAGTGGGCAAAGACACGTGAAATCACACTGGAAGTACTGAGCTTATTGCAGGACACTGGCTTCAAGGCGGACCGAGAAAAGGCGCAGCTTGCAGAAACAGAAGTTAAATACCTAGGACTGACACTAGGAGCTGAAGGCAGAACCCCAGATGCGCAAACGGTGGAAGTGATTGCAAAACTCCCTGCCTCCATCGATTCACACTCACTAAGAGCTCTGCTAGGAACGTTTAACTTCTCGTGCACCTTCACAGAGAATTTTGCCAATAAGGCCCGTCCTCTCTATGCACTGCTTAAGAAGAAGGCCAAGTGGGAATGGGGAAGAGAACAACGGCTAGCTTTTGCCGACCTCAAGAAAAGCCTCTTACAAGCCCCTGCGCTAGCACATCCTGACATGACAAAGTCATTTTATATCCAACTGGCCACCTCTGAACAAAGCATCGCTGCCACCCTGAGCCAGAACCAAAATGGAGCTGTGAGAGTTGTAGCTTATGCATCCCATAACTTGTCACAACCAGAAAAATGCTTCACCCCTTGTGAGAAAGTATACTTAGCACTAGTATGGAGTCTGGAACACTGGGAATTCATTATTGGTGGAGCAAAAGTTATCGTGCAGACCACACACGTTCCATTGAAATATATTTTGTCTGAAAAAATTCAGAATGGGCAGATCACCAACAACAGAATTGCACAATGGACGATAGCCTTGGTAAGCAAAGGTGTCAACTTTCAGAGAGAATCGAAGGAGCCGCCCTCTCCTTATGGTCTAATGATTGTAGGAACAGAACACGAATGCCCTATACCTGAGTTTAAGAGGAATTTATGGCCTGCAGTTTGGGGTGGATCCTTAGAGGAAGCACTGCTACAGGGTTTCACGTGTTGGTTTTGTGACGGCTCTTCATTACACGTAGAAGGGAGAGCCATGGCTGGATTTGGAGCAATTAGAATCACAGATGGACACGAGCTCTCAGGCTCTGTGCGTCCTCACTCCAGCCAAGCAGCAGAAATAGAAGTCCTTCAGAGGGTCCTTTTCTTTGAGCCCCTAGACATCTCCTTGGCAATATATACAGACTCAGAGTGGGTGGCCAAAGCCACCACAGTTTGGCTTCCCGGCTAGCTTGAGAACGGCAGGGTAAACTCGGGGGGGGGGGGGGGACCGCTACCGCATCCAGACAAGTGGCGTAGCATGGCAGGGCGTATTTTAGCCAGGACTGGTCAAACCTGGATCACCCATGTCAAGGGACATCAGAGGGACTCTTCCCCCACCAGCCAGTGAAACAACAAGGTAGACGAGTTAGCAAAGGCTGCTGCTTATGCAGACTTGGATGCAGAGGTAGTGGAAGAATTCTTCCCGGATCATGCAGTTACCACTAGGAGGCAAGCTTCCCGGTTTTTCCCGTACTTAGACCTTGCCATCCTCCAGGAGGGAGACCCCTTGATAATGCAGCTAGCTGAAACAGGGAAAGATCCAACTAGCAGATATGTGATAGAAAAGAAGGAAGGAGTGTATTGGGCCATTGAAAGTGAAGGCAACCCTCACTGGATAGTTCCTACTGAAACACAGGGAGATCTGATCCAATTCATCCATGAACAAGGTCACAAAGGCAAAGATGCCACCCTAGAAAGAGTAAGAGAGACTGGATGGTGGCCGGGTATGCGCAAGGATGTAGATCAAAGGGTTAATAATTGTCTCTCCTGTGCCATGGTTTGCGCAGACCCTGCCAGAGCAAAAGCCCCCATTCAGCATCAGAGAATTGAAGGGCCTGTAAGCCGAAATGCCCTCAAAACAAGGTTGGGGAATTAGTCAGGTGGGCACCTGGTTCACTAGGGATCGTTTTCCCAATGTATACAAGATTAACCAACCAGAGAGTAATGCTTAAATAATGGGGACTCTAATTTAGTAAAACAATTACAATTTATTCTAGAAAATATAGGCATACATACAAGATAGAATACTCATACAATCATACATGCAGTCCTAGGAAATATAGAGAGAGATATAGAGGAACACATGGGTAGACAAACAGGGTGATATTTACCTATTATAGTCTTCAAGGAAGGCTCCAATGGCGACAAAAGAGGACGGGGGAAATGGACCCAAAACTGTGGCCAGAATTGGAGATGGATCTAGACAGCAGAACTGGGGTACTGTTAGATGCACACATGAGTGGAGTTTGGTCAGAGGTTAAATAGACTACCTTAGACCCTCAGGGGCTGGGAGGTATGAGGGAGGAGAAAGGGGAGGCTCTGCAGTGACCATAAGGGCTGGACTACTGCAGTAGCCAATAGAAAATTCATTGGTGGCACCTAATTGGGTGCTTGCTCTTGACCAATGGACTTGCCTGGATCCTGGATACCTGAGAGAACTTTCAGATTGAAACGGACCAGGGGGAGGCTCCAAAGTGACAGTTGGGAAGAAGAATAGAAGTGATTACTGGGTGGGGAATACTTAAGACTAAATGGACTTATCTAAAAGGGTGACAATAGAGAATCAAATGCTGGCCTAGGTAACACCCGGTTTACAATGGAACTTGGCTCTGGCTGAAGATGGTCTTCCTCTTCTTTAGTCTTCTTCTTGGCACCAGTCTTTGTCCTGGGTTTCGTTAGACAAAGGCTTGAGTGGTCTGGCAGGTTCCATGCCTGGATAAGCGTGATTGCCTTATGCAGAAGTTGAAGCAACTGTTGGATATGGAGTCAGGAAAACAAGATGGATCCTGGTGGTGTTAGCCTTTGATTCATGGAAACAGGCTGGAAACATGGTGGCATGGCTTCTTCCACTGCAGCGGCCAAGGCTGGGCACACAAGGAGCAGCTGGAAGCTCGTCTGTAGTTCTGGCTAACACCCATCCAGAGATGTAGAATGCTGCTGCAAAGCTGAGGCTTATAGTATCCACATAAGCCTTAGAAACTGTGGGCAAAGTCCACTTCTTAGAGCAGATGTGTGCGAGTCAAAACTCCAGGCACCCTGGCAACCATACTGGTGATCACGATGTCCATATGTATGAAATGTAGAGGGCTTTTCCTTACAGGCCTTGGGCTCGGATCCAAATTGATTTCATTAGCCCTCTCCCCAGTACCCCTCGAGGCTACAAATATTGTCTTACCACAATAGATCCATTTAGCAAATGGGTTGAGGCATTTCCCTGCCGCAATAACACCACAGCAACCACAGCCAAAATTCTGTTTAACAATATATTTAGCAGATTCGGAATCACACGTGTAATTGACTCAGATTTGGGCTCGCATTTTGTTGGAGAAGTCACTAGAGAGCTCTGTAAGGCTCTGGGAATTAAACAGAGGTTTCACATTGCTGCACACCCACAGTCATCCGGAGCCATAGAGAGAACAAACTGCTCCTTAAAGGAAGCTCTTAGGAAAATGGTGCGATCTACTGGGAAGGACTGGGATGAGAAGCTGCCCATCATCCTCATGGCTCTAAAAGGAACAAAGGCCATGCATAGTTTCTCCCCACACATGGTTACGATGGGGTGAAAAATGCTACTGCCAGAAGCATTCTGGATAGATAAACAAGTCCCTTCTGAACTAGAGCTGGCCCTAGTCACAGATCAATGGGTGCGCACATTTATCAGTGAGCTAAGCAAAGTTCACTGTCAAGTAGCCCGCCAGCTAGGAGTCGCCCAACAGAGGGTAGATAAGAGACTGGGCTGGGTCCGAAATCCTCAGCCATGGGAAGTGGGACAACTGGTTATGTATCGCAAGCTGTTCCAACAAGAGCACTCTCTGGCGGCAAAGTGGCAGGGGCCAGTAAAAATCACACAGAGTAACCCCTGCCATCTATCAAGTAGCCATCCCTAAGAGGGGAGCAGAACCGAGGCTCAAATATTTTCATTGTTCTCAGTTGAAGGAGTGGAAAGGGAAGACACTTGAAGCAACCACTCCTAGCGACCCTCCTGCCCCCATAGCAACAAGGAGGTCTATGCCTGTAATAAATGTAAAACAGATCTCCTTAAGCGCACAAGCGCAAGCCCCACCAAATCTGCCTGGCCGATACTTTCATGACCTTTTCAGAAGACGTCTCTGCTCTCCCAGGTCAGCCAAGGGGGGAGGATGTAATCACATGAATAAAGTTTTGGGAAGACATGTCTGGGAAAACATAATAATTCCTTCCATAGGTCGCATCCCAGTCCGACTGATTGCTGGATATGATGGGAAGTATATTTTATTTTGTGCTGCTTACAGCGAAAATAGGCACACCCCTTGTACAGGCAGAACGATTTAGAACACAAGCGCAAGTTTGGGATTGTTATGGCTGCCCAGAGTCTCCAGGAAATCCCCCGTGCTCGGTAGCTAGACACGGGAAATTCACCAATGTGTACCAGTGTAATGGCAAGCAGGATCCTGGAGAGGCCGTGATGTATTATTTAGCCTGGAGCCCAGAAACGCTTGTAGTTTTAAAGGGATATACAAACCTGAGAATGACCAAGGCCCTGCAAGCCTGCCTCTCAGAAAGTATTGTGAATTGTATTTTTAAGATATCCAGGAAGACTGAACAGTTCTGTCACCAGCCAAAGCTAACTATGGAACCAGTGTTTCCCGTAGTTTGCCAGCTCATGCCCAAACTCTCCATGGCTCCAGTCACAGAATCCTCCAGTGCACAGTTAGCATCCTGCTCGATAGCCATTATATCCGCCGCTGTTTGGAATATCGGCGACCCGTTAAAAATCGTTGTGTTGATTGGAACAGACCACTTCCTTCCCCATACTGCTGAGTTCCCTATAACATTGACAGACCCAAACGGGGAAGAATATCTATTTTCCTCCATGGAATGGAACCCGCTGAATTGGGCCACTGAAAGGAAAGAGATGTCAAAACGAGGACCCCTCGACTGGGTCATTAATTTGAACAACACGGAATGTGGTAATTCAATGAGTGACCTAAAATTTATTATACCTGGCACGCTCATCATTAATACTATCCATATTAAAGGCAATTACTCCTTGGGACTAAGTAACCTGACCACCCTAGTCTTCAATCCATTGATTGATAAAGTAGAATCCCTCCAAACTCTCCGATATCCAGTGGTAGGATCCCATGTGTTGAAATGTAATTGGCAAGAGACGGTCTTAATTAAACCGCAAATATCAGCCAAAGAAGTTAAAATTGATTTACAAGGATTAGGTACCTCGCTTTGCCTTAAGCAATGTGACCCCTATATTCGGCCTGGTGAGATAGGCTGGGAAAAATGGATGAATACGTTACAGATCAAAACGCTGCCCTAATTATCAAAATGTGGTTTCGCAGACTGGGTTGCACCCATTGGAGCAGGCATGACGGTCTTAGATGCAGCTAATCTGGAAGTATTGTCTAATAAATTATCACAATCAGCTGCAGACACGGCTAAATTAGGAGAGCCTATCACGCAATCTATGCATTCTTTGGCTGGCGTACAACATGCTATCAGTTCATTGTTAATTACCTGGGAACAAGTAATGGAAGGAGACTTTCACCTCCTAACGGACAACCCTCTCTCTCTTCAGGAAAATATGTCTTTGGCAATTGCTTGCACTTAAGCACAGGCCATTAACTCAGCGACCACCATGGGTATAATTAGACAAACCATGGACAGCCATATTTCTCAAGAAATTCGGCATCTCCTAAAGGCGCACATGACCAAAAGAGAAATTCAATTTGGAAAGCTGGTGGTCCCTAGAAAAGATTGTTTTTAATCAGGCTCTGCAACAACTAACTCTGTTAATTACTACTGTAGATGCCAGCGATATTTTTATTGCATATCCAGTTGTCCCCCTTGGTCTTCAAATGAATTCAGATACAGTACTCTATGCCTGGGATAGTAATAAATGGGCTAGAGATACCCCTTCTGGTTGGAAAACTGTTAATGTCCAAGGTTGCAGACATAAGGAAAAGTTAGGATTTATATGTGAAGATGATGCATTTGAGGAGCATCACCCTTGCCTGAACCTGGAAATGAAGGTCTCAGGGTAATGCCAATATGACTCCGTGAACGAGTCACAATCAGCTTTGGTGTATGTGGGCCAAGCGTGTGTTTGCCTGAGGACGAGTTGCAGTTATGCTATTGTAAATTCACTTTATGTGCAACCTATGCTCCCCAAGATCAATCGATGTTTTTGCCATGTTTCCAATATACACGGCTGCAACTTTAATTTTGCCACCCCAATATGGATGAAGCAAGAAATGTTTTTATCTCCTGCATTGTATCAGTCTATTTCTCCCGTCTCCCTTGGTCTTGGTCTAGAACTCATTCGCAGTCTGCTCATTCATCCCCTCTTGAGTCAGGAATTGCAAAAGGTCAAGGAGGCAGGGGAGAATGCCGCCCTCACTGTCTTACACAACGGAGCACAGATTGCAAAAATCTCTGCCGACATTATTTCTGATGCCAAACACTTTTGATGGGAGATATTTCTTGGATGGAGCCCTACAGCCGCGGGCATTCTAAATGTTATGCTGAACCCCATTGTTGTAATCTTAATTTTTCAAGTTATAATAATGGTGGCATTCATAGCTATAGTTTGATGAGTCCGCAAGCATATCAAATGTATTGAACTCTTTGCATATTCCCCACCCTTGGAACTACTGCAAGCCAGGAAGTTGTTGAATACCCGTCAGTCCCCCCCCCCCCCCCCGTTTTGTTGTGTTTTAATCTTTTCTTTACTGTATTGGGTGGTTGGGGTCTTCGACAGAGGTTTGAGGTCGTTGTGGTCGGTCCTGTACGGGTTTCTGTGTTGTGGTGGCTCCACATTGTGGAGTTCGTTGTCTCTGACCTTCAGTCGTGGTTTGCGCTAAAGGCTTGGACTGCTCTTGTGCATGGGCCACATGGGGAGGGGGTCACCGGTTCGACGGGCACTCCTGCTTTCCTGTCGGGCAGGCCCGGGTTGGGGTGGACTCACTGGAGGCCATGGCCCCCAGATACTGAAACATCAATGACACCCAGATCTTACTTTGCAGAGATTGACTTTAATGATAGCGTGCCGACTAGAGTGTGCCTGACATTGCACTGATTAATAATACAATATCACACCTATTTGCATATTATGTATATATTCTGTAATAATACCTGGTAGTAAGGATTGCCACCAGAATAAGCCTGAAACATATCTCCCATGATGCCTTTAGACAACTGTTTTCCATATGCTCAGCCCCATTAGAAAATGAGGCATGCTCAGAAGAAATATGGGTAACACTCTAATTCACTCTACCAAGTCTCTTAGCTAATTTTCCCATTAAAAAATAAGAGTCTAAAAGCATTGCCGGTAACAGGGAAAAGGAAGCAAATGACAGCCAGTTGCGTGGGGCCTGATAGGAGCCTACTGGGGGCCTGATTCAGCCCCCCAAACTGCATGTTGGACACCCCTGGTCTAGATGACTGGGAAAGGCAATGGCAAACCACCCTGTAAAAAGTCAGAGTCAGAAACGACTAGTGCTTGCACAGGGAACTACCTTTACCTTCTATTCTGTGCAAGCAACACAGGGAGACAGCTCTGTGGATGGTCCTACTTCAGAAGCAGGCGAGAACCTTCAAAATTCCCCCATATTTATAATAACCTTTATGGGAAAGAAGCATAGCATGCAAAAAACAAGGCTAGAACATCCTTTCTCCTGCACATTTGTTGGTGGCAGTGGTAGGGAGTTGTTACAAAGGAAAGCATTAAAAAGATATCCTTCCACCTGCAGTTTGCAGTGGTACAGCCAATTGCGGTTTAAACACAAGGCTGATGAGGCAAAATCTATCTGTTATCCCAAGTGGGTGTTCTGCTGTCCTGAAGGTCTAGTGAAGTACACTCTTCTACCCAGAGCCGGCACGTGGGAGTAGGCGGGGTAGGCGGCTGCTTAGGGTGCCACCCCGCCTGGAGATGCCACTGGGCACCTTCCCCCATGAGCCGGGCTGGGGCTCACATCCGGTGCACCTTGAAAGGTGTGGGGGAGGCGACCATCGGCTCCCCCGCCCCCCATCAGCCTTCCTGCAGTGAGCCGGGAAAGGGGCTTGTGTCCCGTGCGCCTTGCAAGGTGCATGGGAGGTGACTGTCGGCTTCCTCGCCCCCCCATCAGCCTTCCTGCGCTGCAGGAAGGCTGAGTCAGGGAAGGGGCTTGCTTCCCGTGCACCTTGCAAGGCACGCAGGAGGCAACCGTCAGCTCCTCCGCCCCCCAATCAGCCTTCCTGCATTGCAGGAAGGCTGAGTGGGGGAAAGGGCTTGCGTCTAGCGCGTCTTGCAAGGCACATGGGACACAACTGTCAGTTTCCCCCACCTACCCCCATTTGGAAGCCTGAGTGGGAGGGGGGCTGTTTAATGATGTAACTTTTTGTGACGTCATTGTGCTGCGCCCGTGTGCACAGCATGCGCGCAAATGTTTTTTTCTAAAAGAAGATGGGGGGGGCTGAGCTGGGGTCTGCCTCCAGCGGCAGAAAACCCAGAGCCGGCCCTGCTTCTACCTATTTATTTATTGATGTTATTTATAGTCCACCTTCCTCACAGGGACTCAAGATGGGTTACACATAGTGAGTCAGTACCATCCACAGAATGGAACATTCAATAACCTCTGACTGCAGAAGTTTGGAACCACCAGAAAAAAACAAAGCAAAACGTAAGTATTCACATGACACATCAAGCAGTACAAAAATTGCATGATAAGATTGTTCTTACAGTAAGATAGACACAGCAGCATACACCACAGTCCCACAGTGAATTAACTTTGTGATATATTTGGTACCATGCAATCCTGTTACCTGCACTAAGAAGTCCTCTTGAACAATTCAGTTTTGCATAGTTTATGGAAAGCCAAGAAAGTGTGGGCTTTCCTAACCTCCTCAGGCAGGCCAGTCTATAAGGGAGGAGCCACAATGGAGAAAGCCCTTGGGCCCCTGGTTAGCTATGGACCTGCTGGGCAGTTGTTGATTTTGCCCATTTGCAGGCTGGTACCTGGAGAAGCCCCAGATAGATAGATAGACAGACAGACAGACAGAAAGACTTTTTATTTATACCCCGCCCTCCCCGCCTAGGCAGGCTCAGGGCGGCTAACAAGACATGGTAAAACCATGATATAAATAAAACAATATATAATATAATTAATAATTTAAACAGTAAAACCAATAAAACAATATGACATTATAATACAATCAAATTATGTGTAAGATGGCTCGGTGTTATTGATCTTATCAAGAGCTCTGTCTTAAAAAGCTAGATGGAAGAGGGCAGTTTTGCAGGCCCTACAGAACTGGTTAAGATCCCGTAGGGCCTGCACCTCTTCCGGCAGTTGATTCCACCATTGGGGGGCCTTTGTAGAGAACACCTGTTCTCTAGTAGTTTTTAATTTGGTTTCTTTTGGCCCAGGGATTTCGAAAATATTTTTTGAGCTTGATCGCAGTGCTCTCTGGGGAACATATGGAGAGTGGCGGTCCCTAAAGTAGGCAGGTCTTCAACCATATAGGGCTTTAAAGGTGATGACCAGCACCTTGTAACGAACCCGGTAAAAAATTAGCAGCCAGTGCAATTCCCACAGCCCAGACTGCACATGTTCCCACCAAGGTAGTCCCAGTAGCAGCCTGGCTGCTGCATTTTGCACTAGCTGCAGTTTCCGGGTTCGGTACAGGGGCAGCCCCATGTAGAGGGCATTACAGTAGTCTAACCTCGAGGTGGCCGTTGCGTGGATCACTGTTGCCAGGTCGCCGCGCTCCAGGAAGGGGGCCAACTGCCTCGCCCGTCTAAGATGAAAAAAGGCGGACTTGGCAGTAGCTGTTATCTGGGCCTCCATTGTCAAGGAAGGCTCCAGTAGAACTCCCAAGCTCTTAACTCTGCGCACTGCTACCAGTTGCGCCCCATCAAAAACTGGGAGAGAGACCCCATTCCCTAAACCTCTGCGACCCAGGCAAAGGACCTCTGTCTTTGCTGGGTTCAGTTTCAGCCCACTCAGCTTAATTCAGTCTGCCGTGGCTTGCAACGCCCGGTTCAGATTTTCTGGGGCATTGTCAGTCCGGTCACCCATCAATAGATAGAGCTGGGTGTCATCAGCATACTGATGCAACCCAGCCCATGTCTCCAGGCAATCTGGGCAAGGGGGCGCATAAAGATGTTAAATAACATCGGAGAGAGAACTGCTCCCTGCGGCACCCCACAATTAAGTGAATGTCTCTGGGATAGCTCTCCCCCAATTGCCACCCTTTGTCCCCAACCCTCAAGGAAAGAGGAAAGCCACTGTAAAGCTGACCCCTGAATCTCTGCATCGGCGAGGCAGCGGGCTAGCAGCCGGTGATCGACCATATCGAACGCAGCCGATACGTCTAACAGCAGCAAAACCGTCACGCCGCCTCGATCCAGATGCCTCCGGAGATCATCCATGAGAGCGACCAAGACTGTCTCCATCCCATGTCCCTGGCGGAAGCTGGACTGGAATGGATTTGAGGCGGAAGCGTCCTCCAGAAAGCTCTGCAGCTGCAGCGCAACAGCCCTCTCAATAACTTTGCCCAAAAAGGGCAAATATGAGACCGGCCGGTAGTGTGCCAATTCGGTGGGGTCTGATGTAGCCTTTTTAAAGAGAGGGGCAGGAAAACGGCCCTCTGAAAGAGATCTATTTATGATGTCCCGTATAGGACATCTTAGCTCCTCCAGGTAGGCTTTAATTAGCCAGGAGGGACACGGGTCAAGATCACAAGTTGTTGCACGTGCAGCAGAGAGGACTCTGTCAACTTCCTCCAAGCTGAGCGGGTCGAAGTGATCCAGGATCAAACTAGAAGGCAGGCACGGAGCCTCGAGTCTACATACTGAATCCAATATGGCAGGGCAGTCGCGGCGGAGCGATTGGACTTTGTGTGCAAAATATTTCGCAAAAGCCTCACAGCCTATCTCTAATTCCTTAACATTTGGTTTGCCCTGTGGCAGTGTAGTGAGTGTTCAAATTATCCTAAATAATTGTGCCGGGCGCGAATTTGCAGACGCAATCTTAGCCGCAAAGTACGTTATCTTTGTGGCCTTGACTGCCATCTCATAGGATCTCATAAATTTCCTGTAAGATGCTCTAATCGCTTCATCTCCAGTACGCCGCCATTGCCTCTCTAGCCGTCTGAGGCCTTGTTTCAGCTGGCGTAGTTCCGGGGTATACCACGGCACCAGCCTAGTCCGGGGTCGCAGAGAGCGTCGAGGTGCGATCTCTTCAATAGCCCTGGAGAGTCGGCTATGCCAGACCTCAACCAGGGCCTCCAAGGAATCGCCAGAGGGCCAGGGATCACGAAGAGCCATTTGGAACCGTTCCAGGTCCATTTGGCTCTGCGGGCGAGCCAAAATAGGCTCGCCACCTAAGCAGGTTTGGGGTGGAGCATTCATACGAGCCTTAAGGGCGTGGTGGTCCAACCATGGCACAGCTTCTATAGTTATATCGTCCACCACAACCCCGGCCGCAAAGATCAAGTCTAACATGTGCCCGGCTTGATGCATGGGGGATGTTACAAATTGAGAGAGTCCTAGTGTCGCCATGGATGACACTAGGTCCATCGCCTGACTAGAGACTGGGTCATCCGCATGGACGTTGAAGTCACCCAGGATCACCAGCCTTGGGTGCTCCAATGCCCAGCCTGCCACTGCCTCAAGCAGGGACGGTAAGGCATTGGCCGGTGCGCTAGGCGAACGGTACACCAGCCAAATCGCCAACCCCACTCCAGCCTCCCATGCCAGACCGACACATTCAATACCCTCAATCCTTGGAGCTGGGAGTGCCCTAAAGGAGTAAGCCGCTCTTATGAACAGCGCCACTCCTCCTCCCCGCCCGCTAATCCATGATTGGTGGAAGACCGAATAGCCCAGGGGAGCTGTTTGTGAGAGGGCTACAGTATCACCCTCTCATACCCAGGTTTCGGTCACGCAAGCCAGGTCCATGTCCTGTTCGAGTAAAAACTCTTGAAGGACAGAGGTCTTGTTATTAATGGACCTGGCATTGCATAACACCAATGACAGAGGCGGGTCTAACCTGACCCTGCTACCTGTCACCCTCGGGATGGGACGCAGACTGGAAGGAGGCCGAGCACTAACAGGTCTCCGCCCCCTTCCCTTATATTGCTGTTTGTTCCCACCGCCATACCTCCCCCTAGCCCAGGAGCACTGGAATCCCTGAGATGACATGAGTGAAGCACAGGAGGAGAGGCACTCCTGCAGATAAGGGGAACCAAGGGCTTAAATGGCTTTGTATGTGATGGGCAATACCTTAAATTGAGCCTGGTAACAAATGGGCACAACCTAATTTGGTTAGCCCAGGCTAGCCTAATCCCAACAGATCTGAAAAGCTAACCTGGTCAATGTTTGGAAGGGAGACTGTCAAGGAATACCAGGGTTGTGATGTGGAGGCAGGTAATGGCAACACCTCTGAATGGCCCTTGCCTTGAAAACCTCACAGGGTTGCCGTAAGTCAGCTGTGACTTGACCACAAAACAAAAACAAATAGGCAGTCAGTGGAATGTCTGCAGAATGGGAGTAAAATGTATACTCCATCTAGCTCCCAATAATAGCCAAACCACAATATTCTGGACCAGATGAAGCTTCTGAATTGATTTTGAGGAGGGACCAACATACAGTACATTACTGTAGTCTAGTCTCGATGTTACTGTACCATGGATCTAGGAGTATCAGGGTATAGAGCCATCTTACAACCTAGGCTGAGTTGGTAGAAAGCTTTTTTTTTAAAAATGCAGGTACATTAACTTGCTTTTCCAGTAATAAAGCGAGTTCCAGTATAACCTCAAGCCTTTTGACTGAATCAGCAAGGGTCAGCTGAACTCCATCAAAGGGGAAAGAACAATGTCCTTCATGATCTTTGCCTTCCCATTACCTCTGTCTTTTCAGGGTTTCATTTCAGCTTGTTCATTTTTAGCCAGTTAACCACAGCAACCAGGTAGCAATTCAGGGCCTCCACTGCATCACCAGGAAATTTGGATGAGGGTACATAGAGCTGGGTAGAATCGCATATTGGTGACCAGGGCTGGCGCATGGGAGTCAGCGAAGTAGGCAGCCACCTTGGGTGCCACTTCGCCGCAGGGGCAGGGGGCAGGGGCAGGTGCCCCATCCCCACCAACCCGACCAGAGGCGCTCCCAGTTCCTGCCAACCCGACCAGAGGTGCCCCTCCTCGTCCCCACTGACCACACAAGCGCTCAGCCTGGCCCTCCCCTGCTTCAAAGAGAACCAGCAAGAGACCGTAGTCTTTTGCCAGCTCCCTTTGAAGCTGGAGAGGGCCGTGCGCGCTCCTGCGATCACTCAGCCCAGTCTTTCCCTGCTTCAAAGGGAGCCGGCAAGAAGCTTGCTGGCTCCCTTTGAAGCAGTGGAGGGCCAGGCTGAGCGCTCATGGGAAGCACATGCGGCCCAATGACGTCACGGTTATGTCTTGGGCTGCACGTGCAAAGCGCAAGCGAGAAGACATCAAGAGGGGGTGGGGGATCAGGGCTCAGCCTAGGGGCACCAAAATCCCTAGTGCTGGGCCTGTTGGTGACAACCAACCCCAAAACTTTGAATTATTTGTCTTAATGTCTTCATATAGAGACTGAAAAGTATGGGGGATATAATTGTGCCCTGACCCCCTTCTCCCAAGATAGCTCCCACACCAGTGACTATGTAGACTGAGAGTGTAACAGCTGACCATTTCCAAGTCTTCTTGGAGGCCCCTTTCAGTCTGGCTTTAGGTCAGACTATGGGAAAATCTGCATAGGTAACAGATCCATCTAAATGAGATATTTTGTCTCTGTAAAGCACCTGGCTAAGCATCACCTTTGCCTTGCCAAGTTTATTTATTTAGTCTGTCTTTCTCACAGATACAAAATGATTACACAGTGTAGGTCAATACAATCAAAGGCTGGAATATCCAGTAAACAAAGCAATAGGATTTAGATTCAGATTGCGGAAATCTGAAACCAAGCAGGAATCTGAAACAGAGCTGAAACAAAGCATAACCATTATCATGACTTTGACACAACACATTTTCTCTATGTTCTGGTAGCTTTTTTTGTTTTACTTAAGAAGAGATTTTTTTGTTTCTTTTTGTAAGGAATATAGTTCCAGTTCAGTTTTGTAACATACGACCAATGGCCATTACAAGTGATAGGAAATAATATACAATAAAATATAGTACAGTAAAACTAAATTAAAGCACTATAAACGTTGCATTTTTAAACTTTTATCATAAGAAAAGGAAAAAACTCCCATAGTCATCAGTTAAATACTAATAATAATCTTAACTGGCCTATACTGACAGTAGCTTGGCTTGAACATACAAAAAAAGCCTTTCTATGTGACGTCTGAAATGGTTTCAATCCATTCAGCCACCTCTTCCTGCTGCATGAGTAGACCATAATTTCAGGGACATCTATATGTGCTGTTCATATAGTAGTAGAAGGGAGATTGGATTTATACCCCATCCTTCACTCAGAGCCTCAGAGCAGCTTACAAGTTCTTTCCTTTCCTCCCCTCCTGTGAGGTATGTGGGGCTGAGAGAGCTCTGAGAGAACTGTAACTGACCCAAGGTCTTCCAGCAGCTGCATGTGAAGGAGTGGGGAATCAAACCTGATTCTCCAGATTAGAGTCTGCTGCTCTTAACCACTACACCAAATTGGCTCCCCAAAGAGCTAGGTTCACACAGGCCTTCCAGACATCATCTCCCACTAAAGACCAGTGTTCTAAATCAGCACCTCACATGAAGAGGAGACCAGACTATAAACATTTTAGATTTAAGGACCATGTTTCTCAAAGGCTTACCAGTGTCTCTTCTATATATAGCTGCCCATGTTGGAGTTTATCCTACTCTTCCAATGAGCAAAGATTATTTATTTATATATATATATATATATATTTACAACATTTATACTCCCATCTTTCCTTTTGGCTCAGACTTGAAGCCTTCCTTCAGCATGAGGAGACTTCCTCCAGTTTAAGTGGCTTTTCTGTTACAGCAAGAGCCACTTAAATTGCAGGAAGTCTCCATAGGTTAGAAGAAGCTGAACTGGAGGATCCATCCCATTTGTGGGCAGCTGCTAACTACGGTGACTAGTTAGCAGCTGCTGGTGCCAACATGGAGACTGTATGATTGAGCTTGCTTGCAAATAGAGCTGCCAATTCTGAGCTGGGAAATTCCTGGAGATTTTGGGGGGTGAAGGGCAGGGTTTGGGGAAGAGAGGGAACTTAGTTGGGTTTGATGCCATAGAATGCACCCTCAAAGTAGCCATTTTCTCCAGAGAAACTGACCTGTGGTCTGGAGATTATTAGTCATTCCCAGGCCTCACCTGGGGGTTGGCAACCCTACTTGCAGAAAATGATGAGCAAACACTTCTAAGAAATTTGCAGTTATCACTGCTGAAGTCTCAAAACCATTTAAGTGCTCATAAAGTGGGTGGGGAGAACAGAGGTTCCTCCCTCCCCTAGTCCTCAAACTACAAACTTTATCTTTTCAAGGAAGATAGATCTTTAAATAGAGGTTAGGTCCTACCCAGGATTCATCTGTGCTGTTAGTTATTCTTCTTGGTCTCCCCCAAATGACTTTCTTCTGGGGTTGATCAGAATTGTAGTTTTCACAGCCCCCTCCCCCCTGAATCTGAAAAAACTAGTCTCAAACAACCCCAGAAATCCAGTCAATAAGAGCTTACACCAACAGTAGTTACCATTTAGTCTATGTGATGGTGAATTCTGCCCTTGGAAGAGACGGAAATGTACTCAAAATACGTAACAGTTTACCTTTTGAGCAGGTGAGGTGTTCAGCTCAAGAGCAAACAGGCCTTGCAAGTTAGTTAAATTTTTGAACATGTCAGTTGCAAAGATCACAGCATCACTACTTGCAGACTGGGTTGCTAGGTCTCATCATCTCAACAGGACTCTTCTGTTGCCCCACAGCAAGTCTAAGAGAAGAGCAGGCAACTTGACTAGGTGAGAAGCAGGATGTGAAAAACTCAGATTCCATCCCGTTCAAAGCCATGGATACAATGGAGAAATAGATGCAGTTTCCAGGTTGCAACCTGGCAACTGTGTCTTCAAATATTATGGCTCCCACTTGGAGCAGCTGCCAGGTGGATGAGGGGGAGGTGGGGGTAATGTATTGTGCATGTTCTACTGTGGTGTGTGTAAGCAAGAATTCAATGTAAGTGGCAGGCAATGTGTGATAGGCTTAACACACACACATACACACCACTTTGGAATAATTACCAAAATTAATAAATACCTCAGAGATAACTGATGTATTCAAATAGCAACTACACTTATCAGTATAACATAACACTTCTTCCATGTGAAAGTGTATTTTATTAACAAACGCACTCGGTGTGTGGTTAGAGCTTTCGGTCAGTAGCCCACAGCTGTCTTGTGGGTTGGTGTGAGCTGTGACAGTCTAGGAAGGGCCTTTCCATGATTTACATTGGGTAAACCTACCAGACCACCCCCTAAGGAAAATGAATAGGAGAATGAATAAACACAAATTGGACATTAGGAAAAGAAAGTGCATAAATCGATTTACCTTTCTGTGGGGAGGTAGATGAAGAAGAAATTATTCCCAAAGTACTGTCTCTCCATGTCATTTTCCCAGTCTGTCCTTGTCTCCCTCACCACAAAATGCCATGGCAAAAGCTGTGTGAAGGAATAAGGCAGGAGTGTCAAATTTCCAGCTCATGGGCCAGAACTGGTCCACCCAGGGCTTTAATCAGGCCTGTGGCTCTTTTCTCCCCACTCCTATCCATTCTGTCCTCACCCTTTGAAGCTCTGAGGCTGCCAAAGTTCCCAGCTCTTTCTGCCTTGTCTTTGCCAATTGTAGCAGGAAGCTCTTCTGAGCTTGCAAAGCTGCAAAGAAAATGCGGAATGGTTTTTCCATTAAGGTCTCTGCGCTAGTGCCCAGAGACCTTAATGGAAAATCCATTCTGCGTTTTCCTTGCAATTTTGTGCTGCATTGTGTTTCAGTGGAGTGGAGCTCAGTTTCACTATTCCCCCATCTCTCCATTTTGAACAAAACACTGCAAGAGTTTTAAGTATTTTTGTATTTTGATTTAAAATAATATCTTTAATTGTGTTTGTCTGTTTCCTTTATAAAGTTTATCTCTCCGCTACCTGGCATTACATTTTATGATACACATGGCCCAGCCTCACAAAGTCCCATTTATGTCAGATCTGGCCCTCATGAGTTCAACACCCCTGGAATAAGGGATATGGCTATAGTTCTAAGGATTAAGAACAATGGAGTCCATGACATGGAATTCAATACTTCTCTCAAGGGACTTCTTTCTAGCCTTGCATTTACCCTAATACATTTGAAGGTTGCCAGTGACCTTTCAAGGTATTTCAAGGGGGGGGGGGGAAGGTAAAGTTAGTCCCCTGTAAAAGCACCAGTCATTTTCGACTCTGGGGTGATGTTGCTTTCACAACGTTTTCACGGCAGACTTTTTACGGGGTGGTTTGCCATTGCCTTCCCCAGTCATCTACACTTTCCCCCCAGCAAGCTGGGTACTCATTTTACCGACCTCGGAAGGATGGAAGGCTGAGTCAACCTCGAGCCGGCTACCTGAACCAGCTTCTGCTGGGATCGAACTCAGGTCGTGAGCAGAGGACTCCAACCGCAGTAGTGCAGTTTTACCATTCTGCACCACGGGGCTTTTATAATTTCAAGAAAGCCACATGATTAAATTTGCAATCTGTTTGTACTTGAGAATACCCAAACAAACATAGCAGGAAGATGGAGGCTAGACTGTATGGCTGCTCAGTGACAAGATGCAGTGTAAACCAAGGAGTGACGGAGTCAGGAAGAAATCCAGGATTATTAGGCATCTGTTCAGGTATCAGTTACCAGAGTAATCAGTCATATTATGAAGTAATGATGAATTAGAAGCTGATTATGGAGCAAACACTAACAGAACTAATGAGAGGGCAAAGGACAAAAGAAGCACAGTTGTGAACTGTTTCTCAGAATGCAGTGTAGATATATTATATTGGTTTTATTTTTAAGGTGAACCAAGCAGAGGACAATGTCCACATTTCAAAGAAGACATACAGCACAACAAGAGCAGCTTAAGATGATGGCCATGTGTAGTGCAAAGCCATCTAGATGTTCAGAAGACTTACTGCTTTTGGTCATGCCCCTTTGTACTCTCTGATTATATGGCCAGATAGTGATGAATTCAAGAGGGTCTTGTATTTGGGACATGAACATCATGCAGCTCAACTGCATCAAGAAGCTGTTGGCTGTTATTCTCTGGTTGCCCATACCTCTCTTTGTATATGGAGTGCTAAGGTGTTTCCATACATGCCATAAACTGTCAAAATGGCACTCCCTGCTCTGTGAATTTAATTTTTACAATGATGTATGAAAATACTGTCTGGAAGGAGGAACATGATCCTTCCTCCAGTGTCTGCTATCTGATTATCTGCTTTGTGGCCAAGTCTGCTCAGGTTTTCATAGCCCAGAATTCTTCATGTCTGTTTCATAGACCACTGGACTACCAAAGGGATACAGATAACTCACGAGCATGGTGAATTATTTCATTAGAGACTCATAGAAATCTCTTTATAAAAACACCTGTGAAGTTATTGCATTCCAAATGAGGCCCTGAGTAACAGTTTCCATCCTCATAGCTTGTAACTGAAGTTTTTGCTAAATTCTTAGAACAAAAGATGGAGGTTGCAATTGATTTTAGCTGAGGAATGTGTTGATGTTTCATTTTTTCCCTTCTTGCTTCATAAGCAAGAACCTTCCATAAACACAGCTCAATTTGCAAACACTTTATTTTTAATCAGAGGTGGTATTGCCAGCCCAAGTTGTCAGTTGTGCTTACAAAAGGCCATTAATGACATTATTTACTGACTTGGCAGAACTGACTGCCCCGTGCATTAAAGGCATAAAATTTAAAATCCAGACAAGGGAGAGAAATAACAGTGCCAGGCAATCCCTGTTCTCTACTTAAGATGGTACAAAGAAACATAAGAAATAATTCAAAGAGTGGTAAAGGAACAAACTCTTAAGACTAACAGTAGAAAAAACATTGTGGGGTGTTTCTTTCCCTCTCCCACAAAGACCTAGTGAAGACACTGAGAGCACCAGGAGTGCTTTCAGGTGAAGAGTTTTGCTAGACTCAGGGAACACCAAATCAGTGTGCATGACATCTGCAAACCACATACAGACTGTGCTGCTTCCTGTGCTGCTTCTTATCAAACAGACTAACAGGATCAGTGTGAATGGCCCAGCAACACGAAATCCTCCCTGCCACTGGTTTCTTTTCCTGATTCCCAAGCAGTGCACAGCACAAAAATAAAGCCCACAGTTCCTGCTCACACATGAGGCTGCCCACTGCATCTCTGCATGATTATTACTCCTTTTTCTATCATTCTTTGGCAATTATTAGAGCATTCCGCATTCCCATTCCCTCAGGAGGGACATGTCTAGGTGGAAGCTCCTTAATTTGTGCCCCTGGTTAGAAAGTTGAGTATGCAAGGGAGGGAGGGAGGGATTAGGGAAGAAAAATGGATTGATGATCGTAATAGGAAATCAAATCCTATGTACTAAAACATTCTCATCCCTACCGTCAGGACAGGAAAAGCTCGGAAGTGACAAGAGTATGAAGGTGAAAAAGAAAATGGACTTAATAAGGCCTAGAAGGGGAAGAAGACTAAAGAGCGACTGTACTACTTGAAAGCGAGAAGGCCTCAATATGGATTGATATAAGAACATTTAGACTCAAAGGACTGAGCAAGAATACCTTGTAAAGGGGGATAGAGATTTAGATGTATACTCTGTATGAGGAAAAGGATAAGCTCGATGTAAATGATGAAAACAATAAATATATTTATATATATAAAAAAGGAGGGACATGTCTAGAACAGTGAATCATGCAGGAACACAGCTGATACACTCCTTGAAGACAAGTAGTTCATACTTTTACATAACCAAACAGTAAACTTTTTCCATCCAATTTTGATTTACCCAAAATAGTATTTTTCAGGTATCCAAATGTGGGGAACCCTGAGCATCCTCTTTAATTCCTTTCCTCTTTCTGGGGGCTCCCTTGGCTCTTGCACTCTCTTTCTCTGCTCTAGGTCTCTGGGCAGCCTCTGTGGTGGAGGAGAAGAGCTTGCAAGCCTGCCTATTTCCCCCTCTTTCCCTGCTTCACACTTAGTGGAAATAGTCAGTACTCAGTATATCAGTATGGGTCAGTACTCGGAGGCTGACAGAGGTCCTGATGCTAAGTATGCTTACTTGAGACTAAGCCTACATTAAGTTCCTTCTCAACCTCCAGGTGCCGCACAATATATGTGAAAGAGCCACATACGGCTCCCAAGCCACAGTTTGGCCACCCTTGCTCTCTCTCTCTCGGCTTGACTTCGCGAACGAAGATTTAAGAAGGGTGCAGTAGTCCACGTCTGCTGCAGGCTCACTGGTGGCTGACAAGACCGATGCGGGACAGGCAGATCCGGCCACAGTGGCTGCAGGGAAAAGTCTGATTTGGGGTTGGTGCTGTAGCTCTAAAGTATATTTAAAAGATGCATAGCAATGGTACAAGGCAGGGTAAATAAATAATACTGATAATGTATGTGAATAAGAAAAGGATTCAAAGTAGTGAGGCAAGCATGCCAAGGACAGTCCCTTGAATCAGTTCTAGGAAGTACCATTTGTAGAGGGCTCTCTGAACATTCTGGATAAATGTGAACCTTGTCATTTCCAGGGAACTGTTACAGTCCTATTTCCAAATCAAAAATGTTCCTGGCTTAAAAGTAGAATAATGTCATGTCAGTCTCAAACACGTTCAGTAATTAAGTCAACATTTCTCACAAAAGAGAACAGGAGAAGAATTCATGCAAATCATCTAGAGGTGTGGCATTTAAATTTCTTTTTGCTTATAATGCCAATTTCTTGCATAAAAGTATTTCCTAATTTAAAATGCATTAAAAAGCACCCCATTCCTTTCTTTGGCAATTTTTCTGCTGTAGTCAACATTTACTGTCACCACAATCTGCTGTGTGTCTTGACACAATAGCTAGCCATAATTATGCCATAATCATTAGCTTCATTGTTTAAAAAGAACAGTTTTGTGCAAGAGTGAACTCAAATGCAAAAGAGTACTACTTTTAGATACTCTACTGTGAATCTAGACCAGATTCCCCAAGTACACACTAGTCTGAGCGTGGCATTAGATACATACTGAGGTACTCCAAATAAAGATCTTAAAAATTTAGATTGAATAGCTTCCAGTTTTCAGTAATCCCTATGTAAACAGACCTGTGTAAACAGACCATACATATGTTGGGGCACAACCTTGCCCTGAAAAACTTTCAATGCATGAGGGATATGGGAGCCTCCTTTCATGTGAAAAAATCTTAAGGTCACTACAGCCAATTTTTGAGCAAGTTCTGAGACCTGAGAAAGTTGAGCTGCCCATGTACTGGAGGACTGAAAGGCAGCATCTAGATAGTTGAACTGTATAAATATTTTGGGAAGATGTTCCAAGGTATATACTATAGGCTTCCAGATTAAACTGACTGTTGGGTTCATTTTTAGGATTTGAATAAAGTTCACATTTATTAATGTATCACAAGACTCAATCCCTTAACTCTTCAAACTGTATGAGGATTGATAATTGTGGTATCATTGGAGCCTGAAGAATTGAGCTTGGGGACTTAGGAACAATGGGCAGTAGAATCCAAATCTCAACTGCCCTGCTCCAATCACAGGCCCCTGCTGGTTTGAATGACGCAATAATGTGCTAGCATGGGAACCCAGTGTTGTATATAGTTGGCCTAGTGGGCCCCATTCACCAGTTCAGTTAGTGCAACCACCACCATGCTGTACTCAATAAAGAGCTTGTTATCACTACCACCTCGCCTCTTCAATGCCTAAGAACCCACTATATTATAGTGGCAACGAAGGTGGGATCCTGGTAGTCGATCCAGCAACCGGCATAGTACCGTGCCTTGCAACAGCTGCTTCCAGCTCCAAGCATCGCACCACCATCGCTGAGGAATGTTGCCAAGCCAGGACCAGAGATGAGCGAAAATCAAGCATCCAGTGCCTCCATACCTCCTGCTGACCATCCACCGATGGTGCCCACATGGCCGGCCAGCCTGGCCCACAGGGATTCGTCCGGGAGTTCAACCCCGAGCAACCGGAGTGGTGGGAGAGAAGGGGAATCCAAAGACTGGAGCTGTGAATGGACAAGGCAGATCTTTCTACAAGTGTGAGAAATGCCTCACATTTGAAGAAAAATCTGAAATATATAAAAATTTCCCATTCCCAAAAAATAGAAGCAGAACCTGTAGCTTTAAGAAACAACTGTCTTCAATGGCCACTGCTAGGAATCAATCACTGCATTGCCAATTCTTGATTTCTGACAGAAAAAAGAAGTGGCCTGGCAGGGCAGAGACATTAGAGGCATTTGAGGGATGAATCATGGAGACCAGACCTGACAGCCATCAGTAGATGACTTGCTACCATGTGACTTGATTTATCAACTCAACAACAGCCATCCCACAAAACTCAGTATGTTGTACTGGTTAGAACCTGGGACTAGAATATGGAAGAGCCGGTCTCAAATCCTCAATTAGAAATGGGAGCTTTCTAAGTGACCTTGGGCTAGTCACACATACTTAATCTAATCCAAGTGTCCTCAAACATTTTGAGCCTGAGGGCACATTTTGAATTCTGACACAGCATGATTAGTGAAGCAATAAAATGGCTGCCACAGGAGGTGGAGGCAGCCACAAAATGATTGCCACAGTTTAACTTCAGTAACACAGTGTAGATCCTTGTACTATGGTGACAGATGCTGCCAAAACAACATTTTTTTAAAAAACAACTTCTCAAACTATCAGATCCCCAATAGTCAGAAGCCTTGCTGGGCAAAAACCATACTTGGCCCCACCTACTTCCTGAAAATACTTGCTGGGTGCCAGAAAAGGTGTTGTGGGCACCATGGCACCCTGGCCTTACCTATGTTGATGTTGTTAGCCGCCCTGAGCCTGCCTCAGCGGGGAGGGCGGGATATAAATAAAATGTTGATTGGTTGATTGACTGACCTATGTCACAGGGTTGTTGTGAGAATAAAATGGATGAGAGGAGAACAATGTAAGCTGCTTTAAGTTCCCATAGTGGAGAAAGGCAGGTTATAAATGAAATAGATAAATAGTAAAGCAGGCAAAAATGGCAGATAAAAGGTAAGTTCATGGGTGGGTGGAAAGCAGAGAAAGAAGGAAGGGTATGTAGGATGCCAGGAGGAGAAAAACAGAAAATACTGTTATGGGGAAAATGTGCCTTCCTATGCAACTGGACTTGGCAGCCACCACACACATAGAGCTGTCAGTCCCCAGGTGGGAGCACGGAGCCCTGATTTCATAGGTTCCTGCCTGCCAACAGCCAGCTGGCTGGTGGGGGAAAGCCCCACCCCTGATAGCCACAACTTTGTGTGATGTCCCCAATGTAATGACATCATCCAGAAGTGACATCATCATGCCAGGAACACTTCATGGCAACACTCTGGTTTTGGGGCAAAACTCTATGGTTTGAGCCCAATTTTACCACAGAGTTTGCCCCAAAGCCAGAGCATCACCACATGACATCATCCATCAGGGACACAGCGTAGAGTGACATTGTCCCAACCCCCATTCCCAGAAAGCCCCTCTCATGTCCCACCAGTGAGGAGGTAAGACCTGGCAACCCTAACCACGCACCTGGGTCATAGTTTTCCCAAGGAAAGGCTGGTAGTGGGAGGGAAGGGGAAAAAGCTGAAGATGGGGAGAGATAAAGATAGACTGGTGGTTGAAAGGAAGATGGGGAACTGATCTTTGGAGAGACTGGCCACCCTACGGCCCTTGGAGGAAATGGCTGCTTTGGAGGGTGGAGTCTATGGCACTATACCCCTCTGAAGTCCCTCCTTTCCTCAAACCCACCTGCCCCAAGCTTCACCTTTCAAATCTCCAGGTATTTCCTAACCTGGTAACCCTATCTCCTTCTCGCCCAACAGCCAACTTACTTTTATCTGTCTCTCTATCTTTAACTCTCTTCCCCCCCTCCTTTCCTCTGCTAAGGAAAACCGTGATTCAGTCGTATGGTGCCGGCAACTGAGCCAGGCCCACTTACATGTGAGGTAGCTCTCAAGAACTTGTGGAGTGGCATCACACTTTCCTCTCAATTTCTTCTCTTCCTTCTCCTGGCAACACCTATACCCTCTCCCTTTCCCTTGTCTCATTCTCTCCTTCTCAGCTATTCACCAAGCTACCTTTATCTACCTCTCTTCTTCAGCTATATTTATTATTCATTTACTTCATTTTCACCCCACCTTTATCCACAGTGGGGACTAAAGCAGCTTACAGTATTCTCCTCTTCTCCTTTTTATCCTCACAACAATCCTATGAGATATGTTAGGTTGAAAGTCTGTGACTGGTCCAAAATCACCAATCTTCCACAGCAAGATGGGGATTCTCCCAGACCCTATCCCAGCACTCTAACCATACCACACTGGCTTTCACAGAGTGACTGCTGATGAACAGTAGCAAGAAGTCACGTCTAGGTGAATCATGCAAGTCAGGTGGCATCGTCACCCAAAGGTTGCTTCCAGGCCTAGATTTACCAACCTCCAGGTGGGACCTGGAGATCTCCCAGAATTACAGTTGAACTCCAGATGACAAATATTTGTCCTCCTGGAGAAAATGGCTGCACTGGAGGGTAGACTCTAGAGATCATTATATTCAGCAGACTCATTTCCCTTCCCCAAACCCTGCCCTCCTGAGGCTGCATCGCAAAATTTCCAGGAATTTCCCAGTTTGGAGTTGGTAGTTCTAGCCACCAAAGCCAGGCCTGCCCTATTGAGTCCTCCCTCAAGGGCCAAAGTAGGTCTGGAAAGGACCCTGCTCCCTCCTCCTGCCTCTTTTCTCACATAAACCCAACCTGGAGTACTGGGTTGTCTAGCAACAGACACTGAGAGAATCCATTGTTTAAAGCTACAGGTACTCCTTTATCATTTTGTGGCTTTAAAAAAAAAACAATGTATTTTTTCCTGCAAACCTAGGATCCTTTTCAGGTTTGCAGAATGATACCTCTTGCCCATTCAAAGCTCCAGTCACTGGATTTAAGTATCCAAAGATTGGCTAACCTCGCTATTAGAATATAAGATGATGTACTAGGTAAGCACACAAGCGCAAGCAACTCTGCATGTGAGAACAGTCCTAAGTTTTCCATGAATGGAAAACCACTATAAGCAGGGAGAAGCAATAACCACAACCCTCAAACTGTGGAGAGAGCAAAAATTCAACTTTGTGAGGTACTGGCATTAAAACTTGTGAGTGAACAATCTGGCTGCTGCAGAAATCAGTTTGCTCTGGGGCCATTTTTTCTGAGCTAAGACAAAAAGTGTGTGAGATGGGGGCTAAAAAACTGTGAGCTAGCTCACACTTACTCATCTTAGAGGACACTAAATCTGATCATGTGCTATCAGTCCTCTTTCTAGAGAATTCAAAGGTTGTTGACAACCTCAAACATGTAGTAGTCCCTGTGTTCCTGTGCGTTCCTGCTCAAAAAAAAAGACCTGGCAGAAGCACTGCCCGCATGGCAATATGCTTCTACTCTGGTTAATAATTATGCAGTTGCTGCAATTTGTGCAAGCATTGTGACTTGAAAAAAGTGCCACCATGATCACAAAAACTGTAGCAGCTGTGATACGATGTCTAGACTGCCCCCCACAGCACTCCAGCCTGATCATATGCCTGGTCAGGGCTTTTTTTGAGTAGGAATGCACAAGAGCACAGTTCCAGCTGGCTTGGTGTCAGGCTGTGTGTGGCCTAATATGCAAATAAGTTCCTGCTGGGCTTTTTCTATAAAAAAGACCCTGTGCCTGGTAATGTGCAGGGCAAGTGGGAGGCTGATGTCCTGCATAAACTATATCATGGTAATTACTATGAAAGATCTTTTTTGTATTCATAATCTGATGATGATTTTTCAGAACTGTCTTACAAAATCAGAGCATTTTGTGGTTTTAAACTCAGCTGGTCTGAGTCTCTGAGTTCACAGTCCTGAATGTCAGCTCCAAGCACAGAATAAAGTCCCTGAAATATTTGTTCTGATCACTTCTGCCCTGCACGCACCACCAGCCACACTTCAGCTAAGCATGCTGTCACAACTGCTTCAAATAACTCGCAGTGCAAGTGAGCAGAACAGATGCTCTGCAGCCTATAGGGATCACATTTACTGAGACAGTGTGTACACACATGCACACACATACACCAACTCTACTATGCATGAAACATAAACAGATTTCTTTTCGAACCCATTCTTATTGCCTGCACTGTCTATTCCTAAGCCACAAGCAGGTTGAATGCAGTGTTCCTCCTTTCCTTCTGCTTTTTACTTCCGTTGTCACCACATGATATTAAAAAGCACTTTTGAATTTCCCCTGTGCTTTTTTGTGCCACATTTGTAAACTGATATGAGAAGAATGCATAAAAGAACCTGAATGAACATGCTTTTTTATGTAGGTTTCACATAACAGCCCAGTTTGAACAACAGTTCCTGTGGCCATTTTCATATGTGCTATGAACAAGTACCTTGGAGTCTCTCTTTTGTCATTTGTGGTTTCTGTGGTCCTGTTCTCACCCTTTATATTGGTTTGTAGCAGTACTTCATTCTGTCTGTAATGCAAATATAAACTCTGATGGGGAGAATGCACATTTGATTTCTCATCTACCTGACATTAACACAATCCACACATGCCACAAATAGGAGATGAGAAAGACATGTGAAAGCAGACAGAGGCAGTTCTGAAACTGGCTGGGCTGCCAATGCAGACGTATTGTGTCATTAGTTTTGTAGGAAATGTAAGAATGTTTGGGTGCCCTGTGTGAAGATACCCCTAAGTCTGATCTGTGTGAAGCAGATTTCACGGGCAAGAGAAACAAGAGGTTTACATTGGGTAGCTGAAACCGGCAGCAAGTCTTGCAAATACCTTCAGCTTTGTGTTAGACTAGTGGATCAGCAAGCTTGCCTTCATTCATTCAAGCCCACGCCGGCATCAGAACAGCAGGCTGCCATATGCCCCCCCCCCGCCCTTTATTCTCCTCTTCATTTTCCACATAGGCAGCCCCACCCACCTACCCATGGGACAGGCTATGAGCAGCTGGACTTGCACCTTGTTGCGTGCTTGGCACATTGATGAGGGCTGCAGCAATCACGGGCAGGAATCTACTCGCGGGGGAGGGGGGGGGAGGCGAGTTGGCGTCGACTGCAGAAGTGAATGGAGAGGCGGCAGCTCGCGCTCGCCCTCCGCCCCCTCCCCCCTCCATTCACCCAGTCCCGTCCCTGCTGCTGAGGCTGCTGACGTCAGAGCTGCCTGCGTCAATGCTTGCCTCAGTGACACACGTGCGGGCTTTCACCCCCCCCCCTCCGCCTCTTCCTCCTGACTTCTTTTTTTCTCAATGAGAAGCCTAATGGGATTTTTATTATTCTGCTTATAAATCAAACCATTAGGGCAGCTTGCTGCTCCTGGCACGTTTACGAATAATGATGATTCCCCCTTCTATTCTTTCTCTCACTCCGCCCCCCCCCACGCCTTTTTGTCCTTTCTTCTTCAGCCCCCTGCATTTCCATACACATTCAGAGGGCACGCCGCGCACACACTCGCAAATGTACGCTTGTTGTGTACTCTGGTGGCTGCCACACAGCAACTCTGTGTCTATATTTATGCAGGATAAAAATACAGAGTACCGCAGCTTCTCGTTCCAGTCGTCCTCTGAAAGGCTCTCGCCTTTGTGAAGGCTTTTGGCTCGATGTCGCCTGCCCACTCCGGAACAAAACCCCACGTGGCGAGCTAATAGAATAAGCAATCTTCGTTAATGTGGATTTCCAGAAGCCTCATGTTGGGCTGGCTTTGTCCCGCCAACTCCCTATTTGCATATTCTTCAGGCAAATGTCGCTTTAGAGAGCAACGTCAAAAGGAAATGGTTGGGAGGCGGGGGGTCTGCAGGGGCTTCGGGGGAAGCAGGCTCCCTCCGGCCTTGAGCACTCACAGTGACTATGTAGCTGCTGCATCCATCACGGGCGATGGGCGGGATCTGGGAACCCCTTCAATCTGGCAGATGAAACTGGAACGTGAGCCTAAGGACACGCATCTGCACTCGTGCAAACTCGGACGCCAGATGGGCATCAGGTGCATTCATTTCTGATATGGACCTAGCTGGGCTAGCCCACCTTACCCCACACAAAACTCTCCTGCAGGCATGATGGGAAGAAGGCTGAGAGAGGGGGGGGGGGGGAGGAGACTGCAACCGTTGTGTGAATGTGGTGTGTTTGTGTGTTTGCAGTTCAGTTGGTGCTGATGCTCAGCTTAGGAAAAACTCCAATTCCATGACAGCCCTTGGGTAGAACTGACTAATAGAGCTTTGATTCTGGTATGTAGTAGCAGCTTGACCCATAAGTGCAAGTGAGACTCCATCATGGTGCCCCTTGGGCAGAAGGCAGGGCCAGATGGG
This sequence comes from Heteronotia binoei, assembly GCF_032191835.1. Taxonomy (NCBI): domain Eukaryota; kingdom Metazoa; phylum Chordata; class Lepidosauria; order Squamata; family Gekkonidae; genus Heteronotia; species Heteronotia binoei. Next base: position 147,735,571 of record NC_083223.1, read on the forward strand.
GGGGGGGGCAGAGGGGGAGCAAATTAGGTATGGAGTCCATTGTATTCTATGGGACCATAAGATAGAATGGCCCATAAGGGGGCATCATCTTTTTAATTTTGCCCCCCTCTCAAAAAACATGTAGATCCGGTCCTGGCAGAAGGTGGCAAGGAAATACCATTTGCCAGTACCAGCTGACAAGTATAGTTCTGGAGAGAAGTAGTCTCAACAGTGGTTGATGTCCACACCACTCTGACTTCTGCACCCCATTCTGCCCTTTATTATCACCGATACAGTCCCTAGCCATGCATCCCTGAAGTGATCAGGTAGCTGTCATTCAGCTGAACTGGGAGAGATGCGCACTGCTGCTGGGAGCTGATGGAGAGTTTAGCAAGGGCTCTCAGTTCTGCTGTGATTTTGTAGGAACCTTTGACAGGGATGCTTAGCTGGTTGCAAATTCAGACCTGTTTTCTGTCAAGGTATTTGTTTGTAATCAATGATCTGCTTGCCATTGTGAGTAGATCCAGGTAGGCAGTCATGCATGTCTGAAGCAATAGAATAAAGTTTGAGTCCAGGAGCACCTTTAAGAACAACAAAGTTTTACTCAAGACTATTCAAGACTCTAGGATTGTGAGTAGTTTTGCATCTGCACAATGGTGACATTCAACTTGGCAGGTGCTGGTAACTGCAGTTGCAGCATGCTCACAATGTATTTGCATGCTTGGATTATATATTCCCTAAGGCCACAATGTGCATGTCATTGTTTAAAATCCTCTGTGTCAGGACACAGGTGCTGCTTTTGCTCCTGCACAGTTGGCAACATACTTCAGGATGCATAGCTAGGGACTGTATCTGTATTTTAGTTGCTGCCCTAGGTCCTGCAGGACTCTGTGCTGGTTGATGTACATCTCATCAAGCCACTCTCTACACAAGGATGTTAAACAAACAGCCCATGGGCCGGAACCAGCCCATCCAGGGCTCTCATCTGGCCAGCGAACAACTGGTGCTGTTCAAGCCCATAAGGGAAAAGGGGTTGCAGGAGGACAAAAAGCACCCCTGGAGGTTTTGCAAACAGCCTCTCTGTCAGGCCTCCCCCTCAGCCCTGTCACATCTGTGGGAAACAGGAAGGATGAGAACTGGGTGGGGAGGGGATCTGGGAGAGCCAGGCTTTTCTGTGTTCCCCAGTAAATCAATTGCTTTCACTACTAGGAATATCATTAATTGAATGGATATCATTAATTGAATTTGTCTGTGTTCTTTATAAAGTTTATATCTCCAGTTATATGTAAAGAACAGAATGGAGAGGGAAGTTGCTGAATTACAAAGTATATATATACTTTATATATATATATATACTGTATATATCTATATATATATATATATATCTAAAGTATATATATAATATATATATATAAACTTTATATATAAAGATATATAACGTTTATATCTTTATATCTACAGCACTTGGCATTACATCTTTACAGCACACAAGGCCTGGCTTGACCAACTGCCACTTATGTCAGATATGGCCCTCATAACAAATGAATTTGATGCCTCTGCTCTACTGCCTGTATATTGCCTGTCCAAAAAACACTTTGCCATGAGATGTAGGCTCATACAAAGGCAACTTGTCTTAGTTTATAGCACCAAATCTGGAATAGAACACACAGAACTTGGCAGGCCTATAGTGAGGATATGCCCACTACCATAAGCACAGAAGGCACAGGCATCGTTATGAGTGCCCAGAAACAGTTTCCTAATAGAACCCATTGTCAAGAGTGCAAAATGTTCTTGCTTTGAGCCAGCATTTCTGCAACCAGCACTTTCAGTTATCACCTTTTTGCTGTATTTCTCTTTTGACAGGATGCCTGTTAGAGGCATTCTTACTGACACAGCCTAGCCTCCAGATCTTTCTTGCATCTTCTACTCCATAGATTGCAACTCTGCAGTTAACATTCACAATTTAATTGCACCCTGATTTCTTTAAATTTTGTCTTATTCTGAGTATAACCCCCAGAAGACCATGTTTTTGTTTTCTTCTGCCATTTTGTAAATGTGGTCTTTATATCCTTTTGTCCTTTCCTGTAAGATAGTAAGGAGACATCACTTAGATCTGGAGGCAAAGAGAAAATACCTCTTAAAAGAGGGCCAAGAAAAAGGCTTATGGGAAAACCAATAACACAATCACTGGACCTAACAGCATTAACTACACCATCTCAGGCTCATTCACTTGTTCATTTTCCAACATTATATATGCCATTAAATGCCTACAATGCCTTTCAGTTCCCTACACAGGGCAAGCAGGACAAACACTATGGCCTACACCAAAGGATAAATGGACAATAATCTGACATCAGGAATTACAAAACTGAGAAGCCTGTAGGAGAACACGTCAACTTTTCAGGACATTCAGTGGGTGACCTCAAAGTAGCTGTTTTACTGCAAAGGAGCTTCAAGAACAGAATGGAGAGGGAAATTGCTGAATTACAAGTTATTATGAAACTTGGAACAAAAAGCTCCGCAGGACTGAGCAGGGATATTGGTTTCTTATCTCATTACATATGCTAAACCCATTCTCACCAAGTAGAGCTATACATCCACAGTATTCCAATGTATTTCTCTTTTAGAATAGTGTATCAGAATAATATCTTTTTTTTTGTATTGACAAACAGAAATAAGGGACATTGGTTGTTTATTTCATTACATATGCTAAACCCATTTTCCATTGTATTCTTTTTTGTACTGGCAATATGGAATGTTGCTTATAATGTATGTATATGTTAAAAACTAAACTAGGTGGACAAGAACACCTCTGAGAAAAACATCGTTTAACCCCAGCTTCAGGAGCAATAGAGCAGCTAATAGACTCTGCATTTATTGCCTTGTGACACTCTCACCATCATTCTCCAGTTCTGACATGTTTTACTGCCTTTATTATTTCCCGAGGCAAATGCTATCCAGACCAAACTTCTCTCAGTTTGTTCTTTCAGTTTGTTACTTTCACTGTTTTTCCATTGGATTCTTTGTACTACTTTGCATTCTTAACCACTGCCTGCCAGCTACATGTGGTACTGCTCACCATATCCCATTTCATTGTCTAACAAAGTATGCATGCACACAAAAGCTTACATTCTGAATAAAACTTTGTTGGTTTTAAAGGTGCTAGACTCCAACTTTGTTTCTTTGTGAGTCATGTCATCAATGATATGCCATCTTCCAAGAAGCTGAAAATACTGTAGAAGGTTATGTCACACCCATGGCATCTGAGGGCACATTTCATTCATCCTGCGTTAGGCAGCAAATGGCCTCCCTACAGCTCAGCAGCCTGGCATGAATAGGAGGAAAGGAACAGGCATAATGGTGATCCCTTGGCTTTGATATTGAAGCATATTAGCAAACCACAGTGGGGATACTTGTTCCACTGCTGCCCTCATTCTTGCAGGTAAAAATCCCCAGGCACTTTAGCTGTCTCATTTATCATCACAGTCTCTCATCTCTAGTTTCATATTATCACACAGAAATTAAAAATGAAATTTAAAAGGTCTGCATAGATGACCAGATACATATTGTTGTGATTATTCTTTACCCACAGTGTACACATTGCATTTTACACTCAATAATCATGCCACCTTTTCCTGAATTAGTGAACAGAGGGAACTGTGTGTTGAAAGACATAATTTGTACATTAGGAAGTCTCTGTTGCCAGTTCAGCAACAGCACCACTGACGTCTGTACTCTCTTGCTTTATTCCTGCTGCTATAAATCAAAATGACTACAGTCCAAATGCTGCACTCATTTAACTACAAATGTATTGCTAGTCAGAAAAGCCCCCAGTACTGGGAGGACTCCAGATAACTTCTCTTTATACCAAGCTGATTAACAGGGGGATACCCTGACAAGCTGAGGGCAGTCATATTGGGCTTGTGTGTCAGTAAAACCAGAAAAAGCAATCAAAGCTCAGCTTGCAAAGATCTGATATAGCAAAGGAGAAGAGATGTGACATTGTAGGACCTGATAGATTTTCTAAGTGAAATCACTCTAGTAACATTGATCCTACCTCCCAAAACCACACTGGGATTGCTTACAGGTAAACACTGGCTTTCCCAGAAAAGCCATTTTTCTTGTTTTCCTATGTATGTTAATTGAAAGGTAAATTTAAAAAGAGAGTCAACTAACAAAAAAGAAGACCAAGTCACATTTTGCTTTGGTGCTCTTTATTAAAATGGTAGGGGTTCATGCCATTGGGTGCATTCCTGGTGGGCTATGCATACACACTTTGGGTTGGATCCAAAGAACATAAGAGAAGCCATGTTGGATCAGGTGAATGATCTCCCTGAAATGCTGTCCTGGGGGGACAAGGTTCTCAAGAATAACAGGAGGAGCAAAAGGGGTGTCTATAGTGAGGGAATTAATTGGCAAAAAAATCCCCCCTTTTGCTGGGGAAATGACTTCCACCAACAGAAAACTACCTTTGAATCTAACCATCTTTAGATGCATCCCATTTTTTCACATTTTCAAACTAATCTAAGCATGAGAGCTAGTGTTGTGTAGAGGTTGAGAGTGCTGGACCCACATCTGTACGACCCACATTTGACCTCCTTGTGCCATGGAAGCTCACTGGGTAATCTTGGGCTGGTCACACTTCCTCAATCTAGCCTACCTCACGAGGTTGTTGTGACAATAAAATGAAGGAAAGGAAAATGCTGGGAGCTGCTTTGGGTCCCCATTGGTGAGAAAGACAGGGTATAAATGAACTAAATAAATAAAGTAAAAAGACTAGAAACATTTTTGTTTTAAAACACAACGACTATGGTAGGACCAGTGGATGTACAAGCAGGGACCCACAAGAGTTGTGGGGGGATTCCTTTCCCAGCTCATCCGACTCCAGCTCCGCCTCCTCAGTGAGGCAGCTTTGGCTACCCCATCCTGCCTGATCCCAGTTTCACCAGCAGCAGCTCCCCCCACAACCTGCAAAACCCTAGATTCACTGCTGTCATAGCTCCACCACCCTCAGTCGACCCAAACTTCACCTCCTCAACAGCCTGTCCACAAAGAAGAAGCAGGAACTGTTGTATTTGGGAGGAATTAACCTCCCTCCATTTTTTCAATTTTACGATTGTTTCACAAACTGGGTGGGAAGGGGGTTTCCTCCAAATTTGCTTTAAAATTGCCTTCTGTCAGTGTGCCCTCAGTCCATGGATTTAAGTATCCACAGCTGGATACTTGGAATATACAAGCCTTTTTTTGGTAGCAGTAACTGTTTTGCATATTAGGTCATACCCCCTGACATAGCCAATCTTCCTGGAGCTTACAGTAGGCCCTGTACTAAGAGCCCTGTAAGCTCTTGGAGGATTGGTTACATCAGGGGTGTGTGGCCTAATATGCAAAAGAAGTTCCTGTTACAAAAAAAGCCTTGGGAATATATGATGGTTAAAGCATGTCAGTCGTTTCTTAAAACTCTAAACTGCCTACATCCCAGCACTGCCTAGCCAAAACTCCCATTGGCACAAGGCCAAACTATATTTTATGTTTTCTAATAAGTTGGGTCCAGGACTCACTTTTCCCCCACAGCCACAAAGCAGTTGTATGGAATAGCATTTCAAAAGTCTGTAGAGGCCCTACCTGACTCATTGTAGATTTTCCAGGATCACTGTCACCTTTAAATTATGCTGAGCAGGGGGAGTCTCATGTAGCTACTATAACACAAGATTGGAGGAATGCTTATATGGGATAAAGGACAACTTGAAAATTAAGGAAATAACCCATTGCTGGTTAACTAATGATTCTTATCATAAATACTCAGTCAGCCACTGGTGGGTTTACAGCCCATCTGCAAGTTGCAGACAGCATCACTGGGCATTCAGCCAAATGTTTGCCTAAATTGGGTTGCTTCTCACCTCCTGCCACCACCGTCTTGCCTGCCATATTCTGTAAGTACACAGAAATCAAAATTCCAGTATTCAGATGTGACGCCTCTCTGTGTTCTTTGTGGCTTCCTGATGTGCTCCTTTGCTAATGGCAAAAGTAGGTGAATTGTCCAAATCTGGAAAAGTTCAAGTATGTGAATTATTACACTGTCTCACAATAGTTTTAGGGGGAGTGTACACCTCCACATTATTGTTAACACTTGTACAAATAACAAAAAGAGTTTTTCTAGTGTGTGCATGCCCACAAAAGCTTATACCTTGAATAAAACTTTGTTGGTCTTAAGGGTGCCACTGGGCTCTAACTTTGTTTTGCTGTTTCAGACCAACATAGCTACCCACCTGAATCTATCTTCATGAACCAGTGTTTGTTACCAGGAAAGGCAGGTGTACTGTTAGAATTGGGAGTAATTTTTACATTAGCACAACCTCATGGGAGTTGATTTGCCAAAAAATATGGCCTGGCCTGTCCACGACCCCCTGCTCTGTCCACGACTTTACAGGAGAGCCTGAAAAAGAGGCTACTGTGCAGGTACAAAGCTGCTGGACATTGAGTTCAATTCAAGTTTTGAGCAAAAACATGAAAGTGATCCAGCAATGAGTTTGGCTCATGTGTAACAGTCATTAGTTTACACTAAGATCAAGGATCAATCACAACATCTACACACACCCTGGGCCAGCTCTTCCACTAGCACATTAGGCATTTGCCTAGGGCTCTGGCCCTGGGTGGGCGCCAAATTGGGTGCCCTCAACTTGCAGAGGCCTTCCCTGCCATTGTTTTCCTGCTCCCCCCATTTTTGCGCTTTCCCGCCGTCTGCTTTTCACTCGCCCAGGTTCTTCCGCTATCCCAGGCTTTCTCACATCCCTGCCACCCTTTCCCCACTGGCTCTCTTGTATCCCTGCCACCCCTTCTCTGCTCGCTGCCGGCTCTCTTGCTTCCCTGCCACCTTTTTCCAACTCTGTCTCTGTTTCTGACGAGAGAAAACAACCTTCACTCTCCTCCGTCTCCTATCTCATCCACCAACCCTTTAGGATTCTTCTGCCCAAGAAACTACAGCCTAGCTCTCTGTCCTGCAAGAGTGGAGAAAACAGCTTGCCTTTCCTCCCTGGACTCTCCCCACTCAACCCTTTAGGACTCTTCTTTTCCCTGGGAAACTGCAACCTGGCTCTCTCTGTTCTACAGAAGAGGGCGGGGGGGGGGGGAGAGAAAACATCCGTTTCCTCCCTGTGCTGTCTCCTCCCTCACCTGTCCTTTAGGACTCTTATTTTCCCAGGAAACTGCAGCCTGGCTCTCTCAGTCCTGCAGGAGAGAGAAAACAACCTTCTCTTTCTTACATTCTGAATAAAACTTTGTTGTTCTTAAAGGTGCTACTTGACTCTGCTTTGTTCCCTTTCCTCCTTGTGCTGTCTCCTCCCCCACCCCTTTAGGACTAGTCTTCTGCTCAGGAAACTGCAGCCTGGCTCTCTCTGTCCTGCAGGAGAGAGAAAACAGCTTGCCTTTCCTCCCTGGGCTGTCTCCTTCTCTCCTTTACGGAAGAGGAAAGGAAAGAGATACAGTGCATGCTTGAGAGGGAGCAAAAGCAAAGTCTAATTTGTCCTACAGCACCTGAGACCAACAATATTTTATTCCAGGTAAAAGCTTTTGTGAGCACACACAGTTCTTCTTGGAGTGGCTGCTGCCTTGCAGGCTGGCTCAGTTGCCTGGGAGAGATTTAAAAAAACAGTTTGCCTTTCCTCTGTGTTCCCTTTACTTCCTTTGTGCACATGGACCTGTCCCTTCTATTGAAGTGAATGAAGAAGCTTGTCTGTGGTGACTGAGCTCTGGATTCTACTAAGTTAAAGACTGACTATGCCCTACTGCAGTGTTTATAGATCCAAGGCCACTTACTAGTGTTGAAATTTAAAAAAAAAAAAAAACCACTACACAAATTGAAGATTAGACAAATTTTCCAAGTCTAATGTTACTTAGTACAAGAGCTTTACTCAAAAAGGTTTGACTCTTGTAGAAAGTTAAGCCTAAGCTCACAAAACTGAAAATTTTAAAATTCTGGCTAAAGTTTTATCTGGAAATATCACTCAATAACACTGAAGCTTAACTTTTTTATGAGTTTGTTCATTTCTATCTCTTATATTTCAATTTTGCTTTGTAATTCCATTTTGAAAAGTTATTTTTGATCATTCAAAAGGAGTGTAGAGTAGACAATAAGTATATTATAGAGGAGTAGTTGTTAATGTGCTCTACTTATTAAATGCCTTGCTTGGAATTTCAGGATGTGATTTTTGCTTCTAAAGTTGGCATTTCTTGATATTTTCTTTCTCTAGTTATTTTACACTTTTTAGGTGAACTTTGCTCTCTGAAGCTCATGATGGGGAAAAGGGAATTCCCACTATCCATTGCAAATAAGGGTTTATTGTTTCCGTCTCTATTATAAACCTGGGGGGGGGGCAGAAGTTAGCCTTGCCGAGGGCACCCTACACACACACACACCCCCTTCCTTTATTCATCTCATTTATTCCCCACCCTTCTCCCCAGTGGGGAGCCTTGTTTCATTCTCCTTCCCTTTGTGTTATCCTCACAACAACCTACATTAGGCTAAGAATATGTGATTGGCCCAAGGTCACCCAGCAAGCTTCCCTGGCAGAGTGTTCTGGTTGACACTTTAACTGCTACACAACAGGATTGTAGGAGTTTTTATTGCTTGTGAATTAATCAAAGGTTTTCCAATGGAAGCCCAAAGTGAAAATGGTGGCAAACCCCACTGAGACAGATTTGCATGGCCTTGTTTTGAAAATAAAAAGTGAGAATTGCAGAGCCTCCAGGATGCTGGAAATGGCCTTGAAGGTCTTGTGTGGTCAATAATTGGTGAGCCATCCTTTTAAAGTATGCAACAAAAGAATCAGTCTGACAGTCAGGTAGGTTACATGTCATTTTCAAAACTTGAGTTGCATCTAGGAAAATCAGTCTCAAAGTAATTTAAACTGGTTTCAAACATAATCAAAGTTTTGGCTATGATTCCTCCTACATCTCAAGATGAATTTTTCACTGATTGCACTTCCCATGCAAGTGTGTGTGTGTGTGTGGGGGGAGGTTTACTCCCAAATTTTAGACTTACTTCCTTCCTTCCTTCCTTCCTTCCTTCCTTCCTTCCTTCCTTCCTTCCTTCCTTCCTTCCCAAAACATAACATATTTATACAATTTTAATAACAAAGCAGGTCTAGTTGATTGGTTACAAAATTCTTGCTTTTGGCTTTTTAGCTTCCCTTATTGGCTCAAAGAAACCCATCTCTATTCTGGGAGATAGGGGATCACTTAAGGATGAGGTAATTTCTTTGGGATTTATTTGATCTCAATTCCTGCCTTCCTGGCATCTAGCATCTGAATGGAACTCTGTGGTTATGGTGGTCCTCTAGGCAGATGGCCAGGGGGTGTAGTTCAGGTTTGTTGTGTCTTGCAATTCGGTCCCTGAATTCACAATGCAGCGTGCTTGTGTGCACGCAGAGGTGATCAGTGGGAGACCGCAGATCACCGGATGTAAGGACGTAAATACACTCCGCCTATGAAGATCTGTGGTGGGAAGGAATGAAGGGGGGTGCTGCTCATGGGGAGGAAGTTGACCACTAGGCTAGATAGGTTGCATCCAGACCGGGCCCCAGACCTCTGCAGCTCCCCTGAGACAAGAGAAGCCGCTAGGGGGTTCTTTCCTGGGGATCCGGTCTACGCGAAGAACTTTGCAAGCGGGCGGGAGTGGTTACCAGCCTGGGTGCTGCGGGTCACTGGGTCTCACTCTTATGAGGTCTCATCTGAGGGGGGCCAGATCCTGAGGAGGCACATTGATCAGCTGCGCTGCCGCACCGTGCCGGAAGGACAGGCAGAGACCGTGGGAGCAGGTAACGGGGTAATAGCGGTAACACCACCAGAGGCCACCCAGCCAGTGCCAGCCATGCTGGCTCTGCAGGCGAAGGAGCCCAGCAGTGGCTGGGGCAACCCCCCCCCCCATGGGGGTGCAAGGAGAGGTCCTGGAGCAGCTGCAGGCACCGGACAGCACTCTTCTAGCTTCACCCCACAATGAGGAACCAGCGGCCCCCGCAGTCACAGCAGCCACTACAGTTCCCCAGATAAAACCTAGGAGGTCGAGTAGGGAACGAAGGGCACCGGCTTACTTGAAAGACTATGTTTCTTGAACTAGGGGGGGAGGAGTGTTGTGTCTTGCAATTCGGTCCCTGAATTCACAATGCAGCACACGTGCATGCGCACAGAGGTGACCAGTGGGAGACCGCAGGTCACGGATGGAAGGATGTAAATACACTCCGCCCATGAAGATCTGTGGCGGGAAGTTTAACTGGCCAGGATTGGACCTGGCCAGGTAAGAGGGTTGTTCCGGGAGATGTATATAATCAGGGACCCAGCCCCGCCGTGTTCTCTTTGTGATGTACTCACCAATAAAGCATGTTGCCTTCTACAAGTCTCATAACTCAGTACATTACAAGGTTCTTTGTCTAGATTTTTGGCTCAGTTCCAGAAAATGTATCAATAGGCAAAATCTCTACTGTGTGGGGGCACGATGACTCCTTCAGGCTGGGGGGTCTCCAGAGGTAGGGAGAATGTTTTCCTTTCCCCCAGAGAATGTTTACAAAACATGATGGAACATGATGACCTTTGGCTAGAGAGGGCTTTGTAATATGTAATGTGCTTAGTAGAAAGTTTAATAAGAAATTATTTTTCTTTGTTCTCAAAGGCTCAATGCTAAGACCATTGTGGGCCTCTGTCCCATAGGGAAGTGCAACTTCATATATATTAAGGCAGGTTCTATGGCTAGAGTTAGTACAATATATTCTATGATCAGAATTAGTGCAAATGTATCTGGCACTCTGAGCGTGTTCTAGTGCAAATCTGAATCTACATTCTACAAAACCAACACAGCTGCCCACCTGGATCTATCTACAGGAAGGAAAGGTTTCTTATGCACAGTCTTCACTAATCAGTATGGATGTGATATGATATGTTGTTGTGTTGCAGTTTAAAATTAATTTTAAAAGTTTTTTTAAAAAATAACTTCAAACTATTCTTTATGGAGTGGCTTGGTGAGTGCATCTGGGATCATCTTCTTCATTGGACAATGGATCAGCTTGACAACTCCTTCTTGCTGCAGGTATCTCACCAGGTGGTATTTCAGGTCAATGTGCTTGGTACATTGACTCACATTTTCTTTCTTAGAAATGCAATTCTTTCTTAGAAATTTCTTTCATTGTCTTCATACACTATAACAGGCTGTGGTACATCTAGGCCCATACCTTCCAGTAGCCGAAGTAGCCGAAGTAGCCGAAGTAGCAGATGACACTAAATTGTTCAGGGTGAGGAGAACCAGAGAGGATTGTGAGGCACTCCAAAGGGATCTGTTGAGGCTGGGTGAGTGGGCGTCAACGTGGCAGATGAGGTTCAATGTGGCCAAGTGCAAAATAATGCACATTGGGGCCAAAAATCCCAGCTACAAATACAAGTTGATGGGGTGTGAACTGGCAGAGACTGACCAAGAGAGAGATCTTGGGGTCATGGTAGATAACTCACTGAAAATATCAAGACAGTGTGCGATTGCAATAAAAAAGGCCAACGCCATGCTGGGAATTATTAGGAAGGGAATTGAAAACAAATCAGCCAGTATCATAATGCCCCTGTATAAATCAATGGTGTGGTCTCATTTGGAATACTGTGTGCAATTCTGGTCACCACACCTCAAAAAGGATATTATAGCATTGGAAAAAGTGCAGAAAAGGGCAACTAGAATGATTAAAGGTTTGGAACACTTTCCCTATGAAGAAAGGTTAAAACGCTTGGGGCTCTTTAGCTTGGAGAAATGTCGACTGCGGGGTGACATGATAGAGGTTTACAAGATTATGCATGTGATGGAGAAAGTAGAGAAAAATGTCCTTTTCTCCCTTTCTCACAATACAAGAACTCGTGGGCATTCAATGAAATTGCTGAGTGGACAGGTTAAAACAGATAAAAGGAAGTACTTCTTCACCCAAAGGGTGATTAACATGTGGAATTCACTGCCACAGGAGGTGGCGGCGACAACAAGCATAGCCAACTTCAAGAGGGGATTGGATAAAAATATGGAGCAGAGGTTCATCATTGGCTATTAGTCACAGTGTGTGTGTGTGTGTATATTTTGGCCACTGTGTGATACAGAGTGTTGGACTGGATGGGCCATTGGCTTGATCCAACATGGCTTCTCTTATGTTATTTATCTCTTGACAATCTAGTGGGATGATGTAGCAGCGTCCACAGAGACTCTCGCTGGCTTCTTAAAATTATTTCTCTAGAAGAACTATTAGAGCTTGTTTGAGTTATTATATTTCTTCTAAAAGTTACTAGTTTATTTTGACTCACTCAGTTCTCACTGAACTCACCCAGACAGAAAAAGGAAAAAGAAAAGTTGCCGGACAAAGCTGACAGGAATCCTCCTCCTCCCTTCGGCTACTACACCCCTGCAGATAAGGACTCGAGCTGCTAAAGATAAATGCTTTCTATTTTCAAAATTTAGACCTGGAGTCTGTATAAAGGACACTCTAAATTTGGTAAGCTGCAAAAACTGTTTGAAAAATTTTAAATGCTTCTTTCCCTTTGAACAACTAATTGTAGCTAACGAAGAGAATACTCAGAAGTCCTTAAAGAAGTATTAACAGCCTCTGTGCATAGCCATGGGAAAACATAAGATGGGGAGAGAGGCAGAGGACAGCACTACAGGACTTCCAGCTTGCAAACAAGCTAAGCTGGAAGATTTTTTTCCCAAAAAAAGAAAATAAAGACAATAAAGCTATTATTCTGGGAGAGTTTCTAACCTTAAACCGATTTGCTCTGTTGGCCAAGAGAGATGTTGATGGTTACAATGAAGAACAAAACAGTGAAGATGGCAGCACAGAGGGGGAGGCCAGTTCATCAAGGGAAATACAGAGAGAAAATTATCATAATGAGGGGGACTCCGAGGGCATCCTGAAGGAGTTCACGTATCTGACTGCTCATACGGTTGATAATATTTTTGAGAAAATTAACTTTCTAAATTCTAAAATAGATAAATCGCTACAACAGCTCTTGAATAACCATCAAATTGTAAAAATAATAGTATGGATGCCCACAGGAACAAAAGGATTTTGGAGACCCTCAGGCCAGCTGTTCTTCATAAACAGACTTCTAACAGCAATAACAGAAATAAAGGCCTAGCACACCAATTAAAACTACAGTATGTCTAGTAGTAAGCAGTTATAGGGGGCAAAACCTGGCTTGGAAGTTTAAACACCATCTCCTAAAGATGAAAGTATCCTTATAGATCTGATCCAGATAGAGCCACTTCACAGCTCAAATCAGCTACAGAGAATTATGTTAAGAAGAAGAAGAAGAAGAAGATGATGATGATATTGGATTTATATTCTGCCCTCCACTCCAAAGGGTTTCAGAGCGGCTCACAATCTCCTTTACCTTCCTCCCCCACAACAGACACCCTGTGAGTGGGTGGGGCTGGAGAGGGCTCTCACAGCAGCTGCCCTTTCAAGGACAACCTCTGCCAGAGCTATGGCTGACCCAGGGCCATGCTAGCAGGTGCAAGTGGAGGAGTGGAGAATCAAATCCAGTTCTCCCAGATAAGAGTCCACACACTTAACCACTGCACCAAACTGGCTCTCCTTATCTTTTGGAAGCTCTAGGATATTACTCTGGCAGAAGGCTGTTTTGAATATCAAAGGAATTTACCCAAAGAGAGTCTTTGAAAATCTAGTGTGTTCCCCATTATTGGGAAATTTAAATAAAAATACTACTCTTCTAAAAGACAGACTTTTGGAAGATGCATTAGTTGGTATACCACATCAAGAACCAGTGAGGAGACCTGACTTGGTTTTCCATCCTAAGGCAAACCTAGAAGACTCTTTTCTTGACATTTCAATAGAGGAGAACCTCCTAAACTCTTTTGTAGATCTACCTTGCCCTGACCAGGAAAAGATTACTTCTAGATTAGAACATCTGTGCACTAAACTTCTAAGTGCCAGCAGGAGTTTCCAGCAATAAGTAAAAACTGACTCTCCAAAGAAAAGAGACTCCAAAGTCTACAAACTGCAACAAATCTCCTCTTCATCTTCTATACCAGATTCGAACACTAAGGGGAAGCAAGAAGACTCAAAGATGACTTGGGTATTCTTGTGTCTGCTTCTCTTAAAAGAGACTGCCTAGAACTATGTCCCTTGAAACCCTTAGCCATGGCAGTTCTACTCACTTGGCCCGAGGGTAGCCTTCTAATCATAAACTCCTACCTCCCACCTAAAACCCCAAAAGCAGAGATAGAAAACAATTGGCAGAGGTTGGAATAACATGTTGGGTCCCTTATTATTAATGCTTAGCCTAGGAATGTTTATATTAAATGGTTCCACCAAGGGAGATAGACTGGGCGAATTCACCTTTTTGGCTGGGACAAGAACCAGCACAATTGACTATGCTGGTAGATAAAGTGCTGCTGTGTTCCCTGGAAAATTTTCAAATTCTCCTATATCTTGGGGGACCATTTCCCACTCCATCTTGAAGTTCACCTGGATATGGAGACACCCCACTCCACGTACCTTATTAATATTATACCACCCCTGCAGATAATATTATATTATGCCAAGGCTGTAGGGTGAGATGGTCCCTTAAGCTAGACTTAGAGGTGAAGGCAGTTCTAACAGTAAAGAATCTTCAAACTTACTGCCAGGCTTTTAATGCCCCCTAAATCCAGATTATGCATTGGAAATGTATGAGGAGCTAATCTAAACACTGAAGTCACTCTTAGTAAGTTTTCTGGAAGGAAGGAGAGCAGTAACAAATATACCTTCTAAATCATGGTTTGATCAAAGCTGCTCTAAAACAAAAAATGCCTTAACTAAGGCATATAATTTAGCGAGGACAGAGGAGAAGAATAGGCAGGAAATCTATAATATCCTATCAGCCCAAAAGAAGGAATATAAATCTTTGTAGCAATGTGTAAGAAAGAAATGTGGGCTAAATTAATAGAAGCAGCTAGGAGTTAAAACGCATCTCTTTTCTGGAGATTGGTGTCAAATAGAACATCATCAGCTGCCCCTAGGTTAGCCTCCTGTATACCTCCAGATACTTGGATGTCCTATTTTCAAAAAATGTATGACAAGCCTACCCAACCTCCCTCTGAACATCCAATAGGAGAGTAGGAAAAATGGGCCCCTGTATCAGCTCAGGAGAAAAAAGCACATATAGGGCAGCTGAAGAATCCCAAAGCGCCAGGACTAGATGGAATACCTCCGGAATTACTTAAAGTAGACAAGAACTGGTGGGTGACTCTATTAACCTCCCTGTTCACTTTTATTGCTAAAACCGGACTTATTCCTAAAGATTGGGGTATGACCATTGTGGTCCTCTTTTACAAGAAGGGCAAAAAAGAGGACCCATCAAAAGTTACAGGCTTCCACAGTTGATAGACGTTTGCTGTTTCTTATTTGGGCTGTTTATGAGCAAATTGCTCTTAGAGTGAGATGCAGCTGATTAGAACACCTGACAGACTCTGTTCAAACATTCAGGAGAGTCAGGCAGGATTGCCTTTTAGCACCCATACTGTTTCTTTTCTATATAAATAACCTAGTAAGTTTTTATTAAATAAATAAATGTTTATTAAAAACAAAGAACTTTGACTTACAAATGCAAATGAAGAGCATAAAATTCTATCATTCAATAGCATTGCAAAAAATAGTCCAAAGAAATACTGCATAAAATAACATGAACAGAGAAATAATAACTAAATACTTGATACGAGTACTTTCTGAATTCGAAAAGTTGTGGTTCACAAAGGTCGCAATTTTATGCATGATAAATTGATCCCAAACTTTATCATAACAGACTATTAATGAAGGAGGCGAGGGAGATTTCCATACTGAAGCAATAGTAATTCTTGCTGCCGCTATAAGTATGATGGTCAACTCTTTGTGTGAGATTGTATGAGAAGAATCATCCCACAAATTTAGGAGCATTAATTCCAGTATTGAAAATGACTGTGAAGTGATTTTGGAGTTTTGTTGAGTGATATCATTCCAGAACTGAGAAATAACTGGACACTCCCACCAGCAATGCAGAAATGTTCCCAGAGACCACAATTTTTCTAACATAGTGGACTAATATGCTGGTTTATTTGATGTAGCCGTCTGAGGGAAAGGTACCATCTCAACATAGTTTTAAAGAACTGAAGTTGAATGTTAAAAAAAGAAGTGGAATTGACATAAGAGCCCCAGATTTTCAGCCATGAAGAAGGAGGGATGTCTTTGAGGAGGTCTAGTAAGTTTCATGAAAGACCCCAGTTTACACCCCCCCAAAATAGCAGATCGACACATCCAAGTGCTATTGCATGCAGATGATGCCATAAATCTCTCCAGAACACCTATAGGACTGAAATGGTTCTGAAAAGTTCTCCCTTTATTGTGAAATTGAACATCTTATCTGAAAGCTAATGTGAGCGAGAGGCCCCTATTTTCGCTTATATACAGACATCATGATCACTAGTTTGGTTGCCGGGGTGCCTAGAGTTTCAACTCGCACACATCTGCTATAAGACGTGGGTTTTACCCACCATTTTCTGAAATACTTATGTGGATACTAAAAGTCTCAGCCTTACAGCAGCACTCTTTATCTCTGAATGGGTGCTAGCCAGGAGTACAGATGAGCTCCCAGCTGCTCCGTGCATGCACAATTTTGGCTGTTGCAGTGGAAGAAGTCACGCGTCATGAGCTGCTCAGTCAAGTGATTTCATGAAAGCCATGTTCCAAGGCTAACATCACCAGTGACCATTTTCCTGCACAGCCGGACTCCATGACAGAGAAACAAGAGCATCACATATACAACAGCTGCTTCAAACATCTGCATATGGCAATCACGCTTATCTTAGGCGTGGATCCTGTTGGATTGCCCAAGCTTTTGTCAAATGGAACCTTAGACAAAGGATAGTGCCAGCTAGAGGAGTAAGAAGAGGAAGACCAGCCTTAATCTAGAGCCAGAGCTATTGTGTAAATCGGGTGTCACCTTAGATATCAATTTGGCCCTCTATTGTCACTTTAGATAAGTTTGTACAGCTTGTTTTAATCCCCTCCACCCATGACTTGCCCATGCCTTGCCCAAACTGTCACTTGGAAGCCTCCCCTTTTCTGAGGTAATGCACCATGTGATGCTGCATCATGTCCCATCTGACCCTGTGTCATAATCCTCTGGACCTCCTGCGCGGACTGCACTGGCTGCCAGTTACATACCGGGTTCGCTACAAAGTGCTGGTTATTACCTTTAAAGCCCTATATGGTCGAGGACCTGCCTACCTGAGGGACCGTCTTTCCCCATACGAGCCCCAGAGAGCACTGAGGTCAGCAGGGAAGAACAAGCTGACTATCCCTGGGCCAAAGGAGGCGAAATTGCAGAACACCCGCACACGGGTCTTCTCTATTGTAGCTCCACGCCTATGGAACCGGAAAAGGTGCGGGCCCTGCGGATCCTTGACCAATTCCGCAGGGCCTGCAAGACCATCCTTTTTAGGATGGCTTCTGCGGACTGCTGATTGAAGGATTGCTGAACTGATGGATTCGCCTAAGTGACTTCCGCCTAAGTGATTTTCGCCATTATGTTAACAAATAGCACCAGAAATACCACTGTTATTGTTAAATTATTGTTAAATGTAAATTAGAATGGTTTTTAAGACTAATGCTGATTTTAAAAGTTTTGTATAACTATTGTATGGATATGCTGTTAGCTGCCCTGAGCCTGCCTAGGCGGGGAGGGTGGGATATAAATATTTTTTTTATTATTTTTATTTTTTATTACCCCCTAAGGGCTCAAGGTAGACCTTATAACCTCTGACCCAATGCCCCACAAGTGTGCATCTGACAGTACCCCTACCCTACTGTTTAGATACAACCCCAATATCTGATCAGTTGAGGGTCCTTCCCCCATCTCCCTTTTCGTTGCCATTGGAGCCTTCCTCGAAGACTATGATAGGTAATTATCACCCTGTTTGTCCATCCCTGTGTTTACCCCTGTGCATTTTCATGCTGTTTTCTTAGACCTGTATGTGTGTTGTATGATTTTGTACCCTTGTATGTTTGCCTTTATTTCATAATAAAACCCCTTGATTATTAGACCACATCTCCTCGTTATTGGGTGACTTCCAAAGGAGACATCTTCTGTATATACAGATTCTGATCTCGCTAAAGCCTAATTGCCCACCCTCTAATTCCCCAAACCTAATTTTAGGGCAATTCAGGTAACACTAAGGTTATGGCCTTCAGGAAAAACACAAGGGCTAGGTACTGGGAGATTCAAGGATACCAGCTGGAACAAGTATCTAGTTTCAAATACCTGGGAGTAATGGTACAGGTTTCTGTCTCCAACATAATCCATAACAGCAGCACCGCTGATGCAGGAGAGAAATCAGCAAATAGTATCCTGAAATTTTATCGGACTCAGGGGGTTTACTATGTTCCAGCTGCACTTCGCCTGTTTAAAGCTAAGGCACTGGCCCAGCTAACATGGAACATTTTTGGGGTCTTCAGCTTCTTCCCTGTCCCTATTTGAGAGAGTCCAATCCAAATTTCTCTGAATATTAATCCAAGTACCCAAGTGTATATCAAACTCCTGGGTCTGCTTTGAAACAGGAATGACTTGAGTAGAGGCTAGAATTTGTGTTCTTTCTATAAATAAACAGGTCACTGGTAACATAAATCCTAAAGGGCTGTCCCCTCTTATCTTGCACGACCAATTTCAATGCAATTGGCTCCAAGCAGTCCAAACAGCCATTAGGAAGTTGGGGTTTTCTCCCCAAGCCCTTCTAAACCTTGGCATAGACCAGGCAAAATCATGAATAAACAAAGAGTGCTAGATATAGAAAGACAAGCAGATATTCTCAGTTCCCCAGATTATTTCTCTCCAGCAAACAGTAGATACATAGTTGCTCCCACCACCTACCTATAGTTTCTTGAATCTCACAACACTAGAAAGGCCTTTACTTTAGCTAGGAGTACTGCCATCTGCAGTAGTAGAGGGGAGGTATAAAGGGACTCCTTATGCACTTAGAATCTGTTCCTGATCCCAGCCTGAAATAGATTCTCTAGTCTGGAGCATATATATCTTTAATTGTTCTTTTCATATGGTGAACCAAAGGGAAACTATCAGCCCACTGTTGGAAAGGTTCCCTGGCAGATCAAATAAACTAAGATTATCTTCTGTCAGATAGGAACCACCAAACAAGACAGGTGGATAGGTTCTGTTCCCAGGTTTATAAAGAACGCAAAAAGCAAGACAAATAGGCCAAACTGTAAATCTTTTAAACGAAATTTTAAAATGGTTTAAAGGGTTAAATAATAATCTTTTAAATTCTTTTTTTACTGTTATAACCCTCAAGTCATCAATTTTTAGCATGCAGATTCTTTATAGGACTTTTTATAAGGTACTTTTAAGGTTGTTCTAAATGACTAAAATGTTTTGGTCAATGACTGTAATAACTGACAACCTAGTGCTGCTGACACATATTCTGCTTCAGTGGTGGAGTCAGCAACCCCACTTTGCTTCTTGCTTGACCAGCTTATAGGTCCCCTACCAAAGAACAATATATTGCCACTGGTAGACTTTCTATCTGTTAAATCTTCAGCCCAGTCGGCATCCACGTAAGTAACTAGCTTAGGTCTCTCATTAGCAGATTATTTAAGTTTAAGGTCTGCAGTGATTAGTTATCTCACAAGTGTTACATGAGCCTGCTTGTAGGCTTTACAGTCATTTTACATAACAGTCTCACAGCTGAACTAATGTCTGGTCTGGTGAAAGTGGATATGTGCAAGACTTCACCTACCGCTGCACAAAATCGGCTACCTTCAGGTAGCTCTTCAGAGTCCTCTGTTTGTCTGATGTAGTTTGGCTCCACTGGAATGTCTTTAAGTAGAGCATCTTCCAGTTTCAGGCTTCTCACTAGGTCTTTAATTTTCTGTTCTTGATAGATGAGAAAACTGCCATCTGCCACACTGACCCCCACATTTTGGTGTATTTAAAAAATCGTCCCACTCCATCACTTTCTTTACATGTGAATGGGAGGGGTTTTCTGTCTTTCCTTCCTGCCGGAGCTAGAGCTACAAAAGGCAGGGAATTTATTATTTGTATCAGGGAAAAGGCATGACTTTTTAGTGTTTTTACATGAATCCTGCATAGGGCTCCCAGTGTACAGCTGGAGAAACATTTCTAGGATATCTTCTACATAACAGTTGTCTTCTTCTGCAGTGTTATTAAGGAGGAAGGTGGGAACAAAACCAGAACTGGTTGGTTCATTCATGGTTCTGTTGGTTCTTGCTCTATTTACCATTGACAGCTCTGCCTTCTGCTCTACCAGCTCCAATGAGTACCAGGTGCCATTGAATATGGGATCTTTCCTATGGGGTTCTATGCAGTCCTTGATGCTTTTTAATATTGATGTGACACCTGTGGGGGATGCCTCCCATATAGTTGGAGTGAAGTATCCATGCAGCAATGACACCCAGCTATATATTGTTTTGACTTTATTCAGTTACCAGAGGCAGCTGTCTTGCCAAGGACACTAACTGTGGGCCATGGTTGACTGTCCAAAGGTTTAAAAAGTTGACGTTGAATCTAGAACAAGATGGAGGCTATACTGTTAGTAAAGTATTGTGCTTCCCACTGTGGATAAGGCAAAATGCTCTCTGTCAGCTTTGTTAAGATCCTGGGAAATGCATTGGATCTTGCTCATATAAATTAATGTGGTAGCAAAAACACTTTTCACTGTGCCCATCTAGCACAGAAATTGCTCCCCTATTTGATCTCAGGCAATCTAGATACATTATTCCATATCACTGTAACTCTTTCCTAGTGTGTTTCTATACAGCAGTTTTGCTCCTGTGACCAAGAGCTGCTCATGATCCTATTATATAGGCAGGTTAGGACAACTTCCAGTAGCAGCTCTAAAAGCACAGACTATTTTGATCTTCTCAGAGCTTGGAAGCTAAGCAAGGTTGGTACTTATCACACACACTAAATAATGCACTTTCAGTCCACTTTCCAGCTGGATTTTCCTAGTTCACACAGTAAAATCCAGTTAAGTCCATGGACTCATGGCGACCCCGTGAAGTTCAACATCAAGGCAAGAAATAATGAGCAGAGGTTGTTTGCCACTGCCTTCCCCTGAATAGCATCCCTTATCTTTCCTGGTGGTCTCTCATTTGGGGTTGAGAAGATCACACACACTAAATAATGCACTTCTAATCCACTTTCAGTGCACTTTCCAACTGGATTTTAATGCTGCCTGTTACAAAGTCAGATCATTGGTCATCCAGCACAATATTGTCTATTCTGACAGGTAGAAGAAGAGCCTTTCCCAGATCTGCTATCTAAAATCCTTTTTTATCAGGAGATGTGAGATTCTAAACCTTGGATATTCTGCATGCAATAACCTCCCCCAAAGCTAAAGCTGCAACCAGAAAAATGCAGTAAATATGCACCTAACTTGTGAAATTGGAAGCCTTTGGAGATGTGCCTCTAGCAGTCACTTTAACAGATACACTGATCCATCTGGTAGACTGCTGTCCTTCAAATGCCTTGGTTCCAAGCCACTGAGGGCTCTAAAGGTCAATACTCTGAACTGTATCTAAAAACTACTGAAAATCTTAGAGCAGCAATGAAATATACTCACTATAAAAGGTAAAGGTAGTCCCCTGTGCACGCACCAAGTCACTACCGACCCATAAGAACAAGAGAAGCCATGTTGGATCAGGCCAAAGGCCCATCTAGTCCAAAACTCTATGTCACACTGTGGCCAAAAAAATCAGGTGCCATCAAGAGGTCCATCAGTGGAGCCAGGACACTAGAAGCCTTCCCACTGTGCCCCCCCCAAGTACTAAGAATACAGAGCATCACTGCCCCAGACAGAGAGTTCCAACAATCTCTCTCTCGCCCTCTCTCTCGGCTTGACTTCGCGGAGGGCTGAGCAAGATGTGCTTGGTAGGCAGATCTCTTTTTTGCCAGTAATTCTTGGATCTCTTGATTGTTCTCGTCAAACCAACAATACACTGTGGCTAATAGCCACTGATGGACCTCTGCTCCATACGTTTATCCAATCCCCTCTTGAAGCTGGCTATGCTTGTAGCTGCCACCATGTCCTGTGGCAGTGAATTCCATGTGTTAATCATCCTTTGGGTGAAGAAGTACTTCCTTTTATCAGTTCTAACCCGACTGCTCAGCAATTTCATTAAATGTCCACAAGTTCTCATAGTGTGAGAAAGGGAGTAAAGTACTCTACCTTCTCTGTCCCATGCATAATCTTAGTTTTCAAAAGTTTTTATTAGTTTCAAAAAAGTTTAGAAAATAGGGAACAGAAAGAAAGGTAAAGGTAAAAGCACAATACATTCTGGTCTTGTTTTTATAAAATACTTTCCAGAGTCAAAAGAATAGTTCTACTATATTTTCTTAACAAATGTTCTCTCTTGTTATTTTAATCTGTATATATATATATTCCATTTTAAAGTTGTATGATATAAATCTTTAGTTATATTCTAGTAGTTTGCCAGTTTTTTTCCAAAATGAATTTAAAAGTTTGCTTAAAGATGAATATTATAATATAAACACAGGAAAAAAGAAAAAAATCAGATCACACCAAAGAATCTTAAAAGTCTTGAGTGTCCAACCAAACATAAAATTTCATCCAGTTTTTTCTCGCTCCTTCTTTAAATTTCCCAGTTATCAGTTGGGATAGAAAATCAAGCTCTGCAGTCTCCAAAACTTTCCCCACCAAGTCCATTTTTGAAGAGATTTCCTGACATTTCCATGTCTGCGCCAGAAGGATTCTAGCTGCAGTGTTGAAGTGTGCCAACATGTGTCTCACTTCTTTAGAATAATCCTCTGGAAATATATTCAATAAAAAGAGTTCTGGTTTGAAATGTATCTGGGTTTTCATGATCTTCTGTAACATTTCATGTATCATTTTCCAGTAGGCTTTCACCATTTCACACGACCACCACATATGGTAAAAAGTACCAATTTGTTTGGTGCACTTCCAACATTTATTAGACATGTTAGTATTAATCTTGCACAGTTTCTGTGGGGTCAAGTACCATCTATAAAACATTTTATAGAGGTTTTCTTTGAAAGTCACTGACCTAGTTAGTTTAACATTAAGTTTCCATAATCTTTCCCAATATTCTTGTGTAATGTTATAACCAAAATTTTTCACTCATTGGACCATACAATCCTTTACAACTTCATCTTGTGTCTTCATTTGAAGTAGATATGCATACAGTTTGGAAATTAACTTTTCTTGTGGTCCCAAAAGAATTTTATCAAATAAGTATTGTTCACTAGTGAAGCCTATTGCCTTGTTTTTAACATATCTGGATTCAACTTGCATTCTCATCTACCAGTACATTTTAATATCCATATTTTCTAGTTCTTCTTTAGTTTTCAGTTGATTTTCTTTTCCCAAAAAATCCTCATATCTGTAATTCTGGTTTGCTTTTTAAAGATTTGGGTAAGTAAATGCTTCTACTGGCGAAACCCATCTTGGAACTTTTGAGTAGATTTTAGGCTTTAACCATGACCAGGTATGATATAGAGATTTCCAAAACCAATGATTCTTAAAGTAAGAGTGGCTTTCAAGTCTTTGATACCACAAATAAGCATGCCATCCCATAGTCAAATCGTGTCCTTCTAACAACAGTTGTCTCTTATCTTTCAACAACATCCAATCTCTTATCCACAACAGTACAGATGCTTTATAGTAAAATTGCCAGTCTGGGAGACCCAAACCTGCTCTTAATTTGGAATCCTGTAAGGTCTTTAATTTAATTCTGGATTTTTTGCCTTGCTACACATATTTAACGACCATCTTATTTAACTCTTGAAAAAAATCCACTATTTAGGAATATTGGAATAGTTTGAAAGAGAAATAGTAGCCTTGGTAAAACATTCATCAAACCTATTCTTCCCATTAAAGATAGGTTCAGATCATGCCATTTTCCCAAGTCTTTTTGAATTTCTTTAAGTAGTTTATCATAGTTGTCTGCTTTTAGATTGCTACATCTATTTGAAATCACCACACCGAAATATTTGATTCTTTTTTTTATGAAGAAGAAATCCTGATTTTTGCTGAAAAGCCTGAATTTGTTCTGCTGCCATGTTCTTGGTCAGAAATTTTGTTTCATAATAATTAATCTTTAATCCTGTCCAACAACCAAATTGTTTAATCTTGTTTATGAGACAGTCTATAGAGTCCATTGGTTGTTCTAATATAAAAACTAGGTCGTCAGCAAATGCTCTAATTTTGTATTGTTCATTTTTTATCACAGCTCCCTTTATACTTGTGTCTTCTTTTATTTGATTATTCAATACCTCTAATGATAAAATGAAGAGTAGAGGTGACAGTGGGCAGCCTTGTCTTGTACCTTTTTGTATATTAATGGTTTCTGTTAGTTCGCCATTCACTGTCACCCTAGCCTTTTGCAAAAAGTAATGCCAAGCATTAACAGAGTTCCTGAGAGGAAGAGAGATATCCTACATGTGGCTAATGCCAGAAGGCCTTCTTTTTATGTACCAGGAGAATAGATACTCCACTTTTAAAGCCCAGAATTTTTTGGAAAGTATAAAGAAGAAAGAAAGCAAAGAAAAGGAGGAGGAGCAAGAAGAAGAAGGTTCTGGTGATGAAGATCCAAACCAAACATGAAGATATCATACAAGACTACAATTCAAAAAAAGAAAAAGAAAGATAGTGATAATGCCAGAAGGCCTTCTTTTTATGTACCAGGAGAATAGATATTCCACTTTTAAAGCCCAGAATTTTTTGGAGAGTATAAAGAAGAAAGAAAGCAAAGAAAAGGATGAGGAGGAGGAGCAAGAAGAAGAAGGTTCTGGTGACGAAGATCAAACCAAACACGGAGATATCATACAAGACTACAATTAAAAAAAAATAAGAAAGATAGTGATAAACAAAACCCATAATTGCCTCAATTGTTTCAATTAATGTAAATGGACTTAATTCTCCTGCTAAAAGGAGAAAGACATTTAGATATTTGGCAAAAATGGAAATGGACATAATTTGCTTACAGGAAACTCATATCCTAACCAAAAATTTTTGAAGAACAAAAAACTTGGCAATCTATTTACAGTTACAGACTTATACAAAAAGAAAAGGGGAGTGGCAATTTATATTTAAGACAAATTTAATCCACAACTGCAATTTGCTTCTGAAGATGGTAGAATTTTACTAGTGGAAATCACGGTGGACAATAAGAAAATCCTGCTTGCAAACATCTACGCTCCAAATGATCATCAAGAGAAATTTTTTCAAGATTTGTGTCTTAAATGATCAAATTGGAGTATGTGGAATATTGTCTAATGGAAGATTTCAATGCGGTGTCTGACAGACAGTTGGATAAGAAAACACATAAACAGATTAAAACTAAAAGTCTTCAGCTTCCGATAAGCTTCTGGAAATTAGCTGAAGAAATGGAGTTGGTGGATGTTTGGAGAACAAGATACCCCAATTCTAGAGATTTTACGTATTACTCTCCTAATCACCAAAACTGGTCAAGAATTGATATGTGTTGGCTCTCTACAAGCTTGATTAAAGACCTAGTGGACACAGAGATTCAAACAAGAGTTATATCAGACCACAGCCCTGTAATGATAAAACTTAAAGGTGCACAGATAAGAAGACCATGGAAGTTAAATATAGCAATTTTGAAAGACAAAGACTTTCTTAAAGAAACTAAACTAGAAATGGAATCTTTCTTTAAACAAAATATAACACAAGAAGTGAAGATGCAAACAGTTTGGGATACTGCAAAAGCTTTCTACAGGGGCCTTGCAATTAGATAGTGCATTAAAAAGAAGAAAGAGCTGAAAATTATCAAAATTTAATGTCACAAATGGGAGAAGCTGAGAAGAATCTTAAAAAGCATCCAACAAAGTATGAATTTCAAAAAAAGGTGAGAGAAATGCAGCACAAAATGAATTTAATTCTTATGGAAGAGGTGGAGATTAAATTAGGGTATGCTAAACAAAACTTTTTTGAGCATGCCAATAAACCTGGAAGGTGGTTGGCCTAAAGGACGAGAAAAGAGAAGGCTAAAAGAATAATTACAACATTGAGAGATGAGAATAATAAAGAGAAATCTCAAAAACAAGAAATACGACAAACTGTAGAGCAATTTTATAAAAAACTATATGAAGACAAGCAAGTTGATAAAACAAACTTAGAAGAATATGTTAAACAAAATAACCTTAACAAATTTACAGAAGAACAACAAAATTTTTTGAATGAACCTATAACGACAAGGGAGCTTGGAGAGGCATTAACTGCCCAAAAGAATGGCAAGTCACCAGGACCAGATGGATTACCGGCAGAGTTCTATAAAGCCTATGAAGAATCTTTACTTTTATCATTTAAACACCTCATTGAAAAGATACAGGAAGAAGGCCAAATTCCAAATTAAAAATTACCATCCAATTTCCCTTTTAAATGTGGATTATAAAATTTTTGCTGCGATACTGGCTCAATGTTTGAAGAAAGTTTTGCAATCTACAATACATTATGACCAAGCAGGATTTTTGCCTAAAAGATACTTGAAAGATAATGTCAGAACAGTTTGTGACATTTTAGAATATTATGAAGGCCATCCAGAGAAACAATTGAATTTAATTTGTCTAGATACTGAGAAGGCATTCGACAATCTTCGTTGGCAGTTTATGTTACAGCAATTGAAAAGTATGGAATGTGGGGAAAACTTTTTGAGAACAGTAGAAGCAATATACTTCCCATGCATAATCTTATAAACCTCAGTCATGTCACCCCTCAGTCAACGTTTCTCCAAGCTAAAAAGCCTCAAGCGTTTTAACCTTTCTTCATAGGGAAAGTGTTCCAGCCCTTTAATCATTCTAGTTGTCCTTTTCTGCACTTTTTCCAGTGCCATAATATCTTTTTGAGGTGTGGTGACCAGAATTGTACACAGTACTCCAAATGAGGCTGCACCATTGATTTATACAGGGGCATTATGATACTGGCTGATTTGGTTTCAATTCCCTTCCTAATAATTCCCAGCATAGGATTGGCCTTTTTTTATTGCAGTTGCACACTGTTTCAACGTTTTCAGTGAGTTATCTACCACAACCCCAAGATCTCGCTCTTGGTCAGTCTCCACCAGTTCACACCCCATCAACTTGTATTTATAGTTAGGATTTTTGACCCCAATGTGCATTACTTTGCACATGGTTACGTTGAACCTCATTTGCCATGTTGACACCCACTCGCCCAGCTTCGACAGATCCCTCTAAGCAATTTAGTGTCATCTGCAAACTTAGTCACTTCACTGCTTACTCCCAACTCCAAATCATTAATGAACAAGTTAAAAAGCATTGGACCCAGTACTGAGCCCTGTGGTACCCCACTGCTTACACCCTCCACTGAGAAAATTGCCCATTTATACTCTGTTTCCTATTAATTAGACAGTTTTTGATTCACAAGAGGACTTGTCCTTTTACCCCATGACTACCGAGCTGGCTTAGGAACCTTTGATGAGGAACTTTATCAAAAGCGTTCTGTTTTTGTTGTTCAGTTGCACAGTCAAGTTCGACTCTTTGCAACCCCATGGACAAAGTCACGGCAGGCCTTCCTGTCTTCCACCATCCTCCGAAGTCTGCTCAAATTCGTGTTCATTACATCAGTAACACTGTCCAGCCATCTCATCTTTTGCCCTCCCCTTCTTCTTTTGCCTTCTGTCTTTCCCAGCATCAGGATCTTCTCCAGTGAGTGCTCCGTTCTCATTTGATGGCCAAAGTAATTGAGCTTCAGCTTCAGGATCTGACCTTCCAGGGAACAGTCTGAGTTGATTTCCCTTAGGACTGACTGATTCAATCTTCTTGCAGTCCAAGGAACTCTCAAGATTCTTCTCCAGCACCACGTCTCAAAAGCATCTATTCTTCTGCGCTCAGCCTTCCTTATGGACCAGCTCTCACAGCCATACATTACTACTGGGAATACACATTGAGATTCTTCTTGTATAATTCTTCTGTGTATTCTTGCCATCTCTTCCTGATTTCTTCTGCTTCTGTTAGGTCCCTACTGTTTTTGTCCTTTATCATGGCCATCTTTGCATGAAACGTTTCCTTGATTTCTCCAATTTTCTTGAGGAGATCTCTTGTCCTTCCCATTCTATTATTTTCCTCTATTGCTTTGCATTGTTCCTTCAGGAAGGCCTCCTTATCTCTCCTTGCTGTTCTCTGAAAATCTGCATTCAGTTGGGTGAATTTTTCCTTTTCACCTTTGCCTTTCATTTTCCTTCTTTCCTCAGCTATTTGTAAAGCCTCACCAGACAGCCACTTTGCTTTCTTGCATTTCTTTTTCTTTGGGATGGTGCTGATTGCTGCCTTCTGTACAATGTCACGAACCTCCATCCATAGTTCTTCAGGCATTCTGTCTATCAACTCTAGTTCCTTAAACCTATTCTTCACCTCCACTGTATATTCATAAAGGATGTGATCAAGGTCAAACCTTTGTTAAAACAATTTTATTGGTAACATATGGTAATAAATCTATTTCTTACTTCTTTTATCTACCTCATATATTACTTTCTATTTACCCGTCCCCCCGTTACTTGACCCCCACCGGTGTTATTTACTTAAAATGCAAATATTTAAAGGTACCCTTAACTATTAAAACAAAAATGTATGTATTCTTCTTCTTTTTAAAACGTAATCATTATCAAAAATTGTCCAATGTCCTTTTATTTTCCACTCTTTTTCTACATATCCTCTAAACTTTTTCCACTCCGTCTTAAAAACTTCTAAATCATAGTCTCTTAATATTCTTGTTAATTTGTCCATTTCACTCCATGTCATAACTTTTATAATCCAATCCCATTATTCTGGTATTTTTTCTTGCTTCCACAACTGCGCATATAATGTCCTAGCAGCTGAAAGCAAGTACCAAATTACAGTTCTATCTTCTTTTGGAAATTTTTCCATTTGTAATCCCAATAGAAAAGTCTCTGCAACTTTCTTAAATTCATATCCCAAGATCTTAGAAATTTCTTGCTGAATCATCTGCCAATACTTTTTTGCTCTTTCACAAGTCCACCACATATGGTAGAAATAACCTTCATGTTTTTTACATTTCCAACATCTGTCTGGCATTTTATTGTTCATCTTATTGTTCAAACCTTGAATGGCCTAACGGCTTCCCGAGTTTTCTTCAGTTTAAGCCTGAATTTTGCAGTGAGTCGCTCATGATCTGAGCCGCAGTTAGCTCCAGGTCGTTTTTGCTGACTGTAAGGAGCTTCTCCATCTTTGACTGCAGAGTATATAATCAATCTGATTTCCGTGTTGCCCATCAGGTGATGTCCATGTGTAGAGTCGCTTTTTAGGTTGTTGGAAGAGGGTGTGACTGGTTGCTATGACATAAGAACATAAGAGAAGCCATGTTGGATCAGGCCAACGGCCCATCAAGTCCAACACTCTGTGTCACACAGTGGCAAAAAATTTTATATACACACATACACTGTGGCTAATAGCCACTGATGGACCTGTGCTCCATATTTTTATCTAAACCCTTCTTGAAGGTGGCTATACTTGTGGCCGCCACCACCTCCTGTGGCAGTGAATTCCACATTTTGTTCTCTTGACAAAACTCTATTAGCCTTTGCCTGGCTTCATTTTGTTCTCCAAGGCCAAACTTGTCAGTTGTTCCGGTTACCCTTTGACTTCCCACTTTGGCATTCCAGTCCCCTATGATGAGGAGGACATCTTTTTTTGGTGTTAATTCTAGAAGGTGTTGTAGATCTTCATAGAACTGGTCCACTTCAGCCTCTTCTGCATCAGTGGTTGGGGCATAGACTTGGATTACTGTGATATTGAATGGATACAGGTCGAGATCATTCTGTCATTTCTGAGATTGTATCCCATTACTGTCTTCCTCACTCTCTTGCTAACTATAAAGGCCACACCATTTCTTCTATGGGACTCTTGCCCACAATAATAGATGTAGTGATCCTCTGAGTTAAATTCAGCCATTTCCAACCATTTTAGTTCACTGATTCCCAAGATGTTGATGTTTAGTCTTGCCATCTCTTGTTTGACTACAGCCAACTTACCTTGATTCATAGATCTTACATTCTACGTTCCGATGCAGTATTGTTCTTTCAGCATCGGACTGTTCTTTCACCGTCAGACACATCCACAGCTGAGCGTCCTTTCAGCTTTGGCACAGCTGCTTCACTCTTTCTGTTATTACTTGGACTTGCCCTCCACACTTCTCCAGTAGCATATTGGGCACCTTCTAACCTGAGGGGCTCATCTTCCAGTGCCATATCTTTTAGCCTTTTGTTACTGTCCATGGGGTTTTCTTGGCAAGCATACTGGAGTGGTTTGCCATTTCCTTTTCCAGTGGATCACATTTTGTCTGGGTTCTCAGCTGTGGCCTGTCCATCTTGGGTGGCCCTGCATGGCACAGCTCACAGCCTCACTGAACCGCGCAAGCCCTCCCACCACATCAAGGCAGCAATCTGTAAGTCAAGGTAAACAACATCTATTGGGTCCCCCTTGTCCACATGTTTGTTCACCCCCTCAAAGAACTCTAACAGGTTAGGAGACATGATCTTCCCTTAGAGAACCCATGCTGAGTCTTCCTCAATAACTGTTGTTCATCAATGTGCCTACTAATTCTCTCTTTAATAACAGTTTCCATTAACTTTCCTGATATTGAAGTTAGACTGACCAGCCTGTAATTTCCCGGATCTCCTCTGGAACCTTTTTTAAAGATGGCGGTGACATTAGCTGCCTTCCAGTCCTCAAGAATGGAGGCAGATTTTAATGAAAGATTACATATTTTTGTCAGGAGATCCAGAAGTTCAACTTTGAGTTCTTTCAGAACTCTTGGATGTATGCCATGCGGCCTGGTGACTTTATCAGTTTTTTAATTGTTTATCAGTCATAGGACCTCCTCTCTTGTCACCTCAATCTCAGGTCTTTCAACACCCCTTCCACAATCAGTGGTTCTGGAGTGGGCAAACACTTCTCATCTTCCACAGTGAAGATGGAGGCAAAAAAATGCATTCAGCTTCTCAGCCATTTCCCTATCCTCTTTTAGTAATACTTTTACTTTGGTCATCCAAGGGCCCCACTGCCCCACTGGTTTCCTGCTTCTAATGTATTTGAATAAATTTTTATTGTTGGTCTTTATGTTTTTTGCAATATGCTCCTCATAGTCCCTTTTTGCCAGCCTGATCACAGACTTGCATTTTATTTGCCACAACCTGTGTTCCCATTTATTAACCTCACTTGGACTAGCTTTCCACTGCTTAAAGGAATCCTTCTTACCTTTTACAGCTTCCATTACTTTGTTTGTTAACCATGCAGGCTTTTTATATACCTATTTGTGCCTTTCCTGACTTGTGATATATATTTTATCTGAGCTTCTAGGATTGTAGTTTTAAAAATTCTCTAAGCTTCCCCAAGGATTTTGACCCTATTTACCTTTCCTTTCAGTTTCCTCTTCACATGCCTCTTCATCTCAGAGAATTTACCCCTTTTAAAGTTAAAAATGGTTGTGATAGTCATTTTGGGCAACTCCCTATTTATACAAATGATGAAATCAACAATATTATGGTCACTGCTCCCAAGCGTTGCAATCACTTTTACATCTCTCACCAGGTCTTGGGCATTACTTAGGACCAAGTCCAGGATCGCCCCACCCCTGGTAGGTTCTGTGACCATCTGCTCCATAGCACAGTAATTGAGAGCATCTAGAAACTCAATGTCCAGAACACATATTGTGCGGGTAGTTAAAAACACTTATTATGACACAGTTTTTACATTTAGCAGCTATCTTTAATTCTTTCATCATTTTATTTCATCATCCTCTATCTTTTGATTTGGTGGGCGATAACAAACTCCCAGAGTTAAACTGCCTTTTGGGCCCACTATTTTGACCCAAAGCATTTCTAGAAGAGAATCTAATTCTCTTACTTTCTCAATCTTACTGGACTGTATACCCTCTCTGACATACCAAGCCACCCCACCTCCAACCCTTCCCTCCCTATCCTTCAAATATAATTTACATCCAGGAATCACTGTGTCCCACTGGTTCTCCTCATTCCACCAAGTTTCTGAAATACCCACAATGTCTATATTTCCCCCCAGCACTAAGCATTCCAATTCCCCAATTTTACTTCAGATGCTTCTAGCATTTCTATATAAACATCTATAATTTCCCAGGCAAGTTAGGCCCGCAACCTTCCTCCTGCTGTCTGGAGACTTTGCCAGGCAGTCCATACTGTTTGTCACCATCTCAGTGGACAACTCTAATCCGTTGCCTGGTAGAAAAGTAACAGCTAACCTGTCATCTCTTTGAGATGAGTCATCCCAAACCAGAGACATTTCATCTCCTGTAGATTCCCCCCTCCTCCGGGGTGACATCACATTGCAACGTTTTCATGGCAGACTTTTTACGGGGTGGATTGCCATTGTCTTCCCCAGTCATCTACACTTTATCCCCAGCAAGCTGTGTACTCATTTTACTAACCTCAGAAGGATGGGAGGCTGAGTCAACCTTGAAACAGCTACCCGAATCCAGCTTCCTCTGGGATCGAACTCAGTTCATGAGCAGAGCTTGGACTGCACTACTGCAGCTTTACCACTCTGCACCACAGAGCTCAAGTATACTCACTATAGCAAGTCCTTAAAACATCTAGCACCAATACTAGGTGAAGCTTCCAAAGGCTTTTCACAATCACTTCCACAGTGTGGTATAGTGGTTAGATTGCTGGACCAGGTTCTGGGAAAACCAAGTTCAAATTCTTGCTCTATTATGGAAGCTTGCTGGGTGACTCTGGGCCAGTCATACATTCTCAGCTCAACCAAGGTAATTGTGGAGATAAAATGGAGGCAACGAGAATTATATAAGTTGCTTTGGGTCCCTGCTAGAGAGAAATGTGGGGTATGGTGGTGGTGGAAAGTGCCATTAAGTTGCAGCCAACTTAAGAGGCAGCCTGTAGCATTTCCAAGGCAAGAGGTGTTCAGAGGTGGTTTATCATTACCTGCCTCTGTGTAGTGTTAACAGACAGAAATGCTCACCAGGAAACTCTAGTACAACCATCTGAAAGACATTCAGATCCACCAGTTCCTGCAGACAGAGCAATTAAGCCACCCCCCACCCCCCAGCAAGAGATCCAGGGCCACAGATGGTCTAAAATTATAACTGCATTGTTGACACCTCCCTCACTCCCTAATCATCATACAAAGAATAGAATATGTTTAGATAAGTGCGCATACAGTATATATCTAACACTTATTCAGTGAGAACTAGGACTTCGTGTGTTTGTTCAATTCTATAGACGACCTCCCATTTAATGTGGGGCTGCTGATGACTTCTGCATCATATTTTGGCTTTATGGTAGCTTCATTACCATAAACTGGCTTTAGAATCTAACAATGTAATCCTAAACAGAGGTACACCCTTGTAAATCCATTGAAGCCAGTGGGCTCAGAAGGATTAACTACCATGTTGCAAGTATGCCTGTTTTCCTGCTAATGGAAACTTGACTGGAGCTGATGCTCCCCAGTTTTGTTATGGGTAAGGAAACTTTGTTTGTTATGTTTAACTAATACTAGCCAATAAAAGAATAAATACTTTTCTTAGTAGGATAAGAGGAGTGTTATTATTGACAGCCATAATAGCAGTTCAGATGGCCTACTGAGCCACTCTATAGCATACCCAGCATGTTTGTTAATGTAATCCCAAACAGGTGTCACAGTAGATAGGCAAAGGTATAGTTAAAGAAAACTCTTCACTGACTAGGTATGCATCAATACAATGTCACAACTGCTAGGGAATGGAGCCATCTAGCTGCCTATAACCTACAGACAAAGGTTTGAGGTTAGGAAAATTTCAGCAACAGAAAGCAATACATCTTATATCTTTCTCAAGTAATGATAAGGTGCAAGAGTAGAGGTATTACAAGTGGATGACCTGAAAGGACTTGCAGGGGGCATCTCACAACCTTCCCTCATTATTTCCTCTTTCTCCTACCTAGCAGACCTTATAGCCTCTCCTCTTTTCCTGCATATCTTCTTCTCACCTACCAGCCAACCTACTTTTATCCCTCCATCTTCACCTTTCCCTCTGTCCCTCCCCTGTACTTCCTCTGTCTGGTAAAATAATGGCCTAGTGGCAGCTGCCAGGGCCAGTTGAACAGAGAGGAACCTGCAAGGACCTGTGGGGGTAGGGTTACCAGACCCAACTCAGAAAATATTTGGGGACTTTGGGGGTGGAGCTTGGAGACTTTCGTGGTGGATCCAAGAAACGTTCCCATTTTCTAAAGAAATAAAAATACAGCAATGCAGTTTCCCTGAATACAGCCATCATTTCCTTTCCCCCAGCAGCTGCACTTCCACTAAATGAAACTGAACACAGAGAGAGAGAGCAGACAAAATAAACAGTTTGCAAGCACACACTTTTATGATATCACTGGGGCAATTTACTCATGGGAGTTGCTGAATGTAACCCTCTGCTGTATTTCAACCAATTTCTTCAGACTAACAGAAAAACAAAAGGAGAGCAGTCTAGGGGGTGGAGTTTTGCTCCACTCCATAATCAGGTTCTAGTTAACTCCATTTTACTGTATACACAGGGCCAGCTCCCCTGCTAGGCAAACTAGGTGGTTCTCTAGGGTGCCGGCAGGGCAGGGGCAGCAAAATTGGCCTTCCCCCCACAACCGCCTAGTTTGCCCCCCCCCCCGCGCCTCCTCCTCCCTCCCTTCCCCACAGCATGTTAATTTCAAAGCTGGAACGGGCTGTAGTACTGCTTTCTGGCTATCTAAAGCCCCCTCCTGCCTCCTTCTCCTCCCTCCCTTCCCCACTGCATATTAATTTCAAAGCTTCCCCCCACCCGTGATCAGAAAAACCGCACCGTGGGGCTCCCAGTCTGTCAGGAGCAGCGTCCTGAAAGGGCGGGCCTGAGGCTGCTGATTCCTCTCCTTCCTACTTCCTGGATCAAGAGGAGTCAGCTCAGCAGCCGCGGGACCGCCCTTTCAGGACGCTGCTCCTCACAGACTGGGAACGTGGCCCCGTGGCATGGTTTATCTGATCACTGGGGGGGGGGCACTTTGAAATTAACATGCAGTGGGGGAGGGAGGAGAAGGAGGCGGGAAGGGGCTTTAGATATCTGGAATGCGGCACTATGTAATGAGCCCTGAGAAGAGGGAGCTGGAAGGGTTAACAGACCAGGAAGAACCAACAGCTGGGCCGTCAATCACGCCCTCCACATTCCAGGCACCCACGCCAGCTGTTGACAATCAGTCTCCTCCAAACTCTCCCCCTCCCATCTCAAGGATGCGCACGCAGCTTCGACAAACATTGAGAGAAAACAGATGTGCCGCACGTCAATGCTTCAGATCTCTCAGCCCTGATTACTAGAGGAACTATGACCACCCAGGAAGTAGGCTGATTGATGTGCCCATATAACTCACACCTGGGACTTGACAACCTCATGGAAGCAACAAGTCGATTCCCTGGCTTGCATCCACGCTCCTTCCTGATTCCAGTTCCTGACCGGTTTGAATTCCTTGGCAACCTGACCCTTTGGCTTTGGACACTGACTTCTCCTTCTGGTTTGCGATTTTGCTGTGGTGACTCAGCTCCTGACTGACTCCTTGAACTTTGATTTTGGACTGGCTTTAGACTCCTTCCTGCCTGTGCCCCGAGACATGACAGATTGCTTCCACCCACACACTCACTCCACAAGATGGAAGAGGAGGCAAGCAGAGGCTCTGGGCAGCTAGCAGCCTTGCTTACATAGGTACAGCACCTCAACCAAATGGTGGCTCATCTGCAGCAGCAGCAGCTGCAAGCCGCTGTCACTGCCCCACCCAAATGCCTGGTACTTCCCCCAGAAAAGTTCGCTGTGAAGGTAGAGGAGTTTCCTCCATTCCTGGTACAGTGCAAACTGTATATTGAATTATGTGCCAGAGACTTCCCCAACGACAAGACCAAGGTATGCTTCATTGTCAACCTCTTAAAGGGGTAGGCAGCTAAATGGGCTATCCCCTTGCTTATAGCCCCATCACCCCTGCTGACTGATTACCAGGACTTTCTGGATCATATGACGGTGGCTTTTGCTATCCCCCACCATGCAGCCACTGCCAATTGGAAGATCCAGGCACTGAAGTAGGGTAGAGATTCAGTTCCTCAGTACTCCACTGAGTTCAAGCTTCTGGCCCAAGACCTGGCCTGGAACGAGTCTGCCCTCATGGACCAGTATACAGAGGGGCTGGTTGACGAAGTCCTTGATGAGCTGGCATGAGTAGACTGACCGGCCACGCTGCAAGGCCTAATCATGCTGTGTCTCTGCATCGATGGTTGCCTGGAAAGCCGCTGCCAAGCACACAGCAGCGTCTGTCTCTCTTAGCTGCCTCGCCGCCCAGTGACAGTTCCAACCCTGATGCACACCACCCCCAGCACTGACGACCCCGAGCCCATGCAACTAGGGGCTGCACGGCCATGGCTCACCCCTGTGGAAAGAGCATGGCGCCGCTCACAGAATCTCTGCCTGTACTGTGGAGGGGCGGGGCACTTCTCCTCCAGCTGTCCCGCCAAGCGCACCCAGTCCAGTACCGTGCCACCACGGATGCCCTCTCCTGAAAACTGGAATACACTGTGCCTCTCATGGAGGAGACCCCAACTGGGCTCATCCTTGCACCCTCGGTCTTCGCTGCCACCACGACTTGCCCAACCTTCCAGGCCAGCCAGGCCCAAGACCCCTGGGCTCATCAACACCTCCTGGAAGTGCAAGACAGCCTGGCCAGGGACTTCTCTACCCGCCAAGGTCTGCTCCTGCACCATGAGTACCTATATGTGTCTCCAGGGCCCCTCTGGGCTGAGGTGCCCTGCCTGACCCACAACTCCCTTCCTGTGGGGCACTTCGGCCAACACAAGACCCTACACCTGCTCAAACGGGAGTTCTGGTGGCCTTGCATCCGTGCCGATGTGGCTCTCTATGTCGGTTCCTGTGAGGTCTGCCGGTGGGCAAGGATGTACCGGCTAAGCCCCCAGGGCTTTTGCATCCCTTACCCACGCCTGCAGGACCCTGGGTCACCGTCTTCCTGGACTTTATCACCGAGCTCCCCAGGTCCAAGGGACACACTTGCATCCTGGTGATGGTGGACCTCTTCACCAAGATGGCTCACTTTGTTCCATGTTCCAAGCCATCCATGGCTCCTGAAACAGTCCAGCTCTACCTCCAGCACGTCTTTCGCCTGCACGGGCTCCCAGCACACTTGATCTCAGACCGAGGTCCCCAGTTCACCTCTCGATTCTGACAAGCCCTGCATTCCAGCTTAGAGAGAACCAGTTTGGTGTAGTGGTTAAGTGTGCGGACTCTTATCTGGGAGAACCGGGTTTGATTCCCCGCTCCTCCACTTGCACCTGCTGGAATGGCCTTGGGTCAGCCATAGCTCTGGCAGAGGTTTTCCATGAAAGGGCAGCTGCTGTGACAGCCCTCTCCAGCCCCACCTACCTCACAGGATGTCTGTTGTGGGGGAGGAAGGTAAAGGAGATTGTGAGCCGCTCTGAGACTCTTCGGAGTGGAGGGCGGGATATAAATCCAATATCTTCTTCTTCTATCTTCTCAGGCACCCAGGTGCATTTGTCCTCCACGTACCATCCCCAAACAGATGGGCAGAGCAAACGCACCAATGCCATGCTGGAACAATACCTGCATTGCTACACCAGCTACCAGCAGGATGACTGGGCCACTTTGCTACCCCTGGCTGAGTTTGCCTACAACAACGCTGTGCATGCATCCACACAACAGACCCCATTTTCAGCCACCTATGGGTACCACCCTCGCTTCTTCCCCACAGTCCTGCCCCCCACAGCAGTCCCTGCTGCTGATGTGCACCTGCAGGAACTCCAGGACTTGCTCCAAGAGCAGTTCCAACAGGCTAAAGAGGCCTACAAGTCAGCTGCCAACTGAAAGCGGCAGGTGGGGCCAGCACCTTGTAGCAAATCCGGTATACCACTGGCAGTGTTATTCTGCCTGCTAATATAAGGGGTTGAGACTGCATTCACTGTAACTTGTCATCACTTGTAACACTCTAAAAACCCATGCATATAAAAAATGATATGATATGAAGAACATGTTTAAAATCAGTTTGCAATATTGTTCTTGTCACAGATGGCTTGTATGGAAGATGTCAGAAATGGATCTTCTCTTTCATCTCACAGAACATGAATAGCAGTACTGTAATTTATAGCAAAAGGTAGTAAATCCTGGAATAACATTGTCACAATATTTGTGGCCACAGATTATACTTTGAGAGACACAGATACCCCCAGCACTACTATGAGAGTACTGCTCATTTTCAAGCCATTTGTTGCCAGTGAAATAAAGAACACCGTGGCAGAATTTCTTTTGAGGTTGGTTCTCTTATGAAAATGGCCATCAAGGGTTCAAGCATCCATATTGCTAACAGTTTAGACTGAGAGTTAGCTGCTAGAAATGTAGGTCAGTAGAAAGTAGGTTAAAGGTAAAAGTTATCTGAGGGCAATCTTAGCCTTAAATGTTTTGATTTGTCAGCATAATTGTTGATGTTAAGAGGTATGAGAAGAACCGGATAGAGTAAAGATAACTGGTTCATTGGCAGAGGGTGAATAAAAAGGTAATGGTAGTCCCCTGTGCAAGCACCAGTCGTTTTCGACTCTGGGGTGACGTTGCTTTCACAACATTTTTATGGCAGACTTTTTATGGGGTGGTTTGCCATTGCCTTCCCCAGTCATCTACACACCCATCTACACAAGCTGGGTACATCTGCAAATGCAGCTGGTGGTTCTGGAATGTAGATGACACATATAATCAGATAAGATCAAGATAGTGATACCAGTTTCCAGGGGAAAATGCTTTATAAAACCTGGTATTTAGGGAAAAGGGCTGAATGCACTAGAGACAGAGGGTCTCTATGCTGGTCAAGCCATGAAATAATGTATGTCCATGGTATGTCCAAAGAAAGATGCTCCAGCCCTGACCTGGATAGCCCAGGCAAGCCCAACCTCATCAGATCTCGGAAGCTAAGCAGGGCCAACCCTGGCAAGTACTTGGATGGGAGACTTTCTTAGGATACCAGGAGTGGGAGGCAGATGCAGGCTGTGTCAAGTCACTTCTTTGAATGTTCTCCATGCCCCAGTAGGGGTTGCCAGAAGTTGCCATGACTTCCATGTATGCATGTGCACACGCGCACACACAAAATACAAAAGAAAGTTGACCCAGATGACTAATTGATTTCCATATTTTAAAGATACAGCTTGGTTTGCGGAGTTCCCTATGGTTCTACAAAAGTTTTATGGTCCCTGAAACTATCCTTGTGCTTCCCTGAGGTAAGGGTGGATTTAAGGTGTATATTAGTATTCCGGTACAGAACATGGGATGATGCAGAAAAACAGAGTGAATGGGTGCTGTGAAAGGTAAGCAATTGGATAAGGAACTAGTGGTAGCTCTAGACAGGCTCCAGTTAGGATGATCAGCAATGATATTCAGAGCCATAAAGTGGAAGTGGCTGCAGAACTGTTTTCAGGGCATTTTAAGAACCAACTAAATATGATGATGGAAGATTCAGACTCTGGTCTTCTGGTGTTTTCCAAATGAAATTAGCAGGGCTCCATCTTTAATTACCTGACTGTGACCTTCAAGGATATGCACCTCTTCTCTGGCAGTCAAGATTTTGTCAGGTCTATGACTATCTTCAATAATAATGACTCTCCATTTCATCAGGATTAGCATTTATTGTAAGATACGATAGTACCACTGACAAGGCCAGTGGCAAAATTAAGGCAGGATGCAGGTGAGTGAATATATATATTGAAGAAGTTAGCCGTTACATGTGCACCTAACTTTCTGGGCCGAGATAAGTTAAAAACACTAAATTGTTACAAGGCAGATCTTCTCACATCACACTATTTGTTAGCAAAACACTCCAACAGATAGGGCTGACCATGAAGAACAGACAGTGTTAGAGGGCCTAAATACTTTCATTTTCCCAGCAGCATAGCAAGTGTTTCAGCACAGAAAAGCAAGATGGTAAAACAAAAATGACAAGGGATCTTGACAGATTTTCTTCCTCCACTGTGCAATCACAAACACAGTAAAATCCAACACAAGTTTGTTATTTATTGCCAAGACGTGACATGACCCTGTAGAATAAGCAGCTACTGCACAGGCACAAATCGACTATGCATGGTGTTTAAAACATGCCTAAGTACAAAAAAAGGTCCCTACCAAAAAGTACTGTGATATCAGTGGTACTCACTCTGCAGCTCATGGAGTGCAATTATCATCAAAGAGAAGAGGTATATAACTGTATGCCAAATACCATCCCACTGTACACAACCTACAACAGTAGACAGTATAGTAGAAGGTATAACTTATTGGTATTAACTATTTGACCATAACCTTTAAAATTAGCAGAGTACTTCTGAGCAGGTAGTGTTGTCTCTCTCCACTATTGTTGAACCTTAGCCAGCCTTTCTGTATGTAGAGAGAGGGAAAAGGCCTTACCACTTTCTTTTTAAGCATGAGGCACTGCAGTTCAGGAAAGAGAGTCAGATGGCCAAGATGGTTGTAGGAGGGCAAACTGGTCATGGGGACAAACCACCACCACCCAGCCATGGCCAGCTTGCTCGTTTCTGTGGTGGCTGCCATGCTGGTGATGGTGGTGGTACTTTCTGTGGCTAACTTGCTGTCCTCCCAGCAGCCACCCAAGTGCTGGGATGAAAATACGGAGATGCAGAGGCTGAGGGGGAGGTGTTAAAGAGTGCAAGCCCTTTGCTTCCACCTCTGGCATGAATCCTGTAGCTCAGGGAGGTTTGAATCTTTCCTGTCCTCCAGCAGCTGCTTCAAGGGGAGAACCACCTACCAACCACATGTCCTATCAGGCAATGGCTTTAATTGCTTGAGAGAGATCAATGGAGCATGGGAGAGAAAGGTGGGTGCCACACTGGGGGACTTCCCAGAAGAGCTACAGGTAGCTCCCAAGCCACAGATTATCACTGCTGTATATTATTTGTACAATGTGTTGTCCTCAGCATGCTTTCTCTTCTGTACTCAATGGATAAAGGTGAGATATTGAAGGGACGGGGGGGGGGGGGCTTGTAGTGAGAGGATTCCCTGTCTGCATACAGTGGCACATGTGCTTCTGCTGAACGCACAGACTTCTGCCTTGGTTACAGAACTTAATGCAATTCTTTGTTCTTGGATGTGGTGGATTTTTCCATTCTTGCACACATGGCAGAGTCAATCCGCATGGGAAAATTTGCTATGCAGATTGCTCCTCACTGAGTGGGAGTATTTATTTGGTTGGTTAACATTTCCTTTATCAATCTTTTTTTATTTTTAAAAGCTGGGTCTAGAACGTATAGTGCGATTAACATCTGTTGAATTCACTGAACAACAAAAGGACTGGAAAACTATTTTCAGATTCTATCTTCTATGGTATTTGTTCACCAGTGGCCAGATCTGTGTCTGTAGTCAAAAAATTGTCACAATCTGAGCATTGTGTGTGAGCTCCAGATTGGCAGTTAGAATAGCTCGCATAAAGATTCTAGAAGCATTTCAGGTTAATACATGGAGCCACCTACAGGCCTATTAGAAGGCATGCAGTCAAAAAGAAAATCATAGAACCATAGAATCACAGATTGGAAGAAGCCATATAGGCCATCTAGTTCAACCCCCTGCTCAATACAGGATCAACCTAGAGCATTCCTGACAATTGTTTGTCCATCTGCTGCTTAAAGACTGCCAGTGAGGGGAACTCACCAGCTTAGGGAGCTGATCCCACTGTTGAACAATTCTTACTTTTAAAAAGTTTTCCCTAATATTCAGCTGGTACCTTTCTGCCCTTAATTTAAACCCATTATTGTGAGTCCTCTCCTCGGCTGCCAACAGGAATGTTTGCTTTAGAAATGGGGTTATTGAATGGACCTTCCAGAAATCAAATGTGGCCTGATAAGATTTTCACGTGTTTTAAATGAGTAATGTTTGTAATGAAACATTAATTTTATAAGAGTACCTTTTGACGTAGAGAGTTAGGATAACTACTTTTATACATTTGTTTTCAAAACAAGACACCCAAAGGGAAGGACACACAAGCAATGAACAATATGGCAGTAATTAGTGCAATAGTCATCTCTGTGCTCTGTATTTTTAAAAGATTATTAGAACTGTACATAGCCATTGCAATCATATTCTGGTGTAGTTTAGAAGCAAATGGCCAGACAACACGAGATGCTGAGATATTTGTGAGCAGAACTGTCCCCAATTTAAACACACTCACACCTCAGAATATTACTGGAGTGGAACAGAAAGAGTGCTTGTATCCCACCTACTTCAGATGTTAGTAATGGCAAGGGAAATCAGTTTCTAACTGGAAGGGGGAGGATTAAACCCTTTCTCTCCCATGCTCCATTGGTCTCCTCTCAAACATGGGTTAAAATAACATCTTTTTCTTAGAGACGTTCTGTTCCATCATAGAAATCTTATCTTATATGTTGCACGGTATTACAAACATTATTCCACTACACTAATACATAAAAGAAATACATTAGAATATAGTGGGTATATAGCTCTATTTTGTGAGACTGTGTTTAGCAGTACAGGCCTGTAGCTACAGAAGGGCTGGGAGGAAGGCCACTCTATTAAAGAACCCCTTCCCTATGTTGGGCCCCTCCATTGGAGGCCTCCAGGATCAGTGAGAGAGAAAGAGAGCATGGGAGAGCGGCAGAGAGAGAGGGGCAGCGAGAGAGAGAATGAGAGAATGGCAGAGAGAGGGGGCAGTGAGAGGGAGAGCAGTAGATAGAGAGAGGCAGCAAGAGAGAGAGAACAGCAGCGCAAGAGAGGGGGACAGTGAGAGAGTGGCACAGAGAGAGAGAGAATGGCAGTGCAAGAGAGAGGGGGATAGTGAGAAAGTGGCAGCAAGAGAGAGAATGACGGTGAGAGAGGGGGGACAGTGAGAGAGCAGCAGTGAGGGAGAATGGCAGTGCAAAAGAGATGGGGACAGTGAGAGAGCAGCAGCAAGAGAGAGAATGACAGCATGCAAGGGAGGGGGTTTAGTGAGAGAAAATGGCAGCGCACAAGAGAGAGGAGGATAGTGAGAGAGCAACAGTGAGTGAGAGAGCAGCGTGAGAGAGAGGGGGGACAGTGAGAGAGAATGGCAGTGCACAAGAGAGAGGACTGTGTGAGAGCAGCAGCAAGAGAGAGAGAGAGAACGGCAGCATGAGAGGGAGAGCGGACAGTGAGAGAGCAGCAGCGAGACAGAAAGTGGGAGAGCAACAGCAACGAGGGAGACCTAGAGAGCAACAGCCAGGGAGAGAGTGCAAGAGAGAGCTGAGGCTGGGCAGGCTGGCCACTGAAAGGAAGAAGCAGCCAAGCTCTAAGCCCTCCCCCCCCCCCAAAAAAATATGTTTTAGCTCCCGGGTCCCTCCACCCAAAATTTTCTGGCTGCGGGCCTGTAGCAGTGTCCTTGTTGAGTTCTGGGGAGGCGTTTGTTTCAAGTATTGTAATAATTTGTAATTCAGCAATTTCCCTTTCCATTTTGTTCTTGAAGTTCCTTTGCAATAAAACAGCTACTTTGAGGTCACCCATTGAATGTCCTGAAAGGTTGAAGTGTTCTCCTAAAGGTTTCTCAGTTTTATGATTCCTGGTGTCAAATTCATGTCCATTTATGCTTGGCAGAGTGTTTGACCTGTTTGCCCTATGCAGAGAACCAAAGGGCATTGTTGCCACTTAATGGCATATACAATGTTAGAAGATGAGCAAATGAATCAACCTGAGATGGTGTAGTTGATGCTGTTAGGTCCAGTGATTGTGTTGTCTGGGTGTATGTGGCTTTTGGGATCACTGTAAGCTCTGGTACCAATGTCCATGTTCAAAACAGATGTTGCATTATTGTGGGTGAGGTGTTATTTGAGATTGGGGGGTTGTCTGTGCACAAGAAAAGGTTTGGCCAATATAATGTTAGTGTAATACATTGAAAAAAATGACTCTGTTAAATTTGCACTAACTGAAGTTTCTGAGTACATGTCATGGCTTGAATTCAGCAGGAGCACAGCTCCTGAACCTCCAGTAAGGGTCTGCATGCAGTGGAGAGTTCTCTCCCCACTGCACACAGATCCTGGGGCATATGCAAATGAGATATGCTACTGAGCTCCTGCACCCTTTTTTCTACAAAACGACCCCTGGTGCATGTCATGGTAGCCCTACATACCGCTTGTTACATAATATGATGTTCAAGTGACCAACGTTGTATCCTGAAGAGCAGGCAGAATTGCTGCAGCAATTAACCTCTAAAATGTCATTGCTTGTCCTTCTAGCCCACATTAAATGCTGAA
This sequence comes from Heteronotia binoei, assembly GCF_032191835.1. Taxonomy (NCBI): domain Eukaryota; kingdom Metazoa; phylum Chordata; class Lepidosauria; order Squamata; family Gekkonidae; genus Heteronotia; species Heteronotia binoei. Next base: position 147,779,905 of record NC_083223.1, read on the forward strand.
GCAGATTAGTTTGTGGTTAATCAAGAACAGTTAAAACACTGGCTTGGCTGAAGGGAATTAGTACAAACACCAGAACTAAGAGACACATAACACTGGAAAGATCTAAATTTTCAAATCCATCTACTGATGTGAGTTTGAGCTCCTAAAACTTTAATCCACAATAAATGCCATTAAAGGTACTATTTGACTCCTGTTTATTTTATAGTGGGCAGATCTGCCTTTTTCAGAAAAGAATGTAGATGTAGCTATTGGAATGCATATCTGCATCCATGTTACAAGGAAAAGACTGTGGTTGAATCTTCCTATCCAAATTCAATACAACTAGCTGTTGTTACACATGACTCATATCTAACATAGCTTTCCAAATCTATAGCTTCATAAGTATCAAATGCCTTGTTTGAAATTGCCAACTTTCCTAGTTTTGAACATTCACTTGAATTGAAATGTGATATCCACTAGGGGGAGTACATAGATCAGTGAATTTGCAATAGACCTTTCAGCACAGCAAAGGTTTAGAGATCTTTTTTTAAAGGCCAACAGCAAAAATATGAAACTATGTTACTTAGTTTACAGATTATCTACTGTATTATGAAATAAGTTTTCTATGTTTCATGTATATTATGTATTTTATATACTCAATAAAAACATTGCTGTTTTCTCAATAAACCAATTTCTTTATCCACTATCTAGATACCAGGTTTGTTGGACTTGGAATGAAAGCTTTGTTTGTTTGTTTCCATTATTTAGAGTCTACTTTTCTCACAGAGACTCAAAATGGATTATACAGTGTAAATCAATTCAATCAACTGGATGAGACATCTAATAAGCAATGCAATTGGAGAAAGATTGCAGAAATTTGAAACAAAGCAAAAAATATTGGATATGATAAGTTAAACAATGCTGGAAATGGTACTTTGTATGTAGAAAAACAAAAGTGAGAGCAGTACAATACAAAGAACAAATAGTTAATACGTACTATACACACTGGTATGGTTCACAATTCTGTTCCCTTTATAAAAGCACATTAAAGGTAAAGTAAAGGCAAAGGTAGTCTCCTGTGCAAGCACCAGTTGTTTCCGACTCTGGGGTGATGTTGCTTTCACAACATTTTCATAGCAGACTTTTTATGGAGTGGTTTGCCATTGCCTTCCCCAGTCATCTACACTCCCCGCCCCCCGCCCCAGCAAGGTGGGTACTCATTTTACCGACCTTGGAAGGATGGAAGGCTGAATCAACCTTGAGCCGGCTACCTGGACCAGCTTCCGCTGGGATTGAACTCAGGTCGTGAGCAGAGGGTTCCGACTGCAGTACTGCAGCTTTACCATTCTGCACCATGGGGCTCTTACTAAAAGCACATTACTGAACCATTTTGTTACATCATAGCCCTATTTGAGCCAGTTTGGTGTAGTGGTTAAGTGCGCAGACTCTTATCTGGGAGAATCAGGTTTGATTCCCCACTCCTCCACTTACAGCTGTTGGAATGGCCTTGGGTCAGCCATAGCTCTCGTAGGAGTTGTCCTTGAAAAGGCAGCTGCTGTAAGTGCTCTCTCAGCCCCACCAACCTCACAGGATGTCTGTTGTGGGGGCGGGGGGGGGGTGGAGAGATAAAAGGAGATTGTGACCACTCAGAGATTCAGAGTACAGGGCAGGATATAAGTCCAATATATTATTATTATTATTTCCAAGGCTTTTTTTTTTGCAGCATATTAGGCCTTTGCATATTAGGCCACAGTCCCCTGATTTATCAAATCCTCCAAGAGCTTACAGGGCTCTTCTTACAAGGCCTACTGTAAGCTCTTCAAGGATTGGCTACATCAGGGGGGTGTAGCCTTATATGCAAAGGAGTTCTTGCTACAAAAAAAGCCCTGCTATTGCCTTTATAAAATGCCCACCTGACCAATGCTGCTTCACATAGAAGGAAAAAGGGTTTTTTGTTTTTGACAGGGTTTTATATAGTTTGTGGAGAGACAGAAGCATAGGAGTCTTCTTGACCACCTCAGGCAGGCCATTCCACAAAGCGGGAGCCCCCAACAGAGAGTGTGTATGCACAGACAGGGTGCCATCTGCAGAAGGCCCTGCTTGTGTGGCTTATACTTATAAAGTCTGTGGTGTTTTTTAAAAAATCCTTCCTTATGTTCACATTTTATTTATTTGTTTTCTTTGATTTATATCCCACCCTTCCTGCAAGTGGGCTTAGGGCAGGTTGCAACAATAAATTACAAAAACTAAGCCAATTGAAAATAAATTTCAATGTAATTAAAACAGTTAAAACAGGTTAAAAAGTAAACTTTATATAGGTTTACCGGTCTTAAAGCTGGAAGCAGTTGGATGGTAGGTCAGCTATAAAGACCTTGTTTCAGCTGCAGGGTGGGTGGGAAGACTGCAAGGGGGGTGAGTGAATGGCAAGGGTGGAGGGAGTAGTGGCATGCCAAGGGTGTGGGGGTAGTTGAGAGGAAGAGGTGATTGGCAGGTGGGTGGGTGGATGACACCAAGGGTGGGGAGAGTGAATGCCTTCACTTGGGTGGGTGGGAAGACAGCAAGTGTGGGAGGACACTCACGCAGAGCCTCTTTCTAGAGCTGTATGGAAATTTCTGGCTCTCTCCAAAGAGCTGGCTAACACCATTTCCATACAAGAGCCACTGTATTTTTCTTCACAACAGGCCTTATTCCTAGTGTTAGATAAGTTAGCATCAAATGCAAGAATCTTACCCCGTTGGGAGCAGAAATTTATTGGTCACACCTGTTTAGCAGAATTCTGTGTATGGTGCCTATGCAGAAAACAATCGATACTGCCTGTGGTAAGCTCAAATGAACTTGACACTTTTTTAACATTATTGTGATGTAATTTAAGAATAAATATTATAGCTGTATGTTTAATTGTAGGAATCATTACACAGAATTCTGCTAAATAGATTTGACCATTAAGTTTCTGCTCCCAGTGGGGTAAGATTCTTGCATTTGATGTTAACTTCTATAACATAATGTGCGGCTGGTATTCTACAGTTATAGCTTTAATATTTTATAGTTCACTGATGAAGGCAACCAGAACGAGGCTTGTACCTGGGATTTCTCCTGTGAACTTGAACTGATGAATTGAATTTATGGATGAAATTATGTACTGAATTGATGAATTGGATTGATGAACTGTTTATTTGAATTGTTGGACTTATGATGATAGAATGAATGAACTGTGTTAAAATCTCAATGCACAGCAGCCAAGAAGGTCAGAGCGCCTGCTCCGGCTGCAGCACCACTGAGGATGTTCTCTGCAGCTGAGAATGAAATGTCTGGAAGGAAAACTTTCTCCAGTAGAACACGGCACTTGAGCCCGAAAGATTCTACAAACCCTAATGTGTTGAAATTGTTTTGTATTACTAACAGACGTGTAAGAATTCCATTGTTTTGTGAATCTAATTTGGGAATGTACTTTGTATAATTGTCTGAATTGTACTGATAGGTTTGCAAGATACTTGTTACTGTTTCTGTGCATTCCTCATAGAAGCTTAGTCACTAAAATAACCCACTTCATATAAGATTGGTGCTATTGCAGTCATTTCTATATAGTTTGAAACCTCCAGGTGGGGCCTGGAGTTCTCTTGGGATTACAGTTAATCTCCAGACTACAGAGATCGGTTCCCCTGGAGAAGATGGAGAAGATGGCAGTTTGGCTCTTTGGCATCACAACCCCACTGAGTTCCCTCTCCCAAACTCCACCCTCCCCAGGCACTACCTTCAAACTCCCAGGATTTCCCTTAGCTTGAGTTGTCAACCCTAGCGCTAGAGAAGGAAGGCTGTATCATTCCACAAGTCTGAACAGCCACAACTGGCAAGGCTACAACAGCAATCCCTGCAATTAAATGTCATCTCAAAGTGGCTTAAGATGCCAGGCAGATCTAGCAAGGCCAGACAAAGGAGTTCTATTCACTGTGGGTGAATGAGCCTTCAGGTGTTCAGCTAGGAAGCACCTTACACTTTCTGTTAGGCAGTTGGATCCAATGGAGCATTTCTACAGATGGAAGGATTTCTATCCATGGAGCATGAACTTCTTGCTACAAACCAAAATGTCCCCCAGTTGCTGTTCCTGGGGGTTTCCTGTCCACCTGCCACTTTAAATCAAAAGCAGTTGAACTGCCCACATAACATTGATCCTTACCAGTGCACAGAATATTATTGTCCCTTGCATAAGGCATCTCCTTATATTCACTTCCTTAGCTGCAAAGAGGCTAGTTGTCACAAAGATGCTGGCTTGCAGGCAGACCAGTCCAAAGCTCTGTGTGACTCCAGAACAACCAGCATACCTAATGGGGTCTTATGCTTTCTCAGCAAAGAAAGACATTCCCCAGAAGACCCAGTCCCAAGCAGCTGGGCTGAGAGTAGCCAATGCACAGGAGATCACAGCAATTCTGTCAACATCCACCAATCATGGGGTGGCATACTAACAATATTCTCATGTTAGTCAATTATGTTAGGGGTTAAGATGTGGGCTGAGAGGGCATAGGATACCAGCTAAGTCCTGAAACTCCCTGGTGCACAATTTGTATGGCCCCTACATTGGCTGAAATTGCTCCAGAATCATCATTACACCTGTGTGGCATCAGCACAGCTTTACATCAGCAAACTTCTGCCTCACAGGGACTTTGTTGCCATCCTAAGCAGGTTCCAGAGTGGCTTTAGCATTGCACTTTTGGAACTACTGATGGAGAAAGTCATTCCAGTTGAAGCGTCCAAAGGGTGGCCGTTAAGCAGGAATTGACAACAAAATAATGTGTGAGGCAGTTGAATTTGTAAATCACAGCAGCAAAAATTCATTGCACAGTTCTTTGACTGCACAGAAATTACATTAAATGTAAAGTGTGAGGAGTACTTGACTTTTTAAAGAGGTTTTCTTGTCAGTCAATTTTAAAAGTGACAAATTAGAACACTCTTACTAGTGGGCATACTCATCTCTGAAACAGATAAATCTATTAGCAAGAGCTATTTTGGACTTTTCGCAAGTCAGTGACATCCTTGAAGCAATGAATTACTTTTCCCAGGCTCAAACACTACCCATTAATTATTTTTATCCACCATGGGTCTTACAATATTGGCTGAAAAAGAGAATAAACTAAGAATGATTCCTGTCTCCAAGATGAAGTTTTACTGGCAGCCCCCCTCCCCTTGGATTCCCCTATGGTACAAAGTACAAAGATTTAACAGAATTTCACTACATTTTTTGTGTGAGATTTTCTTTCATTAGAATAAAATACCAGCAAAAACATTCTTTTCCACTCCTTTCATGATGCCGCCAACCATGATCTTTCTTGCCAATCTCTTACTGCTCTGCAAGCATTTGCCATAACTGGCTAATTTACACACAGACACATGTAATTGAACCCCAATGCTTTTTTAAAGAAAGATGAAAAGCAGTGGTAAGGATGAATAATGGATAATCATAAGGTGCAGGAATAGGGGTACTTAACCCTACCCTGACAGTTCAAAATACAAGTGTACTTGCATGATTGAACCCTATGTGTGGAAAAGCAACTTGGGATTGGAATCTGCAGTGGAGTTATGGCTGACAAAGAATTAAGTATTCACACACAAACAACACCTTTTCATCATTCATGCACAAACGCATATCTGCCCCCAGTTTTAAAAATTAAGGCCCTGGGTCTCATATAATCAGGTTTTTCCCTTGATTTTGTCTCATTCTCCCCACCACCACTGCAGCCCATGGCTTTTGCTCATAATCCCCAACACAGACACACCAGCATGCTAGAAACACCAAATCCACAGAGGATTTCCAGCTAACTCTCCTCTATCTGCCCTCCAAATTCAGTGAAGATTGGGTTTACAGGGTCCAAGTTAAAGTCCCTCAAAGAAGCTGCTCCCAAGAAAGGGCTTTCTGGAAAAATGATAGACAATCATTTTTTAAAAAACATTCTGTTATTTTTATTTTCCAACATTCTCAACATAGTAAATCATATATATCAAATAGCAATTCCACATTTTGGAGTGGAAGTTGGTAAGCAGTGAAGTACCACAGGGCTCAGTACTGGGTTCGATGATTTTTTAACTTGTTCATTAATGATTTGGAGTTGGGAGTAAGCAGTGAAGTGGCAAATTTGCAGATGACACTAAATTGTTCAGGGTGGTAAGAACCAGAGAGGATTGTCAGGCACTCCAAAGGAATCTGTCAAGGCTGGGAGAGTGGGCGTCAACATGGCAAATGAGGTTCAATGTGGCCAAATGCAAAGTAATGCACATTGGGGCCAAAAATCCTAACTATAAATACAAGTTGATGGGGTGTGAACTGGAGGAGACTAACCAAGAGAGAGATCTTGGGGTCATGGTAGATAACTCACTGAAAATGTCAAGACAGTGTGTGACTGCAATAAAAAAAGGCCAGCACTATGCTGGGAATTATTAGGAAGGGAACTGAAAACAAATCAGCCAGTATCATAATGCCCCTTTATACATTGATGGTGTGGCCACATTTGGAGTACTGTGTACAATTCTGATCACCACACACCTCAAAAAAAGATATTATAGCATTAGAAAAAGTCCAGAAATGGGAAACTAGAATGATTAAAGGGTTGGAAAACTTTCCCTATAAAAAAAAGGTTAAAATGTTTGGAACTCTATAGTTTGGAGAAACATCAACTGAGGAGTGACATGATAGAGATTTACAAGATTATGCATGGGATAGAGAAGGTAGAGAAATAAGTACTTTCTCCCCTTTCTCACAATACAAGAACTTGTGGACACTCAATGAAATTGCTGAGCCGTCAGGTTAGATTAGAAGATAAAAGGAAGTACTTCTTCACCCAAAGGGTGATTAATACATGAAATTTACTGCCACAGGAGGTGGTGGTGGTGGTGGTGGTGGTGGTGGTGGTGGTGGTGGTGGTGGTGGTGGTTACAAGCATAGACAGCTTCAAGAGGGGATTGGATAAACATATGGAGCAGAGGTCCATCAGTGGCTATTAGCCACAGTGTAATGTTGGAACTCTCTGTCAGGGGCAAGTGATGCTCTGTATTCTTGGTGCTTGGTGGGGGGGGGGGGGACAACAGTGTGAGGGCTTCTAGTATCCTGGCCCAATTGATGGACCTCCTGATGGCACGTGGGGTTTTTGGCCACTGTGTGACACAGAGTGTTGGACTGGATGGGCCTTTGGCCTGATCCAACATGGCTTCTCTTATGTTCTTAAAACACATCCACTTATTGAAATTTGATCATAAACCTTCCTGTGATCAGTATATCTTAAAATTATGCTTATAGATAATTTAATAGTTTACTGCAGCCCTTATATTCTTACACGATCATTTTGACAGGCACAGGTTCAGGATGTTCAGGGTATATAGAAGATCCTGTGCAAGCCAGAGATATCAAAGTCATAGGGGACTTCCTCCAGATGTCCTTCCAAGTTCGCCCCCCCCCCCCTCTCAATTGCTTTGAAGTTTGGTAAACATTTTGATTGAGCATATATCCATGTATGAACCAAATATACATCCATTTATGAACCAAAAGGAATCATCACAAACTGCTTGAATGTTCATGCTGGCTGATCTGCCACAAACTTGAGTTTGTGAACCATAAACTGGCCAAAATTCATCATGAACTTTTGTTCATGCCCATCCCTATTGGGCACCATGTGATGAGGAAAACATGCAACTTACATTGGACTGCTACACAGGCTAGGAACCCTAGACCCAACATGTGTACTCCATAATGTGTGAAGATAGCCCCAAGGTCACCCAATGAGCTTCATTATAGATTAGAGATCTGAACCTGGACTCTCAGATCCTAGGCCAACACTAACAAGTATGCCAAACTAATTTACCTGCAGAAAAGCTAGTAAGATCTAACCTTCTGTTTTTTGGATTTACATATAATGTGTAGTTAACCCCTTACAATGAATTAATTTTCATTTCAAAGTACTAGGGTATCAAATGCTGAACACTGAATTTGCTGCAGTATTTCCCAGGCTGTTCACAAACAGAATGAGTCATTCATCGACTGGCTCAGTATGAATTATTCTTTTAGCTTTAATAGGTATACCAATTTGCTTTTCATAGCTTTTAACATCCATCTCCTGTGGACTGTTCATGAAAGCGAACATGCGACTTTTTAAAAGATTTGGGTAGTGCTCAGACAAACACCCATTTCATCTTCTGACAGGCCATTTTTCTAAGGATGTTTAATTGGAACTGGTTTGTGACAGACGAAGACTGAGGAGGGTCAGGCACTTGCAAGCATTCTCTAGTTGTTTGTGTTCTCAGGCGCTGGCAGTTAAAAGATGAATACCATTCCTCACCTATGTAGGAAGAATTTGCTCATAAGGAAAAATACATAGAGAAGTGATTACTGAACTCAAACCATCAGACTGTCCAGTTGCCCAAGCCAACCTTGTACCTAAAGTATCTGTCTAGATTCCTTAGGTTTTGTTTTTGTTATTTGCTATTGGCTGGTCAGCACTGGCAGAAAATCTGGCTCCTAAGCCTTGGGACACTGCAGCTTTGTCCTGATTGGCTAGTCTTGATGCCAAGATACCACCACAGAACCAATGTTTGGTTATGATGGCATTTGGCTGAAGTGTACAGGCAAGGAACTGAAACAGCAAATTTTGTGGAAAGATTTGTTAATAATTGTAAATGCATGTTATTAATGTCATAGCAACCTCTTTGCTTCTGAGTTCCTACATACCAGTACATTTCATTCCATTAACAGTTCCTCCATGTAACTAATTTCCATTGAATCTGGGTTTGTTTGAAAGAAATGGAGAGGGGGGAAATCCTATTGTTTGTTTACATCCCCAACCCTAAACCCATACTTAGAAGGAAGCCCTATGGCCTCCCATGGAACTTGCCTTCAAATAATGCTGCAGTAAAACTGCAAAAGTAGTTCTGCACACCCAGCCAAGCTTCAGACTTGTGTTTCTCAACCAGTAGCTTCCCACTGTGCATGGGAAATGCTTTGAGAGCCAGTATGGGGTAGTGGTTAAGTGTGTGGACTTAAGTGGTTAAGTTTGTTTGATTACCCACTCCTCCACTTGCAGCTGCTGGAATGGCCTTAGGTCAACCATCTCTCTCTCGGCTTGGCTTCGCGAACGAAGATTTAAGAAGGGTGCAATAGTCCACGTCTGCTGCAGGCTCGCTGGTGGCTGACAAGACCAATGCGGGACAGGCAGGTCCGGCCACAGTGGCTGCAGGGAAAAGTCTGATTTAGGGTTGGTGCTGTAGCAGTGCGATTCTTCCTCAATCTCGTTTTGTCCTCAAGACCAGCTATGCATGCGTTCTCAAAAGAAGAGACAGCCTGGTGGATGGTGTGCCTCCATGCTTTGCGATCTGAGGCTAGGTCAGACCACTGGTGATGGTTGATGCGACAGGTGCCAAGGGATTTCTTCAAGGAGTCCTTGTACCTCTTCTTTGGTGCCCCTCTATTTCGATGGCCGGTGGAGAGTTCGCCATACAGGGCAATCTTGGGAAGGCGGTGGTTTTCCATCCTAGAAATATGCCCTGCCCAGCGCAGCTGCGTCTTCAACAGCAGTGCCTCGATGCTGGTAACCTCCGCCCGCTTGAGAACTTCAGTGTTGGTCACAAAGTCACTCCAGTGGATGTTGAGGATGGTGCGAAGGCAGCGCTGATGAAAGCGCTCAAGGAGTCGCAGGTGATGACGGTATAAAACCCACGATTCGGAGCCATAGATCGTCCTTGAAAGGGCAGCTTCTGTGAGCTCTCAGCCTCACCTGCCTCACAGGGTTTCTGTTGTGGAGATTGTGAGCTGCTCTGAGATTCTGAGTGGAGGGCAGGATACAAATCCAATGTTGTTGTCTTCTTTAAAACTTCAGGGGAGTTTTGAAAGTTGATTTTGATGTAGCACAGAGAAGATTTTTATTGCTGGTCTCAGTGGGTTGGCTGGCCAGTTCTAATTTTTAGCTCACAATACTCACTTCAGCCAAGTACACCCTCAATGGTTTTGGTGCACTTTAGATAGCTCTCCAGATTGTGGCCAGTGTCCTCAGATGAGGCTATAAGGAAAAGAGCTACGGGGTCATTTATTTGGAAACATACTCTTGGGCTGAGATTAAGTAAATTAAGAATTTAATGACTATCTTGCTCGATCAGAGACACTAGGTAAAAGCCCTTAAAGAGCTGTAGAAACCAAAAGTTCTCTTGAATAGTGTAGGCTTGCTCTATCTACCTACCTACCTACCTACCTACCCATCCATCTATGTATCCACCTACCTACCTACTTATGGGATTTCTATCCCACCCATCCCACCAAAGCTCAGGGTGGGTTATAACAGAATAAAGTACAATATATCAATAAAACATAATATAAATGATAAAAATTTATCTGTATAAAACAGTGTACATAACAATATAGAACAACAATGATGGCAATAGTTCCTCAGTCTGCTCATTGACATAAAAGATCTAATTCAGTTCAATTACATCTTTCATGAGCAGTTAAAAGGCAAGTCTGGACTAATTTCAGCAGGATGAGGCCGATCTATCAAGTGTCCATGGCCTTAACTGAAAGCCTGGTGGAAGAGCTCCATTCTACAGGCTCTATGAAACTGTAGTAGGTCCTACAGGGCCCTGATCTTTATGGGGAGCTCATTCCACCAGGTCAGAGCCAGAGCCAAAAAAGCCCTGGCCCTTGTAGAGGCCAAATGGACTTATTTTGGGCTGGGGACTACCAGCTGACCTTGATCAGCCAATCTGGCTGAATATGTGCCTGTAAAGGCATCATAGACAGTAAGTGCACTGCTTATAGCATTTTGCACTAGCTATAACTTCTGAGTCAGGAGCAAGGGTAGGCCTATGTAAAGTGAATTGCAGTAGTCTAATCTGGAAGTGACCATTGCATGGATCACCATAGCCAAGACATGGGAAGAAAGATAGGGAACCAGCTGCCTGGCCTACTGAAGATGGAAAAATTGCCAATTTGGCAGCTGTTGTGACCTGGGCCTCCATAGACAAGGTGGCATCCAGCATCACACCCAGCCTCTGGACCTTGGATTCAGGCACCAAGGGTACCCCATCTAAGGACAGGAGCAGAATTTCCCCTCCCAAGTCCCCATGACTCAGGTACAGTACCTCCATCTCTGATGGATTTAGTTTCAGCCAACTCTACCTCAACCAACCAGCCATGGCTCCTAGTTCCCAGTCCATGATGTCTGGGGCCGAGTCCAGCTGGCTGTCCATTAACAAATAAAGCTGGGTGTCATCTGCATACTGGTGGCACCCAAGCCCCTGGATCAGCTGGGCAAGAGGGTGCATGCAGATATAAAATAACAGTGGGAATTGCAAGGAGACCCTCTCCCCTAGTGCCACTCTCTGTCCTGGACCTTGAAGGAAGAAGGAAAACCATTTAAAAAGGGCTTTAAAAAGAAATATTCCCACAAACTTCACAATGAGCCCGAGAGACTGTAGGATAGAGGCAAATGTTTCCCATCAGCTGAAGTATTCACTGGGGCATCCACACATCAGTACCCTATAATGTTTATGTGCAGAAGACATGTACAATGTTCATGCCCCTGTCCCAGGTTAGACCACCTGAAATGCCTGTGTAACTTCACTAAGGAATGATAAAGCAGCCATCTTTAACAAACGCTTCTCAACATAAAAACTTTGGGGCCTGCATCAGCATTTATTTTATAAAGCATATTTAGTAGTGCTATTGTTTTTTTAAATGTTGTTTTTCCAAATGAAACAGATTTCAGAGTGTTCTACTTGTTAGAGAGAAACTGGCACTGAGATACAGCTCTGCTACTGCAATTCTAACTATATGAGAACATTCCCTCTGTTTGAGTCAAAGCCAAGGGAGAGTTTTGTGCTTGATTAGTTATTTGCTGAGCTCTGACCTCAGAGGTCCACTGGGCTCCTAGCTCAGCAAACAGAATAAGCACTGGCAATGGGAAGCAACAGGCACCAGCAACAGTCACATTGTGTCTCATTGGTTCTTTTTGGCTGAGCTTCTGCTATATTAAGGCTAAGAGAAAATGAGAGACAGAGAAGAGCACCTCTCTGGATAAACAAGAGGACAGGACATACGCAAGTGCTGTCAATTTGCAACCCACTTACGATGCCCCCAGCAAAGTGCTTTCAAGGCATGTGAGAAGCACAGATGGTTTGCCATTGCCTTCCTCCACATAGTCTTCCTTGGTGGTCTCCCACACAAGTATCAGTGCTGTTTAGCTTCCAAGATCTGATGAGATTAGGCAATACCAAGCCCCTTTTCTTCCAAGGGACACAGTGGGAAAGGATAACCAGAAAACTACTAGTTATGGTTTAACCTGGAATTTTGACCAATTTACACATTTTATAAGTGGGAGACCCACGAGGACTTGTAGGAGACATCTTGTTTTTTCCTCTTGTACTATTTTCCAGAAAACCCCATAGCCTTTTACCATTTCCTTCTTCCTTCCCTTCTTCCCAGCCACCAGCTAACCTACCTTTACCTGCTTCCTCCCTCTTCGGCTTTCTCTCCTTCCCTTCCCCAGCAGCCTCTACCCAGGAAAACTCTGGCCTAATTGCATGGTGCCAATTAGGCTGAGGCCAGTTTCACAGTAGGGAAGTGCATGGACTTGTGGGGGCACCTCACTTTCCCTTGTATCCTCATCCCTGCACTATTTCCTCTTCCCTCCTCCTGGCAGCCCTCTAATTATGTTTGCTGCCTCCTCCACCTCCCCATCTTTAGCAATATTTATTTCATTTATATCCCACCTTTCCACACAATGGGGACCCAAAGCAGCAGCATCTTCTTTCCTCCATTTGATCCTCACAACAAGCCTGTGAGATTGGCTAGGCTGTTAGTTTGTGACTAGCCCAAAGGCACCCAATTGGCTCCTGTTGAAGTGTTGCAAGCAGTCAGTTGCATGGTATCAAATCATCTGCTGGATCTCATGGGGTTTTCAAGACAAGATGTGAGCAGAGGTAGTGTGCCTTTGCCTTCCTATGCCCTTGGGCCAGTCACACTTTCTCAGCCTAATCTACCTCCCAGAGTTGTTTGCAGGATAAAACGGAGAAGCAGCACACTATGTAAGCTGCTTTGGGTCCCCATTTGAGGAATAAAGCAGGATATAAATGAAGTGAATACATAATAAAATAAATATAGGGTGTAGATGGGGTGTAGATAGACAGACAGCTGGTGGAGGAAAGCAGGAAAGGCTATGGAAAATGAGATGACCCAGGCATGTTCTTGTGGGTTCCCTCCATCTTAAAACTAAATTAGGAATGTATATTCTCATTTCTCAGGTTGCTAACACACACCCTGAACCTGGCACAGAAATGGAAGATGATCTGGTGGCAAAAGCCCAAACTAGTTGGAATACCTTTTTATGGTCTACTGCTGCATACTGTTTCTGAACAGCAATACTCCTGCTAGTCATTCCTGTGGGCAGGCCTTGAATTCAACAGAAGCTCACAGGAGCACAGCTCCTGAACCTTTCTGAGGATTCCCCCTCTTCCTCCCCACCTGCCTACCTTCTCCATTGAATAGTAGGTGCAGCTGCATAACAATCCTTGGATGAGCTCCACTGCCTATTTTTCTACAAAATGACCCCTGCCTGTGGGCAAAAGTTCTTCAACATTCTTCCAAAAGGTTTGAAGCTTATTGGTTTAATGGTAAAAGTGTCAGACTAGGATTTGAGAGACAAAGGTTCAAATCCCTACTCTGCTATGGAAGCATGCTGGGCCAGTCATACACACTCAGCCTCAGCTACATCACAGGATTGTTATGAGGATAAAGTGGAGAATGTAGTAAGTGCAGAAAAATAACTGTTGTTTGAAATGCCTGTGGCTTTGAACCCCCCCCCCCCCACCCGACATAACAGAGTTGCTGATTCTCAAGATGACACAGGAAGTGATGTTTTACAACTATCGTGGGATTATCAACCATTGAGAACAAGACTTCACAGCCAGAGAGTCAGGAAGCAAACACTGAAGGAAAGGAAATCTCCAAACCTCCAGGCCATCTCTAGAGTAAGAAATCATAGAGAAACATCGGCGGCCATTAAAAAAGGGTCAAAGGTTTTACATTTTTAAAAATAGAACGGGACTTTAAAAATTTATAAAACTGGCATGAATCATCCTAAAAAGGTAAAACATACTGTATATGTTTGAAATTAAACTGTAAGGACTATTGGAAAAAGGAAAACTTTTTTAAAAAGAGGCTTGGAAAAATCGCAGCCACCATTTTGGATTATTTAAAAACTTTAAAAATTAATATCTTGAGCTAGGAAGCTCAGAGGACAGCGATTTTGGGCTTGTTGGAAAGGGCATGCCTTAATCTATTGAATGCTGTCATCAGATTGCTGATTGGTGAAGTCAACTTAAGAGCCCATTTTGTGCAATGGGAGGACAGTGATGTCTGATCAGAAGCTGGGACCAAGGCTTACACATTTGAGAGCAGCCTCTCTGGGGGAAGGAAAAATGGCTAAACAAGTTCAAGACTGGCAAAGGTGATGAAAGATTTAATAACTGGAAGTGAGAAGAAACTAACTAAAGAAATAAATTCCACTGCTGAGGAAGTCAGGAAAGAGATTAAAAAAGAGATTGAGGATCTCAGGAAAGAGTCACAAGCAACAGCACAGAAGACACAGGAGATAGAAGCTAAAATTAAAGGCCAAGATGCTACTATTAAGAAGATGCAGGAGAAAGCAATATTACAAGATTGCAAGTTAATGGAAAATGTGATTCGCTTAAGAGGTGTGCCTGAAAAAGACCAAGAGGACTTGAAGAAGTACATTTCAACAATTATTACTGAGTTTATGGGAGATGACCCTGAGGGGATGGGACATTTGTGTGATTATGTTTACAGGGTCAACTCAGAATTTGCTAGAAAGCGCAAGCTACCAAGGGATGTGGTAGTAAAATTTACAAGAGACATGGTGGGAAGGATTTTAAGTCAACAATTTGAGAATCCAATGGTAGTGGAAGAAAGCAGAGTAAGAATAATGATGGAGCTGCCAAGGAAGGTCATAAGTGACAGAAGACAGTTTAAGAAACTGACAGACAAGCTAAGGGAGAAGGGAATAAGATACAGATGGATCTTACCTGAAGGTCTGAGAGGGCTCTCACAGCAGGTCCCCATTCAAGGACAACCTCTGCCAGAGCTATGGCTAACCCAAGGCCATTCCAGCAGGTGCAAGTGGAGGAGTGGGGAATCAAACTCGGTTCTCCCAGATAAGAATCCACGCACTTAACCACTACACCAAACTGTGTCCACCAAACTGTGTCCACATGTCCTTGACTAGGGCCAGGGCCATTCCAGCCCTGGCCCACACTTTCTGGAATTCTCTACCAGAGAATATCAATAATAATAATAATAATATTTAATTTGTATCCCACCCTCCCCGCCGAAGCAGGCTCAGGGCAGCTCACAACATAAACACTTCAACAATTAAAACAATACATATTATAAATATATACACATTATAAATCATACTACTATAAAATTATTCATTTTTGTAATTAAAAACCTTCTAAGATTAGATTGGTGCTAAAATCTTGATGTTATGCATCATACAGTTTTTCTGTGATGACGGTATTCCTTCAACAGTAAAATTGATTGCTATGAAATTATTAAGTAAAAGCCAGCTGGAAAAGAGCAGTCTTGCAGGCCTTGCGGAACTGGGCAAGGCTCCACAAGGCCCGCTCCTCTTCTGGCAGTTGGTTCCACCAGTGGGGGGTTGAAATTGAGAAGACCCTTTCTCTGGTGACTTTCAGTTTGGCTTCCTTTGGCCCAGGGATTGCCAATAGCTTTGAGAACTAGATTGCAGTACCCTCTGGGGAATATAAGGGGAGTCCTAAGGTAGGCAGGTCCTTGGCCATATAAGGCTTTAAAGGTAATAACCAGCACCTTGTAACGAATCCAGTACACTATTGGCAGCCAGTGCAGTTCCCGCAGCCCTGGCTGTATGTGCTCCCATCTAGGGAGCCCCAATAACAGCCTGGCCGCTGAATTCTGCACTAGCTGTAGTTTCTGGGTTCGGCACAGGGGCAGCCCCATGTAGAGGGCATTACAGTAGTCCAACCTTGAGGTGACCGTCGCATGGATCGCTGTTGCTAGGTCGCTGCACTCCAGGAAGGGGACCAACTGCCTCACCCGCCTAAGATGAAAAAAAGTGGATTTGGCAGTGGTTGCTATCTGGGCCTCCATTGACAGGGCAGGCTCCAGCAGCACCCCCAAGCTCTTGACCTTGCGCGCCATTTGCAATGGCGCCCCGTCAAATGCTGGTAGGGTGATTTTCCTGCCCAGACTGCCGTGACTCAGGCAAAGGACCTCTGTCTTCGCTGGGTTCAACTTCAACCTACTCAGCCTGAGCCAACCTGCCACAGTTTGCTACGCCAGGTCTAGGTTTTTGGGACGCAGTCAGGCTAGCCATCCATCAGTAGATAGAGTTGGGTGTCATCAGCATATTGGTGACAACCCAACCCATACCTCCAGGCAATCTGGGAAAGGGGGCGCATGTAGCTGTTGAATAACATAGGGGAGAGCACTGCCCCTGGGTGCCTCTGGGATAGTTCACCCCCAATTGCCACCCTTTGTCCCCAACCATCAAGGAAAGAGGAAAGCCATTGCAAGACCAACCCCTGGATCCCCGCATTGGCGAGGCGGCAGGTCAGCAACTGATGGTCGACCATATCGAATGCAGCTGATGGGTCTAACAACATCAGTGCCACCGAGCCGCCTTGATCCAGATGCCACTGAAGATCATCCACCAGGGCGACCAGCACTGTCTCTGTCCCATGATTTGGGCAAAAGCCGGACTGGTGGGGATCTAAAACGGAAGCGTCATCCAGAAAACTCTGTAACTGTAACGCTACTGCCTTCTCAATAATTTTACCCAAAAAGGGTAAATTCGAGACCAGCCGATAATGTGTCAATTCAGCTGGATCTGATGCAGCTTTTTTCAGGAAAGGGCGGATCACAGCCTCTTTAAGAGGTGTTGGAAAAAGCCTTCTGAAAGGGATCTATTTACAATGTCCCATATCTGTGGCCTACAGGATTTACTATCTTTCCATAGGGCTTGCAAGGCAGAGATGTTCTGCCAGGCATTCAGTTGAAGACAGTGACGGTCTAGCACTCTCATACCTCTATCTCCCCCTTTCACCTCTCCACATCCCCCTTCACCTCAGAGGGCTGGTGGGAACAAATTCTTTCCACCATCTTGGATAGTGCCTTATTACTGATGTTTTACCCATTTTTGAATGTTGCCCTATTTTTATTTATTGTATTTATATCTTATGTAAGCCACTCTGAGCCATGCTCGCAGGGAAGGGCAGCCAACAAATCAAATCTATTAATTAATAAATAATCCATGCTGAGCTGTTTTGCATACAGCCTCTTACCCAAATGCCTTTCTATGCAAAATTAGGACAGTAAAAATCACCAAATCAGGACTTTTACGACATATTTACTGGAGCTTGTACAATTTCTCTCAGTAAACCCTGTGTCCTTTTTACCTCCTATATGTTATTATTAAACATTCTGCAGTGAAATTCATTCCCAGTTGCATTGTGAGGACAAGGGATGGGGGCAACAGAATGCATAGAGCAGCTACAACTTTTCCTTCTATGCTGTTTACTTAAGTGCGGGGAACAATCCAGGGAACCATTGTTTAAGTCTTCTGGAAACATACAGCCCCTCCCTCCTTTCATTGAAAGATAACCTAATAATATTCTACAGAACTGGTGTAAGTTATTAAATATGTGGGGGAAGGCACAGTTTTAAAAAATCTACCTCATATAAAAGTTTATATCATGACTTCGGGTGTTTGAAACATGCTGGAGATTGCAAAACACATTAACTTTGATCGCCAAAGCCAGATTTTGGGGGAAGGGATACATGCTGAAATTGGGCTTTGAGTACCAATCAATCAATATATTTATTACAATCATAGATCTGAACAAAGAGGTCAATCAAGAGAGATAATATAAAACTAGACAAAAAATCTATTTTGTCCTAAAACAAAACAGCATATTCTGGCTATTCTATAAGCAACTGCAAATAATTTTGTAGTTAATAGTTTGAGAGTTAGTCCCTTTCAGAAGACTCTGTGATTTCTTTATCTGAACATCTGGGATAAGATTGAAGCAAAGGGGCAATGAACTTCACACGGATATCCACGTACATATTACAGTGTAATAGGATATGCTCAACTGATTCAACCTCATTAGAGCCACAGATACATAGTCTTTGTTCCAATGGAATCTTCTTGAATTTTCCATCAAGGACTGCAGAAGGAAGAGCCTGCCATCTTGCCAATGTATAGGCTTTGGGCAGTGAATAGGGTTGCCAATCCCCAGATGGGGAGAGAGAAACAAGCCCTAAGGCATCCACAAAAGACCAGCCTCCATTTTACAAATAAAAGTTTATCAAACAGTTTAAGCAAAAGTGCAAGAAATCACCCAGAAACACAATGTCCTTTCAATTCATAGTAGAAATTCATAGTCTTTATGGTGGAAATCCAGGAAAGAAGTCGTAAATGAAGAGTTCAACGCTCCAGAGGTTTCTTTCAACACATGCCGATGTAGAAACAATCGGCAGCCCAGCACGAGAACGCAACAGGGAGGCGCGTATTGCCCTGTTTCACCGAAGGCTTTTACAAACTGCAAAGTAATAATATCATAAAATCACCAGCAATTTCAGACATACAATTGTTAAGAATTGCATAAGCAAACATACATACCTTCAAAATACATTCAAAAACTTACAAGAGGCACAAAGCTCAAACATTCTGCAGAGTATAAACGGCAAGGTGTAGCCATACATCACATGACAATATACTTACAGACAGGTGTTAGTAATTACTACAAATCCTTAAAGCTACAACGTAATGACCACAGTATTCCAAAAACAATATGCAAAAATGTTAATTCAAAGAAAACAGGAAAGATTCCAATCACTATTGAGTCCATTTGGTATCAGGGAATTTAATTTAAAGATCCAGCGCATTTCTTGCTTAAGTAGCCACTTCTGCATATCTACTTTACCCTGAAGTCGTAATGGAAACTTCTCTATCACAAAAAATTTTAAGTCATTGGGATCATGTTTTAATTGGCAAAAATGGTCAGTAAGAGGGGCTTCAAAAACTGAATTTTTAACGCGAGACCTGTGTTCCAGGACGCGTGTCCTAACTGCGCATCTGGTACTCCCACAATAGATTTTTAAACAAGGACATAAAATGATATAAATGCAACCTTTGGTAGAACAGGTAGTGAATTCATTCAGACTAACCTTAAAACCTGACACAATGAACAAATTCTTTCAGATCCAATGACAATGAGCATGCGGAGCAAGCTCCACATTTATGATGTCCACCATTAACCTTGATACTAGGTGAACTCGTAAAATCAGAATGTGCCAAAAAATCAGACAGATTCCTAGTTCTCCTATAGCCAATTTTAGGAAAGTTCTCACAACCTGGAATATCTTTCACTATAAACCAAATTTTTTTTAAGAGCATTCTGGATGGAAAAAGACAAAGGGGAAAACTGAAACGCGCATGTCCAACTGCTCTGTTCTCTCACCACAGCTTGTTTTTGTTCAAAAAACATAGTTGTTCTGGACATCTTATTAACTCGTTCACACGCTGAATTAATTACATGCTTAGGGTATCCACATCCTTTAAATTGGGTACAAACTCAAGACCTTTCACCCTCAAAGTCAATGTGTTGAATTTTGTTTAGCTCTAATCAACTGGGAAATAGGCAAACCCTTTTTTACGGCTTTGCCAATTTCTTTCCCAGATCTCCACCATAAAGACTATGAATTTCTACTATGAATTGAAAGGACATTGTGCTTCCAGGTGATTATTTGCACTTTTGCTTAATCTGTTTGATAAACTTTATTTGTATAATTGAGGCTGGTCTTTCATGGTGCCTTAGGGCTTGTTTTCTCTTTTCCTTTCCATGTTATTCTTTGTGTTGCTGAATCCCCAGGTGGGGGCAGGGGATCCTCTGGTTTGGAGGCCCTCCCCCGGCTCCAGGGTCATCAGAAAGTGGGGGGGAGGGAAATGGCTGCTGGGCACACCATTATTCCCTATGGGGGCCAATTTCCATAGGGTATAATGGAGAATTGATCCATGGGTATCTGGGGGGCCTGCTGTTTGAGATAGAGGCACCAAATGTGCTGCATAGCATCTGATGCCTCTCCTCAAAAAACTCTTCAAGTTTCAAAAAGATTGGATTGGGGGTTCAATTCTATGAGCCCCAAAATAAGGTGTCTATATCCTTCATTATTTCCAGTGGAGGAAAGGCATTTTAAAGGTTTGCAGTCCCTTTAAATGTGATGGCCAGAACTCCCTTTGGAGTTCAATTATAAGCGTCACACCCTTGCTCCTTGCTCCACCCCCAGTGTCTCCTGGCTCCTCCCCCAAAATCCCCAATTCTTGAATTGGACTTGGCAACCCTACTAGGGAGAGCCAGTTTGGTGTAGTGGTTAAGTGTGCAAACTCTTATCTGGGAGAACCAGGTTTGATTCCCCACTCCTCCACTTGCACTTGCAGGAATGGCCTTGGGTCAGCCATAGCTCTGGCAGAGGTTGTCCTTGAAAGGGCAGCTGCTGTGAGAGCCCTCTCCAGCCCCACCCACCTCACAGGGTGTCTGTCATGGGGGAGGAAGGTAAAGGAGATTGTGAGCCGCTCTTCTTCAAAGTGGAGGGCGGGATATAAATCCAATATCTTCTTAAACTGCCAACATGTTTTGTATCGGCTTCTCAAAAGCTGTCCCAATGTTTCTTGCCATATGTAAATACCTAATATATATGGACAGTGACCACCTGGTATTTATTTTTATGACGCTCTCCCTGCAGGAGTCAGAATCCTGACAGCTAACAAAAGGAAATGCTCCAGGAAACTCTTTGTTAATGTAATTGCACAATTATCACAAAAACAAGACGATTCAAGGTTTCAGGAGAAATCTGTCTTAACACTCACATAACTTAGAGATGCACATTAAGAAACTCTTCCAATGTTTCATTCCTCCTTGGCACCAAACTTGAAAATACTGAAAATTATGCACACTTATTCAGTTTAATTCATTCAGATTGCAGAATCCTGACTGTAGCAAGGCACATTTAGTAGCATAGGTTGTTACCTGGGTCATAATCAGTTGCAACTTCAAAGAGTACAACAACAAAAAGGGTCTTTTAACTCTGTGTCATTCCCCCCCTCCCTGCTATCTCAAAGCTACCATTAATCCTCCTGGAATTCTTTTCCCAGAACCTGGGTCTAAGTGGGTTCTCCAAGTGGAGAGTTAAGTACACCTCCCCCCACACCTCACTGTTATGCTCCATTTTAAATACAGGCATATGATTATCTCGCTCTCTTCCCTCCCTTGCACACAGGATTATCCATTTTTTTTCCTTTCTGGCTGAGCAGCCTTTATATTGATTTTATTTGCGGGTTTATGACTGTCCCACCCTGTCACATTATTATATTTTGATGCTGGCTCAGCCTTCAAATTTGAAGAGAGACAAGAGCACCTTCTTAACTCTCCCAAGGGAAAAAAAACTAGCTATACTACTTCAACATAGGGATCAAAGTGACCCCACATTAGAGCAAAAAGCAATGGAAACCTGATAGCTCTCTCAGTCTTGGCATTAGCTAATAAGAAAAGAAATCAGGCCTCAAGAATAACTTTCTTCAAAAATGCAGAACAAAAGAGACAAATTTGGAATTGGGGTCAAAAATACCCCTCATTTAAAACATCAAAAACCCACAAATTGATCCCATTTCAAAAGCAGAAGACACAGCTGGATATCTATAAAACTGTTTAAAGAAAGCAATCGTAACCTTCCACACATACACATACCAAATATGTAAAGTTCAGAAGGTGACTCAGGGGGTTGGGAAATTTGAAGGTGAACAGTTAAGTGCACAAGTGGCTATGGGTCTTCTAGACTAACTTCCCCCTGTAAAGTTGAGATGATCAAATCAGAGGTTTGGAAAATATGAAGGACAAAAGGAACCAATCAGCTCAGTGGACAGGTGGCTTGGGTCATCTAGAACAGGAGTCC
Source organism: Heteronotia binoei (assembly GCF_032191835.1). Lineage (NCBI taxonomy): Eukaryota > Metazoa > Chordata > Lepidosauria > Squamata > Gekkonidae > Heteronotia > Heteronotia binoei. Next base: position 147,801,917 of record NC_083223.1, read on the forward strand.
TCAATCACCGGGCCACAGACCAGTACCAGGCTGCGGAACAAGGCAAAGGTGCCATACCACCCCCACCCACCTGGGACCTGGGCAGATGAAAGAGGCAGTGCAGCCATGGGTGGGAGTCTTTAAATGGGAGGGGGAGGCAGATTGGCCTTCTGTTGCCTGGCCACCTAGCAGGCAGGCAGCAGAAACAGCCCCAGTCTCCCCTCCATTTAAAGACCCCGCCATGGGGGTAGGGATGGGGCATAGGCAGGGGAGCAGCCTGGGGCAGCAAAAACCCCAGCACAGTCCCCCACCCCACCCCACACCAGCCCATGGAAAAATTGTCTTCCATGAAACCAGTCCCTGGTGCCAAAAAGGTTGGGAGCCACTGATCTAGAGTACTTACCCCCCGCCTCAATATGTTGAATTGAGACAATCACTCTGAGGTTTTCAAAATTTGAAGGGCAAAAGGGAAGCAATTAGCTCAGAAAACAGGCGGCCAGGAGGACAAAGGGAAGCAGCTCAGAAAACAGGTGGCCAGGGGCCACCTAGAGTTCCAGGCTTCATAGTTCCTTCAAGTCTGGAAAATGTGAGGTTCAGAGGATGCCTTCAAACATATCCTGGTTTATCTTGCAACAGAGTACAGAATGACCCCATTTCCAGAAGTGCAGTGTGGTTCAATTTGAACTTTGCCATGAGACAAGCTTTGACAGAGCACACACACAGGGGTTTACCTCCACCTACTATATACTCAACAATTCCGGTTGCAAAGACTGTTTTCCCTTGGGGTCATCATTGCAACGCCCAATTCCAAAAGTGTTCTAAATCCTCAAAGCCAAAAAAAGTCTATAAATTATGAGAAAACAGATTTTGTTTTCAGTGTTTGCTCCACCTTTCTATAAAATGGCGATAATAAGTGTTGGTCCATCTATTTAAACATGAAAACAGTGCTAAAATCATTTTTTTCAGTATTTTTGGGGTCAACCGAACCCAGATTATGGATATGCATAGTTCTTTCATTGTCAAGCCAAGTCTATTGGGGCCAGATTGACACCATTTCCCCTTTTGATGAACAAATTATAAAAGAAAAGCAGTGGGGAGGAGAGAGAGGGACTTCAGGGCACTGCAGTTCATTGAGGAGAAAGTTCAACAGGAGTTTGGTGCCTGTAGAAAGCTTTTAAATGGGTAAACCAATTTTTTCTCCATGACACTGGGGTAACCCCCCCCCCCCCCCGATTGCTTGGGATCTTATACTTCAGAACTTATACTTCTGAAAATGGCATTCAATCAGTTTTTAAAAGTTCAAAAATAAATAAAACATTTTATTCAACAGAGGGAGAAAGGTCAGGAAAAATCAGTTAAAATGTGTGAGGTAAATCAATAATTCTGAGGTAACATAGTAATTTCACAAACTACAATTAATATCTTTTCAGCAAGTAAGAGTTAAGCTTTCCACAAAGTCTTAGAATCTTTGAGATGAGAGGCTTTGATTTCAGGGTCTACTAAACACTCCAGTATACTTTTCTGAGTTCGACGCTTTAGCTTTCAGAAGGCAGGGATATCCTAAAGAACCCCAACTCCCTCTCTAAACAAACCAGGGATCACTCCTCTCTTTAGAGCTCTCTCTCTTTTCAGCTGAGCAGGGAATTATTTCTCCAACCTAGAAGCTCCGTCCCTTTTTCTGGCCCAAATCCTCCCACTCCTCCTTGCCAACCTTCCCAGTCCTCCGTCAATGCTAAACTAAACACTTTTCATTAGCCAGCTTCTTCTCAATGGACGCTATCCAATGAAAACTTGTTTGAACAGTGTCACTCAAAGGCCCTCTGGCTCTATGGGGCATTAGCCCTTCACAGCCTATCACATGTTTATCAGCTTTTAAAGCACAGTCCACTGCAAGGCCCCATGGTGCCGTTTTAAAAAAAGGAAAATACCTTCAAGGGAAATAATCATGGAACTAGATATATCATGCAGTTCCACCCAGATATGCTAGTACAGCATCTCGCTTTGGCTTCAGAGTCATTATATTATCACCCAGTGTCCAATCTGAAAGTTTCTGTCCCATAATGTTATCATCTTGTTTTTATGTTGAAAGTAAAATAAGAGTATTTTCATCTACTGGTAGCTAAGCATTTGGTTTATTAATACTGCCTTGTTTTCATACTCCAACTGAATACATCAGAAATGAATGAACACACACATTTGCTAATTCCTAACAAAAGACGCTAAATAATAATCCAAATATTTAATTTATATGATTGGACTGCCACAATAAAAGCAAACAAGCTTATTTACAACACTGAAAGGGGACATGTCCTTAATGGCCACTTAATCCTAGTAACTACTTGTTGTTGCTCCTGGTCAAAAAAAAAAATCCCAAATGCCACCCCCACCTAGCCCTGAAGTGAAATTTGGGTCTAGATTGCTGTGTATACAAAGGAAGCTCATGTGAATTAGATTACAGGAATGGCACTGAGGAATGCAACTAGGGCAGCCTGTAAGAAACCTCGTCACTAACATTCTCTAGAAAAATTCTGTATGTCAGGAGGCATGTCCCCTGCGTGATTGTCTTAAGATACACAGTAAATAGGCAAAGCATATACACATATACAAACACGTATCCTAACAAATAAATAGAGCTCACTGAAGGACAATACTGAAATAAAATAAGTTAGAAAGGAACTTCAGAATGCGCTTTCTACTCAGGGCCTGGTTTCAAGCTTATTAAAATCAAGGATCTCTGAATAGCACTCTGTATTATACAACAGCCCTTTGTAATACCAGATTTATCTAGCTTGAAAATCATTTGCAGTATTCATTAAAATAGCTTCACACATGTCACTATTTCCTCTACAGATAATGTAGAAAAGCCATACACAGATTGCACATACACCATCATTTGTGATGAATGTGTACACTTCAATATCTGTACACATAACAGGAAATAAAACTTGCCCCAAATATCTGTATAGGAAATTGTTGCATACAAATCAGCTCTACAACTACTATGTTAACAGGCACTTTAAGAAATGAGAACTTTATATTCAGTAATCAAGAAAGAACTCTTGTTGATTGTCATTTCAACATAGTCACAAGGAAATAAGACATACAATTGTGCATTAATCAGCAGATGAGCAGAAAAATATAGAGTCAAGGCACATTAGTTCTATTAGTGCACAAATCTTTTCAGTACTAAGCCTTAAAGGCAGATTGTATTTAGATAACAAAAATAAGGAAAGCTCCTTAATTTAGAACAGTTCTGTTTCTCCAGATTTAATGTGGTTAACATCTCATCTGTAGTGTCCATCACAAACCATTGTCCCAGTTTTGCAAAATAGCCAAAATATTGACCCATTAAGCAGGAAAGAAACTGCAATTTATACTCATGACAAACTACTCAACTAACCCATTCATTACATGCCTGGAGCAACCCAGGCTAAAACAGGTTGAGTCTGCATGTAAAAATGTGTGAACGGAATCTATAGTGGGTATTTAAGGTGTCACAATGTGAATTCATACATGATGCTGTAGTCATCTGGTGATGAACATGCAACTGATGGCCTGCATGAGTGAACAGCCACCATAGACACCTATCAAAATATGTCCACAATACTTTTTTTTTTTTAAGTTCGCACATTCATCTGTGGCTGCTTCCACACAGCAGTTTTATTCTGGTTTCGCACGCAAGCTGGACTAATTGCCCTGAACTGGCAACTTTCTGCACACACCCCCCCTCAAATTTGCTGCAATCTTTCCTAAACTTGGTTTGGTACATTCTTTTGAAAACAGTCAAGCATGTTTGTATGTAGATGGGAAAGTGTGCATTTTTGCAGTCCTGTATATACTGGCACCATTTTTCTTGCATCAGTCTTACCTCCCAATTGTCATTTGGCCTTGCCACCTGGGGTGTTTAAAAAAAATCAGTATTTGATAGATCACTATAGAATTATAAGATTATAGCAATCTATCTGCTAATACCTCTGAATTCTCAAAGAGGGGATTTAAAAAAAAAAAGTAAGAAAGTTGATTAAATTGAAATGTGTTGTTGGAGGAGAGTTTTACAGATACCATGGACAGCTGAAAAGACAAAGTAGGTTTTAGATCAAATGAAGTCTGAGCTCTGCCTAGAAGCTAAAAATGACCAAACTAAGGCTATTGTACTTTGGTCACATTATGAGAACACAAGACTCACTGAAAAAGATGTTAGGAAACAATGTTAGGAAAAGTTGAAGGCAGCAGAAAAAAGAAGACCCAACTTGAGATGGATTGTCTCAGTCAAGGAACCACAACCCTCGGTTTGCAAAATCTGAGCAAGGCTGTTAACAGTAGGACATTTGGGAGGAAATGCATTGATAGCCTTGCCATAAGATGGAGGCCACTTGATGGCACAACACACACACACACAGTTCTACAGCCCTTTTTACTGTGGTGCTATTTATAGTGGAGCTTTATATATCTGCAATAAGAGGGGCTAGAGGGCTTACTTTTTAAAAATGAAATATGGGAATTCAGAAGAGCTACTAAATAGACTGTTATAATATTAGCAATATATCAATTGCCTGTAAATAAAAAAAAGTTCTCTGGTGGCAGAAGGGAAGGGTGATGGCTGCAGGAGGCTTAGGCAAGGAAGATACAGAGAAAACTGTCACAGGGAAGCTTGCCACTGTGTAGAACCAGCCTGTGACATTAGTGAAATATATACAATCCACAATACATCCAAAGTGTGCACACAACTGCCTAGAGGCAGAAAACAGAATCCAAGATCTCCCATTTGGTACATTTGACCTAACAAATAATGCATTTCTAATTGTTTGCAAACAGAGACCAATTGATATAAAAAGGAAGAGGAAAAGAGATCTCTCAGTTAAAAAGTTGCAGCTGTTCTGCTACAAAGGTAAATTGAATGGCAAACACCTCCAGCATACCAAACAAGTTACCTAGCCATTTCTTAAGGTGTCTGTGCCACCAATAATACACTCTAATATTGAAAGGAGTGTAAAGAAATCAGTGCAGTTCTACAGTTCTTTTAGCATGATCTACTTCACATCTCTCCCCATTTCACTATCCCCTTAAAAACCTTTTGAATTCCCAGTTTAGAGCAGTGAGAAAGTCTTTGGTCTACATCGAAGGAGTCGTGACTGGAGTCCACGTGGATGCCAGTCTAGCATGCACAGAAGTGTCATACTGGCTGTCAGCAATGTCTGTAGGTGTTCCACTCTCATACAGGGGAGAGCCAGAGGAAGTGGTGGTGACTGAATGAGGAAGGGTGGGGTAGTGGGTGGTAGAACCCCGCAAAAACTGGGATCCTATCCCATTAGACATCCCACCTGACTGAGGTACAGGTGAGATGGTGCTGTTGCTCACAGACCACAAGTTGGGATACTGGCTGTAAAAGAAAGAAAAGCAAGTTTTAGAATTCAGACATGTCTTTGGGACCCAGTACCATTTAACACAAAAAAGGCTTGAGTATAGACACAAGCCCTTCTCTAGCCATATATACACTGCGCATTGCTTTGATCAACAGTTCAGATGACAAAGCACTTGGCTTAAATTATATAAAATCTTGGACAGAATTTTTTTACTCAGTAGAGCATCAAAATTATAAATACATATTATTAATAAAGCCCAATTCTACACCTTGTGTGGTGCACACTTCCTACATAATCTCTTTCTCTCTCACACACACACACACTTCCTGGAGAAGCCTGCTTGCAATAACCCCAGAATATTTAAGGCCTGAACTGGGCTGCTCCCATGTGCTGAAATCTTGGTAACTGCTGCACAGGAATGGGCTTGTGTAAATATCCTGTTACTGCTGGAGTTGGCACTACAATGCAGTGGGAAAAGGGCTTCCACATGGCATATTTCCATGCCCCAGAGTTGGCAATTCACACACCATTTCACATCACAGGCATGGCATTGCTGTTTTTAAAAAATCAGCAACTGATATATTTTATTGATTTATTTAAAACAGGGGTCATCCGTTAGCAACCGGGCCACGAGGCAGAAGCACAGCACCACCCCTTCCACACACACCCCCGTCTGTGGAAAAACTGTCTTCCATGAAACCGGTCCCTGGTGTCAAAAATCGCCTTCCATAAAACTGGTCCCTCATGCCAAAAAGGTTGGGAGCCACTGATTTAAAAAATTTATTAGTTACCTTTCTCCCCTGAGGAATTCAAGGCAGTTTCAATATAAACAACACATTATTAAAAACACAATAAAAACAGCAACTAAAACTCATAAAAGTTACAGCTTAAAAAAGGGATTGAATAAACATATGGAGCAGAGGTCTAACAGCAACTAAAACTCATAAAAGTTACAGCTTAAAAATTCCAATTAGGAGTGCCAATAATCAAAGCAAAATCAATCTAAATGCAGTCATAAATAAAACTGTCTTCAACTGCCTCCTGAAGATGAACAATGTTATAAGAACCCCTTCATTGTAGAGATATAACAGGAAAGGCATATGTGTGGAAGAATGTACTTGTAAGAAATGAAAGCTGGGAATCTGGAGAACCTCAGAGACCGATAACATTATAATGATGCCAATGTTTGACATTTTTTAAAAAATAAACCCCTCCCACCCCCTGTAGTGATCAAAGGGGAATGGTCACCACAGAGTACTGAAGAAGAGGAAAATGGTGCCAATGTGTGCATGGCCAGGAAGATCTGGAGTTTCCAATCCCTACTGGCACCACTTTGGCTTTGCAGTGGTCTTTCCAGATGACAGAAAGGCAAGGAAAACTGAGGTGCACACAGATGTACCACAATGATAGAGAAGGCAGAGAAAGAAGTACTTTTCTCCCTTTCTCACAGTACGAGAACTCATGGACATTCAATGAAATTGCTGAGAAGTTGGGTTAGAATGGATAAAAGGAAGTACTTCTTCACCCAAAGGATGATTAACACATAGAATTCACTGCCACAGGAGGTGGTGGCGGCTGCAAGCATAGACAGCTTCAAAAAGGGATTGAATAAACATATGGAGCAGAGGTCCATCAGTGGCTATTAGCCACAGGGTATTGTTGGAACTCTGTCTGGGGCAGTGATGCTCTGTATTCTTGGAGTTTGGGAGGGCACAGTGGGAGGGCTTCTAGTGTCCTGGCCCCACTGATGAACCTCCTGGTGGCACCTGGGTTTTTTGGCCACTGTGTGACACAGTGTTGGAGTGGATGGGCCTTTGGCCTGATCCAACATGGCTTCTCTTATGTTCTTAATGCTGTGAGGAAACAGCAGTCAAGCTGGGGCAAACAGTGTCCCTGCATCCAGTGTCCCAGTCCTCATTACTGGTAGCCAGCAGCATTTTCAGAGTTCTAACACAGTGCTGTATTTCCACTATATAAAGTCAGCCATATCCAATAGACAGCAGGCAGGGGCAACAGAACTTCAGAGGCACTACCCTGGGGGAAAAGAGCAGAAGATTGGATTTATACCCTGCTCTTCACTCAGTCTCAGAGCAGCTTACAATCTCATTTCCCTTCCCCTCCCACCCTCTGGAGGTAGGTGGGGCTGAGAGAGCCCTTTCCAGAACTGCTCTTGAGAAAGCAGCTTTATCAAGAACTGTGACTGGCCCATGGTCACTCAGCAGGTTCATGCAGAGGAGTGGGGAATCGAACCCGGTTCTCCCAGATTAGAGTCCACACACTTAACCACACAACCCCTCTCTCCTTTGCTTCATACCTTTGGGTCAATATGGTCTGAGGTCTTGAGCCAATTCTTTCCCTCCTCAATTTTTCTAACTGCTACAACATTTCCTTCACTACAAGTAAAGAAGGGTGAAAGTGCCTATTTACTCACATGGAAGGTGGCTAGGAAGGGGGAGAAGAGGCCATGAAAGAAATATAGTCGCCTTGCATAAAACAACATGCCAGGGGTTATGCAAAGTTAATTTTCACCAATCCTGCCCTGATCTTGCTGTTATAGGACCTATGAGCAATCTAGCCCTTGAAAACAAAGAACACATTCCACTACAAACATCTTTGCAAGTCTGACAATGAAAAAAGCTTGCATTAAATTACAGTTGTGCTGTTCTGGAACTCCTGTTCACTTTGATGGGACTTGCAAATCATTGGTTTCCAGGAGTCTCTGCCTTTTGACAACTAATTCCTTTCAAATTCCACTTCAGTTTATGGCAATCTGGGAGCTTTCTTGTCTACAGAATAAAGCCTACCTGGAACTAGTTGGTGGGCCAGTGCTGTGACTCATGGGCAGCATACTGGTTGGGGGTGGAACTCCTAAAGTGGACCAGTTGTCATGGGATTGGAGCATAGAGAGGCAGGCTGAAGAACTGTCACCATAGGCTGCTGTAAAAAACAACATTCATGAGAAGAGCGCCATTTCCTGTGCAGAAATAGTTCTGAAAAACTGAAAATATCAGACTCCACCCTTCTTTTCCGCCCCTTATGCCCACAACTCCCTTTAGGAGTACCTGTGTGATATCACTTTATTACTTTCTTCAAATATTTCCTCCCAGTCCACCTTTTTCATGGTCCCTTATTTCCCATACCCACTGAGAAAGCCCTAATAAACCAGACTAGCCCAATCTTATCATACCTTGGAGGAGGAGGAAGAGAAATTGGATCTATATCTCACCCTTCACTTGGTCTCAGAGCAGCTTACAATCACCTTCCGTTCCTCTCCCCACAACAGACACCCTTGTGAGGTAGGTGGGACTGAAAGAGCTCACCCTGAGAACTGCTATTGAGACAACAACTGTGAGAGAACTGTGAGTCACCCATCAGCTGCATGTGGAGATGTGGGGGGATCATACCTGGTTGTCCCTATTAGGATAACCACTCTTAACCACTACACTAAACTGGGTACATCATGGAAGTATTTGGATGGGAGACATCAAGGAAGTCCAGGGTCGCAACACAGAGACAGGCAATGGCCTACTTACTACCTTTGATCATTTCCTCCCTTGAAAACCCAGTGGTGTTGCCATCAATCAGCTGCAGCTTGACAACACTTTCCACCACCACCAGCCACCACTGAGAATAAGCCCAAGTATATGTCACTTGAATTAATGCACACTCCCCACCATGCATTCCCAATTCCACCTCTCTCCCCTCCTTTATTTCTAGTTTCCAGCAATAAGCTCTTCAGGGAAAGATCATATCTTCTAGAATTCTGCAAAGCACCATGAGTATTGACAGAGCTATACAAATAACGGTGTGATGCATTGTTTTGATTTGCCTGGTGTCCTTGCTCCCTTTGCACATCATAGCCCACTCTCCATCTTCAACTGTGTTGTGAGTACACTTCAAAAGGCTGGCACTCCAGTAAACAGTATTCTATAAAACGGATAAAAGGAAGTACTTCTTCACCCAAAGGGTGATTAACATGTGGAATTCACTGCCACAGGAGGTGGCGGCGGCTACAACCATAGCCAGCTTCAAGAGGGGGTTAGATAAAAATATGGAGCAGAGGGCCATCAGTGGCTGTTAGCCACAGTGCGTGTGTGTATAATTTTTTTGGCCACTGTGTGACACAGAGTGTTGGACTGGATGGGCCACTGGCCTAATCCAACATGGCTTCTCTTATGTTCTTAAAGCAATGGTAATGACCACCAAAGAAGAGCCCTTTCCTGCAATGCAAAGGTCTTGCAAGAGAGAGGCAAAACAGATTTAAAAGGGAAAGGAGCAAATGGTCTAGTCACAGCAAGGCACTTCTCAAGACCCAGTTTAAGGGGGAGAGGAGAAAAAAAAATAATAACCCAAACTAAGATTCTAAAGAAGTCATATTCCCATCTCTGGATCTAAGTCAGTGATATTTACCCTCACAATTAGTTCAGTCAGTAAGAAGGTGCAAAAGAGATGCTGGGGTACTAGTGGACTGTAAACTAAATATAAGCAGTCAATGTGATGCCATGGCAAAAAAAGCAAATTCAATCCTGGGTTATATCAAAAGGGCTATTACATCAAAATCACAGGTCATAGCTCCTCTGTATACTGCTCCACTGTATACTGCCAGGCCACACCTGGAATACTGTGTGCAATTCTGGAAGCCTCGCTTCAAAAAAGATGTGGACAAAACTGAGCGAGAGCAGGAGAGCAACAAGGATGATCAAGGGCCTGGAGGAAGAACCCTATGAGGAAAGCCTGAGGGCCTTGGGAATGTTCAGTCTGGAGAAGAGGTGATTGAGGGGGGACATGATTGCTCTCTTTAAATATTTGAAAGGCTGTCATTTAGAAGAGGACAAGGAGCTGTTCCACTTGGCAGCCGAGGATAGGACCTAAAGCAATGGGCTCAAATTACAAGCAGAAAGGTACCGGCTCAGTATCAGGAAAAATGTTTTTACAGTTAGAGTAGCCCAGGGGTGGAATCAGCTCCCTAGGAAGGTGGTGAGCTCCCCTTCATTGGCAGTCTTCAAAATGTGGCTGGATGATTATTTGTCAGAGATGCTTTAGACTGATCCTGCATGGAGCAGGGGGTTGGACTAAATCAGGGGTGTCGCACTCATTTGTTATGAGGGCCAGATCTGACATATATGAGACCTTGAAGGGCCGGGTCATGTTGGGTTGGGCCAAGCCATGTTGGGCTGGGCCATGTGTGTACCAACTTCAAATTAGGAAGCAGAGATATAAACTTTATAAAGGACATAGACAAACACAAATATATTTTTTGAAAAACTTAAAACATGCTTAAAACATTAGCATTTGTTGGTTTAAAAGGTGTAATCTTTGTATTTCTGGGATCTAGGGAACTGGGCAAAGGAAGTTCTGGCTCTTTCCTTCCTTCCCCAGGGGACTGGGGTGGGGAGCCTCAGTCAATAGAAGGAAGAGGTTTGGCTCAGTAGCTCAGCTGTGCAATTGAGAGAGCCTGGCAAAGCAAGCCATTTCTCCCCCCTTGATCCCCAAGGTAGGAGTCTCAGCTAATGGAGAAAATAGAGGTTTTCTCTGTAGTTCCTGTGTGATTGAGCAAGCTTTGCAAAGCAAGCTGTTATACAGAAGGAAACAAGAGAGAGGGAGAAGGAAGCAGATGACAGCTAGTTGCTCAGGGGCCTGATAGGAGCCCTCTAGGGGCCTGATTTGGCCCCCGAACTGCATGTTTGACACCCCTGGACTAGATGGTCTGTATGGCCCCTTCCAACTCTATGATTCTATACTGATTTTCTGGTCTTTGGTCATACAGTGAAATTCTAATATGAAAAAGTATTCAAACAGGTAATCCCTAACCGACATTTTTGAGAAGCTATAATAACATGAAGATAGAACCAGATGCCCTACAAGGTGCTTTAATTAGCTCCAACAGACATTTCAGTTTACTGTGTACCCTTTTTTAAATATGAGCATTTCCCATTTATAAATTCTTGGCACAGCACTAGTGACAGTTTCTCAAACCCTATGTACAGAGACCAAGCTCTATTCAGATCCAGCTTAAAAATGATTTAATTATTGGTAGAGACATGAGTCATGTGGGGTGGGAGCTATGAATCAAGGATAAGGCATGCTGCTTACCCTGTTATTCTTATCTTGCTCCCCACCTCTTTCCATTTAGAGGGAGAGAAAGAGATGTCCCTGTTGTTGGAGGGGAAAAAATCACTAGCCATGCTATCAGACCACGTTGTGTTTTCATGGCAAGTCTTTTAAAATGCATGTAGATATTTCAGTTATACATGAAAACCTGACAGGAAAATGTTCACCTGCCTGGTATTTTCTTCAGTGGTCACAGACTTAGCTAAGTAACTGTAAAGACAGCATTTATTGACCTTATTACACTTCTTTAATCACTTCCCCTTCCTAAACATTGGCACCAGAATACCTGCTGTAAAAAAAATGACAAAGCACACATCAACATCAACACAACATTATAGCTTGAAATACTGAGCTGGTGTTGCGCTCAGCAGCCCTGCTCTAAGAACTTTGGTGACACTGCAGATCTGATGATCAAGCCATTTAAATTATTTCTAGTTACTTATTTTAAAACCTATAGCATATGTTTGATGGGAAGTGGCAGAATGCCTATAAAATGTCTATGTTTGAATGCTTCAAACTACAAAACTCACCCATGACAGAATCCCATGGTGATACTTTTGGCAGAGGCATGAAAATAAATGGACAATTATGCTGATTCAGCCCTCTGGCTCAAACAGAGCTATGGCACTATCCCCCCTGCACTGCAGGCTCTATTTGGGGCCAACACGGCCACTTCCAGTAAAGGAACTATTTTGTCTCCTCCATTCAGTCGCATTCAAGCTCCATTCCATTTATTCCCACAAAGCATATAGTCAGTGTGCACTAGAATCCCACTATTTGCTTATGACAACAAACTCAAATAGCGGAGTTAAAAATCTTACTTATTCATAACTTCAATCATAAGATCATTTTCAAAGAAATTATTTATTTTTACATTTCAGACCAGGGCATAAAAAAAATTACACAGAGGGCCACTTTTATATTTTTAACTAACTCAAGCACTGTGCTAGCTAAGGCAAAACAACTGTTTACAGCATTATGCCCTTTTCCAAAAAATCATCTGTTCATCCTCTTTCCTCCCTGCTTGCCCATCTGTTACCATCCTTCTCCTTCCACACCCCAATCTCTCAACAACTGACTTTAAAAAAATTATTTACCTCGCAGTTCATATTGATCTCTTTCTTTTCTCACTACACCCACAGGCCACAGACACCCTGTGCCACCACAGATCTACAGTTCTGCTAGGGGACTCTTCCACCACCCAACTGCCCTTCCACCACAGGTTTCTCTGCAATACCAGTTCTCAGCCTTCTTAAATCTTTTTTTACTTCATCACAGCCCTTAGGGCCAGTAGGAAGCCAGTGAGTACAGTGCATGATTTCTTGTACCTTTTATAATGCTTAACTTCAGAAATAGGGAGGGAAGGCAGCATGGTAGCCCAGTCTCATCAGATGTCAGAAGCTAAGTAGTGACTTGGAAGGGAGATCATAAGGGCTTTTTTGTAGAAAAAGCCCAGCAGGAACTCACTGGCATATTAGATCACACACCCTGACTCATTCATACTGAAAAAAAAGCCCTGGAGATCACCAAGGAAGACTCTGCAGAAGGAAGCAATGGCAAACCACTTCTGCTTCTCACTTGCCTTGAAATCCCCCTATTGGGTTCACTGTAAGTCAGCTGTGGCTTGACACCACTTTTACACACACACCTTCAGATATTGGTTATTCCCCACCACTGCTTGTTTTAGTATAGCAAAGCAGCTTCCATCTCAAATCTGTTTGAGGAGTGGTTATGATTCATTTTGAATGCTTGCCTTAAATACACATTTCATTTTGAACCAGGCTATTTTTAAAGCGATACAACAGTTGTTTTTTTAAAAAATCGAAATTAGCCCATTTTATGCACTTCAATGAGGGAACTTCAGATGAAGGTGGACCAAGAAGCAGGCTGACTAGAACAGACTAGAAAATTAGTGCCAACTCCACCACATGCTGTTGAACCCAGGGAGAGAAGCAATGCACACAGAATTATTCTCCCACCCCTTCCAAAGCTTTTGATGGACTTTGACAAGCCTTAGATGTCCTCAAAAAGAGGAAAAGCCTCAATACAATGGCTCCTTGAAATTCCTGCTAGGGAGCCACAGACTCTACATACAGGACAGGGGTTGTAATCAAGCTTTATGTGATGCAGATCCAGCACTCAAAGCTCCATTAAACTAAAAGCAACTAAATACCACAACAACCACAACCATGTACAGATGCTAGTATGATCACATTCAGTCTAAAATTCCTGGTGTGGGGTTCACAAGGCAATCATTTTGCTGTTTTCTGTCAAGAGTCATCATAACACAAAGACCACAAAGCTCAGATTTTGATGCAGCCTCAACATTCACACTCAGAATTTGATCCACTAGTTTTCCCTAACTAAGCCACTGGTCAGTGGGCAATAAAAACCACTTACTTGGAGAATTGTTCCTGTGACTGTAGGGATTTGGGTAAGGAGCAGGACGATGATTCCTCAGCGATGAGTACCTTTCACAACTATGAGCAGGTGAGAGTGACAAAGATGCTCCAAACTGAGAGTGAGGATTAGCAGGAGGGCACAGAGCACCAGTCCCAGGAATCAGCCAACCACCTACTATGAGAAGGAGGGCAGGGTAGAGAAGGGAAAATATTTCACTGTACCAGTACATTGTAGCACAACCTGTCTAAGATAATACTGAGCCCTGTGCACACAATTTTGGTAACATTTTAGATAATAGATCCCATGTAGTTATTATCCCTATTCCAAGCCAATGCAATAAGTTCTGAACTTCCTTGTAAAATAAATGCTGTGAGGATGTTCTTGTAAATTACAAAGGCAAAAGAGGAGAAGCCAACACATGGCTCCTGTATCTGGTAACACTGTTATGGGATATTTTTTACTCCTTCTTTTTCTCCCATACAAAACTAAAAGTTTCAAAACAGAATACATAATGAAATTTCTTATTTGCATTAGGTTTGGGAATGGAAAAAGAGGGCAGGCATTAAAAATTTTCAAGTAATCAGTAATGTGAAAAGTCAAAAGTTAACAAATAGGATTTATCTGTGTAACTTTGTGAACTTTGGATAATGGTGGTTGTGGTGGTTCTGTTTTGAAAACAATTTGTTCACCCATACTCCTACCTTTGATTAAAACAATCATACTTTTAAAATATTTCAGAACTGTGCCCCATCATCAGCACTTAAACTCTGGAAATGCTTTTATTCATTTGAGGCAGTAAAACTGCAAAATGCACTCTGTTCAGAGATCATGGCTATGGATATTTTTCTGACATACACACACGCACATAACTAGTTTTCCACAACAAATTTTTAGGAGCTGAACAGTGCCCTTAAAGGCAGTCAGTATTCAACAGGAAGAGGTCTTCTTGCAAGAAAAATCTCCTGCAAATGTTAACAAAATATGCAAATTATACTACTGATCAAAGGAGGATATATCAGTAACAATATATTGTATGTGTTCACAAGATCTAGGGATCCATGAGAAGACCTGCCCCTACAAAGCACCCCATTCCTTCCTCCCTTGGTATGTATTTTAGGGAAACAGTGCAGATTCTCACTCCCCCTCTAGTTCAGCAGTGGAAAAGAGGCCACACACAATCACGATGCAAAAATAGTAAAATAAAGTAGCAACCTGAGTGATTATACACTTTTTTGAACTGAATGGTCTTAATCTGGTAAACTACAACCAAAGAGCTTTAAAGACACAAATATAGCTATGCTAATGTCAAAAAGGCATATTCACCTGCATTAAACTCACATATCACACCCTTGGATATTGAGGAGAGAATCTTAGAAAAGCACAAGTAATATGGATGGTATTCTACAAAGTAAATTTTAGAGGGAGGAAATACATACATTGTGAATATCCTGACTGTTGACCATCTCCCACTTCATCCATCACATCTTTGTGATCACTTCTGTCAAAGAAACCACACATTGTATTAGGCAAAAGATTAGATAACAGGAAATAAATATATTTTGTAAAAGCAGCCAAAAGCTCTCACCTTTCTTTTGCATCAAGAAAAGCTTTTGCAAAGGGATTATACTTAATTTTTAAAGCTGTTATCTAAAAAAGAAAAGCCCAAATGTCATGTTACATATTTGTCATAAAAACAATAAAGCAACATCTCTATCAATTTCACTGCAAGTTTTACAACTGATGCTAGTGGGAAAATGGCCTGAATGGAGCACTCAAACTACACAAACTGCAATAGCCCACTTTGAAATCATTCTCTCCACTACAACCAACCCCCTTGGACCAACTTAGTAGCCTGGTTTTATTATCCTATTAAGGAAGTTCATGAAGGGAGGGTGGGAATACACTCCAAACAGTTATAAAAAGTTTCAGGTTTCTGGATAAAACAAAAGGGACAATAGAATACAGCAAAGAATTCCTTAATCAGAATATCACGGTCACTATAAAAACAAAGTTGTCTGACAGGTCATTAACATCTACTGAGTTAACAAGAAAGAACAGAGAACATGTCAGCAAGAGACTTGCATCACACCTTTAAAAGCAGCTACTGAAAGAAACACACACACAAAAAAGTTCCTATATAAGAAGTGTAAAGTGTTTTGGGGTCAAGAATTAATGGAAGACTAGGCAGAACTATGGCCTGGAGTTTCTAATAGATCACTAAAATCAATACTAAACACTATTTTAATATTAATTGGTGTTCATTATTTATGCAGTTATGGAAAGGGTCTTGAGAGTTTGAAGGCCACATTTTGAGAGGTTTTGTGGAATATAAATATTCCAAATAAATTAGAGGTAAAGAGAACTTCAGTGAACAACATTTCAGGAAGGGAAGGACAGAACTGTAAAGTAATAAACAAATATTTCTGTTTGGTGGACCAGTCCTTGTAAATGATGACTGGAAAATAATACAAAATAAATGATAAGTACAGTGATTCATGAGATATGCTTTTACGCTATGTATTTAGCTGCTAACAAAAAACAATTAAAAAGTAATCCAAAACTAATATCAGTTTGGATAGCACCAAAAATGCAGAAATTCCAGACTTATTTTTAAGTTTAACTAGATACAAGAAGTTTAGAATATAATAATGAAGAATAAACTTCACAACAGATTCAGACTCAGCAAAAAAGTTTAGAAATTACTTTATGGACAATTAATGATAATTTATTATTCCTAGGAGAGCTGTTGCACTGGACAATACCTAATATATGTAAAAACATAATCTTCCCTGATTTTTCACCCTATTTTATTGAAGTAATATTTCTATCCATTGTTCACTGAAGCTCTCTTTAAATACTTTTTCTATTATTTTTAACAATAAGACTAGTATTTTAATTAGGATAGGAATGGCAGTTTCTGTATACTGTTACTTTTAAATTTATTTTGTCATATTTTCAAAAGCATAACATAAACAATGTCATTTATAAAGCTGATCTCAATAATTTATGCACTTACACTTTGTGAAAAAATGTTATCATATGAGTGTCTGGGTAAATGACAAAGAAAAATGTCAGGCATAACTATAAAAATGTCAGGCATAAATTCCATATTTTGAAATGTATCTATCAATTAGGTTGCCTGTAGAAGTTATCTAGGGTTGACCAGAAACAATCTGCTTATCCTGATTAAAACAACAGGTTTACAATGAATGTTCAAAAAAGTTGATGGTGCTAATTAGCTGAAACAATTTTTCATTAAAAATATCACCAGTGTTCAAAATTTGTAATATTTATTTTAACTTTCAATCTGATTAATTCACTAAGCAAAAGATAACAATGTAACCAACACTCTAGTACTAAACAAACCTTCCAACTTTCAACAAAAGGAGTTGGTACTGCAAATAAAATATGAATGGGTACTAAATAATGGGGAGGTTCCCTTAATTAAAAAAGTTAGGTGATCTTAACCCATATAATCATATATATAATATGTAAAGTAGTGATAGAGGGATTTTAAAGTGGCATAAAATAAACATTGTATAGAATTATAGCTGTAGGGATTCAACTAATCATTTAGTCCAACTTTCTTTGCCCTAATGTAAGTTTTATAACTCAATATCCCTGATGAATGCCTATCTAAAACATCTACAGAAGGAAATCTCACAAAGTTCACCAGGCAGCTTATTTCCCTACTGAGGTCTTCTTATATTTAGGACATTCTCCCTATGGTTTAGTATGTATCAGTCTTCCTGCAGTCCCATTGCTTGTTGCCCCATCTTCAATGAAAGTGAACAATTATTACTTCACTGTTCTATTATCCTTTTAAGTTCTTGCAAACAGTAAACATACCCCATATTCAAGAACTATGTCACAAATTAGCACATAGTTGTTTTGTCTGTCCCCCACTTTGTGCCTACCTCTTCATTTTGATAAGCTGTCACAGCTATAAACTGTGTCTCCGGGAAAGAGTGGCTCGTGATCATCCGCTGAGGGCCACCAACTCTCACTATATGAATCCTAGGCTCATATTTGTGCAAGGAATTCAACATGATCTGTTAATATAAGGATAAATAGAAGTAAGTATTTACACAGGGCTACAAAATTTCTGACATTGCAACACCAGCAAAACTGTGATGGTAGTGCTTTCTAGAGAAAGAGTAAGATGGCAGACCTTAGACTACCCAAATCTAACAAACAATAAAAGACCAAAAACAGCCAAATAAGTGAATTGTTTTGATCCTAGCTATTTCTATCCTATTTTCTGAAGAGCCACAAAACTTATTTCAGATGCTACCACTGCATAAGATATGGCAACACATCATAAACAGAATTATCTATTACCTAACAAATTAGAACTGAAAGTAGGGATTATGACACAAAGAAGCCAATGATCAAATTCAATGTTTTCCTATATAAAGTTTAGCAAGAGCATCCCATTTAGTTTAGCTAACCCTCACCACAATGTGACAGGAAAAACAACTGCTCATTCTGTCAGCAGAACAGCAACCCAAAATGCCCTATCTTAGCACACAGACTTTAAAAAAACCTCCATACCTCCATCACTTTCATCTCAGTCTTCTGCACAACCTTTCCATTGAGATCAATGGTCTTCAGAGTGTATACATAAGATCCTTTACATAGGCCTATCTGGTTACTTTGTCTTCATAAGACTGATGATGCTTTTAAAAGTCAGAATGCAATCGCTAAATGATTGCAAAAAATCAACACTGGAAAACAACAGCTGCCTCTGCAAGGCTTTTCTGCAAATATATTTATATTTTCTGTCTGCAACCATTAAGAGGCAGAGGTTTGTTTTTCCCCACTGTTAGTACACACTAGCAAGTGAAATATGTTTCCAATACTGAACGACCCCTCGACATGATTCAGTAGTAGGTTTCTTGTTTTAGTACCGGTTTTGACAACTTTGCTAATACA
Organism: Heteronotia binoei; assembly: GCF_032191835.1. Taxonomy (NCBI): domain Eukaryota; kingdom Metazoa; phylum Chordata; class Lepidosauria; order Squamata; family Gekkonidae; genus Heteronotia; species Heteronotia binoei. The sequence goes on from NC_083223.1 coordinate 147,820,708, forward strand.
TATATTAGGTGCTTTGAAGTGTTTGGAAACTAGATCTGCATGACGTTTAAGCCCCATACTTCTGCCCAGTCTGCATGGCTAACAAAGGCCAGCATGAGAACTGTGCCATCTGAGCAATACAATTTATTGAGCTGCTTCTTATTAAGATTGACATGAGAAAATACATCTGCCTTTTTGCAGGACAGACTCCATATTTCTTAGTGCATCCCACATTGCCTAAATAGGAGGAAGGTAGGAGCCACACAGGCATTCAGGCCAGCTTCACAAGTGTTTTAGCTCACAGCTGCATCCTGTGTGTTATGCACTGACACATAGAGCTGCCACCCTCCAGGTGGGGCCTGGAGAGTCATTGGAATTAAAGCTGATCTCCAGCTACAGAGATCGTACCCCTGGAGAAAATGGAGTGCACCCTGTGGCATTATAACATTCTGAGGTTCTTCCCTTCCCCAAACTCCACCCTTCCCAGACTCTGCTCATGAATTTCCAGGAATTCCCAGAGTTGGCAACCCTAGTATAGTTCAATGAAAAGTCATACATGAAAATGTCTTTGGGTTAAATATGTGTTTTCAAGATATTCAACATTTATTCCAAACTTTCCAAAATCTGACAGACACTAAGCAAAAGCAACTAATTATCTGAGCATAGCTTTGGATGTCATCTACCAGACACCTGCAAGTCACATAAAGACTGATCAGTGCAATCCAGACCAGACACTAGTAAAATTAACCCCAGTGGGTTAATTCAGAAAGAGTTACTGTTGCACAAAATCTCTGCATTCAGTGAGAACTTTTCCTCCTCTGGTAGATTTCCTAGGGTTTGGGGAGTACCGGCCACTTATGCAATACTTTAAACTACATCCAGAATGTAAAATTCTCTCATGACTGATTTAACCAGGGAAAGGTACAAAACATATCGGCATTTTGTGTCCCAGGCCACATTTTATCTATATGAACCCTGCCACAACCCTGTGTATGATTTCAACTGGCAGAAATGAGTATGTGGTGTCAACAGTGCTGGGCAGATTCAAGGTATTTTAGTGCCACAAAACGAAAATCCAAATGACACCTCCATCTCCTTTTAAAAATCTATACATAGGTTTTATATCTGAGGTATATATATACACCTCAGATTCAGCAGTAGTTCACAGGAGCACAGCTCCTGAACCTTTCTGAGGGTTCCTCCAACTCCTCCCCACCTTGTCCACTGAATAGTTGGTGCAGATGCATAACAATCCCTGGATGAGTTCTACCACCTATTCTTCTACAAAGCGACCCGTGTGTGTGTGATTTTATATATATAAAGGTGGTCTCCTGTGCAAGCACCAGTTGTTTCCGACTCTGGGGTGACATTGCTTTCACAACGTTTTCATGGTAGTTTTACGGGGTGGTTTGCCATTGCCTTCCCCAGTCACCTTCACTTTCCCCCCAGCAAGCTGGGTACTCATTTTATCGACCTCGGAAGGATGGAAGGCTGAGTCAATCTCAAGCCGGCTACCTGAACCCAACTTCTGCCGGGATCAAACTCAGGTTGTGAGCAGAGCTTACGACTGCAGTACTGCAGCTTTATCACTCTGCGCCACAGGGCTATTATATATACATATTCACCTGCACTAGAGGTTCCTCATTTGTCTGGGTCAGACCTTGCCACATTGATCCAAGCACTGGTCACCTCCAAACTGGACTACTGCAATTCATTATATGTAGGGCTATCCTTGAAAACACTTCCGAAACTGCAGGAGGTCCAGAATGCAGCTGCAAGGTTAATGTCTGGAACATATATATATCATGGTCAGCTCATATTACTCCAATGCTGCAGAAGCTACACTGACTATCAAATAATCTCTGGATCCAATTCAAGGTGTTGGTGTTAACCTTAAAAGCCCACAACAGCCTGGGACCACCTCTCCTGTTACAACCCCTCATGCTCCCTTCAGTCATTGCCGATGGGCTTCTTGTAGGTGCCTGGCCCCAGGATGGCTCAATTAACTGTCATCAGGGGAAGAGCCTTCTCAGTTGTGACCCCCCCCCCCAGTGGAATGCATTCTCAGATGACTCCCTTGTTTAGTTTCCATAGGGCATGAAAAGCTGAATTATTTAGGTTGGCTTTTGGCAGGTTTGGGGGCGGTTTTAACAATGGTATGGAGATGGCTACTTATTTTAATATTAATATTTTATATTTATTGTCTTTATGATTTTACCTTATTTTTATATTGGAAGTTACTACAAGACCCTTCAGGTGAGTGTTGACTAAAGAAATCTAATAAATAAAATAAATAATTGAGCAACTCCTCCCAAAATCTGCTACCTGTTTCATTCCACCTTTATACCTCACAATTAAATTACCAGGCAGACACGTTACCAGAGATAGTTAGTTTTCTGGAACATGCTGCATTAGATCATGGTTCCTCTGGAAGATTCTAGAGATGTCTTTTTAAAAATATGTCAATATGTGTGCTAAACATTTGCTTTCATCTGTAGAGGATAAACCTGAATGTGGAATGAATGCATCTTACTACCAGTCTGTTGCTCCAGCCTGAATGTTGTTGAGTTACTTACAGCTATTCCATAAGTACCACGAGAACCAAACTATAGATTCAGATTCTAGTAAAACAAAACAATGTGCAAATGCTTAAGCCTAAAATGATTATGGTAAAATCCAAGTACAAACACAGATTGTCTTGGGTGTATATAATAAATGGAATTACATATAGGTTTCGTGTTGTATTTTGATTCAGTTCAATGTGGTTACCTGCAACCTCTGACTGACAATGTTAGCTTCCCAACACATCTGGCTTTGCAAATCCATTTATGAATTCAGATGGTACAGTCAAGGAAATTTACTGCAACAAGATGCATACAAGAGTCAGTGGTATGAATAAAGGGGATTAGAGCCTGTGTGACAGAGAAGTTGTCCCTTACAGGACTGGTCACTAGTCCTTGCAATCTGTAAATACAACACAGCTAACAGATGTCGGACTCGGAGGGACTGCTATCTCTCCCACACACACACACACACACACACACACCCGGCCCTCCGGCCGCTCCTCTGAGCCATCCTCACCTGGCCCCCGCCGTTGAGTTTATTGGTGAGTTTGACCTTGCTGAAAGAAACGGGCGCCTTCATCCAGTGCGCGCCAAAATTGGGCGAGTCCGGGTGGATGTAGACGCAGCTCGGGGCCTGCGGCTCGGGCTTGCCGCCTGGCACCCACTCCCCGTTCACGTACTTCCAGCGGTGGTTGTCGGCGGCCACGAAGTCCAGCAAGAAGGAGTACATGGCGTTGGGGTCGAGCCCGGACACGCTCGCCTTCAGTACCGGGAACATCCGCCTGCAGGATGGAGACGCAAGGAGCGAGGAGAGGCGGGGCGGCACCTTCGGCTAGGCCTGACGCCGGGCCTGGTCTCCGCTCAATCTCTTACCCGCCTCAGGGGACTTCCTACCTACACCCCACAATTTCAGCAAGAAAGGGACCTGGCGCCATCATCCGCACTCCGGAGCCTTAGTGCTCCACAATAAATGGAAACCCAACGGGCTGTGCAGACGGTGCACTGAAATCGGGCGGGTATCCCTGTAAACATGCCTAGAATTTGAGCTGCACGCGCGACTCTTGCCCTTGCGCCATTAGATGGAAGGCGGCCGGCCTCATCGACCTAAGCGGGTCTTCCCCTGTGCAAGCACCGGGTGGTTACCGACCCATGGGGTGACGTCACATCGCGACGTTTTCTTGGCATACTTTTAAGGGGTGGTTTGCCATTGCCTTCCCCAATCCCAGCAGATTCCACCTACTACATTTGTGAGGCTGTCATCTTAGACTTACAAATAAAAACACTTGGAACTAAGACTATATGCTTCCATATTAAGCCCAAACTTCATAGATATATAAATGAAACCCAGACTTCATAGAGATATAAATGGGAGGAGGCAAGGCTTTCTCTCAGGTTGGGCTATGATCCTTGCAAGTGCATTCCTATGCAGAGTTACTTCAGCCAAAACCCGTTTTTTGGTTTAGTGTGGACTCCAGAGTAAATCTAAATAAGATCGCACTATAAACCTTTTTACTTGAAAGCACTGAAATCAATCTCACTTTCTTAGAAATAAACAGTATTGGGCCTGAGGTGTAAATGTCTTTAGGAAATTACCAATGAGGTGTAAATCCATTGATACAAACCATTGACCACAAATGGTGGAAGGTAATTCCACTGAAGAGATGTCAATTTGCATTTTGACCTTTATGTCCTATATTTTTCCATAGGAAAGGCTCAGATTTCAATAAAATTTAATGCAAAAATTGTCCATAGGATCTTGGCACTCAGAAAAAGAAGACTTTTGTATCTTGTATGTGACTAGTGGCAGAGCATCTACTTGGCATCTAGAAGATAAATTCAATCCTTGGCACCTCCCATAAAAACAGAACAGATAATAGGTGATGTGAAAGACCTCGACTTGAGCCCTTGGAAAACTGCTACAGATCTGAGTTGACAATGTTGACCTTAAAGGACCAAGGGCCTGATTCAGTATAAAGCAGCTTCATGTGTTCTCTAATTTAGCTTTTAACCAAGAACACAGGCTTGGTTATCTCAGGTTCTCAGTCTAAAAAACACCCACATACTCAGTAGATCACTCATATCTGAAAAGAACACTTAAAATGGAATAAATAGCTTGATAATCAGAAGGAAACAGAATGCAAACTGATAGGAAGATTTAAGGGCTTTTAAATACTATGATCATTAGGACACTGATAAGTTCTCTTGCAATTTCTAATACTACTTACATCTAATAATGCCATGTGCATTTGCACTAAAGTATGTGTTTGGGATCTTTGAAATAATCAGATATGCGTTTTTTAAAAAATTAGAGCTAATTACTTAGCCCTCTGAAGCTCTGAAAGTTTCTACTCCAACTTTGCAAATTCAAGTGAGGTAGCCAGTGCAGGAAACACAGAAAGAAGTCATGTGGCACTTTAACAACTAAGAGATTAATGGAAACAAATACATATGGCCATCTTTGAGTTGCCTAAGATTCCTTTTCATTTTGAATCAAATTTATAATCTCAATTCTGGAGAACCATATAACATCCCATTATTTTAAGTGGAACAGGATGCATACAAAGCTTGATGTGCAGAGGCTTTCGCACCTCGATCTGAGGACCCATTTTGTCCTCCTAGTACAAATTGCCTGATTCAAAAAGATAGGAGTTATATTTAGTTATGCACATACAATGTCCTCCCAAAATGTGCCCACAGAATTCAGTTTGGAAATATGTCACTGCAAACAGTTCAGTAAGTGGGGTGGATTGAAAGAAAAATAGTATTTTCCACTTTAAAGATTAACAGTTTTATTCTAATATTAAAGGAGGCTACCAGACAGATTTTGGAAATTAATCTGAGCTCTCTGGAAGATGGCAGAGGAAGTATTTAGAGCTACTTATTAAAAAAATTATATTCTGTCCTTGCATCCAGCTAATACATCCCCAGGGCAGGTTATAACTTTGAGGCTAAACAGCCTGAAATCTGTGAGGATGCAACTGGGCAGGTTGGAAATATCTGTGCATTAACCAGACACAAGGGTAAACATTGGGGAGGCTTGGACAGGCATAAAAAGGAGAAAGGGCAGAAGAGAAGACTGAAGTTGCACAAAGCCAGCAGGTGGTCAGGAGAGAGAGCTAGATGGTGGCCTTTAGAAGTGTCCCCAAGAAACATCAGGAGGCCAGAGAAGTGGTGTGGGTAGGAGGTAATTCGCTCTAGCAGCTGACTGAGTTACTTATAGGAAAGATGTAGGGTGTATGAATGTGTGGGGAAGCTCCTTAAACGAGATTGCGCAGGTTGGCGGCCTCAGGCATCCCCGAGCCACTCAGCGCCTCAACCTCCCTCCCTTCCTTCGTCCTACCTGCCGTTCTTGGTCACGATCATCTCGTTGGTGAGTTCCTTGAAACGCAGCCATAGTTCGCTGTCTTCCAGAGTGACTCGCAGCTCTCTCTCGGTGGGGTCTCCCTTCTCGCTGCCCGCCTGCAGTTCGTTTTCTACAGCGCTCAGCAGATGATCCACCCGGTACTGCAGGCTCTTGCCTGAGCTGTCTGTGCCCGGAGAAGTCATCTTTTTGCTCCTCGCCCCCAGCCCCCTTACTGACCCAGATCCGCTTCCAGTTTAACGCACCCCAAGGCTTCACCGTTGGAGAACTTTTCCTGGGTAATACTACTCCAAAAAACAACGCCGTGGGAGGGCTCTAGCGCTGGGTGCTGATGGGTTAATTCCACTTGACCTCCCCGGACAGCACCACTTGAAACTGGTCAAGCAGGCAGTAATTACCTATGTTGCCCCCTATAAATATCCTCCTGATGACATCACAATACCGGTAGGGGGCTCCCCTGATTGGAGACGGGTCTCTTTGATGTGCTTGGCCCGCCCACCTGATTGGCTCCCTGCGGCCATATCAGAACGGTGCCCGGGGAAAAGCTTGTGATGTTAATTGTAGCCAGCGAGATTAAACACGGCTATTTTATGTAAATCTGTCCCCAAATGTTTGCACCTCTATCAAAGCCGCCGGGGCTGCAGTTTTTGCAGCCGAAGAGGAAATGGTCCGTATCAGCCACAGAGCCGTAACCTGCGGGTCACTTTCTCTGTGTTTGTCTCAACAGCGCTCATAATCAGAAGCGCCTCGCCATTCCAGCAAACTCCAGACTGGGTTGGAGCAAATAACTACGGCCAGACCAACCAGGTAGAACCTTAAAATAGATGCCAGCGTTTACATGTCTTCAGGAACTCTTTTAAATTGGTGACAGCCAGCCCCATTTTTAAACCGCATCTATATGCACATGAATGCCCCTCAGACCCATGGGCCTTCTGAGGAAATGGTATTGATCGAAATGCAAATAACAGAGGCGATAACCTTCTGTTGAGGAAGCCCTTTTAAATGCGTCGCCTGGATCAAGACTGGAGACGGACCAGGAGATTGTTTATACCTGCCAAACACCTTTCCAGGACAAAAATTTGCCATTAGCCCAACTAAAATACACACCTCAGTATCCAAGAATTTAAAAAGATCAAGAAATTTATCGTTACTTTTTGTTTCCAACACAATTTCTTGGTGCGTTCTTATTTTTACATAATGTTACAGTCGTTATTACAGCACCTCCCATAATCCGATTAATTAGAACACCAATTGTTACCAAAGGAACTAGTTATTTGTACTGCAGGGCCAATCCCAGACAAACCCGAGTATATTATTAAACTGTCCAAACAGTTTATCAGACTGGGAAATAAGTAAGTCGGATCTACACGGATTTCATGAATTCATATGATTTTTACACTGAAATGAAATAAAACCACCATCATACTGAAGATCATGTCTCAGGCTATAGGCAGCAACAGAGAAATCATGCCTCCACAAATTCATGGCACCACAACAGTGGAAAAACATGTTTCCAAAGCATTATTATTTTTGCTTTGGATTCCCCCAAGCTCACCATAAATTCTTATATCATGTCCATGGACAAAATTTCCACCACAGAAATCATGGAACCACAGCTTCATGGCAGCACCACAGAGCAAAAACATGGGTTTGAAGCATAGATCCTCAGGGTCTTTATATTGGGTCACCCGAAGCTCATCATCAAATCACATATTGTGCCAATGGGCAGAGTTTGCACCACAGAAATTGTGAATCCAAGATTTCGTGGCAGCACCATGGAGCCAAGATATGGCTTAGATGCACAGATCCTCATGATTTCTGCATTGTGTCACCACAAGCTCACAATCCAATCACATATCATGTCTATGGGCAAAGCTTGCACCCCAGAAATCACAGATCCACATCCTCGTGGTAACATCATGGAGCAAAAACATGGTTGTGAAGCACGAATCCTCATGGATCATTTTTCTTTTGGTCCACCCCAAGCTCACCATCCAATCCCATATCATGTCCATGGGCAGAAATTGCAACCCAGAAATCACAGATCCATGACTTCGTGACAGCACCACAAAGCCAAAATATGGTTCTGAAGCACAGATCCTCATGAATCCTCATGATTTCTACATTGTGTCACCCCAATCACACCATGAAATCATACGTCATGTCCATGGGCTGATCTTGCACCCCAGAAATCACGGATCCACAGCTTTGTAGCAACACTATGGAGCAAAAACTTGGTTATGAAGCACGGATCCTCACGGATTCTCATGATTTTTGCTTTAGGCCACCCCAAGCTCTCCATCCAATCTCATATCATGAGCATGGGCAGAACTTGCACCACAGAAATCATGGATCCACAACTTCGTGGCAGTGCCATGGAGTCAAAACAGTTTTGAGGCACGAATTCTCATGGATCCTCACGATTTTTGTTTTGGGACACCTGAAGCTCACCATCCAATCACATATTGTGTCCATAGGCAAAGCTTGCACCACAAAAATCATGGATCCACGTCTTTGTGGCAACACCATGGAGCCAAAGCATGGTTCTGAAGCACAGATCCTCATAGATCCTCACCATTTTTCCTTTGGTCCACCCCAAGCTCACCATCCAATCCCATATCATGTCCATGGGCAGAGATTGCAACCCAGAAATCGTGGAGTCATGGCTTCATGGTGGCACCATGGAGCGAAAACATAGTTTTGAAGCATGGATTCAGGCCAGCCCAAGTTCACCATTCAATCACATTTTGTGCCAATGGGCAAAGTTTGCACCACAAAAATCATGAATTCTCACTTTGTGGCAGCACCATGGAGCCAAAACATGGTTTTGAAGCACAGATCCTCATGGATCCTCGTGGTTTTTGCTTTCGGCCACCCAAAGCTCACCATCCAACCACATATTGTGTCCATGGGCAAAGCTTGCACCACAAAAATTGTGGATCCATGTCTAAGTGGCAACACCATGGAGCCAAAACACGGTTTTGAAGCATGGATCCTCATGGATCCTCATGATTTTTGCTTTGGGCTACCCCAAGCTCACTATCCAATCACATATCATGTCTATAGGCTGAGCTTGCACCACAGAAATCATGGATGCATGGGTTTGTGGCAGCACCATGCAAAAAAACCCCCCTATGATTCCAATGCACAGATCCTCATGGATCCTCATGATTTCTGCATTGGGTCACTCCAACATCAGCATCAAATTACATATTGTGTTTGTGGGCAGAAGTTGCACCTCAGAAATCATGGATCCACAGCATTGTGGCAACACCATGGAACCTAAATATGGTTTTGAAGCACAGATCCTCATGGATCCTCTTATGAGAAGACAGGAGTCTTGGAAAATATGACCAATTTCACAGTAGACCTTTAATCCTGGTTTTGCCCTGTCTCCAAGCTGACATTCTACACTGAAATCATAGAATTGGGGAGTTGGTTTATCTGATTTTATGATTCTAGTGTAGAATGTCAGGTTGGAGACATGGCTAAACCAGGATTAAAGGTCTACTGCAAAATTGGTCTATGACATTGTTAGGAAATGGTGGCAGCAGTGGGAGAAGAGAAAGACCCCACATGAATTGGACTCAGTTGAGGAGGGCATGGCTCTCAGTTTGCAAGACCCAAATATGCCTGTTAAAGATAGTACCATCTGAGGGACATCAGTTCGTAGGGATGTCAGCAGTTGGAAACAACTTGATGGCACTTCACATACACACGTCCCATTGAGAGACCCAGAGGACATGTATCTGCTGAAGTTTACAGTAAAATATAAATTTCTTTATCTTCTGAAGCACCACATTACCGCTGCTCGATTTTGCAGCAGCATACTAACTTAGAATCATAAAGTCACAGAGTTGGAAAGGGCCATAGACTCCATCTGGTCCAGCCCCACCCCCTCCTGCTACACACACACACACTCTCAATGCAGGATCAACCTAGAGCAGGGTTTCCCAAACTTTTCTTTCCCATGGCCCGGTTATTTTTACACTTCTCCTTCGTGGCCCACTAAAATTTGGGGCTGGAGCCAAGAGACTTTGGGGTGGAGCCAGGAGACAGGAATTATGTCATTTCCTGTGGTGTCAGGGTCCAAGTGATGTCACTTCCGGGGCACACTGAACCAAAACTCCACCTTTTCCTGTGATGTCACTTCCAGGGCACTCCCCCAAACCTGCCTCTTCTTCTGAAGTAACCGTTTTCAGAAAAATCTCTCTGAAACTTATGCTAAGCCAAAATGGAGGTGGAAAGTTGGCTGTTCTCTCTTTTCACCGGCACACCTGCATGCACCTATCTGTTTATGTGTTCTTCTCCAGCTTGCAAGCACTCCAAATGCCCATGTTCAATTGCCTGCACCACCTACACATCCCTTCCTCAACAGCATTGGCCAGTGTATGCAGTTGGGAGTGCTGTTGCCATTGCTAGCATTGTGTACCTCCCACACTGGGCCCCGGCAGCTACTCTACCTCAAAATATGCTGACACATTTAGTAGGCCCTTCCTTCAGCTGCTACTACTGGAACCCTGCCTCAAGCTACAACCAAGCTTGCTTGGTTTCAAGAAAACCTTTTGATAGTTATTTTTCATATTTTTCTTTGGTTGAAACATGGGGGAAATGCTGTGAAAGGTAGCAGAGAATTGTACTGCAATTAATGAATTAATTTCAAGTTATATGAAGTTCATACAAGCTTTTCTGCAGTTATCCCAAAAAGGATATTTATGAGGGGCTTGCAGCTTTTTACTGGCTGTGTTTCCCATGCCTTTAAAAGCAACCTGTTGTGCAGATACTTAGCCAGTGAACTACTTTCATCCTTTTTAATATCTACAGGAGGAGTTTAATTTTGGTGTCAGACAGCTGTTAAAAGCAGGACCAGTAAAATGGTGCCAAATTTATAGTACCATCTCTTCCAGTGCTGTTGTGATATACCGCAGTAATTTCTAATAATCTCTTTCTGCCCCACAGCTCTTACTCTCACTCACTCACACAGAAATCTAATAGAAGACCAGCTGGCTACAACTGGGTGTGCCAGCTTCTCATTGGCAGAGCTTCTATGTCTGCAACAACAGTATGATGAACAGAAAAGTTTCATCCAGTAAAAATGGAAAGAAAGAAAAGAAAAAAAAGAAAGGAAGGAAGGAAGGAAGAAAGAAAGAAAGAAAGAAAGAAAGAAAGAAAGAAAGAAAGAAAGAAAGAAAGAAAGAAAGAAAGAAAGAAGGGAAGGGAAGGGAAGGGAAGGGAAGGGAAGGAAAGGAAAGGAAAGGAAAGGAAAGGAAAGGAAAGGAAAGGAAAGGAAAGGAAAGGAAAGGAAAGGAAAGGAAAGGAAAGGAAAGGAAAGGAAAGGAAAGGCATGGAAAGAAAACAAACATAAGAGGAGCCATGTTGGATCAGGCCAGTGGACTATCCAGTCCAAAATTCCCTCATACAATGCTGAAAAAGCTCCAGAATGTCCACCAGTGGGGCCAGGGCACTAGAAGCCCTCCCACTGTTGCTTCCCTCCTCCTAGCACCAAGAATACAGACAGAGCATCACTTGCAGGGAAAGAAAGAAAGAAAGAAAGAAAGAAAGAAAGAAAGAAAGAAAGAAAGAAAGAAAGAAAGAAAGAAAGAAAGAAAGAAAGAAAGAAAGAAAGAAAGAAAGAAAGAAAGAAAGAAAGAAAGAAAGATGGGGGCAAAGAAAAAAAAAGCCTTCCTCACCATCAGATGACCCCGTCCAGCAAAAATTCTGCCCAGGGGTTGTTTGGTAAAAAAAATAGCTACTGAAATGCCCACTCCCCACCCCTCCCCGCTGAAAAACACACACCCCTTTTTTGCTGCCCAGGCCTCCTGAGGAAATCTCCCCAAACGAACATAGTGCAAGGCACATGAAAATGCATACCTTGAAGAACACTTCATGGGTCTAAAGTGCCAGTGGATGCTAGCTTTTCTCTCAAACACTGGGAGCGGGGGAGAAGGAAGGAGAGGCAGCCCAGCTCCTCTCCACACAACACAGAGATGAGGCAGGGCTAGCTTTGCTGGGGGAGGGGCTTGCTTTGGCTTTTCCTGTGACCCGATAGTGAGGCTTCCGTGGCCCGGTACTAGGTCATGACCCTGCAAACGGGAAACACTGGCCTAAAGCATCCCCGACAAGTGTTTTTCTGGCTACTACTTAAAGACTGCCAGTGACGGGAGAGCTCACCACCTTCCTCAATAGTTGACTCCACTATTGGACAACTGTTATCAATAAAAAGTTTGTCCTAATGTCCAGCCGGTACCTTGACAACCTTATATTAAACCCTGAGTCCACTCCTCTGCTGCTAACAGGAACAGCCCCATGCCTTCATCTAAGTGACAGCCTTTGAAATAATTAAAGAGAGCAATCATGTCCCCCCTCAATCTCCTCTTCTCCAGGCTGAACATTTCCAAGCCTTTCCTCAGAGGGACTGGACTCCATATCATAGATCCCAGTGGGGAGCTATGTTTGCCTGAAGCAGCAGAACAAAGTTTAAGTCCAGTGGCACTTCTGAGTCCAACAAGGTTTTATTCCTGGTATGAGCTTTCATGAGCATACACACTCAAACTGTGACATGTCGTGTGCATTCCAAGGCTTTACTGCAAAAGGAAGTCCTGTCCAGCAATACTTCGGAGTTTCTTGAGAATGTCAACAGGCACGTGAAGGTGAGCTGGTAGACATTATGGGCCTGGACTTCCAGAGGAGTTTTTTGGCTAGGAACCTCACCAAGCTACTGAGTAGCCCTACCAGTGATGGAATGAGAGATTAGGCCCTCAGATGGATCCCAAATTGGTCAAGCAATAGCAAGCAGGGAGCTAGAACAAATTGGCATTTCTCTCACTGGAAGATAGTGAATGGTGGGGCCCATACAACGCTCAGAATCACTATTATTTCACTTATTCACATATAAGCATGAATTAGTGGTGAGTGGTGTAGTTGCCACATTTGCAGATTATGCCAGGATGGTAAAAACTGAGGCTGGTTGTGCAGTGGTACCTTGACAAAGTTATCAGCTCAGTGTGAAGCTTCAGTGAACAAAGCTGAATTCATGCTGGAGATCATCGGGACAGAAGATGAAAACAAAACGGTTACTGTTGTTATGCCCCTGTACAGTTGTGTAGTGTGGTCCTATTTGGAACACTGTGTGCAGTTTTGGATGCGTTATCTCTAAAATAACATGACGTAGCTGGGGAAACTGCAGAAGAGGCAATGTTACCTCTGTCTGGGAGGGTCCTTACCTTCCATGGAACGTGCAGCTTAGGGAGGGATGCACAATTATGGAGAAAGCAGACACATTCCTTGTAAGCCATATTAGTCAAATCAAACCTGCTGATCAATGGGTTGACAGATGGCAAAACCTGATTGACCATGCATTTAAAAGACAAACAAAGTGATTAAGGAGTTGGGGCACTTTTTCACAGAGGAGGATGGTGATATCGAATTTATATCCCACCCTATACACTGAATCTTTTACCTCCCCCCCCCACCCACTCCACAACAGACACCCTGTGAGGTAGGTGGGGCTGAGACAGCTCTTACAGCAGCTGCCCTTTCAAGGACAACTCCTGCGAGAGCTATGGCTAACCCAAGGCCATTCCAGCAGCTGTAAGTGGAGGAGTGGGGAATCAAACCCGGTTCTCCCAGATAAGAGTTTGCACACTCAGCCACTACACCAAATTGGCTGAAGAGGCTTGAAAATTTTCAGTCTATGAAAAATTTAACTAAGCAGGGGCAGACATGATTGAGGCTTTAAAGTTATACATGGAGTGTAGAAAGTGGATAGAGATAACTATTCCTCCCCCCTAGGGCCAGATTAACAATTAGGCCAACTAGGCACTGGCCTATGAGCCCCCACACCTTTAGGGGCCCTGGGCCAGCTTCCCCCCACCCAGTTTTCCCTCTGCTTGCAGCCCTCCCAGCCTGCATGTGCAGCCAGCAACTGAGCTGCTCTTTGCCTGACTTGCCTGGTACAGCTGCTGCTGGCATCATTGTCAAGTTTGCCTCTCTCTGCCTCTCCCCCACAGTTTGTCAAAGGGTCTTTTGAGAAGGTGCCTGCAGGCTGCAATGGGGGCCATGATTGGTGAAGCAGCGCACCGACTCAGAGATAATTTGCAAGGGGCCCCCGTGATTTTGACTGCCTAGGGGCCTCCACAGGGCTTAATCTGGCACTGCCTCCCCCTGCCATAATATTGCACTCAGGGGCACCCAGCTAAAGGAAGCACCAATTTACTCCATGACTGACATAACCATGGAATTCATCACCTGAGGACTGACTGATATCTACAGGCAAAGAAGGCTTCAAAAGGAGACATAGGAGAGGTCTATCCTTGGCTACTAGCCAATTTAAATGAAGGGACCATTCATATACAGAGCCAAGAAACCAGTGAGACCCAGTGCCAAGAGGCAGCACCAGGTACAGAACTTTGAGATTCAGAGTGGGGGCAGGATATAAATCCAATGCCATCGTCTTCTTATTATTACATTGTAATATATAATGAAATAATTATACAACTCACAGCCTGGTTGCTAACAGGCCACGGACCGGTACCGGTCCACGGCCCAGGGGTTGGGGACCTCTGGTCTACATCATGATGGTGGTTTTATATCATTTCAGCTGAAAAATCAGATTCATGAGGATCTGTGGTTTGAAACCATGTTTTTGAGCTGGTGCACTGCCACAAATCCATGGAGGCATGATTTTTGTGGTGCTACCTGCAGTCTAGGACCTGCTCTACTGCATGATGGTGATTGGATTTTGTTTCAATGTAAAAATCATATGAATTCATGAGGATCCATTTAGATTGGACTTTTACCCAGACCCATCAGACTGTTAAATAGATATCGATCCAATTGAGTTCAGCGGGATTTATTCCCCAATAAATAAGGTTAAAGATTACAGTAGTCTAGGTTTAGTGTGGGAATACAAGTTATTTAGGCTAACACCTAGTTGAAATCAATGGGTTTGCACCTAAATCTGTCTTCTAGAATAGCTGCTGCTGGGAAGGAAGGCCGCTGCCTGCAACTGAAGGGATTTCCACAGATATTCTTAACATGATTTTTTTTTAAAGGTAAAGGTAGTCCCCTGTGCAAGCACCAGTCGTTTCCGACTCTGGGGTGACTTTGCTTTCACAACGTTTTCATGGCAGACTTTCACAATGTTTTCACTGCAGACTTTTTATGGGGTGGTTTGCCATTGCCTTCCCCAGTCATCTACACTTTCCCCCCAGCAAGCTGGGTACTCATTTTACCAACCTCGGAAGGATAGAAGGCTGAGTCAACCTGGAGCCAGCTACCTGAACACAGCTTCCACTGGGATTGAACTCAGGTCCTGAGCAGAGTTTAGGACTGCAGTACTGCAGCTTTACCACTCTGCATCACGGGGCTCTTCTTTACATCATAACCTGCAACAATTGAACCCAGGAATGTGAGATTCCTGTGAGAGGGCTACAGGAACCCTTTGTATCTTGGTCCCATTAAGACAGAACGTTTGAATGGAGTAGGACAGAGATGCTCTGCGCAATTTCCTCTTGGTTTTTGCAAAATCAATGAATTCTTCCTTCTCACCCCCCCCCCCCCCCCAAAAAAAGTAAAATCACCGAAGGCAGTTTGGGTTGAAATGTGGGTCAGAAATAAGCTGATAAACCTTCCGATCTAAGAGGGAGCTTCATTTACAGCCTCCTGAATCAGTGTGAGGAACAGCCTACATCTCGGGTTTTTTTTTTCCATTAATAATACCCAGCTAGGGGTTTATCCACTTGCCTCCCAGAAAATCTTAAACTCCCAATAATTTCCCAGCGTTCAAGTTTTCCTTCCTTCGTAGTTGCTTGAATTCCTTTCCTTTTCCCACATGCAGAGCCATCCTAGGCATCCTAGGCACTGCACTGTTCCATTCTCCTGAGTCCACTAACTTCAAGGACTTCGAAGGCTAGAACTATTGCTTAAAATGCCGCTGCCAGCCTCGGCAGATAATCCTGGACAGGGCCTTGTCTAATTGCAGCGAAAGGCTCCTGTGCCCGGAACAAGTGGGTACTCTCACCCATGTGTAACACCCACTTCGACTCAGATACGTGTGGTGGTGGGGGTGGGGGTGCTGGTGTGATAGGCCGATCAACCTGCCATGTAAAAAATAAAAGAATGGATTCAAAAGCAAACAAACCCTTTTCAAGTTAAATAAAATATTGAACTTTTTTTTATCTCGGTTGCATTGTCTTCCATAGAACCTGGCAGGACTTTCAAATTAATGATGCTGCATATGGGGTGGACTGTAATCCTGTGTTACCTTTAGGACTAAGTACAATAGCACTGAACGCGGCTTTCTTCTGGTTACTCTTGTAATGGTTGGGCGGCTGAAGTTCTATGTGTACTTACCGTGTGTGTGTGTGTCTGTGTGTATTTCTGACTTCAGATCGTGCTGCACAGAGCACTCAAACTTTTGAAACCCCGACCCCTCTGCTTTTACAAGCCCCTTTCCTCCTTCTTGCGTCGCTCCTGTTTAAGCGGATCGTTATTGTTCCAAGAAGCCCTACCGAACCATTTCCTGTCCATTGTCACCTCTCGCTCCCCGGCTCTTCCTCTCTCCAAAGAGTCCCATAGAAAGGTAATAAAGTCTCCCCTCCTGGGAATTTTAAATCACCAAGGAGCCCTAAGGTGAGCAGTCAGCATGCTCCCCACCCCAGTTCCCCTTTTGTAAGCGTAGACGAGGGTGACTGGCTGAAACCGGAGAGCAAATCAGAAAGATGTTGAGAAACAATGTACAGTTTTGAAAAATCTTTGGAAGAGTAATCCTTAGAACTCGAAGAATGGCGCAAGTTCAGCTCCAGGACAGAGCTGCATGGTCATTTCAATGGCAAAGGCCACCTTAGATAGGCCCTAGGTAGGGCTGTAAGAAAGGCGGCGGAGGCTGGCAGGGCCATTTTAAGCAAAACAAACAAACAAACAAACAAACAGGAGCAGGTGAGTTCTTTCCCCTACATTTCAGTCGACAGTATTGAAGGGAATGGAAATAACTTCCAAGTTAACGGCAGGACTGTAAGAAAGACAAGCTACAACAGGGGTGCCAACAAGCCTGGAAGAAGTGTCGTGTCCCTTTAATAAGAGGAGCCTGCTGAGCAGGAGATGGTACTTGCCTGGGTGCAATGAGAGGCCCGTTAAGTCTCTCTTAAAGAGACAAGGCCATGCATTGTGCCTTTCAGGATCCCACCAGAGTGAAGCAGGAGAAGGGAGAGCTGAGACCCGTGATCAATCGTCTCGTTTTTAAAAAACGAAATACAGCCACGTAGAACAGCTTTTTAAAAGGGGGGGGGGGGGAGAAGTGTGGGTATGTAAGAGCTGGCCTCTTTTATCCGTCGCCCTTGCTCACCCAAAGGTTGTGTGTGTGCGGGAGGGGAAGAGCGTCCCTTCAGAGGGGAAAATATTGGGAACCCCTTGAAACTGACAGGGCAGCAACATAGCCTAGGGCTTTGTCCGCGGACTCTTGCTGATCAATTCATACGGGAGAGCAGGGTGCATATTTGTTTCTTGGGAGTAAATGGCCTGGACCTTCTGCTAGGTGTTGCTGCTGTGTGCCAGGCTTTGTGCGTGGATGTGGCGCAGTCTTTACGGAAAGGACAGACACTGACAATAGATTTTACTAATCAATCTGATCTCCTTGCTACGACAGTATCTTTCTATCCAGCAAAGAGACATGGCCACAACAAGAACGGGGACGCACCTACCAAGATCGAATGGGCGGGACATCGGACCAAGAGCCTCCCCCTCCCCCCCCCCCATCCTCCCGCAGAGAAAAGCAGCCGAGGAGAGGCAGTCTTCAGCCTAAAGAACCTGGTTGGTAGAAGTTAAGCAGACTATTCTCCCTCCCTCCCTTTAAAAAAACAACCGGGGGTGGGGAGATAGTCACCTGCACTGCAAGTATAGTGTGTCCATTCTAGACTCCCGAATTCAAACCGATTTCGGTCCATTTTCTTCCCAGAACTATAGCGTCCTAATCCAGTTTAGAACTGAATCTAAATTTTGCTTCGTCACTAATACACCAACTCATTTAATACAAATCCCATTGTTTTATGTCTGTAGTCCCATAAAAGTGGGTTTAGGAGTCTATTCTTCAGCCGAAGAAAATTACAGGAAGATTTCCTACTTGCCAGTGAAGCTGTTATTCCCATCAGGACGGATTTGGATAAATCTCCACCCCCCTCCCCGGCTGGGTTTTCTCCATCAGCGGCGCTGGTAGTACCTTTTCCATGGAACCCAGTATCACTCAATAGGGCTGTAACACAAAGCTGCGCCTTCCCCATGTGTGTCCTCTTGACTCTTGACTCTTATGTCCGTTTAAAAGTAAGTTAAGTCGATCGAGAGATTCTCCCTTGGACTGGGAGAAGGACCCTCACCCCCCCAAGCCTCAATCGCAAATCCAAAGGGAAGGGAAGAATGACCTGCAGTCTTCCAAATGTTCCTGAGGTGAAGAGCTGAGATGTGTCGCGCAGAGCGGACTCTCACGAGGGGGCAGCCTCCCCCCCCCCCCCCCGGTGGATCGCAGCCCAGCAGAGCCGCTCGCGGTATTAACAGTGAGCGCTGTTTTCTAAGGCCCTGGCCCGCTTTCACCCCGCTGAATTCAGAAGTACATGGGATCCGGTGCAGTTATGACTGCCTTGTGAAGGAGCCAAGAGAAGAGAGTCGGGTTGAACCAGATTTCAACAAATTCTCAAGCCCTTTCCTGGAGGAGGGAGAATATGCCACTACTTTCAAATATTTTAAAACTTAAAGGCTCTTGCACTGTGACGCAGGCTTAGGTGCAAGAGACCCTATGTGACGTAAAACATTGAGTTCAATGGGATTTGTTTCCGAGTAAATGCATGAGCTAAGGGGTTACATTCTTAGTGTTGTGTGTGTGATTTTTAAAAACTCGCCTATTCTTAATTCTGCCATCGAGCAAAGTAAAATCATTGCTCATTTCCTTGAATAAAACTTTGCTCTCCCCAAATTTCCTTTCAATTTCCTTCCTGTCTTCCTTCCCTGGTATGATCCGACGTTTCCCGTTCAGTTTTGCAGCTGATGTTGGAAACAAACGCGGAAACCAAGCAACACTATACAGACACATCTTGATCCGAAAGGAAAATCAAAATAAATTTCCATTTATTCTAGTAACAGCATTCTACCCAAGTAAATTGGCTTGCTGGGAAATGAACATTAGGAAGACTTGCCAATAACTGTGTCTAAATTCGGTCTTTTGCTAGTAACTCCAGTTCACCTGTAGCTCTTTGGGGAAAGTCAACTTGGGGGTATTGAGAATATGTTCAGCTCCTCAAATTTGGAAGGTGGCATTAAACATATTAATCGCCGATGTCTCGAAATAAATCAATCAACGAAGAGAAACAAACATACAGACAGCAATACCCCTGGCGCTTTTACACCCGAAGGTAATAGGCCAGGCCACTGAACACAGGAGCTTGTCAAAGACACACATTTATTCACACCTCCCAAATGACAAACAAAATATAAACGATAAGCAAAACAGATGCTTATACTATACAGAGTGTACGCACATGTTTGGTTACATGGAATTAAACATAATTTAAATAATCTTTAATTTATATTGCAAACATTATACATTCTTCAATACATGACACTTTCTCATAATTCAGGTTTTGTAATCCACACGGAGTTTCAGCAAGAAGGGCGGATGATAAATAAAATATTGGAACAGATTAATGTATGCATAAGTCACACATCTTAAACCTGACCCAGACGCAGAGCTCCTAAAACTGAATTGTTAGTAGCAGGAGCTATCCAGATGTCAGCGGGTATAAATCCTGCTGGTTACAAGGGGAAAGATTTAAGCGCAATCTTATTCCACTGAAACCAAAATGCTTCACTTTGGCCGAATCGTGTCCTTTCGGAACAAGAGAGCGCAACTGAAGACGCGCCTGTCCTTGTGAGAGCGGCGGAGGCATCACTTTGCTACTGGCAAGATTTATATTACCCCGGGGTCGCCTTTGGCTTTTAAGAGCCACCCCCGTCCCCCGCCACCTCGGGTCTCCCTCCCGTCCCCGTCAACAATGTTCCCTGCAAAGGTTTCATTTTGCTGCCTGTAGAGACCACTTGCAGAATATTTGTTCTCTTAAATGGCGCCGTCAATAGCCTTCGCCGCAAAAGAGCTATTAGCTAGCTACGGTGAACTAGACTTGAGGGGGGGGGGGGGTGTTGGTAGCTGCATCTTCCCATCTGGCTTGAAAGCGCACACGCCCCGCAGCAGCAACGCGCTGTCTAAGGGAGAGCCCGACTTGGCCCCTCTGAGTGGGGAAGGGCTCTTCGCGCCAGCCGGCTCTCGCCTTAATGGCGATGCGCCGCGGCCTTTCCCGAGCCTTTCTGAGTGATCTTAATGGCTCTTTTCGTTCTCAGGGCAAGAAGACGACCCCGTTCCCCAGATTCACAGTCTTTTCAGCGGGGGCTGCAGTGCATGACAGTTTATAGCCAAAAATTTCCTCCAGCCCAGCGGCTATAAAAGTCTCCCCCGACTGAAGTCAGGCTCTCCTGGGTACGTGAGGGAAGCCCGTCTTCCCGCGGCCTCAGCCCCGCCCCGTTCCCAGCCGCTCTCTGTCGGGAGCTTCATTGTTATGGCCTAGTGGAGGGGGAGGCACAACAAGACCAAAGGCCTGCTCTCGCCACCGACGGAGGTTTTCAGCTGGAGGTAAGGCTGCTCCTTGCGTCAGCCGAAAAGTTCTGGGCAGTGGGGCAAACTTGCCTTCCCTCCGGCCCAACACGTATCTGTCCAGTTCCACAAGTGAACCTGCATTGTCCCGTCCGAAGGGGACATCGAGGAGCGCTTTCCCATTAGAGGCAAAAGGGTGCCATCCATGAATGGTAGGAACAGCTACATCATATTACAATTCAGCCATGCTTAATTCTTGCATCCACTGTGCTTTTTTCTTCTCTTTTAGTACAAAGCCAGGATGCCACTGAAAAGCTATTTGCTGGTTGATTTAAAAAAGGTTATGAGCTTTCCTAAAAACAGATATTCAGCTTTATGCACCGCAAGAGCTTCCACAATCTGGCGTGTTCACTTTCTCCTGATCCTTACTTATAACAGGCATAGAATTCCCATAACTGGATCCATGGGCAATACCACCCAAAAGCAGACCTACACCCCATTGACTTCAATAGCTATAGAAGGGAGTATCTTTGCTTAGGACCACACTGTTAGCTTTTTCCCTCCTGATGTATAACAATGATCTTACTCTGATTGACTAGTGGGGCTCTCCACCTAAAGCAGAATTCCCCAGTCTGGTACCAAAGGAGCTGTGGCACCAACCAAGTGTTTTTAGAAAGTGTAAGGAGCCAGGTCTGGGTTTTGCCAAGCAGGGCTTCTGATTAGCCATCAGAGAGCCAATTGGCTGTGCAGGTTTTTTTTTTTAAATGTTGCTTAGGCAGTGGTTGACACCACAGCACAAGGATCTTCATGACTGAAAATAAGCTGATGTATGACTGAAAATAAGCTGTGTGAATGCAAGAAAATATTTTAAAATTACATGCTCCTTTTAAATGACATCCTTTTAAACAGAGATTCTGCCTGAAAAGTTGAAGAGTTACTATTAGAGTCATGCATAACCTCACTCCCTGACATGTTGTGGCCGGTGGCACCTCCTGTGGCAGCCATTCTGTGGTTGAACTCAGCATCCTGCGTCAGTCAGAATTCTAAAGGTGCCTGCAGGCTCAGAAAAGTTGGGGGCTCTGACCTAAAGCCTTCTCACAGAGTCAGAGGGGCTCTTCCAATAAAACTAAGCCACACCACACACAGATACCCATTTTCACAGTAACAGGAACCACTCTGCAGAGCAAGTACAGCCTAAGCTGGGCTACCTATATAACCTAAGGAGCAATCTTAACATGGAGCTCTCCCATGCAACTTATCTTTGTTTACAAGGAATGAGCTTTCCAACTTAGAAGGGGCAAGTTTCCTTTATAGGTTTTGATCTAGTTTTTCTGCATAACCATGAGCAGGAGCACAAAATTTATTTCTAAATTGTTTGTGATTTGTTACCTTGTCCATTATCTGATGTTGATACTGGATGTCACACAAGGCTAAGTTATCCATAGCATCTGTTACTGGCCAAACAGACATCTGTCCATTTGAAAAATACAAGAGCAAAAAAGTACAGGATGTAAGTCAGTTTAGAACAGGGGTGCCAAATGTGCAGCCTGTAGGCCAGATCAGGCTCCCAGAGGGCTCCTATCAGGCTTGTGAGCAAGTCTGCTTCCTTCTCCTTTTCTCTTGCTTCCTTCTGTGTCACAGATTGCTTTGCCAGGTTTGCTCAATTGCACAGGAGCTACAGAGCAAAGCCTCTATTTTCTCCATTGGCTGAGGCTCCACCCTTGAGGATGAAAGGGGGGGAGGGAGAACTTGCTTTTCCAGGCTCTCTCAATTGCACAGCAGAGCTACTGAGCCAAGCCTCTCTTCCTTCTATTGGCTGAGGCTCCTTCCCTTCCTCATCCCCTGGGGTGGGAGGGAAAAAGCAAGAGTTTCCTTTGTCCAGTTCCCTGGCTCACACAGGAGAGATACAAAGCACCTTTAAGACCAGTGAAGTTTTATTCAAGATATGATCTTTCTGCCTTGCTACATACCCACACAAAGACAGAGAGTTTTGTAACTTTGTTATGCCAGGGTGCTCCTGGGTGCAGCTGGGTTCCCCTCCCCCTTTTCACTGTATTCATGCCTTCATGATCCAGTCTTTCTCAGAAGGAAAACAGTGTAAACTATTTAGATGAGGAATAACAACAAACCAGTGAAGTGAATTAGACTGAGAGTGTGTGTCCAGACCAAGTTCCCCCAGCACATTTCCTTTGTAGACTAGGGTTTTTTTTAACCTAGGCTTCCCAGATAAGAAGGCTGATGCATTGCTATCTCTGTATTCTTGCACTGTCTTATAAGAGTTGTAGTTATTTCTCTGGGGAAGACTATGGTTTCATAGACAAACACATAACCCTCAGTCTGTGTCATGGTGCCTTCACATGTTTGTGACCAGCACGTGAGACAGCATGTACAAAAGCTTGTAATGCCCAGCCATTTCATATTTTCCTTTGGATCTTAGGTTCAAAGTATTGACCATGAGATTTCATTAATGAATGTCAATACATCAAAAGTAGGTTTGCAATTTACAGATACACACCTGAACAACCTCTGAACAGCATACTCAAGATTGCTACAGCACAGACATTGTGTCCAGATTTTGATGCAATGATTCAGAGCTAGAGGCGTAAGTTCAGACTGTTGAATAAACAAAATATTGCAAAAGTGCTAATCTTTTAAGCATGTTTTATTTTAAGTTTTTAAAAACTCCCTGTGTTTGTGTCCTTTATAAAGTTTTTATCTCTGCTACCTGGCATTACATTTTATGACACGCATAGCCCAGACTGACAAAGTCTTATTTATATCAGATCCAACCCTCATAACAAATGAATTTGATACCCCTGGTTTAGAACATCTGTGGTTGCCATTTTATAGTAAAATCTACACACAGGCTGAATCAGCTTTGCTAAACACCGAGGAACTAGTCATTCTTTATCATCCAGAGAACTTGTCATTCTGTGGTCATTCTATGGAAGTATATTTTGGTTGTGACAAATGTACTTCAAGTTTCATCTCTTTGGGCGTGAAGGCATGACAGGATGCAAGTGAATTCATTTTATGAGTAACAAAAAGTAATACATAAGTGGAGGGATGGGAAGGCCCTTTGGTGACCAAGATTATCTTCCTGACCTAGGTTTGTTTGTTTTCTTCAGTTTATATCCTGCCCTCACCACAAGCAGACTTAGGCAGAGTTACAAGGTCAACTATTGTAACAGTAAACAGTATCAAAGAAAGAGACTATAGAAATTCAATGGATTCAATTTAATGGATGTTATTTACCAGGTGTTCATTACCTCCATGCCATGAAAAACTTCACCTGCGCATTTCTATACATTAAGCCTCTATTAAAGGGGTAAGATATTTTTCTCCAGGTCTGTTGGTAACCATAAGATGAACAAACATTATTATTATTAATATTAATGTTGTTGTTGTTTCATAAATACCACACCCTATCCCACAATTGGGCTCAGGGCTGCTTACGACACAAAATCCATAAAACTATAACAACAATAAAGGACAACAATCAATAGTAACAGAAAACCCATGCCTCCTGTCAGGGGGATATAAATATCCTACGGGACTCCAGTGCCCAAGATAATATATAAAGTAGCAAGGCACTAGGAAAGGGGCCATAAAAATGTTTTTTCCCCACACTTGGCCATGTATTTGTCTCCCCCCAAATACTGCATTCTGTAATCTACAGTTAAATGTGGATACTAAGGGAACCTAGGAAGCTCAGTCCTGCACACACAGCAGTTTATACAGTTAGGCCTTTTGCTAATAATCTTATAGTGCCTTACTTACTGGGCCGGCCCTAGACTGTCTGGCACCCTAGGCAAGGCAAACTGCTGGTGCCCCCTCCCCCTGTACTGATAACACTACCAAATCCCATGGGGGGCACCCAGTTTGGTGCCCCTACAAAAGCCAGCACGCTAGGCAATCATATGGTTTGCCTAGTGACAGAGCCAGCCGTGGTTATTTACAACTAAAACAGCAGTCTAGTGGCACTTAAAAGACTAACATAATTTATTCCAGTGTAAGCTTTTGAGAGCCAGAGATCATTTAATCAGATGCACCAGAGCACACATTAGTCTTTAAGGTGCCATTGGACTCCCAATTTATTTTGCTGCTGCAGATAAACATGGATCCTATCTGGAATTATCAATTAGACGTAATATTAAATTGATTTGGTTACTTCTGCCAAAATAATTTAATTTAGGCTTAGATCTTCAGCTATAGCCTGCAACCCTAAAAATCATGTTGTAAACACAATGAGAATTGTGCTGTTAGTCTTGAATCTGAAAATTACTTAGTAACAATTTTTTTTGGGGGGGGGGGAGTTGTGTGTAGTTTCATTTACAGAGTAATACACAATTACTTAATTATAATGCAGCACAGACTGGCTCCGCTCATATATTCCTATTCCAGTTTGGTCTTGTGAATTAGTCCTGAACTCTATGATAGTTACAAAAATAAATTGGAAGAGCTGTGGCTCAATGGAAGAACATCTGCTTTGCATGGAAAGGCCTCAGGTTCAATCCCTGGCATCTCCCGGTAAAATAATCAGATAGGAAATGGTATAAAAGACCTCTGCCTGAGACCCTGGAAAGCCGCTGCCAGCCTGAGTAGACAATACTAACCTTAAAAGATTTGAGAGTCTGATTCATGTGTGTTCAGGTCTGGAAACCATTTTTAATACAATTATGTTGGAGCTCCACTTAGTGGTGAATGTGACTTTCCTACTCTTTCTCTACAACTCAGAATATCTTTCTTTCTCCCATTGCCAAAGACATCTCATTATATTAGGATGTTTTTCTGCATGAGACTTATTTTAAGAACACACCTTTGGGGGAGGGAAGAGACTCCATGGTCTTTAACAGTTGAATGGCTGGCAGAAAATCAACAGGTTACACTTTTCTGTTGAGTTGGAATGATGGGGAAAACCACAGGATTTGCATTGCTGTCAGATGGCCATCTAGTCTCTGTTTAAAAACCTCAAGGAAGGAGAGCCCACCACATCCCGAGGAAGCCTGTTCCACTGAGGAGCTGCTCTGTCAGGAAATTCTTTCTAATGTTGAGCCAGAAACTCTTTTGATGTAATTTGAACCGGTTGGTTCTGGTCCTATCTTCTGAGGCAACAGAAAACACTTCCACACCATCCTCTATATGACAGCCCTTCAAGTACTTGAAGATGGTGATCATATCACCTCTCAGCTGCCAGGTCTCCAGGCTAAACATGCCCAGCTCCTTCAACCTTTCTTCATAGGACTTGGTCTCCAGCCCCATCACCATCTTCGTTGCCCTCCTTTGGACCTGTTCCAGCTTGTCTATATCCTTCTTAAAATGTGGTGCCCAAAACACAATACTCTCTACAAGTACTGGTGATTTGTTTATATTCATCATTGGTTATAAGGCCCTCCTTCCATTTCCTAAATGAGTCTTTTTTATTTTTTACCAGAGCAAAGTGATAACCATCACTTCACATAATCTAAATGCTATACTTCTGTTGATACAGCCCAAAATTGCATTTGCCTTTTCAGCCACCACATCACACTGTTGACTGGTCCACTAAGACCCCTAGATCCTTTTCATACATACTACTGCTAAGACAAGTTTTCCCCATCCTATAACTATGCATTGGATTTTTCCTACCTAAATGCAGAACTTTACATTTATCCCTGTTAAAATTCATTTTATTAGTTATAGTCCAGTTTTCCACCTGTCAAGATCATCCTGTAACCCCTCCCAATTTAGTATCATCTGCAAATTTAATAAGCATTTCTCGATTCTGTCATTCAAATCATTTATAAAGATGTTGAAGAAAATAGGCCCCAGGACAGATCCTTGAGGCACTCCACTTGTCACTCCTCTCCAAGAGGATGAGGAACCATGCACAAGCATTCTTTCGGTGTGATCTGTCAACCAGTTACAGATCCACCTAATGGTAACAGGATCAAAACCACATTTTACCAATTTGTCAACAAGGATTGTATGTGGAACCTTATCAAAGGCCTTACTGAAATCAAGATAAAAACAAGGTCTATAGTTTTAATTTGCTTAGTACCAGTATTTTCTAGTGCATTCATCAGTCTGATATAAAACCCAGTTTGAATGATGATTCCATGTATTAGTAGGACTTTTCTTGCATATATTCTGAATGCTGAAGCTAATTTTTCTCAGTATTTGAATGCAAAATAAAATATTCCACTAAATTTTCTCAATAGTTGAATACAAAATAAAAGATTCTCTCCAAGAAAGGTGAACTATAAATAAAATAATTTAAATGAATAAATAAAACATGGAAGACTGAAATGCATTAAAGTTTTCATACATGGCAACTGTCAACTAAACAAGAAACCAGTATCAGTTGATTGCCTAGACTGCACTAGGGTCTTATGACACTTTAAAGACAAACAAGTTTTTATTTTGGCATAAACTTTCATTATATTAGAATAAAAATGTGTTAATATTGTCATGAGATTCCTTTTTATTCTTGCTTCAATAGACTGACACAGCCAATATCCAACATCTGATATTTGTGTTCCCTGAGAATCCAAGCAGGTGGATCTGTGACCCAGAAAAATGTTATTTAGGGCAATTTTATTTAATTGAAGGCAGTGGACTGACATTTGTTTAAATCCAGACATGTCTGTTTATCAGGCCAAACAACCTCAATGCTGAGCTATTTTCCAACTAGACTAAATTTAAGATCCCTTTAAAAACTGGAACTTGGTGGAAAAAGTTCCCAGAGGAAAGTTCACAACGTCATGGATCTTTGGTTTCCCCCATTATTGGTGTTTTGCAACTCTTTTGAGAGGAGGAAGGCACAGGAGGAGAAGGATGTGGCTAAGGAGAATTTCTAAATCCTCACCTTTTGGTTGTCTCAAGTACTTGTCTGTCTGAAAGCTTAATATGATGCAATTAATGAACAGCTACCCTCCGCCCTCAGTCCTTCCTGCCTTGTCTCTAGACAGATGTGCTGACAGGATGGCACCTTCTTTAAAGGAATTCAGTTTTATGGAAGGTGATGGGTACAAAAGCTGAAGGAGCTAAATGTTTTGGTAGCTCTCCGCACCCTGAGGAGTTGTCAGTTTCCACTGCAAATACCTACAAGGTTCATGGGAAACAAAAACTGAAAGTAAAGTCTGTTTTTGCAGAGGGTGATTATCAGATTGTTCTTTAATGTCATTACTTGAGGCAACTGTTTTAGATATTATTGGCTAGAAATATATATGAGATATCCTTTGTTGACATGCATATGGACTAGCTATCTTTGCAGGGGTGATAGTAACTATATTGAATATTCTTAAAGTTGATGTCACTGGATAAAGACAAATATACATTGCTAGATATTTGTTTAAGCATGACCCATCACTTTCATTGTCCTTTCACCAGAGTTACACATCTCCATTCTACTGCAGGTTGACATGTTCCATGTGAACATGAAATAAAGGCTATAAATGAAGAATAAATATGCACAGTATGATTAAGGATATGCAACTCGTTTCTTATACATTTTGTACCGAAATGTATCACTACAATCCATTCCTTTTCATCATCAGTGTTTTTATTCTCCAGAATCAAACATGTTTTTAGAATAGTCTACGGCTCTACAAGGTAAACTGGTCTGACCAACTGTGGGTCACAGTCTTCCACTGTTACCCTACCATCAATATTTTAGGATCTGCTTCAAGAAATGTTACTTTTAAAATCTGCATAATATGTGTATGTGACAGTGTCGTGACTTAATTCAAACACCAAACTAACACTTTATTGCTCAGTTATTACAGAATATAACATGATTATCAGAAGTTGTTTTGGGTTCCCAACCAAGAACAGTGGAATATATTTTTTTAAAAAGCATAAATAAGCATTAAAAGTTTCCTTAGTTGGTGGCCAGAACCCAACCTCACTGCTAGAACAACTGCTATTAGTACTACTCTGGTGGTACACTACAGCTTGTTTTGTCTGTTGTGCAGTGGTCAGGCCAAAAGCGGAGACAGGTAGTATAATTTACACGGCTTCTCACAAGGGACTTTGATATTTCTAAGTTAAGTCTGCTCTGTACTTTTGATGTCCATACAACTATTTGCACATAGAGAGCCAGTTTGGTGCAGTGGTTAAGTGTGTGGACTCTTATCTGGGAGAACCGAGTTTGATTCCTCACTCCTCCACTTGCAGCTGCTAGAATGGCCTTGAGTCAGTCATAGCTCTCACAAAAGTTGTCCTTGAAAGGGCAGCTTCTGTGAAAGCTCTCTCATTCACACCCACCTCACAGGGTGTCTGTTGTGGGGGAGGAAGATAATGGAGATTGTGAGCAATACTCCCTCTAAGCTGCAGAGTTTGGTGAGCAAAAATTCTACTTCGTGAGCTACTGGCATTAAAGCTCTGAGCTGCTGCATCAATTAGTTTGCTCTAGGGCCATTTTTCCTGAGCTGAGACAAAAATGTGTGAGCTGGTGGCTAAAAAACTGTGAGCTAGATCACACTAACTCAGCTTAGAGGGAACACTGATTGTGAGCCACTCTCAGACTCTGTGATTCGGAGTGGCGAGTGGATATAAATCCAATATCATCATCTTCTAAACCACACAGCTGGAAGTTCATAAGGGAATGGTTTTGAACATGATATGAGAAATTTTGAACCTCACTGGTACAACCCCCCCCCCCCCTTTTCAGAGGACTGGCATAGTCAGTTGGCAAACTATACTGGAAGTTAATCACATGAAAACAAGTTTTTAGCCACATCATCACATCATAGATGGCCATCTACAGTGGGCCTCAGAGTTCACTTCTCAAAGAACTATAGAAGAAAACTTTAACTGAGAAGAGGGGGAATAGTTAGGTTTCCAGTCACCATACCTGCTTAGTGGGTAGCATTGTCCAGCTTCATGCCAAGATCAGTCTTACCACAGTATAGCCACAGCCATGTGGGTCCTGTATCCAAAATTTAATAGACTGGCATGGGAAGAAGTAATGAAGCATCAGATCATTTTTTTTTTGAGGTGGCAACAGTTCATGAACATAGGCTACAGCTTCCAGTGAACATGCAAGGCCACAAGAACCTCAGCTAAAGGTTACAGGGGTTTAATCTGGCCTTCTTTTAAGGTTATTCTACAGGTTAAATCTTTAGACTATGCACACAATTCAACTATATTTATTTGCACATAGAATCCCAATTTGTTTAATTTCATACTGGATCTAAGAGCTTTGATAACATGTTGGCTTTGCTTATTCTAAAATCTGGGTTAGATATGATAGCAACCATTATGTTAAAAGATGTAGGGGTCGGGGAGGGGGGGAGATAACATCTTCCTGGCAAGACTTATTGGCTATTCTTCCTCTGTCAAGGGCACACTCTATAACAGCTGGTTTTCAGGCTTGTTCAGTGACTGTTCTATGGCTGTGGAGCAGCCTCACAGAAGAAGTCAGGGTGGCTTATCTGCTTGGTCTTCTGGCAAGGCTGTAAAACAGAATCATTCCACATAGCTTTTACAAGGGTTGCCAAACTCTGGTTGCGGTCTGGTGATCTCCCAAAACTACAACTGGTCTCCAGGTGAAAGAAATCAGCTCCTCTGAAGAAAATGGCTGCTTTGGAGGGTGGACTGTATGACTCATAAGCCCTACAGTGGCATTATACCCCTGTTGAGCTGCCTCCCCTCTCCAAACCCTGCCATTCTCAGGCTGTACCTCCAAATCTTCAGGAATTTCCTAATTCAGAGTTGGCAACCCTAAGGCAGTCTGAGCCTGGACCAAAGGGAATTTTGGCTCAGGGTGTTTTTTAACTGTTTTTTTAAATATATTTTATCTAATGGTTTGATGCTTTTAACTATGTGATTTTATTGGGATAATAGTATTTATAATATAGTGGGTTTCAAGCATTGTAGAGATGAGATCATAGTGAGGACAGCTCTTTATTAAGGAAAGCATGGTGAAGGCTGCTCCCAACGAAGTCTGACTAAGGGCCTGTGAGCCAAACCTATATACAACTATAATCTCCTGCACTAGCTTACCATTGGTTCATTCAAACAGGCAAGGGTCTGTGATTGGTGTAGGGCGGCAGGTATTTGGATCCCACTACCCACTGTTATACAGTCCCCAAGCTCTGCTTTCCTGGCTCCAATGAGCCGGCAGGAAGTACATACTTTAAGGCACATACATAACATCCCTCCCCCCTAAGTTCGCAAGTCCTATTGTACATAGTCCTGTAGTTACGCTGGCTTGTGCCGCTCGTGTGTTGACCTTCTTAGTTCCGGGGCCGCAGGTGGGGAGGTTGCGGCCTCTGGTGCAGCGGGCTGGGGGTCTGGTAGCATTGTAGCCTTGGCCAGCAGTTCAGGGTCTTCCTGATGCTCGGCTCTGGCCGGATATTCCGGTTCCTCTTGCAGAGCGGGTGTTTGTTAATCCACGGCCACCGGTGCTGTTGTTTCTTCTGTCTCCACCTCTGGACTTTTGACTGGTGAGGGATCAGGGTTTGCTACCCTGCCCTCTGGTGCCTCGTGGGGCCATAACTGGTCTCTGTGTCACCTCATTGTGAATCCCTCTTCTGAGGTGACCTCATACATTACGGCCCCCAGTACCCTAGAGACTCAGGCTGGTATCCATGCTGCTCCCCCTCTGAAGTTTTTAGTGAACACCAGGCCCCCTGTGTCGAACCCTCTGGGTACCTGGACTGTCTCCGGTACCTCCTGTAGGTTTGGGGCCCGGTCCGGGTGCATGCGGTCTAATAACGTGTTAAGCCTTCCACCCATGAGCAGTTCCGCTGGGCTTCAGCTGGTTACCATACTGGGGGTGTAGTGTTGGGCGAGTAGGCATTCGGCTAGGCGTGCTTCCCAGTCGACCTGGACGATGCAGCGTGTCATGAATGAGGGGAAGCTGGAAGGGTTAACAGACCTGGAAGAGTTACCAGCCAGTTTCTCAGCTGAACAAACAGCAGCTGGCCCATCAATCACTCTCCAGGCACCAGTGTCAGCTGATGATGATCAATCTCCTCCAAGCGCTCCTCCTCCCATCTCAAGAGTTTGAAGCAGGCTCTGGAAAGAACTTTTAGAGCGGACATGAGGCATGCCAGTGCTTCAGATCTCTCAGCCCTGAGTTCTAGCAGAGTCACTGCCACCCAGGGAGCAGGCTGATTGAGGCTTCTATATAGCTCCCACCCAGAACCTGGTAACCTAGTGCCCCTAGTGCCACCCTGGTGGAAGTGGATGCTACCGGGATTACCTCTAGCCACTTGGAGTGGGAATCTATGATCAGGAAGAATACCTGTCCCTGAAAGGGCCCACAAAGTCTAAATGCAGGCGTGACCAAGGGTTTTGTGTGTGTTCCCACTGTTGACCTGGGGCTCTAGGTAGAGCTGGCCAAGTCTCCTGGCAAGGCTGTCAACGAACTACCTAGGATTCAATAGCATCGCTGATCCCTGGCCACCGAACATAACTGCGGGCTAGCGCCTTCATACGCACAATACCAGGGTGTGTCTCGTGTAGTGCATTGAGGACCCGCTGCCTTTAAACTGGGGGTACCACCACCCTGTTTCCCCACAACAGACACCCCTTGTGTATAGACAATTTGTCCCGGCGGGATACAAATGCAGAGAATTCAGACCCCACCCGGGCCACCGGCCATCCCCTCCACACCCAGTCCAGAACCCATGAGAGGGTCTTGTCTTTCCTGGAGCATTGGGCAATGTCCGTAGCGTGTACCGGGCGGTCTGGAAGGGACTCCAATGACATGATCTGGTACGCCGGGGCAGGATCAGGGTCCATGGAAGGCAGCAGAAGTTGGCTCAATGCGTCCACGTGGCCCATCAGCTTCCCTGGTCAGTAGCACAGGCCATACTGGTACCCTGCAAGGAAGATGGACCACCACAAGACCTGCAGTGAAAGCATTTGCAGCATCTGGCGGTTGGGGACAAACAGTTCTAGCAAGGGCTTGTGGTCTGTGTGTATTGTGAAGGGCCAGCCATACAAATAGTAATGAAATTTCTTTACCCCTGCAACTATAGCCAGACCCTCGTCAATGTGCGCGTAGTTGCGCTCCGGTTTTTGCAAGGTTCAGGAATAGTAAGCCACCGGGACCTCACGGCTGTCTGGCAGCACGTGAGCGAAGACCACCCTCACCCCGTATGGAGACACATCACAGGCCAAGATGAATGGCAACTGCTCGTCAAAGTGCGCCAGCAAGCTGTTGGAAGTCAAAATATCCTTTACCGCCTGAAACACCGAGGCTCACCGGCAACCCCAAACCCATGGCGTCCTTTTGTCCAGTAAGTGGTGCAGAGGTTCCGCTACTGCTGCCTTGTGGGGAAGGAACGCGTGGTAGAAACTGAGAAGTCCCAAAAACTATTGTAGTTCCGCTTTGGTGTAGTGTTTGGTGTAGTGGTTAAGTGTGCAGACTCTTATCTGGGAGAACCGGGTTTGATTCCCCACTCCTCCACTTGCATCTGCTGGCATGGCCTTGGGTCAGCCATAGCTCTGGCAGAGGTTGTCCTTGAAAGGGCAGCTGCTGTGAGAGCCCTCTCCAGCCCCACCCACCTCACAGGGTGTCTGTTGTGGGGGAGGAAGGTAAAGGAGATTGTGAGCTGCTCTGAGACTCTTCGGAGTGGAGGGCGGGATATAAATCCAATATCTTCTTCTTCTTCTTCTTTTGTTCCTGGGGGCCAGTGCTTCACAAATCACCCTGATTTTGTCCTTAGCTGGATGAATCCCTTGTTCATCCACGCTGTACCCCAGGAAGTCAGTGCTGGTCACCCCCAGTTCACATTTCTCTCTCTTGACCTTCAACCCCACCCTGTCGAAACGCTGTAAAACTGCTCGGAGGCGGGATGTGAATTCCTCCTCTGTGGCTGCGGCGATCAGCACATCATCGAAGAACGGCTGGACCCTGGGACTGCCTTTAAGAAGAGAGTCCATTAAGTTCTGGAAGATCCCCAGGGCCACAATGATGCCGAATTGCAGTTGTTTGACCCTGAACACCCCCCTGTGTGTGACAATAGTCTGTGCATCTGCTGTGGCGGCATCTACTGGAAGCTGTTGATAAGCCTGGGCCAAATTGAGCTTTCCAAAAATCTTAGCTCCTGCCAGCAAAGCCAACACGTGACCCACCACCGGCACCGGATAAGCGTGGCCTTGCAATGCCTTGTTTATCACACATTTGTATTCTGCACAAATGTGCACGCTGCTGTTGGGCTTTACTGGAGTGACTATGGGGGTTTCCCATTTGGCGTTCGCCACTGGCTCCAGTACCCCTTGGGCCATGAGGCAGTCCAACTCCTCCTCTATCTTGGGCTTTAATGCCAGGGGCACCTGCCGGGCCTTCAATCTAATAGGCTGCACATTGGGGTCTAGCTGTAGGGTCACTGGTTCTCCCATGTAGGTACCCAGGCTGCTGTTGAAAATGGTGGGGAATTCTTTGCACACGCTATGGAAATTGGTCTGGGAGGGTGCAACCACATGATGGATGCCAGTTACCCGGATTCCCAGGGCCTTGAACCAGGACCGCCCCAGTAGACTGCACAGGTCCCCCTCGACTACAAGCAGGGGCAGCCAGCTGGCCATATTTTACATGGACATTACCTACTCCCAGTACTGCGACCTCCCTCTTCTGAAAGTCCTGGACTATGAAGGGGGATGGGCTCAACTGGGCTTCGTTCCCTGGGCACAGTTCCCTGAATGTCTGGGCCAATATTACTGTCTGGCCCGCCTCTGAATCGACTTCCATCTGTAGGGTCTGCCCGTTATGAGCACAGTCACCTTGTACTTTCCTGGGGAGGGCATGGGAAGCTGGCATACCTGATCCCTCACCTCGGTGAGTGCCTGGATATCTTCCACGAACGCGATCTCGTGGCGGAGGCCATCTTTATGTTGCGGTTTTCCGCCAGGGTGCAGCGACTTTGACCGACACACCCGTGCAAGGTGCCCCATTTTTCCACATGTGTGGCATCCTCCCATCAAGGTAGGGTCAGTGGCATGTGGCTGCTGGCACTTCGGGGCCTGGCGTGTTAGCAGTGCGTCTTCCTCGCCGGAGTCTTCCGAGTTGGACGCGCTGGCGAACTGGTTTGTTTCCGTGGCCTGTCACTCCTTATGCAACTTCTCATAAGCAGCTGCCTTGTCCAGGGCATACTTCACCGAGGCTCACGAAATCATAATCTCGGGCCAGGCAGCACAACTCTGTTAAGAAGGTTGCAGCGGTCTCGCTGGTCTTCTGTACCCTCTTGTGGTATTCTAGTCGCAGGGCCGTGAGTGTCAGCCTGGATGAGAAATGCTCGGTGAGGCTCTCCATGATGGCCTTATATGTGGCGGCATTATTGGTCAGCTGCACCGGCAATGTCAGGCTCTCTGCCAGCGCTAGCATGTCTTCTCCACAGAGGCTGAGCAAAAGTTGTTTTTGCTTCTGCTCATTTTTGATGTTGTGGTAGAGGAGATAGAAGTTGAGTCACTTCACCCATCGGTCCCATCTTTCGGGTTGATTGGGGTTGAACTCCAGCAGTTGCCCATGGGGCCCTGGCGCCGCAGCCTGGTTGGGGTTGGCCCTTGGAGAAGTTGGTTCCCTGGTGCTGGCAGAGCCGGAAGCTTGGCTCTGACTCATCTCCTGTCCTGGCATGGTGACCTAGTGAGCAATGGCGGTGCGATGTGTGGAGCGGGACCTTGCTGTGAGGCGCGGTGCATTGCCGGTTGCTGCATCGCTTACCAGGATCTCACCTTCGTCACCACTATAATATAGTGGGTTTCAAGCATTGTAGAGACGAGATCGTAGTGAGGACAGCTCTTTACTAAGGAAAGCATGGTGAAGGCTGCTCCCAACGAAGTATGACTAAGGGCCTGTGGGCCAAACCTATATACAACTCTAATCTCGTGCGCTAACTTACCATTGGTTCATTCAAACAGGCAAGGGTTTGTGATTGGTGTAGGGCGACAGATATTTGGATCCCACTACCCACTGTTATACGGTCCCCAAGCTCTGCTTTCCTGGCTTCAATGAGTCAGCAGGAAGTACATACTTTAGGAAAGGAAAAGTCTCCTGTGCAAGCACTAGTCATTTCCAACTCTGGGGTGACACTGCTTTCACAATGTTTTCACAGCAGACTTTTTACAGGGTGGTTTGCCATTGCCTTCCGCAGTCTTTTACACTTTCCCATGATTTTGTCATTTACCTTTGCTCATTATACATATTTAAGTAACAATCACCCTGATCCTAAATATGTATTCTTTCAAAATACCCCAGCAAGTTTGATACTCATTTTACTGAAGGATGGAAGGCTGAGTCAACCTTGGGCTGGCTACCTGAATCCAGCTTCCTCCAGAATTGAACTCAGGTCGTGAGCATAGAGTTCAGACCACAGTACTGCAGTACTGCTGCCTTACCACTCTGCGCCACGGGGCCACTACATACTTTAAGGCACATAACAGTATTGTATTGCCTGCTTTGGCTTCTGTCCTGGACAGTAGAGAGGCAGGCTCAACAGAATTATTTACCAAATGATATTAAGTGTTTCAGCTGCCCATTTCACATATTCTCTGTTCAAGGTACAGGACATTTTTCTCCATGCCTGTTAGCAACACTTTACCTAGTGAAACTTGGCTGAGGAGAAATCAGAAAGGAGGGAAGGGAATAGACAGCAAGGAGGTAAAGTCCAGGGAGGTAAAGTGCAAGTAGGAGGAGAGGTGGCACCACACACCATTGAACACTGTGCCACAGCAATCAGTTACAAGTGAATTGTCTTGTCTACACAGGAAGGTAGAGCAGTGATTGATACAGAGCACAGCACCTGATAATGTGTGAATGAAGCCCTACACTCATTAATCTCATACTCTTTTTGTCATAAAAAGCCCAGACTTTCTATCCACCTTCATTTCTACAAGACTGAGGCAGAGGCATGTTTAAATGCAGGGATCTGTTGCTACCATATCCTCACTTGGCCCTAAGGAGTTGGTGCTTCAAAGGCTTGAGCAGGAATTCATTTCAAAGTATACTCACTGACTTCAGTGACATTAAGTGTGGACATGAATTGTTATTGCAGCAAATGCATCATTTTATCAAGTGTATGCAGGGGAGGGGGAGGAGCAGTGAGTCTTTGAACTCTCTGCTCTTTGGCATTAATTTGCCCAGTTTCAAATTATTTATGAATATACGAGGCACATATTCTCTTCTGAAGGTCACTGTTACATGGTGTGAACAAACTTAATGCTGACTCTTGATCTGTGTCACACATCACTTCTCGCTTGCTTAATAGCCGAAATGCAACCATTTACACTCCTTTCTGCCATTTCTTTCATCATTGGGTTTTTTAAAAAAACTCAGTGAAAGTTCCCACAAGCCTTAAATCACCTTTTCCAAAGCAGTCTTCTTGATTTTGTCATTTACCTTTACTCATTATACATATTTAAGTAACAATCACCCTGATCCTAAATATGTATTCTTTCAAAATACTCCCCACACTGGTGATCTCAGGAATTCTTCATAGAGTTGCAGAAACCACATCCTAGACTTAGCTAGAATGCTCTTAAACTCCTGCTCATTTGCTCTGCCAATTTTGTCCTATTAATTTCAAAGGCCATGCACTAATATGATGCCTCAAGTTAATAATTATGCCAGGATTACATTGAGCATTCAACTTTCCAGACTATAATGTAACATTTTCCTTTTCAATGCTATAGAGTCTTGATCCAGCATATTGTTGGTCTCCTGTCTCTCTGCATAAGAGAATAATTGGGTAGGAGGGCAGACAAAAATAAGTTTGCTGCAGAAATAATCATGGGAGTTTTGATTTTGATCATGTGAATTTAATTTCAAATAATTAGAGAAAACAAGAAATTTACATGTTGTATTTCAAGTGTTTCTGATTTGTTTGTTATTGCAGATCACACAAGATTCCATGTCAGAATAAGAGGGCTGGACCTTTGCCACTCTAGAAGCTGCCTATCCTGTTGCTTGACAAAAACCTTGCTTCACACAAATGCTACCTGTATTGCTCTACAATATCCTTGTTTGCAAAAGTGAACTTGGCTTCATACTCCAGTGATGAGAAAAATGTTTGTTTGGAGGAGTGGCAACTAAGAGAAGTAGGGGACATGGAAGTAGGAGGGCCAGAGAGCAAAACAGAGAAAGTGAGGCCATAATTACAGGAAACAGCCAGGATGCTTTAAAATACTTAACATACCCAAGGGCAATATACTACCAAACCTTCACACATCTCTGTAGGATCTGGGGGTAGTGGCCTTTAGATGTGATGTAGGGAAAGGTTTCTCCTTGAAGAGATAAGGGTTAAGAATATCTTCATAAAAGGTGACTTCTAGGCAGGCAAAAGTTCTCATATGTTCCATTTCTTGGGGCATCTTAAAAACATTCTGCAACCAATTACTTCAGAATAGCAGTTTTAGTAGTCTTTATGAAGAATATACTGTGGAGGGAAAAGGCTGTAAAGCAGCAGCTGGCTGGCTGGAAGGAAAGACAAAATTTATGCAAATGGTAAACAGAGTTGAGCAGTGGGAGAAGGAGAAAAGGGGTGGATAATATGTATGAATAAGTTCTCCGTTAAATTAATTTTTCTATTAAATGTTGGCAAACAATTTTGATTCATAGATTCCATGACTGAGGGATGGTGGTATTTTGTTTTCCATCTATATTGTCTTGTTGGTATAATTATGCAGAGATGCAGATGGTAATTTCTTCTGCATTATGTGATTTATTTTTATGCAAAACAGAAAAGTGTAAACAAGTAGTCAAGCGATAGTGTAACTAGGCTAGGCAGCACAGGCAACGTGTCCAGGATCCAGCTGAATAGTGTATGCACAAAAGGTGGGGACCCCTGCATTACCTGACACAGCAACTCTGTTAAACCAGTTCTTGATTGCTGAAGCTGAAGATTGACTGAGACATGAACAGTTTCATCTTAAAACTGAGTTACACGCTAAATGAAACAATGTATGACCTAAGATATCAGTACTCAAAACC
This sequence comes from Heteronotia binoei, assembly GCF_032191835.1. Lineage (NCBI taxonomy): Eukaryota > Metazoa > Chordata > Lepidosauria > Squamata > Gekkonidae > Heteronotia > Heteronotia binoei. The sequence goes on from NC_083223.1 coordinate 147,859,161, forward strand.
CAAAAGTAGCATTACAAAATATAACTTCTAAATTGTGATTGCTGGCATATTAACATTCATAAACATGCTTATGGCTAAAAACTGGCATGTTGCCAAAAAACTTCCTACAAAGGAATGGAATAAAAAGGTTTGACACCTGTGAAATTGGCTAAATTAGCAAAATGTGTCTATTTCAGGATTAGACTGATGTTTGTTGTATTTGGGAATTCTTAATTGTTTTGGAAATCTGTTCCTAAATTGCAGATTGATGTTCATAACTTTTTGCTTGTTTCTAATTCTGTAATTTTGATTTATGTTCTGGAAGGAAAGGAGGGAGGGAGGGAGGGAGGGAGGAAAGAAAGAAACCTTGAACTTGCTGCATTTGAGGAAGGCTAAACCTCCTCACAGAACTGGGTTGTTTTACATTGGATTTTAAACTGTGATAAATTGTTAGGTTTTGGTGTTGCTAACTGTGGTGCTGGAGAAGACTCTTGAGAGACCCTTTGATGGCAAAGAGATCAAATCAGTCAATCTTAAAGGAAATCAACCCTGGCTGTTCCTTGGAAGGTCAGATACTGAAACTGAAACTGAAATACTTTGGCCACCAAATGAGAAGGGAGCACTCACTGGAGAAGACCCTGATGCTGGGAAAGGTTGAAGGTAAAAGAAGGGGATGGCAAAGGATGAGATGGTTAGACAGTGTTACCAATGCAATGAACCTGAATTTGAGAGAATTTAGGAGGGCGGTGGAAGATAAAAGGGCCTGGTGTGATGTGGTCCATGGGGTCACAAAGAGTTGGACTTGACTGTGCAACTGAACAAGTTCCTTAACATTTTATTGTGATCTAAAGCCTTAAGATTTAAGAAGGTGGTGTTGATTTTTAAAATGTATTAAAAGGTTTTCACCCTGCCTTTCCTTGTGGCTCAAAGTGTCTTACAATTAAAAACATCCAAGTAACATTGAAATAACAATTCACTCACCAAGAATAATGAAACACCCACAACTTAGGCCCAAACTAGCAATATGTTTTTTAATGAGACAGGTTGGGGAGGGGCTGTGGCTTAGTTGTAGAGAATCTGAGCAGAAGATCCCGGGTTCAATCCCCCACATCTCCAGTTAAAAAGATCAGGTAGTGGGTGATGTGAAACACCTCAATCTGAGACCCTGGAGAGCTACTGGCAGTCTGAATAGACAATACTGATGTCAATGGACTGGTTCAGTATAAGGCAGCGTCATGTGTGATTTCTCCAGTTTGGCACACTTTCCCTGCAGCCAGCCAGCAGTGAGCAACTTATTTCCCTAAATGCCGCAGGGCCCAATTCAGATAGGGACTGTGGCATGGGGAGAGGACCATACTCAACATCTAAAGCTCAACTGATCATTAAAGTAGCAGTTCCGCTACTTTCAGTCTGGAAAGGGGAACCTGTCAAAGTTGTCTCCTCTCCCTTCTGCTCTTTGCTCTTGCAATTGAACCCCTAGCTATTTCTCTTAGACAAAAGTTTAATAAAAGGTGCGAAGATTGGGAACAATAATTTGAAATTGAGTCTTTTCGCTGTTGATTTAGTTGCATATCTTATTGAATGCTTCAATTTGATCCAGCATCTTCAAATGGCTATTGACAACTTCACGCAGGTATCTGGTCTTTCAATTAATCAACAGAAATCAGTCTTATATCCCATAAACCTATTGCCAGAATTAGTATATAGATTAAACACCTCATATTCATTCAAATGGGTCTCATCATCCTGGACATCACTAGATCTGAAAATTAAATTGAATTTAGACAATTTCTTGAAATGCAATTTGTCAGAGCTCCATCAAAACATTTGTACCCTAATTAAACAATGGGGAAAACTTAACTTTTTGTGGACTGATCGCTATGATATTATCAAATTGTTTATTCTCCTCAAATTGCTTTTTAGGATGCTTCCTATTTTGATCCCATCTGATTATTTTAAGAAATGGCAAAATACTCTTAATTCTTTTCTTTGAGCAGTAAGAAACCAAGAATTTCATTCAATACTCTGTAGATCATCAATCTATGGTGGTTTTAATTACTCAAATTTGAGATCTTACTATGAAGTAGTTCATATATCCAATATAATCAAAATGCTTCAATTGAATCTCAAAAGAGACTGGATTCAGATTTTAAATGATCTCACGTTTCCTAAACTGATTTTGGAAATTATTTGGAATCAATGCCTCACTTTCTGATTGGCTGATTCTAGCAGAACAACCAATCAAAATATGGGCATCAGGATCTTGGCCTGCAATGGATGTTTGTTTCAGCTTAGGCATTATATTAACTTAGTACATAACAAACTCTGAAGTCCTTTACTGTGCAATCCTGAAGAGAGTTACACCAGTCTAAGCCTATTCATTTTAATGGGCTAGACCGGAGTAAGTCTCTCTAGGATTGTACTGTTAGTTACTGGTCTAGCCACAACAATTCTCTGCATGCTTCAGTAGATGGTATATATTCAGACTCTGTGGAAGAAAACTTACTGTAGTTTGCTTTCTGGAGGTTAAGGAGACTGGTCAACCTCCATATAGGAACAAGTACCCACTTATGGATTCATAGTCTAAACCATGGGGTGTCACACATATGGCCCATGGGACAGATCTAGCTGTTGCAGGGCTCATATTGTCCCATGAGTAATGGGTTCCCTACCGCTTCCTTCTCCAGGGCTGCTGCTGCATCACAGTTCACTTTTGCCCAGCTCCCTCTGTTGCTTCCTGCTTCCTTCCAAGCCTCCCTTCCCACCATTGGCTGAGGGCTTTTCCTTTAGGAGGAAGGGAGGGGGAGGAAAAGAGCAAGAGAGAGCCCTGTCTGAGAGAGCAAAGTCTGATTTCTGTGGCTCCTTTAAGACCAGTAATGTTTTATTTCAGGTATAAGCTTTTGTACACTTCTTCAGAGGAAGGGTGGGTGGGCAGATAGATGGATTCTTCTGACCAAGGGCGGCGCATGGGAGTCAGCGAAGTAGGAGGCTACCTGGGGTGCCACTTCGCTACAGGGGTGGGGCAGGTGCCCCCTTCTCACTCACGCCAACCGGAACCTGGCTCAGCCATCCCTTGGATTCCATTGTTTAATAAAGGGAGTAGGTGGCTAAGTATTTAAAAATACACTTATGGTTCCATGTGTTCCAATTCAACACATCTCCCTTTCTCCCCTCCCCCTTGTTGGCTGCCTTTCTTCACTCCTCCTTTGCTTTTTGAATGGTTTCATTATCATTACTAGCACTAGAGTGGATAATGCCCAGTCTGAAATCAACACATTATTTCACTTGGAGAGATTCCCCTCTCCAGTTTAAACAGATGAAGAAAAAAAATGAAACCTAACAGTACAGCTTGCAAGCTTTATTACTGGAAAGGAGCAAGAGTCCAGTAGCATCTAATAAAATTTGTGGCATGAGTTTCATGAGTTACTGCCCACTTCTTCACATACAACTAGAATGTAAGTCCATTGGTCTTTATCTCTTGGAGAGTGGAGTAATTTCAGATGCAAATGATAACAGCAGGCATTGGTAAAAAGACAGAAAGCCTAGGTCTCAATTCAGCCCTGGAGGATGCATTGAGCTTCATTATCAGTTGCAATTCAGCAGTTTCTCTTTAAAATTTCACTCTAAAATTCCTTTGTACGAGAACTGCTACTCTTAGGTCAACAATGACCTGAAAGGTTAAATGTTCCCGCACTGGTTTTTGAATGTTGTGGTTTCTAATGTCAGACTTAAGTCCATTAATTCTTTGCATCTTCTTGGACTGAATTCTCCTGGTCAAAATTAGACCTAGGTTTTCTGTCTCATTACCAGTGCTGGTATCTCCGCACCTATACCTCTCTGCATATTACACCTATCTAATCAAGCCTGCAGTTGTCATTCACCTGCTATTGCCATTTGGCATCTAAAATCATCTTTATAACATTTACATTTCTGGTATCTCATGTTATGTTTTATGATATGCATGGCCTGGCCAGACAAAGTGACATTTATGTTACATCCATCCAGGGCTATTTTTGTAGCAGGAACTCCTTTGCATATTAGGCCACACACCCCTGATGTAGCCAATCCTCTAAGAACTTACAGGGCTCTTATTACAGGGCCTACTGTAAGCTCCAGGAGGATTGGCTACATCAGGGGTGTGTGGCCTAATATGCAAAGGAGTTCCTGCTACGAAAAAGCCCTGTCCAGTCCTCAAAACAAATGAATTCAATACCTCTGATTTAAGCTGTCTCCTGCCCAATTTGCATTTGTGTAACCAACTAACTTTGGATTACTGGTGCATGGCAATTTTAGTTGCAAATCTAAAGTTCTTTTTAGATCTCTAATCACCTTTTATTGCAACTCACTCTTTCTTGCTAGGAGCACTTATCTTTCAACTAAACATCTCAATACTGGTTGCAGTATCAGGTCTACTAGTGGTGCTGAAGTAAAGAAGTTTCCCTATGGTGTTTGTGTACTGATTGTCTTTAGGTAAAGGCTCATTTATAGCCAACAAAAATGGCTGCTTTGGAAGGTGGGCTCTATGGTATTATACCCACTGAAGTCCTTCCCCTCCCCAAACTTCACCCTCCTCAACCTCCCCCCTCCCCAAATCTCCAGGTATTTCCCAACCCAGAGCTGGCAACCCTATGCTCATGGACACCAACTGACTTTTCAAATAGCAAGGGTCCATAAGTACATGGGTCCAAAACATTAACCTGTTCTGCAAGTGCCAATTCCATACCATTCACCACTACTGTATCCAAACCTTGACAAGTAGCAGCCTTCCTGACTAGAATTACCCTTGTCTTGTCTGGAATCATTTCAGCTAGTTCTCTCTTGGTCATTTGACCTTATCCTCAAAACACTGACTGTGGCCCATTTATTTAAATAGATTTTAAACAGAGTACCTTGGCATAGGACTGCCAGTATGGTTGGAGGGGAGGGAGGATTGCTGAGGTTTACTGCTGATTTTTAATATTGTTAATTTTATTGGTTTTATTTTTGTGTATTGTTTTAGAATTCTACACTTTATTAAAAGCTCCCCTGACTGCATATGGGTAGAAAGGTGAGGTGTGTGTTTGGTTAAAAAAAACACTAAGCACTTTGAGGAAGCTGGAGAGTGTCTAACATGTGACTCTCAATAAACATTTGGAAATCAGAAATGTTAGCTATTATTTGAATATATATTTGATCACTAGTATTTGTGGAAATCTTAAAAGACTGAAAATATACATTAACAGCTATGTAACAGACCTTTTCTAAGCTAAATCTCACAGTAGGAATTATAGCTGCCAGCCAGATGAAGACTTTTTATCTGATCATCTTATTTTTTAACTAAATAATCACACTTAAATAAATGTACATATTACCGAACATTCTCCTAGGTGCCTTTTTTTAAGCAATTGAAGCAAATCTAAGATAATTTATAATTTAATAAAGAAAAGTTACTGTATACCAGGGGTGGCCAATGGTAGCTCTTCAGATATTTTTTGCCTACAACTCCCATTAGCCCCAGCCAGCATGGCCAATAGCTGGGGCTGATGGGAATTGTAGGCAAAAAACATCTGGAGAGTTACCATTGGCCACCCCTGCTGTATACAATTAAAAGGAAACACCATGTTCAACGGGTTTTTTTACATTGCTAGCATCACATTGATTAAAATTACCTTCTCAATTTATCAGTTTATATTTGACTAATTACCAAATCAAAACTTCAAAATAAAAAATCTGACTAATTACCAAATCAAAACACTAGTGGGAATTCATCATTTTAATGAAGAACAGCATTTTGTGATGCAGATAATAATGCCATAAAAGCTATTCACCAAGGCAACATTTATAATCTGTTGTTTAGAAAACAAGGCCTTTTATTACAATAAAACTATAATACCTTTTATTAGGACCAATCAAAATATCACAGCTCCCAGTACTGCTTTATCAAGAGCAGTAATATCTTTTTCTTTCCCCTCTCTTTTAACATTTGGAATGGTTGGTCTGCTGAAGAGTTCTGGGGAACTTGCTCACTATTTTATGATGTTTTGAGTAATCCTAATAAAACGACAATACACTATGATACTTTTTAACAATTCATGGATAATTCCAATGGCAGTCATCTGAAATTTCTCCATTAGCTTCACTTGTAGTTAATACATCTTTCACTGTTGGTTATAGAGTCATATCAGCATAGATTTCCCAGTAAGTGCCTGTGGGCATCACTTCCTAAAAATATTAATACAATTTTATAGAAATAGATATTTCTTGCATTTAAACTATTTGCCAGCTGAACAATTGCCCCTATCCTTCATTATTTCTTATGGAAGGAAGGCATTTAAAAAGGTGTGCTGTCCCTTTAAATGTGATGACCAGAACTCCCTTGGAGTTCAATTATGCTTGTCACACCCTTGCTCCTGGCTCTGCCCCCAATGTCTCCTGGCTCAACCCCCAAAGTCCCCAGATATTTCTTGATTTGGACTTGGCAACCGTATTTGTAACTGCTGCTGCTGCACACCACCACAACATTTTCATTGAACTTTCCACAGCAATCCCAAGATCTCTTTCAATTGCAATCTTAGTCAGTTCAAACCTCACCAGTATTTATTTATTTATTAAAACATTTATACCCCACATTTCCTCATGATTCAAGGTGGCTTATTATAATAGTTTTCTAAAAAAACAGTTAAAAATTAAGAATAAAATAATGAACCCCAAATCTCTCCTCATTCCATCAGGCTTCTGAAATGCCGACTGTATCTACACTGTCATGTAGCCGCAAGCTCTCCAATATTGTTTCAGATACTTCTAGCATTGGCATACAGGCACCTGTACTAAATTTCCCTGTCTAAGAATCCCTGCTGCCCTCAGCCTTCTGGTTTCCTCCCATGACCCTCCTTCATTGCCCTACTCTCATTCTAAAGTTTTAGACCTTTCCCATCAATATTTCCCCAAGAATTTACCACAGCCTTCCTTTGGAATGAGTCATTCCAAATCAGTGGCTCTCCAGATCCAAAGATGGCCTACTTCACAAGAATTAATTGAGGGGGAGTGGCTGGACTATCCTTGGCCAAAGGATTGGGGCTAGATCCTCAGTGGCTATAATATTTTTTTCACCAAACAGCTAGCTTATAATTTGAGTTCAAAACATATTAAAATTTTGAGTAAATAAAACATAATTACACAGAAACCTTTTGGTAATTCCCACATTGTCTTTACACAATATTTTCACTGTCAATTGCTGTCCCTTAACAATTTCCATTGGAATTGAGTGCACCTACAGATTATGGGCACCCACAAACTAGATTTAGGCATGAGTTAAGACATGCAGGGTCTGTGAGAATTACTGACACACGAATTTTAATATGCTTTTAAAATTAAATAAAATAAATCAACCATGAATGGATGGTAGAGAGCTGTATCTTCCTGAGTTAAAGGCATAATAATTACATCTTGTTGGAGAATGGGTAGTGATGTTACATTTTTTAATCTTCAGTTCTACAAGGCAATTCCAGAATAACTTTTAATGAAGACGACAAATGCTGTTGGTAACCTGATTAACCTCTGGACTTTATATTTTCAAAGAGAGCACAACCATCTTCTCCTGATAGCCCTTCCAATAGCACTTAATGTTTCCCAAAACTGTTTGTGTACAACACCAAATAATCCAGCTAAGTCTGCAGAACATTCAGTTGTTCACCATAAGGCCCCAGATAGGGTTGCCAAATCTAATTCAGAAAATATCTGGGGACTTTGGAGGTGGAGCCAGGAGACTTTGGGGCGGAGCCAGACTTTCCCATTTCCAAAATAAATGCATAAAAATACAGCAGTGCAGTTCACCTGAATAGTCATCATTTCCTCATCCCCCAATAGCTGCAATTCTAGTAAATGAAAGGGTAAACACACAAAAAGCAGCCAAAATGCACAGAGTTTGCATGCTCACATTTTTGTGATCTCACTGGGGCTTTACTCACAGGAACTGCTATTCTTCAGCCTAACACAGGCAAACAAAAGAGAGAGAGGTGGAGTTTTCCTTTACCCCATAAATAGCCTCCTATACAAAAACTCTGAAAACAATGCAAAACAAGCACAGAGACAGACACACACTATTACTGCCTCCCCTACAAAGACTTCTGAAAAGTACTCTCTCTCTCTCACTGGGTCTGGTTCCTCCACAACGACATCTGACAATTACAGGTGCTACCTTGCTCTCTCTCTCTCTCTCTCACACACACACACCCACACACCCTTACTTGCTGTGAAATGAAAGCAAAACAAACGGAGGCTCTGCTTTTGACCCTTCCTCATGAAGTACTTCCTGCTCCACTTTAAAGGGGCACACACACACAAAGAGGAATTTTAAAAAAGGGACCTGTTTGGAGGTTTCTTAACCTGCGGGAGATCCAGAGGTACTGGTGGCTGTGGAGGCTTGGCTTCCCCCCGCCGACCAGCTGGCTGGGGGTGGGGGAAGCTTGTAAAACCAGGGGATCCCCCGCTGGGACCTGGGGATTGGGAAGCCTAGCCCCAGAACAGGCAAAGATAGGGCCTATTCCATCATGTCCTAATTGGTCACTCCTCTTCCGTTATTTTGTACTGAGAATGCAGATTGATGAAGTGTTCTGGAGAATCTGAAGGCTTGCACTCTAATAATTTGATTGGTCCTGACAAAAAGTATTAGATAACCTTCCTTCTCAAAGATTACAATAAATTAGTGTCCCTGCAGATTCACAGAGACTTCACGGGGGTGAGGTTCTGTATCTACACTGCTGATGATTCAGAAACTCACATTTATTTTTGTGTGTGAATCCTCAGAGTTGTGGTCATCTGTCATTTTAATAAAGCTGCAAGACAAATGTACTTTGGCCACCAACAGGTTTGGTAATGCCAAAAGTAGAATGAAAGGAAATCACTGTGGATCAAAAATATTTACCTTTCACCAACATCTTTATTTTTATGTTGCTTCAACATCACTTTCCTTTCCTTTGTATTGTTGAACACTTTGGAGAAGCCCTTAGGATACATCTCCTGCTGCATCCTGCCCACTGAAGATGGAAATGTGTTCTCTTTCATTATCTTTATGTTGTGATTAATCACAGATTGTTCATGCCGATTTGGAAACAAATATTCCACCTTAAGATAAAGAAACAACCATTAGTGTAAGGCTCTAAAATGCATTCCATTTTGAGATTACGCAGAATTATTTTTAAAAAAATATATCACAAAGTTCAACATATGTCTGCTTACTGTTGCCACCATAAAAGCTCATATTACTAGATATTATAATTGACAGTTGTGGAACTTCATGATAAACATTCTTTATGTCAACATCAACTGGCAATGAGTGAATATAACGCACCAAAACCTGCTTAATCGGCCTGTGCTCAAAATTCATCTATCGTGACAAGACTTATTCTGTTTCCTACACATAAAAATAGGAGGAGGTATTGTCTATATGAAGAATTGTGTTTGCTTGTAAACAAATAAAGCTTTTTACCAACTTATGCCGGTACACTGTCTGTAACTGTTCACGGAGAATGGTGACCTGAGCCATGCCTTGTTAATATCTGCAACAGGCTTTACACAAGGCTGCCTTTGAAGATTTTCAAAAGCTTGAACTGACCAGAATGCAGCATATGAGAGGGTATGCCACAACAAATAAGTGTATTTTGTAACTGCTTTCATAAGAACATAAGAATATAAGAGAAGCCATGTTGGATCAGGCAAAAGGCCCATACAGTCTGTGTCACACAGTGGCCAAAAAAACCAGGTGCCATCAGGAGGACACTAGAAGCCCTCCCACTCTGCCCCCCCAAGGACCCAGAATACAGAGCATCATTGCCTCAGACAGAGAGTTCCAACAATACGCTATGGCTAATAGCCACTGATGGACCTCTGATCCATATGTTTATCCAATCCCCTCTTGAAGTTGTCTATGCTTGCAGCAGCCGCCACCTCCTTTGGCAGTGAATCCCACATGTTAATCACCTTTTGGGTCAAGACATACTTCCTTTTATCCGTTTTAACCCGACTGCTCAGCAATTTCATTCCCACGAGTTCTTGTATTGTGAGAAAGGGAGAAAAGTACTTCTTTCTCCAAGCTAAAGAGCTCCAAGCGTTTTAATCTTTCCTCATGGGGAAAGTGTTCCAACCCTTTAATCATTCTAGTTGCCCTTTTCTGGACTTTTCCCAATACTATAATATCTTTTTTGAGGTTGGTGACCAGAATTGTACACAGTATTCCAAATGAGGTTGCACCATCGATTTATACAGGGGCATTATGATACTGTCCGATTTGTTTTCAGTTCCCTTCCTAAGAATTCCCAACATAGTGCTGGCCCTTTTTTATTGCAGTCACACACTGTCTCCACATTTCAGTGAGTTATCTACCATTACCCCAGATCTTTCTTGGTCAGTCTCCACCAGTTCACCCGCCCCCCCCCCCCATCAACTTGTATTTATACTTAAGATTTTTGGCCCCAATGTGCATTACCTTGCACTTGGCCACATTGAACCTCATTTGCCATGTTGCACCCACTCACCCAGTCTTGACAGATACCGTACCTTTGGAATGCCTCACAATCCTCTCTGGTTCTCACCATCCTGAACAATTTAGTGTCATCTGCAAACTTAGCCACTTCACTGCTTACTCCCAACTCTAAATCATTAATGAACAAGCTAAAAAGCACTGGACCCAGCAATGAGCCTTGCAGTACCCCACTGCTTACCACCCTCCACTGTGAAAATTGCCCATTTATACTGACTCTCTGTTTCCTATTAATTAGCCAGTTTTTGATCCACAAGAGGACTTGTCCTTTTACCCCATGACTCTTGAGCTTACTAAGAAGCCGTTGATGAGGAATTTTATCAAAAGCTTTCTGGAAGTCAAGGTAAACATCTATTGGGTCCTCTTTGTCCACTTGTTTGTTCACCCCCTCAAAGAACGCTAACAGGTTAGTGAGACCAGATCTTCCCTTACAGAACACATGCTGAGTCTTCCTCAGTACACTTAATACAAAGTGCTCTTTTTTGACAATGAAGCCCTAAATGGCTTAGGTTCAAGTACCTGAAGGAAGACCTCCTCCTGTATATTTCTGTCTGTGCTTGAGGTTGGCTAATGTTTGTTTGTGTTTATGTGTTTGTGTGCATGTGTGTACCTGACCTGGATGACTCAGGCTAGCCTGATCTCATCAGAACTCAGAAGCTAAGCAGGGTCAGCCCTGGCTAGTATTTCAATAGGAGACCACCAAGAAATTCCAGGGTCACTATGCAGAGGAAGGCAAGGGCACTCCGTTATACTCTGGCTTTGAAAACCCTATAGGCTCACCACAAGTCAGCTGTGACTTTATACCATTTTACACACACATATGTGCACACAAACACACACAGGGAAATAGTACAAAGGTTCCTAATAATTTCAGTGCCAGTACCAGCTTAAGATGTTTTCCAAATGAAAACTTAAGAATGACAGACTCATCTGTTTTGGATTGAAGTTAATATTTTAAAATGACATGGAGAGAAAGAAGGAGGAGGGAAAACAATTATCTGGAATCTGTTCCCAAAGTAAGTGCTATACTTTGCTTTCATGGTAAACTCCATTCAGTATACTAATAATTACCAGCAGGACTCGCTTGTCTTTATATAAAAGGCAAAAAAATAAGAAAACACACCAGATCCCCATTCTCATTATAGCTATATAACATAGACTGTCAAAGTTTTTTTGGCATTGTTGGATATTGTATTACCCACTTGTTCTTTTTTTTTTTTGTATTTGTGTGTGCATGTGTGTGTGTGTCAGCACCTGGAAGTCATGTCTACCTCTGGTGACTGACTCCTAAGGGGGGTCTGGAGGATATTCAGGGAGGTGGCTAAATAAGCCTGCCCCACCTCCTGACTGGGTATTTCAAGCACAGTCTCCCATCCAAGTACAAACCACAGTTGACCCTGCTTAGCTTCTGAGATCTGATGAAATCAGGCTTTTCTGGGCTATCCAGGTCAAGGCTACCCACTTAAGCTCTTTGTCTTTGGGAATTATTTATTTAAACTTGTCATATAAATGACGGTGTGGACTACTTACCAGATCATGGATACTCTGCTCTGTTCTGACATCTGAAAACTGGTTATTTTTCTGTAGCAGCCTATTCCATAATTCAGCAAAAACAGGAAAAACAGATTGAAAAAAGCAATGCAAGCTGCAGCTCCTGAAACACAAGTTATAGCTCCTGAAACACACAGCAGGCAATATCTTAACTGCCTTCATATTATTTATTGTCTGCTTCAGGGCTTTTTTTTCTTTTAGAAAAAGCCCAGCAGGAGCTCATTTGCATATTAGGCCAAACCCCCTAATGTCACCATTGTTTCACACAGGGCTTTCTTGTAGAAGAAGCCCAGCAGGAACTCATTTGCAAATTAGCCCCCCCACACACACCAAGCCAGTCAGAACTGCATTCCTGTGGGGCCCTGGTCTGCTTCCTTTAAGGGGGAAATGTTATAAACAAAACCACACAAACAAATAATAGATGCAGATTCATTGCCACTTCCCAATAAATACTTTTCAGTGATTCACTTTATAACTGTTCTGAAGGAAGGTAATTAGTCTGTTCTTAATTATGTGAGTATATTTCTGTTTTAAAGCATTACACAGAAACATTTTCTGAGTTAATTACTTTGTACCAGTTAGCATTTTTTTAGTGTTTAAGAGTTCAGTTCTGGTTTACGTGCACTGAAAAGCTCTCTGAACCAGTTACTGAGTTCAATACCAATCATGCATAAAAATGCATGATTGGTATTGAACCCAGTAATTGGTTCAGAGAACCAGTAACTGGTTCATAAAAATGCATGATTGGTCATGAATCCAGCAACTAGTTCAGAGAGCTTTTCGGTACACCTGAACCAAAACTGAACTCTTAAACACCAAAAAAATAACTGGTTCAAAGGAAGTGGATCAACACACAAGCACCTGGGAGATTCTTTTGAGGGGCAGTGATGAGTTCTGTTCCAGTTATATTTGGAAAAACGCTAAGCAGATCTACTTAGAAGTTATTTAATCGTGCTTGCTCCCAAGGAAAGTAAGATTGCAGGCCGTCTATATCCCTGTGAGCCATCTGAAAAGAAAAAAAAGCAGAGCACCAGGAGAGATTGGGTAGCCCTCCTGGTATTAAACATGAGTCTTGCCCACCCTCAACAAGCTGTTGCCCAGCAACAAGGTCTCAGTGTGGAGAATTTTGGAATAGAGGCTAGAAGGTTCTTATCTTTTTTTGGCAGGGTGGTTCTTCCTTGCTACCATTTCACACAGTTACACTCCAAACAAACAATGTGAAATTATTCTTCAGAAAACATAACTGAAACTGTTCAAAGTGTCTGTACTGATTACTGAAATACTTTTTAAAGTTAGCATCTGAACTGAAACAGAAAAAAATACTACTGGACCTGAACTATTACCCAGTTTTTAATTGTTTGATTCCATGGCACAAAATAATAAAAACAGTTTAATACTATCCATGTTTATCTTAAGGACTGCTGTGTTCAGGTAGCCGGCTCAAGGTTGACTCAGTCTTCCATCCTTCCGAGGTGGGTAAAATGAGTACCCAGCTTGCTAGGGGGAAAGTGTAATGACCGGGGAAGGCAATGGTAAACCACCCCGTAAACAGATCTGCCAAGAAAACATTGTGAAAGCAGCGTCACCCCAGAGTCGGAAACAACTGGTGCTTGCACAGGGGAACTTTCCTTTCCTTTTCCATATATGAACATCCCTGAACACTAAGGTGAAAAGAAAAAATGGAGCAGTAGGAGGGACTGAGTAGCCCATTCAGCCTCTTCAGTAACACCATTCAGGAAACAGGTAAACGTTATTCTGTTTCAGCAGACTTTGTGGTTGAATTAATTGTTATTTTTGGCCAGTCAGCCATGATGCTCTTTTTGACTGGCTTTTTGACTTAATATTTTGAGGCTATATTATCGTGAGGTTTTAGATTTTATGTTGGTTGATTTTATTGTATCATGAGTCAAAAATGACAAAATACTAACAACAACTAAAATAAATAATAAATTATTCAAAAGTTAAGTCTGGCTGAATTCAGTGGGATATATTCCCATTCCTCTTAGACCATGAGGAAAGACAGTATATAAGTATTTTAATTAACAAACAAATAAATAGCAGGATCACACCTGTGATCTTCTGCTAGTTCTCAAATATATTTCTGCTAGTTCTCAAACACATTTCACAAATAAGTAACCTCCAAAACGCTCAGGTGTTTTGAGTGTGATCCTCTAGGTTCACTATAATAATCATAGTCTTTGCCAACACAATGTTTTGAGTGCTGGGTTGGAAAAACCCTTTCTGAACTTGCCTCTTAAACAGCAGCAGCAACAAAATGAAATATATACATGCTACCTTTAGTTTATATTACAATTCTATCATGCCCCTTGTTCTTTGATGACCTACCTCTTGGACGATGCCATGTTTACAAGGGAAAAATAATACATATGGTGCAAATAATGAAGGTCCTGTTCATATCTTATGTTTCTTTTGAATACTTGGCTCTGTCAAGAAAAAAAAACATGTTAGAGTTTTATCTGCATATAAGATGGTGTTAGGGTTGCCAATCCCCAGTTGGGGGCAGGGAATCCCCTGGTTTGGAGGCTTTTCCCCCTCTTCAGGGTCATCAGAAAGTGGGGGGGGGGGCGGATTTCTGCTGGGCACTATGGAGACCAATTCCCATAGGATATAATGGAGAATTATGCTGTGGGAATCTGAGGAAGGCTGTTTTTGAGGTAAAGGGACCAAATTTTCAGCATAGCATCTAATGTCTCTCCTTAAAACACCTCCCAAGTTTCAAAATGATTGGTCAAAGGGGTCCAATTATATGAGCCCCAAAAGAAGGTGCCCCTATCCTTCATTATTTCCAAATGGAGGGAAGGAATTTAAAAGGTGTGTTTCTTTAAATGTGATGGCCAGAACTCCTTTTGGAGTTCAATCGTGCTTGTCACACCCTTGCTCCTGGCTTCACCCCCAAGGTTCCAAGATATTTCTTGAGTCAGACCTGGCAACTCTAGTACTACTTGGCCGGGATAATATGTAATTCACATGCATTTTCTCCATGTAGCAGGTTCCCATTATTGTTGACTTTGTAGTAACTTCACAGTTAACTCTCATAGTGAGAATTTGAACAGTGAAGTACCTGTTCAAAGCAGAATGTATAAATGCTGGAATGCACAAAAAGAATGGGGATGCGCATATTGGACCAAGTTTAAAAGCCATCTTCGGGCTAAAATCTGTTTTATTACTACACCTAATCAAAGCCCTATGGTACAGAGTGGTAAAGCTGCAGTACTGCAGTCCTAAGCTCCGCTCACAACCTAAGTTCGATCCCAGTGGAAGCTGGGTTTTCAGGCAGCCGGCTCGAGGTTGACTCAGCCTTCCATCCTTCCGAGGTTGGTAAAGTGAGTACCCAGCTTGCTGGGGGGAAAGTGTAGATGACTGGGGAAGGCAATGGCAAAACCACCCCGTAAAAAGGTCTGCCGTGAAAACATTGTGAAAGCAGCGTAACCCCAGAGTCGGAAACTGTGAACTGAAATACTCCAAAATTATGAAATTTTAAATAGGTTTTAAAAGTCCTATGGAGGAAAACAGCAGATACAAGCTTGTAACCATAAATGAGAGGCAACAGAAAACCTGTTCTCAATTTGTATAACAGATCAGGAAGCTTGATTGCACCTTTAGAGGGCTAGTGCCCTGAAGTAAAATGCAAGAGGTAAATTACATTTTGGAATAAAGATAACATTGACAAAGGCATGGAGCCAGCCTCTGCTCAAGAAAGGATACTCTTCGAAACAATCTGTCACTAAATGTAATTGACTCTAGCCTTGCTTTAGAAGCTAACACATTCAGGGATGCATTTCAGTTCTAGGCAACCTCAATAGAATCAATTTTACTGAAGAAGGCTAAACTTCCCTGATGTTAGCAGATCTTCACTACTCCCTCCCACCATAGTGCTGTGGTCTTTCTTTGTGACCAGTATCAAGCCTCTTTTAGGAAAAGAAGTGTTACTGTGCCCAATGCTTGTAGGTTAATATAATTTTGCAAGCTGGGCATATGAAAGCAACTAGTCTGAAAAGTCAGAACTGTTAAATTTGATGAGCTCATCAGAGAGTGAGACCCACTATTCATTTCACTTTGTAGTTCTCTAATCACTTTAAGCAAAAAAAAAAAAAAGCTTGCCCTTCTCAGCGGCAGGAAGCAGCTGATGGCAAGTAGCCTAGCCATATTGTGTAGGCTCTTTCTACCCATCTTCATTGCTATTACCATAATAAAGATGGTACTTCCCTTTCTCCTCTTCAAATCTCCGCTTGGTCTTGATACTGTGGCACTTTGGCTTCTCTTCCAGACCGCAAATAATGTCAAGAACTAAACCCCATCCCCCCAAAATTTCCTTTAGAGACTGAAGGATGGAGGCAAACCATGTGAATCTGATACAGAGTGGCTGAAGGGACTTTACCACCTGCTGGGTTCTGTATGGCTGCTCCCCATGCATCTTCTGCACTTCAGAAAGCTGAGAGAGCAATAGCTGTGGGAAAAATGCAACATCTTCAACTTTAACAGGGAAACAGCAGAACCCCAAACAAATTCTGCTTTTCTTCAGGACTCAAACCGGGGAGGCAGGAGGAGGGAGGGAGTCATGTGACTTTCTAAGAAAAGAAAAGAAAAATATTTTAGAATCACAGCAAAGTACTGTTAGAGACATCAACAAAGATACAAAAAAGATAAACCACTACCAAGGGATATGTGAAATTAAAGACAGTTAATAATTTAAAATATAGCAAGAAATAAGTTGCATGACTTCCAGCAATTTTCAAATCAGGAAAGCTGCTCCTTAATACAGCATTTTAGCAAGAATGGCGAGTACCAAGATAGCAGGATAAAATTAATTATATACATGAGGGAAGAAATTTAAAATATTCAGAGTCTGGGTGATGAACTTCATTATAAATCATAATAAAGTGATTATGTGCATCCAGTGCTTACTATTATTCTTAAATTATGTAGAAAGGAATATTTACCTTTTCAAAACAGCCAGGTCAAAATAAACAAAGAGATTAAACAAGACAAATGTGGGGAAAATCCAGCTACTACAAGATTGAGAACTTGGTGGGTCTGGGAATTCTAACAATGCAGGGTTGTTACCACATTTCCTTTTCATCAAATGACAAACATGGAGTACAGATGGCAAACTTACATGGACACTTTGGCTTCTAGAGTCTGCAGCTGAAATAGAGGAGGTACACCTGAACCGCAGATGATGATGCCAGGAATCACTGTTTAAATCTGGCTCTACCCCCATGATAGAAACAATGGGGTGGCCATGGTCCAATTTTTAGAGCATCAAGGGTGCATTAATAGGCAGCTGAACCCTCCCTGTACCTGCTGCTTATTTCTCCATGGCCTTGTTTTATTGGGTACTTTTCTTTCACTGGGAAAAAAGTAACATCAGAAGAAAGGGTGTGAGGAGGTATTCTGTGAATAGAGATAGGATTTACCTCCACATGCTTTTCTGTCTAAACATTACATCCAATCCCTGCTCCATATATGATTGGAGCAGACCTGGATCTGTGGTTATCATGGTAAGTATGACCTACAGTCACATTAGTATGCTGGACTTCTGATGACTCTGATAAAACACACATATCTGAGCAGATGGAATTCATTGAAAATTTCTCCTTGTCATCTCTGAAGCTAGCATTACAGCATGGTAAGGCCTAAGTGTTGATATATTCATTTAAAAGAGGTGATGTACAGACAGATGGAGACAAGACATATGCTTATAAAAGAAAGTGTTCTAAAAAAAAACATTATGGAAAGGTACTTGGGATAAGATAAAATAAACAATGCATTCTACCTTCCTAAGTGCATCCTAACACCAACATGGCTACTTCTAAGAATGGAGATTCTTGTTGCTTTTTTTTCTTCCCAGCAAGCACAGAGACAGGAAAGACAGCTGTTAAGCTTGCATAGAAGATCAAAGCATTCTTACAAACAAGGTGTTATCTGACCAATAGAAATGTTACATGTCATCCCATTCCTTCTTGGTTTTCCCAGGCTTACTACAGACAATTCCTAATTGGATACAAACTACAAAACATCATATCCTGTTTACTAACTACTAACATTTGTTTAACTCTGTAATGACTGAAATGGAAATAACTTGAATTCCAATATTAAGACTTCAGTGGGCCTCTTTTCAAGAGCTAAAGTCATGTTTGGAAAATGGATACATATGGGGAATCCTTCCCACCTAATCATTGTACTTTATCCTGACCAGGCAATGAGCAGGTGGAAAGGACCTGTGTGAGCAGCTGCCAGCCACAGGGTTATACACTTTACAGTGTTGATGTGGGACGTCACAGGAAAATGGCTTGCACACCTATGGTACTGTGTGAAGAGGCCCATGACTTGAACCACATAAAGGAGACTAAGATTGCTTCTGTATGGCAGTTTTGCACTGATCTGGCATCCAAATTGGAGCATGTTTTTATGGAGCACTCACATGACAGTGTCCCCTAATTATCCACTTTTGGGTTATCTTGTGCTTTACTGTGATCTTTCCCAAACCTGGCTTGACCAAAGTCCAATTTAATTTAATGCCTTTGTAAACCATATGGACAGGAATATGAAGGTACTACCCACAAAGGTACCATTTCCCTTGCTTCAGCCCCTGGGGTTGCTATTAACCCCAACCCCCCCCCCCCCTGCTAGATTGTTCTAACGCAATTCCAGTTATGGTTAAGTGTACAGGCTCTTATCTGCGAGAACTGGGTTTGATTCCCCACTCCTCCACTTGCAGCTGCTGGAATGGTCTTGGGTTAGCCATAGCTCTCACAAGGGCTTGAATTCAGCAGGAGCTCACAGGAGTGCAACTCCTGAACCTTTCTGAGGGTTCCCCCCCTCCTCCCCACCTACCTTGTCCACTGAATAGTAGGTGCAGCTGCATAACAGTTCCTGGATTAGGAGAATGGGCAGCCAGCCAGCCACCAGGAGCTTTACCACACACCCAGCAGCCCTCATTAACCCCTGGAGAAGCCCGCACCACCCTCTCTCCACTTTTTATGTGATTTTGGGGGGCAGATGGTTTGCTGACCTTTTGACTGTGGGGCCAAGGAGAGCCCCAGGAGAGCGAAGTCTGCTTGAGCTGGCTGGATCTCTAACCAGCCCAAGCAGGCCTTGCTTGTCCGGGGTTCTCCTTTCTTGCATCAGGTTGCTTTTGGCTGGGGGTGGGGTGGCATTTGCTAATGAATTGTGCTAATGAGCTCCACCACCTATTTTTCTACAAAACGACTCCTGGCTCTCACAGCAGTTGTCCTTGAAAGGGCAGCTTCTAGGAAAACTCTCAGCTCCACCTACCTCACAAGGTTTTGTGGGGGGGGGGAAGGTAAAGGAGATTGTGACCATTCTGAGACTCTGAGATTCAGAGTGAAGGGTGGCATATAAATCCAATATCTTCTTCCATTATAGCAAACTATTGCCATGATCTGCTAGTTGCTCTGAGATTCCAGCTTTTTTTTTTCCTTTCTAAATGCTTTTCACTGTGGAAATATAAAAGGGAAAGGTGTACGATTATACCTCTGCAATAAAAAAGGCTAGAGACTTTGTTTTAAAAATAACACTGGGAATTCCAGATGAACTAGTAGATCATGGCAAGCAGCAGAACCTTGTAAGAACTATCTTGGCAAAACTGGTCCCATTATGAACAACAGCTCAAGATAAATAATGCCAATTGCAGAAAATAATATCAACGGTTGCAGAAAAGCCTAATAAGGCTTGTAATACCATCAGGTATATTTTGCCCTATCGATTTCTATGTCAAGATTATCAACCAAAACAAACACAGTGCTATTTCAAGTTCCCAATCTGGCAGAAGTGCTGGAAGCTTTACTGTGATGAAGTAATTGTGTCGTATCTGCAACTAAGCTGGACATGAGGGATAGAGGCTTGCAACTTCTGTTTAACAGCTGCGGTTGCTTCCTAATTGAATGTCTTCTTCCATTCACCTGCATTGTGGTGCAGGGAGCCTAGTAATTTTATTTATGTACAACTTTATCAAGAATGCCCAAAATAGTTTACAGAAGAAGAATTTCAACACTACAGGGCTTAAGCCAGTAAAAACTAATAATTTTTAAACCCCAGGATTTTAAATGACAGAGGTCAAGTGTGTTGCCATTGTTCCAAAATCAATGGAGTTTAAAACTGCTGAGCTTTGGATAGTTTTTGATTACAAATGATTACAAATATAATTTGAAACACAGTAAAATAGATATAAAGACCTGAGAAGAAGAGGAGGAGGAGGAGGAGATTGGATTTATACCCTGGCCTTCACTCGGAGTCTCAGAGCAATTTACAATCTCCTTTCCTTCCTCTCCCCACAACAGATACCCTGTGAGGTAGGTGGGGCTGAGAGAGCTCTTGAGAGAATAGCTCTGAGAGAATTTGTGACTGACCCAAGGTCACACCAGCAGCTGCAAGTGGAGGAGTAGGGAATCAAACTTGGTTCTCCCAAATTGGAGTCCGTGCTGTTAACCACTACACCAAACGGGGAATAGACTGTAGTATGTCTGGAGAGTTGCTTTGATATCCACCCCTCCTGGAAGTTCTCTTACTGTCAGGGCCGGCGCTAGGGGTTCTGCTGCTTGAGGCAGACCCCTGCACCACACCCTTCCACAAGATCCCTTTATAATTTTTGTTGCATGCAGATGCAAAGCGTGGGCGTGCCACGAGGGTGGCATGAGGGGGACGAGAGAGCAACAGGTGGTACACAAGAGTGCTGCTGCGCCGTTGCTTTCCCCCTACACTCTGCTCTTTGGAGGCTTCCAAGAAAAAGGCTTCCAACCTGAAAGCGATTGGGCGCTGCTAAAACACTGTGCTCTTTGGAGGCTTCCAAGTGCACTGGGCAAGGGAAGTAAGGAGGCACCAAGCAGGGTAGAGCCTCAGGCAGCTGCCTACCCCACCTACTCCCACACGCTGGCCCTGCTTACTGTTCTACTCGCTAGATTTTGGTTCAGAACAAGTTACCTACTGTTTGACTAAGTCTTAATTCATTCATTTTCTTTCTCTCTCTCAACTTATCAAATTCACACTGCTTTACTCTCATATTCAAAACAATGCTACTTGTTTTGAATGTGAGAGTAAAGAGGTGTGAACTTGATAGGTTGTTTTTCAAATGGGCAAGCTGGTGCTTGGATAAAGCAATAGAGCGAAACAGGAAGTTAAACCAGTTAATCCTGTTATACTATTGATCTTTGCTGCTGAAAATAGAAAGTTGCCATAGGCAGTTATTATGGTGGAAATCTGCTTCGAATACATTTCCACGCTTCTTGGAGATACGACGTTGAATGAAATAAATTGAGACAGTTTATAATCAGTTTGGCTTTATTGGACTACATCTCTTTAAACATTGTGTTACATTGAAGCCGGTTATACACGGAGCTTTCTGCTTGTTCTCCAGTCTCACCTGGAGCTTGGCAACAGTGGTTCTCCAGGAGGAAATAGCGTTGTACCTGTGTGAGGTCCCACCCCTCCTCAAACCCCACCATTTCTAGGCTCCATCCCTTAAATCTCCAGTAATTTCCTAACCTGGAGTTGGCAACCCTGCAGCCTCTGCATAGGTGAGGGGTCTTTCTTCATAGAGGGGCAGGGGACCAAAGCAGCTTACATCATTCCTGGTCTGATTAAGCAGGGCAGGGAAGTCAGCCAATGGGAAGCCAGAGACACTGACTGGCACGTGATGGGCCAATCATTTGTTCCGGAAATATTAGCCAATGGGCATTCTCGATTTGGACATGGCAATGAGAAAATTATTACTCTGTGTGTGTATAACTTGCCTTTATAACAAATTTTATTTTTAAAACATCACTATTCTGTTTGAAATATTTAAAATTTGCATTTTGATATAGAGCAGGATTTTCCTATATGCTTATGGGCTCCATGCTGCCCACTACTATTTCCCTTGGCATCTGCCAAGCTTTAAAGAAAGTGGGTCAGGTCACTGGAAGGCACGGCTTGATACTGGCTGCCCTCATTCAAATATAAGCAATTTACACCCTGACCTGATTCATCAGATTGGAAGTGAAGCAGGGTTGACTGTGGTTAGTACTTGAAATACCCAGTTGGGAGGAAAGGGCAAGCTCTATTCAGACACCTCTTTGAATATCCTCCAGGTCCCCAGCAGGGGGTCATGATTTCCATAGGTCGACATGATTTCCAGGTGCAGGCACACGTGCACGCACGCACACACACACAAACATACCAAAAAAAGTGATTCACTTAGAGGATCAGCAGAACTGGTAAGCACATGGGCTTTCCTTAATGTATTATCCCATTCTCCCTTCAGGCTTTCCTTCTTTCCCTGAGGTGCAAGGAAGGAGGTATTCCATGTGCTGCCACCTCCTGTGACAGCCATTTTGGGTTCAGTTCCACCACCAGTGGCAGGCATTTTGGGATGGTGCTCACCATACTCTCTCAAAATTCCAAAGGTGCTTGCAGGCTGAAAAAAAGTTGGGGACTCCTGACAGAGAGTTCATTAAAAATTGTTATCCTTTTGCAATATTTTTAATAACTTGTCATAACTGATGGGACATTTCAGAAATACTATTGATACATTTCAGTCAATAGCATGCATTTTTAAGTCTCAGTGATTTCAGCAGGAAAACTAAGAACATACTTAATCCTCTCACTAAAATGAATACAATAGAAATGTATTGGCTGTATTGTGATCAATGCGCTTGGAAAATTAGGGTTTTTTAAAAGTCTCTCTCCAGTAATATGCAAGTAATTCTAAGCACTATGCTCAATGACAAATGTGTGTTTATTAAAAATAATATATTATTTACATGTCACGTGTTTTCCAGTTTTGCATCAACCTGCAAAGGAATGCAGAAAGGGCTTCTTTAAAATCCTTATTTTTAAAAATACAAATACCTTTCAAGCTCCCTTACGCCACTGGTATATCAAAATAGTTTCATTGACCAGTGAAGTTTCTTAACCATGACATACCCAAGGTAGATGTTTTTCTATCAATTTATTGCTAAATAAGTCAATTTAAAACAAAATTAGCCCCAGAGATACAATGGATTCTAAATCAAACACAAACACTGAATGTTTGCTTCTGCCAATGCAGAGTAATTGCAGCCAAAAGAGTGGAGATCAGAATTTGGCAAAAAAACAAACAAACCCCACAACCAAAACATACCCTAATACTACATGTGTACTATTCTAGCAAGTTACCGTTGTCTTAGAAACCATAACTATGAATTTCCTGTTTTGTGAGTGATAGCAACTTCAGTTTTAACACTGCATTAATGTAGCTCTTCACACTTAGAGAACTTAAAAGCATGTTTTCATTGAAGGAAATCTTAACTAAAAAAGCTTGTTTACTTCAATATTCTTGCTAGTGTACAAAAAAAAATAAGCATAAAATCAAAAAAGGATTTAAAAATCCTCATTTAGATTACTGTACTGTGACTAATTTCAAAATGACAATTAGTGGCTAATATCTTAATATACCTGAGACAACTAATTAAAAAAGGAAGTGGTCAAAGTCATTCTTTTTTGTAGACTTCAAAGGTGATTCCTCTCCTTCCTCCTCTTTACATTTTACTGTCTGCTGTTCTGCAGCTGTCAGCTTAGCCTGAGTTTCATGGCGTCAAACCTGCCTCCTCATGGTCCATAAAGTTACAGCAGCAGGAATCGTGGTATGCAGGTGTGGAAAGGGGGAAAGTGCAGGATGGGTCTGTTAATGATTTTTTTTTTGACACCACATGCTGTGCTGCTGAAGAAAGCCAGTACATAACAGGAGGCCATCTTCTCTTTGTTTGCAAAGGTATTCTGGTCTACATTGCTTCTCCCTACAGCAAAGGTGTTTTTTTAAATGACATCAAAGGCCTTTTTCTGAAATGATACACCTCATACAGCTTTTAAAAATGCTTTGAGACAGAGGAGCAGAGTCATACCACAGCAAAGATTTTTACTTTCCAGTTTTTACAACGCAAACATTTTATTCAATGACCCTTCTATGTAGTTTAGGCTTGCTGTTTAGCAGAAGGCAGGTGGAGAAAAATCTATTACTCTCAAAACCTAACACACCTTGCCCCCAACCCAGATGACATCGGTTGTCTCTAAACTTCATTGACACTGGTAGAAGAATTTAAGCTAATTGTGGACTTCCTATTACGTTCAAGGCATACTTGGTTATTGTTAACTTATTTTAGATAGCAAGATACGTTGGGGTTTTTTTGTATTTTTATGTGAGTATGTGTGTGGGTTCACCTGGAAGTAATGGCGATTTCTGGTGACTGACCCCTACTGAGAGCATGGAGGATATTCAGAGAGGTGGCTAAGTAAAGTCTGCCTCTGCCTCATGACCACAGGTATTCCAAGAAGGTCTTCCAAGTACTCGCCAGATTTGACTCTGCTTAACTTCTGAGATCTGATGAGACTGGGCTTGCCTGGACTATCCAGATTAGAGCAGCAAGATGCTTTCTTGAATAAGGCTCCACATTAAGGTATTTCTGACTACACAGACATGCCAGGGCAGGTCCATTAAAGTACATTCTCCTTTCCTTCTTTGATACAAATTCCCCTTGCCATAACATTAGGTCACCAACCTTATTTTTGGTCAGTGACAGACAAGGAGGCAAACTACATGATACATTCCTTCACTTGTTCACTCTACTTTGCCCATGTTCTCTGCAGCCACACAGCAACTGTGGGGGAGTGCTACTTTTTTTTAAAAAAGAGAGAGATCAAACAGGCTTGGAATGGCACAGCATGGGGATGAAGAAAAGGCTCCTGCCTCCCACCCAGCCATTTTCTTCTGTAAAAACCATGCTGGGGGCAGAGTCATTTTGCTGACATTGCTGCTCTGCATGGACAGAAAATTCACATGGAGCAGCATGTCTTTACCATTATGAAACTGCAATTATACAACCAGCATCTCTTTTCTATTGGTACCTGCTATTGTTTCTGGGAGCACAAACAACCTAAATCACATCTAAAGAACAGTACACTATCACAAGCGGATGAAATGGGTTATAGCAAGGAAAGTAAGGAACTATAAAATTGAAAAATAATAAAACACAGTTCAAATATTTAAAATTACAGGAGAATGACTCTGGTGCACAAATATGCTAAAGCTTTCTCTGTATCTTCTGCTCTGCCATGATGTGAAAGGAGATGTCACAAAAGACTTATAATGGGTCTCCTTAAACAAGAAACAACTGAAGACCCATGTGACAGGCTGTTTCAATCAACTGAGGGGACCCACACAGCCTCCTATGATTTTGGGGGGAACAAGGTTTACTTTAAAATATAAACTTTTTCCTCAGTTACCAAGTGTTCTAATGGCAGCAAGTATATAGGTTTTGAGGTTTTTGTTGTGACTTGTGAAGTAAATCTTGTGGTGCACAAGTAGAATATGGAGATCACTGAGACAGGAATTCTATACTAACCATTGTCACAAGCAGGGACCAGGAAGGGCCTTCTACTGGCTACCACCACTCTGGTAAGGGTCTATATGGGAGGGCCCAGAGCACCCAATCACCCCTGTATGTTTTCCTCATTAGCGAAACCTTTTAACTGTGACTGAAGAGAAGTGAGGATCCAGGCAGTTAACAACAAAAAATTTAAATGCTCTAGAATAACAGGTGAGTTTTAAAAATGTTTAGTGCACAGTGAAATAAGAAACAGTAAAGGCTGGTGTAAATAAACAAAAACCCTAATGCGTCTGACTAGATATTCCCTTGCTATAACTCCAAAGACCCACCACCCACTTTGGGTGAGGGATCTCTCCTGCTGTCTTCTCTCTTGCAGCCTTTTCCAGAGAGAACACACCTTGTCTGGCACTTGGCCTTTTATGCTTTCCTCCCAGGTCCCACTCCTCTTTTGACAGTTTTCCCTCCAAAATCTCTGCCACCCAATCAGAGGGACAGAAGGTATCCTGGGACATGTAGGCCCACCAACAACTCCAAGCCTGTAGGTAGGCTTCCCAAACCTCCCGCTCTGGCGGGAGTCTTCTGGGTTCGCAGCCTCATCTCCCGGTCTTCAAAACTCTGGAAGCGGGGGTGGGGGGTGGAGGGGGGGGGAGAACATACCTTTAGGCTTCATGTTGTAGAGCTCCTGAGCTGGTTGCAAAATGTCTGCCCCTTTAAGGCTGGGCAGGAAGCAGGAAGGGCTTTTGAGAACGGCCCCTCCCTTTCTTTTGCTTTCGTTTTCACAGGAAGTAGAGTTGTCCGGAGGAAGATCTGGTAAGTGTGTGTGTGTGAGAGGGAGGGGGCAGGGGATTCCCTAGTTTGGAGGCCCTCCCCCGCTTTAGAAAGTGTGTGTGGGGGGGAGGGAAATGTCTACTAGGCACTCTATTATTCCCTATGGAGAACGATTCCCATAGGGAATAATAGGAAATTGATCCGTGGGTATTGGGGGCTCTGGGGGGGCTATTTTTTGAGGTAGAGGCACCAGATTTTTCGTATAGCATCTAGTGCCTCTCCCCAAAATACTCCCCAAGTTTCAAAACGATTGGACCATAGGGTCCAATTCTATGAGCCCCAAAATATGGTGCCCGTATCCTTAATTATTTCCTATGGAAGAAAGGCATTTTAAAAGGTGTGCTGTCTCTTTAAATGTGATGGCAAGAACTCCCTTGGAGTTCAATTATGCTTGTCACATCCTTGTTCTTGGCTCCACCCCCAATGTCTCCTGGCTCCACCCCCAAAGTCTCCTGGCTCCACCCCCAAAGTCCCCAGATTTTTCTTTAATTTGACTTGGCAACCCTACCTGTAGGTAAGATTGCCAAGTCCCTTGCGGCCTTCAGCGATTGCGTGTGCGGCCCAATGATGTCACCTGGAAGTGATGTCATTGCGCCGGCACCACCACGCACTGGCCGCTCTAGGCGTTCCGGGAAAATTCTGATTTTCCTGGATGCTCTAGCAATTTGAGAGGTAAAAACTCTATGGCACCTGTTGTACCATAGAGTTTTCCCTCCAAAATTGCTAGTGCATCAGGGAAAACCATAGTTTTCCCGGAAATGCCTAGAACAGCTGGCACACAGTGGCACCGGTGCAATGATGTCACTTCCGGGTGACGTCATTGCACCAGCGACATCAGGGGATATTCCCCCCACCGGCCCAATGTGGGCCAGCGGGTTGGGAACCTCCAGGGTGGGGGAAATCCCACCTGGCCTGGAGGCTTGGCAGCCCTACCTGTAGGCTGCACTAGGCCTAGGGTAATGACAACAACCACAAAGAAGATTTATTTATTTAAAGTTTGTTTCCCAGGAACAAATAAACAGCACAGGACTCCAGATAGACCAAAGAGAGACCTGGTGGAAGCATATGAATCTAGAGAGTAGTTTCACTTTTCTTTAATATTTTCAAGCATAAGTAGGTGTTTACCAATTAGCCACTAAGTTAAATCCTCTCACATACACATAGGATTCCACCCACACCACCAGCCTGACTTTCCCAAGAGTCAGACTAAATGGCAAAGGTCTGCTTATTGTCAGAAGCAGGCCTAACTGAATCTATCAGAAGTGGAGCCAAACCACTGTCATACCACCAAGCAGAGCTACCCTTCACTCTGTCTGCTCTTTTCTTGAGTCAGATCTGAGCTCTGACTGCTCTCTCCCTGAGGCAGAACTGAATGCCACTCCTGCTGTGTTTTCCTCCTGCATTCCATCCACTTCTCAAAGGTGACTGGATGCTAGAGTAGCACTCCCACAGGCTCAAGAATGGCTGTTTTCCTCTTCAAGGACAGATCAGCCTTCTGTCTGTCACACCAGTTACTACATACTACTCTGAATCTTGCATGGCTGTAAGAGGGACAATAATAATAATAATAATATGTCATTTATATCCCGCCCTCCCCGCCGAAGCAGGCTCAGGGCGGCTAACAACATCGATCCATATAATAAATTATACAGGTTTTAAAATCACATTCACTTAAAAACATTCCAATTAAAATTAACATTTCTAGTGCTACTCTATTAGGTGTAAATACTATGGTGGAATCACTTAAGGCGAATCATCAGTCGTTCAGTCAGGTAAAGGCCATACCAAAAAGGAAGGTCTTGCAGGCCCTGCGGAATTGTTCGAGGCTCCGCAGGGCCTGCACTTCTTCCGGGAGCTGGTTCAATAGGTGCGGAGCTGCAATGGAGAAGGCCGAACGCAGAAGAATAAATGCTTTTGAATTGTGGTGCTGGAGAAGACTCTTGAGAGTCCCTTGGACTGAAGAAGACTACAAGTCCTCTTGTGGATCAAAAAGTGACTAATTAATAGGAAACAGAGAGTGAGCATGAATGGGCAATTTTCCATTGAGGTGGTAAGCAGTGGGGTGCCGCAGGTCTCAGTACTGGATCCAGTATTTTTTAACTTGTTTGTTAATGATTTAGAGTTGGGAGTAAGTAATGAAGTGGCTAAGTTTGCAGATGACACTAAATTGTTCAGGGTGGTGAGAACCAGAGAGGATTGTGAGGCATTCCAAAAGGATCTGTCGAGGCTGGGTGAGTGGGTGTCAACATGGCAGATGAGGTTCAACGTGGCCAAGTGCAAAGTAATGCACATTGGGGCCAAAAATCCTAACTGTAAATACAAGTTGATGGGGTGTGAACTGGAGGAGACTGACCAAGAGAGAGATCTTGGGGTCGTGGTAGATAACTCACTGAAAATGTCAAGACAGTGTGCGATTGTAATAAAAAAGGCCAACGCTATACTGGGAATTATTAGGAAGGAAATTGAAACCAAATCAGCCAGTATCATAATGCCCCTGAATAAATCGATGATGCGGCCTCATTTGGAGTACTGTGTATAATTCTGGTCACCGCACCTCAAAAAGATATTATAGCATTGGAAAAAGTCCAGAAAAGAATGATTAAAGGGTTGGAACACTTTCTCTATGAAGAAAAGTTAAAACTCTTGGGGCTCTTTAGCTTGGAGAAACGTTGACTGAGGGTGACATGATAAGAGGTTTACAAGATTATGCATGGGACAGAGAAGATAGAGGAAGAAGTACTTTTCTCCCTTTCTCACAATACGAGATCTCATGGGCACTCAATTTAATTGCTGAGCAGTCGAGTTAGAATGAATAAAAGGAAATACTTATTCACCCCAAGGGTGATTAACACATGGAATTCACTGCCACAGGAGGTGGGGGGGGGG
Source organism: Heteronotia binoei (assembly GCF_032191835.1). Taxonomy (NCBI): domain Eukaryota; kingdom Metazoa; phylum Chordata; class Lepidosauria; order Squamata; family Gekkonidae; genus Heteronotia; species Heteronotia binoei. The sequence continues at coordinate 147,888,303 of NC_083223.1, forward strand.
GCTGTAAGCATAGACAGCTTCAAGAGGGGATTGGATAAACACATGGAGCAGAGGTCCATCAGTGGCTATTAGCCCCAGCATATTGTTGGGATTCTCTGTCTGGAGCAAGTGATGCTCTGTATTCTTGGTGCTTTTTTTGGGGGGGGGGGGACAACAGTGTGAGGGCTTCTAATGTCCTGGCCCCACTGATGGACCTCCTGATTGCACCTGGGTTTTTTGACCACTGTGTGACACAGCGTGTTGGACTTGATGGGCCTTTGGCCTGATCCAACATGGCTTCTCTTATGTTCTTAAGAAGACCAAATTAGTCAGTCCTACAGGAAATCAACCCTGTTCCTTGGAAGGTCAGATGCTGAAGTTGAAGCTCAAATACTTTGGTCACCAAATGAGAAGGCAGCACTCACTGGAGAAGACCCTGATGATGGGAAAGACAGAAGACAAAAGAAGAAAGGGACAGCAAAAGTTGAGATTGCTGGACAGCATTACTGATATAACTAATATGAATTTGAGCGGACTTCAGAGGTTGATGGAAGACAGGAAGGCCTGGCGTGACTTGGTTTATGGGGTCGCAAAGAGTCGGACTTGACTCTGCAACTGAATAAGAACAACTCTGAATTTTGTGCTCACAGGAGTACACTAATCACACAAATCTGCTAACTGGATTCCATTATTCTGTTTTGTGCAGGTGTGCAACTGATGCACAACTATTTTGTAATACAGTGTAGATCACTATTCATTTGTTTGTATCTCATATACAATCAGCCCACCTGAGTGTAAGTGTTCCAGTATTGCTACCACTATTGCTATCGTAATGGCACTTCAGTGTGAAATTATGTGAGTTTGCTCAAAGAGGGTTTAGAACTGAACTATATCTGGGGAGTGGGGCACAGTTCAACCTTAGTGAGTAGAGTACAGTAATCAACTTGAAAATGCACCCCACATTATTAAGAAATCTTTCCCTTTATAGAAAAAGTGCTATAATATCAACTAAGTACTACACCAGAACCTCTCTCTTTGATGTGAATTTTGTGTGTGTATATCTGTCTGTCTGTCTGTCATCTATCCATCTATGAAGCATTCAAATATACAGTCCTTCTCCATCTGCAAACTGGTGCTATGAGGTCCCAGAAGGATTCTACAATGTATTTTTTGCTATAGCAGTGCATGAACAAGTTCATTCATACTACATTTATACTATTGCTTATAGAGTATGCCACTGAAAGGTATATCCTACCATGAACAAGTTTAATAACTATATGATCAAGTTAAGCACTTTTAAATTCCACTAACTTCTAGAAGAGAGATGTAATAATTTCCTTAAATATCCTACTGAAGCAAGTGATCTTGCTTAACTTTGGATGGATCCTTCTCTATGTATTTCGTATTTCAGATGGGCCAAATTTTCACTCTAACAGTAGAATAACATGAATGAGAAAAATAAAGCCCAGCTAAATGTAAACTTTCTTGGAAGGTTATAATCAAACATGATCAGGCTGATGGTACAATCCCAATATAACAGAATAACATAATTGCAATCCCAGCAGCAAAGCAGAAAGCAAAGCAATAACACTACAACCAAGAAATAACACGGGAACACAGACAACCACTCCCACAACATCTCTGGCAACTCCCTTCCGATTCACTAATTATCATGTTTTGTAATTTGGCAGTGTACTCTGCTTTGACTGAGAAAGAATTATGACTCAGGATTCCAACGTGAAAAGCAAAATGCCTTTGACAGAAATGTCAATCAGTCTAAGGGCTGGTGCACAGAGCCAGAGATGAGGAAGAGGGAGTCTACAGGATATAGTTCTCATATTTCATTGCTTTGAGCAATTTCAAATGTGATTCCAAGCTGCCAGAATAAAGAGTAAAATATTCTCATGAATCAATGCTTTTGCCAGTCCCTTTGACTACCAGACAGTCCTATTTACTTATCCTATAAGAATCAGTAATAACCATCTGATTTTCAAGAAATAAAAGCTTAGTTTTAAAATGACCCCCTACAAATGGCAGTAAGCTTTGAGGCCCCAAACAGATGTGATCTTTGCCTAGGGTCACCACTTTCCAGGTCCCAGTGGGGTATCTCCTGGTTTTTGGAGTTTTTGCTTGCTGCCAGCCAGCTGGCCAGTGGGGGAACCCTCATCCCAAACAGTGACGTTGCCATGCTGTTGATGTCCCCAGTACAATGACATCACATGGAAGTGACATCATCACATCGGGGACATCATGTGGCAACAGTCTGGGATTTGGGCAAACCCCTATGGTTTGAGGTTGATTTTACCATAGAGTTTTGAACTCTCTACTCATGACCTGAGTTCGATTCCGGCGGAAGCTGGATTCAGGTAGCCGGCTCAAGGTTGACTCAGCCTTCCATCCTTCCCAGGTTGGTAAAATGAGTACCCAGCTTGCTGGAGAGAAAGTGTAGATGACTGGGGAAGGCAATACAAACCACCCTGTAAAAAGTCTGCCGTGAAAACATCATGATGCGACGTCACCCCAGAGTCAGAAACGACTGGTACTTGCACAGGGGACCTTTCCTTTCCTTTGCCCCAAAACCAGAGCACTGCTATGTGACATCTCTGGCATGATTATGTCACTTCTGTGTGACATCATGATGTTGTGAAGCCCCGCCCTACTGCTGGAAGGCTCCTTCCCACTCCTACTGGCACATCATCAGGACCTGGCAACCCTATCTTTGCCAGCTTGCAAATGGTCAGTTACACACATGCACAGCTGCAATTTGTACTGAACTAAGCAGGAACTAGAAACAGAGGGCATTTACTCCTCAAGCCCAATCTTGGCTTAATGTATCAAAATAAAATAGATTCAAGTCTAGTAGCACCTTAGAGACCAACAAGATTTTCAGGGTATAAGTTTTTGTAGTTTGGTGTAGTGGTTAAGTGTGTAGACTTATCTGGGAGAACTAGGTTTGATTCTGCACACCTTCACTTGCAGCTGCTGGAATGGCCTTGGGTTAAACCATAGCTCTTGCAGAGTTGTCCTTGAAAGGGCAGCTTCTGGGAGAGCTCTCTCAACCCTACCTACCTCCCAGGGTGTTTGTTGTGGGGGAGGAAGATAAAGGAGATTGTGAGCCACTCTGAGACTTTAAGATTCAGAGTGGAGGGCGGGATAAATCCAATATCATCTTCTTTGAGAGTCAAAGCTCCCTTTGACTACCCTCTTACAGTAAGTGTCCTTTTGGGGGTCAGATCTGTGATTTTAAAAAGTGCCTTCAAATTATGTTCCTCATTACAAATGTAAAAGTATGGAAATTCTTCAGGGTAGGAATTATATGCAGCCAGCCAGTTCTGGCTGCTAGTTCAGAACCAATTATGTTAAACTAGAACTATTAAATATCCTTAGATGTGAAAACAAAACTCTAAAAACTTAGTGTGGGCTTGCAAATAGCCTTAGCCTGGTTGCCTTTGTTAAAAACTGCCAGTAACAAGTGGGGGGCAGAGGTGTGTGCTCCCAGCTGGGCCTCCATTCCTTGCTGCCACTTAACAGTCTGGCAAAGGGGGAATTAAAAGGGTTCCTTGGTGTTGCACCAATGTGCAATGCCACTTCCTGCAAAAAATCACTATGCTGAGATGACCTTATGGTTAAACTAAAGGGTTTCAAATGAATCTTAGAGCATTACCCTGGTGCAATTCTATCACTCTTACTAGAAGTGATACTGCACATTACATTCCACAAACTGTCCTAGCAGGTTCCCAGCATCAACTGGCAACCCTAAAGCAAGGCCATGCTTTGAACTAGAAAAAGTTTTTTTTCTTACAGCTCATCACTTTGCAAAAATAACTAATAATGATATTTGTGGACAGGCTGCTTAGTGAACATTCGTTTGTGGGACTAGTAGCTTTTGAGAACATATTTTCAGAAACTGAAATTTAAGAGTATGAGGAAATGTAGAAACTTCCTAGAGAGAATATCAAATTTTCAATTATATTTTTTCAAGCCCAGTTGCTTTCACTGGAAGATAGAACTGTCTGCATATACAGAATGTATTTATTTATTTACACCTTCCCATTTCTCCAGTTGGGCCCCAAACTAGCTTACATCATTTTCTTCTCTATTTAATCCTCAGAACCAGGACTTTTTTCGAGCAGGAACACACAGGAATACAGTTCTGGCTGGTTTGGCAGCAAGGAGTGTGGCCTAATATGCAAATAAGTTCCTGCTGGGCCTTTTCTACAAAAAAACCCTATGTGAAACAATGGTGACATTGGGGTGTGTGGCCTAATATGCAAATAAGTTCCTGCTCTGCCTTTTCTACTAAAAAAGGGCCTGCTCAGAACCACCCCATTGAGGTGGTCAAGCTGCGAGTGTGTGACTTGCTCAAGTTCATTGAACAAAGCACGTGGCAGAGAAGGGATTTAGATCTGGGTATCCCATATCCTAGCCCAGGACTCTAACAAGTACACCACACTGGCTCTCTTACTGAGGGCACATGGTATTTTTCAGGAGAAAAGGGGTATCAGGAATAAAAGGAGAATAGTATATGCAAATATGCAGCAGTAGGTAACAGTGCAGTCCTAAGCAAATTTATGTATTTTTCGCTCCATAAGACGCACCTGACCACAAGACGCACCTAGTTTTTAGAGGAGGAAAACAGGGGAAAAAATACAGTATTCTGAACCAAACAGGAGGGGGGGTGGATAAGCAGCCTCCCGGCAGGCGGGGCCATGCAGCAAGGGGTCGGATCCCCCCTCCTCCTCCTCACACGGGCTCTGGCCATGGACTGGCCCTGCTGGCATCACAATCTGGCTCCCGCTCCCCCCCCTCCGCGCGGGCCCGCCGCCTCCAGACGCGCACCAAGGCGCTGCTTTCGAACCCGCAGCTCCGCTTCCTCTTTCGCTTATGCTCTCCCTCCCTCCCATTGCAATTTGCATTTTTTTAGAGGCTCCGATCCAGCCGAGATCGGGCCCGGGAAGGGTCTCCCGGGGAGGTGGGGGAGCTCTCAAGGCCTGAGGGCGTGGGGATCTTTTGCAGTTTGGAGGAAGAAGCTTCTTGCAGGGGCCCCGAGCCTGCGGCTTGCTTCTGCAGAGGAGGGACCCGATCCCTCCTCTGTCTGGGGCTGCAGAGGTGGGAAGGTGCACAGCGTGGGTGCATTGCATGCATGCTCCAGGCTCGGCGGTGGCATTGTGTGCACTTTGGTAGGGAGGGGGGTGGGAAATGGCAGTGCTGGAGGAGGAGGCGGGGGTGGGGGGGCGGCAGCTCTCCTCTCTGGCATCGATTGGTTCCAGCATTTGACTTTCAGCCATGACAAAACGGCGGGCAAATTACCGTAAGACCAATCTCCAAGCAACAGGCATTTGCAGTATTCGCTCCATAAGACGCACACACTCCCCCCCCCCCCACTTTTTTGGGGGGGAGGGAAAGTGCATCTTATGGAGCGAAAAATACGGTATATCCTTCTAGGTCCATGGACTGCAAGAGACTTAGAAAGGTTTAACACTGCTGAGGATTGCACTATACACATGCTGACAATAAAGAAAAACGCTAAATTAGCAAGATCTATAAAACATTCTAATTTTTGTCAATTCAACCTGCCTAGTTAAACATTACAATACCATGTTGATACATTTAACGGCAGTGGTAACATAAAAGGAACACAAGGGATATCCTGAGGAAAGACAGATGACCATCTCCCAGAACTTCCCTAGGGTGCCTGTTGTGTGAAGTTCTCTACCAAGGCCAATGGCGGACTTGGTTGCAGGAGACAAAGGGGGCCCACCCACAACTATAAGGCTATCATTTAGATTTTATAAGAAATAAGTAAAATTTTCAAAAAATACATAAGTGAAAAAAGGTACAATTAAAACTTTTCCAAAATAAATGTGTGTGTGTGTGTGTGTGTATATATATATTAGCAATTACAGTGTACACGTATTGTACATTTTACTGCCAGTATATAGTAGATATTAAACGTAAATACAGATTGCATTTTCTCCAGGGGAGCTGATCTCTGCAAGCTGGAGATCAGTTATAAAGCAGGAGATCCCCAGGCCCCAGCAGGAGACTGGCAACCCTAAATACAATGTAAATTTTAGTTGCATTACAGTAATAATATTGGATATTATATATAATAATATCTGTTATATTTTCAAGCTACTAAAAGGACATTAACATTTTTAACATATTGTCTAATGTTTAAGGGGGCCCACTTGTCATCGGGCAAGCTGACACCCTGGCCAGTCCTGTACCTCTCTGTGGGAAGTCCTTTGCCCAGGCTGGGAGCCAGTTTGGTTTACTGGTTGAAAGTGGCGGACTCTAATATGGAGAACCAGAACTCCTCCACATGAAGCTACCTGGGTGATGTCAGGACAGTCACAGTTCTCTCAGAGCTCCCTCAGTCCCACCTACCTCACCAGGTAATTATTGCGGGGAGAGGAATGCAAGGTGATTGTAAGACTAATGTCTATCTGGAGGGGAGGAGGATTATATCTCAATTTATTCTTTAGCATATCAAATGTTCAATATGCAAATCACTTCATAAGGTCATAAGAAATGCCCTGTTGGACCACATCAGTCCCATAGGTCAACAAGTTGCCCTGAACAGCCAACTAACAGGTCATAGTATCCAAGGCCATCCCAAATGCTGCCTCCTAGCACTGAGGGTCAGAGGATTCCTGTCTCTAAAGCTAGAGGTTCCCTTTGCTAATCATGGTTTGAGGCCACTGTCAGATTTATTCAATATAAATGTCTAATCCCCTTTTAAAACCATTTCTGATAGTGGCCATCACAATGTCTACTAGCAGTGAATTCCATCATTTAAGTTGTTTATTGAATAAAGAAGTACATCCTTTGGTCTCTCTTGAATATATTGCCCATCAACTGCATGTGATACTCCAAATTCTAGCACTATGAGAGAGGGAGGGAAATTCTCTGTATATACTATTTGCCACCCCAAGAATAATTTCATATACCTCTACCCTCTGAAGTAATTTTCCCCCCCAGAACTGAACAGTATCAAACACTCTAGCTTTTCCTCAGAGAAAAGCCGATGTCTTAATCATTCTGACTGTCCACTTTTGTACTTTTTCTACAACATCTTTTTTGAGATAGAGATTAAAACCATACACAGTATTCCAAACGCAGCTGCACCATAGACATATACTATACTTGTTGTTTTTATTTCCAGTCCCTTTTCTCATAATTCCCAGAATGGTTTGCCTTTTTTACCACTAGAGCACATCAAGTTGACATTTTCATCAAGTGTCCACTAAAAAGGTAAAAGTAGTCCCCTGTGCAAGCACCAGTTATTTCCGACTCTGGGGTGCCGTTGCATCACGACATTTTCATGGCAGACTTTTTATGGGGAGGTTTGCCATTGCCTTCCCCAGTCATCTATACCTTACCCCCAGCAACTACAACCCCAAAAATGTTTTGCTCTTGGAGCTTTTTACCATTCTGAATACTCTGGCATCTGCTGCAAATTTAGCCACTACACCGCTCACCAAATTTATTGATAAATTATCATTTATCAACAAATTAAATAGCACTGGTTCCACTAACAATTGTTGTGGGACCTCATTGTGCACTTCCTTCCATAGCAAGAACTGCCAAGTATGAAGACACTCTCTGGCTTCCTGTAATTTCGCCACCTTTTAAGCCCATAGGAGAACTCATCTACAGATGTGAAGGCTCAGGAAAAATGGGGGGGTGGGAATTATTTTTCCCAAGGACTTTTTTAAATTTGAAATTTGTACGTGAAAACGAAATTTTATATATTGACAAAGTTAGCAATTATGTATTTTGTGATGTTAAAGCAGTAAAATAAGTTTAGGCTTTATAAGAAAGTAAATGCATATTGTTTCCAAGAAGATTTTTTTTTCATAGCTTATATATTTCCAGATATTCTTATTCTGTGACTGCTGAGCTTACTCAGGAGTCTTCACAGAGGTACCATGCAACAAACCTTTAAGAAGTGTAACATATAATGTCTACTGGATCACCCTTATCCACATGCTTGTTAACCTTTTCAAAGAATTCCAAATGGTGGACTTCCGGGATCCATCATCTTGGCTTCAGAGTTGCTTGCGGATGCTCTCCGCAGCAATTCTGATTCTGGTCATTGGAGGGGTATCACACAAGTGATACCCCCAAAAGGGGGCTTGTTGAGCCTTCTCTTTGGCATGGGAGTTCCACGGGTGGGGGGAGGGGGCCAAAGGCAATGGCCCCTGAGACCTGTCATGCTTCCTGAAGCTCCATGGCTTTGAACGCTGAAATCAGCAGAGAAAAAAAGACTCCCGAACGCTTCAGCTTTCTCTTTCTACAGTACGCTCTTTAAAGCAACATCTCTCCACATCAAAAGCGACGTTCTGCCTAACAAGTAGGTGTTTTATCTTCTTCAACTTTACCCCCCAATGGGCCACTTAACATACTGTCAATAGATTAGTTCACAGATTACTTCAAAAGGTCCTTCAACGTGATGAGCAGTCTTAATTACTCAAACTGGCTTGAATATAAACAACAAAATTGACCTGGACTTTAATTGGACATATAGTACAAAGATTATCAAGAATCTGCAAAACGATCTGATTATAAAAGGGAAACACAGAAAGCTCTGTCTCCTTTATCTGTTTGTAACTGAAAGAATGTCTCTTAACAAGCTCTGTTAAAGTTGCTGTAGAACAAGAATTTACAAGAGAGAAGTGAAAAACAACCTGATTTGAGAGACTGAACTTATGCACAAGTTGAGTTTTAAAATGGCATCATTTAATGAAATGGCACATGGAAAAGATATCAGTGCAATTTTCAAATCTTTAAAGGAGGATTTTATTTCACTTATGCAGCATTTTAAAGATTACTTCATGTTTACAGCTAACTATTTGCGCGAAGAGAATTTAACAGCGAATGAAAGGGCAAATCTACAGGAGCCTTGTATTACAAAGAGTGAATCCATGGCAGTGAAAACAGAAGAGAAAACAGTGATTATGCAAAACAAACAAACAGAAAAGAAAATGGCCCCCTCTGACGCAGTTTTAAATCTTCACTGGATGCTGACCGTCAACAAGATCAACTGGAGAAGGAGATATGGCGAAGGACTTTTTTCTGGTGGTTGAGGAGGTGGGCCATGTCAAGAAGAGGCAAACTGCACTTCAATTGTCTAATCTGGTGTTGGAAAATAATCCGTAAAAAGGATTTTGGATCTTTTCTTCTTTTTTGGTGAACGGCTGAATAAGGAACTTTGATTAAGAAATGTATGATGCCATTAGAAGACAAATTATGGACAAATGGGCTGCCTTGGATATAACTTGGATGTAGAAACTAAAGGAACTTAAAAGTTTTTAATTCTGGGGAAGAAGGATTTTGGAATTTGAGTCTTTTTTATGTTTGGTTCTCTTTCTCTTTCTTTTTTTCCTGGTGAATAGGTAAATATTGACAGTCTGCCTATTTAGAGAGATCAGTTTGGTAGATTTGATTTAACATGCTTGTAGGAGAATGTTTTAGTTAGAGATGGATAAATTATTTGATTATATTTGAGATATGTTATGCAATTTCTTATGAATAAAGAAAAAATCTTCATGTGCTTTTTTGGTTAGGCTTTTGCTTAAATTAATAATCTAATTTGTGCTTGTCATAGCTGCAAGTTAATTTAGTAAAATTGGAGTATGAGACAGTTTGATTTGTGTTTAAGAAGAAGTGTTTAGTTGTACAATGCTTTTACTAGTTTACTAAAAGAAATATTCTTTTTGTTTCTTTGTCCTGATAAAAGAAGAAAGGAAGGTAATATCTAACGGAGATTTTTATACTTGTAGGTAGAAATATTAGAGTACTATATCGAGAGGTGGAGTTATAATTGATATATTTGTACTGGTTTCTGTTTTCTGTTTTTTAACATTCTGTATGTTCCCTTTTCTTGCTTTTCCCTTTTTTTATGTATAATCTGCAATGCTGCTGTCCTGTAGTAGTTTAAATCAATAAAACTTTTTAAAAACCCCAAAGAATTCCAAATGGTTAGTGAGGCAGGGCTTCCCTTTACAGAAGCCATACTCATTTTCCTTCAGCAGGTTTTGTTCCTCTGTGTGCTTAGTAACTCTGTATTTAATAATAATCAATACTCATTCATCCAAAACAGATTTTATACCATTTGGTCTATACATTCCTGAATCCCTTCTGGACTGATTTTTAAAAATTAGTGTAACTTTCCAGTACACTGATTTTAGCAAAATCTCACATATACTGGTTAAAGCATCAGCAAACTTCTCAATACTTCTGTTTATTTACCACAGTGGTTTAGCAAGGAAGGGATGCTTCATTTATTATGATATTTTAAATGTTTCATTTCTTGAACTATGTTGTTGTTAATTTAATTTTTTGGTAAATGTGTTGTTGGCAGTTCAGAATATGTAAATTTGCTTTTGGATTTTTAATGTTGTTTTGTTGTAAGCCCAATAAATTGTAATTTATATATTCTTAATAATAGAAAACTTTTTTAAAATAACAGTGCCATCTTAAACAGTTGCATACTTTTAAATCCATTGAAAACAATAGGTTTAGAAGGATGTAACTCTTGTTAGTTTGTATTATTAGGGAGGCCCAGAAGTATCTTCCCCAGAATCTCACCAGAAACTAATTCCTCCAAAGGACAAAAGGAAGGGCTGAGATTTTCGAACTTTCTTGATGTCTGGGTTGTTATCTATTTGGTCCTATGATAAGTCAGAAGCTGACAGGTACCAGAAGGCTGCAGTAGAGATGTTGCTGTGTTCTGTTGTGCCATTTAGGGGAGAAAATACCAAATATTTCAGGGGTGGCCAACAGTAGCTCTCCAGATGTTTTTTGCCTACAACTCCCATCAGCCCCAGCCATTGGCCATGCTGGCTGGGGCTGATGGGAGTTGTAGGCAAAAACATCTGGAGAGCTACTGTCGGTAGGGTGGCCATAATTTCTGCAGGCCAGCCAGGGACACCTTGAGGTGGGAAGGAATGTGTGTGTGTGCGCGCAGAGCGCGCGCGCCGCCGGAAACAGGAAGTGATGTCACTTCCGGTGACGTCACTTCCGGTGATGTCATGCCACCGCCGGAAGCAGGAGGTGACATCACTTCCTGTGACATCATTTCCCCCACGCCACCTGCCGGAAACAGGAAGTGGCATCACTTCCTGTGACATCATTTTCCCCGCGCCACCTGCCGGAAACAGGGAGTGACATCACTTCCTGTGACATCATTTCCCCCAAATGCCACTGCCGGAAACAGAAAGTGACTTCACAGCACTTCCTGTGACGTCCCCCAAAATCCCCCAAATATCACCGCCGGAAACACCAAGATTATTTATAGAGAGGGAAAGGGGGAAATAAAGTTAAATAAAACTCTTTTTTTACTTTTTTCAAAGTGAGAAGACTAGAGAGAACGGGTTCCACGCTAGGAAGCCAGTCAGATTCCAGTGAGATTCCAGTGAGACTGTGCTGCATAATGCAGCCTATTTATTTTGTCCTGTTTGCTCTGTTGGCTCTATCTGCGCCACCTTCATCACTTTCGGGGTGTGGATCCCAGTGGGGTGGTCTCCCGATTCCCTCCGCCGGCTGTTTCTGATAGCCCTGCGCCCCCTCTTTCATTTGATATGTGTCCCGTGCGGATGCCACCCTCCCGCCGGGAGATGCCGCAAAATGAGCCCCCTTGAGGCTTATGGCGGCAGGGCTTGGGGGAAGCGAGCTAGACTGCTGTTCTTTTGAGGGGTTATAGAGTGTTTCGAGCCCGTCCCTGTGGCATCGGTCCCATCATTGTGGGACCCAGGGGGCCAGCGCAGCGGCCTGCCGAAGCAGCCTGTCACTAATAACACAGGTCGAGATGCAGGACAGGAACCCAGAAGTGACCGACAGGCTGCTTCAGCGGGCCGCTGCGCCGGCCCCCTGGGCCCCACAATGATGGGACCGATGCCACAGGGACGGGCTCGAAACACTCTATAACCCCTCAAAAGAACAGCAGTCTAGCTCGCTTCCCCCGAGCCCTGCCGCCATAAGCCTCAAGGGGGCTCATTTTGCGGCATCTCCCGGCGGGAGGGTGGCACCCGCACGGGACACATATCAAATGAAAGAGGGGGCGCAGGGCTATCAGAAACAGCCGGCGGAGGGAGTCGGGAGACCACCCCACTGGGGGATCCACACCCCGAAAGTGATGAAGGTGGCGCAGATAGAGCCAACAGAGCAAACAGAACAAAATAAATGAGCTGCATTATGCAGCACAGTTGAGAAAGTGCCTTATCCCATATACTGATGAAGTAAATACAGGATCTGAGAACAAAATTGCACCAGAAGACACAAACACAAAGCTCCCTTACACTGAATCAGTGCTTGGGTCCACCAAAGTCAGTATTGTCTACTCCAGGGGTGGCCAGAGTTGCTTAACAAAAGAGCAACACAGAATAAAGGTCAGATGTTTGAGAGCCGCAAGACATGAACATCGGATATTTGAGAGCCAAGGAAGGAAGGAAGGAAGGAAGGAAGGAGGGAGGAGGGAAGGAAGGGAGGAGGGAAGGAAGGGAGGAGGGAAGGAGGGAAGGAAGGAAGGAGGGAAGGAAGGAAGGAAGAAAGGAAGGAAGGAGGGAGAGAGGAAGGAGGGAGGGAAGGAAGGGAGGAGGGAGGGAGGGAGGGAGGGAGGGAAGGAAGGAAGGAAGGAAGGAAGGAAGGAAGGAAGGAAGGAAGGAAGGAAGGAAGGAAGGAAGGAAGGAAGGAGGGAGGGAGGGAAGGAAGGAAGGAAGGAGGGAGGGAGGGAAGGAAGAAGGGAAGGAGGGAGGAAGGAAGAAAGGAAGGAAGGGAGGGAGGGAAGGAGGGAAGGAAGGAAGAAAGGAAGGAGGGAGGGAGGAAGGAGGGAGGGAGGGAGGGAAGGAGAGAAGGAGGGAAGGAGGGAAGGAAGGAAGGCCGCCCCCTCCCGCCAGCCGCCCCCCCCGCTTTCGGCCCCCTCCCTCCCTGCCTGCCCTGCTTACCTTCTTCCAGGGCGGGTGGTGGAGAAGGCCCGCGCGCAGGGCCCGGCAGCGGTGGCGGAGGCCAGGGAGGCGGCGAAGAGGCCAGCGCTGGTCGCTGGAGGGCCTCCAGCGACCAGCGAAGGCCTCTCCGCCGCCTCCCCGGCCTCCGCCTCCAGTGGAGGCCCACGCGCGGGGCCCGGTGGCGGAGGCCGGGGAGGCAGCAGAGAGGTCGGCGCTGGTCGCTGGAGGCCCTCCAGCGACCAGCGCCGGCCTCTCCACCGCCTCCCCGGCCTCCGCCACCGCCGCCGGGCCCTGCGGGCGGGGAAGGCGGCGAGTGAGGGAGGGAGCGTCCCCGCGCATGCGCAGAGCCCACCACACCGCCGCCAATCGCCCTGCGCACGCGCGGGGACGCTCCCTCACTCGCCACCTTCTCCGCGCGCATGGCCCACCGGCTCTCTGGCTGGCTAAACCGGGACCTCTAATGGTCCTGGTATAGCCAGCCCAGGAGGCGGGAATTGGGGGCCAGAACCGGGACTTTCCCGGGTGACCGGGACGGTCTGGCCACCCTAACCGTCGGCCACCCCGAAATAGTTAAATGTTATTGTTCAACATAAATGACTAATGACTAATGTTTAAATGCATTTTTTTTCAATGTATCTGCCATAAGCAAAATGATACAGGAATAAATGTATGTCATTATTTTAACCTTTTATACCCTTTTGAAAGAAAGGAGAACCTGTTTTTGTGAAGAAAATCAATTGAAAAAAATTAGCAAAATGGAGATTAATATCATTTTGTGTTAACATAATTCTGAACCATTCAAAACATCCAGCTAGTATGATTAAGAAATCTGTTTCAATGGCACAAAGACGACAAAGGAACAATGGTACCAGAACTATATTTCTTTAGATTTAATTTTTCCTGTTTAATGAAAGCAAGTACTTAAAGAACCTGACAGTGCAATCCTAAGAGTACTTTCCTGGGAGTAAGCCCCATTGAATAGACCTTAGTAGAATTCAGAGTAGACCTGCTTAGGATTTCTCTTTAAGATTTTTACTAAGCATTGATTCCAACAAAACATTTTTCCATTTATGAGATTTGCAAGAAATATTCAGGCTCAGGATGTACACAGATTTTATATTTAAATATAATAATTTCAGGTGCATTCCTCTATTACTGACAGTTGTATAGAAAAAAAAATGAAAGAAACAGACAGAAATATAAAATGAACTAAAACAGGTGGATTAAAAAACAATAAACATAAATCTATAACATAACCAGATCAGGTAGCAACGGTGTAAACAACAATGAATGACAGCAGTTTTAACAACAAATGACAGCAACAAAGACCACAAAGGAACAATGTTACTATATATCACAAATAGTCCTTTCCCCAGCTACTGGATCCCTGTATCAAATTTCTCATGGGGGAGCAGCTGCAATCCCATGCTAGTGCTGGCAGAATCTATTCCAGTGACTTCCCCACTTTGATCCAATGATCCAGTTGCTCAGAGAAGTGCTATCTGTAAGCATCCTTAGGTAAACAGAAACAAGTCACTCTTTTGTGTGTGTGTGGGTATTCTTCATTAATCCTCTAGCAACACTTGCATTAGTGAAGCTTTTTACCACTCTAGCTGTTGGCCTTGAGATAAAAGTATCAGTGCTTCCTGGAGCTTTAAGGAGACATTACAAGGAAGTAACAACAGTGATAGTGATAAGATGTGTGAGCTCTGCATTGTTCCAATGACTCTGGTCAGGCCTGTTCAAATATATCCTGGGATGTGTAGTGAAAATTTTTATGCTATATTTTTCTACAGAAAATTTTTGGCCCTGCATATGTAAATATGATCTGTTTATCTAGAGTAGTCAGGCCTTCTGTGCTGTAACATGAACAAACTACAGTGCTCGTACATGATCTGCGCTTCTACATGGTATATTTGCTAAGATTGTGTAAATTACTCACCTAAATTTTCTGATTCAAATTTTTCCAGAAAACCCACATACCTGGATATGGGCATGCACTTAAGAAGCTATAGGGTCTAGTTAGCTTTCCTGTATCGGATCATTAAACTCCTGGTGAGAGGTATAACATTTTTTGTTTGTTACAAGTATAATACTCCAGTAAAAGTATTACTTTTGCCTCCATTTTATCTTTTTATTAAGCATAATTATTTACGTTAGCACTGATTAATTTAAAATATCAGGATAGTACCATTCATTGAGAGTGATTACATGATGAGTCCCCAAAGTTTTATCTTACCTGAAAGTAAAAAGGTTTCACAAGGCAAGTAGCATCTTCAAAGATGTTTCAGATCAGCTAAGGTTCCTATATTTATAGATTTTCAAAATTATCTTATTTCAAGTGTATTTACAATGCCTAGTGGTTTATAGTTCAGCTCTCTGAACTATTATAGGACCATTATAGGATGGGGGACTATTACAGGAAGGGGGAGACTTGTCTTAGCAGTAGTATGTGTGAAATGGATCTAGGGGTCTTAGTGGATCATAAGCTGAACATGAGTCAACAGTGTGATGTGGTGGCTAAAAAGGCAAATGTAATTTTGGGCTCTATCAACAGAAGTATAGTGTCCAGATCACATGATATGATGGTATCGCTTTCCTCTGCTCTGGTAAGATCTCACCTGGAGTATTGTGTTCAGTTTTGAGCACCACATTTTAAGAAGGATATAGACAAGCTGGAACAGGTCCAGAGGGGGGTGATGAAGATGGTGAGGGGTCTGGAGACCAAGTCCTATGAAGAAAGGTTGAAGGAGCTGGGCATGTTTAGCCTGGAGAGGAGGCGGCTGAGAGGTGATATGAGCACCATCTTCAAGTACTTGAAGGGCTGACATATAGAGGATGGTGTGGAATTGTTTTCTGTGACCCCAGAAGCTAGGACCAGAACCAATGGGTTGAAATTAAATCAAAAGAGTTTCCGATTCAACAATAGGAAGAACGTCCTAACGGTTAGAGTGATTCCTCAGTGGAACAGGCTTCCTCAGGAGGTGGTGGGCTCTCCTTCCTTGGAGGTTTTTAAACAGAGGCTAGATGGCCATCTGACAGCAATGAAGATCCTGAGAATTTAGGGGGAGATATTTGTGAGTTTCCTGCATTGTGCTGGGGGTTGGACTAGATGACCCTGGAAGTCCCTTCCAATTCTATGATTCTCTGTTACCTACTGTGTATTGGGGACTGGTTTAAAACTATACTGTAGGCTCATGTTTTATTTGCTCATGCTTCTGTCTGTTTTTTGTATCCTGTAATATATGCTGTAGCCATATACATCTTTCTGATGGTTTTATATCCATGCCTTCACCTCTGCATTCAATTATAATGCATCTGATTCAGTTTGCTTTTGTAGCACATTGTCCAATAGTGCCTCCAATAAACAGCTTAATTTCTATCAGTAATGTATTGTAGTCTGTCACTTCCTATTGACAACTGTGTACCCACTGGGGTGACAGGAACCCATAGGGATAGAGGCCTCCTGCTTAAGAGAACCAAATTAACAAATAAGAGTGCAAGAAGAATTACTATTTTAAAATAAATATCATAGTTGTAAGATGACAAGGAAAATCTCTCAGAACAAGGCAACTACTAACATAGAAATATAACTGTATATGACATTATACAAGAGATTTTTCTTGTCATCTTACAACTATGATATTTCTATGATATTTGGCCACTGTGTGACAGAGTGTTGGACTGGATGGGCCATTGGCCTGATCCAACATGGCTTCTCTTATGTTCTATGTTAGTAGAACAAGGCAAAGTAAGAGCACCACGGCGCAGAGTGGTAAAGCTGCAGTACTGCAGTCCTAAATTCCGTTCACGTGTTCAATCCTTATGAAAGCTGGGTTCAGGTAGCTGGCTTGAGGTTGTCTTAGCCTTCCATCCTTCTGAGGTTGGTAAAATGAGTACCCAGCTTGCTGAGGGAAAGTATAGATGACTGGGGAAGGCAATGGCAAACCACTCCGTAAAAAGTCTGCTGTGAAAACGTTGTGAAAGCAATGTCACCCCAGAGTTGGAAACGACTGGTTGCTTGCACAGGGAACTAACTTTACCTTTTTAGAACAAGGCAATGCATTTATAGAGCTTCAACTAATTTGATTCTGATTAGTCTACACACCTCTAGTCACAGTGCCATTTAAAATGGTATTAATTCAAAATGGAATAGTAAAAGAAAAGGTAGTTCTTTGAAAATTGTTTCTAAGGTCAAAAAGCTAGTTTTACCATTACAAGTCTTCAAGCCACAAAACTGCTGTGTCGACTTTCTACCCATGTAAGGAGGGGCCACTCTGAACAGGTTGTTTAATCACAAACCAGCTGAACAAAGAGAAAGCAACACAGCAGTCTTCCCAAATCTGTCCCACATGTTAGTCATCAAGTTTACTATTACTCTGTAAACAATAAACTTCTCTCTTAGATGCAAGGCAACCCATCTTCCAAGCCCGTCCTCTGACTGCCATCACATATTCTGCAAAGAGTTGATTTTAGCAGCAGATGAAGAAAAGACAGGACATTTTGAAGTAAAAGTGGCAAAATTTTTCAAGTACTTTGGAAGCATAGAGAAGAATGAGTCAAAGGGATCAAGACAATGGGATTATCAACAGTAACAAAAGAGAGAGAATATCTCAATACTATAGAGATTCTTCCTCTCCAGGTTTCAGTTTGAGATGACATTTGGCCATCTAGGGGGAAATGCTGTTGAGAAAGCTAGAAATGTGGTTTTAGACAGAATGGAAAATGTTAATGATTTTAAATATTAAAGACTGGAGGATAAGATGGTGAACAAGATTGCTAAGAATCAGGAACAGAGAGCAAGAAGAACAAACATCTGGGATATCTTCATAGTAAAAAATGAAACCAGTAAAAGAAACTGTGAGGACTGACTAGAAAAAGAAGTGGTAAACTGGGGGAAGACAAAATTGCAGAAGCCCAAGAAAAAAGAAAAGCCAGAGGCAATAATAATCAGTTGTGTAATAGAAAACACATGAAAAATGAAGAAAAGCTTTCATTTTAGCCAAGGAAAATCATTAGAATTCTTCATAAGCTTGAAAAACTGTTGCTAATTATATTGGTCTATTGTAAGATTAAGCCATTTAAAAGCTATTAGGACCAATAAAAATACTACAAGCTTTCTTCAGAACTCATCTTCAAAAAGAGTTCTGAAGAACTCAAAAGCTTGCATAGTGAGTTATGTCATTTTCATCAGTATTCATAAACGCTGTTTCATTCACACTAAAATGAATTAAAATCACAATGACCAAGACGTCATGAAGCAGAGGGCAATAAGCTGAACCAATGCTTGAAGGTTAAAAAGTGGGAAGCATTTACTGGAAGGTCAGGAAAAGTCCAGGGAGGGAGGATTTTTCAAGTATAGGGAAGAAATAGTACAGGTAAATGAAAAGACCTGGGATGATGGAGTAAAAGGAGCAGGTTATGGGATTCAGGAGAGCAGAAGAGAAACAAAGGTGAAGCATTGTAAAGAAACCCAAAAACTCTACACGAACAATGAAAGAGAAAAGGAAGGGCTGTAGGAAGAGAGCTACATAATCAAACCCAGTTAGTTAATTGCTCTAGCTAGGGTTGTCAGGTCTTACCTGGCTTTGAGGGTGGGGGTGGGGGGAGCTCCTGAGTCTGTTCCAGGATGCTCTCTTGCACCCCACCCCCAAACAGCCCCCTCTCACATCGATGTCTAAATGATGTCACCTGGAAGTGCCATCATCATACTGGTCACATGGTGCATCAACGCTCTAGAATTTTGGTAACCACAGAGTTTGGGCCAAAATGCTAGAACATCAACATGAAATGTGCCCAGTATGATAACATCACTTCTGGGTGACATCATCATGCTGACAACAATGTGGGAGGGGGCTGTTTAGGGGTGCAGCTGCCTCTGCCAGCCAGCTGGCTGGATATGAATTTGAGCCCCCCAAATTGGGAGAAAACCCACCGTCTGGGGGACTGGCAACCCTACCTCTGTATACCCATTTGCAATGGTGAAATTGCTCTAGAGAAACAGCAATGAAGAATTGGGTGAACAGGCTCTATGCCACTTTGGTGCCAATGGGGAAGAACTCCCAAGAATTATGGTTGTGACCTTTATTCTGGCTTCCAGTATGTTGGCAACAAAGTTCCATAGCTATGAGTATGCTACAGGATTACTTGCTTTAAAAAAACCTCATTCATAAAGGGTTAAATGAAGGGTTAAGAATTCCAGGTGCAGGCATTAACCCTAAGACAGCATGATCCAGCAGACTGCCAAGTGTTATTGAACCATAAGTCCTGGGAAGCTGCACCTAAAGGCCGGGGAGAGTATAAAGAAGGAAGAGGAAGAAGCAGCAGAGAGCAGAAGCCAGGGCTTTTTTCCTGTGGGAATGTGTCAGAACCGAGTTCCATAACCTCTTCATGGAAACGTAATTCTCAAAAGAATGCCTGAAAGTTCATGAGGGGCACTGGGGAGAACATGATAGTCTTTGATCCAATGAAGTATGTTCAAACATGGTTGCTTCAAGGTCATCATTCAGCACTGGTACCAAAAACAAGACCTAAAAAAGAACTGAGGAAGTTGGTGACATGTCTAAAGTTTGGAAACTGCTTTAAAATAGGGCGAGTCAGTAGCACATGAAAATAACATTGTTTCAAAGAATCCCACATGCTTCTCCTTCATTTCCCTCTTGAGACTTCTGGCACCCCTTTTTCGAGAGAGAAAAAAAAAAGCCCTGCCAGAAGCTAACAGAATTAGGCTCAGGGGCATGGTCATTGCTGTAGGAAGCCCCTAATGACTAAAAGAAACCGCTAAGTTTGTTTGTAGACAGTCTTTGATTAAATACATTTACATAAACATGGTATCTTGTTTCTGTGAGTTTTCTTGACCATCCAAATCCCTTAAAGGACCCCTGCCACAGGGGGGGAAAAGCCACTGATCCAACAAGAAAGGAATATTGCTTATTGATTATTATTATTTATTATTATTATTTATTACTTTAGACTTTTATCCCGCCCTCTCTGCAAGCAGACTCAGGGCGGCTAACAATCGGTTTAAACATCTATAATTACAATTTAAAAACAATTAAATACAATTAAAAAACATTTTTAAAAACACTTTTTTATTTTAATTAAACAAAAAGAACTATTTACAATGCATATTACTTAGGTCATATGATGCTATTGGGCTAGCTTGATATGGTTGCTTGCTATGAGGAAGAGGTTTTTTAAAAGCAAACTCATTCAAAAATTGATCTTGTAAACAAACTACAAAATGAAGAAGAAAGTAACACTCAAAAGAAAGTTCTGAATATAGATCTCTTTTAATTAAAAAGAGATTGGTTTTTCTAGTATACAGAAATTAGATTTCTCTATTTATATACACAATGTCTTAGTCCTTATTTAGGATCTCTTTCAGGAGCGATTTTTGCACTAAACAGTCAAAGTGTGCCAGCACATATTATTGAGTGTTATCTGTAGCACTCTGATACATCCTTGAGAACTAGCACATCATTAGCAATACCTTCACAACTAAATGTTCAGGCCTTAGGTCATATGGCAGAGAGAGCTAAGAAGACTGGCTGCTCCTACCTCTCCACTTAATATTTTCTTATTGCAATTTGGATAGCTTTTGGCATTTGTTTCTAGCTGTTCAGCATGCTACTTTCCCAAAGAAAGAATGCATCCATGCACCTGAGAGCAACTTAACAAGCTCCAGTCCCCCCCAGCCCTCATATTGAGGACCTAACAGTTAGCAACCGATTTGCATCAAAATAAATGGCAATGCAATGTAAAGCTAAACATGTACTTTTAATGCAATCTATTATTTAAACAGGAACTATTTTGTGCATTCTTGAATGGATTTAGATAACATTAGTATAAACTCTGTAACAAAAATAAGCAAGATTAAATGTTGATTTGTGAAGAAGCACAAACGCACAACCTATTATTGTTGTATTCTATCCACATGTGAATCATATGGGAATGAATAGTGTATGATATTTATGAAATGTATAGCCTTTCCATTTAGATAATATAGTAACCATAATGTCTTTTGTAACTGCTGTTAGAGTTACTTCTTTTCTCAATTCTGCAAGTTACCAGAATTGCTAAGCAATGCTTCTTGGCACAAAATAATCTAACCTGGGAACCATATCTGCAAATGAAAAAGTGAGAGGTAGCACTAATAAACAACTTGTTTGCATCAAATCTTTTTTTGTTTGGCCTTATAAATACACTTACAAATAGACCTAGAAATTCAGTGGTAATAGTAGCTGATTTTGGTAGGTCTTAGCTATAAGTAAGAGGCTAGCAGCTGTTGGAAACATAGGGCGGGATTCAGATCTTCCTCCCATCGTGAAGTCCCTTCTGACCCCAGGAAATTTTATTGTCTTGTGGCACCCATGTAGACCAAACTGGAAGGGTGCTGAGGGAAAGGAGACAGAATCATCCCTTCTCATCCCCACTGCAGCCCTACAACTTTTCTTTTGTATTTTTCATGCTTTGTGTGTGTGTGTGTGCATCTTCGCTTGGAAGTCAGGTTGACCTCTGGTGACTGACCCCCTACTGGGGGCCTAGAGGATATTCAGGGAGGTGGCTGAATAAACCTGCCCCTGTGTCCTGACTGGGTATTTCAAGGACAGTCTCCCATTCACAGTACTAACCACAGAAGCTTCCAAGATCTGACTAGATCAGGCTATCCAGGTGAGGGCTGCTGCAGCCTTACAACTTTATTGGTAAATGTATGTCCCACAACCCCAGGAATAAATTTTCTTGGGGTTTAAAGTACTGCTGGGGAGAAGGGAAAGAAGGGAAGATCACATGAACATATAAAGCTGTCTTATACTGAACTAGACCATTGCTCCATTAAGGTCAGTATTGTCTACTCAGCAGTTCTCCAGGATCTCTGGTTAAAATCTTTCATGCCACCTACTACCTGATCCTTTAAACTGGAGATGTTGGGGACTGAATCTGGGACTTCGTATATGCCATACAGGTGCCCTGCTACTGAACCATGGCCACTTAGATCTGCAGAATATTGGGTCCAACCCATAATGCAGGATTCAGTGGGAAAGATGTGATTTAAAAAGACAATGCTTAGGTTCTTACTACCCTGATCTTGAACTTTGTAAGATTCCAATCAGCACATGGAAGTCCCATGCATGATGCATGATGAATGCAGAATCATTTCCATCTCTAGAGTGCCAGGGACAGTTTCAAATGCTTCTAAGGAGCTTCAGATCAGATGTGCAAAAGAGTGAGCCAATAGCTTGGACTGGCTCTCAGTAATGATTTTATTAGCAACCACTCACATCACCAAAACAAATATTCAGCCCTTCCTTTACTCTCCCCAGACTCCTGTAGGGCTCAGCCATTTCTACATTATGATGACTAATTCATTAAAACTTCTCAAGTTCAAGTCCAGTAGTGAAGAAAAAAAATCATTCTTCTCTGTGTCATTTTCTTAATGCATTTCCTTTCTATAGTTAAATATTTTATTACCCCTTCTATTATTTTATTTGATTCTTAAGTGATTATATTAATTTCATTCTCTGATCAAAAATAGTTTTCTTGATTATACTTGGCCTCTGCATAATCTTCTATATGTACACTATATCGGCTGGCAGGCAGGCAGGCGGGTGGGCAGACAGACAGACAGACAGATAGATATCCTGCCTGGATGGTCTTCAGTATAAATTTAAGTGAAGCTTGAATTTTTAAAGGTAAGCTTTCTCCA
The DNA here is from genome assembly GCF_032191835.1 of Heteronotia binoei. Taxonomy (NCBI): domain Eukaryota; kingdom Metazoa; phylum Chordata; class Lepidosauria; order Squamata; family Gekkonidae; genus Heteronotia; species Heteronotia binoei. Next base: position 147,910,938 of record NC_083223.1, read on the forward strand.
GATGTCCAATTCAATACATGTAGTACATGTCAGACTCATGTGATATCACACAATTTAAATTAAAATAAAAAATTAAATAGCTGCAATACAAAGATTGTAACACTACATAAGAATGTTTGCCTCTCTTTTATTTGTAGCTGTTTCACATGCAGAAGTATATTTTGTTTGGACTTAGGCTTTTCTCTATCACCTCTATAATCTAAAATAAGTTTAAAATTCAATTCCAAGAGGCACTTAGGCATTCTGAAGTATAAAAGGGTGCTTCTTCATTTCTCCATTTTATTTTCCTCTCACATACCTGTGAACAATCTCTCTTGCTTCACTCAGGCTCACAGTAATAAGGAATCAGCCAATATATATTTGCCTTGGGCCTGGCAAACAGGGTCTCATGTTGCCTACCTTTGACTGGGGCAGGATGAAAGAGTAGCAAGGCCTCCTAACGGTTTGGTGACATCTCCACTAATCCTCTCTCCACTTGGAAACAATTACAGAAGACACCTGAAGGTATCTAAATGAATGGTTTTCAATACAAGTATTGAATGGATTTCAGTTTCAGACCTAGACTACATTTTTGGTTAAAATTCTAAATAAAGTACCCGCTTCATGCTATGTTCAATCAGCATAACCATTTACCAATAACTAACTGATTTTGCATCACACACCATTAGAGCTGTCACTGAATTTCATTTCAAGTGGAACTGTGAGGAAAATTTGGAGGAGATACACAGACATTGTATTTCCGAGCAGTAATTGTAGTCCAAGATGTATAATTTTTAAAGAAATAACAGATTTTACTAGATTTCTCAAAAATCACACAATGATACACAAAGAACTATTATTGACTGTACAATCATGACTCTTGTTTGACTACGAGTCAAAGAATGCTGTAACCTAGTAAATAATGTAAGTTGCAAACGAACCCTTTACCCAGTTTCAGTGACCTGACCACTTGACCAAAGCATAGTGTTAGGTCTAGTGGATTGGAAAAGTGATGTGATCATCACACTGATGTGTGAAAAGACCAATCATTCCTGGCTCATCTTGCAGGGACACAGCTGGTGAACTATACACAGAGAAGTGAAAAAGGTCAAGGAAAAAGGAACTGAGGTAGCTTGAAGTATTTTTTTTTTCTTCCAGCAATGATTTTCTTGCCCTAAGTAGTCTTGGGCAACACTTTACTTACAGAAGAGTTTTGAATCTATGCTGTATTCTGGGATGTGGTGAATTAATCTGCTGGCCAATAAGCTCTAACACTTTAGAGGGGACACTACTGGGTCACATGTCTGTGAATAAGTCAGACAACTGTGTACAATATAGTCACATAAAACATTTTCTCATGTACTGCCACACAGGAACGATCACCTATTCACAAAACATTACAAAACTTAAATTTAAGATAAGTTGCTATAACTATCATTACCATGAATACTGGCAAAAGTAGTTCACACATATATATGGTATTTATGATTTTAGGCATGAACAAATATAATAAAATAATTTTAGCTGAACTTAAGGGTAGAAATAAGCTTTTCAGATGTTCAGCACATAAGAAAATACTGTTTAAATCATATCACAAACACCATCAAAATCTCCTATTTGTATGAAACAGCTCGATCACAATCTATATGCGTCCTGTACGGAGCTTCCACAGCTCTCCATATTACCTAACAAGCCACTCCCTGAAGAGCCTCTTATGTAATGCAAGATTTTACAGTCATAGAAAGAAATTAAGGAAGTCCTTATATGACATAATGGTAGCCCTGACAAGCACAAGCATGCAGCACTGCATCATGCTCATAGCCTGTGATCCACAGACAAGCACTAGCAGAGGCCTTGACCTGTGTTCTTTGAGATGGAAACACTTGCTGCAACAGTTCCCACTTGAAGCATTTCTAGTTTCACAGTGGAGAATGGGAAAGCATATGTGTCATTTGAACCATGGTGCAAGCAGAATTTAGCTCCAGAGCTGGATTTATAAAGTCTGCCTACCTTGATTTGGAGACAGACTGTTGTTTGAGAGCACCTAACAAAAAATAAAAATAGAAAAGAGAGCACCAAGCCCTTTGTATTGAGTGTCAAACGTACTATGAATATATTTGGGAAGCTTTTGTGCTCCGTCTGATTTTCTGCTGCTCAGTGGTTATTGCACCACAATTGGACTTATACATCTCTTGAGGAAAGATCTCATCCAAAGCAACTCTATTACCATACAAAGTACCATTGGGAAATATACAAGAGATTGCTGTTTACTTGGTGGAATATAGATTGGAGTTCCTGCTGGGACACTGTTTATGAATTCTACTTCACTTGTTTATGAACTCTATCAGTTTCTGCCAGCAATTGAAAAGCATATGAAAGATTGTTCTTTATCTGTTGAAAAAGAAGAAGAATTGCAGATTTATACCCCGCCCTTAGAACATAAGAACATAAGAGAAGCCATGTTAGATCAGGCCAATGGCCCATCCAGTCCAACACTCTGTGTCACACAGTAGCAAAAAATTTTATACACACACACACTGTGGCTAATAGCCACTGATGGACCTCTGCTCCATATTTTTATCTAACCCCTTCTTGAAGGTGGCTATGCTTGTGGCCGCCACCACCTCCTGTGGCAGTGAATTCCACATGTTAATTACCCTTTGGGTGAAGAAGTACTTCCTTTTATCCGTTTTAACCTGTCTGCTTAGCAATTTCATCAAATGCCCATGAGTTCTTGTATTGTGAGAAAGGGAGAAAAGTACTTCTTTCTCTACTTTCTCCATCCCATACATTATCTTGTAAACCTCTATCATGTCACCTTCTCTCTGAATCAGAGACTCAGAGCAGCTTACAATCTCCTATAGCTTCTCTCGCCACAACAGACACCCTGTGAGGTGGGTGGGGCTGAAAGGGCTCTCACAGCAGCTGCCCTTTCAAGGACAACCTCTGCCAGAGCTATGGCTAACCCAAGGCCATTCCAGCAGGTGCAAGAGGAGGAGTTGGGAATCAAATCTGGTTCTCCCAGATAACAGTCCGCACACTTAACCACTGCACCAAATACAAAAGACTGTTCTTTATTTGGTGAACTGTACATTGTAGTTCCTGTTGGAACATTATTTATGACAACCTAACTTGTCTATGAACTCTACCTGTTAGTTTCTGCCTGCATTTGGAAAAGCATATGAAAGCTTAGTCTTTACTAGAATTTTTTTTCATGAATTGCATATTGCAATTCCTAATGGAACATTGTTTATGAACTTTACCTATTAGCTGTTGTCTTTACTGTACATTCATGTTTTGAATAGTTTGAATTTTTCCATCAATATGCTTTATATATTGATATTTATTATTCTTTCATATGTGTGTGTATGTGTGTGTGTGTGTTATTCTAATACTTAATGTTTGGTTTTCATATAATGATTGGAGTGTCTGTTTTGATTCTACCCTGATTTGGAGACAGCTCAGGCCTGTAGGTATGATGGGGCCCCCAGTATCCTGCCCCCCCCACTTCAACCCCAAGGCTAGGGTTATGAGCTCACTATATCTTGCCATATAGCTTTCAAACCCCACTAGGGTTATGACCCCACCAAGGCTAGGGTTATGACCCCACTAGGGTTATGACCCCACTATTAACCACCCCTAACTTCCAGTTAAAAACTGCTGGGCAAGAGAAGCCTCCAACTGGGGTCTGTGTATGGTGGGGAGAGACTTCTCCACCCCATGCAGATCTTGGGGCCAGCTTCTTTTGCTGGGTAGTGTAAACTGTCCAGCGACAGAAGCCTCTGAGCAGGATCTGCCTGGGGGGGAGAGGGGGAGACCTTCCTGCCGCAGGCTGATCTTGGAACCAGGAGCTCAGCATGTGTGGGTGAGACCAAGAGAGCAAACAAGCTGGGAGAAATCATTTGGCTCTTTAAATCCCTTCTTCAAGCCAAGTTGGGGGTGTGGTAGCTGGAGGAGCTTGGAGAATTTGCTTTCTTTCCACCCACCCTCCCCCTCTTTCTCTGTCTCCCCAAAGAGAAAATCTTGGTTATGTGCTCAACTATTGAAAAATCCTGGCTACAGCCCTGAGACAGCTAAGTCTTTTCAATCCTCATGCTTTCCCCAAGAATATTCTTTTAAAAAGAATAAAACCCCAACCCAAAGAAGCCTCTTCAGCATAGTCAGCCTTCTTGTCTGCCACTTTCATTTGTTGCTCTTTTCTCCCCAATATAATTACATTGCAGGGAATCAGGGTGTGTGTGTGTGAGGAGGAAACAGCAGCTGAAATTAAAGTGACTAAAGTCCTGACTCAGGGTAGCCTGATCTCATCAGATTTTAGAAGCTAAAAAAGGTCAGCCCTGATTAGTACTTCAATGGGAGAGCACCAAAAAAAATCCATGGTGCTACATAGAGACAGCCAGAGGCAAATCACTTCTGTTCTCTCTTACCTTGAAAACGCTACACAGTTGCAATGAGTCAGCTGCAACCTGATGGCCCTTTCCATCACCAAAGTTCTTTTCATAAGTTTCAGTTTTCCATAATGAAGAAACTACATAGGGAATTGCAAAAAAATATACTTCCCAGGAACAGTAGCCCTTGGCTACTATTTTCCCTCCTCCCTCAGCCTTCCAGTTTGATATGCCTGAAAAACTGTGGAAATGAAGAGAAACCAGAAGATGAGAGGGCTGATGCCAAACCATTTGAAGCCAAGGAGAAATTTCGAGAGTGGGTTGGGCTCCACTCATTATGATCTCAGGGTATTATCAGACCCAGAGGCAAGGAAAAGACAAGTATAGTTCAAGAACTTTATTCCAGCATCATGAGCAGATACAGGTCTTGTCGGTACTGGCTATCTCGCCAGTTCCTCACCCCTATAAAACTTTGCACTGACTGTTACAATTCAAGCCAAGCACGCCAAGCTAAAGTGGGGGATTTTGCGTGGGTTCTTTGCTACTCTCTCATCACCCCAGGTGTCCATTATCAGCCCCCTGGTTCCATCTCTTCAGCTCTCCTGACCTTGATTGCGTAGTAACTAGCCAGTTTCCAGACATGCCACCCTCCCTTCAGATAAGCGGCAAAATTCTTTCCTATCCCTACCTGAAACCTCTTTCCAATACCACAACTTAGCCAGGAATATGTGAAGTAATAATATACAAAAGATAATTTCAGATGTATAGCTGAATTTGAACAAAACTCATGTCTAATAGGAACTTAAAGACCAATAAAAAAATTCAAGTGTTGGACTGGATTTAAGAAATAAGTATGAACATATTTGGGCAACTTTTTCTATGTTGCAAGTGATTATTAATGCAGACTTTTCTAATTTTTTTTTAAATCTTCCAGGATATATTATTTTATACCCTGGAAAATTCTGTTGGTCTTTAAGTTGTACTGGACTCGACTTCTGTCCAATAAACAAAATAATAACCTTGAAGCTATGTAGAACAAAGTTAGAGTCCAGTGACACCTTTTAAGTCCAACAAATCTTTATTCATGGTATAAGCTTTTGTGAGCATTGACGCTTCCTTACATGAAAGCTCATGCCTTGAATAAAATTTTGTTGATCTTAAAGGTGCCACTGGACTCTAACTTTGCTCTGTTGCTTCAGACCAACACAGCTACCCACCTGAATCAACCTTGTATGTATTTAGAGACAGTCTTTCCAATGAACTACAACTAGTCCCACAAATATATAGAAGATGGGAAAGGTTTCAAAGCAAATACCCCCACCCACTCTTCATTTAACAAGTTAAACACTGGGTGACACTTATTCAACAGACTGCAAAGACTTGCTACTGCTCCCTTAAAAATGCTTCCATTATTTACATGGGGAAATATGTTCCTATTTTAAGTAGCAGATCAAATCAAAGTAGAATTTATTATTTCCCTGGACATTTTCACAAGTGACTCAGTCTGGAATAATCACTTGTGAATACTATGACTGCAGTACAAAAAACTGAAGAGCTAGTTTAAGAACAGAATATACATTCTAGTCAATGGCACTTTTTTCATTCAGATGATGATGGTGGTGATAATGATGATGATTTAAACTTATGCGTTGCCCAATCCCTGCTACTGCAAGGCTCTGGGCAATTACAGTAATAAAAAATAATTAAAATACATTTCAGAACATTTAGATACTTGAGAACAGATAGCAAGTGATAATTTTATTCAAATTACAGACTGCCTGCTATTTTGCGGGCAGAAAGGGAGAGGGTAAACCAATGTGAAGCAAACAGACAGGGTACGAGCTAGGATGAAACCATCGCTGTCCTCAGTCAAAAGCCTGGAAGAACATCTTTGCCTTACAGGCCGCTGTAGAATTGTGTAAGGTTTTACAGGGCACTGATGGAATTTGCCAAAGAGTTTCACCAGGTTAAGGCCAGGACTGAGAAGGCCCTGGCCTTTGTTGAGGACAGCAGGGCATCTTTAGGCCAGGGACAACTAACATCCTAAGAGTGCAATGCCCTCCTGGGAGCATACTGGAGGGGACAGCCCCATAAATACATTGGTCCCTAACCACTCAAGGCCTTATAGGTCAATACCAAAACCTTGAACTTGACTCGGTAGTCCACTGAGAGCCAGTGCAGCTGGCACAGCATAGGTCATATATGTGCCACCCATGATGTTCCCTTCAGGACTCACATTGCCACATTCTGGATCAGTTGGGAGTTTCTGGGGCAGTCTCAAGGGTAGGCCAGCATAGATCAAGTTACAGTAGTCTAATCTGGAAGTGACCATTACATGGATTGCTGTGGCTAGGTCGGAGTGTGATAGGGAAGAGGCCAACTGCTATGCCTGGTGAAGATAAAAAAATGCCAGTTTGATAATACAAGTGACTTGAGGCCCCCATGCTCAAGGAGACATCCAAGATCACACCCAAACTCTTAACAGATTGCACTGGTGTTAATGGCGCCCCATCAAGAGTGGGTAATTTATGGCCCGATCCCAAGCCCACCCCCAGCACAGAACCTCTATCTTAGCTGGGCTCAGTTTCAACCTGCTCAGCTCCAGCCATCCAACCACAGCCTCCAAACCCATAGTCAAATTTTGTGGGGCAGAGTCTGGGTGGGCATCCTGTAGCAGATATAGTCCGAAGCCCAAAGTTCCGCACCAGCTGGGCAAGGAGGTGCAAATAGGTGTTAAACAACATGGGGTGAGGAGCAATTGGGAATACACATACAAGATCAGGCATACAACATACAACATTGGGAAGAGGATACACATAAAAGAAACACACATACACACAAACATTTTGAAGCATCATGTGTGGGTGATCTCCATCAAAACTGTCCTTTTCCAAACTGTGTTGTAGAAAAGAAGCAACTTCACAAAGAATTAACAGGTGCAATTTAAAAGTTCATAATTAAAACAGAGCACTGAGAAAGCCTGAAACTGGAACCAATAGTATTTGCTTACATTTTCCAGCCTGTTGATGTTTGTAAAGCTCTTATGATGTTTTACTGGATGGGTTCTTGCTGAACTAGAGAGAGGTGAAGGCTTAATAGCAAGCACTGCAAATTTAAAACACACACACACACACAAATAATGAGAATGTAGCATAAATTGTATAATAAAGTATTTTTGTCAACTGAAAACAATTGTGCACCAATTGCTACTAAGTTTTTATGATTAATAACTTAGAATTAAACATTACTAGCTAACTGACATTTCCAAATGCTTAGCCACCGTTTCTGTACTGCAAAGCAGCATTAGGATGGGCAACTTCCACAAGAGAAGCAGCAGGCAGGCAGGAGGTCAGCTTAATCCTTCTCCTGCCTGTCATTTTCCCAGACCTTCAGAGCAAATGAAGGTCTGGAACCCCAGGTGGAGGAATGAGATTGGTATGGGGAACTGCCCAGGGAAGGAGTTTGTTCAATACAAGTATGCACATGAGGTTGTTATATTGACTTAAATAAACCCACCTCCTTCTAATTTATTTATAGTATTACTTCATTAAGATGAGCCCTATTTGACTACCAAAAGTGGCCAAATGCATAAATAAATGCAACTTTTTGCTTTTAAATCTGGAAGCATTTCTTTGAGCTCTGAATCACAAACACCCTCCTGGGTGAGTTTCCAAAAGTTTTCATAATCTTCCTGATTCTTTAAGATTCCACATTTAGTTAATTCATTCTGCAATGCAATAATCTTGAGAGAGAGAGAGAGATCATATGAAAAATGCATAAATAAGTAACAAGCATCAAAATCAAACACAACACCCTGTACATTCCATGCATTCTATAAGCTGAGCTCTTTTGAACTTTTCATTATGTATTCTCTAAGTAGGGAGTTTATTTTGCAGCTTTTTATTTTGATCATATTAGAACATAAGAGAAGTCATGTTGGATCAGGCCAATGGTCCATCCAGTCCAACACTCTGTTACACAGTGGCCCCTAAAAACCAGGCACCATCAGGAGGTTCATCAGCAGGGCCAGGACACTAGACGCTCTTCCACTGTGCTCCCCCCGCAAGCACCAAGAATACAGAGCATCACCACCCCAGACAGAGAGTTCCAATAATACACTGTGGCTAATAGCCACTGATGGACCTCTGCTCTTATGTTTATCCAGTCCCCTCCTGAAGTTGTCTATGCTGTATCCCCAAACCATTGGTTTGGGAACGATGAACCATCCTGATTCGTGCAGGAATCATGGTTCATATTTTGGTTTATATCCATGTCTAGTGATCCATGTCTTTGACAGGAGTCCCCAAACTTTTTAAGCCTGAGGGCACATTTGTAATTCTCACACAGCATGGTGGCCACAGAAGGTGAAGCCAAGCACAAAATGATGGCCTCAGCTTAACTTCAGTAACACAGTAAAGATCCTTGTATTCTGGTGGCAACTTAACTCAGTACTCCACGGGGAACCAGTGCAGCTGACACAGCATAGGTCGTATATGGGCTGCCCATGGTGTTCCCTTCAGGATTCACACCGCTGCATTCTGGATCAGTTGGTGTTTCCAGGTCATCCTATCCTGGATAATGATGGGTTGTATCCCATTAACCATAGAATTAAAAATGCATTGTTCCATTTTGGGTCCCAGTTAGGGAGTGGCGCAGAGTGTTAAAGCTGCAGTATTGCAGTCCTAAGCTCTGCTCACGACCTGAGTTCGATCTCCGGTGGAAGCTGGGTTTTCAGGTAGCTGGCTCAAGGTTGACTCAGCCTTCCATCCTTTCGAGGTTGATAAAATGAGTACCCAGCTTGCCGGGGGGGAAGTGTAGATGACTGGGGAAGGCAATGGCAAACCACCACGTAAAAAGTCTGGCGTGAAAACGTTGTGAAAGCAACGTCACCCCAGAGTTGGAAACGACTGGTGCTTGCACAGGGGACCTTTCCTTTTTCCCTAGGGAGAAAAGCAATATACAAATTTTAAAAAATACAATATACCAATTTTTAAAAATCCTTTTCTGAGGAGGGAGAGAGAGCCACTTTTGACCACCAGAAAGGCCATGCCACAGATCATGGGACCCTTGTGGACAAAAGTCACACATGGAACTGGAGCTGTAGTGCACAAAGAAATTGGGCATTTTTTTTGGTAGCAGGAACTCCTTTGTATATTAGGCCACACACCCCTGATGCAGCCAATCCTCCAAGAGCTTACAGGGCTCTTAGTACAGGGCCTACTGTAAGCTCCAGGAGGATTGGCTACATCAGGGGTGTGTGGTCTAATATGAAAAGGAGTTCCTATTACAAAAAAAAAAAAACCCTGGACAACATTAATTGGGAAAGCTGGATACAGCCTAATATGTCTCTCATACAGGTCTTGGGGTGATAGTTCTTGCCTTCCTTACAAACCCCTATACTAAACAGCTTCTTACTAAGAACCATGGGCTGCCATCTAAGAGACACACAAAAACAGGGGCCAGACCTCACAACAAACAATGATGTCAACTTTGCCCCATACTACAGGAACTAAAGACTTCATTTATATAGTCTTGGACTCATCCTCCAATGTGATATATGCTATCATGTGTTAGCAATGCCCTTCTGCACTCCAATAGGATGAACAGGTCAGTCCTTATGCAAAAGATTAAATGGACACAAATATGACATTAAAAACTGCAAGATTCTGAAATCAGTGGAAGAACATCTTAATCTCCCAGGACATTCTAATCAGAGGCAGACTGCCCATTTATCTTTCCAGGAAAGTTCCTAGCGGGCAGTTGTTTGGAAGGGTGGCTGGCAGCCAGAAGCAAGCAGAGCAAAACCCCACCAGCTCTGCCAGTGTCACACAGACTACTTGGCTAGGACCATTCAGCAGTAATGATTACTGTCATTTCACTAGTTGCAATCTCCTGCAGTACAGTTTGTGGCAGTGCAGGAGAAGAAAATGGGTCACTGGCCAGGTCTAAGCTGCTTGGCCTCTGCAGTGCTGTTCTGGGCCATTCTAACTTCCCAGTTTAACTTGACTGTGTTGCTGACTTGAAAGTTTCCATACTTTTTCAAAAGACATTCAAAGGGAGACTCCAGTGTGAAACTACTGAACTGGCATTCACTAAGAAGTTTCATGCTATCTCCCCCCCCACCCCATACCCTCTCCCTGGAGGGGCAGGGAACTGGGATATTTATCTCACTGTGTTTAATAGGATTTCCAATCCCCAGTTGGGGGCAGGAGATCCCCTGGTTTGGAGGCTCTCTCCCTACTTCAGTGTTATCAGAATCTGGGGATGGGGTGGGGGGGGGGAATGTCTGCTGAGCACTCCATTATACCCCTATGGAGACTGATCCCCATAAGGTGTAATGATGAATTGATCAGTGGGATCTGGGAGAGCTGTTCTATGAGGTAGAGGCACCAAATATTTAGCATAGCATCCGGTGCTTCTCCTTAACCCCCCCCCCAACAAATTTCAAAAAGATTGGATCGGGGGGTCCAATTTGATGATGATGGTGGTGGTGGTGGTGGTGGTGGTGGTGAAGGAGGAGATGAGGAGGAGGAGACTGGATTTATACCCCGCCCTTCACTACCTGAAGGAGTCTCAAAGTCTCCTTTCCCTTCTCTCCACAACAGACACCCTGTGAGGTAGGTGGGCCTGAGAGAGCTCTCCCAGAACTGCTCTTGAACAGAACAGCCTTGAGAAACTTTGTTAGGAAAAACACGAACCAACTTTCCGTGGTAATTACAAAATCCAAAATAATAACAAATAAACATGTTTACTAACAAATCCAAACAGCCACTTCGTTCAGTAATATACAATAATCAAGAAATAATACAGTGAGAAAACCATCCACAGCACGCATAATAAGATACTTACAATTGGATTTGGACATTTTGTCACATAAGAAGAAGATTATATAGGATTTATATCCCACCCTCTACTCTGAATCTCAGAGCAGTCACAATCTCCTCTACCTTCTCACCCCCCACAACAGACATCCTGTGAGGTAGGTGGGGCTGAGAGAACTTTTACAGCAGCTGCCCTTTCAAGGACAACTCCTGTGAAAGCTATGGCTGACCCAAGGCCATTCCAGCAGTTGCAAGTGGAGGAATGGGGAATCAAACCCGGTTCTCCCAGATAAGTCCGCACACTTAACCACTACAACAAACTGGTGTAAGGATAGTAATAGTGACGTGTGCTGTGGATGATTTTCTCACTGTATTATTTCTTGATTATTGTATATTACTGAACAAAGTGGCTGTTTGGATTTGTTAATAAACACATTTATTTGTTATTATTTTGGATTTGTAATTTACCTGGAGAGCTGGTTCAGTGTTTTTCCTAACAGTTGCATCTCTGTAGTTCTGATACATTGTGACATCACATTGAGAGAACTTGTGGCTGACCCAAGGTCACATCAGAAGGTGCATGTGGAGGAGTGGGAAATCAAACCTAGTTATCCCAGATAAGAGTCCATGCACTTAACCACTACACCAAACTGAGTTTCAAAAGAAGGTGCCTCTATCCTCCACTATTTCCAGTAGTGGGAAGGCATTTAAAAGGCACACGGTCCCTTTAAATACGATGGCCAAAATTCCCTTTGGAGTTTGCTCCTTGTTCCATCCCCAAAGTCCTCAGATGTTTCTTGAGTCGGATCTGGCAACCCTAGTTAACTACCTTAGCAAAACCCATCCCATTACAAGTGTCTCTATTTTCTTTATTACATTTTAATTTTACATAATTATATTTCATTTTATACTTCCTGAATTTCATGCCCCCCTTGGCTTTGTCTTTTAAAAATATCTTCCATATAAAATGGCAGCATAATGTAGATCCATCCATTACATCTGAAGAAGTGAACTCTTAAGTCCACAAAAGCTAATGCTGGGAAAAAAAACACTTTTTATTTTGAAATAACAAAACATCTATTATAGCTGTCACATCCCTACAATCAAAGCAAATAACTCAATTGGAAGAGTATAATATGAATATCTGTAATATCTGTACAGATATTAATGGGAATCAGACCTCTTGTAGAGCACACCAAATGAAACAAATACAGTAAAAACCAAAATATATAGCATCAATGCAAAGAATACATTTAATAGAAAGTGATTTTAATGACTATTTAAGGATTTTCTTATTGTGTGTGTGTGTTGTGTGCTGTCAAGTCACTTATGGTAATCCCATAAATAAAGGTCCTCCAAAATGTCCTATCATTAACAGCCTTGCTCAGGTTTTGCAAACTAAAGGTGACAGCTTCTTTTATTGAATCAATTCATCTCATGTTGGGTCTTATTTTCCTATTGCATTGGATTTTCTTATTGCATTGGATAAAGTGGCTCTTGAAAAGTGAAACAAATTTGCATTTGAGAAAGCCTTTAAAGGTATGTAGATTATGAGCTAGTTCCTGAAGATAAGAAGCATTTTCACAAAGGGCTGTAAGTAGCTATTTAGGAACTATTTGAAATTTTTTTTAAAAAACAACCCTCCATAAAGACAGCAAACAACTAAGAACTACATAAAAATCAAGGACATATATATACCTTGCTGCATAAAAACCAAGGACATTTATGATTACTCCATAGTTCTGCTATAACTATACAGTGCCACTGCCTAGTTTAAAATTAGTAGTTAAACATTGTTTTCTTATGGTTTATCAAGTGCCAGCACAAGAGATCTTGTGGATAGTTGTGGACTCAAGAGAGGGGACTAAGGATGGCATAGACTGAAATTGGTAGATGTTATATTTTTGTACCAAATAGTTGTAGCACCCAATAACACTGGAAGGCATAGGGGAAATTAAATTAATGTAAACCCATATTATGCTTGTTCCAGTAAACTGAGATCTCTAGTGCTCAGGGTTTCAATATGGATTATATTTCTTTCAGTCATCAATAACTGAGGGCACTTCTAGATACTCATTGAAGATCAGATTGAGAATTGCTCTTTTCTAGGTTTCTCTGTCCATGGTTCTCAACTATAAAGGGTGTATTATTCTTATGTTGACTTGGCTCCTTCTTTGCCCTTCAGTGACTATTTGAGACAAGGTTTGTAGATGGGCTTGTAAATGCCACAGCTGGCTGTCTATAATCACTTTGTTTATACCCTTTTCCTCTTAGTTTTGAGTGATTTGGGGAAAGGTTTACTATCTTTTCCAAAAATGTTCAAGTACATGTAGCATCTTCTTAAATAATTCAGAATCACGGCAGCAAAAGCAAGTATAGACTTTTCAACTTACCAGGTAACTATTTGATTGTGGAATGGCCTCAAGGTATTTGGCATCATGAGACAATTTGCAGAAGGGTACTTTATGACTGGGGATATACTTTTGAAAAAGAAAAGAAAATTTTGGTCAGTCTTCCCTCCCCCCCATTGATAGCTGGGGAACAAAGCTCAAAACAAATAACATGTAAACATTCAGCCACAGGAAGCCATTAACAACACTGGACACCAATTAGGACTCAGCAGGTATTCCTAATACCGCCTGGTGGTTTTGCCCCACCCCAAACTCTTTGACATAACACTCACAAACTCCCGTTTAGGAAGCAGGCTGTTCCATTTACTCAGCAATTTGTAGCCACATATTCCTGTTGATAGGCTTATAAACTTGTTTGTACTCCCCCTCCCTCACTTCCCTTCAAGTTTGTGTCATTAGAAGTCACAATTACTGTCTGCTCAAAGGAAAATACTTTTGAGGAAAGAAGACATTAAATTGCGGTGATGCCGTTCCTGTTTTCATTTTCTTCTAAGTCAAAGACATGTTTTATCAGTGGATGCAAGGCAGCAGTTTTATAAAGAAAAAGTCTGCCAAAAGGCCATTAAGGGAATTGAAGGAAATATTATTTCAATGACAATCAGCAACAGAGTTATATGCTTTACAGTCCAGTTCTAAGCATATGTTTAATGGTACTTACTCCTGAGTAAAAAGAAGAGACCTGTGGCACAGAGTGGTAAAGCTGCAGTTCTGCAGTCGGAGCCCTCTGCTCACGACCTGCGTTTGATCCCAGCGAAAGCTGGTTCAGGTAGCTGGCTCAAGGTTGACTCAGCCTTTCATCCTTCCGAGGTCGGTAAAATGAGTGCCCAGATTGCTGAGGGGGAAGTGTAGATGGCTGGGGAAGGCAATGGAAAACCACCCCGTAAAAAGTCTGCCGTGAAAACGTTGTGAAAGCAACATCACCCCAGAGTCGAAAACGACTGATGCTTGCACAGAGGACTACCTTTACCTTTACTCCTGAGTAAATGAGTATTTGACTGCAGTCTTAAAGCAGCAAACAAAAACTCTGCCTAAACAACCCTCTCTATTACCTTCCAAATAATATTCAAAGGGGAAAGTACCTCCTGATGGACCTCCTGATGGCACCTGGTTTTTTGGCCACTGTGTGACACAGAGTGTTAGACTGGATGGGCCATTGGCCTGATTCAACATGGCTTCTCTTATGTTCTTAAGTAGACCTTATATTTATAGACTACAATTGCTATCCTCTAATATGTCCTGATCTTGAAATTAAACCTCATAGAAAGATATTAAGGTGAATAGTATTAAGGGGGGAGGGAGGTTTTCCTCTTTTATCCTAAACATATGTACTAGAAGAGATAACTTCCACTAGTTTTAACATATGTTTTCAGATGTGTATATTTGGGATTGCGACCTTTGTCTTAAATTTCCAGTTTTAAAATCTGATTTCACAAGATCTGGAAATTTGCTTGAAAAGAGATGAGGAATACATTTTATTAAATATTAAAGGTTTTCCCCTATATCTGATATTACAACTCCAAGTGCTGTTTTATATATTTGCTTAACTAGCAAGGGATTTACTGTCTTTGAAGAGTACTGAAAAGAGGTGGTTTAAATCCTTCTATATTGAGTCACATTTTATTCAATGGGGCTTACTCCCAGGAAAGCATTGTAGAATGGCAGCCAAAGAATAACAGCAATAGTCAAATGGAATCACACATTATATGAATGAAGATCTTTTAAGATGCTACTGGACTCTTTGCTTTGTGTCAACAGGTTTCTGCAAAAAGGTGAAGCAATGTATTCATATGTTACATTTGTTTTGAAAGCTTTCAATGAAGCCCTTATCACACAAAAATAAAGACTTTTATGGCTACAGATTTAAAGTGTGTGTGTGTGTTCATACGCTAAGTGCTGTCAAGTCGCTGCCAATTTATGGCAACCCTATGAGTTAATGTCCTCCAAAAAGTCCTAGCCTTGCTCAGGTCTTGCAAAATGAGGGACATGACAATCCATTTCATGTTTGATTCATAATTGAGTTAATCCATCTCATGCTGGGTCTTCCTCATCTGCTGCCTTCAACTTTTCCTACCATTATTGCCTTTTCCAGTAACTCGTATCTTCTCATATTGCAACACCAAAGTATAATAGCCTCAGTTTAATCATTTTAGCTTCTATGGAAAACTCAGGCTCAATTTGGTCTAGAATCCACTTGTCGTTTTGGCAGTCTACAGTAGCCATAAAATTCTCCTTCAACACCACATTGTAAATTAATCAACTTTCTTCCTTTCAGCATTCTTTGTTGATCAGCTTTCATACCAACTCATTTCTCCATATTCTGTCTTAAAAGTAGCTTCTTGTATGGAGTACAGATTGCACATCAAAACAATCAGATGCTATGGCACACCCATTTCTTTTAAAGTATGTGAAAAATTAAAATGATTAAGTAGTGTAAAAGCTTTTTTGTGCAATAAGAGCTTATTATTATTGAAGTTATTGAAATTCAGATGGGGGGGTCTGCATTTTCCTGCACTTCCTTATTAGGTCGTCACATCTTGACTGTTTTATGGTCATATTTTACATTGTATCTCCATCAATGTAAATAGATGTGAAAAAGCAGTTGGTAATAAAAAGCAGCACCATGTGATGCTCCCCCTGGTCAAAGCCACCTTCTCCTTGGTCTGCCATGATCCTCCCTGTAGTAGAGGACCTGCAAGGCCTCAGATTGGCGAAGGAAGGATGACTCGATTCTGGGGGTCAGAGAGACTTCCAGAAGGTGTGAGGATTTAGCGGTAGATCATGGAGTCCAGCAGAGGCGGCTACTCCCACGATCCCGCTTTCCTCAGCCTCTCTGTGCCGATCGCCATTTTTAAATGGCACAAGAGTCAGCCACCTGTTTCTTCTTCTACTTTCTCCCACTCTACATTCTGGACTTTCAAGTGTTATAAAGGACAGAAACTTTTTTTTAACCTCACTTTAATACTACTTAGGACTGGTATTGGCAGGGAAAAAGAAAATCAGGAGCAGATTTTAAGTAAAGCAAGAGATTGAGAGAGGGGGGTGGGGGAAACCCTGCCTCTTTCTCTTGCAAGGCTTGAAAAAGTTTGCACAACCTGATATTTGGAGAGTACCTGCATGTAAGAGATACCATACAAGGCAACACCCCAAAAAGTTTAAAAAAGATAAGGATAATGTAAATCCATAATGGTCTCAATAATTTCAATTAATGTAAATGGACTTAATTCTCCTGCAAAAAGGAGGAAGACATTTAGATATCTGGCAAAATTGGAAATGGATATAATTTGTTTGCAAGAAACACATATTTTAACTAAAGATCAACATTTCTTGAAAAACAAAAAATTAGGTAACCTATTTGCAGCAACACACAACAACAAGAAAAGGGGAGTGGCAACATATATCAAAGACAAATTTAATCCACAATTGAAATTGGCTTCTGATGATGGAAGAATCTTGTTAGTAGAAATTACTGTGGATAATAAAAAAAAAAAATTATTGGCAAATGTCTATGCTCCAAATGATAACCAAGAGAAATTTTTCCAAAATTTGCATTCCAAACTAGTAAACTTGGATTATACAGAATATTGTTTAATAGGAGACTTTAATGCAGTTGCAGTTTCAGATAGACAGTTGCATAAAAAAATGTCCAAACAGACTAAATGTAAAGGCTCTCAGTTGCCAGTAAGTTTTTGGAAATTAGCAGAAGAACTAGATCTGGTAGACGTATGGAGAACAAGGTACCCTAACTCTAAAGACCATATCTATTATTCAGCCAGACACCAAACCTGGTCAAGAATTGACATGTGTTGGCTTTCAGCAAGCCTGATTAAAGATTTAGTTGACACACAAATTCAAACAAGAGTTATTTCAGATCATAGTCCTGTAATGATAAAGCTAAAAGGTCCATGGAAGAGAAAAATATGGAATTTAAACATTTCTATTTTGAAAGATGAAAAATTTCTTAAAGAATCCAAGGTTGAAATAGAGTACTTCTTCAAACAAAATATAACACAAGAAATGAAAATGCAGGTAGTTTGGGACACTGCTAAGGTTTATTATAGGGGTCTTGCAATTAGATATACTAGAAAGAAAAGAAAAGAGAGATCCGAAAATTTTAAAAACCTAATATCACAGGCCGGAGAAGCGGAAAGGAATCTTAAAAAACAACCAACAAAAGGTGAATTTCAAAAGAAAGTGAAAGAAATGCAACATAAATTGAATCTAGTCCTTATGGAAGAGATGGAGATTAAACTGAGATACGCTAGACAAATTTTTTTTTGAATAAGCTAACAAACTGGGCAGGTGGTTAGCTTATAAGATTAGAAAAGAGAAGGCCAAAAGAATAATTACATCATTGAAAGATGAAAATGATGAAGAGAAAAGTCAAAAACAAAAAATATCTCAAATTGTGGAGCAGTTTTATAAAAAATTATATGAAGAGAAGCAAGTTCAGAAAATAGAATTAGAAGAATACATCAAACAAAATAATCTTAATAAATTTACAGAGGAACAACAAAAAATTTTAAATGAGCCAATAACAATAGGAGAAATTGGCCACCCTTCCAACCCTCTCCCTTGGCTTGCTCATCCCCTCTACCCCATCACCCAACTAGAAGTGTCCCTGACCCTTATCTCAGCTGCAGCTGCAGCTGCCTCCAGAGTTGCTCCCTTTCCCAGGTAGGGTGTGATGTGACTGCTCCCATCTGGCTGCCAAACTCCACTACCACACCCACCTATGCTGCCTGTTTTGGGCATGTCCTGGCTCAGCTGCTACAGCTGCTAGTGATATATCAGTTTACCTTGTCTCAGGAAAGGTAAATTGCTGCTGCAAGTTCAGGGAAGGGTCAATTGCCAGATGCAGAATTTGTGCAATTCTGAGTTATCACCCCCTTCAGCTCACATAGCTTTAGAATGAAAATGTACATTAATTCCTTATATATTGAGGCAATAAAACCAATTCTGAGTCAAATCTAGAGAGTGGAGGCTGTACTGAACCCACAATCATATCAGTCAGGGTTAGAACTGATAAAAGGTAGTATTTATTCACCCAAAGGGTGATTAACACATGGAATTCACTGCCATAGGAGGTGGTGGTGGCTACAAGCATAGCTTCAAGAGATGATTGGATAAACATATGGAGCAGAGGTCCATCAATGGCTATTAGCCACAGCATATTGTTGGAACACTCTATCTGGGGCAGTGATGCTCTGCATTCTTGGTGCTTGGGGGGCACAGTGGGAGGGCCTCTGGTGTCCTGGCCCCACTGATGGATCTCTTGATAGCACCTGTTTTGTTTGTTTGTTTGCCACTGTGTGACACAGCGTGACACAGCGTGTTGGACTGGATGGGCCATTGGCCTGATCCAACATGGCTTCTCATATGTTCTTATCTATTGTATTAAAGATTATGTTTCAAGGAGGAGTTGTGTATCATGTCACAAACAAAAACTATGCCACATAAGGTAAGACAGTCTTGGGGTTCTTGTTTTTATTTTAGTTGGTAAAAGGACTTTTTAAGACTCAGAGTCCCTTTACTTATCCAGATTTGGGTGGTGGGTACTAGCTTATTTAGGGTTAGGGGGTTCTGCTGGGGGAGGGGGCCTGGGGTGGGGGTTTTTTTTGCCAATTTGCCCATATCTTACTTTAGTGAGAGGACTTTTAAAAGTGCAGTGTCCTTTTACTTTTCCTGATTTGGGTGGCTTGGATTTCTTGGGGTTAGGGTGAAGGGTTTTTTTTGGGGGGAGGGGTTGGTAAAGTTCCTGTATTGTTAAAAGTTAAGGTTTTTTTACTGTTTTAAAAGGATTCTGTGTTTGATTTGTTGCTGCTGTTGTTCCTTTTCTCTTCTGGTTCTAGTTCTTGGGGAGGGGTGCTGTTTGGCCTAATTTTCATTGTTTAAAAGGCCACTTTCTTAACAGTTGAGTTTGTGTTGGCCTTCTGTTTGGATCTATTCTCTATTGCTGCAGGTTTTGCATCCTCCTGTCCTGTTGTTCCCCTTTTCCTGGTTCTGGTTTTAGGAGGGGGGAGGTGTTGTTGACTGATTTGGCCTGAGGTTTCTTATTGGTGAAAAGGCCACTTTTTAACAGTTGAGTTTCTTGGCCTTCTCCTGTTGCCCCTTTTCCTGGTTCTGGTTTTTGTTTTGAGGGGGGAGGGAAAGCTGGCTCCTGGGTGAGAGACCCAGAACCAACAGGCTTGCTGTGCTTGGCCAGCTCTCCCCGTGTTGTTTGGGGCAGGGTTGGAGAGCTTGCATCTGTAGATTGTGTGTTCTGTGACAGGGAAGCTGGCACCTGGGTGAGAGACCCAGAACCAGCAGGCTTGTTGTGTTGAGCCAGCTCTCCCCATGTTGTTTGGGGCAGGGCTGGAGAGCTGGCATCTGTAGATTGTGTGTTCTGTGGCAGGGAAGCTGGCACCTGGGTGAGAGACCCAGAACCAGCATGCTTGTTGTGCTTGGCCAACTCTCACCGCGTTCTTTGGGGCAGGGCTGGAGAGCTGACATCTGGTTTGCTGCAGCCAGGTCTGCAGAGCAGACCTTGAGCAGATTGTGTTTTGTGTGGCAGGGTTCATAGAGTAGATAGATGTATATAGTGCATTTGGGTCCTATAGAGATTCTCTGGTGTGAAGTTAGGTTTGGCTTTGGGTGCTCCAGGAATTGGACCCCCTGGCCCAATCTTTTTGGGACTTGGGGGGTTTGTAGGGGAGAGTCTTCTGCAGGTCCCCTGCAAATTTGGGGGCTCTCCCTCAAACCCCCTCCCCTCCAGGCGGCTTCAAATATACCCTATTTGCCATTGATTTCAATGGCCCATAGGGTATAATGGGGCCATATATTCGGAAATAGCCACGCATCTACCGTATATGCTGCTATTCCGACTACGGAATTCAGAAATATACGGGATTCCGTATTTCCCCCCCCCCCCCGTATATTTCTGAATCCGTGTACTACCGACTTTTTTTTTTTTGCACATCCCTAGTTCTAACCACTGTCTTCAGTAACACCAGAGTTCAAACTTGGAGAAACTTTTACCATAGCGAAGCATTTTTAACATCAGTCTGATAAAGAGTTCTGAAGAATCTGAAAAGCTTGCACATTGTTTTGTGCCTTAATCCATCTTGTAAGGGTGTCCATGTTCCAATTCCAAAAACCTTGATTGGTATAACAGGGTGTCCATGTTATTATTCAACTTCCTCTGGAATAACACTGTCTTCATTTTTTCACTGAATTGGAGTATGTAGTCTGTACTTATAAGCATATTCACTTGGACATTTCCAAGTAAATCTATCCCAGATCTGCTAATTTCATCATACCAATTGAGTCATAAGGAAAGTTGCTGATGATCCACAAATTGTCCAGTATACATATTTTTATTTTCTCAGTCAACAGTCCCAAATAAACTAAGGATTATGGCTTCCTCCACTGTAAACTACAATCCCCCTTCAAAAAAACAAGTCACAAATTTCTGAAAATTATAGATCTTTCTCTCTTTGTGTGTGCGCATGTGTTTACAGGGCTTTTTTTGAGCAGGAACGCGCAGGAATGCAGTTCCAGCTGGCTTGGTGTCAGGGGTGTTGCCTAATATGCAAATGAGTTCCTGCTGGACTATTTCTACAAAAAAAGGCATGTGTGGAACAGTGGTGATGCCAGGGGGGTTGTGACCTACTATGCAATAGTTGCTGCTGCGTTTTTTCTACAAAAAAAAAGTTGTGTGTGTGTGTTTGTGTCTGCATCTGGAAGTCATGTCAACCTCTGGTGACTAACCCCTATTGGAGGCCTGGAGGATATTTAGAGAGGCAGCTGAATAGGGCCTGCCCCTGTTCTCCCAATTGGGTATTTCAAGGAAATCTTCCAGCCCAATACTAGCCATAGTTGACCCTGCTTATCTTCCAAGATCTGATGAAACTGGGCTTGCCTGGGCTATCCAGGTCAGAGCAATATTATAGATCTCATTTATCTCACTTTAGAATGAAGAAGAGAACTAGTGCATGGAACTGTGTAGGAAGTAAACACATCAGGACTTATATGTGCTTGACAGACTTGGAAGAAATAGCATTAGGTATGAGGAAGACAGGTTTCTATACTGAGTGAGGTTTCTAGGTGAGCCGCAAGGCTATGCAAGAGAGAATGGGAAGGCAGAATCTCAAATTTTAAAGGCAAAAGCATACATTATGGGTACTCTGTGGATGACACTGAAAACTCATGCTGAATCCTTAGCCAGATCTCAGGTTCACAGTATCCTTCTGCAGACTATACATTAACCATAATTGATTTTGTAAAAATATGCATTTTACATACATCTCTTGCCTTTCTTCTGCAGCTGAAACCAAGGCAGTATATAAAGGGCTCCTACAGGTCTCCCATCTGGACACTGACCAGATCCAGCACTGTTTAGTTTTCACAAGATGGCTACATCATGGGCCTTCCCAACCCACAGCCTGAAATCTCAAGAAATTTGAGAACTATAGATACAAATAAGAAGAGAAGACCTCAAAAAGCGGAATAAGCTGGGATTTTAGAAACAAACTGCCGCACTTATTTTTAAATAATTTAACTGTTCTGGAAAGGAATTCCCCTTCTAGTTATAATGAAATACATCTGCATTTTATTTGTTCTAAATTGTTGGGTTAATCTCATCAGAAAGTTTCTTTATTTTGCTTTACAATTCTTACAAGGACTTATGCTTACAAAACACTAGTGAAGCCTGTGAAAAATGTCTTGTATAAAAATTGTTCACTGGCAATATACTAAAAGTTAATGTGAACCAATTAAAGGAAAATAGAAAGCAAGGCAGCAAATTTACAAAGACTGACAAAATGCAAACTTAAATTGTTTAAAATCCTTATCTCTCTCATATATTCTCTTGCATATTCATATTAGCTTCTACAACAAGAGATACAACCAGACCCTCTCTTCACCTTGTCTAAAACTATTAAAGTAAAGAAATAGCTTACATAATTGTCCCATCTTTCCTGACAAGACTTTAAAAAACCCACTATGTCAATTTTTTTCTTCAAAATGAAGAAGTCCAAACTTTTGTTTACAATTATTCATTTAGCACTAAAATGAAAAATTCAAAAAATCACAATTAGAGTTTCTGGTCTCTCAATGATCACATAGCTGAAAAGGGAACTGAATGAAGTAAATATGGAGAAGTGTATCTTTTAGAAGAGGAAATTCTCTTAAGGAAGTTGTTTTAAGATAAATAAAAGTTCAGGATGAAGCCAGCAAAAGGTGTGAAGGATTACTCTTTGATTTCACAATCTGTGTATTTGGGCTGAGACACAGACTACATTTTATGCACATATTAATAGGATGCTAATAAGCCTACAATCTCTATTTTAACATGGGTCTGTAGAGACAGACTGATATATTAGGCTTCTTAAGAGAGAAGGAGTCTTTCTTCTTGCAGTGAGGTGCTCAGGCTCAGTACTTTAGCATTCTGAGGGGTGGTGAAGAAAAGGCTTGTGAAATTCTTTATTTTGAGCCTAGACAGTTCAGTACCTAAATTAGGCAATTAAAATTTTAAAAGTTGTGCTGTGTTGCAATTTAAAGCAATGAATCAAATAATTTCCTCTTTGATGTTATAGTCAACTGGACAAAAATAAAAAATAAACCAGCAGCATTTAAAACAATGAAAGGAGTAGGGGGAAAGAGTAGGGGTTTTGTATGACAATATATCAGTCACCTATCACTTGACATTTTCCCCTTTTATACTGCTGGGTGCAGCACAGTTTTTCTTCATCCTGGGCCAATCTCTAACATGATTAATTATTCTAGGGTTGCCAGGTCTTACCTGGCTGCTGGCGTGCATGGTGCAATAACCTCACCTGGAAGTTATGTCATCACACTGGGCATGTCATGCAGGGGACGCTCTAGCATTTGGATAAAAACTCTATGGCACAATAGAATTTTTTACCCCAATGCTAGAGTGCCCCCTATGTGATATGCCTGGTGTAATGACTTCTGGGTGATGTCATTATGCCAGGCACATTGGATGATGATGGAGCTCTTCAGGGGCAGGGCTACCCCGCCCGCCATCTCCATGCCAGTGGATTGGAGGCCCCAAAATTGGGGGAAACCCCACGGGCTGGGGGAATGGGAACTCTAAGTGATGAGTGTGTTGTTCTTGATTATATGCTTACTTAAAATGAAGCCAAAAAATGCAAATCCTAATTTTAACAGTCCATTTCTACTTGCAAGAAACTGAAAAACAAAGAATTTTTATTATGAAACATATTCATAGCCTTCTTTTTGTGAAAGTCAAAGCTAATTACCTTCCCATTGACAACACTGGTTTATAATGTTTTTTGGCACACATTTTTTTTAAATTGACAAGATGGTGCATTCACAAGTGGCTTACAAATATCAAAATTTGGGTGACAAATTTCCCAGGGTGCCTTTTTATTCTCTGTATGACTGTGAGGCTTCAAATCAAATGAAACTACTAGACAGTTCTACTTTTTCTTTCTACATAGTGCGACAGCCAGCATGGTGTAGTCAGTTAAGAGTTTATGGCTAGGATCTGGGTGAAACAGGTTTAAAACCTGTCTGCTGGAGATAACTGGGTTATAAATGAAGTAAATAAAACTCTTACATTTTTTGTGTGCTTAATATGTTGTTGGACTCTGAAATTAGACACTTGTTGTTGTTGGACTCTGAAATTAGACACTTTGATCTGAATCAAAGGCACTGAATCAGGGGCACTGGTGCAGGTGGCAGGGGCACAGTTTCTTCTGCAGGCTCAACTTCCTCTGCAGGGTCCCCAGCACCCGTGACACTTTCCCATCTTCCCTACCGCACTGGAGAATTCCAGGGGAAAGTAAGTGTTTGAAGGGCCAGAATTATGGCTTGGCTATAAAATCTGCATCCAAACCTGTGACTAACGGAGGTATGAAGTAAACTGACAGGGACAAAATGGTTTCCAAGAAACTAAGGTACAGTTAGGCAAACAATCAATCAGCCAGAAGATGTGCAATTTCAGGTTTCAAACTGTGCCAGCCAAAGGGAAAGAACCTATCCAAGGCAAGCTTACTGATATAAATTCTGCACTCTATTGCAACTAAGTTTCACAGTAGACCCAGCAAACCCTGCCAGAATATGGCAACATCTTTTTATACTCATTTGCTCAGATGGGGAAACATAACCAGAGAGTTGATACCAATACTGATCTTTAATCATTCTCTCTCAACTCCAATTTCCAACTATCAAAAAGGAGTGATCAGGTCTTAACTCTATGCTTTGAACCAGCAAACATCTCCTACCGGCTGGTTCAAAGTACTGCTCTCACCGGCATCTGTGTTGCTGGGGTAAATTTTCACTGCTGCATCTGTTGCAAAGACATTCAGTACTATATGTTGAAATTCTCATGGAGAATGGAAAGGCTAAGATAATACTTGATTTCCAGCAATAGGAGTTCATTAATGAACAATCATTTAGAACTTTTCTGCATCCCACACTGGACACTACAAAAAAACCCTCTGAACAGTATTCCTAGCATGGAACAGTAGAGACTAGGACACTTACCATAAAATCAATCAATTTATAATTTAATAAAATTGTTATTTCTTTCTGTGCAAATCTAGACTTCTTCTCTCAAAGAACTGCTTCTATGGGGGAGGGGAGTAATCACATTTTTCCGGCATCAAACTGTAATTTATTATTGCTGGAAAGTATATTAAGATTGTAATAAGCTATGTTGCTTCATCACATAATTCCTTTTTCAACAACCAGGAAAATATTAGAATAAACAAACTATCAAGGGTATCAGAACTCTTCACCAGGTTAGACAGAACAAAAAACAAATAAGAATGGAAAGGGAGAGAATAAGATGTTCTGGGGCCTGCTAAATAATTTGTAAAGTCTTAGACTTGCAAAATCTTATTGGAAATTCAGAATGTGTTGTACATTTAACTAGATTAGGTGAGGCTGGGTGAAAAAAAACATTTCAAGGTTACTGAGGTCTTTTGGGACAAAGAAACAAAAAACCAGCCACTGCCCCTTTGAAAGTACAAAACTCAGGATTAATTTGACTCTTTCCTTACAACACAATTCTGCACTGCCACCTACTGTTATGCTTTTTAACTCTATCCCTGGCCACTAAACATATTTCACAGCTATTTGCGACACAATGGTTCTTGATAAATGACAAATTCCCCAAGCTTTCTTTATTCCATTCATTCCAAAATGCTGTTAAGTTTTATTCTTAGCATGCCATCACACATCTACCAGACCAAAACTGCATGTTGAGGAGAATACTTTGCAAAATCACAATATATGACAGAAAGTTATTATGATACCTCTTTCAACAGTTATTATATTTTACTTTGTGGTAAACTGCTACTACTATCAATGTGCTACTACTATGCAAGACTACAGGACAGCATCTAACTTGCAAAGGATAGCCAAACTATGATCTACATAGATAAAAATTAATATTTATACCATTCCAGTGAAATAGCTGTACTCATTGATCTCTGCACAATACCAAACCACTGTTTTTAAAAGGTATTTTGGGAAGACCATCAGGTGTGTCAGCTTATTTTTGTGCAAATTTCTTGTTCTTACTCTTTGATGTACTACTGTTCATTCTATTAATAACCTGAATATAATACTGACAACCCCGGCCTATGCAATAAAATAGCAACTATAGATTAAAACAACATTTTAAAACAGAAATCCTTTCAGAAACACCCAAACCAAAGACAATGACCAATAGAAAATACAAGAGTCTAAGTATAAACGCAAGAGCAGTACTTGGAAGGGGTGTTCAGGAATAAATAATAAAACTGCTCGAAACAAAAAACAGCAACAATAGGTCACAGGAAAAAAATGCCCAAAGCAAAAAACAGCAACAATAGATCACAGGGTGCAGTCAATGGCAAAAATATTTTTTTAAAATCTTGGTTTAAAAAGGTCCATCACAACTCTGCTCATGCACCTAAATATATGATGCTAAGAAACCATGAAGACTATTTAACAGAAATACATGCTTAATATTATGATGAGTCGCCAACAGAGGGTGCTCATGATTGCTTTAGTGAAAAAGTCCAGAATCAGTCAATGTTGCAGAAACATTTATCTGCCTATATGGTTCCTTTATTGGGTAATTCTGGAAGATACAAGCCTCTATAACAGAAATCTTTAGTTTTTTTTCTCAATTGTTAATTAATTGGTAATACAAACAATGAAGGGACAGGAAAAACAGACACACAGCATGACCTGGAATATTCCAGATCTCTTTCCTGAATCTTCAGCTCTTTCATTCTCTTGTTCTGAGTAAGTCCATATTCACCATACTTAAAAAGTTCTCGCCTAAATGTGCAAGCAGCATTCTAAAATGACTGTTCAGTAAATAATCCTATTTAGGCTTCCCAACCCTCCCACCCTGGCGGGGGACCCCAGGATTTCCACCCTCTTCCCCCGCTCCCCCAAAAAACGGAAACGGGGGGAGAGGGTGGAAACGGCGCCGGGGAGCATGGCGAGCTGCCGCATCCCGGAGCCGGCGAGGCTGCCGCGTCGCTGCTGCCCCCTCTCCTCCCACCGCAGCTGCTCCTCCGAGATGAGCCCAGGCTGAGCCCATCTCAGAGGAGCAGCCAAGAGGCAGCAGCAGCACAGGGGAGGGCGAGGCAGGCCAGGAGCATGGCGAGCCGCGAATCTGGGCCCTTCTAGGACCCGGACTCACGGCTCGCCACGTCCCCGGCCCGCCTCCACCCCCCCTCTGCTTCCACCCCAGAAGCGGAGCGGGCGAGGCGGCAGCGGCGGCCTCTTCTCCGCTCGCCATGGCTGCTCCTCCATGGAGCAGCTCCATGGAGGAGCAGCCACAGCGAGCGGAGAAGAGGCCGCTGCACCACTGCCGCCTCGCCCGCTCCACTTCTGGGGTGGAAGCGGAGGGGGGGTGGAGGCGGGCCGGGGACATGGAGGCGGGCGAGCAGAGAAGAGGCGTCAGCTGTGCGGCGGCCTCTTCTCCGCTCGCCGTGGCTGCTCCTCTGAGATGGGCTCAGGCTGAGCCCATCTCGGAGGAGCAGCCACGGCGAGCGGAGAAGAGGCCGCCGCGCCGCTGCCGCCTCACCCGCTCCGCTTCTGGGGTGGAAGCGGAGGGGGGGTGGAGGCGGGCCGGGGACGTGGAGGTGGGCCGCGGCTCATCGTTTCCCCTCCTCCCCCTAGCTCCACCCCAGTGTCTCCTGGCTCCACCCCCAAAGTCTCCTGGCTCCACCCCCAAAGTCCCCAGATATTTCTGGGGATGGACTTGGGAACCCTAATCCTATTCCCTCTTTCCAAGATTCTGGCCATTAACAACAAAATTACTGAGCAGCCTGACAAACAAAGAGAAAATGATGTCTGAATTAATTTATTGTTAATTCATGTCCTGGCAAATTAAGAAGAGGGGAGAAAAAAATCCCTGTGCTTCATGGCATTGTGGTGGAAGATGCCATAAAATTTCCTAGCTAAAGGCCTGTGTGACTTTAAGTATGTGTGTGTGGGGGGCACTAGGGAAAATGGTGGGGCCATGGGGCCCAAAATGATGTCACAAAGATAAAAAATAAAAATTCTGGGTGGCTGACAGAGGGCACACCCCTTTGTGATTGGGTGGGTGGGCCTACCTGCTGCGGCCTGCCTCCTCCTCTACCTGGGTGGGCTGCCAGAGTGGTCCTCCAAGAACAGAAGGCACAGATATGGACAGATGGAGGGAAGGAGGAGGCCAACAGGGCAGGACAGGCTAGGGTGGGCAAAGTGGCCCCCTGGTACCCCACTGAAAGTGCCCCAGATGCCACACCTTATTTTCACCCCATTGGGGGAAGGAGTTGTGCTGCCGAGAGCCACCCTTAGGTAATATTGCCGGGGGGGGGGGGAAGGGATCAGGGCGTCAGTGAGAGGCCATGGTGGGGAGGACAGGGGAGAGCTGCCGGGAGGGCTGTGAGGCTAGGGAAAGTAACACCTAGGTAACAGGAAGGCTGACATGGCTCCCAGTGCAATGCTACCCCCTCTCTGTTCCCTGGTGGCTCCCCCCCATGACTCTTTCCTTTTTCAGTCCTGGCACAGCCACCTCCCTCTTCCTGGGCTTGGCTGCTTGGCCCTCTGGCTTAGCTAGTTCCTTTCAGGAGCAGATGAAGAAGAAGGGACAGCCAGCTCACAAAGCTGCTGCACTGTGCTGTCTCTTTCTAAGCAGGTAGGATCGGCCAGGGTGGGCAAAGTTGGGAGTGATAAGTGGTGGGGCTGAATCCTGGCATCTGTGATTAAGTGGTGGGGCCAGCTCCTGTGGGCCCCAACATGGCTACAGGCCTGAAGTTGCACTCAACTTATGGTGACCCTACAGGTTTTCAAGGCAAGAGATAAACAGAGGTGGTTTGTCATTACCTGCCTCTGTGTAACAACCCTGCGTTTCCTTGGTGGTTTCCTATGGAAATACTAACAAGGGACAACACTGCTTAGCTTGTGAGATTCAATGAGATTGGGCACTAGGTAGGTCAGGACATGTTTCATGGCATTTCGAACAAATTTTGTTCCAAACAGGTACACTAGATGGGTAGACATTTTCCTGGATTGAGAACAAATTGGCGAGCACTTAGAAAATGAAAATTTTATTACAATATTTTAAACCAGCATTTTCCATTTGCAGGGTCGTGGCCCGGTACTGGGCCATGGAAGCCTCACTATTAGGCCACAAGAAAAGCCAAAGCTAGCCCTGCCCCCAGCAAAGCATGAGCTCTGCTCTGCTTCCTTCTTTTCCCATTTCTCTGTTGTGCAGAAGAAAGCTAGGCTTGAAGTCTGACACAGGCTGAAAAGCCTGAGCGCCGTTTTCCTTCCTTCCATCCCCCAACATCTCTGTGTTGTGCAGAGAAAAGTTAGGCTTGAAGACTGACACAGGCTGCAAAGCCTAAGCCCTGTTTTCCTTCCTTCCATCCCCTCAGGTAATATTGCAGAGAGGAGCTGGGCTGCTTTTAAAGGCATGGGAAACACAGCCAGTAAAAAGCTGCAAACTTTTTGGGATAACTGCAGAAAAGCTTGTATGAACTTCAAATAACTTGAAATTAATTCATTATTTGCAGTACAATTCACTGCTACCTTTCACAGCAATTTCCCAGTGTTTCAGCCAAGGAAAAGTATGAAAAATAGCTATCCAAAGATTTTCTTGAAACCAAGCAAACTTGGTCGTAGCTTGAGGCAGGGTTCCAGTAATAGCAGCTAAGGAAGGGCCTACTAAATGCGTCAGCATATTTTGAGGTAGAGCAGCTGCCAGGATTCAGTGTGGGTGGTACACAGTGGTGGCATTCCTGATGGCAATGGCAACAGCACTCCCAACTGCATACAGTGGCCAGTGCTGTTGAGGAAGGGGTGTGTAGGTGGTGCAGGCAGTTGAACATGGGCATTAGGAGTGCTTGCAAGTTGGAGAAAGACAGGTTGCTTACCTGTAACTGTAGATCTTCGAGTGGTCATCTGTGCATTCACACTTGTGGGGATACTGCGCCTGTGCCGGTCCCCGATCGGTATCTGTAAGAAAGCCCGGGAATTTTCCGCGGTCGGCGCCACTGGGCATGCGCAGGCGTCCCATTGCGCACGCCCAACAGCGCCATCGCGGTAATCCCACCAGTTCCTTCATGACCGCTGGAAGCTCCTACTGGAGGGAGACCGTCAGCAGTGGGGAAGGATGGCAGGTAGTGTGAATGCACAGATGACCACTCGAAGATCTACAGTTACACGTAAGCAACCTGTCTATCTTCTTCGTGGTCTCTGTGCATCACACTTGTGGGAGATTAGCAAGCAAGGCATACCTGGAGGTGGGAAGACAGTCAACCGGAAATAGCAGATTGTAGCACCGCAGTCCCCAACCGAGTCCTCTGCTGAGCATGCACGTCTAGCGCGTAGTGCTTCATGAAGGCATGCGGGGAAGACCAGGTAGCAGCTTTGCAGACATCCGTCAAGGGCACACCTTTCAGGAACGCCACCGACGTCGCCATCGCTCTTGTGGAGTGTCCACGGACAGGTCCAGGCAACGGCCTCTTTGCCAGGAGGTAGCAGAGCCTGATCGTCTCCGTCAGCCACTTCGAGAACCTCTGGGACGAGATCTTGGAGCCCAGCTTGGGCGCAGTGTACGAGACGAATAGCTGCTGGTCCTTGCGAAAGGCTTTAGAGCGCTTTAGATAAAAGAGCAAGGCACGCTTGACGTCCAGGGCGTGCAACCTACGCTCCTCGTCCGAGGAGGGGTTAGGGAAAAAGGTTGGTAGCCAAACCTCCAGGTTGAGGTGGAATTGGGAGGCCACCTTAGGGAGAAAACTAATGTCTGGGGCCAAGGAGACACCAGACTCTCTAAAAACTAAGTAAGGATAGTCACAACGCATCGCCGTGAGTTCCCCCACGCGGCGTGCAGAAGTGATGGCCACCAAAAATGCAGTCTTCCAGGACAGGAGCTGCAGAGAGCACGTGGCCATAGGTTCAAAGGGACGCCTAGTTAGTCTATCCAGGACCAGTGTCAAGTCCCACAATTGAGTGGGGGGCTTTGATGGTGGATGCAGCCTAAACAGACCCCTCAAAAACTTCTTGGACTGAGGGTGAGCGAAAATAGAGTACCCTCCCACGGGTTCGTGACAGGCAGATATGGCTGCCAGGTAGACCTTAATGGAAGAGAAAACTAGGCCTGCGTCCACCAGGGATAGCAAGAAATCAAAGACTGCCGACAGGCCTGCCTCATGCGGTGTGCCTGATCGGTCAGCCATAAAGCTCGAGAACCTCCTCCACTTCCTATCGTAGGAGGCTCTGGTGGAGGGTTTCCTGCTATTCAGTAGGACCTCCTGGACCCTGCCAGAGAACTCTAATGGTCTATCAGCCATGCTGTCAGTTTCAGGTGTGGCACGTTGTGATGCAGGACGTGCCCCCCCTGAGACGACAGGAGGTCTGGTTCCGCTGGGAAGTGGCAGAAGCTCCCCTTCGACAACTGCAGTAGGGTGGAGAACCAGTTCTGGCGGGGCCACCATGGGGTCACCAGGATGCAACGTGGGCGCTCTGTTGCTATCTTGCTGACTACTTTCGTCAACAGGGGAAGGGGCGGGAACAAGTAGAGGAACCGGCCCGCCCAGGGGAGGAGGAGCCCGTCCCCCAGGGATGCTGGGTCCGCTCCCCCTCTGGAGCAGAACATGGGGCACTTCTTGTTCTCTGCTGTAGCAGAAACGTCCAGTTGTGGGTGCCCCCAGAGCTGGAAAACTGGTTCCAGGAAGCGCCACTGCAGCTCCCACTCGTGCGGTGACGCCCCCCCTCTGCTGAGGGAGTCCGCCTGGGTGTTGAGGACCCCTAGCAGATGTGTCGCCTTCACGAAGATGCCGTACTGGATGCACTCCGACCACAAGTCCATCGCCAGTGCACAGAGCCGACGAGACACTGTCCCGCCCTGCCTGTTGATGTAAGACAGGGCGGTGGTGTTGTCTGTGAGCAGTGCCACCGTCTTTCCCGCCAGCCTTGGGCAGAAGGAGCGAAGGGCGAAGTGCACCGCCAGCAGTTCCAGGTAATTTATGTGGTGCAGGGCCAGCTTGGGAGGCCACTGGCCCCCTACGCACAGGCCGTCCATGTGGGCCCCCCACCCCCACAGGGAAGCGTCTGTGGTGATAGTCACAGTGGGGGTCGGGAGGTGGAAGGGGGCCCCCTGGCAGATGTTGTCCTTCGATTCCCACCATTGAAGCGATTGAAGCGTCATAGGGGGAATAGTGAACCTCTTTCGAGGTGAGTCTTTGGTCGGGCGAAACTGACGAAGAAACCATAGCTGCAGGTCTCTCATCTTCAGTTTCGCGAAGAGTAGCACGCTTGTCGTCGCCACCATCAGCCCCAGCATCCGCTGAAGCTGTTGTGCTGTGCCCCACCCTTGCCTCTGAAGCAACTGTACCGTGCTTATGATGTCCTCTGCCCTCTGGGTGGGCAAGAACGCCCGATGAAGGTTTGTGTCCAGCACTGCACCTATAAACTGCACTGCCCTTGATGGAGTGAGCTTTGATTTCTCTAGGTTGACCTGCAGGCCCAGGGCATCGAGAAGACGTAGTGTGGCCGTGATGTGGGCAGACAGGCTTTCCCTTGATCTGGCTACCAGGAGCCAGTCGTCTATATATGGGAAGACTATCACTCCCTGCAGCCGGAGGTGGGCAGCCACTACGCTCATCATCTTTGTAAACACCCTGGGTGCTGTGGACAGGCCGAATGGTAGGGCCGTGAACTGGAAATGCTGTGGGCCCACAGCAAATCTTAAAAAACCTTCTGAACTCTGGGTGGACGCTGATATGGAAGTAAGCATCCTTGAGGTCTAGGGTGGCCATCCAGTCCCCTTGGTTGATGAGGGGCAGGATTGATTGCAGTGTGGACATCCTGAACTTCTGGTACAGGATAAATTTGTTCAGATTCTGAAGGTCCATAATAGGTCTGTAATGACATAATTCCTGTCTCCCAGTTCCTCCCCCAAAGTCTCCTGACTCCACCCCCAAATTTTAGCGGGCCATGAAGGACAAGTGTAAAAATAACTGGGCCACGGGGGAAAAATGTTTGGGAAACCCTGTTTTAAGCACTATTTAGACATTCTCCCAGCAGCAGTTATTTATTTAATTTGTACCCTGTCCTTTCATACAAGTGGGCTCAGGGCAGCATAAGAACTACTCATCCATGAGTAGCTCCCAAACAGTTGGACAACTCTTTAAACATTCCCACCCAAGTGGGAGGGTATCTAGAATATATATCTTCCCAATGGAATTGGCACCAAAGGTACAAATTCCATGGGGGGAAACTAACAGGCTGGCTGCAATACTTAAACACACAAGGAAGTACACACAGATAAACAGTTCCTAAAAAATTGGGAGAATGTCTGAAGAACACTGTTCTATAGTTTAATTTTGGCCTTTGTTGCTTGAATTATGCTAAAGCATCATATCAAAATATTTAGCTTTGAGCCTGCAAGGTAAACAGCCAGAAAACCCCTTAATTATGTTACAGTAGATAATATTACTGAAACTTATTAAGCCTTATGTATTAATAAAGCAGATGCACAATGCTCAATAGGACTCAATAGAAGGAGGATAGGGAAATGGCTGAGAAGCTGAATGAATTTTTTGCCTCCATCTTCACTGTGGAAGATGAGAACTTTTTGCCCGCCCCAGAACCACTAATTTTGGAAGGGGTGTTGAAAGACCTGAGTCATATTGAGGTGACAAAAGAGGAGGTCCTACAACTGACAGACAAATTAAAAACTAATAAGTCACCGGGTCCGGATGGCATACATCCGAGAGTTCTGAAAGAACTCAAAGTTGAACTTGTGGATCTTTTGACAAAAATCTGTAATCTTTCATTGAAATCTGCCTCCGTTCCAGAGGACTGGAAGGTAGCAAATGTCACCCCTATCTTTAAAAAGGGTTCCAGAGGAGACCCGGGAAATTACAGGCCAGTCAGTCTGACTTCAATACCGGGAAAGTTGGTAGAAACCATTATCAAGGACAGAATGAGCAGGCACGTTGATGAACACGGGTTATTGAGGAAGACTCAGCATGGGTTCTGTAAGGAAAGATCTTGCCTCACTAACCTGTTACTAGTTCAAGAACATGACTTGATATAGAAAGTGTTAGTCCTAAAGCTTATATTGCTTAATATTTTGCCTAATATTTGACCTTTCTTAGAGCTACACAACTTCCCTTGCCTAACAGCAGCTGGGGAAATTTTTTTATTATTAACTGGTATATGGATGATATGTTTCAAATTCCTACTGTGTCACAAAAACAGAACTGGGCGCAGGGCTGGCATGTCTGAGCAGGCCAGGTTGGCAGATGCCTAGAGCGCTACCTGGCTTCAAGGGTGGCTGGCTGGTGCCCCCTCCCCATGTATGCCCCACCGCTATATCTGGTGCCACTTCCCCGCTGCACTCACCTTTGCCACCCACCTCGGCGGGCAGGCAGCAGCAGGGGGGAAAGGGCACCAGGGTCGGTAAGGCAGCACAGCAGCAGGTGTAGTTGTAGATGCTCAGAGCACCTCTGAGTGCACCTGCTGCTGCACCAGCTCTGTTCAGCCTTCCTTGGGTCTGTGCTTCCAAGCACTTCCTACAGCTACTTTTGTTATATTTGGGTTCCCCCAACTTTGTTCAGCCTATGAACACTTATGGACTATTGAGAGCAGGGAGTAGGCACCACCATAAAATGGCTGCCATAGGGGATAATCACAAAATGTTGGGGGGTTGCAACTCTAGAGTCTTGCTACAGTTGTTTCTAAATGGGAGGCCCCTACAGACACAAATGTAGTGTCTTTTGGCTGCTTCTAAAAAATCTGCTTCGCGAATGAAAGCCAGACTGTCTCTTTGCTTTGGGGAAGAAGATGGATGCCAGGAAACCCACTGGCAGACACTATGGTCCCCATGGCTGCCATGCTGGTATCATAGAGCCAGAGGAGTTAGCCATGTTAGTCTGTTGCTGAAAGATAGTAAAGAGTCCAGTAGCACCTTTAAGATTAACAAGACACCTGTGTTTCTTGAAAGCTTACGCTACAAGAAAATCTGTTAGTTTTAACTGTGCTATTGGACTCTTTACTATGCTGGGGATCAGTGAGCTTGATGATATTCAAACATAAAAGGTAATCGCAAGCTTGAACTTAACACAATATTTAAGAACATAAGAAAAGCCATGTTGGATCAGGACAATGGCCCATCCAGTCTAACACTCTGTATCACACAGCGGCCAATACATATATCTATATATACACACACACACACACACACTGTGGCTAATAGCCACTGATGGACCTCTGCTCCATATTTTTATCCAATCCCCTCTTGAAGCTGGGTATGCTTGTAGCCGCCGTCACATCCTGTGGCAGTGAATTCCACATGTTGATCACCCTTTGGGTGAAGAAGTACTTCCTTTTATCCGTTTTAACCTGTCTGCTCAGCAATTTCATTGAATGCCCACGGGTTCTTGTATTGTGAGAAAGGGAGAAAAGGACTTCTTTCTCTATTTTCTCCATCCCATGCATAATCTTGTAAACCTCTATCATGTCACCCCGCAGCCGACGTTTCTTCAAGCTAAAGAGCCCCAAGCGTTTCAAGCTTTCTTCATAGGGAAAGTGTTCCAAACCTTTAATCATTCTAGTTGCCCTTTTCTGCACTTTTTCCAATGCTATAATATCCTTTTTGAGATGCGGTGACCAGAATTGCACACAGTATTCCAAATGAGACTGCACCATCGATTTATACAGGGGCATTATAGTACTGGCTAATT
Source organism: Heteronotia binoei (assembly GCF_032191835.1). Lineage (NCBI taxonomy): Eukaryota > Metazoa > Chordata > Lepidosauria > Squamata > Gekkonidae > Heteronotia > Heteronotia binoei. The sequence goes on from NC_083223.1 coordinate 147,946,745, forward strand.
TGTTTTCAATTCCCTTCCTAATAATTCCCAGCATGGAGTTGGCCTTTTTTATTGCAATCGCACACTGTCTTGACATTTTCAGTGAGTTATCTACCATGACCCCAAGATCTCTCTCTTGGTCAGTCTCTGCCAGTTCACAACCCATCAACTTGCATTTGTAGCTGGGATTCTTGGCCCCAATGTGCATTACTTTGCACTTAGCCACATTGAACCTCATCTGCCACACTGACGCCCACTCACCCAGCCTCAACAGATCCCTTTGGAGTTCCTCACAATCCTCTCTGGTTCTCACCACCCTGAACAATTTAGTGTCATTTGCAAACTTGGCCACTTCACTGCTTACTCCCAACTCCAGATCATTAATGAACAAGTTAAAGAGCATGGGACCCAGTACTGAGCCCTGCGGCACCCCACTGCTTACCGTCTTCCACTGCGAAGACTGCCCATTTAGACTCACTCTGTGCTTCCTATTACTCAGCCAGTTTTTGATCCACAAGAGAACCTGTCCTTTTACTCCATTACTCTTGAGCTTACTAAGGAGCCTTTGATGAGGAACTTTATCAAAAGCTTTCTGGAAGTCAAGGTAAACAACATCTATTGGATCCTTTTTGTCCACATGCTTGTTCACCCCCTCAAAGAAATGTAACAGGTTAGTGAAGCAAGATCTTCCCTTACAAAACCCATGCTGAGTCTTCCTCAATAACTCGTGTTCATCAATGTGCCTACTCATTCTGTCCTTGATAATGGTTTCTACCAACTTTCCCAGTATTGAAGTCAGACTGGCTGGCCTGTAATTTCCTGGATCTCCTCTGGAACCCTTTTTAAAGATGGGGGTGACATTTGCTACCTTCAAGTCCTCAGGAACGAAGGCAGATTTCAATGAAAGATTACATATTTTTGTCAGGAGATCCACAAGTTCAATTTTGAGTTCTTTCAGAACTCTTGGATATATGCCATCCAGACCTGGTGACTTAGTTTTTAATTCGTCAATCACTTGTAGGACCTCCTCTCTTGTCACCTCAATCTGACTCAGGTCTTTCAATACCCCTTCCAAAAAAAAGTAGTTCTGCAGCGGGCAAACACTTCTCATCTTCCACAGTGAAGACGGAGGCAAAAAATACATTCAGCTTCTCAGCCATTTCCCTATCCTCCTTCAGTAATCCTTTGACTCCTTAGTCATCCAAGGGCCCCACTGCCTCCCTGGCTGGTTTCCTGTTTCTTATATATTTGAAGAAATGTTTATTGCTAGTCTTTGTTTTTTGCAATATGCTCCTCATAGTCCCTTTTTGCCTGCCTGATCACAGACTTGCATTTGATTTGCCACAGCCTGTGTTCCCTTTTATTAATCTCATTTGGACTAGCTGTCCGCTGCTTAATGGAGTCCTTCTTACCTTTTACAGCTTCCATTACTTTGTTTGTTAACCATGCAGGCCTTTTGTTATATCTCTTTGTGCCTTTCCTAACTTGTGGTATATATTTTATCTGAGCTTCTAGGATTGTAGTTTTGAATAGCCTCTAAGCTTCCCCAAGTGTTTTGACTGTATCTACCTTTCCTTTCAGTTTCCTCTTCACATGCCTCCTCATCTCAGAGAATTTACCCTTTTAAAGTTAAATGTGGGTGTGCTGGTCTTTTGGGGCAACTCTCTATACAAATCATGAAATCAATAACGTTATGGTCACTGCTCCCAAGCGGTGCGATCACTTTTACATCTCTCACCAAGTCTTGGGCACTACTTAGGACCAAATCCAGGATTCCCCACCCCTGGTAGGTTCTGTGACCCTCTGCTCCATAGCACAGTCATTGAGAGCATCTAGAAACTTAATCTCTTTCTCTTGACCTGAACATATATTGACCCAATCAATCTGTGGGTAGTTAAAATCGCCAATTACGGCACAGTTTTTACGTTTAGCCACTATCTTTAATCCTTCCATCATATTATAATCATCCTCTATCTTTTGATTTTGTGGGCGATAACAAACTCCCATAGTTAAATTTCCTTTTGGGCCCTCTATTTCGACCCAAAGCATTTCTAGAAGGGAATCTAATTCTTTGACCTCAGTCTTACTGGACTGTATACCCTCTCTGACATACAGAGCCACCCCACCTCCAACCCTTCCCTCCCTATCCTTCCGATATAACTTATATCAAGGAATCACCGTGTCCCACTGATTCTCCTCATTCCACCAAGTTCCTGAAATTCCCGCAATGTCTATGTTTTCCCCCAACACTAAACATTCCAACTCACCAATTTTACTTTGAACACTTCTAGCATTTGTATACAAACATCTATAATTTCCCAGGCAAGTTAGACCCGCAACCTTCCTCCTGCTGCCTCAAGACTTTGGCAGGCAGCCCATACTGTTTGTCACCATCTCAGTGGACAACTCTGATCCATTACCCGGTAGAAAAGTAAGACCTAACCCTTCATCTCTTTGAGATGAGTCCTCCCAAACCAGAGGCATTTCATCTCCTATCGGCTTTCCCCCAAGATTTAGTTTAAAAACTGCTCTACCACCTTTTTGATTTAAAGCATCAGCAGCCTGGTTCCATCTGGGGACAAGTGGAGACTGTTTCTTTTGTACAGCTCCCGCTTGTTCCAGAAAGCATCCCAGTGCCTAACAAACGTAAACCCTTCCTCCCTACACCATCGTCTCATCCACACATTGAGACTTCTAATTTGTGCCTGGCTCCCCAGCCCTGCACATGGAACAGGAGCACTTCTGAGAAGGCTACCTTGGAGGTCCTGGCCTTACGTCTGCTGCCTAGCAGCCTAAATTTTTCCTCCATATTATTTGGGAATCCATAAAAGGAGGAAGAATTGGCAGAAGTTGCCTGTCTACTAGTAGAAGTGAAGTTTTATCAGCAGGAAATGACCACTGAATCCATAGTGCACATCCAGGGCCATCAACACTTCTGTGGCAGTATCAGAACTACACAGTGCAAATCAGTTACATTTCTTCAGCAACTGCATAAGCACAATAACTACAAAGACCATGTACAAATGTTTTACAAAATAGAATTTCCATTAAGCACATCAGCTTGCTCAAGCCTGCCATTACACCTCTGGTGGGAGGGAGAGCTTGGGGGAATCATGCTTTCTTCGTACTGATCTGTGGTAGGGTCTCTTTCATTCTGAAATTCTTCTCACCTATAGTTTCACGTATATCTGAAAGAGACTACAAATCAGCATTCTAAAAAATCTGTGATGCACTGAAATAATTGAAAGCATAATGGCATGAGAGCAGAGTAGGGAGCAGTCTTCAAACTATGGGCAGTAAACATTCCAAGGGGCAGTATCGCACGTGAGCTGTCCAAACAGGAAAAAAACGATCTTGTGCCACTTTTTTGAAAAAGGGCTGGACTTTCTGCGCTATCAAATTAATGCGGCATTGAGCCGCAGCAAGCCGGATGATGCTCGATTGGTAGATGTGGATGTCTGGACAAACATATTTAATCCGTCAGCGAGACAGAGCTGTGTTGCAACTAATGGTACGTCTGACTGCACCCCAAGTATAATACCAGTAGTTCATTTTCTCAGACAAAAACAAATAAAATATGGTTTACTCCAACGAAGAGTTTGGTGCAGCTGGCTTAATTAAGAAAACTTTTCTGTAAGAGTCTCAGCAGCAAACTTTCTTGTTAAACAGGGATTGTGCTCCTTGTTAGCTTTCTGCTTGGAGCGTTGTGGCACACTGTCTGCTCTGCATACAACTGTCCGTAATGGTGCATAATGAATAATGCACTGAATAAAAACAAAATGAATGCATGTAATAAATACGAAACACAACTGACAAAATAAAACAAATGTTACATGTATACGAAAGGCATCTGTCTAAACTTTAAACCAGGGGTGGCCAACGGTAGCTCTCCAGAGGTTTTTTGCCAACAACTCCCATCAGCCCCAGCCAGCATGACCAATGGCTGGGGCTGATGGGATTTGTAGGCAAAAAACATCTGGAGAGTTACTGTTGGCCACCCCTGCTTTAAATGGTTCCCAAACGATTTTCTCTCTCTTTTTAAAAAACCTTTGTCTTTGGATGAGAACCAACATACTGCTTAATAAGCTCATTGTTCAAACTGGCACAAATCCCCTTCACATTGTGTGTAATTCTTTGCTACCAAGGACACACTGCAAACATGCATAATCCTGGACATTCCCAGAAAGGTCTGTTTGAGTAAAGCTTCAGAGTTGACAAAAGAAGCAGAAACAGAGGCTACCGCAGAAGCAAATGTGGGGGTTGGAAATTACTAAGCAGATTTCAACTGCAGTAAAAATACACTTAAGTTGTTAGATGTTGGTGGAGACACATAACAAGAGAACCTATGATGGACACCCCACCACAGCCCCCTACCCATCGGAACCAACTTGTGAAGGCAGGTGGGCTTTCCCTTGGTAGACGTCTGTCAAGCAGAAGCTAGACAGCTATCTGTTGGGAATTTCCAGCCTTTGGGTTTCTTGCATTGGAAAATGGGGTTGGACAAGATGTGTTGTAAGGCCCCTTCCAGCTCTAGATTCCTTCCTACAAAGCTCTGCTTTCAGGAGACATGAGCTTTCTCTGCCTTTAACAGGACTCTGCATGGAGGCAGGATAGCCCAAAGCTTCCAAATGACATTTCATTATATCCCAGTCACTTTCTAAGAAACTCAAAGCATACAGTGTTTATTTCACTGTATCATCCACTGAGGTAGGTGAGACTGGTAATACAAGGAAATACTGACTTCCCCCGGGCCACCCACAGAGTTAATTGTACACCCAAACCCAGCACTTGAGCAATGTTGCCACATGGTTCCTTATGACACTGGCAAAAAAGGGAAATCTTCCAATTCTTTTCTTCATGCAAAGTACCACCCATAAATCAGTCTCTTTTATTCAGAGGGAGTATGTCAGAAACCTTCGTGTTAAACAGTCACAGATTGCTTTCCTATTTGGAGATGTTGCTTTTACAAGGGGGGGCTTCAACACATTTCCTTGAATGTTAAGGGCTGTAATTATGGTTGGCTTCAGATGAGATGCGGAGCAGAAAAGCAAATCACTCCAATTGCTGCTTTGCAATATGGTTCCACATTTTGTTCAAAGCTCAAAGATAAGCATTCTTGATATGTGGGAAGAACCATGCACATCCTCCTGGGGAAATTATCTACAGCTATCTGGAAGCACAGAAACATGGGCGCTTTCTGCACCTGTTATTCCCCTTGCTATCTCTGTGCATTTCTGCCACCTTTTAAATTTGGTTCTGCATTTCCTCCCATTTTCACCATGCATATCTGTCAGGTTTTCTTTTTTCATTCTGCATTGCTTTTTGCTCATTCAGCCCCATTTGCTTTCTCTCCACTGTATGCCTAGCTTTTCTGAAACTGGTTTTGCAGCTGAGTTTTTCAAGCCAAAGGTAATTCAGAAGCATACGCATTTCCTTTGATCTTTCAACCCCATCCTGTTCCCAACTTCCCACCCCTCTTTTTTGTCAACCTCACCACCAAGACTGAGGTTTGTTGTTGCTCCCACTCTGAACTTTCCTCCCTATTTCTGTTCCAGTATTGCAAGAGTTTCCCATCTTTTAAATTTCATTTTTAAAGCCCTTTGAGTCTACTGATATGATATCATGATCGCTAATCTTTGATTGATGAAGAAAGAAACCATAAGCAGAGAATGCTTTAATAGTTTGTCTGCAGTTAAAGGGAAGGTGGTGATTTTTTGGTCTCTCCTCCCCATGGCAGACAGGCTTCTTAGAGTTATTTTAGAGCTTGGTAAAAAGTGATGCTTTTCTCCCCCACACCACTTGTGCATTCATTTGCACACACCCTCCCCCACATACTAAAACCAGCACTAGGCGAAAAGGTGCTCTTTGATGATCTAAAGTGCAAAGGGGGGGAAGTCTAGTACTGGAGGAGGGTGGAAAGTTGGGGAGCCAAGACCTCGGGCAGACTTAGAAAGGACAGCTGCTGATGTTAAACCAAAGGGGGGGGGGGGGTCCCCAGAGGCGAGGAAGTTGAGGATTCATGAATTTAAATTGCCAACGGAGGCTTCCAGCACTGATGATACTCCCACTCCAATTAAGAAAAAAATGCAGGTTTTGGTTGCAGCTGCAACCTCTATGACGAAGTCCATGGTTGTGGTCTCCTGGTAACACACAAAAATAGCTGTTTACAGTTAATGGAATAAAACTGCTGAATGGTTTTGAAATAAGACTGCCACAGCATTACATTCTTCTTGTTTTCTACATGAGGAAAAATGAGAGACCTATATCTAAGAATGGCTGGTTAGTTCAGTTTGTTAGAGTGTCATGCTCATTATGCCAAGGTCATGGGTTTAGTTCCTGCGTGAGCTAGTTATTCTGTTTTAAACATTTAAACATAAAACAAGGAGGCACCAGTTTAATCTTAGGCTTGCTTCCAGAGACTGAAAAGTGTGGTTTTATAATTGTAGCTGCTTCCAGAGACCACCAGTGTGCCCCCCCACAAAGCCTAAAGCTTTATTATTAGATTAATATGAGATTTACCCCACTTTTCCTGCCAAAGTGGGCTCAGGGCAGGTTACAACAAGTCAACAATAATATATCATAAAATAACTTTATTATTTATTTGATGTATAGCCCGCCCTTCCTGCAAAGCAGGTTCAGGGCAGGTTCCATCATGAAATTATACAATAAAACAATAATATAATATAACAATAATATAACAGTCAAAATTTACAGTCTCAGTTTAAGACTAGATTAACAGGCACTGCCTCAACTGGTCAACCTATTGGTCCAAAGTCCATCAGAGGACCCAATAGGGGGAGGCCTAATAGCAGGTGATGCCCGCGGCCTCAACTGAAGACCTGGTTGAAGAGCTCTGTTTTACAGGCCCTGCAGAACTGCAGAACTGAAGCAGGTCTTGCAAGTCGCAGATATCCAAGGGGAGCTTGTTCTACCAGGCCAGTCAGATGTCTCTGGGGTCAGGGATCACCAGAAGATGTTGGGTTGCTGATCTTAAAGACCTGTGGGGCTCATAGGGGAAGAGGTGGCTTTGAAGGTATGCTGGCCTCTAACCATATATAAAAGTAATTACCAGCACCTTGAACCAGATCCAGTACTCACTAGGAGAGCCAGTTTGGTGTAGTGGTTAAGTGTGCGGACTCTTATCTGGGAGAACCGGGTTTGATTCCCCACTCCTCCACTTGCACCTGCTGGAATGGCCTTGGGTCAGCCATAGTTATCACAGAGGTTGTCCTTGAAAGGGCAGCTGCTGTGAGAGCCCTCTCCAGCCCCACCCACCTCACAGGGTGTTTGTTGTGGGGGAGGAAGGTAAAGGAGATTGTGAGCCGCTCTGAGACTCTTCGGAGTGGAGGGCGGGATATAAATCCAATATCTTCTTCTTCTTCTTCTTAGGTAGCCAGTGCAGTTCATGAAGCATAGGATGGATCTGTGCTCATACAGGCAATGATGTCAACATCCATGCTGCCACATTCTGCAGCAGTTGGAGTTTTTGGAGCAAGGCCAAAGGCAGCCCATGTAGAGAGAGTTACAATAATCCAGTCTGGAAGTAACACTGTGGCCAGGTCACCAGAGGTGGGGGGGGGCAGAGGTGAGATACGGAACCACCTGCCTGACCTGCCACAGATGGGAAAAGGCAGAGCTGGCAGTGGTGGTAATTTGGGCCGCCACAGACAAAGAGGCATCCAGGAATACCCCAAAGCTTTTCACCCCTGATATGGGCACTAATGGAGCCCTGTCAAAGGACAGAAGCCTGATCTCTGATCCCAATCCCCCATAGCCTAGGTACAGGACCTATGTCTTCAATGGGTTCAGCTTCAGAAACCTCTGTTGCAGCCATCCAGCCACAGTTTGTAATACTCCACCCAATGTCTCTGGAGCAGAGTCCAGGCAGACATCCACAAGCAGATAAAGCTGGGTGTCATCTACATACTGGTGACATCCCAGCCCAAATCTCTGGATAATCTGGGTGAAGGGGCACATGTAGATGTTAAAGAATATCAGGGAAAGAATCGGTCCCTGCAGCACACCACATTCCAATGAGTGTTGCTAAGACAGCTCTGACCCGTGCCACCCTCTGTCCCCGACTATGGAGAAAGGAGGTCAGCTACTGTAAAGTGAGCCCCTGTATCCCCATATTGCTGAGGCGGTGGGCCAACACAACTTGGTTGACCGTATCGAATGCTGTCGACAGATCAAGAAGAATCAGCAGTGCCAATCTGCCTTTATCCAAATGCCCTCCAAGTAGCTATCAGAGTGTGTGTGTCCACACCAAGCCTCAGTTGCCCCCTCCCCTAGAGAGATGCAAGAGAGTGACTACTGCCCATAGAGCTTGGTAGAGGGCTCTTTGCTAGCCAGACCTGTGGTCTAGAGCCAAAAGTGCCAGCATCGGCTACTCCTTGTCTGTGGCAGCTCCTGCTTTCCAGACACTGTGGATCCATTCCCCTACCCACTTACCATCTTCACAAAGTCCTTTCCATGCTCACTCTTGAAGAAAGTGAAAGGAGGGGGGCGCTGAACCTTCCATTGTTATCTTGTCCCCCACAATACAAGTTAAGAGAAAGTGCCATAGAAAGAAGAGACATGCTATGTCATATTACAGTACCTTTGAACTCTGCAATGCAACATGCTTTTTATGTGGAAACCAGTACCAAGATTTGTCATGTAAACAGTACACTGAAAAATGTAATTGTTTGCTCACAGGTGCACTTTAAGAAAGTATAATTACTTCTATGTTGCTTATAAGGAACACTGAAACTACATTCACCTTCAGTGCCAATAAACTGGACCTGCGTGTATCCTTCTTGCACACTTTGTGATGCAAGGCTATATTTATCACCTTGTTACTATGGCAATCTTATGTATGACGTATATTATTATGTTGGTACTTTCATTCTCTCCCTTTGTACTTGCATCAAATCCTTTTTCTCCATGACTACTAAAAGGTGTTATTAATTACTTTGAAACCTAGTCAGCCCTCCCTTTAAAGCTTTCCATATACTAATTTTAGTTAATGGCGTCACTTTTTCTAGAACTGACCATTCATGATATTTCATGCCGGAAAGTTAAGAATAAAAAGTTTTATAAAGACATGCTTTTGTTCTTTGATCACTTAAATAGTGTCAAATGCCTTTAAGGTATCCAGTTCTTGATTCAGAATACACTTTTCAGTACTGCTTTTATCTATGTAGTTTTTATTGTAGCCATAATTTTCCTTTCATTTTTTGGCTCTTAGCGTATTAACTAGGTCCCCCTTTCCCCATCAGTTCTTCGCCACTTCTGCATCCTATCCACATTGCAACATTTTATTACTGGAATTCCCCATCCCAGGATACCTGTATTACAGCTTCCCAAACTATTTTTAAAAACACATGAAAAGGTTTTTTTCTTACTTCTCTCCTAAATTATTTATTCTAAATAGTTTTTTTCAGCTCCTCTTTTTTATTTCCACTTATTGTTATACATCTTGTTTAACTTACGCTCAAGCAGACCCATTTGTTTAAACCCAAATCTTTTTCAATTGCACATCTAGCAGGTGGATATGTGATTCTTTTTTTAAGATCAAAAAGAGCATGTCCACTTTGGGTCCTCTCTAGAGAGGAAGGTAGGATATAAACCAATAAATAAATAAATATATGTTGGTGGCAGGGAACTAAACCACCTGTGGCTTACCTGCCCACAGTTTTCCCTGGAATACTATTTTCTCCCCTATGTTAAATTCTAGTATCACAGCCCAGTTGGCAGAAAGGTATACACACCACAGTTCCCATGCTAGAATGTCATTGGATTATTTGAACCAGCAGGGGGCTGGTGATTGGTCCGGGGAAACAGATATCTGGATCCTGCTTCCCATTGTTCCCAGTCTCCAAGTTCAGTCCTTAAGGCTCCAATGAGCCAGGCAGGAACTACCCACACACATAAAACAAAGTCCACATACACAACAGTCCCCAACTGGTGGACTATTTATTGTGTGTGATTTTTAAAAACTCTACAGGTTTCTGTAGAACTTTATCAAATCACACCAGCCCCCATAGCTAAGAGCCAAAGAGGGAGGAGGGCATAGGAGGGGGGCCATGATGGTCAGAGCAAAGAAGATGGAGAGGCTGGGGGCCACCCCTCTTCCTCCCCCTCCAGTGTGATTTAAATTGCATGTAAACTCTGATTCCCCTTCTACCTTTCCTGGAGCTCAGCCTGCAGTGATCAACTGCCAATTCTGAAATTCAAAAGAAGGCTGATTTGTATCTCAGCACTCCCTCCCCATTCCCCTGCTTTCCTGTGCCCTTCCCCAACTAGGAGCAGCAGGGAATGCTTGCAGCTTGTACACGCCGGCTGGGGGAGACATGTCCTAGCCTCCCCACCCCAAAAAGATTCTAGCTGCCCTTGCAGCCTGTGCAATCTAGGGGCCCCTCCTCCACCCACCTAAGCTTACTGTTCAGGATCATGGCAGTGGAAAGCAAGGCAGCACATGGAGCCCCCAGTTCTTCATGGCTGGACTAAAGGCTGCTGGGAGCAGGGGGTGAGGCTGGCTGCCCACCTACCCACCAACTTTCAGAATCTGCCTGCTCACCCACCCAACTCTGAGCAAACTTTGAGTGCTTCAGGGGAGAGCTTGCCAGTGCCCCTACCTGCTTCATGTGCTGAGGTGATCTGGGAGAGGGGTTTTGAGGGGCAAGAGGAGCCAAGGGTTGGGGAAGGGCCCGTAAAATCCACAAGGAGGCTGGGCCCTCTGGGCCCCATGGGGGACTACACGTCTGAATCACACCAAAAAGTACCCTGCTCGGATACAGATCCCTGCAACAGGAATAACAACTCAAAATTTCATCAAATCCAAAGGCACTCACAGAATATTCTAAACTTAACCCATTCCTGATACATAGCCATTTGGCTATTCCTTTTGAAAGCCATCAGAAAACAAAACATGGCTGAAATCCCTGTTATGTTTCAGTTATGAAGGTAGGGTTGCCTGGCCCTCTCCTGGCACCCACAGGAGCTTTGAAGGAAGGGCAAGGGGCAGAAATAACATCACACTATACACTGATGTCACTTCCAGGTTAAAACACCAGATGCTGTGGAATTCAACCCAAATTGTACTCTTTACCATAGAATTTTGGGAGAATTCCAGAATGTCACCTGTTCAGGTTTTCACTTAGGAGTGATGCCAATGCACAGTAAAATGTCACTTCCATGCACCCCTACATATTTCTCCAGCCAGTCTGGACATAAGGGCAGGTAGGATGGCTAAGCTGCTAGGAGGATGCCTGCCCTAAATGGGCAAATGGTAAGGCTATATGAAGGATGTGGGTCCAAGTGTTGATGAAAAATGATAAGTGGACCTTTTGTTCAAGGCTTCCTTTCGAAGTGGGATTTACCCCACCCTAGTCTGATTTCAGTGTGCATATGTTTACAGAAAACCATATATCACAAGACAGGGTTGCCACTAAAATTTTATTTTTCATTTCCCTAACTTTCCCTGACCAACATTTGTCAATTTCACTGACCCCCATTCAAATATAACCACCGGTTAAAAAATGAATAGGTCGTGTTGCGTTAATGTAAGGCTTTATGAAATGTTCCACTCTACAACTACACAAGTCTCAACTGCAAATATATTTGTCAAAGTAAGAAATTTAATATCAGCTTCTTTCGACATTAACTGCAGCAACATCTGTTTTGCAATTGCACCAAAAATCACACCAAGATACAAACTTCAATTCAAGTAAACTCTGAATGCTAACAAATGACATAACATTTTTGTTATTGTTTTAAAGATACACTAAAAATTATATAAACGTTCTATATAAAATGGTTTCTCCGAAACCACATTATGAAATTTATAGTTTTGAAATGGCAGGAATTATCAAGTTAGAAATTAGAATACAAGCAATCTGTTTTTAAAGAATGAAAATTTAAGATATAAAACTATCACTTCTACAGTTTTCTCTTTTTCTTTTGTAACTTTTAGTTTCTCATCAATTGTTTCCTCTTCCATTTTGGCTTCTTCTCTCAGTCTTTTTTTTAGCATTTTCAAGATGTTTAATTTGTCCCTCAAGTTTCTTCTTTCTTCTGAATTTCTTTTTGTTGCTTATGGTGTTTAGCCTCCAAGTGCTGTGTGTAGCATGCATGAGCATGCCTGACTGACTGCAACAGATTCCTATCAATTACAACAGATTCAACAGGGAGGGGCTGTGGCTTAGTGGTAGAGCATCTGCTTGGGAAGCAGAAGGTCCCAGGTTCAATCCCTGGCATCTCCAAAAAAGGGTCCAGGCAAATAGGTATGAAAAACCTCCGCTTGAGACCCTGGAGAGCTGCTGCCAGTCTGAGAAGACAATACTGACTTTGATGGACCAAAGGTCTGATTCAGTTTAAGGCAGCTTCATACGTTCATACGTTCATACGTTCAAGTCCTCCACAGTTCAAGACTGCATCATAAACCTGATGCTGACAGACAACAGTTTCTTCATGCAAGTTCTCAATTAACATTGACCTATTAACTGAAGCTGGGTTCAGGTAGCCGGCTCGAGGTTGACTCAGCCTTTTCATCCTTCTGAGATCGGTAAAATGAGTACCCAGCTTGCTGGGGGGGGGGGGGAGTGTAGATGACTGTGGAAGGCAATGGCAAACCACCCCCTAAAAAGTCTGCCGTGAAAACGTCATGATGCGACGTCACCCCAGAGTCGGAAACAACTGGTGCTTGCACAGGGGACTACCTTTACCTTTTATTAACTGAAAATTCACTTTCAACGGAAGCATTACCATGAGACAGGCTAAGGCACATTTTGTCAACAGTCCACAGGTCTGAGAAACTTTCGTTGGACATCAAAATACCACTGTAAAATGTATCCAGTCCAACTTCATAATTTTGTTTTGCAACACATACTTGAAATTGAGCCTTGAACTCATTGTGGGAAGGTGTGGTTAAAGCAGTGTATTGTTGCTTTGATTTTTCTGCTAATGTGTCATTGATCTGATTTGCTGATTTGCACCATCTTGAACTTCAAAGGACTTCTCTCAATCAACTTTTCAACAACAGCCACTACCATGTTTCGACACCCTAGGCAAAACTTGGCCACTTGGCATTCACTCAATTTAGTTTCTTTCAACAGCTTCTTTGCTGCAAAGCCAATGTCAACCTTGCTTCTGTCAAGCAAGTTCTCAGACAATTTCATGTCAATTGTTAACAACTGGGAACCAGAAAACACGTTTCCCAACATTTTCGATTTTATTTTTTTTCCAGACTTTAAAGCTTTATTGCAACACCAAAAACAAACAAAACAACGTGAATAACATAAAGTACATAATGATCAACATAAAAACACAACCATCCATCCTCCCCACCACCTTTCAACCATACTCCCAATCACACAAGGAGGATTGGGGGTTAATCTATTTACAGTTTCTATTATTCCAAGACCAATCCTTTGCTTTTCACCCAAAGATAAATTGGATTCCATGACTCTTTACACTTTTGTAAGTTTCCATCTTGCAGTCTTGTGGTCAGTATATCCAATTCCGCGGCTTCTAATAATTTACACATAAATTCCTCCCTGTTGGGTATTTTTGACATCTTCCAATATTTGGCATATAATATTCTTGCTATGGTGACTATATGTAATATTACTTTGATCATTGTTCTGGGTACATTATTTCTACAAATATTTAGGAGATATAATTCTGGTGAATGATGTAGGTTTATTTAAAAAAAAATTGGATCCATGTGCTAATCAAAGCCCAATATTTTTTAGCGTAGTCACATTGCCACCATATGTGAAACAAGGATCCCTTATTTTTTTTGCACTTCCAACATTTATTAGAATATTTGGGATAAATTTTAGCCAGCGTTCTGGGGTGAGATACCAGCGGTATACCATTTTATAAATATTCTCTTTGAAAACCGCTGATTTTGTTAGTTTTAGATTTTATTTCCATATTTTTTCCCACTCCTCTAACTCAATATTAAGGCCAAAGTCTCTTAACCATTTTATCCAGACCTCTTTCACCACTTCTTCTTGCATTTTGTTTTGGAGAAGCCCTTTATATACTTTAGAAATAAGTTTTTGGTTTATTTGAATTAGTAGGTCCAATTCATTTAACTTTGGCTTCTTGGGAAGCCTTTCTCCTTATCCATTTGGTATTTGACTTGACATTTTAACCACCAATCTAATTTATCAATTTCCTCCAGTTTCAAATTATTTTGGTTATCTAATAAATTTTCATAACGATCCTGGTTTTCCCAAACATAGAGGTTAGGATGGGTAGAAGCCTCTATAGGTGACAACCATAATGGTGTGTATGATTTTATGCAACGACTCATTAGCTTCTCGATTAGCTTACAAAGTTCTTCATACAAAAAGGGTGCCAATAGTTTTTGGCAGGGCTTTTTTTATAGCAGGAACTCCTCTGATGTAGCCAGTCCTCCAAGAGCTTACAGTAGGTCCTGTACTAAGAGCCCTGTAAGCTCTTGGAGGATGGACTACATCAGGGGTGTGTGGCCTAATATGCAAATGAGTTCCTGCTACAAAAAACCCCATGGTTTTTGGTTTTGAAACCTTTGTAGAAATGTCTCACAATCTCCAGCAATCATTTTCATGAAAGCCATTTTGCACTTCATGAGTGGATCTTGCCTTGCAGCTTTTATAGAAATTGCAGGTTTACTGTGGAGGAGTTTTGCTTCTTCCACATATTTCTAGATGTTGTCAAAAACAGTCCTAGCTCTATCAAGACACTTAACATTCTCCAACCATGTAGTGGAGCAAAACTTCAGGGGAAATAGTGTGCTTCCAGTCATAACAGTGTATGATGCTCTCCTAGCTGGGGAATCTTTGAACAGAGAATACATGTTGTGCAAGACTGAATTCAGGTCCCATTTTACTGCTTGCAATTCTGTTTTAAAAGACCCATGTACAACATGAAGGCTACAAGTTCCAAATTCAATCAATTCTTTTCCTCCTTTACAGTTGGTTGGTTTTAATTTCTTTTAGTTTTCTCAGAAAAAGGTGATTTACATTTTGCCCATCCATAGATACTTGTAATAATTTTGCAACTGATAAAGAAGACATGCCTTCTTGAAACTTCTGAAGGTCTTCAGCAGTAGCAGTTTGAAGAAAAACACTGATTAGATACTGTGTGGAAACTTTATAACAGTACTCATCCCAAAAACAAACCATTAAATCCATCTGTCCCTTTTGAACCACCTTATTCAAAGCTTCATCAAAACAGATAACACATGTTTGGCATTGGAACTGCAAGCAGTAAAATGGAACCTGAATTCAGTCTTGTGCAACATGTATTATCTGTTCAAAGAAGGGCATCATACACTGTTATGACTGGAAGCACACTATTTCCCCTGAAGTTTTGCTCCACTAGGTGGTTGGAGAATGTTAAGTGCCTTGATAGAGCTAGGACTGTTTTTGATAACATCAAGAAGTATGTGGAAGAAGCAAAACTCCTCCACAGTAAACCTGCAATTTCTATAAAAGCTGCAAGGCAAGATCCACTCATTTTGCTTTCATTTTCATGAAAGCAAAATGGCTTTCATGAAAATGATTGCTGGAGATTGTGAGACATTTCTGCAAAGGTTTCAAAACATGTGGAATTCACTGCCACAGGAGGTGGTGGCGGCCACAAGCATAGCCACCTTCAAGAGGGGTTTAGATAAAAATATGAAGCACAGGTCCATCAGTGGCTATTAGCCACAGTGTGTGTGTGTGTGTGTGTGTGTGTGTATAAAACATTTTTTGCCACTGTGTGACACAGAGCGTTGGACTGGATGGGCCATTGACCTGATCTAACATGGCTTCCCTTATGTTCTTATTGTTTCAGCTGTTTCAGTAAAAGATCAGAGAAATAGGGTGCCAAGCCAAAAGCAACAACATGTATTGCTCTTGTTTTTCCAAGATGAAACTGTTGAGCTATCTGGCTATATGAGAACATTCGCTTTAATAATTCACTGATGTTGTTACAAGAGTTGAATGACATCTTCTTCATCATCAGTTGCAAAGCCCACAGGCAATCTGCTGTCCTGACACAGTCCTTGATTACATAAGCAGTCATACTAGTTTGTGTGGTGGGTAATTCTTTGCCATTTTCATCACTCTGATCATGTTTTCCAGTTTTCGCAGGGGCTGTCTCTTCACTCTCTCTGATTTTACTATCTGAGCTTGTACTTGGCTTTGAACCTAAACATATTGCAGTTGACTGTTGACTTGATTTAATTTTTAGGTTCTTCTGATGTAATGGTCCTTGTGCATGAGACTCCACAGTTCTAATTCCCATATTACTTAGTTCAAAGGTTTTGTAGCACACTTTACAGTAACCTTTGCATTTGTCTCCAGTAACTGGTGATATCCACGGAACGAAGTCAGGATGAAGTTTGAATAGCTACTGCATATTAAAAACTGTCCTCTTAGAAGCCATCTGCAAAATGTGGTTTCAGATACAGCCATACAAAGAATCACCTGCCTGACACCATGATGTTAGAAGATTTGTTTCTGGCAAGTAAGAACATTCCAATGCCTGGAAAGTTTCACTTTCACTTTCTGGTTCCAGAAAGTGCAATGAGCAGAACAGCAGCAAGAAAGGAGGTGGAGTTTCTGCAATCTAGAGAAGCAGACAACCCTCATTTGCAACCTTTATGCATGGGAAAAGTCAGGAAAGAGGAAGAGAGAGCTGATACTCTGTAAACTCCAGCAGGAACAAGCAATCACATTTGCAAAATTTACTTTGCATGGTGCAGAGTAGAAAGTGCTATTTGTCTGTGAAATCCAACAGCAGCAAAACTCATTTACAACTCTGTGGTGGGTTTAGCAGGAGACAAAACGTCCATTCCATACACAAGCATAACCCAAAAACATGCTTATCTTTATATGTAAGTGTTGTGTATGTGGACGAATGTTGTATAGCATTATTAGTGTTCCTGCCTGGCTCATTGGAGCCTTTAGGACTGAGCCTGGGGACACAGGAACAATGGGCAGCAGGATCCAAATCCCTGCTGCTCTGCTTCAATCACGGGCCCCTTGATAGTTTGAATGATCCAGTGGTGTCCTAGCGCAGGAACCTGGAACGGTATATAGTTGGCCCGGTTGGCTCAGTTAAGCAGTCTTCTTAGTTACTGGTTACTATGCTGTAACTCAATAAAGAACTATGATCACTGCAACCACATCTCCTCTCTGCATTGAACCCACTATATTATAGTAAGTTAAATGCAGTACCAGGAGGTAGGGATGAAAACAGTTAAATGCTTAAAGTTTGTATATTGCTAAACATTTAAACTAGCCTTGCTTTGCAAATGCTACAGGCAGACCTTGGAAATCATGCAGGGACAGAGCTCAACAAACACATCAGGCTGATTGGGGATGGAGCTGAGAAAGGGCATCATTAAGTTTTACTTGTATTCTACTTCTTCTCTATTCCAGTTGCCACAAGAACAAATCATGCTCTTGCAGCAGCAGGTCAAAAATCCACTGCTTGCTCTAAATATATTTTAATCACAATTTCCCTGACTTTCCCTGACCAATTTCCATTTCCCTGACTTTCCAGAAAGTGGCAACCCTGCAAGAATAATTTAAGCGGATCTATAATAATTCATTAATGGCTTTCCCCTGAAGACAATTCTCCATGTAGCTTCCATTGCTGCTTTAAGCTCCTCTGCAGTAGCAAGGAGATCCCTGAAGCACTTTCCCTCACATTTGCTTGCATTATTTAATTTAAAACATTTCTATGCCAGCTTCCCACCCCAAAAGGGGTCTGCAAGGCAACAAACATTAAAACAGCATGTAAGGGGTATCCCCTGAGGCTAGTGGGGTATCCCCTGAGGCTATTTTTTTCAGCCAGCATTGGTTTCCACCAGGAAGAGATATAAATCACTTTCAGGTATGGAGGAAAACTGGACTTTATAAACTAGGTGACATTATTCTCAATAATTCCATACTTCCTAAATTACAACTTGAACTTAAATACTCCACTCAGATCCCCTGGATTTTATACCACCAGATCCACTTTGCAATTCATAGTTCTAAGATCTTAACTCAACTACAACGCCCACCAACAGTCTTTGAGAAGTTAATACATAAGAAAACAGTGACATTAAGAGTTATAACTATTATTTTTAACCTTCTTGACCAGAAAACTTGGGAAGAAGTTTCCAATCAACAAAAAGCTTGGCAAAGGGACATTGGAAAAACTCTAAGTACAGAACAATGGAATTCAATATGGTCCTCTTCCATGTTTAAAACTTATTAATTGAATGTCAAACTACAAAATTATGTTTTCCAGGTGGTATATGACTCCACACAAACTGTTTTAGCAAAAACAAAATCAACTCCCAATTATTGGAAAGGATGTTTACAGACGGGCACATTTAGTCACTGTGGGTGGGATTGCCCTAGAATTCAGGTTATTTGGAAAGAGGTTATTCAGATTATAAACAATATCTTAAATTGTTCTCTTCCTCATACTTCTGAGTCAATCCTGCCTAATCACTGGCCAACCTTAAAGCTTCCTCAACTTAAGAAAGAATTAGCTCTGTTGTTGCTGCTAGCTGCCAAAACTGTAATAGCAAGGTACTGGAGACAAAACAAGATACCTACGACACAACAATGGTGTGGAAAAGTATGGGAAATAGCTGCACTTAACAAACTCACTACACAAATATATGTGGCTGAAGTTCCAATGAGGAAGAATGAGTTCTTGGAAAGATGGTATTCCTTTTTTGAATATGTTAATTGTAATGATAATGTTATATGTAAGATTCCACAAAAATATATCAAGTTTTCTTTCTACTGATAATATGGAAAAAATGATATACTGTCTAGGAAAATTGACTTTGAGGTCATAATGATCTGTAATGCTGCATTGCCAAGTACTGCAACTGTTACTGTATTTAAGTGTTAATTTATGGTTTTTACTGTGTTAATGTTTAAGGAAAAATAAAAAAATGGAGACAAAAAACCAGCATGTAAAACGATGAATATGTAGAATAATTCAATAAAAACATACAAACACCCATAACACCACAACCAGGGAAGAGGGCCAATAACAGTTATTGGGGATATGTCAAACAAAGCAAAACAGAGCCTTTAATTGCTGGCAAAAAACAATAGTAAAGGGAGACAAATGAATGTCAGGATTGGAGTTCCAACATTTTGGCACCTCATGCCTTTCTTGAGTTGCCACCCATCTAGCCTCAGACAGCAGGACCCCTGAAGCAGAGCCTTTGCAGATGACCAGAATGGACAGGTAGGCTCATAAGCAAAAGTGATCCTTCGGGTATGCTGGCCCCAAGTCATATAGGCAGGGCTCTAAAGGTCACTACCAGCACCTTGAATTGAGCCCAGAAGTAAATTGTAAGCCAGTGAAGATGGAACATGACTGAAGTGATCTGGTCGCTACAACCAACTGCAGTCAACATTCTGGCTGTAGCATATCAACTGAAGCTTCTGGACAGCCTTCAAGGGCAGCCTCATATAGAGCATATTGCATTAAAAAGGTAAAGGTAGTCCCCTGTGCATTAGCTACTACTATTTCCTCCCCCAGCCACCATTTTCTGCTCCAGAAGGGCTTAATTTTTAATATAAAATCACAGGGGTAGCCAAACTGTGACTCAGTAGTCACATGTGGCTCTTTCACACATATTGTGTGGCTCTCAAAGCCCCCACTGCCCCATTGCCTGGCTTGGAGAAGGCATTTATAGCAAAAGTTACTTTGTTTCCACCTCTTCCTCCCCTCCATCTATTTGCTTTCTTTCCAGTTTTCTTTCCACCTTTTCTTCCTTCTTTGCGGCTCTCAAACATCTGACGTTCATCTCTTGCAGCTCTCAAACATCTGACATTTATTCTATGTGGCTCTTCCATTAAACAAGTTTGGCCACCCCTGATATAAAGCTTCCAAGAGTTCAAAGTGCTTCACATGCATTATCTTGATGTCCAAATAACGCCCCTGTAAGGTAGGCTGGAGACCACCAAGGAAGATTTTGCAGAGGATGGCAATGGCAATCCACCGCTGCTTAATCCCTTGCCATGAAAAAGCTCTATGGCAGGATGGCCAAATGGTGGCTCAGGAGCAGTGCTCCCTCTAAGCTGTGGAGTCTTGTGAGCAAAAATTCTACTTTGTGAGCTACTGGCGTTAAAGTTGTGAGCTACTGCATTGGTTAGTTTGCTCTAAGGCCATTTTTCCAAAGACAAAAATGGGTGAGCCGGAGGCTAAAAAACTGTGAGCTAGCTCTCAGTAACTCAGCTTAGAGGGAACATTGCTCTTTCACACATATTGGATGGCTCTTGAAGCCCTTACCACCCTGTCAGCCAACTTCGAAAAGGCATTTCTCTCTTTTCTCCATTTTCAATATATTTTATTCAGTTTATGATAAAAGGAATAGGGAGTGCAGAAAGGAAAGGAGAAGGGAAGGAAGAAAGTTAATTATCATTTTCTGAATCATAAGTCTATAAACTATTATTCCATTATTTCCAAAATCAAACTTATAAAGTATGATTATTCTGTTAATTTGCACATAATCTTATAATAATGCCAGGATAAAAAGCAATATGCAACTTTTATAAAACAAAGATTAGATTGATACATTCAACCAGTCATAAAATGGTTACCACATATGCTTTACATCTTTCGGAGACTTGCCCTTCAAAAGAGATGAAAGTGAATCCATCTCCGCTACCTCAAGGATCTTATCTATCATTTCTCTCTTTAAATCACTTCTCCAAGCCAGCCAGTGACTTGGAGAATGCATTCAAAGTTGCTTTCTTTCCACCCCTCCCTCCTTTGCCCCATTGATTTTCCTTCCTTCCTTCCAACATCTGACGTTCATGTGGCTCTGAAACATCTGACATTTATTCCATATGGCTCTTTCATTAAGCAAGTTTGGCCACCTATGTAAAATCATAACACTGTAGCAATATATTGCAACTATGCACTAATACCCAACTTTATTTTTAAGTACATCTCAAGTGCTTTTCGTTACAATATTATAAACGTAAATGTGTCCATAACAAATAGAGTACAACATCATGTGGATGCCCCCCAAAGCAATGCTATGGTAAGGAAGCCAAAGCAGGAAGACATGCATGTGGAAATAGCCCTTGTTTCCTTTGTAACTTATAAACTTACTAAGCCATTTAACAGTGCACATTCACAATGAGAAGAGGATAATTTGCAGAAATATTGTCAAACATAAAACTTTTTTGTTACCAGGGCTTTTTTTTTTAGAAAAAGCCTAGCAGGAACTTATTTGTATTTTAGGCCACACCTCCAGTTGCCAAGCCAGCCAGAATTGCATTCCTGCTCAAAAAAGTACCATATCTGCTTGTTACAAATATCAGCCAAAGTACCATATCTGCTTGTTACACAGTAGAACTTTATTAAAAGAGAGGGGGGAAAGGAACCACAACCCAGACTTATCCCAGAGTTAAAATATAATAATTAGAAAAATCACATTGAAGAACATTCATGATTTCCTTACCTGATTCCTGTGAAGAGCAGGCAGATAATTATCAAGAAGCGGAGGAAGTGTAGTTTTTTTGTAAAACTGAGAGCAGACTGCCATATTTCATTACTGTTTCACTAGTAAGGGGTTGTAAAAGAAAAGATTTTTTAAAAAAACACATTGTAGAAAGAACAATATTACAACATCTTATTATGTTAAAACTGCAGGTCTCTTAAATCACCATAATGAAGGAGAGATACATAAAGCTTTCTCTTCTAAACTGACATTTTATTAACCTGAGCAACTCAGTCCTCAAAGTGCTGCACCAGCACAAACAGATGCTTGGTTTAAAAACATACAAGATGCTGCCTGGGAATCATAGTCTTGGATTTTACTAGGCAATTATTCACACGTTAATAAGTCAGACAACCCTCTTCATAAAATTACATTTTCCTTCAAGTAAATATTGAACTCTCTTCAGGATTATTCTCCTCTGAGCAGAATTTGACAAAAGACCGTTCTTGTTCAAATAAGCTTATTCAACAGAATAACCAACTTTATCAAACTAAACACATTCTGTGCCACAAATACTGCCCTTGGCTTTCCAGTATAATGCATTATTAATGCCTACTGCCATTACTATGAACTGGGGATTTAAAAAAATGAAATAGCTTAAGTGTTTCCATTTTTCTTTTTCTTCCTCAAACTTGAAATATTCACATACACTGGCTTTGTGTCAAATGTTTCTGAATCCTACATATTAAGTCATCCATAAACTCAAGGTGTAGAGTGTAATTTCCCCTCATTGCACATTAAAAATCACTGGGCAATACTACTTTCTTATTGTCCACATCTTAGATACTTATAGTCTTCCATCAGTGTAGTAGCTAAACCCCTGGTTTTTATATATAGAATACACAAATTCAAATTCTCTCAGTCCCTACCTCACAGGTTGTCTGATGTGGGGAGATGAAGGGAAAGGAGATTGTAAACCACTCTGAGATTCCGAGTGAAGGGTGGGATATATAAATCAAATCTCTTCTTCTAAAATGGCTGCCACAACTTTCCTTCAGTCACATAGTGAAGATCCCTGTGCTACTGTAGCAGCTGCTGCCAAAGTACCACTTTTAAAATCTTCATAGTCAATCAAATCTCCAATGACCAATCAGGAGCCTTACTGGGCAAAAGTCACACCAGGCTCCACCCACTTTCTAAAAACATTTGGATGGCACTAGGAAAGGTATCAGCAGCACCATGGCACCCACTAGCACCAAGCTGGGGATCCCCTGGCCTAGACAGTGTTTGTTATCTCAAAAGCCTTCTCTTAATAAGTGCAGAATTTGAGAACTCAAAAAAGAGTTTATTTTCCAAAGTATATCTTGGACAACAGCAATTCATGTGCCTGTGAACACTTTCTGTACCAGGCTGGCCTTACAATGTTAGATAACTGTGGCATATGTACGAGATATAACTCTGCTGCTTTGTACACTTTTATATGTGCTGAAAAGATAGGAACCTTCCCCCACTGGCCAAGGCATAGGTAGGCTGAACTCTCAACAGAGAATCTTCACTGATAAAATCCTGATCTTGTAAGGATAATTGTATCCCCATTACTTCATCATTCCCCCTTGATTTGGGAGAACAGAAGCCTATGAACTGCTGACGTGTCCTAGATCTTTTCTCATGCCAAGATCAGGAGTGACACGGAAGCAGATTGCCAAAAGGATTTCTGCAGCTGGAAAAAGGAATAATTTTCTACAAGTTTTTCCTTCCCACTGCAGACTTGACTCATTCTGTTCTGAGAGAGGAGTCCATGGTCCCCCAGGAGTAGCAATGTTGGGGGTGGGGCAGCATTTTGGGCTACAACAGGATAGGTGGATGTATGAAAGCTGCACTTTGCTGACAGAAATTCTTCCATGAGAGGAAATGTTTGATGGAATCCAAGCCACAGTTCCCCCTTCCTCTCTTTTATCAGCAAAACAATCTTATAAGATACAACTGCCTGCAAAAGAGTCTGACCCTAGTCAAGATATTGCAACAGAATGGCTCTGTTTTAGAAATTTGAGAAACAGTGAGCTAAACTTGGAGACTGCCTTTAGCAGCCTCACAACCACAGATCTATTCCACCTTATTGCCTTCACATCCTGCTTGTGAAGGCATCTTGCAGGTTACTGTTGGAAAGGTGATGCTGGGCTACAGGGCCGGATTAACAAATAGGCCAAGTAGGCACCGGCCTTTGGCCCCCATGTCTTTAGGGGCCCCGGGGCTGGCTTTCCCTCCCAGTTTTCCCTGGTTGTTAATGTTTGCTTTGTGTAATAACATTGGTTTATTAAAACTGTTGGTTAGTAGAACTAAAAAAATATTAGGAGATAATTTGTGAGGGTAGCCCTGAGATTTTGACTGTCCAGGAGCCTCCACAGGGTTTAATCTGGCACTGCTGGGCTAGATGAGTCTTTGATCTGCTGTGGTTCAGCTCTTCTGCTATGTCATTCACTCTGTCACCATGCTTTTAATTCCCTCACCACCAGGCCCGTAGCTAACCAAGGGCCCATGGGCCTGGCCCCCTGATAGTTTGGGGAGGCCCCCTCACCCCCAGGCTGTCCATCTCTTCTGTGCAATTTAAATTGGGTGGGAGGGGCGCCCAGGAGCAGCAGCTGCCCCTCCCATGCCATTTAAAGGGCCCACAAATCAGCTGGGGTCCAGATAGCACTGGACAGGTGGAAGGGGCAGTCACCAGCCTCCTGAACAGTGTTCCCTTTAAGCTGAGTTAGCGTGAGCTAGCTCATAGATTGTTTTAGCCTCCAGCTCACACATTTTTGTCTCAGCTCAGGAAGGATGACCCCAGAGCACAGTAATTTATGCAGTAGCTCACAATTTTAATGTCAGTTGCTCACAACTTTAATGCCAGTAGCTCACAAAGTAGCATTTTTACTCACAAGACTGCAGCTTCTAGACAATTGCTCCTGAATTATTTAAATGGCCCCCTCCCCCTGAGGCCCCCCATGCCCCCTTCCCCTCATGGTTTCTAGCTACTGGGCTGCTCATCAACAACAATAAGGAGAGGTTCAGTCATGCTAAGGGATCACTAATCAAGTGAACCAGCAAGGCTGCCTCTCAACTACACTAGCCAATCTACTCTGGTCCCATCAATCTCTGAACGGTTCTTTTATTTTCAAAGGGCATTTCTCAGTCTTATTCAATCTGTATTCTTAACCAAGAATGAGTCCCATACCATTAAACTCACATTCAGAGAAATTTTTGTGGATGAAAAACCGCTTCGTCACCATCTAATAGGCCACAAAGCCTTTGTTTAAAATAACTTGTTAGGAATTTTGTTTGGCGTTTATTGTTCCTTCATCTGACTAATACGACCATGGAATCCAGAGCGTCTTGCTTCCCATGGAAACAAATTTGGGATCACGCTGCAAGAAGAGTCTAGCAATAACCAGTTCAGAACCTGAGGGTGCAACTTTTGCAATACTTGTTATTTCATGGGGAAACAACGATTATTTCACTTTGGTCCGCATACACAATTTCTCGGGGGGGGGGGTGTGGGCAGCCAAAGTGAGCCACGCCCCGCGGAAGCGCTGATCCCACCGCTTCGTTACTTCCCAGTTTTACCCCAGGCCGAGAGAGTTCAGTCTCCGTCCGGATGGCTGAAAAACTCCTCGCGGAAACCAAAACTTACCACTTACCCAAAGGAACAGGCTAGAAAGTGCCGCTGCTAAACTCGCCAAGCATGGCACGGGAACTGGGCTGTCTGTCTCAGCCGCAGCTAAGCACTCGCAGCTACTTTTGCACCGCCCCCTTTGCCTGGGCCTCGCACTCAGCCGACGAGGCTGTCTTCGCCATTCCTTTGGGACGGCTCGTAGTAAGGAGACTGTCTCTCGGTTTTCCCGCCGCGAGCAGCAGAGCGCCATTCGCCTATCCCAAAACAGCATGAACTGAATGCCACAAGTGCCTGCCGTTTATCCATCCCTTCTTTTCTTCATGGAGCTCACCTGAGGCTATAATGTCTCCCTTTGGCTGTGGGTTTCCGAGGGAGACATTCAGGCACCCGTTCTCAGGTCCATTCCGCGGAGCCAAGTTAATCTCAAACCATCAGCCCCTTATTTGCGAGAAGACTACTCAAAGAACGTTGGCTAACCTATAAAACTGGAAATTGAACGAGAGCTCCACCCAATAGCACCAAAGTAAACCACACCAATATTAGTACAGGAGGGAGCAGACTGTTCCATTACATACCTGCAGAGCTTTTCTTTTCCTGGGGGAACACTGTGGAATGGAGTTCCAGAACCTCTTTGTGGAAACAAAATTCGGGGGGGGGGGAGTTTTTGAGGGGCACCCCTGTGTTCCTCTTCCATTTTCCTCTTGAGAGTTTCTTAAACTCTTTTTCTAGGAAAAAAACATAAATGTACCACACCACAAAGGCAGGGTTAATGGGCCTCTATGACTTATTCTTCGCTGCACAACAGCCCTGCAAAGAAAATGAGGCTGAGAGACTGTGACTGGCTCAACATCATTCAGCAAGCTGCCTGACAAGCAGGGATTTTAAATAGGATCTGTCCAGTGCTAGTCCAGTCATTACATCATAGGGACTCTTTTCATGGAATCAGTACACTCCTTAGCAAAATTAAACCCTTTGAAGTCTATTGATTTCAATTGATTAGGGGATAACTGTTTATGTGCTTAAGTCATCTTTGGGGCATGCTTCTATCAAACACTGCCAATCATTTTACCACTGAACTTTTAGGTATAACACAAGTTCTTAATGGGAGTCCAACCCACAATTTTAAAAAAAAAAAAAATGGCAGAAGTTGAGAGCCAGCATGGTGTAGTAATTAGAAGCAGTAGACTCTAGTATGAAGAACTGGATCCGATTCCCCACTCCTCCGCATGAAGTCAGTCACAGTTCTGTCAGCACGACCTGCCTCCCAAGGTGTCTGTTGTGAGGAGAGGAGAGAAAGGCAATTGGAATCTGCTTTGAGACTCCTTAGGGTAAAGAAAAGTGGGGTATAAAACCCAACTTTTCTTCTTCCTGTTTCCACATTTTCTGTAAATATTCTGTCTTGGAACTCTTTAAAAGCATGGGTGAGAATAACTGCTTATTAACACTGTTTGCTGCAATTGACATTTAGAAACACAAATGACTTCATTTGTTGACACTGCAGTTGTTGCTATCTTTATCAGTCACAAGCACTGTAAAGCTGGGCTTCTAGCTGTTGCTAGCACCTAACAATAATGGAATTCTTTAACTGTAAGAAAACAAGTATAAGCCTTCTCAAATCTAAGCATTTAATTGTTTGCACTGGTGTATGGAAGTCTTCTCTTTCCCCCCCAAACTGTGAACTCAGTGGAGAATCACAAGAGAATAGTCAGTTCCACTCATTAATTTATAATGTATTTCAAGATTAATTCCCCAAACAGGTAACTCTTGATTTAGATGCACAGTTGTCTAAAAAGTGTTTTTAAGAAAGGATATAGGATAATGTAAGGGTGGATTATTTCTGTATTTTAGTGCATGATTGCACAATCCCATGTTTATCTTCATAGTTTATTATGTGTTAACAAGAAATGATTTCAGTTATTAAAATATTATTAAAGCTCGTATGCTATATAAGGCAACAAAGTGATGCTGCCTAGACTCTTAACTAATATGGATACAAATTATGTAACTTCTTCCCTGGTCTCATGAATGCTGATGAAGTTACAATTTGTTACCTGATCCTGTAAAAGATTTACGTGGAAAAAAATCATGTTGGATTTAGAAATGTTCAATTTTTTTTTTTAAAAAAAATTGTTCTTGCCATCATATGGCATTACAAGTGTTTGAAACTGAACTTATTTTCTCTAAAAATAACAACTAGATATGAAGTGATATGAAACTAGTACAATCTGGAGGAATTCCAGTTTCAGCAACTTGCAATTAGAAGCGACTCGGACTGGTGTGTCCGGAGCTGCTTCTAAATCAGACCGTTTGAGGGGTCGCCCACGAAGGACGACTTGACTCTGGGGCCCAGGAAGGGTCCCAGAAGGCAGGGTGCTTGAGCAGTAGAACGGGGGTGTCAGCGGAGACAGCTGCCCCCCGATCCCGCTTGCTCCTAGCTCGTCTCTCCGATCACTATTTTTAAATGGCATGAGAGTCAACTGCTGGCTTTTCTCTTTCTTCTTGCACTCTGTACTTAAAAAACTCTGCAATTTCAAGACAAGCTGCATCTATCTTACCATCACTGTAAGTGTTCTTTCTTCATATTATTGATGTGAATGGTATTATCTCTGACAAGCAGGGAAATGGAGAACCAGGTTTGAAGCAAACTTTAAGTTGAGGCAAAAGACTAAGAAGGGGCGGGGGGGGGGGAACTCTCTCTCCTTTTTCAAGGCTTTTAAAAGTTTCTGCCTATCCTGGTAACATTTACAATACCTGCATGAGGAGAATCACACCAATCTTTAGTTATACAAGAGACCTGAAGGCTGAATTTAATTGACTTGGTACTTTAAACCCTCTCTAGGGGGAGAAGTTTTGGATTTTGGGAAAGTTACTTGCTTGCAAATTTATTTGGATGTGAAAGACAGCTGGCTTAAAAATACTTGAAGCCTAAACTGAAGTGCTCTGAATGAATTTATAAGTGCTCCAACCTGACTTTTAAATGCTGGTGGATATTTTATATTGACTTATAAGGCATAGCAGGATCTCTGGCTGGAAGAAGAACATCTGTGCAAATTTCCAAATTGGATTCTTACTTATTCTCATTGGGTGTTATGGATATAACCCTTTAATTTTGTTTTCATTTTTTTTCTTTCTTTCTATCCATGGTTGGAATATTTTTGACATGGTTTAAACATTTTTTGGCTCTGGATTCCTTTTTTCCCCTCACCCTTCCTTTTTCTGGATTACCAAGTATGGAAACTTTTTCTTATTTTCTATTATTTTTTTTTTTTTTGCTTTTCTCTTTGGTAGTGCCTGGTTTTATTTTTTTTATTATTATTTGTTTAATTTTTAATTCTTGATTTCACTCTTGGATTACAAATAGGGCATTCAGCCCTGGATTACAAATTTATACCTTGAAGTTGTTGAAATTTGAAGTTGTTGAAAGATGTCGTAGTGACTTGGATTTTAACTGAATTATCATTGCTAGAGGACTTGTAATAGTGAATTGTTTTTGTTGTTGTGAACTGAATTGTTTTGCCTATGTACTATTAAGCGTGGTTGGCTAAAAAGTCTTGTTTATTATTATTCTTACCATTGTTTGGGGTACGACAAATTGTTGATAGAAGCTAGAAGGCTGTTTTCTTTTTTAAAACTATTTCATAATAAGGGCAGTGCTTGATGGAGATTAGCTTATCTGTTATAAACAGGAACATAGAGTTCCAAAACAAACTCTGAAGAGGCATCATTGGACTTGTGGCTGTGTATTTATTCTAATAAGAATGGAAAATAAAGCTGGGATTGGTTTCAAAGAAACAGTAAAAAAAAAAAAAACCAAGAAGGAAAGCCATCAATTCCTTCACCTAGCGCTCCATTTGGGTCAGGGAAAATTATGACCATGCAGGGAGATATTTTTTATTTATTTATTTTAGAATTTATATCCCACCCTTCCCACAAGTGGCTCAGGGCAGCTTCCAACAATAAATCCGACACAAAAATTAAACAATATTTAAACATGTAAGGAATTAAACATTTAAAAACAGATAAAACCTTAAAAATTAATAAATATGAAAGAAATGCAAAGCACCTTAATGACTGCTATAGCACAGATGACTAGTAAAGTAGACAATATTGGTGAACAGATGGCAGAGATTAAAGAAGAGCTTTTGGAAAACAGCAGACAGACAGCTGAGACTAACAAAGCCTTAAAAGTATTAGATGGCCAAGTGACAGAGAATATCCAAAAGTTGGAACATTTGGAAAAAGAACAGAATATACATGATTCTAGACATTTGCAGTTGGAAGTAGACAGAGCTGCCTATATGTTGAGGTTTCAAAATATACCAGAAGAGAAAACTGAAGATTTACAGAAAATTTTAAGTGAAGCCTTGGCTGAAATTTTACAGGTGACTCCTCAGAGGATGGAAGAAGAGTTTGATCAAGTTAGACAGGTGCCATCAAGTTATACAAGATGAAATAAATTACCTAGTGAAGTTCATTTGAAGCTCACAAGAAAGAGGACTAGAGATGACATTTTGAAGCAAGCAAGAGATAGACCTATGACGATAGCTGGAAATATGGTGAAAATTCTAAGAGAGGTACCTTGGCCAGTGAGACAAAAGAGGAGAGAATACCAAGTGTTTTGAGAGGAAGAGTAATACCCTATATGTGGTTAATGCCAGAAGGCCAGGAGAACAGATACAGGATAAATTCAATCTTCAAAGCTCAGAATTTTTTGGATAGAGTGAAGGAAAAAGAAGGCAAGGAAAAGAAGGATGATGATGAGGAGGAAGAAAGTTCTGATGAAGAGAATCCAAATGAACCACGGAGATACCCGACAAGACAGCAGAACAAAAAAGATAAGAAAGATAGTGATAAGCAAAACCCATAATGGCCTCAATAGTTTCAATTAATGTGAATGGACTTTAAAAGGAGGAAGACTTTTAGATATTTGATAAAAATGGAAATGGACATAATTTGTTTGCAAGAAACTCATATTTAACTAACATCTTTTGAAAAATAAAAAACTTGGTAATTTATTTACAGCAAAAGACATGAACAAGAAGAAAAGGGAAGTGGCAATGTATATTAAGGACAAATTTAACCCACAATTGCAGTATGCTTCTGAAGATGGAAGAATTCTATTAGTGGAAATTACAGTGGATAATAAAGAAATTTTACTGGCAAATATCTATGCCCCAAATGACCAACAAGAGAAATTCTTTCAAGACTTGCGTCTTAAATTATCAAATTTGGAATATGTAGAATATTGTCTGATAAAAGATTTTAATGCAGTTTCTGACATACAACAGGACAAAAAAACAGATTAAAAGCAAAAGTCTCCAATTGCCAATAAGTTTTTGGAAATTAGCAGAAGAACTGGATTTGGTTGATGTATGGAGGACAAGATACCCAAACTCTAAAGATTTCACCTATTCTTCTAGCCATCAAACTTGGGCAAGAATCGATATGTGTTGGCTTTCTGCAAGTATGATCAAGGATCTAGTTGAGACAGAAATTCAAACAAGAGTTATTTCAGACCATAGTCCTGTAATGATAAAGCTCAAAGGTACACGAATGAGAAGATCATGGAGGCTAAATATCTCAATTTTGAAAGATAAAGACTTTCTTAAAGAATCTAAGGTGGAAATGGAATCTTTTTTTAAACAGAACATAACACAAGATGTAAAGATGCAAGTAGTTTGGGACACTGCTAAAGCTTATTTCAGGGGCCTTGCAATTAGATATAGTATTAAGAAAAAGAAAGAAAGAACTGAAAAATTTCAAAATCTAATATCACAAGCTGGAGAAGCTGAAAAAAATCTTAAAAAATAACCGACTAAACATTAATTTCAAAAAAAGGCGAAAGAAATACAACACCAATTGAATTTGTTACTTATGGAGGAGACGGAGATAAAATTGAGGTATGCTAGATAAAAAATTTTTGAACATACCAAATGAGAAAAGAAAAGGCCAAAAGAATAATTATGACCCTGAAAGATGAGAATAATAAAGAGAAAACTCAAAAGCAAGAAATATGTCAAATCGTGGAACAGTTCTATAAAAATTATATTAAGATAAGCAAGCTCATAAAATACATCTAGAAGAATATATCAACCAAAATAATCTCAATAAATATAAACAGAACAACAACAAAAAATTTTAAATGAACCAATAACAATAAGGGAACTTGGAGACACAATGGCATCTCAAAAGAATGGCAAAACCCCGAGTCCAGATGGATTGCCTGCGGAATTCTACAAAGCCTATGAGGAGTCTTTACTATTACCATTTAAGCGTCTTATTGAAAAGATTCAAGAGGAAGGCCAAATACCAGTTTCATGGCAAGAAGCTATATCTTTGATTCCAAAAGAAGATACTGATCTGAAAGATATTAAAAACTATCGTCCAATCTCCCTTTTAAATGTGGATTATAACATTTTTGCTGCAATATTGGGTCCCCCAAGGTTCCTCAGCATGATCATCCAGCTACACGAAGACCAGCGAGGCCAAGTCAGACACTGCAACGACCTCTCGGAGCCCTTCCCAATAGGCACAGGTGTAAAGCAAGGCTGCGTTCTCGCGCCAACTCTCTTTACGATCTTCTTTAGCATGATGCTTCAAAAAGCCGCAGTAGATCTAGATGATGACGATGGTGTCTACATCCGCTATCGCACCGATGGCAGCCTGTTCAACCTGAGGCGACTAAAGGCCCACTCCAAGACAATGGAAAAACTCATCCGAGAGCTACTGTTTGCTGATGATGCTGCACTCGTCTCCCACTCAGTATCAGCTCTGCAGCATATGACGTCCTGCTTTGCAGAGGCTGCCAAGCTATTTGGCCTAGAAGTTAGTCTGAAGAAGACAGAAGTTCTCCACCAGCCTGCACCCCAGGAAGATTATCACCCTCCCTGCATCACTGTGGGTGAATCAGTTCTGAAGACAGTCCAGCAGTTCAGCTACCTAGAGTGCATCATCTCCTCAGATGCCAAGATCGACAAGGAGATTGACAACAGGCTGGCAAAGGCAAACCGTGCATTTGGCCGACTGCACAAAAGAGTGTGGAGCAACAAGCATCTGAAAAAAGGCACAAAGATCAATGTTTACAAAGCGGTTGTGATGACAACCCTCATCTACGGCTCCGAATTGTGGGTTTTATACCGTCATCACCTGCAACTCCTCGAGCACTTTCATCAGCGCTGCCTTCGCACCATCCTCAACATCCACTGGAGTGACTTTGTGACCAACACTGAAGTCCTCAAGCGGGCGGAGGTTACCAGCATCGAGGCACTGCTGCTGAAGACGCAGCTGCGCTGGGCATATTTCTAGGATGGAAAGCCACCACCTTCCCAAGATTGCCCTGTATGGCGAACTCTCCACTGGCCATCAAAATAGAGGGGCACCAAAGAAGAGGTACAAGGACTCCTTGAAGAAATCCCTTGGCACCTGTCGCATCAACCATCACCAGTGGTCTGACCTAGCCTCAGATCGCAAAGCATGGAGGCACACCATCCACCATGCTGTCTCTTCCTTTGAGAACGCACGCATAGCTGGTCTTGAGGACAAAAGGAGATTGAGGAAGAATCGCACTGCTACAGCACCAACCCCAAATCAGACTTTTCCCTGCAGCCACTGTGGCCGGACCTGCCTGTCCCGCATTGGTCTTGTCAGCCACCAGCGAGCCTGCAGCAGACGTGGACTATTGCACCCTTCTTAAATCTTCGTTCGCGAAGCCAAGCCGAGAGATTGGCACAACATTTGAAGAAAGTTTTACAGTCTTCAATACATTATGACCAAGCAGGGTTCCTTCCTAGAAGATACCTGAAAGATAATGTCAGAACAGTTTGCAATATCTTGGAATATTATGAAACTCATTCAGAGAAACAATTGGCTCTAATTTTTGTTTGGCTCTAATTTTTGTTTGGATGCTGAGAAGGCCTTCGATAATGTTCGTTGGCAATTTATGTTACAGCGACTGAAAGGTATGGAATGTGGTGAAAACTTTTTGAGAGCAGTAGAAGCAATATATTCTTTTCAAAGTGCAAGGGTGACAGTGAACGGCGAATTAACAGATGCAATTAATATTCAAAAAGGTACAAGACAAGGCTGTCCATTGTCACCTTTACTTTTTATTTTATCTCTAGAGGTACTGAATAACCGAATAAGGGAAGATACAAGTATCAAGGGAGCAGTGATAAAAGATGAATAGTATAAACTGAGAGCCTTTGCAGATGACCTAGTTTTTATACTAGAGCAACAAATAGATTGTCTTATAAACAAGATCAAACAATTTGGTTACTGGGCAGAATTGAAGATCAATTACCACAAAATAAAATTTTTGACAAAGAATATGACGATGGAACAAATTCAATCTCTTTAGCAAAAATCAGTGGTTTTGTATGAGAAAAGAATCAAATATCTAGGTGTCCTTATTTCAAATAAGTGTAGCAATTTCAAAACAGACAATTATGATAAACTACTTAAAGAAATTAAAAAAGACTTGGAAAAATGGCATGACTTGAACCTATCCTTAATGGGAAGAATTGCCTTAATAAAGATGAATATCCTTCCAAGGCTATTATTTTTGTTTCAAACTATTCCAGTATTTTTAAATAGTGGATATTTTCAAGAATTGAACAAGGTGGTCTCCAAATATGTTTGGCAAGGCAAAAAACCTAGAATCAAACTAAAGATATTGTAAGATTCCAAATTAAGAGCAGCTATGGGCCTTCCAGACTGCAATTGCATTACAAAGCTTCTGTGTTTTTGTGGGTAAGAGATTGGATACTATTGAATGATAAGAGACAATTGTTTTTAGAGGGACATAGGTCTCACTATGGGGTGGCAAGCGTATCTATGGTGTCAAAGACTTGAAGGCCATTCCTATTTTAAGAACCATTGGTTTTGAAAATCCTTGTAGCACAAGTGGTCATGGTTAAAAATCAGAATTTATCAAAGAATTCCAAAATAGGTCTCTCCAGTAGAAGCATTTACTCATCCAAATCTTCTAAAACCAAATCAGAATTATAGATATGATGACTTGTTGGGAAAAGATAATCAGTTGAAAACCAGAGAAGAGTTGGAAAATATGGACCTCAAAATGAACTGGTGCTTGAGAATGCAAGTTGAATCTAGGTATGCCAAAGACAAGACGACAGGTTTCAATACAGAACAATACCCATTTGATAAAATACTTTTAGGTCCACAAGAAAAGCTAATCTCCAAATTATATGCATATCTACTTCAGATGAAGACACAAGACAAAATTGTAAAAGGTTGTATGGCTCAATGGGTGAAAAACTTTGGTCACAATATCACATTAGAAGAATGGGAGAGACTGTGGAAGTTCAATGTTAAATTAACTAGGTTAGTAACTTTTAAAGAAAATTTGTACATTTTATAGATGGTACTTGACTCCACAGAAATTGTGTAAGAT
The DNA here is from genome assembly GCF_032191835.1 of Heteronotia binoei. Lineage (NCBI taxonomy): Eukaryota > Metazoa > Chordata > Lepidosauria > Squamata > Gekkonidae > Heteronotia > Heteronotia binoei. Next base: position 147,981,227 of record NC_083223.1, read on the forward strand.
TTATACTAATATGTCTAACAAATGTTGGAAATGCACTAAACGGGTTGGTTCTTTTTATCATATGTGGTGGACATGTGAGACGGTGAAGGGCTATTGGAAAATGGTGCATGAAATACTACAGAAGATTATGAAGACACAGATTCAATTCAAACCAGAACCATTTTTATTGAAGGCATTTCCTGAGGACTATTCCAAAGAAATTTGTTGGCACATTTCAACACAGCAGCCAGGATTCTCTTGGCGCAGAGATGGGAATCTCAGGAAATTCCCACGAAAATGGACTTGGTGGGAAAAATTCTGGAAACAGCAGAGCTGGACTTTCTATCCCAGCTGTTGGCTGGGAGATCTAAGGAAGAAGCAAGAAAATACTGGATGAAATTCTGTGCCTGGTTAGATACTCAAGACTCTTTAGATTCTCTGCTGTGAACTTATTTCTCCTTTCCCCCCTGTGTTTTACATTACAAAATTGCCTTTACTGGAATTGTCAAAACCAATAGATATCTTAACCAAAAGATTTATAATATAAAATAATAAAATGTTGATGGTCTACCTTAGAGATAATAATATGGGACAATTTATGTAAAGAAAGCATTTGGGCGTTTTTGCACTGACCTTAATCGGCAGCGACGCCCCTCTTCACCGCGCAGGATCTGCGCGGATTTCACACCAATTGCCGCGGAGCACCCGGAAGAGCCGGAAAGTCCCGCGGCTTTTGTGGCGCAAATGGAAACCGCCAAAAACCAGTTTCCATTTGCGCCGCAAAAGCCGCAGGACTTTCCGGCTCTTCCGGGTGCTCCGCGGCAATTGGTGCGAAATCCGCGCAGATCCGGCGCGGTGAAGAGGGGCGTCGCTGCCGATTAAGGTCAGTGCGAAAACGCCCTTTGAAAGTATCTTTATGCAGAATAAGGTTAATATGTGTTGTGCTCTCTATTCCATCTATTCCCTACCCCTATTTTTTCTGAGACTAATAAAACTTTTAAAAATAAAAAAATAAACTAGTACAATCTGGATATTTGATTTGTGATGCCTCATATACCGGTAGATGTATCCAAGTGGGCAGCCATGTTGGTCTGAAACAGTAGAACAAAGTTGAATAAAACTTCGTTGGTCTTAAAGGTGCCACTGGACTCCCACTTTGTTTCATTTGGACAAGTACATCACCACTGGATGCTGCAGCCACCAGGTGAAAAACATTCCTGCTTCATTACATATGTATCTTGCTAATGTTGCACCATAAATCCTCTGGAATTTCCTTGCATCCTATCAAGTCCGAGAGACTCTGTTGCACAACAGCTGGACCAATCTTATTACAGCCCTATCTCATAGGCCACTGAGAGCCCACGCTGGACAACATCACCTTGATGCTCTATGCAGTGATGTTACTGATGTGTAAAAGATGAATGGGGGTAAAAGGAAAAAAAAGTTGATAGTGATTAGTATTTATGAACATCAAGGCTCCTCATTTGTACTCCAAAATCATATAAATAGCACAAGGAATACACAGTATCTGACAAAACACTAAAAGTAGGAAGAGGCTGAAGTCATCCACAGCTCCATCTGCTCTAAGAAGCCTCCTTCATTCCAGATCCAGCTCCCATTGGTCAGGATTGGGAACACCTGTCATGGATTATGTTCATGGAGTAGATATGGACTTGTTGGGAACATTAGTCTGACAGGAATGCATAAAATTTAATAGCAAAAAACTCACTCCTCACCACTTTTGTTTATATAATTATCTTAATTTTGAACTTTACTAGTTACTGATGGAATCTTTAACACACCAATTCACTCCTGAGCCATGGACCACTTTCCCACGAGGCACACACTCTAGCCACTTCTGCTAGGAGGAATCATGTGGACAGGAAAGTGCTGCCATGGGAACCGGGCAAAACCATGCCAATCACTCCCCACCCACCCACAGCTGATCATGCCAAGCAGCATGAGCTTTAGCTAAGCAGCAGTAGTTTGTACATCACTCAGATAACTTCAGGAATGGCCCTTAATCTCCTGGTCAACATGTTGTTAATTTTGGAGAATATGGGCTATATATTTTACTGAATGCTATTCTGTGAATACATTCCTTATACTTAAAACAAGAGAAATAAAATTAGAAAAATTCACACATGCACTTGTAGTCAGATGCTGCATCGGACAAGTACAGTACAGCACATTCAAGACTCCCTCTGCTTCAGAACACAAACTGCTGTCCCCCAAGCAGGTAACTTTTGTGCACCCACCAGCCAATCCTCTCCCAGTCTGCAGGGCTTTTTTTGAGCAGGAATGCACAGGAATGAAGTTCCAGCAGACTTGGCATCAGAGGGTGTGGCCTAATGTGCAAATAAGTTCCTGCTGGGCTTTTTTTACAAACAAGCCCTGCTAGTTTGTATCCTTATGTGCTGCAGTGTTATTCCATACAAGACTTTATGAAATGATTAACAAAAGCAAAGACACTTGCTGTTCTCTTTAACTGTTTATTCAAATAAATAAAAATACTACAAATTTACAAAATGACTGTGCTCTTCCTTATTTACACTGTACCATTTTTTCCAGAACATTTATCTTCACTGTTTAACACTGAGCTCTTATGCAGTGTACATTAATTTTTCATTACAACAATACCTGCATAATATAAAGATTGTTTTATAAACTTTGCAGGCTCTGGTCCAGGGAAGGCTGGAGAAATTACAAGAAATGTGGCAAAACAGATTCAGCTGCCTCTAAGAGACTTTACAAAGTTTCTATAGTAAGTTATTTAGAGACAATGAGATGACCAAGTGTAGTATGTATATTTGGTGAGTTGTGGTAAAACGAGAGAGTGAAAAGCTGAACTTCACTCACCAGTCTCTTAAAGCTAACATGTCCCATGTTCAGCAATTCCTATTGCCAAAACTACTACAGCAGGTTAGTCCTTTCCAGCATAATTTCTTTCTTTTCTTTTCTTTCTTTCTGCTGTACTCCAGCAGAAAGTTTTCTCATTCAGAAGGTGAATCAAATCCTCATTCTAGGATTCCCAAGAGTGCTTTTCAATGAGCCTTATCTTACTCTACAGAGTCCTAAGCGGCTAATGCAAGCCCATTTCCTTTGGTGTGCCATCAGTCTCCATTTGCAGACCATTAAAAACATATAGCCCAGCAATTCTGGCCAGAAAAAGAAAATACTGCCCTTGCGGCCAATTATAAAGGGTTGCCTTGCCAGGGCTCTAAGTTATTTCTTTATTCACAGAAGAGGCATTAAAAAAGCTCCATGTCAGTGCAACAGCTGTAACCCGAAAGAGGCGAGGGGAATCCACCAGCGGTCAAGAGGCGAGGATGGACAGCAAGTCTCGCCTCGGCGTGATGAAGGGCCCGGGCCTGGGGAAGAAGCGGCGGGACCTTCACAGGGTACTCAAGTGGGGCAGGGTGTCCAGCTTGTTGCCTTGGTCGCGGGCCGCAGCGCTCTCGACGCCTCGCAGCCACTCGGTGCACTTCCGCACCAGCCCTTCGTCCAGCGGCTTACAGGCTCCGGGGGCGCCGGGCGCCTCTTCCTCGTACTCCACGTCGTCGTAGCGGTGGCGCTCATTCAAGAGGGAGACCTGGAGCAGGGCGCGCAAGTCCCCGCCGGGGCTGGAGCCTGGCGCCAGGAGAGGCTTTGCCGCGTCGGGCGAGGCGTGCCTGGGGGTCCGCACTCGTTGCCGCTGCTGCTTCTCCAGACTTCGGCGCTGCAGCACCCGCACTGCCTCGGGGGGAAGGCTCAGCGAGAAGCGCAGCGCCGCCTCTCCGCGCCCTCCTTGCGCCGCCGCGCCGAGACTCTCGCAGGAGCGTGTGCCTGAGCCCGGCAGCGCCAAGCCCGAGCGGCCCCGGGCGGGAGACGGAGGAGGGAGTCCCAAGAGCGGCGCTGCCGCCTGGGCCGGCGCGAGGTTGCTGCTCCCTTGGGCGGCTCTGCTGCGCGGCAGCTGCTTCTGGAGAGAAGCGCTGGGCCAAGAACTCGAGAAAGCGCCGGAGCGCTCCGAAGGCGGCCCTCGACCTTTCCGCGGCGGCTTGGCGGGCGTGAAGGCCGCCGCTGTTGCTGGGGCTTTTCTAGGCGCCGCCGCTGGCGGCGACTGCGGTTGCTGCTGCTTCCTAGGCTGCGAGCGGGGGGCGGCAGCAGGTGGCGGCGGCGCGATGGGAGGCAGGGACATGGCTGCAGCCCCCCTTCTTCCTTCGGTCTCCCGCGGTTCAGTGCGACATCTTTTTCTCGGCGCGGCCGAGCGGAGAGGACGCTCCCCCCCAGAATCGGGATTAGCAGCCCTCCTCCGTTGGGTCTGGCTGCGCGGCCAACGCTGTCTGTGGCGCTGCGGCTGAAGGAGACACGCGGCGGCAGCTGCTGCTTGGAGCCGAGAGGGCGCGGCAGGGGGCGAAGAGAGGGCTTTCGGTGAGGGCGTCTGGCTGACGGTGGATAACCATCTTCTCAGCTGGGGTCATGCCACGTGAAACGGACTACGGCTAAACTTTCATTAAAAACAAAACTAACATTGCTGGATAATTAAATTTTGAACCGTTTTAAAAGCTTTTATTTTGGGCTGATCTGACATATTCAAGAATGGGTAGAATACATGTCCTAGATGTGCTGGTACCGCCAGAGGGCGCAGTAAAACATTTTATATAAAAATTCTATACACGATTCACAGTAACCCAGGACTCCCTGCCATGCCTGTGTAAATTCTGCTCTGCTGCTCTTTTTAAATCCTCAGACATGTTTCAGCTAGAAAGGCCTAGACGAATCCCCCTATAAAAGACCTCGAAGTTCCTGACTATTCCCCTTCCTTTTTATCAGAGCTTGTTGCCATAGATCCTATGGCTGAAGGACACTCCTCCACCTCCAAACCTGAGCTTGACAGAGGTGGTGAGGGAACTTCTCTTTCGACTAGCTCTTGAATGCTCCCGATAGTGGCAGTTGCTAGCATCCTTATGGGAGAGACCAGCCACAAATGCATGGGATGGAGAAAGTAGAGAAAGAAGTACTTTTCTCTCTTTCTCACAATACAAGAACTCGTGGGCATTCTATAAAATTGCTGAGCAGTCAGTTTAAAACGGATAAAAGGAAGTACTTTATCACCCAAAGGGTGATTAACATGTGGAATTCACTGCCACAGGAGGTGGTGGCGGCCACAAGCATAGCCACCTTCAAGAGGGGGTTAGATAAAAATATGGAGCAGAGGTCCATCAGAGGCTATTAGCCAGTGTGTGTGTATATAATTTTTTTTTTTTTGCCACTGTGTGACAGAGTGTTGGACTGGATGGGCCATTGGCCTGATCTAACATGGCTTCTCTTATGTTCTTATGGCCAGGTACTTCTAGTCACAGAAAGGTCAACATGATTCCCAGTTGCACACATATGGGCATTGGAGGAAGCCCAGACCAGCCTAAAGGCCTGCATCCTCTAATCTGCAGAGGAAGGGATGAAAAAAACATGGGGGGGGGGGGAGAGAATCTGAGTGGCTGCCAATTTGAAATTTTCCAGACTGCTGAACCTGCTGGGAAAGGCAAGGGAGGAGAAACTTCTTTGCTGCACTGCAGCCCCTGCTTAGATCAGTCCCTTGTTCATGAGGTTCTTATCCCACTGCCCCTATGTATCTCAGGAAGGGTCTCCTCTTTAGCTCCAATCCTCTCACTCCCTGTAGGCCCTGTAAATCTGTACAGGGTGGGCCACCCGCTGCATTCTCCTCAAGGTTGCTTGGACCTGCTAGAACTCTGCCAGAGGATTTTCCAGCACAGTCTGTTCTTTGTAGAACGACCTGAAGCTTCAGCTTTGCCAGCACTGACAGCGACCATGCCACAGCAGATGAATCTGCCACCGGCTAGTCTCCAATGCCTGTCTCAACCATCTCCCTCTTTTTTCTAAGACCAGCAATGGGGCCCTTTCTCAAAGCCTTACTGCCTACCATTCCATCAAGGTAAGGGACTTAAAGAACGCAGGGCCAGGCTTGGACCTGGTAGATCCCTCCTGGGCTTTTTTCTATGTGGAACAACCCAAAGCTTCAGGTCTGCCAGCACTTACAGCAGCTTGTGCCACTGTAGATTTATCTGCCGTTGGCCAGTCTCTGATGCCTGGCCAGCAGTGGGGCCTTTCTTCGGGGCTTTCCCATCTTCCATACCAAGATAAGAGTCTCCAAGAAAATGGACAGCCCTGCCACTCCAGCAAAATGCCTGAGCCTATTAAAACTTGGATGGTCAGCCTCAGTCTGAGCCAATACAGCCTACACAAATTTGCATAGCCCTGCCTGGTACGAGAGGAGGCATGACCAAACCAGCCTGAATTACTTTCCACACTGAAGAAGAACATGGTATTTCTGTATTTTTAGAGCTGAGCATGGATCACCCAACCTATGTCTAGGATACTGTAAACAAATTGCAAAGGAGACAATTGGGACATGATAAAAATAGTACTTTTCTTCTGAATTTCCCTTCCAATTTCACTTAAATAGTACTTTAAAAAAAATAAAGTGAGGCAGCTAGCCAGAGCATATTACAGTCAAGAAGGTATGGGACTAGGCATCTGGAGCTCAGAAATACTGATAAGTGCAAATTTCATTTTCAAGAAAAAACCTACATCACAGCAACCAACAAAATGCAAGTACAAAGAAAAGTTAAGCATTGCACAAGAGCTAAAAACAGTAAGAAGACTAATAATGACAGAAAGAACAAAAATAAATATAATTTGTTGTAATGTAAAGGAAAAGGCAGTTGGACATTGAAGCAACAGAAAGAATCATTATAAAGATAGCATGATCAGATGACATCATGAAGAGCAAGAATATAAAGGGACCACGTGGAAGAAAGTCTTGGCCACAAGATGAAAAAGGAAGAGAAGATCACTGAAACTTACAGACATAAACCTGAAAATAAAGATCAAATGAAATCAACAGGTCAAAAATGGAGTACAAGAAATTCAAGGAGAAGAAACCAAGTGTGGAAAACAACAGATAGATCAAGGATTAGAACAGAAAATAAGCTTGTACTAAAAGAAAGCTGTCATGAGTCTGCCAGCCATGCTTACAACAGTACTTCCTACAGACTTGTTTTTAGTCAATATCCATTTTTTTCTTGTCAAGAACAGTTGTGACAAGCCAGTTTGCAATGTTAGCCTTTAGGACTGATGATATGCCCATAAAAATAGAAAGTTTAAAAATTTTAACCTCAAACATTTGGGTCATTCAGACTTCAGGACTAGACCTCATGACACAGCCCAGCAGGAGGGCTGCTGCAAGGAGCTTCAAAAAGACTGCTGTGCATATAGGGCTCATTGCACAAAACCCTTTTGGATCAGATCATTTATACATTATAATGGAAGATCAACTGTTACAACTGGCATCATTTTTCTACTTCAGTAAAGCACAGGTGGGACAGTCAGCAGATCCATATAAGCATCCATTCCAAAGTTAAATTATTCCTAAAAAAAGCTTTTTCAAAGGAATTATTCAAAGGAATGATCCAGAATATTCTTTTATATAATTGTTTATTTCTCACAATTATTGAATTATATATTACTTATAAGCATTTTTCAAGTGTATTTTAAGTATCACAGTACAAAAGTTGACATTTAAAACGAGTTTAACCATTTACATGTTTAAAAACTCCCATATATTCACGATCCTATACTATTACAGAGGAGTCCCATTATGTATAGATTTAGTAAAATAATTCATTTACAATGATTATAAAGGTCTTTGGGGGAAAAAACATGTAACAAATGCACCAATAAAGATAAATAGAAAACTGAAGACGAAGTATTTACATGTGTTTTCCTGAAACTTCAAGACTATCTACTTTTAGGTTATGTTAGCAGAACATAATCCAAATGGATTTAAGACTATTTTGTGAGGAGAACAATAATTTTAAAGCCTATTATAGATATTCATGACACACAGGGACTTTAATAGCGATTCTGCTAACATTGTGAATGGAGGAAATCTGTTTCAGGAACTGAAAAATATTGGAGTAAACTTAGGTAAGTAGAGTTGGCTTCCAGAAGAATTCCTGTTTGTTCACTTTAACTTAGGCAGGATGTGAAGCATTTCATTATAGCATCCCTTGAAAAGAAGACAAAATTAGCATTTAGTCATGTGTGGAATGCCACAATTACTATTGCTATTATGGCAAAGTCTACCCACTGGATGTACAAATTCTGACATTTCAAAAAAGTCTGTTGGGAGTTTGACAAAAGGATCAATAATTTTCAAACAACAGTTCTAAGAAGTTTTTTTAAGGGCTGTAATCTGAAGTACACTTACAGCAAGACTTGCATTTTGTGAAGCTTTACTAAATGCATGATTACTCTGAAGTAACAGCTACCCACAAATATAAAAGGAAAGGAATTATTATGAAAGCCTGAGGCCAGGGCAGGAATATTATAAAATGTTCCACGTGGCCTAAAAAGTGACAAGGTTAAAGTAATTTCAATGCAACCTCTGCTCTGCTAATGAAAGCACAATGAAATGCTTAGTGATTTTAAGGTGTGCTATGCACAGTACAGTTCAGGCACTGGAATTCACGTGGACACTATAAAGGTATTACATAGAAAAAGTATGAAGAGCTGTTTTTTTAAGAGGGCAAACATTTTAAAAGCTGGGTATAACTGTATAAGCTCTTATTTTTGTAAAGCAATACAATCCAACTAAAAGACTCACCTGGCATAAGGAATATATGACAAACTGTACCTGAAAAGAGAAGTTAGAAACATTAGTTTTAATCCAGCCTTAGGAAGTCCGTCTAAAGTAACTGAAGATTACCTATTACCTATACAAATCATACACTCTTCAAAATAAAAGAGCTTCTGGAAAAACTCTGTGTACAGCCAAAAAAATTCTCAACTCCACTCTCCATTTTGGAGTCTGCTGAAAGTAGTTACTCAGCCACTCACAAGATGGCATGCAGACTGAACATGTGCAAGTATGACAGAAGCAAAACTAGTTGAACAACAATAAAATTATACTTTTATTACCTCTGTTTCCGATTGCTGTTTTAACAGACTGCCATCACTTAACATAAAGTGTCCTAGTAAATGGCATTAATTTCATACAAATAGTCCTGAAAACTAAATCTTACATAGAAAGTTCATATTCTCTTAAATAAATACCTAAGAACACTAGCACAAAAGGGAAACCTCTTAATCCTGTTTAAGGTACTAACAGGGATCACTGGCAGTCATACTGAAAGAAAATCTCGTCATTCTGAACTCTGGTTCTCCAAGATACATTTAGCTCAGTCTTAATTATCTGGTTTCCATACGAAGGTATACAAGTATAATTAAATATTAGGCATATAAAGGTAAAGGTAGTCCCCTGTGCAAGCACTGAGTCGTTACCGACCCATGGGGTAACGTCACATCAGGAAGTTTTCTTGGCAGACTTTCTACGGGGTGGTTTGCCACTGTGTTCCCCAGTCATCTACACTTTACCCCCCTGTAAGCTGGGTACTCATTTTACCGACCTAGGAAGGATGGAAAACTGAGTCAACCTTGAGCCGGCTACCTGAACCCAGCTTCTGCTGAGATCAAACTCAGGTCATGAGCAGAGCTTGGACTGCGCCCCAGGGCTAAAACCTCTGATGAAGCATAGTACATTTTAATATTTATTTACTGCTAACTCAGAAGTTATATAATCAGAGTCCAGGACATTTCACAGTGCAGGAAGGGGGAAATCAAGTGAATTCTGCTTCTTGCTATAAGAAGTTAAAAAAAATTGGAGGCTTATTTTTCATTCAAATACAAACGCACACACAGAAAAAGGTAGGATAAGACAGAAATACCACAGTGGTTCACTTATACATAACAAATCATATTTTGGCTGAGAAAAGCATAAAAATCATTAAGTGAGAGATGCCATCAATATTATCTAATAAATTGTAACTAAACATTTTTCTATCTATAAAATTGCTAAACAGATTTTAAACTGTTAAGCGGAAATTACTTATATACTTTTGATTTTGGTCAACATACAACTACACTTACATTGCTAACATTTCTGATGTTTCTGACATTAGGTCATTGAAAACAAAAACATTTTGAATATATGCTAATTCTGTCTCTTAATCCTTTTGGACTTTAATTTTATTTTTATTTTGGTTTTTAAAGCTTTGAAGCCTAATTTTGATCAATATATGCAAGGAATACATTCCATATTTCTTGAAATTCAGAACTGGAAGTTTATTTTTTAGCATCTATAGAGCACTAATCACAAGGTTACTATAATATCTTACATTGGCATAACTTTTAATATAGTCCCCTACCTAGATTTTACATGGAAAGATTTATAAAATCTGATTTATAAAATCAGTACAAGACAAAGATTTACCAAGGCTACTTACCAGGTCATTGCCAAGAACTGGAATACGCAGAACAGTAGAGCTAGCCCTTTCTTATGCCACTAAGGAAAGGGAGATTAGAAACATGTATAGAACTTGAGTGCTTTTTAAAGTTAAGGCATAACAAATGAATTTTAGATGCCAGTTATCCTTAATTTAAAAGCAACAAATGCCATTGCTGCATATTCAATATCCTTCATAGCTATAGATTTCAGTGGCACATGCAGCTTACTCTAAACACATTAAATTTAAAAAAAAACTTCCATGAAGGTCAATGAAGTTTATTCTTCCACCACTGTACACAGGGAATACAAAATCTTCACTGGATTAGTACAATCCTTGTAGTAAATTAAGGATGTTTTTCTTCTAAAAAGCAGTGGTTTGACTACATAAAAATGAATTGCTTGGCAAGCAGTCAATGTTACACCAGCCTAAAACAAAAGGTTAATGCAACTTCAGTAGGAAAATCTTGTTATCAGTTTTATATCAATTCCATTCATGCTTATAAAACCCAAAATGCTAAACCAATATTACTTACCCAGAACACAGCACACAGGGTTAGGATAAAAGAAAACTGGGGAAATAAAAAAAAATATATATATATCTATATATCAAATAGCAATCAATATACAGGGTGACTGTTAGGAAACGCTGTCAGCAGAACACCAAAATTCCCTCAGTTCCCTGCATTGTCAAGGAAAGGCTGTGATTTAGGATCTTCTTAAAAGCAACATGCACCGTCATTTGTTTAAAAACTAATAAGGCATGCAGAACACACAGTGCATGTGTGACAAGGCAATTACCTCAGAAATCACCCCACTAAAACGATCACCCTGTTGCTTCAGTTATCAAAATTACCCTTCAGAAATTGGCACGGTAGGCACAGGTAAAGATTTAAACAATTTTTGGGTTATTTGAACAGGCTGGCAGTGAAGGGAACTGATTGTTGTGTAGGGTTTGGGATTACGAATATGTAGGTACACAGTTAAGAGTAAACAAAGAACTACATCTGAGATGGCTGGCTTCACCAGAGTCTTGATTTTACACTTAAAGTTGTTTGACTTTCACTGAAGCTACAGCTGATGTTATGAAACATCAGTTTTTTGAAATTCAACCTTGTGATTATATCACTTAGTTCTCTGCAGTTTGAAATTGCAAGAAAATAAGATACAAGTTATGAATGAGTAAAATCTCAAAAAAGGCAACCAAGAGCCCAACTACATAACACAACAGCTAGCACAAGCGTATTACTGTGCATGGAAGCAAGCTTCTGAATATATTACGAATATAAGAAAAGCCCTGCTGGATCAGACCAGTGGTCCATCTAGTCCAGCATTCTGTCTCACACAATGGCCAATCAGTTCTTCTGGAGAGCCAACAACAGGGCATAAAGGTCAAGACCTTCCTCCTAATGCTGACTCCTGGCACTGGGATTCAGAGACTGATTACCTCTGAACGTTGAGGTTCCCTGTTATGTATTGCATTTTACTTGGTTCTGTTGCCTGAGCTTGAGACAGGCACTCCTTGCAAACCAGGGTCCTGAAGCTTGGAAGAATTGACCAATCAGGGTGCTAGACATGTAACAACTTGCAACAAAGAGATGCAAATGAAGGATTCTGGACTGAGCCAATGAGTAACTGCTGCCTGCTAGGGGGGCATGGTTAACCATGACCAGAGTGTATATAATGAGTGAAGTGCCTGGGCTGTTTGTGATTGTTTCTTCTTGTAATAAAGTGTTCTTGGTTGATTCAGAGCTGGATGAATTCACTTTACAATATTCCCTTTAGCCACCATGGCTAGAAGACCACTGATAGATCCTTTATTAATCTATCTAATCCCCCTTTAAAGCTGTCTATCCCTGTGTCCATCACTACATCCTCAGGCTGTGAACTCCACATTTTAATCACTATCTATGTAAAGTATTTATTTCTGTCTGTCCTGAATCTACTGTCCATCAGTTTCATTGGATGCCATCAAGTTCTAGTATTTTCAGAGAGGGAAAGAAATTTCTCTTTGTCAGTTTTCTCAATTTTATAAACCTCTATCATGTCCCCCCTTAGTCATCTCTTTTCTAAACTGGAAAGTCCCAGACACTTCAGTCTTTCCCCATAGGAAAGGTGCTCCAACCCCCTAATCATCTTGGTTGCCCTGTTCTATAGCTTTTCCAGTTCTGCTTTCTCCTTTTTGAGATACAGTGACCAGAACTATACACAGTATTCCAAACGAGGCCACACCACAGGTCCATATAGGGTTGTTAGAATATTGGCTGTTTTATTTTCACACTTTTCCTAATAATCCCTAATACAGAGGTTGTATTTTTCACTGCTGAAGCACAGGAAGGGACGGGCTGATGGAAGTGTTGTGTTATATATCAAAGAAGGCACAGAATCAAATAAGTTAGAAAAAGTCAGGAGAATTTACTTCCCAACAGAATCAATCTGGGTGGAAATACACACTATATACATTTTGAAATAGTTTTTTTCCTGTGAAATAAGTTTAATTTATGGGGCTGACACAAGCGTGCATTTAATGAACCCAAATATATTTATAAGTAAAAAACCCCCTTTCAAACAGAACCACATTAAACTAACTGTATAATGAAAAACTGCTGGGATAAACCTAATATAGTGCACTTTATTATAAGCTAATATTTTATATTTCAGATTGTAATATTTAACCCAGCCATGCCCAGTGAATTACATCTATTTTCTTAGATTACCTCTAAAGAGTCGCACACATGCCAGCCAGGTAATAATCTGGTGAAGGAAAGCAGTTTTTCAAGCACTGCCAGAGAATGAACCAGTAAAGTTATCACCCTTTCCAGGGAATCTGAAGGGAAAATTAATGTTATCTGTTTGAAAAGCAAAGGAAACAAATGCAATTACCAGCATAACAAGTGTTGCCAATAATCGTGTGGGCTCAAACATCTTTTTCAGCTGCTTCACAGGACCCATCAAGAAGCATGTACTAGTTTAGAATAAAAAGGGGGGGGGAAATAATTCTTATATTAGCTGAAGCAAAGTAATTGATTTAATTTTTGTTTATTACATTTGCTTACTAAATAAAAAGCATATATTCATGCTAGAAGTGTGATATTGGTTTTATAGTGCTAAACTGCTGCTAGAATACGCACAAATATTTCTTATTTCTCCTGAGATGCTCAAAAAAGGCATACAAGTGTATATGATTACTTTGTGTTTAGCCTACGGTGAGAGAAGTTGGACAGGAAGCAAGTATGCATATTCATTGTACATATTCCTATATTATATCACAAAAAACATGTTAGGGTTGCCTCTAATCCTAACAAGAGCACTATTTATTTTTAAATTGATATATTTAGTGATCAGATTAACAAATTTCTATGAATTATTATTCAAGGAATATATGTACTAGTAGAAAACCTTTAAACCTACCTTCTTTCTTGGTATGTCAAATCATAATTTAATAACCTTTATTTTTCTCTTAAATACTGTAATTATGCAGAATTTAAGTGTCCCTATCCTTTGGAAAGTTTTTACAAACTACATCCAAATATCAAGCAATCTATACAAGACAATTCACTTTCATTTTAATAAGATATAATGTGCAGTCTTGGAAGTATTCAACATATTTGAGTATTCAGAGAACTTTTCAAGAGGTAGATATATAACCAATATGTTTTTTAAAAAATAGCAACCAGAAATTCTTCTATACCTGGCTAATGCACAAATGTTTCCTATGGTGTAGAATACGGCAAAGAGTTTCATGCCACCAACTGGAACCCAGAGCATTATTGTCCCCTAAGCAAAATAAAGTCAATACTGTTCAATGAAGTAAACGGAAATTACAATTTTCACTAAAATAAAAATGCACACATTGCTATATTATATGTTACAGTAGAGCCTAGGCTACCCCCCCCCCCCTGCACCCGAGAACATCTCCAGGGGATAGAAATTCACCCAAGGCTTTTGAGTAACAGGGCATACAGTCTTCATTAAGGATGATCATCCTCGTGCTCGGAAGAGCAGATCATACAAGCTAACCATACATGTAATACTAACCATAACACTATACTAACAACTGGATGTACTAAAGTTAATTAACAGATATGAAAAATTTGGTGGTGGCAGGCTTAATATGGAAGTGCTGAGATGTGGAAGTTTAATAGAAAGCAGAGTATAAATATTTTAAAGTATTCAATGAAGTTGACGCTACACTTCTACAGTCATTTACTCTGAAGTAACACTATAAGAAAAAGGTACATTTCTGAAATGACAACATTCCAAGCTCTCAAGTACTATTTAAAAGAATACTATGAACAGTATCTCCAATATGGGTGTTTCCTGCCATGAAAGCATAAAGGTTTTTTTACATGTATCTAGTAGAGATGTGAATACTCGAGAAAAGTATTCTTTTCTAGTTTTAGGACTGGGAAAATTTTGGGAAATAATGAAAAGAAGTCCTATGAAATAATCTCTTTTGGAATGAACACTTTAAAGATGAGGTGTTATTCAACATGCTGAGAACTATACAGTATGAAGATATTAATGTAACATTAGACAATTTGTGTATACTGCAGACATTTAACTGTTTAATTGTTAGTTTTGTTCAGAATGTGTCAAACTACACTGGTAATACTCAGTAGTACAGGAGCCACATGTGCCTCTTATGAGCACTTTTTCCCATGAAACCTGCCCTAAGTTCCTGGGAAGTGGGCAACTTCTTTAGAAATTCCATCACAAACAGCTTTATTGTAAAAATATAACACAACTTTTCAACGATCACTCTATCAAGGTTGTGGAGATGCACGGATCTCTGTATGACACCAGATGGTGGAACGGATTATACCATTGTGCACACTGTTTTGTGTCGTAATCTGACTTGCAAGTGTTTCCCTTCACTCCAGCTATCCAAGGGATGTCTAAGGTTCAAAATGGCATGGAAACAAAATCCTACATTCTCAGAAGTTGCTATAATAATTAAAAGAGTTACATTATTGTTATATATTGTTGTTTATGTGTGTTGCGGGGGTGTAGTCCTGTGTCTCTTCTGTTTGATGAGAAATGTCAATGTGGCTCTCTGTGATTCGTGGAATACCACTGCACTTCTGAACATGTCAGTGTTGTTTAGTTTAACTCAATATACAAATCCACTAACAGTTCTTAATATTCTGAATGTAGGCAGACATTTTCTACCCCCAAACAATAAACCTTTTGTTACCTCAAAATAAAAGATCTCTTTTTTATTTACAAATAAGATTTCTCCCATCATTTCAAAAATATTAGAGAATGTACATATCTGGTACACAAAACTCCAGGAGAATCCAAACGACAGCTAATATTTCTTTCCTCTATCAGTTACCAGTCAGCTTTAGTTAAACTCTTTTCCTATACATACCTCCACAAACCGTTTAAGATTTACAGTCGGGTCACTCTGCATTTTCTCAGTTACAAAAGAAGAGTGGCAAAGACTCACAGCTGGGTCATATCCTGGTCATGCCTTTACTGTGGAATTCCCTGCCTGGAGAAATCTTCTAGGCAGCTTCTAACATCTACCAAAAGGCAAGTTTTTTGGGGAAATGTTTTTTCCTTGTCTTGAAAACCCTGATAAATCAGCTATGACTTGACAGTACTTTATGCACATACGGTTTGGATTAACATTAAGTTAAATTGTTATATTGATACAAATGCTTTGTTGACTATATTTTAACATCACTTATTGTTAAAGTTTGTTCCAGCTTATTAGTGAACTCATTTTTTGTGGATATAGCATACCAATCAGATCACACATATGCACATTGTGTACTTAAACACACATTTAAAGGGAAGCACTCAAATATACTTGCTTCATGTCATTAACTACCTGCATACAGGAAACTGGTAAATCTAAGAAAGGTCATCTAGCTGATCTTTACATCAATTCCAATGTAAAGTATGTCTGGGCATCCCATCATTCTGAAGTGGTAGTCTTGTTAAGGTTGTACTTTTTCTTAACTTGCAAACTGTTCAGTCTGTACCATTGACCCAAGCAGGAAAAGAGCCATATAGTTCTACAAATTATGTACTTACAAGGATAGAGCACAAAATCCCACCAGCAAAGCATATTGCGAACCACTTCACTCGAGTACTAAAACTAAGAGATGAAGAATCCAGCACCTTTGCATGGGGAAAAGACAAGAAGTTAGCAATTTTCATATGATAAAGACATTTAGGAAGAACTCTTTGCCTGTTCAAGGATCATAGCATTTTATTTTAGGACCAGTCAAACAATATATACTGATAAACAAAGGATGGTTTGTTAACCAGATGACAGCTGGAGAGCAGAGTGCCACGTGCTTACACTGGCTTTCAATCCCTACAGCTTTCACAAATATATTCCTGTCCAAGGAAGCATAACTCCTTCATCTCCCACTTCTCATCAAAGTCCAAAATTCTTACCCCGCCCCTCCCAGCAAGATGCTGTTCTGGGCGGAGAGAGCTCACAGAAGTAGTCCCCCCCAAAATAATGCATATATTAAGGCACAATCTATATCCGCTGTTATGTTGAACATGAACATATGAAGCTGCCTTATACTGAATCAGACCCTCGGTCCATCAAAGTCAGTATTGTCTATTCAGACTGGCAGTGGCTCTCCAGGGTCTCAAACTGAAGTTTTTCACACCTACTTGCCTGGATCCTTTTTAGTTGGAGATGTTGGTGATTGAACCTGGGACCTTCTGCTTACCAAGCAGATGTTCAACCACTGAGTGACTATTCAAGATCCAGAAATACAACTTGCATTAACAGCTCCAAATATTTCAGTAGTTTCCTATTTAGTAAATCCTAATCAACAAGATACTTCAGCTTTTAGGCCAAACACAGCATTAGTCAAAAGAAAATTCTCCACATAAAACAAATTATTGAGCATCAAGACAATATTTTGATCATAAAATAAGTCACTGTATACTTTTTTTCAGAAATATTAATTTAGTTAAGGAGCAGTACATGAAGTCTGTTTACATCAGATACCTTTCATACCAAGAACCTACGTTCCCTTCTTTGAAGGTGGTGGTGGAATCCAGAGTGTTCCAAGTATGCTATTGCTGGCCACATTCAGATGCAACAAGACCCCTGTCTATTACTACACACATTATTCCTGTGCCAGTTTGTTCCCTTCCTCCTTTCTCCACACATATAGAAGTCAACAGGAACTTCCAGTTTTCAGAGGCCTTGAATCAAGCTCCAATTTGCAGTAAAATCTGTGCCTACATTTGGATCTCAGAGGAAAGTGAAGCCTGATTCTAAAACCAGTTGAGCCCCACACATGAATGGAGGAAACGCACAAGAACAAGCAGTGCTCATGAATATCTTCAACAAAGGTGTATTATGCCATCTGTATATAGCCCTGCTTCTCTGCCTAAGTTGTGTCCAAGGATTCCTAAATGCAATCAACTAGGCATTCAAAGCCACTCAGCATCTTTTTTTTGGCAACTTCCCAACACATGATAACTGATATCTGCCCTCCCTCAAGTTCTCAGTTCATTTCAGAGAGACTGGGGGAGCCCACCACTACACCAGATTAGAGACAGAGCCTACTTCTGCTTCAAGTTCCTGGCACACATAGAGAGAGCTCATAGGAAAAGCCATGGTCACTTCAAATCAAGTTTTAGAGAGTAGTATGGGAAGAGAAAATAAACCAATATGCTGCTCTTCTGCCCCCAGAGGACTGCAGAGAGGAACAGGTCTACTAGCAACTACAATGATTTATCTATCGAACCAGATTAAAATCTGGACCCCTTGAATGTCTCCTTATTATTACTATGCTGTCTGTCTGTTTGTCTAACCTTGAAGGGCAAATATCCTTAACTGTGTAAAACCAAACGTATATGGTGCAAACAGTTCCTATATGATGCAATGTATATAAGGACTGTTTGCACTGTATATATTAACATTTGATTTTACAAAGTTTGCCTTTTTTCCTTTTTTGTGTGGCTTCTGGTTTCCAGTATCTCTTGTGGTTTATTACAAAGGTCTATCTCCCCCTTTTCACTCTGTAACCTTGAAGGGACCATGACACACTAAAGACAATGTTATCTGCAGCAGTTCTGATCCATCCCTATTCCCATAACTTTTATCAGAAATCACACACATTATTCTGCAAATCAGCCCACTTCCAATCACTTCTCACCTATTCAAACCAACAACAGTTTTTAATATGTAGCAGTGCACATAACTTACCTTTTCAAGTCTAAATCTTTATCCTTACATAGGCAGCAGAAAAAAAAGACATTAAATATTCAACAATCATCCCACAGAGTAATATAAAAGATGAACTAAACACAGCCTGCTAGTATGTAATCTTGTCCCCATGTCTTCAGAAGTTCTAGAACCCAAAGAGATTCAAATACTTTTGAATGTCATGAAAAAACATGCAGATGACACAAACATGCTTACCAAACTCCATTTAGCAACAAACATTAAAGGCATAATGGCCCCAGTCACCCCACTGCTAGAAGACTGGCTTCATTTGGCATGCCAGTTTCTATAAATTTATAGACACTTTTCAAGGAATCAATTATGTGTTGTTTGCTTTGCTCCTACAATCTTCTTGTGCGAAATCTTTCGGGACTTTATCCCCCAAACCCTCCAACACCCGTTCTCCATTAGGGCATTCACAACTGTCGATGTATTCTTAATCGGAACTCTCTATTTCCATTGATTCAAGCACCGAAGAAAGGGAGCGTCGCGTCCCCATCCAAGGCCGCTGAAGAATAATTCACAGGGAGAACCCTTCAGAATGGTGCGGCCTAATCCCTTGCGGGCTTACTCGGGAGGGAGGCAGTCAAAGCAGTGAGAGGGGTTGAGAAACGCCGTACCTGTGTCGTGAGCCCTTGCTCTTCGTCGTCCTGCCCGCTGAGCACCCGGCGTAGCTTCTCCATGGCCGCTTCCGAGGACCCCGAACTCCTACCCCCGCCAACCGCTCGCCACCCCCCTCAGATAACCCCCGTGACTCGCTTAGCCCCGCCCCCAGGAACGGCCGACCCGGAAGTCACGAGACCGAGGGGGGACTGGAAACACCTTTGCAGTTGCAACTGTCAGGAGAATGACCGGCGCTTGTCGACTCTTCTCGCGTGGGCTCTCACCCTCCAAACCTCACTGGCCCTTCTCTATTAGCTGAAATAGCGAGCCCAGCCACCCTTTGCCAACCGTAGAGAGGGGGAAACCGAAAATGCACACTCCGGGTTTCATGGAAATATCACCGACTGCCGGGCGAATCCGTAGCGATACCGCCTTCAAATGTCTACGGCACTGTCTCGCTTTCGCTGGATTGGTTTTCCCCACACATTCAATGGGGAACCTAAGAAATGACTGTAATACTTTTAAAATTTTGGGATTCGTCCGCTTTCCGCTGCAGTATGGCCCTCGTCCCCTCTTGCCGAAGTAACCAACCATCTTCTTAGCCCCACCCTTTTCTGCCGTCGTTTATTGTGATTATCGCTCTTACGATTATCGCTCCTACTATCACGTCCGGAAGCTCCTTCTGTTGGTCACAGTACCTGAAATACCAGGCAGGTGGTAATTGAAATACCAGGTGCTGGTAATTGCCCGCTCTGGTTTCGTTAATAATAATACGTCGAACGTGGCTGCATTAGCCCTAGCCCACCAAGTACAAACATTGAGTTAACGCTATTGTTTAACCTGTGGGTTTAGAGTACCAACATTCGCGTGCGGCGGATTGACCATTTGAGGGGGGGGGGGCGGAGAGGAGGAGGAGAAGAAAATAAATAAAAATCTGCCCATGTACAGGGGTGTCAAACTTGCGGCCCGGGGGCCAAACAGCCCCCAAACAACTGGCTGTCATTTGCTTCCTTCTCCTTCTCTTGCTTCCTTCTGCATCACAGCTTGCTTTGCAAGACTTTCTCAAATGCACAGGAGCTACACAACAAAGCCTCTATTTTTTCCATTGGCTGAGGGTCCCCCCTTGGGGAGGGAGAGCTTGCTTTGGTCAGCAAGGAGTGGCATGATAGTGCCCAGCTTCATGTTGTGCCAGTCTGTGCCTGCTGTAGCCTTCAAGGAAAGAGGCATGGGGACAATGTTACCCAGTTTCACCCTATGAGGAGGAGCACATACCTGCTGGTACCTGGCTTGGCCTGCCAGCTGGAGTGTGGTACAGCCAGCAAGGAGCACAGCAGTGACTCATTTCTATTCAGCTGACTCGGTGGCTCTCCATCAAGTGAGGGGGGTTGACATCAGGTGGAGTCTGGTCTCTTTCCCAGCTGTCTACATTTACTTTTCTTTAACAACACTGTCTAATACATTCATGATAGAGTTTACTTATAAGCACTTATCCAGCTGTAGCAAAACACTTTGCCTTTTCAGCTGTCAGTGTTTTCCTATGTACTGGTATTCTGTATTTTTCCATTACCAAGAAGCCAAATTCAAAGTCAGTGCAAAGAACAGCAGTGAGCCTAAATTTAGTGAATACTTTCACTCAGGAATTTAACTTTCCACCCTACAGTTTCTTCACATAATTTAATTCTTCAGTTCTAAACTGGACTCAGGTGGAAATTATTGCTATAGTTATGCAGAAAAGAGAAAGGGCAGAGTGTACAATACAAAAATGGATACAAAGTATGTCAAGTCGGCTGATTCAATAACGAGGCCTTGTTGATACAAAGTTTCTAGTTTATTGATATCATTGTTCTTGATTTCAGGGAGATTGAAAGACTGAGGATCATACAGCAAAGTGTAATCATATAAGGTATACTTCAAAGGGATTCTTTAGGGAGGGGGTACTATGCAGGGCACATTCACACATTGATGTTACAAATTCGTTCTCAGGCCTGGTGGCCTTGGGCAGATCCTCCCCTGGTGCCCAGCCTGAGAAGGCACCATAATCTCTTTCACATATTCCCATTTCAAAGCAAAACTACATAACAAAGGAAGGGAGGGGGGAGAGGAGAGTTCAAGCTAGCAGCATTGGTATACAGTGTGGCTTTTACCCAGAATGCTTCCCCCTGAACCAAAGCTGAAACACAGACTTGACCAGAGTTAAAGCAGACTTGACATACTGCCCCCCCCTAAGCCCCCGCCACCACTTGTGGCCGCAGGAGAGGCGGATGGTTCTCAGAGTCCTGGACCTCGTGGCCCGAAAGGCCTTGTTCCCCCTTCCAAAAAGGAGGGGGTCCCGGTGGTGGAGGATGCCAGTCCGAAGAACCAGGGTCTCGACGCCGCAGGCTGCAATGAAATACAGGGTGTATTTTACCAAGGGCAGGAGGTAGAGCTAACTCTACAGTCACTGGGTTAATGACCCTTTTGATCTTGAAGGGTCCCAGAAATTTATACGCCAGTTTCCTGGAGGGTTGGGAGAGAGGTAGGTTCTTGGTTGACAGATACACAGAGTACCCCGCCTTGAAATCCCAAGCGGGGACATGAGACTTGCCATACTGTCAAAAAAGCCTCTAGATTTTCTTGGATGGATGGCCAACTCCGACTCGGACCTTGCCACCACTGTTCAAAGGCTGAGTGGACCTCCTGACCTTCCCCCCCCCCCCCGGTAGGAGGGGGACTGGTTTCCCCTCATATCCAAATACCGTGGAGAAGGGAGAGGCTTTGGTGGAGCTGTGCGCACTGTTATTATAGCAGTATTCTGCAAAGGGGAGGAGGTCCACCCAGTCAGACTGGCGTTGATTTATGAAACACCTCAGGTATTGCTCTAGGACCCCGTTTACCCTCTCCGTCTGTCCGTCCGTTTGGGGGTGGTAGGCTGAACTCAGACCCTGCTCCATGCCCACCAATTTGCAAAACTCCCGCCAGAAGGTGGCAACGAACTGCGGCCCGCGGTCACTAATGACCTTATCTGGGAACGAGTGTAATTTTACCACGTGATCAAAGAAGAGGGCCGCTAACTTTTTAGCAGTGGGCAATTGAGCACATGGGATGAAGTGGACTTGCTTTGAGAATGTGTCCACCACCACTAGGATCACCGTTTTTCCTCGGGAGGGGGGGAGTTCCACTATGAAGTCCATTGACACTACCGCCCAGGGCCGCTTAGCCATCTCTATCGGGTGTAGGAGCCCCGGCGGCTTCCCCCCCTTCGTTTAGCCATGATGCACACTGGGCAGCTAGTTACAAATTCGGACAAATCCTTCCACAGGGACGGCCACCAGAACTGCCGGTTGACTAAGTGCAGGGTTTTTACATAGCTGAAATGCCCGGCCAGCTTGGAAGAGTGGCAAAGTTGCAGTATCTCCCTCCGGAGCCCCCCCGGGATGTAAAGTTTCTCCCCCTTATACCAGAGCCCGTCCTTCCCTTTTAGCACCCCTTCCGGCCGGTCTTTTTCCTCCCGCTCGGTTTCCATGGCGATCCGCTCGTGGCTGATCCCTTCCAGCTCTCTTTTTTTGGGACTGGGTGGTGACCATGGCCGCTACTTGGGAGGGTGAGATTAGAGAGTCTACCACCTCCTCTCGCTGACTCTCATGCTGCGGGAGGCAGGAGAGGGCATCGGCTAAGAAGTTCCTCGTCCCTGGGATGTGCCCCAGGGTGAAATCAAATTTAGAAAAGAAGCCCGCCCACCGGATCTGCTTCTCGCTCAGCTTTCTTTTCCCAGTCAGGGCTTCTAGATTTTTGTGGTCTGTCCACACTTCGAACGGCACTTTGGCCCCCTCTAACCAAGACCTCCAGGTTTTTAGGGCAAACATGACTGCAAACACCTCTTTGTCCCAGACTGACCAGTTCCTCTGGTCATCTGAGAATTTTCGAGAGATGTACGCACATGGCCGTAGTTTCCCCTCCCCGTCCCTCTGCATGAGAATGGCTCCTACGGCCACGTCGGAGGCGTCGCATTGAACCACAAAGGCCCTCTGCTCGTCAGGGTGGCTCAGGACCGGTTCGCTAGTGAACAAGCGCTTTAGCTAGTCAAACGCCGCTTGACACTTAGGTGTCCAGTTTAACCGGGCTCCCGGCCGCTTGGCTTCCAGCCCCCTTCCTTT
The DNA here is from genome assembly GCF_032191835.1 of Heteronotia binoei. NCBI lineage: Eukaryota > Metazoa > Chordata > Lepidosauria > Squamata > Gekkonidae > Heteronotia > Heteronotia binoei. The sequence goes on from NC_083223.1 coordinate 148,004,496, forward strand.
CATCTTTAGGAGCTTGGTCAGGGGCAGGGCGATCTGGGCGAACCCCTCTATGAACGCCCTGTAGAAATTTGCGAACCCAAGAAATGATTGGAGCTGTCTACGTGTTCTGGGGGGGGGGGCCCACTCGAGCACCGCCTGTACCTTGGCGGGGTCCTTGGCCAGCCCCTGACCCGACACCTGGAAGCCCAAATAGTCTAGCTCGGTCCGGTGAAACTCACTTAGACAGTTTAGCATATAGTTGGTGCTCCAGCAGGGTACTGACCACCTCTCTCACCAGTTTCACATGGGACTTCTCGTCTTGTGAGTAAATAATGATGTCATCCAGGTACACCACCACCCCCTTATACAAGTATTTCCTGAGTACATCATTTATAAAATTCATGAACACCCCCGGCGCCTCCTGCAACCCAAACGGCATGACCAGGTACTCGAATTGGCCCATCGGGGTGTTAAACACCGTTTTCCACTCATCCCCCTCCTTGATGCGCACTCGGAAGTCCAGTTTAGTGAAAATTCCCCCCCCCCCCCCGACACTGTGTTCAATAAGTCCCGGATGAGGGGGATGGGGTAGGCGTTGGACATCAAGATCGCGTTTATCCCGCGAAAATCTGTGCAAAGTCTGAGTCGTCCTTCTTTTTGCGGAACAGCACTGGGGCGGCGTGGGGGGCCGTGGCTGGTCTAATAAACCCTCGCTCCAGGTTCTGGTCTAAGAACTTGCGTAGCTCCTTCTTCTTTGCCCACCCCATCTGGTAGAGTTTGGCTTTTGGTAAATTCTCCCCTGGGATCAGTTCTATGGCACAGTCGGTGCTCCGATGGGGGGGCAACTGGTTGGCTTCCTGCTCACTAAACACCCCCATCAGGTCGCGGTAGGCGCTCGGCATGGGGTGCGTCTCCTCTACTGACACGCCCGCCCTCTCCTTGGCCACGGGAGCCCGCGGGCCCCACGCCGTGTCCCACAGGTGGCTTTTACACAGGGGGTCCAGGAATCTGATCGTTTGGGCTCTCCACCGAATCAGAGGCTCGTGTTTTTCCAGCCAGCCCACCCCCAATACCACCAGGTAGGAACACGAAGGGGCAATAACAAAGATCTCGTGGTCCCAGTGTTCCTCGATCCCCATGGAGCAGGCCTGCGTTTCCTGGGTGCATGGTTCCCCGCACATCACGGACCCGTCCATTTGCTCAAACAGCATGGGGTGAGGTAGCTGCGAGCTCTCCAGCCCCAGGGCCTTCACTACTTTGGGGGAAATCAACTCCCGGTTGCACCGCGAGTCTATTAGGGCCCGTATTTGCAGGAACCTCCTCAGTTTGGGGTTTAAGAGCTTCACAGTGACAAAATACAACCGTCCCGTTACTCTCACCGTCAGTGGTGCCTCTTCCCGCTAGACCTGCTGGTTGGCACCGTTCAGAGCAGGCCGGACTCGTTTCCTGCCGGCTCCTCGGCCCAGGCTAGGTTGGCCAGCTCCGCGGAGAGCAGCACCTCCTCGCCTAGTGGCTCCTCCAGCACCGCCGCGCTGCTTTTCGCCGCATCCTTAGGGCGGCCGGTCGCCTTCTTTGGTCCCAGGGTACTTGGCTTCGCTGTCGGCAGGGGAGCCCGAGCGGGGGCTGGCTGAGGGCAGCTGGAGGCAAGGTGGTTTGGGTCCCCGCACCGGAAGCATCGGCGGGGCCCCACTGGCACCGCTGAGGTCGGTCTCTTGGCTTTTGGGGGTTCAGCTTTCCCCGGGGCGCCCCTTGCCTGGCTCTTCCCTGACTGATGTTGGCGTAACATCGCCACTCTTTTCAGGTTAGTCTCCACTTCATTCGCTAGCTGGATCCACCCCACCAGGGTGTCTGGGCTCGCCTGGGTGAGGGCCCGATCCAGAATGCTGGCGTTGAGTCCATTGGAGAAATGCTCGATCTTCATCAGCTCGCTCCAGCCCCAGACTCTGGCCGCGTTAGCCTGGAAATCCGCCGCGTACTCGCGGATGAAGCGGGACCCTTGTTGCATGTTACAGAGGGCCGCCAGCGTGTGGGTCTCCTGCAGGGGGTCTTCATACTGGGTTAGTAGGGCTTGAAGGAAGGTATGCACATAGTCCAGGTCAGGACTCATAGTTTCGCATAAGCTGACATACCAACGCTTGGTCGCCCCTCTCAGCTTCGAGCCCGGGTAGTCCACTCGGCTAAACTCATCGGGGAAGGAGTTCCCCCAATAGTACATGAAGCTGTTCGCTTGGATGGCGAAATAGTTCACCTCCTCTGGATCCCCGTCGAAGGTGGCATCCAGCTCTCGCCCCCTGCCTGCGTTGCGGGGCGCCGCCGGCGCCTGGGGGGCCGCCGGTATCTGGGGAGCCACACCTCTTGCAGGGGCTGCCACCTGGGCCGGTTGGCTTGGGCGGCCTCGGGTCGTCGGCTGAGTAGGTTACTGCCGCCGAGACCCGGTCACCCCCAGCGCCCTCCCCAGTTGAGCCGTCAGGGTGTGCATCTCATCCTTCAGGCTCCGTATTGCTCCGTCAACCTCCCAGCGGACCATCGAGCGGAACATCTGATAGTCCTCATTGTGCATGTCTTTGGGCCTTGGCTCCTTGCTCTCGGCCCCTCTGCATTCAGCACCCACGTTCTCGTCCTCTGGGACCTGGACGACGATGATGCTGTCCGCCTCTCCCGACTCGATGGGACCCGGGTTGGCGGCTTCTGCTCCGGCTATCCGGACCTGCTTGGTGTGGCGAGTCAGGATAGCCTCCCGGCGGATCGGGGCCTGTTCCATGAGGGTGGTAGAGGTCCTTGGTTGATACTGCCGGGGTGTGATCACTAGCTGGAACTGGGGAGGGGGGGACTCCGCGGCTCTCCTAGAGTCGAGGACGTGCCACGGCACCTCAGCCCCTTCCAGATCCACGTTGATGGGAAGTTCTCCGTTGTCCAGATTCTGCTCAGTCATGGGCTTTAAAGTTGCCGGAAAGGTTGAACTTCGAAGGGGAGTCTTTCAAAATGTCAAGTCAGCTGATTCAATAATGAGGCCTTGTTGATACAAAGTTTCTAGTTTATTGATATCATTGGTCTCAACTTCAGGGAGATTGAAAGACTGAGGATCATACAGCAAAGTGTAATCATATAAGGTATACTTCAAAGGGATTCTTTAGGGAGGGGGTACTATGCAGGGCACATTCACACATTGATGTTACGAATTCGTTCTCAGGCCTGGTGGCCTTGGGCGGATCCTCCCCCGGTGCCCAGCCTGAGAAGGCACCATAATCTCTTTCACATATTCCCATTTCAAAGCAAAACTACATAACAAAGGAAGGGAGGGGGGAGAGGAGAGTTCAAGCTAGCAGCATTGGTATAGTGTGGCTTTTACCCAGAATGCTTCCCCCTGAACCAAAGCTGAAACACAGACTTGACCAGAGTTAAAGCAAACTTGACAAAGTAGGTGTAAAGATCTGTCTACAGACCAACAATTAGATATATGAGCTGGAACAAGGCTGATCTAAGTGGAACTACTTTGAATAGCAACTAGCATTTCCACACTGCAGTGGTAAGTTGTGGTTTCTCCATCTTACTTGTTGCAAAGATGATTTTACTAGCATTTAAATAGTTTCCATAGTAACCAAATTAAGACTATTTATTTCTATTAAAAGCAAAAACAGAAGAAAGGCCTACCTAGGGAAAAAGGTAAGTACCTCAGCAAAAAAAAAAAAAAAAAAAGGTTGGGCTGAAAGCCAAGAGGACTTGGAAACTTTCATCTAATAAAATGTGGTCCTTCTTAGAGTACCCTATAGATTGAAAAGAATTCAGATTTCAAACCTGAAAGCAAGTATGGTCAGTGGTTACAGTGCCAGACTACGAGCTTGGAGACTCCAGTTCAAATCTTCTCTCTGCTATGGAAGCTTTCTGGGTGACCTTGGGCCAGACCCT